>NC_059419.1:1451456-2902912 GCF_905220565.1 Melitaea cinxia | reverse complement strand
AAGTTTACTACGGTTATTTCTATATTCGTAAAAATATCTAAATAATAATTACAATTCAACTTTCTGTTGTTATACTTATTGTCGATACGAGCAAATCTGTGGAAAACCAAATAAAAAAGTTGAGACATTTATGTCATATTCAGGACTAAACATTGCAATACAACACTGTGACAATCAGTCTATGGTTTTGCTTAGCTCAAATTTGAATTATATTACATCATAGAAAACAAAAACTGAAAAGGGAAGAAGATCATTATATATTAGTCAAAAACATGTTACTATTAGAGATATAGCAATAAAGACAGATAACCAGACAATGAAATTATTTTTAATACACATTATGCAATTTTTGTGTATCTATGTGCATAAAACATGAAGCTTTATAAGTATTGGATAACATAAACCTAATGCACATTCCACAATAGTGGTATTGTCCTCGACTAGAATCAATTTAGAACAGACCAAGATGTTTATGATTATAGACTTGGCAAGACGATTTGGCAGTAAATGAGATATTCCTTCGAGTGGTCATTTGTGTGGCTATAAATAAGCTTTAGGCTTTACTAAGTCAACTGACCTGTGGGATCAGATGTTTATTGAGTTGAGTCTAAAAGTATATTGGCATTCGGTGAAAGTTTTTGGCAAAATCATCTATTATTAAAGAAAGCCAAGATTCTAACTGAGATTTAAATAATCTTAAAGAACGGTATGCTGACAAAGGTCAGTCATGAGTACAAATTACACAATATGTAATGTATTTTATTTTTCATTTTTTACTTAAAATTTGATAAAGTAAAAATGAAACGATGACGTATATGATAAGACTCACTAAAATCATGTACTTAATTGTATATTGTTATGTCTTTCCTCAAAGAAACTTAATAAACCTTATCGACTTAAATAAACAATAATTACACTTCATCTAACCTCTCTAACAAAGTTATTACTCTCAACTGATTACCAACTGATTTCATAGCTTCACAAAAACATCCACTTATCATTTCTGAGAAATATTTATTTTTTTCTATCTTACTTTACTAGCGGCTCACGACTCTTTGATCCAAGTTCAATACTCCTTCATACTTGTAACAAGCTACATACATTCATCATTATTAACTATATACTTTATTGATCCTCTGGATTGTATAAGAAGGTTAAAAAGAACGTGGCTTAAGGTCAAATTCGCGATTTAATTGAACACTTATTTAGACAATAGCCGAGGATTTTATGCACGTTTTTTTTATTTTTGTATAAAAAATTGGTATTGTTTTAACAATTCTTCTACTAATAAAGTAAAACTATTGCCATAAATTTGTATGCGTACTTATATCAAATATATTATTTCTAAGCTGTGGATAAAGCTATTTGATAGATGACGGTATCCACCGGATAAAATAATATGATATATTATTATTTTTCGTCATCAAACTCCACTATATTGGCAAATCTCTATTCACGTTTGTAAATCAAACAGTTGTAGTTTCATAATTAAACGAAACAGGCTTATTATACCCCTCTTGCTGTTAAAGTCTACGAAGAGAAGTTATCCACAATTTTCACAATAAAAAAATGCATCTTTACAACACACTGTTATGCCGTACCCTATGTTATAATAAACCGCGATAAAATCCGAAAAAATTGTTTCATTATATGAGTGAAATTCGAGTAAATATTAGAAGGAAAAAAAAAATACTCTTATGATTTGTTAGCAATCCAATGGTATGTAGCTTCAGTGTCAACAAATCGAATCAGTTTAGCTAATGTAGTTCCATTAGCATCCGAAGCGAAGGCTGCTACATCATGTTCAAGAAAACGAAGTTTAACAGCATTCATTCACATTTCACAGCGTTATTTCCGTATTATGAACTTTTACACTAATCAGATATTACTGGCACTAAAATGATTGATTTTTAAGATTTCCTGTAATTTAATGTCAAGTTCAATGTAACTAATTAGGTTGAAGTTGCGCAATATGAGAATGAAGATGAGAATCCTTTTCCAACATGACCGGAAGTCCTGTTTTGACCGAGACCGTCCCGTTTTTCAGTTGCGTGTTCCGGTGTTCCGAAAGATAAGTCCGGGACGCAAAAATATTTCGATTTTTGAAATTAAGCAGAATTATTTTGTATTTAATTGGGCACATTTAAAGTATAGTACCTACAATACACATTATTAAGATAACAGTTACTCGTCAGGTTTTGCTCAGATTTAAATTAAAAAAGCGTCTTGGTCTCGTAGCAACGGGCTAAAGCACTAGCGATCGCGGATTTGTTCCTCAAATGTGAAAAACATTTGTACACGTCATAAGAAAAATTGTCATGGTCTGGGCAGTTTTTTTTTTTGTTTTGGGTGTGTTATACCTAAAGTGACCAGTTTCTTTCTGACTCAAAGCGGGACATATTCTCGGGTTTATTAACGGATAGATTCGGCTGTATTTTTATGTGTATTCAGTCAAAATTATGGCATTAACAAAAGAATCATCAAAATTTGTATACCGATTTTGATAATTCTTTTATTTTTTTTAATCGATAGCTTGTGCTTGTCATGTGGTCAGACGTGACGAGTACTTTCTTTAACTATTTTTAATAACGTGTATTTCCTAGAGTATTTTCTTCATCTACCTAGGTTGTATTTACTGGTCGATATAATTGAAGTCGGTTTATTTTCTCATTTGTTAGCAAACACAATAATATACATTCTTTTCGTGCTTTCACAAGTGGAAGCGTAATGTTTCACGATAAATCAAAGGCTTCCAAAACAATTATCATAATATGTCTTAAAGGTTCTGTTATAAAAAACATTAAAACAAATAAAAACGGCAACATTAAAGTTTAATTATAGATAAGAGACAAGCAATCTCACCAACGATATATATAATACATAAAGACATATAAAATCGTTGACCGTGAGTATTTATATAACTACTTTATATACTTACTTGTTGTTTAATAAAATCTTGTAGCGTTTTTTGTAACTTTAATGGCTGCCAGTGTTCTATTCTTCACAAATCAAAGATAATTAAAAATGTCTTCACTTGTTTATACCTATGTTATATGTTGTTTAATAAAATCTTGTAGCGTTTTTTGTAACTTTAATGGCTGCCAGTGTTCTATTCTTCACAAATCAAAGATAATTAAAAATGTCTTCACTCGTTCATGACATTCTAAGACTTTTGGACAAGTGTGTTAATTTATACGAGTAAGTTGTCAAAAGAGCTTATTTCATAACTGGTCAATTTGCACACGACGTTCTAATTACGACTATAGACATAAGCGAATGAAAAACTGTAGTTAATATTTTCATGAGAATACGTTAACAATAGTACGATACAGACGGTAGTAAATTAGCAGTATTTTTCCATCTCAAGCATCAGGTTTTATAGCCAATCATCTATATATATACAAGTATAAATATATGTACATATATAGGCTTGTTTGATTGTCGCCGCTAATCGAATAACACTACTTGACTCGTTTTGACTTGTAACGTTTTGTCACATTTGATTCGATTAACAAATTTGTCAAGAGGAAGTGCGAGTTGGTCTCGAGCTCGAAGTGTTTCGTATAAACGTTCAATTAGATCGAAAGGAAGCGCCGAGCGAAAAATAACTTATCTCATACTACATCAGACAAATTGACGTAACAGTTTGAAACGAAATAAAAAATGTTTAGATGCATAAAATGGATACTATTATTTTATATTCGTAATTAAAACTGAGGTATTTAACAGCAGAAAATTTCATGCTCAAAATATAGAGCAGCTCGACCGGGGTAGTAAGTACCTCGACCTTGCAGAAGATCACAGCTATATAATACTGCTTTCAAATAGTGTTGTGTTCCTGTTAGTGAGTAAGGTGACCAGAAGTCCTAGGGACAATTGAGGGTAAAAAGCTACGGTAATCGCTTAATATCAGGTGAGCGGTACGCTTGTTTGCCGACCTAGTTATATATAAAAAAGTATAATATAATAATAGTTTGACTAGCCCTATTGGATAGTCTGCACTGATTGGTATTAGACTGGGTTAATATGTGTATTTATTTGTATACTAATGCATTATTTATATACATATTTATTTATCGAAAAAAGAAAACAACAATATGGTAACTACATCAGCTTGTTTTAAGAATTATTAGCATTAAGTCGCTTATCTTAGGAACAGACGTGTGTGTATGTTAAAGATACACGCTTGAATATGTCAAGGACAAATGTTTAGTAAGTAACCTTATTTATTTGCCTCGTGGTGTCTGCGTCTTTGAATGGCGGAAGTCGTTCACGTGTATATAAATTCAAAACAGAAATTGATATTTCCAATTTGGATCGAGCTTGATACAATTTGGATTAGTACAACTCTCGTCACTACATCAGTTTCGAATCTGACCATTCTGTTTTTTCTTAAATATTATAGACTAGTGACATTTCACGTGATGGTAAGTGAAGATGCAGCCTAAGATGGTGCGCGCTTGCGTAGAAGATGCCTATTCACTCTTACTTTTATCCATATTTAAGTCAAAATAAGACTAAAAAATTACTTTACTGCTCGAAGTAGGCTTCGAAAGCAATGGGATTGTCATAATTAAAATTGAATATGAATGTTTGTTTTCGTTTGATGAATTAATTATAGTATATAAAAGCGAAGCTACCGCTTATATGGAATGTAGATGAAGAATCGGACAATACAACTCTGCAGACACTTTTTTAAATGAAAATAAACCGCCGAAATTTATGTTCTCGCATAAATCATCATCATCATCATTATAGGCTTCCACAAGTTTACGCTAAAAATAATGTGAACTCGTGTGTTTTGCCCATAGTCACCACGCTGGGCAGGCAGGTTGGTGACCGCAGTACTGGCTTTGTCGCACCGAAGACGAGAAGAGGAACACCGAAGAAAACGTATAAATCGACTCCATCAAATTAGATTAGACGCAAGGTTTGTATAAAAACAATGGATATAGGTACTCAAGAAAAAAATATTAGGGCCACCAAAATAGTAATAAAACAAACGTACGCATAAATAATAAAAAAATATAAATATTCCTCTCCGATATAAAAACATGTAATATAATTTAAAATTAAATAAACAAAGGTAAAAAAGCCAATGAATTTTCACTGATAATGAACTGTTTAGACATTGACCTTTGTTAGTCATGGCGCAGACGTTATGACAGCGAGGTCAGTCACGACGTTGGAGTATTTTGACGCTTTCAAATTGATTACATTATTATATCACATTATGATACAATTACGTGTTTATTAACAAGGAAATTGATATTGTGGAAAATATTATTGATATAAAAATCGTCTATCAATTTGTTTTTTAACCGATTTCAAAGGGGGGATTTTTAATTTGACGATATTTTTATATACTCCAAACTTTTTACTGGGTGGTTCGATTTCGATGATTCTTTTTTAATTGAAAGATGGTGCTTGTCGTGAGGTCCCATAAAAATTTAATCGAGACCTGACAAGTAGGTACTTTTCGTATAATGCGTATTTGTATGACTTGTCGATGTAATCAGTATTTTTTTTCACTTACGAGCAAACAATACTATAATGTAACCTAAATTCACAGAACATTCTATAATTTAGAACATATAGGTACTAAGAAAACATAATAATAACATATTACATTAGTGGGTATATTCTTAGATATATTGTTTTTATCATTGAAATTTGTCTAAATAAACTATTTTTTTTTTTTGATATTACATACAAGTTTATATTAATCTACTAGACTTATATGGCAGATTTAACAAATCAAAGATTGATTATTGTATAGATTACCTAGCAACCCTGGCGTTACTAAAGTGATGTAACAAGGCCATTGCTCCAAAAATAGAGTATTTAAAATTAAAAATCAATGTTAGTACAGACAAATAAAACCTTGGCTTAAAGAAAATAATTTCTTAGGAAGTCTGTCGAGAAGACTTATACAAAGAATAAACGAAATTTACCAATTCAATGAAAATTTATAACCTTCAAACTTTTAAAATTTTTACGTCCAAGTCATTTTCCGAAACGATTTTGCATACTACTCGAACATTCTATAAATAAAGTCACAATAACTGCCCGGAGGAGCACAACGTGGGCGACAATAAGAGGAAAATGAGTTCAAATTAGAGCAATTTGCGGAATGATATTGCTTATAGACTTGTGTGTATGCAGTAAGTTTTATTTCATTTCCATCTATACTAAATAATCTAATATATATAAAATTCTCGTGTCGCGGTGTTTGTAGTTAAACTCCTGCGAAACGGCTTGACCGATTCTCATGAAATTTTGTGTGCATATTGGGTAGGTCTGAGAATCGAACAACATCTATTTTTAATACTCTGAAGTTTATAAGGGGGGAGGGGGGGATTAATAACATATATGGCAAAACAATGTTTGCGAGGTCAACCAGTTAAACTATGTATTTTTATTAAATAACTTATAACAATAATACTTAAAAATCATATTTATAAAACAGAAAAAACAATCTAGATTCAGTAGCGCTAATTTTAAGAAGGCAAAGGCGGATGATTTTTCGGACAAGGCAATAGTACACATATCTATACGAGATGTTGTTAATCGACATATATCCATAGCATATGTCCATAACAAAAAGGGGACTAAGTAAGCACACAAACGCATTAAAACATGTAAGCAAATTGATCTTAAATGTTTTTAAAGTTTTTGAACGCAAATAAAAAAACTCAGAAAATTACGATCACCATAATAGATTATGGCTTTTTTGTTGAAAAGATTAGCATTATAATTATGTATAGAGAAGCAATAAAGCATCATAAAACGTAAAACAGTCCCGCTTGTAAGATGTCTGCCATTTCTACCACAAGCACTTTTTACCGTAATTGCACAAAAAGTTAACTAAATAATAATTGAATTCGCTGTTATTTTTTAGCCACGTTTTGGTCGTTTCATCAATCGATAAATTGTAATTACGTCAATTCACGCAAAATACAACAATAATATTAGTGTTTTTTTTGCTTTATCTCGTAATTTTATGAGATTCACCTTTGACAACAACGAGAAATATATATTACCTACATAGAAACAAAATAAATGGAAACGTCACTCATGTTTCCACTCCGTTACTTAGACGACCAAACTGTTGTGTCCCTCATCACGTATCGTTCCCAATTCACATTCAACAACATAAAAAGATTAACAAGGTCCTTACCGAGATCCTCTAATATTATTCTATAACATGTATTTTACCGGACGACTTACTGGTTGGATCTAGTTGTTGGAAGACTAAGAGCCAGTTTCACTGATTGTATAAGGCTATTTGACGGATGACGGTATGCAACAGATAACGCTTAAGCCTGTAATATACCACTGCTGGGCATAGGCCTCTTTCGCCACGTAAGTGAAAGACCAGAGCTTATATTGCTCTACGATGCACGATGGGGAGATCCACAAGGACAAATATCCGAGCGGGAGACGAACCCGCGACCGTCGGTGTTTAGGTGCCGCCGACACGGCACACGCACCATGGCACAGATGCGGTCGTCAAGAGATAAAAGTTCGAGAAGTAATAAGTTCTAACGACCTAATATGTTACCTCGTGCTATTACAATTAATTCGTAGCTTATCACTGGATAAACTTCACCCACAACCGCTAAAACAGGTCCTATATCAGTTGGCATTAAGACAAGTCAAATGTCCGTGTATACACGATATTTTTGCGTCATGTGCTATTTTGAAAACATTGAAATCATTCAATCTAAAGAATTCAGGCATTTTTACGTATAGCTATGTTAATAATCAAAATAAGCGCAAGGCGAATATAAATGTCAAATTTTATCTGTTTTAAGGTTAAATAGCTTTTACGTGCGTCACGATATATAAAAAAAAAAATACGTTAACCTATATTCGGAATTGTAATGGAAGTCTATCTCTGGTAGCTTAGCAAAAATCATTATCAAACAACCTGAATTGATAAAAAACTACAAAAACTAAATGCGCACAACCTCAATTTTATTTCGACGAACCCACGTTAGAGGTTATCATTTCGACCCGACTCTATCGTATTTTTTATTCTAATATATAAAAAAATGATAATAATATTGATTTTTTTCGTTATGTTAAAAACGAAAAAAAAAAACACGTTATTATCAAAACTTATAACAAAATGGTAACAGAACTAATTCCATACACAATACATTCACATGGTAAAAACATTTTGGCGGGTATTCTAAATTTGATACTAAGGCCAAAATAGACACATTTTTTAACCGACTTCCAAAAAAGGAGGAGGTTCTCAATTCGACTGTATTTTTTTTTTTTTTTTTTTTATGTATGTTACATCAGAACTTTTGACCGGGTAGACCGATTTCGACAAATTTTGTTTTAATCGAAAGGTGGTGTGAGCCAATTGGTCCCATTTAAATTTATTTGAGATCTAACAACTACTTTTCGAGTTATATCTAATAATGCGTTTTTACTTGACGCTTTTTTCGTCGACCTGTGTTGTATTATACCGCATAACTTTTTACTAAATGTACCGATTTTGATAATTCTTTTTTTGTTAGAAAGAAGATATCCCTAGTTTGGAACCATGATAAGGAAACAAGGATCTGATGATGGGATCTCAGAGAAATCGAGGGAAACTCTCGAAAATCCGCAATAACTTTTTACTGGGTGTACCGATTTTGATAATTTTTGGTTTAATCGAAAGCTGATGTTTATCATGTGGTCACATATAAATTTTATCGAGATTTGATAATCACTTTTTGAGTAATCTTTGATAACGCGTAGTTACTTGACTGTTTTTTCGTCGATCTACGTTGTATTACTCGTCGATGTAATTGAAGTCGGTTTTTTTTTCGTTTGCGAGCAAACACAATTATTTTATCTGTATATATCAATTTGTCTTTATGCATCGCGCCAAAGCTACTGAATGTTTGATGTTCATAAAATTAATAGTGGAAATTTGAAGGATAATTCATTACATTTCCACTACACTGGTGACCCCCACGTGATTGATGTTCGTAATATGATCTAAGATACTGGACACCTTTTATGTTGAAATCAAGTACTTATGACGTAGGGAGCAAGAGTCAAGATGTACAGTAGTGAACGAAGTTTTGAGTACAGCTTGCGTTAATTAATGTAGAGTATTTTTCATGGGAAAAAAACATTTCATTTAAAGAAACACATTTACATATTAATTTCGTTTGAATATATGCTCTAGCATGTATATAACAAATTTATTTTCTGCAATCTTTGTAGTTACCATGCACTACCTACATTTTTTAAATATTCTACTCCATCTAAAGGTTGTTCGAAAGAGATCTCTACTTAGATATAAGACCGCATTTCTAGATTACTATTTCTATATTTGAATTACTTATTAATGTAGATCCTTTCCATTTGACGTAAAGCGAAGAATATTTTATCTGTTAATCTAAAATAAACAACGAGTATAAGAATGAATAGATATAGATTAGCTCACAATTCCAATATATATTTAATTTGATTTTACGTTATAAGCAATCCGAAAATATAAACTATTTTAAGTAGACGACGACTAGACGTCAGTCATATTTTCTTTGTAATTTCAATAAATCAACAACTCAAAACAGAAAAAAAATGCTTCATACTCGAAAGAATCAAAGAATCGAAGATCGATCTCAAAACGATAAAATCTGTCAAGACTCTATATTAATGGATTTTTACGGTTTTTAATGATTATATCCAGTGCTCTACTTAGGTTGATAAAGGCTTATGGTTTTCTGTAAGCACGCTATTCGCAAAAAAGAGTTTCTTTATTGCACTGAAATATATTAACAGCAATTTTTACTTAATTTTACTTAGCAACAGCGGATTTATCTCTAGAAGAGATCTGCCAACTAACATAGGATAGCGACAATTAATCTTAAAAAGTAATTTAACCCTCCGTTGGTCGCGTGGGGTCTTTGAAAGCCCAGGTGTTACAGAAATGTAAAAGTTTAACATTTAAAACCATCTCAGCGATTCAATATTTTGGGTACCCTCCTAATTTGGATTATACTTGCTGCGTATACCCATTAACTTCAATTCGTGCGTAAGTGCCATGAGATACAAACGTGTTTTGTGCGTACGGGCTTTGAAAGACCCCACGCGACTAACCGCGTAAGTAAAATTTAATTGATTTTTTTAGATTAGATTTTATTTGTAACATATTTTTATGTATTTTTTTGTTATTTTAAAATTTTATTAACTGGTAAAATGGACGAAGAATAACAACGTCATATATCAAGCTGGTTAGATGATGAAAATAACGATGTTTACGGTGGTAGTAATGATGAAGATGGTGAAGGCAGTATATATCCGGATAAAAGGAGTAAGCATAAAACTGATTCTGAGCAGAAATGTGAAGATGAATCTACAGAATAACATGAGGTATCTCCGGACAAACTGCTTGAGAATTGGGAATCTTTGCGTGAGCATCGTCAGGTTCTGGAATCGTTGGACGAACAGCATGTGTTTTTGGAATCGAATAAACAACACATACATTTGAAAAGTTCGTATAGAGATGATAATGAAGAGCCATTGATAAATATATCGTCACAAAAGTTTTTCATCGTCAAAAAGAGGGAGAGAAATGGGACCTACGAAATAAGTTGCAAATTGATTGATAAATTGCAGTGACATAAAAAAAATTGAGGAAGACACCTTTGCATTAATCGTCCAAGATCAACAGATCGAAAATTCAAATCTGTTTGCCATTATTGTAAGGGTAACATATGCCTAACACGTATTAAAACGGTCTACACCGACTGTGTCCAAAAAGATAATCGGTAAAAAAATGACTGACTTCAATTGGTAAAAGTTTATGTTTTTTTTGTTGGTGTTTTCCAAATTTTACGTAACTGTCTTTGTTATTTTAGTGTTATTGTATATATATTTATTAAAAGGAGAAATTCCTGCATTTAGTTACATTAAAACATTTTTTTTGTGATTGTGATCTCAAGGAGAGAAATTTAGGTTCCTACTTTTAGATTGTAAGTTGAAGGCAGAAATAAAAGAATATTTTACGTAACTCGTTGTAGTTATATTGTAATTAGGTTAATTGCCAATAATTTGCTAAGATAGTTAAGAAAATTTAATTAGATAGTTGTTTTTTAGGCTGTTTATTTTTGGGGTCTTGAGAGACCCCACGCGACCAACCGCGTAAACAAAAAATGCGCGACCGACCGAGGGTTAAAAACCCTAAAAAAATAATCCTAAATTTAGACTTTATAGTTCATGCATTTATACAAACAAACAAAATTCTAGCACAGTAATGGATTTATCTTTCTATAATTTTAGGACAAATTTTGGCACGATGTCAAAATTATAAAATATCGAATAATTTGAGACACAAAACGCTAAAAAACGGGTTTTATATATCTTGAAACCGGGCGGAAATTGTGAGTAATAATAAGCCTTACTGTAATATCAACGAGTTATTTAAAGAAAGCTACTTACTGCCAAAATAATAAAATAAGCGTTGAAAAGCAAATAAATCAGAACTACATTTTGTAAATTTCTGCCGTTTAACTTGCGTAATGTATCCCTTGGAATTACTTTTATTCTTACGGTGTTGCTTTAGATTACGGTATAATGGGACTGATGGAATAAGTGGATTTTTGATGTATAATATAGATATAATAAATAATAATATATAAAATCAAAATATCAGTAAACTAGAAAATAAATTATTTATGACAATAATAAAATATCGCGTGATTTATATATTATTATTTACCTCTACTTATTTTATTAAGCTCAAGAGTTTGTTTGAACACGCTAATCTCAGGAACTACTCGTACGAATTGAAAAATTATTTTTGTATTGGATAGTCCATTTAATAAGGAAGGTTGTATGCTATATAATAATAATTTGCCTCAAATTAACGCGTGCTAAACCGCAGGGCTCAGCTAGTATGTAAGAAATAAGAAAGTAAAATAATATAATATTTAAACATGTTTTCATTATTCGAAGTAAAATAGTGCGAGGAAACGTGTATGTCTTAGTGAATGGAATTTCAAGGAACACCTGTTGTCTGACCTTAAGGATTAATTTAGCGAATCTCAATATTTTCGTATCTATATTAGAAAGTCTGGATACTTTCAGATTCAATTTTGAATTTCAGAGAAAATATGCAACATATTTATACAAATAAAGTACAATTTAATCTTTAAAAACAAAAATAACAACAATTCCATTAAAAAATTGGCAATAATTAATAATAATAACAATAACCTTTACCTTTTACCTGCTATTATGTAAAAGAAGACAGCAGTGAATACCACGTAAAAGGTACTGAATAAACAATGATTTACGAGTCGCAACAATTAAAACATTTAATACGCGAGTACTCGACAGTCATTGCATCACATGCACTTGCACATGGCAATCAAAAGTAAAAATATATTAACACCTTTATATCATGAAACGGAATGAAAACCTTTACCTGTTCATAATTCTTAAAGGTAACTTTTAAAAAATTAATAATGCATTTTTTGTATTTTAGAAAAATGAAAAGAGTATAACCATTTTCAAGATCGCAATATCTTTGTTAGATAACCAAGTCTTAAAGGTAGCGATGACAATTTACGCTCGCGTCAGTGTCAATCAACGTAGTTCAAGTATTATATACCGTTTTAAGCCATTATGCAATTAACTTGAATGAATTGCTGCACCTTATAAATGCACAACCTTATATACCGTCTTTATAAAATATAAATTGCAAAATATATATTATTTAAATTCGTAAAACAACAAATTATCTCTACTTCAAGGGTAAGACGCGGAGAGTTGTGCCAAAAAGTTTATTTCTGTCAATACGCTTTAATAGTCATTAATATCAATGTTAATAAAAAGTAAAGTAAAATAAAATAACTCACCAAATAACTTGCACTAATAAATCCTATCACACAAGCGCACAATTAAATATTACGACAAGTTCGAATTTCGATCAACACGCGTCCGTTTCTATTGATAGTCCGGTATCAACTGACTGACTGACTGAAAAATGATTGTTTCGCAGAGTAAAGTGTAGTTACATTGGCTGACGCACACATAGTCCGTTGGATGAAAGTGACGTGAACACAACTGTACACTCTACACCGACAATGGTACTTCCACAATGACGCATTAGCGATAGCGTCCGTTGTCAAATTTTGAAAGAATCAAGACAAGAAGTGCAATATTAGAACTTTTGTATACTAAATAACAAGGAAAAAAAATTATATAAGAATACTGTATACAAAGTTGATATAAGGTCACGAGTCTATAACGTTCATTTCCTGTATCTTAATATATTAGCACGTAGATACAGAAATTTCCTCTATCGGAAAACTTTTATTACAAAACACATTAAAACAATCTTAATCAATTTTAGATTAGATAATTTTATCGCTGATGTCAAATAGATCCATGGTCTATGACAAAAACTTAATATTGCACGTTTATTTGAAAATGGTGATTATTTTAATTTAACGATACTGTATTTTTCCATATCAATGCTTTATCTCTTCAAAGACGAAAGTCTAGGCTTTGATGATATCTTTGTTAAATTTCGCAACAAGAAAAATTACATTTTAAAACACATAAAAACTAATTTTTTATCTACAATTATTTTCCATACTAATTAAAAAAAATGTGCATGAAGCGCTTTAGTATTTTTAATTAATTCATCGCGTATTATTTATTAAGCGCTGTTGCATCGCTAAGCGTTTGTCTTTCTGTAGGCGCGTCTGCGGTCCTGTCTCTGATTGGTCCAAAAGCATCTTACGATGCAACGATGCAGTTCTTGAGACCCAATTAACTGGTTTTATTTCTTTTTAGTTTTGAAAAGTCAGACATTATTTTTCCTGAATTACTGAACTATAACTAATAAAATAATATCTGATAATGCGATTAATATATTAATTAAATTTAAACAAATAGAAGAAAAAAATAGCCTACCTACTTCTTAAAGCATACCTAGCCTTCCTTTTTAAATAGGCTATCTAACTCAGAGGAATTTTCCAATTTGAACGAGTAGTTCCTGAAAGAAGCGCGTTTAAACAAACAAACAAACAAACCAACCAACTTTTCAGGTTTATTATATTAGTATAGATTAGTACAGATTAAGGATATATAAAACATGTCTTGTACACTTTCGCTTCGTAAATATTTACATAATATATTGACACTGACTAGATTGAAAGAATAATCTGAATTATTCAGTCAGATCAATCGATTTGTTTTTTTTTTTTCTTTTAGGTTATTTGTTCATTTGTTGTTTATTTAAGTAGCTTGAAATATTTTCCTTAGTTTACACTAATATAGTCTTAATATTTCGTGTCACGTGTGTTTCATGACGTCGCGCTGACTTTATTTTTACGTGGGGAAAATCCATCATGGATAACCTCAAGCGCGGGGGTGCCAGAGGGTTATGTCAGACTCCTACTGACTAAAAACCACCACGTGTGAGCAGTCATCCGCCTAGGTGGGGCGAGATGGGGTAACGCTAGCATTCGCCACCTACGACGGAATGACCTACTTCAACGTCTTTCTGATTGATTTTCCAGTGTCCGTCGCCTAGGTATTTTATTTTACCGAATTTGTAATTATGATGTAAATAAATCATTCGACTTAATTTAATAATAATTAAATCAAAATTTATTGCAGGCATTCAATTCCTTTCTAATTTTGCACACTGCTTATAACGTTCTCCTTTTTATTGTATTACATTATGAAGCACAGGTGACAATTCAAAGAAATATTTTACTAAAATTGACATACTCGTATATACTATATATTGACATATAAAATATTTATAACATAGTTTGGCTTCGAAAATTAAATTGTGATAAAAAAATTAGTAAGTTGACTCTAAAAAATAAATAAAAAAATCGATTACTAGCCGAGTTCGCAAAAAGTATTGATTTATAAGTTTAAGATTGTAAGTTTAGTTAAGTTTTATTTTTAAAATTGTTTACTTATGTTAAAGATGTTAGATTAATTAATGATAGATATAGATTATTTTATGATAAATATATAGTAAAAAAAAAAAATTGAAATTGTATAATAATTATATATTGACAAGCATTAATTCCGTGTTGGTCGAAACTCTTCGTAGACATAGTAGAATAGACCATTAACCGATACAACAATAGGAATAATTATTGTTAAGTCTACATTCCACATGCTGGTAATCTCTTGGGCAAGGTCTAAATATATACTTAATTTTTCTTTTTCGGCCTTTACGAGATTATCGTCATGTGGAACTGTATGTCAACAATAATTGTTCGGCGCGGTGATCGGTCTACTAGCACTATATCAGGTTTATTGGCTGCAATAAACCTGTCAGTGACAACAGACTGATCCCAGTAGAGCAATGCACGACCATTTTCAAAAAATGGCGTTGGTTTATACCTATAATAAGGCAACTCATTCTTTCAACGAGGCCGCATCGAATAGCAAGTTGTCGGTGTATAATCCTGGCTACTTGGTTACGTCTGTGCAAATACTCACCGTTAGCAAGATGATTACAACCGGAAACAACGTGTCTGATGGATTCTCCAGGCTTATGACAAGCTCGGCATATGTCTGGAGTTCCGTCTTTCATGATATGAGTTATTCGTCTTAATAACCTAGTCCATAATTGCACAGACAAAACTTTCGATTTCTCCGAAGAGTTTCCCGTGCTGTAACCAGGATATAGAGCTAGGCTGGTCTACATCTGGGTCTGTCAGAACTTTGTAGAACCGGCCATGTAATTCCTTGCTCTTCCATACGGCCACGCGGTCAACGGTACGCATTACTATAGACTTACGGCATTTTACTTTGCCTAAGGACAGCGGAGTAAAGCCTCTATCAACCGCAACAACGTCCATGTGCATATCGCTATTCATATTTAAAAAGTACTCTCTGAGATTATACATCTCACGATTGTGGAGATTTTTAGCGTTTAAAAAGCCACGAACTCCACATTTTCGTGGGATGTATAATCTCATCACAGGCGATCGAGGATGGTGTATTCGGTACGCTGTTAACAGTTTACGGACTTGGCGATCAAGGGAATCTAATTCCATTTGAGTCCATCTCAAAATGTCAAAGGTATAGACGATTAAGGGCATAACCCAACTGTTAAAGGCTTACCTTGTTACCGCTCGAAAGAAAGCTACTGAGAACTTTCTTCAGCCGGCCAAAGAATCGTTCCTTTACCAGTTGTTTCATGGCTCCGTCATCAATGCCCAATGCCTCTGACATTCCGAGATATTTATAGGTTTCACCTTCGTTGAGAGATCTAAAAGACAAAGAGTTGTTAAGTTTTAAATTTTGTGATGATACAGTTCTACCTCTTTCTACATGGATGACAGCGCATTTATCCACACCAAACTCTATTCTTATACAAGTGCTATAGGTTTCTGTTATTTTTATTTTATTATATAGAGGCGCAAATATCAAAAGCGTTGAGCTAAAGTGTCATTATACGAAAAGTATTTATAAGTTCGTGAGTTGATTTGAAATTGAACAAAAAATTTAACGAATGTCAATCATGTTGACGTTATTTCAAAATTGAAGCCGTCATATATATAATTTTAATAATTAATTAATTTACAAAATCAAAAGCTATAATAAGTTGTACAGTTGTTGATGCCGGTAGAGCAAGCAAATATCTATAAAATGATTTAGTTATTATTTATGTGGAGTTATTGTGAGGTTTTTTTCTAAAAAGGGAGACAAACATTTTATTTAACCATAGCATATTAGCACGGGTTAAGTTTATAATATATATATTATAAACTTAACCCGTGGTTTTTATGCTTATAAATTTTTATATTTACAAATTTATTAATCGTCTGTATTATTTATAAAAAATAAAATCGATATGTTGCCAGTATGTAATTAAGGTGTTTAATTATAGATATATTAGGTATTTTATTTTTTGACTAGACATCATTCGCATTTTTATTCGAATTCGCAATCTTTTAGACTCCTTGGCGTTTATGATTATCGCTCATCTCCTAGTTAAATCTAAATAAATAAACGTCTTATAACATGCACACGTGGTCGTCTGTTCCTATGACAAGCAACTTAATGCTTGTGTTATAGGTAACAGACGACTATTATAGCTTAATAGTTTTTTTTGATATATATATATATATATATATATATATATATATATATATATATAAGTATATATATATATATATATATATATATATATATATATATAAGTATATATATATAAATACTTATTACATATATAAATAAAAAATATATTTGCTAACTCATGTTTGAAGACACAAAGGATCCTTGCATACGTTAAAATAATTTTGTATGGTTATCTGTAATGGGTTACATAAGTAAATATTCTTTTTATTATTAATACTTAGTAATTAACAACAAATAAAGCAATATTAAAACGAACATTTTCGTCTATGTCATATTTATTTTGTACTCTCTAATCCTGAAAATTTATGCAAAACAAAAAAAAGTTAAAAATGACGATAAAGGCAAGAAGTTTTATAAAATAAACAATAATAAATAAACCAAACGGCTCACAATTTAACACATAATTATAACAAGTTATTTGAAAATTTATTATAGAAAATCAGTGTCACCAGCATTTTAATGTTCTCAAGATGTCTAAAGACTATTAACTCTAAATGCACACTGTTAACATCGTTATTATGTCACTAATAACTACTGTACGTAAGCAAACAATCACATATGCACTTGCTAATGTAGTTTAAACCGTAATTGATGAGTCAACTTTTTAGTTACAGCGGAATAGTATTTTTAGAAATAATTTACAATAAACGGGATTAATACCAAAATTTTCATAATTGCAAACTAGGATTTCGATTTAACTTTCGTACCCAGATATTAAAATACTTTACAAGATTTAGATTGTCTGTCAATGTATCGATCTCTTACAAAGCTAATCTCGATATATATTCGATACTCAAATCAATTAAAATCAAGTCAAATCAAAAGTGTTTTAGTTCAGTGTAACGGTTTATTGGCGCTGACGTGAGGTCTCTCCCGCAGATTCTACGAGTCACGTCTTCACACACTACTCAATACCGAATCCCCGAGTCTATAATAATATAGCATATATACCTATTTTAAATTTTTTATAATGACAAATTAAATCATGTTTAGAATGTAAGTACTGTCAAAAAGTATTTATTTCTAAAAGCAATGCTAAAATAGTATGGAATATAAAATAGTATGTGTATGACCTTATTGTTATAGACGTGAGGTTGGCTTCATTTTTGTCGCACCAATGAAAATATTAAGTGTATTCGTGCCCTCTTCGTCCTACACGGCAAGGGCGCCAGACATACGACCTATGTGACCTTACGGAAAAGACGAAAATAGAAAACTTTTATATGTATACAAGAAATTGACAACATCATATCAACATAATTATTGAGTACAAAAAAATCGGCCAAGTGCGAGTCGAACTCGCGTACCGAGAGTTCCGTTTCCATAAAAAAAATTCAAAATATTTTTATTATATGATGTAACTGAAAATTTATGTTTTTCGCAATTTTTCCTTTATCTATGCTATAAGACTTTGCTTCGTACCAAATTTCATGATTCTGAGTTCACGAGAAGAACCCTGTAGTCTTTGATTCCCTTGCGAGTGTCGAAAACTAGTAGCATAAATGGCTGCATCATTTGATTGCGTTGGCTTAAAAGTTTAATTTTTTTTTACAGCTACAAGGAACAGTAGACTTGAGTATTCGATATGAATCTCAACTTGATACGTCCACGCATTCTTGAGAAAAAGGGTCTTGAAGACAGATTTTTCCTTTGAGGTACGGAACCCTAAAAACCACGAAAATGAATATTTATATTTTGTAGTAAAACTTTTTGACGCACGCTTGACTTGGATAATAAGCTGGTGAATGCGTGACGAGAGAGCTACGAAAAGTGTGATCGGGCGAGGCGAACGGACTTAGAGATGGAGGTGCGTGCACACATTTTCTTTCTTTTTCTCGTAGCCAGTTACGTTTAGTATATCTAAAACACGGCGCACACTTAATGCTAAAGAAGTTTTACTTCAGTCGTGTGGTCTAAAGCACACTCGTTTTTATGTTCTTGTCATTTATTTCGCGAATTTACAAACAAGAAAAAATTAACAAAAAAAGTAATGCTAAAATAGTAGTTGATTAGATAGTTGTATTAGATTAGATAATAGTTGTGCTAAACCATTATATTTATTAAAATTGGGTAAAAAAAAATTATAATACGTTATTACGTAAATCTACGTAAAATATATTTATTAGACCGACCGTGTCTTAAATATACTTCATAACGATTTTACTAGAATTGTTTATAGAGTAATAACTACAAATACGTGTAAAGACGTTGTATCGAGATGACCTACAAGAGATTCTAACTTAGAACTCACAAAAGTAATACTGTGATAGCCACAATATCATGCACCATACTTTGCACGGACAAAACAAGAAGACAGGCAGAAACGCAGGCAAAATATCTAAAAATAATTATTTTGACTTCGATTGCTTTTATATAAATATATGTTATTTTCGTTTAGTGTGAAATAGGCTTTAACGCTTACTAAGAACTTTTTTCGTGAACAACAAATAAAAATTTCAGTTGGACATATTGACCGAATGCTTTTAATTTTCACACATTTTGATTGATAGAGAAATTATTTACGGATTGCATAATAGTTTATAACAATTTCGCTTATAAGTGATCCAGTGTTACAAAATGCTGATAAGGAAATATTTTATAGCCTATAAATACGTTAAAATTACTAAGTATAAAAATGGCAAATAGTCAAGTGACTGGCTACTACTGGCCAGTATTTAACAAAAGCCATTTGAAATCAAACATTTTATAATTATAACATAATCATCATATTTCAGCATTTATTTATACCTACTTGAATTTTTTATTTTTTAAATACTTATATCCAAAATCAAAAGTGATAATACCATAGTAAATATACTCGCGTGGTCTAGGTGTTTGTGTAGTCCTTGTTGGTCTCCCCACCCTACCTCGGAGAGCACTTTAAGCCGTCGGTCCCGGTCGTTATCATGTACACCTGATAGCGATCGCTACTCATAGTAGGGAATATATCAGCCAACCCGCATTGGAGCAGCGTGGTGGATTGAGCTCTGCTCGTTCTCCTACATGGGGAAAGAAGCCCAGCAGTGGGATATTACAGGCTGAAGCGTTATAAAAAAGTAAACTGTTGAATGTATTTAAATCTAAACTTAAAATATGCATAGTAAAAAAATATATGTGAAACATATAGGTACATATATTTTGACTTGATTTTGTGCGAACGAGGAAATAATCTTTTCTATTTACTTTCTTTGTAATTCTTATGTCCCTACGTGACTATTATTGTCCGTTATGTAAATAAATACGTCTTTAGTTTTAAAATAATTATTTACATCATAATTATGTATCCATCAATTTTAATTTCTTAATGTCGACCTGGCGCATTATGAATTTGTAGCAAAAAAATAATTTCCTTTCTTTCAAATATTCGCACGGTAATAGTATTCACAATGCAAGGGAAATAACAAATATTTTATCAGAATGCAGACCGTTCGGCGGCCATTTTGTCTACACGACGAGCCTCTGAAATGTCGTTCTCCTATTGGCTGGACACAACGCGCCTCCGTGACGTCATCCACTCTAGCGCATGCGATAACGCAAGTGACATTACATAGAAAACGGCGGTTTACTGTTTAAGGTAAAGGTCACTACACAAATTACTTAGAATAATATGAAACGGTCCATTATTTGGTACTGTTATGAATACATTATTCATGTTTGAGCAGACACATTAAGGGATACTTGGAGGTCAGGTTTTATTAGTTATGTTCAGCTTGATACAGATACAGACATATATGATAATGAATTCGTAGTTACTTTTTTAATATAAAATCTGGAGAGTCCTAATGGAAGTTACCTAACCGTTACTGATTGCCCGTTAACTGATTGATTAAATTTCTATTCCTTAAATTAAGTACAAGGGTATAGAATCAACCCAATAATGCAGCACTTGGAATAACTTTAATTTTATTTTTCGCCAGATTTTTTCCGTTGGGCCGAATGTCTAGAAAATGCTGTCAGAAATGCAATTTTTTTTTGCTTTTGATTTCAATTATTTTGATTAATATAATTTCAACAGACAATTTTAGACATAGACATGAACATATTTTATTCACAATTTTTTTTTTAATAATATTAAATTAATGAAGGACAACGAATGAGTCGCCATCGCTTGTACACGATGAACTTAATACTTTAGAAAGTCAGATACTTTGGCGTATTGGCGGCTGTTTTGCAACTAGAGCAGATAGAAAGGTAATTCATGAAGTATTTTATACTCTTTTATAAGGTTAAGTTGAATAATATGCGTATTAAATACATATACTTTATTATTTACATTAAATACATGTACTTTATTACTTAAGTGAAGTAGTTAGGACACGGCAGGAAATATCCTCCTTAAAATCTTGAGTAGCCCAACTGGGGAAGTACCACCTTACAGACTACTTTGTTGCAGTTGTTAAGCGGAGTTGTATTTCTTTGGTGAGTAAGGTGACCAGAATTCTCGGGGGGATTGGGGGTAGAGTCAGCAGGTATCTTCTATAAGCTACGGTAATTGCTTACCATCAGGTGAGCCGTACGCTTGTTTGCCGACTTATCTGTACAAAAAAAATGTAAATACAACTCGGTCTGCTGCTTAGTTACTGGTAACGTACATCGATATTAATGAAGTTTTGTTTATTTGAATGCTACCGGTTATAACTAGCAAATATTTGATTACTTAAACCTCATCTGTCAATAAAAAGAATTTATCCGATTATGTTTTTCCACTGAGAATGAAATTTAACTTAATTAGCCTTGTCTTACACTGTCATGTCAATTAAAATGCATCGACACGTACCTGACGATACGCCTTCGAAATAAATATAGGTACAGCTCTGTAATATCATCACCATTTATATCATTTATATTCCTATTACTTTTTTTTTTAATTAACAACTTTATAAGCTAAACAAATATCTTTGATATTAATAACTTTTATAAATAAATAAAAAATAAGTCATTACATTTGCTTAAAGATACAGTAGTAATAACTTTATAAGCTAAGACTTAGGTACACAAATATCTTTGATATTAATAACTTTTATTAAAAAAAAAAATAAGTCATTACATTTGCTTAAACATACAATGTCATATAATCATTACAATCTAAGCGCTCATAAACCCATAGTAATCACAATTGTCATTTGCATGTTTTCGTAAACGGTAAATTAAACATCTTCATTGTAAACGAGTTCTGCGAATCGGTGTTTATGGAACAAACACGTGAATAGAGATTCTTATTGCATGTGACCAACCTACGGCTTCTTAGGTATTCTAGTTTGTCGAGTTATAAATGTGATATTTATGGACTGAACACGGCGTTTATAGTTCTTTAGATAGGCGTGACCATAGATTATACACTTATGGCGTGACTGTGCACGGAAAGATAAGGAAATGCATTTTATACTATATTTTAAAAATTGTGTTGATTTGTTGATTTTTTTTTACTTGAATAATAGAGAAGTTCTTATTCAGTATTTGTATAATAGAATACATATGTATTACTTTGTTTCATACACAAAACAAAACAATACATACATACAAAGAAGCATAAATGATGAAAACACAAATGACTGCATAAAATTAAAAAATACAAAAAAAAAATATTGCTATTTTTGCATACTATATATACATTTGTTATTTATGAAAATTTACCATCGCGTCTGACATGTTGCGACACAATGCATTTAGTACGACCATCAAAGACTTTGTTTGCATCATCCGTTCATCAAGGTGTTTGCTCATCGTAGCGGAAAGTACGTACCGCTGTTATTATATCTATGTTAGTATTTATTACTTAAATAATAAGTTAACGAATCTAATCAGTTATTACAAAGCTGCTAGTGGTCGCCCGGTGGTCGAAATTCGAACATAATTAATTCAAATTATAAATAACTTTGAACATTATTAAGGTTTTAATAAAATTAATAATAGTTTTTGACATTCATTATAAAATCTATTCTCAATTGAACGTCAGACTTTAACAATAAACAAGATTGTATAGGTATGCGTGTGTGTGTCAAATACATGGTAGTGTGTGTAATGTTTTTTTTTTAAATATTAGTATTCTGCACTCCTTCTCTATATACATAAACTATAAGTGCGAAATTTCGTACTCCTCTGTCCGCGCAATTTCCGTAAGATTGGCTACAAATATTTTGCTCCATGTATTAATTTAAATATTATAATAATTATGCTGTGTGGCTACGGCATTAAAGAATATAGCCACCCCCTCTCTTCCCGTGGGTGTCGTAAGAGGCGACTAAGGGATAACAAGGTTCCACAACCATCTTGGAACTTAAGAAGCCGACCGATGGCGTGATAACCACCCAACTGCTGGCTTTGAAATACACAAGCCGAAGACGGGCAGCAGCGTCTTCGGTGCGACAAAGCCAGCCCTGCGGTCACCAACCCGCCTGCCCAGCGTGGTGACTATGGGCAACACACATGAGTTCACGTCATTTTTGGCGGGAACTTGTGGAGGCCTATGTCCAGCAGTGGAATGCAATAGGCTGAAATGATGATGATGATGTTGATGATGATGATGAATCTTATCAATACCTCATTACTAAATAATTGTTTGTTCGCAAAAAAAAAACGACTTCACTTTACATGGATGAACAATGAAATGAGAAGTCAAATACTTATTATTAAGGATAACTCAAAAATTATTCTTCCGGTCGCCATCAAAATATGGGACCACATGACAAGCACCAGCTTTTGAGTACCAAAAGTGACAACCATAAAATAATACCGTAAATTGGGAAACTTCATTTTTTGAAGCAGTTTAAAATTATTATTTAAATAATGCGAAAAAAAGTAAAATCGGATAGTAGCATCGAATATGCCATTTTAAATCAATAAGCGCAAATATTCCTTATACATGGGGGGTGCCTTTCCACCTCATTCATCTGATGGTAAGCGATTGCCTACCTTATAGATGCTTGCAACACCAAAAGCATCGCAATCGCGTCAGGAGCTCTGGTTACCTTACCACAGGAACACAACACTGCTTAAAAGCACCAATAAAAAATTTAAATTAAATTAATAACTGTGATCTTTATTTAGGTCGAGGTACTTCCCCAGTCGGAGTGCTCCAGAATTTTAGCAGGATAATTCCTGCTGTGCCCCACCTCAGTAGACTCAGACACAATGTATTTATGATATCATTCAAGTTAAAAGATATATGAAATCGTGTACTATGTTGCGTCATATAAAAAACCTAATATTTGTTTTTAAGACAACAGGTTATATTAATATATAAATGTTTATCCAAATCAAATCCGGTTTCAAGCTATTCTTGGGAAGTACCTAATATTCAACGTGACCATCCGACAGTGCCGACACACATGACACTATAAATTAAGGTCTCATATTTCTCGCTACAATCTATTTTATAAGTACATAACCTTCTTTTTCAACCTCCTGTCCTTTTGTTCATATGTAGAAACCCTCACATGAGAAAAATTTCCAAAAACTTCATCATTGTGTAAAAATATCCCAACGGACCGAGCTTAATGTGCCTTCAATTGATTATTTATTTATTAAATAAATAAAGAAATTGATCAATAAAATCAATCAGTCAGCTAGCAAACTTTTTAAGTACCTACTATACACATAAGCATTTTCTTATGTATCTACTTATATGTAAACCAGTCTACTATTACCTACAACAAAGGCGTTAAGTCGGACCATGTTTATGTTAAACATAGGAATCTAAATTATTTGTTTAATACTTTATTATAAGTACATAATACTCTATATATACTGTAACGGTAAAAACAAAATCATCACAACATCACAGCAGCCTTTCGCAGTCCACTACTGGACATAGGCCTTCACAAGTTCATGCAAAAAAAGGCGTGAACTCATGTGTTTTGCCCATAGTCACCACGCTGGGCAGGCGGGTTGGTGACCGCAGGGCTGGATTTGTGGCACCGAAGACGCTACTGCCCGTCTTCGGCCTGTGTATTTCAAAGCTAGCAGTTGGATGGTTATCCCGCCATCGGTCGGCTTTTTAAGTTCCAAGGTAGTAGTGGAACTGTGTTATCCCTTAGTCGCCTTTTACGACATCCACGGGAGGAGAGGGGGTGGCTATATTCTTTGATGTAACCACACAGCAAACAAAATAATAGACTTAATTTTTATCACATCATAGGCACTAAAATTATAACATTTTGTATATCCGCTTTCTTATCTATTTTACTTATCTTTTTTTCTATGGTCATTTCAAAA
Source organism: Melitaea cinxia (assembly GCF_905220565.1). Taxonomy (NCBI): domain Eukaryota; kingdom Metazoa; phylum Arthropoda; class Insecta; order Lepidoptera; family Nymphalidae; genus Melitaea; species Melitaea cinxia. The sequence continues at coordinate 2,877,559 of NC_059419.1, read as the reverse complement.
ATAATTTTGCCTAAAACGTATCACTAGTACAGCTGATGATTCGAAAACGAACTTACAACTTTTATGTAACTACGATTCAATTTGAGCTTGACCTTAACACATTCAAGGGCATTAGTTTTGATTGTTTCTATTGCGTCTATTATGTAATGGCCTTTAATTTTCAATTTATTATCAAAAAGATACGCAAGGTCATATATTTTATTTGTACTAGATCAATATTTTTGTAATAGAAATATAAATATAACAAATACAAGTAGGTTCACCATTATTTAAATTTAGTTTCTCAACGTTGTATTTACTTTATAAATCTATCTTTTTAATTCTTTGATAAGGACCTTAATTGCTTTATGTAACAAACAGTTCAATCTTTTACCTTTGTTTCTGTAATACAAATGGTTAAATAAAACATCAATAACTTCAATTGTGCTTCAGCATTCATTATTCATAAGGGCGGCATGCCCTTATGAATAAGGGCATGTCGCCCTTAAACTTGATTTGATTATAATCTACGCAGATAGCTACTAGATAAAATATGATAGTTCATGTTTCAAATGCATTACGTGAGGAAGGCCACGTACGACCAATGGCAGGGCGCCGTCGCAGAGGCGCGGCGCTGACGCATGGCTGACGCAACACATACTTATATTATGATAGTTGACCTATAATTATTTGTTGTTCTTGTCACTTTTGACAAATATAATTTTGATAATTATGTGGTAAATTATGACAAATAATTCCTAAAGTTTTTTTTTTAATAGTTAGAATCCAGTTCCACACAAAAGTGAAAATATTGACTATTCGTATTCAAAAATAATAAAAAAATTTAGTAGTCATAAATATATACTAATTGTATTAAAATCCTTCTTATATGCTAATTATATTGATTTGAAAGTCGTGAATTCACGCAAAGAATTTTTAATCAATTCAACCACAACTTTTTGCAAAAAGCACTTTTTTACTCATTAATCAATATCATACACATACTTTGCTGATATTTTTTTTACTTTTATTAATGTATGTATGTTATGTAATATATATCTTTTATCATTCCATATATGTACCATTTTTTTCTTTAGTTTTTTTGGGGAATATGTGATTTCTTTCTGGTATGATATATAAAAATAAAGTCAGTTGTCCAATTAATGACAGTTGAGAGTCGGTGCTCAACAAATTTTTCATTTTTTTATATATATAAGAGGTTTGGTCGTTTAGCGAATGTCAATCTCATTGTTCTGCATAACAAAATCATTCAACTCTTAATCTAATTAATTTTGAAAACACAATACATCTCGATCGCTACTTTAGACGTAGGATTAGGAAGAATCGAATTGCAAATCCCCACAAGTCTAAAATTAGTACCAATTTCTTCTTCAAAATCTCTATTTTCAGCTCCGACCCATAGTAGCAGCATTAGGGGTGAGCGAGGTTAGGCGATCGCCCAGGGCGCCAGATAGAAAGAAGTGCCGCAGTCTCTGACTCTTAAAAGTCAGATTAAATAGCCGTTGCAAGGATTGTGGAAAAAGTTTCCTTAAGTGAGGAGACAAGTTGGGATTATTACAAAATATGCTGCTTAGGATGACGTACTCCATTAGTAATTGACATTAGTAACAAATTTTATCTTGTTATGGATGAACACTTGCAATTAACTATAGGCCAATAAAAGCTAAAGCTATTCTATTAATGCAGACTGTACCCCAGATATTCGCTTCAGCCTGTAACATCCTACTACTGGGCATAGGCCTCTTGCCCCATGTAGGAGAAGGATCAGAGCTTAATTCACCACGCTGCTCCAATGCGGTTTAGTGGATATATTCTCTACTATGACTCATAGTCTATGAGTAACGATGGCTATCAGGTGTACATGATACCAACCGGGACCGACAGCTTAACGACCTCTCCGAGACACGGTAGAGAGGAGGACTGCACAAACACCCAGACCACGGCAAACATCTGTATTGCCAATACAAATATTTGTCATGTGCGGGGATCGAACCCGCAACCGCCAACGCGTCATCCTATTAATTAAAATCCTATTAATTTATATTAAAAACACAGTACGCAATTACAAATAGGTTAATAAACTCTGTTATATTAAAACAATAGGGTTTGCAAAAGCCCCATTACGTATTATTTCGTGCTTAAGTTGAATGTGCTTTTCCGCCTTTGAATTAAAACCAAACTGTTTTGTTATTAAAACTTAAATACTTATGTTTTTCCTGTCCCAAATGTATATCTTGTATTTTCCAGAACAATAAGTACAAGTATTACCAATAAATAAGGCGTCTCCAAGTAAATTACGTCTTTTGTTTATCTTTATTAGTTATTTTGTGTTTAGTGCGTAAGCAATTGATTATACTTATTATTTATTTTAATTTGCCGTGTGGTGTCGGCCGAGTAGAATAGCACCACCTCCTTCTTCCCGTGGGGGTCGTAAAAGACCGAAGGATAAACCTGGCCTAAAATTATCAGGGTCCTGAAGAAGGAAAACTTCATTTGAAACCCGGAATGGGGTCTCCGTCAAGCATTCGTGGCATAGCTCTAAAATGCGAAAGACTCCTGCAGACGAACTGGCTCCACACGTATCGACTCGTCGTTCCTCTGGGCCTAGTAAGTGAGGTCGAGAAGGTGGCGCAGAGTTTAGGCAACTCTGCGTTTTCCTGAAGAGTGACCTAGGCGACACAATGTCTGTCTGACACTGTCTAAATCGTCTGTAATAGACGGACTAAGGCCAATGAGACTATTATTTTATTGGCTTTCAGTTGTACCAGTTTTCAGATTCTGCCAAAGACACGTAGAATAAAGAAGATAGATGAAGATACACGAACAATGAGACGAGATTGATCGATGTAGTTGAGATAACCAAATAATTTAATAAAATATTTATTTTAAGTATATCTGTATTTGACAATAACATACATGGTATAATTATGCGTGTAATGGACGTGCATATTTCATACTACAATGAAACTTTTTGACAAATGTCATTTTGACAGTAAAGCAGTAAGTAGCATTTGCCATGATCGCTACTCCAATTCCATATACGAGATTGGTCGTAGCTTAATCCACCATGCAGTATGGCGGATGATTTACTTACGCTAAGTAATGATCGGTAATACGTGGCTATGATAACTACGGACACGGCCAGCATTACGTGCTCTACGAGGCACTAAGTCTAGATACCTATAAATATTTATTAATTTATCACTGTTTAAAACATGACTTGCAAACATTTTCTTAAATATATTTGAGCTATTTCTATATTTCATCATCCTATGTATAATCATACAAAAAAAAACGCTTCCATACAAAATTTTGTCAAAAATAAATTCTTGGACAAGAACATTTATTCAAAACTCTTAGCCGCAATTTCAAAGAAAATGTTCATATACATTAATTATTATATTGTATTCATACTGAATTTTTATAACAAGAAAATATTTCTATATAGTAACGGCCTCGTTATAAAACAATACCTATAATTATAGTACATTTATTTGGATTGACAACCGTGACCGTAAACACGTAGACCATACCTTTCATATTTTTGGCAATGAACGTGTTAAACGTGCATTCACAATGACGAAAATATAAATAAAATACGTGTTATATTTTAACCAACTTCAAAAAAGACGGATGTTAATCAATTCGACCGTATATATATATATATATATATATATATATATATATATATATATATATATATATATATATATATATATATATATATATTTATGTATGTTCGGGGATAACTTCGTCGTTTATGAACCGATTTTAATAAAAAATTTTTTTGGAAAGGAGATATCCCAAGTATGGTACCATGAAGTGTGAAACCAGGATCTGAGAAATCGAGGGAAACCCTCGAAAATCGTAGTGACGACTAGTGCGTTTGTTAATTTTATTCGTCTACTTACGTTGTGTTACTTGTCGATGTAATAATTGAAGTCGCTTTTTTCGTTTGCGAGCAAATGTAATTATACTGACTTTAGTACAAATTGCTCACAGGTAACTATTACAATATCTGTCCTACCTAAAATTAATGCAAAGTTCATACAGGATTTTAGCTAAATTTAGCTAGTAATCATTAAATATCTTGTATCACAAATTACGTCTATGTGTATAGTCTTGTCGAAATTCTTGATCATGCGCGGTAAAGTCTTTCTAGATCGTTCCTTTACGAGTATAATGATAAAAAGTATAAAAATTGCGAGAGAAAGAGCTAACGTCAAATCCGCCATATACTATGGGTATTGTGCGGTTATGCTTGTTTGATTATTATATTATAATATTTTGTAAATTAAATACTTATAGTTAATACCTATGTGTGTAATGTGTAAGTGTATGTGTATATAATAAATATAAATATAATATACAGAAATAAATAATAAATGCTAAGTAACCTACAGGATGCGTTGTATACCCTACCACTCCCCCCACGAGCTAAGACCACCTTACTCACCACAGAAATACAACCCTGCTTATAAGCAGTATTATTTAGCTGTGGTAAGGTTGAGGAACTTCCCTAGTCGGGCTGCTACAGATTTTGAACAGGAATTTAGTCGATGACTAGGTAATATAATAATTCTGTATAATGAATATTTAAAATTATTTTTTATTCTACTCAATGAAATCAGCCTATTACAGTCCACAGCTGGACATAGGCTTTTTTTGGTATCGCAGGGGAACTTATTTACGGGTGATATCCAGGATGCCCGGGTAGCCATTCCTAGACCGTATGTCCCCGTTTTCCGCAATCCTCATACATCCTACACCTTAATCTTATCTTTCTAACAAGCCTATAACAGATGCTGATTTTTTTTTCAAGACGGTCCTTAACCGCGCTTCTCACTGAAACGCTTCAATGATTTTTAATAAAACTTAGTACGATATGAGTTTATACTACGAGATAGGATAGAATTTCATATAGTTCCCTTGGTAAAGCGAATGAAGTCAAAATGTATAATCGCATATAAAGTAACGGCCGTACAGCTAGTAAATAATAAATCGTTCGTAGGTGTAGAAGGATTAAATAAGAACATTCGAGTAATAACTACTAAAGACAAGTAATATTTAATTAAAAAAAATAATTAATTAATAATTAAATAAGAAAATAAATTAATTGTCAAAATGTAAGACTATAAAATTTATTTTATTAATTTGGTTTGAATGTTAGTTCTAATATGATATTACTGATATTGACTAAAGTATAATAAGTAAAAGTATTCATGAAAAAAAAAAAGAGATAAGACAGATACAATATCCTGTGAAATAATATAGCACGGTATAGCTGGCACAAAAATAAAAAAGTACATGGGTAGATGAAGACTCCGCATAGAAAAAGGGTTACTATTCATATTAATAGGGTCATTGCGCCTGTTCGCGTCCACTTAGTGCAGTTGGCAAGTTTGAAGAGGAAAATAAAAATGTCCCCGCACTAATTTCTATGAAAAATTTATTTACTGTGTTCATTATATAGCCTATTTAAAGATTAATTTTCAGTTTTGTTCGAAACATCTTGCTATTATTTTATTTAAATACAAACGTCAGAATTAGGCGATTTACCCAGTTTGCGTCCATAAAATCCAATTTGCGTCCACCCGCTGGACCACTTCGCGTCCACCAGCTTAGAAAAGGAATAAAGAGGTGATATTTTTATGATAATCTAAAGAGACATTGGATTTTAATAATTTATTTATTGAAGAATTATAGTTATTTAAAAATCAACACATTAACATTAATAAATCACTATAAAGAAAATAATACACCTATTTATTCTTCTAAACATTGATAGAACTTAAAATTAAAAAACAAATTAACCTGTGTACAACCTATGTAGTCAGTAAATAGTAATTCCACCTTTAAAAGTCAACAATTATCTGTTCTGTGAATTTTAAAGGAATGTAAGCAAGCTAAAGATCAGCCTGCAATTACAATCACAGCAGCCTTTCGCAGTCGACTACTGGACATATGCCTTGACAAGTTTACTCCTGTGTTTGGCTCATAGTCACCACGCTGGGCTGACGGGTTGGTGACCACAGGCCTGGCATTGTCGTACCGAAGACGCTGCTGCCCGTCTTCGTCCTGTGTATTTCAAAGCCAGCAGTTGGATGGATATCCCGCCATCGGTCGGCTTTTTAAGTTCCGAGGTAGTAGAGGAACTTAATCGCCTCTTACGACACCCACGGGAAGAGAGGGGGTGTTTATATTCTTTGATGCCGTAAGCACACAGCACCACAAAGATCAGCCTTGATTAATAATAATTATGGAAACCAAATACGAGGTGCACACATATCTCCATTCGCATTAAATATTAATAATACCGCTGTTTTCTTCTTCGTTACTTGGTTTTATTTGATACTAGCTGTGCTCGCGACTTCATCCGCGTGGAGTTATAATAAAAAAAAATATTGTTCTGTTCGTAGAATTACAAAATAAATAAATTTCTAAAATAAAAGTAGCCTAATTTCATTAGCTATCTAGATGGTAACGTCAAAATCAGTCCAGTCGTTTCAGTGATTAGCCGGAGCAAACAGACAGACAGACAAAAATTCTAAAAAAATGTTTTTATTTATTTATTTATTTTCTTACATCTAATATTACAGGCATAACCCAATTCATTAGACATAGTAAAGGAGACAAAAAGCGAAAGGAAAATAATGTAAACTATAATTAAAAAAGAATTGGCTGACTTGAACATAATACTAAAAACAAAACAATAATAAATATAAAAATATTAAATTCATTTCTCATAACATATTATATACAAAGTAACTTTTGCGAATTCATTCCACGAACAAGAAAAAAGGTCTAGTGTTTCAGCCACCAAGTTTAGCGTTCTGACTGAACGAGCAAGGGGGCCGTTGCGCACTAGCTCGGTTCTGCCGTGGGGTACTGCAAATAAGCTCGGTCGCTGTCTTCGTTGTAGATGATACCTATCGGGTACGCTCAAACCTATCCACTGCAGTACCCCTGGACTATTGACAACAACGCGGAATAATTTAAAATATAAGTTGCCAGAGCCAGCTCTCTCTTAGTCTCCAACTTGTTGTATCCAACCATGCCCAATACAAACAATGTTGGATACATCAAGGGATACACGTTATAAAGCCTATGGTAAAGAAACCTGGTGAATTTATTTTGAACACGTTCCAGTATGAGACTGTATTTGACTTCATGTGGAGACCATACTACCGCATTATACTCAAGCTGACTTCTTATTAGGGCATCATACATTAAAGAGATTGCTTATTTTGGTATATGTACCGTGTATAAATCAATATACATTTAGTAAAAAGGTGTTACTTTAATATTACAAACAGACACTCCAATTTTATTTATTTGTGTAGATAAGTTTTGTACCCTCTTGGTCTGCACCCACTGATTTTGTCCAATATCGAAATAGCATATTTTTTGCATAGGTGCTTGTCTTACCGATTTCTTCTTCTCTTGGATCTCATGCAAATCTTCCCTTAAATCTTCCTTTGTGTATGTTCTTTTTCCTTCTTCTTTCTTATCTGCAAAGAACTCATCTTAAATAGAAAAAAATAAGAAAGAAATTACTTATTTCATTCAAAGTAGAATAGGTATTAAACTTTTAGTTTTATGTATTAAACTTATAGAATTAATTTAAAAAATGGACGCGATTTAGTTTTCTTATTAATCCCTTTAGGTATAGTTTGCGTCCATTGCGGACGCAAAGTGGAAGTTTTATAAATTCGGTGTAGCAGTTCGCGTCCACCTTATTTTAACTATTAACTATAAAAAAAATAAGCAAATTCATAATTATTATAATTCCTTGTATCATATATAACCAACGCCTAGAAACAGCTATGTATCCAAAATAGACATAAAACAATAAAAGACTCACCTTCAAACGAACCGCTGCCCACTATTTTCTTCTCATTATTCCGTGCCCTCGCGCTCTCTTGTTGAACAACCCTCACTAACTATTTTTTTTACCCAGGATTGCTTGGATGCACGGAACTTTTGTCTATGCGTACTGCGCCTCTTATACATTGAGGTATTAGCCGGTAATTATTTTTCGACTTATTGGCGTCTTAGTATACTTAATTTCGAGACTTTTCAAAGTGAGATCCGTAAAATGGACGCGAATTGGGCGGTGGACGCGAACAGGCGCAATAACCCTACCTATATTTATTATAGCTAATGTTGCATAATATAACAAAATATTTATTACTAGTTATCCCTTCTTCCCTTCATGGGCGTCACTTTTTTCCGCCCTCTGGCGCCTTAACCCACGTTAATGTCAATCTTCCAGTATCATTCAATCCAGATAGTACTACAAAACTACAAACTTATATACTACCTACGTAAGTAGGTATTAATAATTCATTATAGTATCTAAGATATATTGCTAACAGAAAAGTTGTTTAATATTATAGTTACAATAAAATTACAAAGCAAGTTCCGTTTTATTGTATTGTACAGAAATTATATAAACATTTAATAAAAAAAATAAAAACTTTTCAAATGTTCCTTTCAAATATATTTACAACATTGATATCGCCTGTAAAATTGCTATAATAATGAGAACAGGCGCAAACTTTGCATTTTATTCACTTACACAATTAAGCACATTGACAATGCTTAGTTACCTTATAAATAAAATATTACCCAATAAAATATAATATAAAATAATAAAAAATGTGTTTTACGTCGTATACAATTTATTACTAAGTTGTAAGGAAATAAACATTCTCGACGTTTCTAATAAAATTTATCAACAATATGTGTAAACTAAAAAAAAAAATATCTGTACCTACTGGTAATTAGAAATTTACACTGTCAATTCGTCACTTAGGTACGACTCACGGATAACGCGAAAAGCGCCATCCGTTATTATGGCGCCAAAAATATAAAATATATATTGGGCTATTAAACTAACAGATTAGTACCTACTGAATAAAACAAAGTTTATATTAAATAATATCTCCTTTTTTATCCCATAATACCGCTCTGGTGTAAGGATGCGTGTCGTGTCGGCGGCACCTAAAGAAAGATAAAATAAGAGACGGTCACTGGTTCGATTCCCGCTCGGAGTGGATATTTGTGTTTATACAAATATTTATTTCCGTTCTGGTTGTTAGTCCTTGTGGGTCTCCCCACGGTGCCTCGGAGAGTACGTTAAGCTATCGTCTCGGTTGTTATCATGTACACCTGATAGCGATCGTTACTCATAGTGGGGAATATATCCGCCAACCCGTGAAGCGTATCCTATAATAACTGACGTAAAAATAATCTCGAGATATATAGAAATTAAATAAACCAATCACATTACAATTAATCAATTGTTATAGACTGTGTTCTGTTATTGCAAAAGTTATGGTTACGATTTTTATTCCCGTTCATGATTGATTTGTATACAAACATTAGTTTTTGTCTGTATGTGGGCCTTCCCACCACGCCTGGGAGAGCAGGTAAAACTTTTGACCGAGAGAATATATGTATATTTAAGAGACGTTATATTAATAACTATTTCGATGAGCCGATGATCGTTAGTATGGAGAACGCACGAAGAAGTGTCGGCAGCCCCCCACCAGGTGGATAGACAAATGTAAGTTCTATGGATTTGCTGGTTTGTTAGAAATGTTAGAAATCCTTGAAAGTATTAGATAATTTAAATACTCAATTGACCAGAGAAGAAAAGAAATTTACTAAAATAACAAGACTGGATAAAAGAAAATATTCATAAATAATTTTTTCACATTATTATTCACATATTGATCATCACTTCAGCCTATCACTGTCCACTGCTGGACTCCTCAAATTCGCGCCAAATATGGCGCGAACTCATTTGTTTTGTCCATAGTCACCACGCTGGGTAGGCAGATTGGTAACCGTAGGCGCTGGCTCTGTCGCACTGAAATCACAGCTACCCTTCTTTGCCCTGTGTATTTGAAACTCAGCAGTTGGATAATTATCCCGCCAACGGTCGGCTTTTTAAGTTCCAAGGTGTTAGTGGAACTGTGTTATCCCTTAGTCGCCTCTTACGACGGGACACGGGAGGAGAGGAGGTGGCTATATTCTTTGATGCCGTAACCACACAGCTAATATAGCCAATATTGATATGTAAGATAAAAAAAATAAAATAAGACAATCATTACAGACATACATTATTATTATTATTAATGATGTAAAGAAATTTTATAAGAAAAGATGGAGACATAATTAAAAGCACTGCTGATCCTGCAGAGATGACAAAAAAAAAAGAAGAAAAAGATATAATGGAATATAGTTAAAAAGTATAGATTACTCTTCAAAACAATATACAGCAGTTCCTTTCATGGCAAATAAAGAGAGCTATAACAAAGCTGACAATTTGATCTGGTTTCTAATCTATACCAATAAATGAAATTTGAGTGTCCGTTTGTATTGTTAAAATAATCGCTTTTTACTAAATGTATACGGGTGTATAAGCGGTACATATACTAAAATGACATTTTTTTAAAATGTTTGTCTGTCTGTTTGTTCCCGCTAATCTCGGAAACGGCTGGACTGATTTTGACGGGACTTTCACTGGCAGATAGCTGATGTAATAAGGAGTAACTTAGGCTACTTTTATTTTAGAAATATTTTTATTTTGTAACTCTGCAAGCTGAACAAGTTTTTTTGTTAATACCACACGGACGAAGTTGCGGGCACAGCTAGTGTTAAATAAAATTGAATTGTTGATATATTTTATATAACGTCAAACATATAAGGTGTGTTAATTACATAGATTTTAAGGGGTAGTACAGACATTTATTTTTACAAATAATTTCAAAATCCTTTCATTCTGTATTTCTTGTAATCTTTGTATTATGGCATATAAGTAAGATACTTGAAATTTTTTCAAAAAAGAAATTATTTGTATGCCATTCCAATATTACTGCTACCTACTTGTTCAATTTTGTTATTTGGAATATAATGATAGCAAAACTAAATAAATAATTATGATATTACACAAAATTTATTCAAAATAAATACATATATTTAACTAATTTTGATTCCAAATATACCAAGTTATGTATATGTGTAATTGGAACCACCTTATGGTAGAAACAAAAACAACAGAAATGATTACAAATTTAGTCATTTTGCTGCAACTTAGTATCCGTAAAGGAAAGTCTGGTTTTGCTAAAAATTGAGACAGTTTCATAGAATATTGTGAGATATTATTGACCTATTTTTATATCATATTTTTTATTATCAAATTATGAAGCAATCAGTCCTGGTGGATGTCATAGACATCTGTTAGCGACATTTATAGGTCACAATGGGAAAGCGTTTTCAAACTTATGATGGGTCAGATTAAGCTCAGTTTCTAGCCTATTTCTGCGTGGAACTGGGACTATGTAAGGCAATTGAACATTAATAATAATAATACTAAAAACGATTGTACACCAAGAGTGAGCAAAATTACAAAAATAAAAACAGGAGATATGTACAAAAGGCGGCCTTTTAGCTAATGAGCGATCTCTTCCAGGCAATTTCAATACTAGATTAAAACAACTTAAAAAATATTTAAAAACGAATATTAAATAATATATTAAAAGTCACATGAGATACTTAAAAAAAAAAAAAAACATTTCTAGTGGTAGATATTTTCAATGGCTCCAAAAATATATTTCAAAACAAGACCAAACGATAGTTCTAAACAAGCAATCAAAATAACAACTAAAATATATATTAATTGGTATATATTTCATAAACATTTATATAATCTTTCCTATTATTATTATCATTTTTATAAATGTTATTATATTCAATATATATTGTTAATTACTTGTAATTTAAAGTTTGCAAGATTATTCATTAGTTTAATATTTTTCTTTTTCTTATTTGCACATTTGTTAATGCAATTTTCCTTTGTATATTTAATAAGTCTTAATCTGCCTTTATATATTTATATTTTATTCTTATTTTTTTTTTATAACTTTATCTGTGCTGTGTGCCTAATAAATCAATAAATTGGTACAGATTTTGGCTGCAGTATAAAAAAAATAAAAAATATATCTTTACTTTTAGTATAAGCAATTGTTATTATTTTTCCTATCCTATATGAAGTAAAAGAAATAAAACGACACCTTTAGTCATATTTTTACTGTCCAAGTAATTTCAAAAAGTATATATTATATATTTTTGTATATTAAGTTTGGTTTAAATTTTTATTAATCAATATTCTATATTATTATTGTAATTATAAATATTTATTTTTTAAAGTACACACTGTGGTAAACAGCAAAGCATAAAAAGTTAGCCACATTTATTAAATTTAAAGGTGCATAGATATTATAAAATGTAATTAAGGCAGTTTACATACTGTAAGCATTGTATTAAAAAAATATTACTTACATGTTGCAGATTCGAAATTCGAAACCGCCTCAGTTATTCCACTCTTAATTTTGTAAAGACGCTTCATTTCACAGCACGCAACAATCTTTTTTTAATCAATTATTATATTACACTATACTATTTTTTTATATTAAGAAATACCATTTTTAATATGGAATTAGAGAAATATAAGTAAGTATACCGTATTCGAAACTGCTACAGCTGATGATTATACGATGCGGTATTCGTATTTTGATGTTTCATAATAATCTGTATCCTACATTCCGTTTTACGAAAAAGTGCTACAGAAAAAAATTATATAAAAAACAAAAAAATAACAAATATAAAAATTTCAGTTTCTAAGAAGGTTTAATGTACATAATAAAAAAAGAAGATAGTATATAAAAGTTAGAGAGTTTTAGTTATAAATTAAATGACACCTTTACGAAGAAATTTCTAAAAAGATATTGTGAAAAGTAAAAAAAAAAACACATCGGTATAAATTGTGAAACTTTATTTCATTTGACTCATTCTTATAAGTAAATAGAATATACAAAACTAATAACGAAATTTACAACAAAATTGGTAAAAATGTCATTATCTGTATATATATACAGGGTGTCCCAGAAATCAACGTCAAGCCGGCAATGAGCGATAGGCCAATTGATGGTGGTTATCAGAAAAATAAGAAAAAAAATATTTATGAATAATTTAAAAAAATAATGGCTTTTTAAAAAAAAATCGAGAAATTGACACCCTGTGACAGTCTTTCAAACTTTGTGACTAGAAACCTTGACTATGCTTTGTTTTTTTTGTGTAACGGGTCCCTGAATAACTGTTTTATTAATTGTAATCTAAAATTAATACAAAACTGCCTCAGCTTTAGAAAAACACCATTTTATTGCGCAACCATTACGCAAAAAAGATAACAACATCTATCTTTATGTGACTGTCTTGTAAAAAAAATGTACTACGCTCTTTTGGCAAGTGGCTTTAAAAGATGGCGCATTTAGTCTGGATTCTAAAATGGTACTACATTTAGTAGTTTACACTTATAATTCGGTAGGAAAAAAATGTAAACCAAATGAAAGTTAATTATTTTTATATCACTCAAATTGCTATGGACCGCGTTTGAGTACGAATGCTATAATATAGTGACCCTATTGTGCCGTGTGTGAGCGAGACAGACAGTCCCAACCAAGTGACTAGTGAGGGAAGACCGAATACTTCTAATGAAGACATGGTCTTGCAAGAAGTCAGTTACGACCCGAGTACCTCAGTCCGTTTAATTGAAGCAAGGACGGGGGTGTCAAAAAGTACAGCACACCGAATTTTAAAGAGAAACGAGTTTCACCCGTACCATGTACAACGAGTACAAAGTCTCCTGCCCCAGGATTACCCTGCAAGGCTTGCATTTTGTCAAACGATGTTGCAAAAGTATAGGGAAGATCCGCAATTTTTAAACAAAATTCTATGGTCCGATGAATCTACCCTAAAAAGAGACGGATACATGAATCTGCATAATCTGCACGAGTGGCATTTGGAAAATCCACACTTAATGCGAGAAGATCGATCTCAGTATCGCTTTAAAATAAATATGTGGACCGGCATTTTAAATGGAAAAATTATTGGGCCATTCGAGTTACCAGAAAATTTGACCGGCGAGGTTTATCTGGATTTTATAGAAAACCATTTACCAAATTTACTGGAAGACGTCTTACTTGACATTTACTGAAGCATTTGGTTTCAACAAGATGGCTGCCCAGCACATTATACTCGCTCAGTCAGAGAATTTCTCGATCTAGAATACCGAGGTAGATGGATAGGACGGTCTGGTCCAATTTCGTGGCCAGCCCGTTCACCGGACTTAAATCCAGTCGACTTCTTTTACTGGGGAACGTTAAAAGAAAAAGTATATTCTAAACCACGTCAAAGTTTAAACGAATTACGAGAAAAAATTGCGGCAGCTGTTGAAGAGATCAACTCGAAAAAGTACGCTCGTCTTGTAAACCGCTCTTTTTTAAGAAGATGTAGGGCTTGCATTTCGGCCGAAGGCAAACAATTCGAACATTTGTTATGAATGAATAAACTTTGATTCCAATAACTGAATTTTATTTCAACCGTATTTTTTTTGTCCTAATTTAGGTAACAGTCTTCTAAGTCTAGTGCCACTGTCTCGCTCACACACGACACAATAGGGTCACTATATTATAGCATTTGTACTCAAACGCGGTCCATAGCAATTAGAGTGATATAAAAATAATTAACCTTCATTTGGTTTACATTTTTTTTTACCGAATGTTAGGTGTAGTCTCCTAAGTGTACTGCCATTTTAGAATCCAGACTAAATGCGCCACCTTTTCACAATACTATGACTGTCTGTCTCGCTCACACACGGCACAATAGGGTCACTATATTATAGCATTCGTACTCAAACGCGGTCCATAGCAATTTGAGTGATATAAAAATAATTAACTTTCATTTGGTTTACATTTTTTTCCTACCGAATTATAAGTGTAAACTACTAAATGTAGTACCATTTTAGAATCCAGACTAAATGCGCCATCTTTTAAAGCCACTTGCCAAAAGAGCGTAGTACATTTTTTTTACAAGACAGTCACATAAAGATAGATGTTGTTATCTTTTTTTGCGTAATGGTTGCGCAATAAAATGGTGTTTTTCTAAAGCTGAGGCATTTTTGTATTAATTTTAGATTACAATTAATAAAACAGTTATTCAGGGACCCGTTACACAAAAAAAAACAAAGCATAGTCAAGGTTTCTAGTCACAAAGTTTGAAAGACTGTCACAGGGTGTCAATTTCTCGATTTTTTTTAAAAAGCCATTATTTTTTTAAATTATTCATAAATATTTTTTTTCTTATTTTTCTGATAACCACCATCAATTGGCCTATCGCTCATTGCCGGCTTGACGTTGATTTCTGGGACACCCTGTATATATATATATATAGAAACTTACTTATTTTATTTAATATTTTTATTTTTAATTTTTTACAATGCTACACGTTTTTTTGCCTTAAAATGATAGTACCATATAATACTATATAAATATTCGACAAGAACGACAAAATTCATAAATATTATTACATAATTTATACATATACAAACTTTATTATGTATAATTAATATATTTATTTATTTATACTTTATTGTACACCACAACTACATTTTACGCATTAAACATAATTATTTTGAGACAGTGACAGACTGAGAACTACAATGGGCGGACTTATAGCCATTTCTTCCAGACAACCCAGATATATAGATATATACTATTAAAATAAAACTTTAATATACTAAATAATAAAATATATCTAGAAAATGTATTCATTATCCATATATAGCCTATGTCGTATTAATATGCAAATAGCATATAAAGCCTAATTTACGCACTACATGATCCGGGAACTCTAAATTGAGCTGTCTTGAGTTCTCCTGTTCTGACTCTCGGACTCTGGCCTTGAAGGATTTGGTCTCTATACAATATGAACATTTTGTCAAGCTTTGGCCCACACATTACAGGAACTCTTTGCAATCTGTACTCACTGCCAGCGCATTGGGACTGGCAAGCAGGTAAAGGTCGCATTGTGATACATATTTCATCACGATTCTCGTAAAACTGACTTTCACGCATCACTTCACAAGTCAGTGTGGTTTTTAGATAATTTCTTGATGTATAAGTTTTTTCAGAAGCCCATTCCTCTCCTGATTCCATTGGCATGTCGTTTTGCAGACCTTGATCGGAACGTGAAAAAACTGTGTATTTTCTCTTTGGCTGATAAGCCATTTTTTTAGCTTGAGCGTTTAACTCTTTTTCCTTGGAATCACTATCGCCGTCAATCAAAATATAAGAGGCAGCGTACAATTCAGGTTTGTCGAGTAAGCCGTTTGGTGATAAATAATCATCACGAGGCTCTCCACTCATGTACCCGCAGATACCTCTGTTGTTATTACGATTCCAGTTTGTGATGAAAACTAATCTTGAACCATCGTACATGACTCGAAGCTGATTTTCGCGGATTTTAATGATTAAAATGCCATTATCTTCGGTGTGGTACTCGAGCATTGGCAGCTCCTCGATGTCATCCCAGTACATCGTTTTGTCTCCCTCTGAAACCTTCTTAGCGTTGGTCTTTACCTGGACTACGTAACTCTTTTGAGTTTGAGGTGCTGGTTGCACTTGAAACTCTAAATCTTTGCCGGTGTGGGATCTATTGGATAGAAACGAATAATAATTACAACTTAAATGTATATTGTTATATATAATTATATACGTTAGATAGCTTTCTTTTAAGTTACTAGTAAACTTAATTGCCAAGCAAATTCTATTAGTGCATGGATGATATCAATACAGTACCTGAAAGAGATGTACATCTCTCGGGTATTGTCATCAAGCCTCCTTGCTAATACTGCCAAGTTTTCGTTTCTTTCTGGTCGATTGTCGTATAGCACTACATGCCAAGATCGAGATAACGTGTACTCGTAGCTACGGTCACTGAATGTCCTCACTTTGCTACCGTCAACGCTGCAGTAAGCTGAAATTATAATTTATTGGAAATAGTTTATTGTATTTATGTTTTGTTAAGTACATATTTTTAAGTAGGTGACTTTCTAATGTATATAATACTAATACATACGTTGGAACTGGTGTCGGCTGAAGTGATTAAGTACACGTTCATAAGACGTGTACGGCCAATAAATAGCTACAAAGGGAGCAGTAGCTTTTGGAATGGGAACGTTTCGTAGTCGCATTTCACCGAGCCGAGTTTGAAGGGCTAAGCACAAAGTATTTGTTAAGAATGAAGCATTTACATTTAAATCAATTCTTCCTTCGCTGTTAACCTTCTGGGGACTTATTTCTGATTGCCATATAGTGAGACCTTCGATAATTCTGTACAACTGGTAGTAAAAGTTTTTAGTCATTGGAGTGATATCCTTGTAGGTAACGGAAACTTTGTAGTTATCGGGAGCATGAGCCATTACAATGGCCCTATGGCAATTGTGTTGATAGTTGTTCCCCTTCGACATTTCCTGTTTGCATTCTTTACCCAAAGCATGGTTTTGAAGGTCGTCAGCATATTTCTCTGTTCTTTCAGCTGTACCTTTGATGTGAACATTTTCTTTCTGGTTGTTTGCATAGTCGATTTCAAAGTCCCATTTCAAATTATTATTTAGGGCTTCCACGAAGTTCATTTGAGATATTGACGCAGGCTTATTGATTACTCCGAAAGCATTAGCTTGGTATGGACCATTTTGATCGGAATTCCTACCCGCAAACAATTCGAATTGCATCTTGGGATCAACTTCACTTTGTCCAATTGCTAGTGTTGCAACGTACTCAATTTTTTCGGGTGACTCAAATTGAGCGCTGAGGTCTAAAACTTGGGCTTTTGCAGATTTAATTCCAAAAGTAACTCGTTTTACAAGCTCTTCTCGACGTGATGGACTGTTAGGTGATACGTCTGCTACTTTTTGTACAACTGGTGGCACTTTGTCACCATTGTTTTGATTGTATAAGGTATCTGAAATGGGAAATTTTACTTCCTTACTTTAAAGAATTACTAAGCTAAACGTACAATACTGTACATGGCTGTACACCAAAATACTAAGCTAAATTCACAATGTAATAAAATTGTTATGAAAATGCTTACCGTAAACAGCTGAAATAGACACTGCCTTACTCTTCGACTGTTTTCCGAGATATCTTAAGTTCCAATGAGTTTGAGCAATATCTCGTTGTTTTAGTGCGAAATATAAATTGGAAAGGTAATTCTTAGAATTGAAGAACCATCCGAAATTTCTGTAGTCGTTAGCGTAAGAGTATCCTTGAAGTTGGAATATTGCTCCAATTTGCTGACCAAATTTATAATCCACTGATAATACCTTTTGAGGTCGTATGATAACTTTAGAGTTGGGATCCTGTGAAATCGTAACCAAGGTGTCCTTCTTTTGATTTGCAGAGTACGGCCACACGCTGTAATGAACAATCGTACTATCTTGCTCTGGTTCCCTTGGCGCCAGCCTCAATTTCATCTCTCCTGACTTAACCTCCAAACGCATTTTAAAAGGTAAATGCAATTGGAACTTTTCTACAACACCTACACTAGGATATTGATTGGAAATAGTGTCCAGGAAACCAACACTTCCTTCGTAATTTACAGCTAATGTGAACGATACGTCACTATTAAGAGCCATCTCAGTTTTATGTTCGTTGTTATTCGTAGCATTAAATTGTTCATTATTATTGGTTTGAATGTGTAAAATCATTGGTTTTTTGTACTTGTATATGAAAGGCACACCAGCTGCTAATGGGAACATAACTGAGACTTGGTTTATGTTCACAATTTTGGTGTAGTGTTTATTAGTACCTTTGGGCCAGCCTGATAACCATTCACCAAACTGAAAACCTAAATCTTTAATATCTCTTTCATTAAAAGCAAAGTAGCGTTGTTGGTTCATCCAATCAAAATAAATTGATGCTTCCAAAGGTTTTTCGTTCTTATTTTTAATATTTAAAATATTGGAAATCTTTTGAGCGGAGTACTTGTGATTCAGTTCATTAGGAGCAGCATTTTCTTGTTTATTTGTTCTTTTAAAAACTTCATTAAAGAAATATTCAACTAACTGTTGTTTATCGGAAGTAGCCGCAGAATACTAAGAAGAAAACAGAATAAATATTCATTAGTGTAATTTGATGATTTTCTCTTTGTCATTTTTATTTTGTAAAAAAATGGTGTTTTGAATAAAAAACTTCCTACCCTAAGTCGAATCTCAACTTTTATGAAAACTTAATACTTTAAAAATGTTATTAACAATAATTTTGAAGTTTATTAAACTATGAAAAGTATCTACTGAAAGTAAAATTGTTAGTCTATTATAAATTTTGACCGTTGTTTTATTTACTTACCGTGTATTCTTCGTCCCAGCCTCTATCTCTGTTTTTCCAGGAGTATTCGAATGTGTTACCCAGGAAATAGTCCTTGCTTCCAATTTGTGAAAGGACACCAATCATATCATATTCATCGTCTCTGTTCGGATATTCCATGAATACCATTTCGGATTCTTGCAAACCGAAATCTTCCTTCGTCAACATATCTTTTACAGCAGCAGCTTTCTTAGATCTAAAATATTTTTTTAATATTTATTAAAATTCATGTATTAAAGGAGAAATAATATAAATTTAATAATTACAGCTACTTACAGTTCATAGAAGCGCGGGTGTTTCAGTTCAGAAGCAGAATTAATTGCTGACTTCAAGACAGACCGTACTTGGTTGCTTGGATCTTCATTGGTCATTTGCGCCATTGCTTGCATCATTGCACTCGAAGGGTGAGTCATAAATATGTTATGAATAGCAGCTACTCGTACTTCATAAGGCTCAGCGGTGTTTTTTAAGATACTGTATAAAACAGCTCTTACGTGGCTATCACGTTGTTGTGCTAAGACTCGTAGGTTTTCAACAATGCGAGTCCTCAGATAAGTCGATACCTTAATTTTTCCTTCAATATATGGGGCAAAAACGTCTAAAATAGCACGATGACCAAGCTTTCCAATAGCTTTGATGAATACTTGTGATTTATGGCTGTCCTCTTGATCAACGGCGAGCTTTAATTCTGCACTTAAGCGGGGAAGAATGTCATCTACAACAAAATTGTCATGCTTAGGTGACAGACGACCGTACATATGCGAAGGGTAGTAATGGTGAGTGGTGTCATTGTTTACTTGGCCCATGTTAATGAACTTGCTTGCGGCAATTAAGGCAGTGCTGTTAAGGTAAGGCTGTTTCCTTACTTCTGGATTCATAGCCAACTCAAAGAATTGCGACATAGTTTCTTTAGTAGGGTAGCGTAACGACCTTACGAGAGAAGCGATAACTTGCGCAGCTTCTTCTCCTTCTATTGTTCTATTTTCAATCCATGTTTTGATTTGTCGGAACGCTGGAGTTGTACCCGCTTGCGTCACGGCATCTCTGTAGACCATCCACATATCCAGTTTGACATTATCGTTGCTCGACTTTGCTATTTCAATGCTGCGACTCGTTTGACTGAGCTGTCCGTAGCTCATAGAAGCGATTACACGAACCAGGATGTTAAACTTAGCAAGAGTATCTGCTTTAGGCATGTTGTTGGGATTTTGTAATTGTTGTGCAATTTCTTGTACCAACTTTTGTGCATTCATAGGGTTTTCTTTCCTATCACCGCTAGGCTGTGGACTCATATATAAAGCAGCATAAGCAGGCTCATTACTTTTAGGAACCTCATCATTAACATAGGCGGAAGTGGATTCACTGGAACTGGAGGAACTAAGGTCTGCATTACGACTCTTAGTAATAACTTTGTTAATAGCCACTGTTGTTTTTTGTTTGACAGAACGCCGATTACGATACGATTTGTTAATCTGTATATGTTTCTCGTATCCTTCGTGTGATGATGAAGTCGATGAGCTGTCTTCATTGATATCTCTTTGTTTTGAATTTAAAGAGTACAGAAGAGTTGTAACTTCGCGTTTAGCTTCAGGTTGAGGCCATGCAGTTTTTGAGTCCTGCTCGTACGAAACTAAACGAAAACTGACTTTGCTGCGTACTTCTGCCTTCTTTTTTCCGAACATATGAGGGTGCACATTGACCGTACTTGTCGTCTCTGCCTTGTAGATGGGGCCGTTTTTACCGACGAGAATTCTCGATACTGTTGCTTTTTTGATGAACTGTTCCTCATCAGGCTTGTGCGCCGTACCAGTCCACTCTGCGCCAGCTGGTACACCGAAGTGGTAGCCAACTCTGTGGTGGCAATGGCCGTAAGTCTTGCTTTTTGTGATTTCCATGGGGTCCTCTTCTTCCGTGAAGTTTGGAAGTTCACGCCTCCATTCGGGAGGTGCTGGAGAAGCTGTGTAAAGAGTCTCACAGTCACCAGTGACGTCTGTTTCCATCTTCCTGAATAAACCTTGTTGACTTTCCTTGTCGTACGTGTCGTGTGAATTATCGACGTTGCGATGGGTAGATAAATCTACTTGTAATGAACTGATAAGACCTTTTAATAAGTTCTCTTGAGCGACTGACACGGAAGTTGGTAAGTCGATTGAGAGAATTCTACCTCCGTCATGAGAAATCTCGAAAGGTTTGTCAAGATTTGGTACAGGTTGATAGTTTACTACTTCAGGGTTTGCTTCATGGACATCATGGTGCTTTAGCTCTTGATGAATTTGAGCATTTCGCGGCATTTCCAGTTTAGCCTGAAGCTGACCAGGAGCTTTCACACGAATTATAAATCGTGCTTTGAAAGAGTTTCCAGTGCTAGCACCCTCCGCGTGATAAGCCAGTGTGTGGGCTTCGACATCGTAGCGGTAAATTTTCCCGGTTTCCCATGGCCATTGAGATGTTTCATCGTTTGATTCGCTGGGCTTGCTGAGCCGGCCCGAAGACACAGCCACTGTACAAACATAATTAACATAATATTAATTACTATGTAAATGTGTGTAAGCGTCAATTTAGAAAATTAACATATGTGTAAAACAAATTACAATAAACCTAAAAAAAAAAAAAAAATTATGTTATATTATTAACATAATTTAAAATAAAATAAGATAAGATTTTTTTAAGTTGTCCTTTCGTGTGATAAAATATAAATTCACATATCCTTAAGTTCAAGCGTACGGCTCGCATGATGGTAAGCAAATACCGTAGCCTATAGACGTCTGCAACACCAGAAGCACCACAAGCGCGTTGCCAAGTCTATTCCCAATTCCCCCAGGAGCTCTGGTCACGTTACTCACCAACAGAAATACAAAACTGCTTGAAAGCATTATTATTTAGCTTTGATCTTCTGTAAGGTCGAGGTACTACCCCAATCGATTTATGTAATTATATCAAATGTAGAAAACAATAAGCATATTTTGATAAGGATTTATGTTTAGAAAACACAAATAAATTAAACGTCTAGCACTGGTCTGTTTCTGTCGCGCTGGTGGTTGCGGGTTCGATCCTCGCATATGGCAAACGTTTGTATTGGTCATACGTCATCATACGATGTTTATCGTTGTCTGGGCGTTTGTGCTGTGTGTTTCCGGACCACCAACGTAGGAGATAATCCTACTGGAGGCCGTTGAGTGTGAAGAGTTTACGTTTAGATTTTGCATACAATGTATTTTAAAAATAAGTTTAATTATATAAACATTTTTGAATATCATATCAAAAATTGACCGCTCCAGCGGGGTTCGAACCCGCGTCTCGCGTTCGCTTAAACCGAAAATAAAAATCATCTTATCGAAAATTTCGCTCTAGCGGGTACATCGTTCCATAGCTTAATTGGCTAGAGCGCCGACACGGTCAGTCGGAGACGCGGGTTCGAACCCCGCTGGAGCGGTCAATTTTTGATATGATATTCAAAAATGTTTAGAATTCCTAATGTGTGGGTAACACAAAAATAAAATCGTACATATTTAATTATATAATTATAAGTAATAAAAAAAATGACGCCGCGTTGGCGCAACGGTTACAGCCATGGATTGTATCTGTTGCGCTGGCGGTTGCGGGTTCGATCCCCGCACATCACAGACATTTGTATTGGCCATACAAGTGTTTGCCGTGGTCTGGGTGTTTGTGCAGTCCTTGTGGGTCTCCCCACCGTGCCTCGGAGAGCACGTTAAACCGTCGGTCCCGGTTGTTATCATGTACACCTGATAGCGATCGATACTCATAATAGGGAATATATCCGCCAACCCGCATTGGAGCAGCGTGGTGGATTAAGCTCTGATCCTTCTCCTACATGGGGAAAGAGGCCTATGCCCAGTAGTGGGATATTACAGGCTGAAGCGAAAGTAATAAAAAATAATATTAAACATTTACATAAATTTGAAAAAAAACTGACTTCAATTTACAAGGACAAGTAAAGTAGGTAGGTACACGTACAGTTATACATTATTAACCGACTTCATTAGATATAACTATTCAATTGTTTTATCAGTTCTTGATAGAAATAGGATTGTTATAACTGCTAATTGTTGTCGCGCTATGATTAGGTTTTGATGATTTTTTTCAGACTGTTTGAGTTATTAATAACTAGCGACCCGCCCCGGCTTCGCACGGGCAATGCAGAAACTTTATATGCTACAGAATGTCTTTATATACAACGTTCACAGCTTTGTTGTCATAAGTAAATAAAAACATGTCTTCTTTGGAGGTTATTCTTGAAAGAGCGTCATATAATTATCTGACATTTAATTAAATAGGCTATGTGAAAAACACTCAATTCTCAAATTTAACCCTGGGACGTTAAAAGTTTGACCCTGCAATTTATTAATGGTTTATAAACTCAGTTCTTGTTTCATCTCACACCTGAAAACTATACGTGTGATTATGAACAAATTGCCCTATTATTTTAGTGTGTGCTGCAGTAAAAAAATATTTTACTTACTATTCGTTCGACTATAAATAAAAGATAATCAACAATTATTAACAACAAAAAATATGTAACCTAACGTAACCTAACGTCGTAGGATTTTCGATAATTAAAAATAGTTGCTCTAATACTAAATTGCCTTAACTCTTAATTGAAACCAAGATACAATTGATAAATTATGGTTTTAATCTAATGCTATCCTACCTAATGTATGCGTGTAATGTATGCGTATAATGTACATGTATAAGTGCGGTTACGAATTGTAGTTACGAGTTGTTGAAATAATGGCATGTAGTCTTAGCGAAAACGAAATCCAGGAGCTATTGTTGGATGAAAATGATACAGAACAAGAACTTTTGAGTGATTTCGAACCTTGTGACGAAAAAAAAAATAAGTGACAATGAAAATTCGGAATATGAAGCCACTTTTCAATCAGGTGACTATTCATCTGACGATAATTTCGAAGATGAAAGTAAAGGAAAAGGTAATGCACTGTCATCTAAAACTTACTATAGAGGCAAAAATAGGTTTAAGCGGTCTAAGACACCGCCTAGTAGCTCCAGAATCAGAAGTCACAACATTATTACTGACCTACCTGGGATCGTTGGTCCAGCTCGTGATAAACAACAACGAACAACAAGAAAGAAGAGCAGTTTATTCTTCATTTTCAATGGATCTGAAGAATAAAATTGATAATTTCCTGGGACCAGCTGTTGATGTATCGCAAAATGATACACAACAAGAAACTTCCACTCAAAGTGGGTCACGAAAGAGAGGAAGATGCTATTTATGTGGTCCAAAGATTGAAAATAAACAATCGCAAAAGTGTGGTAGATGCTGCAAATTTATATGTAAGCTTCATGTACAAAAAAAAATTGTGTAGCAAGTGTCTTACATAGAATAAGTAAAAGACTGATAACAATTTTACGGTTTTAGAATAGGTTGTCATTTTTTTTTTATTTTCAGTTGATCTCACAAAGAATTTATATTTTTGTTAACGTCAAGATACGTAGAACTCTAAAGTATTGTAAAATTTTAAAGCTTTTTTGTTTTTATTATTTTTTGATATGGCCAAAGAAGAACACCAGATAAAAATGACCAAATGTAGAACCTAAGATTAAAAGTGAAAAAAAATATATAATTTCATGATGTAAATGAATAAAAGTTCATTTATATATTACATAACAATTGTTTTAATGTATTTATAACCCATCTAAGTGATAATTTCTTCTGTATTAAATAATAGCTTGGATTTTAATTAAAGGGTCCATTTGGACCTAAGATTCCAGTAATGTAGAACAATTTAGCTATTTCAGTTAAGGGTTAAATCTAATTATGTCTAACTTAAAATTATTAAATGTGACGCCATGAGAGTTTTTTTACACCCGACTAGCGTATGACAAGCCTGGTTATATGGAACTCTGCCAAAACCTGACTCAGGCTATATGCTATGCTCAGCGACTTGTAGCATGAGAGGGGAAATATTGTGGACTCAGGCAATATATTCTCTTAATTTAAAAAAAGGGCATTTTCGAAAGCTACGACAAAATAAATAATTTTAGTTACCTATATTTCCTTATTTCTATGTAATGTATAAAACTTAATAACTTACCCCTTCGCGCACAATGCACCACACATTTATCACATTTAGACTTTAGTACCGCATAAATAGCAGTCATAAATCCGCAACATATTTCGCAACTTTATTTTTAAGAACAGTTACTATTTCTCACGTCTTACTTCTCGTCTGTCAGTTCTTTGTTTCGCCCCGCTACCAATTTGCTTATTCTCATACTACTTATCCAGATAAATTTTTAATCTTATACTACCTACCAGACGTACCAACATGAAATAGTGATTTTGTTTCGTAAAACACATAGGTACCATAGTATGCTGTATGAGACATAATTGTGTTTTCTGGAAAACGAAAAAAACCGATCGACAAGTAATACAACGTAGATTGACGACAAAAATTGTCAAGTAAATACGCATTATCAAAGCTTACTCCAAAAGTTGTTATCAGATCTCAATGAAATTTAAATGTGACCACATGATAAACATCGGCTTTCGATTAAATTAAAAATCATCAAAATTGGTATACCCAGTAAAAATTTATGTGGATTTTCAAGGGTTTTCCTCTTTCCCTTGATTTCTCTGGGATCCCATCATCAGATCCTAATTTTCTTATCATAGTACCACACGTGAGATATATTATTTCCAACAAAAAAATAATTATCAAAATTGGTTCATAAACGACGAAGTTATTCCCGAACATACATTAAAATATATATATATATATATATATATATATATATATATATATATATATATATATATATATACGGTCGAATCGAGTAACCTCCTCCTTTTTGAAGTCGGTTAAAAACGAAATAAAATACTTATAAACAATCTAATTAAAAACGCAAATAGCTTTAAATTTAAAGCGAAATAGTCTGTTTTTTTTTTCTTAGTTGACATTCTTTTAACGTTGTATTTATGCAAGACAAGTGGACCTGTTGAGCCTCACCACTATATTGTTTTTTTTTTTTTTAATCTTATTTTGTTTAAACATTCTCCTAACAATAACGAACACAAAAAATAGAATTACCTATAAAATTTGGTGCATTCTTCGGAAGAAAAAAGATATTTTTTCCAGAAGACTATTTCGCTATTCAGAAAGGAGTGAATATTTAAAAAAAAATTAAGGAAAGTTTATTTATTTTATTTCTGTAATTTTTTAATTTTTACAATAATAATTTTTGTTTTAATAAGAAATAATGGCACGCTTAAACTGATATTAAACCCTATTTTTATACGAAGGTATAGAAAGCTTTAAGTTTTATATATTTGTAGTTAATCATAATAATTAGAAATTAAATTAAATAAATAAAAATGAAAACATAATTATAAGCTTACCAATGATGGCCGCGAGGACCAAGATCTTCATGTCGTGGAACAACTCAATCCGTGTTTCCTACGGCTGAAGAAGATCACATCTGTTTTAAGATCTCTTTCCATATCTTATATATTTTCTGCTCAGCGCGTGTATATTTTGACCCTTGGTATTAGAAGATAATTACAATGTAGTCTTGTTATGTAGGCCCGTGACTAACATTTTCTTGATAACGTATAAAATTAGATTTAAATAATACTTTATTTTCATAAATCGTACATATCATGATGGAAAAGTTGTAGTCTGTACGATAGAGTTTTAATAATATTCAGATGTAACTTTCCGTTGCGGCTTCGTCCGCATGTACCATACGATTTTTACCACACTTTTATTAGCTTGGGTTGTATATATGTAATGGAATCTTTGAGCATAATTTTCACCAATTTCCAGAAATTTGTTTAATTTAAAACTTTGCACACGTATCAAGGACCGATGACAGTGCAATAATTCAATAAAAGTTACCCAACATCCTTATCAGGACCGCCACGATTAATAAATTCTTTCGTGGATCCTCGGCGTAGTAAAAAGACTCTAGTAAAAAGTTATGAAAATATAGTAAAATGCACCCCACGCTTTTGACTCTACATTGAATAGTTCTCTTAATAACTTAAATCTTCTATAATATAAAAATGAATCGCAAAATGTGTTGGTAAGCACATAACTCAACAACGCCAATTCTTTTGTTTTAACGTTCGTTGAAGTACAAGGATGGTTTTTGCGGCGAGAAAAATTCGAATAATTTCCGTGAAACCCTAAAAATAGTCCTTTTCTTTTTCCCATACAAACGTTTTTTAACTAAAATGTAGAGTCAGTTTGAACTTTATTGCTATTCAATAAAGTTCATGTTAAATTATATATTAGGGCGCATTTTACGTAAGTTATTATTGATTAAATTGATCTTAATCGTAGACCACACTTTAATATAATTTACATACAGTAAAAATGGTATTAACTAGCTATTTCACATTACTTATTATATTCTTGCGGGGGCGTTAACAATGGAAAATTCCCATTTTTAAGCTATAGCTCCTATCGAGTCCAAATTTCCTACGAATCTCCTACATGTGATGTAGAAATAATTCGATGAGCGGATTTTCATGGATATTTTTCATTTGGATAACTCATGCCCAATAGGGATTACGGGGGTGGGCGTTAACAATGACAATTTTAAATGTATATAACTTCGAAACTACTAAACCAAATTTTATCAAATTTTTTGAGCATCTATAATTTGGTCCAACTTGGGAGATAGGGTTGTTTTTATCTCAATTGGACCCGATAGATGGCGCTGCTATTGGTATGTAACTCCGAAACTACTGAACCATTTTCCATCAAGTTTTGCAAGATGCTTAATCTGTAATTTTGTCCGACTTGGGAGATATAGTAGCTTTTATCTCAATTGGACCCGGTAGGTGGCGCTGCTATCGGTATGTAAGCTATCAAATTTGGTAGCGGTTTTCCGGGTAGGACAACATCTGTCGGTTCGCTAGTAATATATATAATGTGTTTTAGTACAAAAATAGTAATATCAGCATAAAATATAGCATCATTAAGTCCACACATCTTTATCAACCATGTAATGCTGCACAGAATAATACGCTTGATCTATTAATCTCTTTTTAATAAAAACTTTAAATTTATGTGATGTGTTTATGTATGGAATACAACTAAAGTTAAATATTTTATTCTTTTTAGAAATTGAAAAGATTTGATTTACTTATACAATTAAATAATAATAAACACTTTAAAATTTTAATTTGTAAAATGACGAAACGAAAGTGCTCTTGGGGCGTGTTTGAATAAAGTTATTTTTGATTTTGATTTTGACTTAATACGTTGTATGTATTAAACTAAATTAACAAAAAATAAAACTATTCGCGTAGTTAGACACAGTATGTCACACTGTCTATTGTATAAGCCAGAGAAGAAGTTGTGAGGGGTGATCTTGTAAATGTAATACTTTGGAATCTTATAAATAATTCCTGTTTATAAAAATACTACTGGTTATGAATTCTTTAGGGGTAAAATAACCGTTCCTATCATATCTAAACTATATTCTTCGAAACATAATCAATACATTTAATCAATTATTAACAAGTACTTACTTTTTTTCTAGTCCTGTTTGGCTTTACCAAGGAAACCCAACAAAACAATTTGAATTCAACCTTTCTTGACCTAAGTTTTTTTTTAATGTTTGAAGCTAACATTCAGTTACTCCAAAAAATTGTTAAGCTCTTATCAATGCGGTTCTCATAGGATTCGTAGTTTTTTTTTTTGGTATCGCAGGGGAACCCATTTACGGGTGATATCCAGGACGCCCGGGTAGGCAGTCCTAGACCGTATGTTGGCTTCAACACTTGCGGGTGCACTACCGACCAAACCCCTGCGGGAGCCTTCAGCCGCTTTAATTGGAGGGTCCCGGATCTAGGATTCGTAGTACCTTAGTTTACAGTATGTACTGTAATAACTTTAGACAGTATTTTGAAATGCAATGGACTATTTTATAAGTATATATTATATAGTACTTATATATTTTTTTATTATATATTTTGTGATTCATTATGTAATAGTACCTATTGAGTTTTTATAGCATATATTTTGTTAAGGTATTTACTATTAAAATTTTAATGAAGTTTGTATACTTAAGTAAGCTAGCTTAATTTTTAGTACGCTTTGTAGCTCTGCTTCTATATCTATACAAATACTTAATTTTCAAAAATGTTTAAAAAATGTTTAATTTTCGTTTTGTAATATTAAAATAACCGCTTTTTACTAAATACATATGGATTTATACAAGGTGCCTATACCAAAATAACATTTTTTACAAATTTTGTCTGTCTGTTTGTTTTATTGTTTGAGTAACTTAGGCTACTTGTAAACTTTTTGTAACTCAGCGAATTGCACAATATTTTTTTAACTCCACGCGAACGATGTCGCGGGAACAGCTAGTCATATCTAAAATAAATTGCACTTAGAAATAGTATCTCTTTTTTAACCGACTTCCAAAAAAGGAGGAGGTTCTCAATTCGTCTTTTTTTTTAATGTATACATCAGAACTTTTGACTAGGTGGAGCGATTTCGACAAATTTTCTTTTAATCGAAAGTTGGTGTGTGCCAATTAGTCCCATTTAAATTTATTTGAGATCTAACAACTACTTTTCGAGCTATATCTAATAATGCGTTTTTACTTGACACTTTTTTCGTCGACCTACGTTGTATTATACCGCATAACTTTCTACTGGATGTACCGATTTTGATAATTCTTTTTTTGTTGGAAAGGAAATATCCCAACTTTAGTACCATGATAAGGAAACTAGGATCTGATGATGGAATCCCAGAGAAATTGATGGAAATTCTTGAAAATCTGCAATAACTTTTTACTGGGTGTACCGATTTTTATAATTCTCTTTTTGTGGGAAAGAAGATATTCTTAGTTTAGTACCATGATAAGGAAACTAGGATCTGATGATGGGATCCCAGAGAAATCGAGGGAACTTCTTGAAAATCCGCAATAACTTTTTACTGGGTGTACCGATTTTAATAACTTTTAATTTAATCGAAAGCTGATGTTTGTCATGTGGCCACATATAAATTTTATTGAGATCTGATAACTACTTTTTGAGTAATCTTTGATAACGCGCAGTTACTTGACTATTTTTTCGTCGATCTACGTTGTATTACTCGTCGATATAATTGAAGTCGGTTTTTTTATGCTTTTTATTCCATTGTTACTGTCTTATTATTTTTTGTGTAAATTATAGAATATTTAATATTTTTTTAAACATTAAAAAAACATTCTAAATCACAAACGATTTAAAAGTAAAATGGTGCTAAAATTAAAAATATAACAATGTTCAATACTAATTATAGCTTTTTGATTGTAAAAGTATGTAATGAGGTCATAAATTAATATGTATAGCAATGACATAACTAAATCATGACCTTTGTAATTAATTACTTGCAATGTTCAACTACATATATACCTAAATATTTTAGTGTTATTACTTAATTATCTTAACGAGAATGCACGTAAATTATTTTAACGTTACAATAAATGTAATAATAAGAGTGATTTAATTACGCACAAAATTTATATAATACGTAAATAACAAAAGTTTTTAATTTTATTTTTATATGTAAGTAGATCGGCAAACAAGCGTACGGCTCACCTGATGGTAAGCGATTACCGTAGCTTATATAGACGTCTGCAACACCAGAAGCATCACAAGCGCATTGCCAACCCCATCCCCAGTTCCCCCCAGGAGCTCTGGTCACTTACTCACCAATAGGAACGCAACACTGCTTGAAAACAGTATTATTTAGCTGTGATCTTATGTAAGGACGAAGCGACCACTACTCCAGTCGAGCTGCTCCATATTTTGAGCAGGAAATTTCCTGCTGTGCCTTACCTCAGCATATTCTGCATTCTCATACGCCATATTTTTTAGTTACAGTATTGTGTGTTTATGAGATAAATCGTAAAAATATTTCGTTTACCGGGAAAACTTTAGAATATTTATCATAATGTGATTGTTACGTGTTAAATTCTGTAAATTGATGGTATTTTGGATATTTTGGGACGTATTTGTAATAAATACTGAAACCATAAGTGCGTTATTTTTTTTTGCGTTTTTGTCTTATCTGACTGTAACTTTACTACTCGTCATGCTCAAACTAATTTAAATGACAATTCTAGATGAAAAATAACCTGATCACTGCTATGCCATCATTAAATTTTTTAATCATAATTCTTATTATCTTTAAATTTAAATTTTTTATCTGTTTGCTACTTCAATATTTTTTTGGAACATTCGGCAAATAAATTGTGTGCAACTATGTTATGCAAAATTATATTTACAAAAGCACATATAACAATTGGCAGAAATACTGAACGCAGGTATCAACAGACGTTAAATATTTACAGAATAGGAGATTCTTATGAATAAGAACACCATATATATGCATACCATAATTATGGTAAACTAGTTGAAGAGAAGTCATTTCTCGTCTTTATATTGTTTGACGTTGATATTTGTACCTCCTAGTAGAAGATCCAAACCTAAGTCGATCTTCAACGAGCTGATAACATAATGAAACATAATTTGCAATAAATTCAGTATATTAAATAATATATTGAAATAGGTCGCCTAAAAAAATCCTGGACTGGCTATTTTTAATTATAAAAAAATACATTTAATTGAAAATTGAAACATCATGATAATAAGTAAATTTGATCCGAGTTGATAGTATGAAACTTATAGAATGTGCAGCCGTTGGGTTGCCTATTTTTTAACTGGACGAGCTACTGGGTTACCAGGTATATTCCTGTATCTCAGTGCCAGTTATCTTCTACATTTTATATGATTCATTCTATCAAGTCAGATTTAAAAAAATAATTTCTTATAGTAATTTTAGTTCATTTTTAGAAAAGACAATTGCGATTTCTAAACATAAATACGTAATTGAAGTAAAACTTCTTTACGCCCTCTACTTCTTCATTCTACCTTTATTTCCCAACCTATTGGTATAAAAATACACCTTCTTGATTATCAGACTTGATTCTATGTTTACGCTTCAGCCTGTAATATCCCACGGCTGGGCATAGGCCTCTTTCCCCTTGTAGGAGAAGGATCAGAGCCTAATCCACCACGCTGCTGCTCGAATGCGGGTTGGCGGATATATTCCCTACTATGAGTAACGATCGCTATCAGGTGTACACGATAACAACCGTTACCAGTGGGGAGACCCATAAGGAGTGTACAAACACCCAGACCATGGCAAACATCACTTCAGCCTATCGCAGTCTACTGCTGGATATAAGCCTCCATAGATTCCATAGTTTTGCCCATAGTCACCACGTTGGGCAGGCGGGTTGGTGACCGCTAGGATGGCTTTGTCTTTGATCTTCGGCATGTGTATTTCAAAGCCATCAGTAGGATGGTTATCCCGCCATCGGTTAGCTTTATAAGTTCCAAGTTGGTAGTTGAACTGTATTATCCCTTAATCGCCTCATACGACACCTTCGGGTAGAGAGGGTTGCTATATACTTTACTACCGTGACCACAAACATATGTACGGCGAATAGAAATGTTTGTCATGTGCGGGGTTCGAACCCGCAAGCGCCAGCGCAATAGCCACAAACCAGTGCTGCGACCGTTGCGCCAACGCGGCGACAGTTCTATGTTTGCCTATATATACTTAACACGTGGTTCAATAAGTCCCGAGACTAAGTACTAAAAAAAGGTCTTTTTTATAAAATTAATTTTTATTCATCAACATAGTCTCCTCCAAGAGCGATACAGTCCCTCCAACGCTTTTCTAACTTTTCTATCCCATGTGTGTAGAACGATTTGTCTTTGGCTTCAAAATAAGCCTCCGTTGCTGCGATAACTTCACTATTTGAGTCAAATTTCTTACCCTGAAGCATTTTTTTGAGGTCTGCAAACAGCCAGTAATCGCTGGGGGCCAAGTCTGGCGAATAAGGGGGATGAGGAAGCAATTCGAAGCCCAATTCGTTAATTTTGGCCATCGTTCTCACGGACTTGTGACAAGGCGCGTTGTCCTGGTGAAACACCACTTTCTTTTTGTTCATGTGAGGCCGTTTATCCGCAATTTCGTACTTCAATCGCTCCAATAAGCACATGTAATAGTCACTATTTATATTTTGCCCCTTTTCAAGGTAGTCGATGAAAAGTATTCCATGCGCATCCCAAAATATAGACGCCATAACCTTACCGGCCGATTTCTGAGTCTTTGGACGCTTCGGGCGGCTTTCACCAGCCGCTCTCCACTCCGCTGCCTACCGATTGGATTCCGGAGTGAAATGGTATATCCAGGTTTCATCCATTGTTACATACCGACGTAAAAAATCCTTTTTATTATGATTCATCAGCGCCAAACATCGCTCTGAATCATTGATACGTTGTTCCTTTTGATTAGTTGTAAGCAAACGCGGCACCCACTTAGAAAAAAGCTTTTTCATGGCCAAATTTTTATGTAAAATAGTGAAAACACTACCAGCTGAAATCTTCACTATCTCGGCTATCTCTCGCACTTTTACCTTCCGATCTTCCAATACGATTTTGAGGACTTGGTTAATATTTTGTTGAGTCACTGCTTCATTTGGACGACCTGAGCGTTCCCCATCATTGGTGTCCATGCGACCGCGTTTGAAGTCGGCATACCACCGACAAATGGTTGCTTTAGAGGGAGCTGATCCTGCATAACATTTTATAAGCCATTGCTGTGCTTCAACGGTATTTTTTTCCATTAAAAAACAATGTTTTATCAACACGCGAAACTCGTTTTTTTCCATTGTATCGAAATTACAACCGTAGCGTCACTTAAATGTTTCAAAATCAATAATTTTATTGTTCCATTTTTAAAAATTTGACACATATTCTTGTATTGATAGCCAGTACTTTTTAAAAATCAAAAGAGTTTTTAATATATGCGCCATTTCCAGGTTAGTCTCGGGACTTATTGAACGATCTAGTAACTTACCAACGCACAATCAACCACCAAAGCCAACCCAAATCACCGCCCAACCAAGTTCGCAACAACCATTGTTGAAAATGACAAATTGTAGGAATTTTTAAAATAAATCATTTTTTTTTTTAATTTAATTTATAAGTGTTAGAATATTATCAAAATGTAATTATATCTTGTTTTAACGAGTGTTAAAGTGTTGTCTTGTATTTTAGATTGATTATCTATGGACTTGTTTATGGTTTATAAAAGGGAAAATAAAAATTAACGGTCAGTCTTGTCGCTACAGCTATTGTGTTTTATTTGTTTATAGGCCCAGTCCCGGTTTTTTCCAAGTATTACAAGAGTTTATAAGGTGTTTTCGTTAAAAATGTCGTTTGGTTACATAGTAAATGTTCCGAAATTGAAAGGGCGAGAAAACTACGACGATTGGGCGTTCGCGGTAAAAAGCAGACAAAAGTGAATATTTGTAATTAAATTACGAAATGTTTAATTTGTCGTTTTATAATATAACTAGTTGACCCAGCCACGCGTTGCTGTGGCTCAGTTATTATAATTTATTAAAATATATGAAAATTGTATATTCAAACGCGCCATCTATAATCTAGGAATAGAAATACGGCGCCATCTACCGGGCATCTGAGCAACTTAGACGCCATCTTTTAGGATTTTATAGAACTAACTGATAAATACTAAAGTCGTGTAATAAACATTTAATTTGCAATAACAAAAATTGAGATAAAAACTACCCTATCTCCCAAGTTTGACCAAATGACAGATGCTTAAAAAATTTGATAAAAATTGGTTCAGTAGTTTCGGAGTTTCTCTGGAACATACATCGTAACACGAACTTTTTGTATACATAGATTATGTGACAGATTATTGGATAATAAAATTAAACAGTTTTAAAAATTTATTCCATCACCACCACAAAAAATGTAAAAACGTTGAAGTCATGATTACCTCGTCAGCATTACAAAGTCGCGTTAAATTAATGTCCGTGTTTAAAGATTCGCGATATTTGGAAGAAGATAGTGGTCATGTTCAATTAACATACATGTGTGACAATGCGTTGGTACAGCGATCACAGCACTGGCCCTTTTAGCTTGCGGTCCCGGGGTCGATCCCCGCATATGACAAACAATTTTTATTGGCCATATAGATGCTGGTCGTGTTCTGGGTGTTTCTACTTGTGTATTGTGTGTGTTTCCGGACCCCCGACACAGGAGAATATCCTATTGGGTAAAGTATCGACTATACCATATTTTTAACAACTTTCTCATTTACTAGCTAAAACAACTTATTGCAGACAAAACAAAATAGTAGTCAAAGGTGGTGTAACTGTCTTACAATTTTGAGTTTATCATTTTCACGTCCTTTTTGAGATGGGGTTCTGACTCCCTCATTATTACGCTACTGAAGAAATAAGAAATATGAGTATTTTTATAAAAGCGAATTAATAACAATTTTAAGTTTGTGCAAACTTATTAATAAAGCTAATACGAAGCACAATCCAGATACAAAGATTTTCAATGAGCTCTAGTTTATTTATTTACTGACGACTTTTCAAAATAAGTACTTGCTAAAACAGTTGTGAGTTTGCGTTAACATTGCCGCAGTCTTCATAACAGTTTTTCATTTGCGTAACCTACAAACACACACTTAAAAATTTAAGAAAAGATGTAAATGTTATTGTTGTAATAAAATTAAAAGAAAAAAAACCCATACGTTTAATTATTATTTACGTATATTTAATCATTTCGTTTACATTTTTTTTTTTGTCATTTTTAATAATGCTTCTTATTTCTACTCTAATATTATAATAATACTATAATAAATTATTAATAGTAAATACATAAAATTATACATATACTACAAACAATAGATGAAATTTCTATACATATATAAGATAAAGCCAAATTGATGTAAATATGTGAATATATTCGTTGTCCATTGCGAAGCCATTAGTCGAATGAGGAGTTATAATCACATTTAAAATATCATTTACGCTTTGCAAGACGCGGGTACACCGTATTCAACAATGCGGGGAACTCCAATGACTCTCGGATTTTTGCCTTGAAGAATTTGGTCCCTGTATGAACGGAACTGGGTGTCAAGCTTTGGCCGACATACTACTTGAGCTGCATGGACACTGTAATCACTGCCAGTGCATTGCATCTGGCAAGCAGGCAAGGGTTCCGTTGTAATACAGATCTCATCATGGTTCTCGAAATACTGGACTTGGGGCTTCACCTCACAAGGCTTTTTACTCTTTTGATAATTTCTTGATCTGTAAACTGTTTGAGAAGCCAACTCCTCGTTAGATGTCAGACGCATGTTGTTCTGCCAATCTTCATTGGATCGTAAAACAACTGTATATGTTTTCTTTGGCTGATAAGCCATTTTTTTAGCTTGATCATTTAACTCTTTTTCTTTGGAATCACTGTCAGCGTCAATCAAAATATAAGAGGCAGCGTACAATTCAGGTTTGTCGAGTAAGCCGTTTGGTGATAAATAATCATCACGAGGCTCTCCACTCATGTACCCGCAGATACCTCTGTTGTTATTACGATTCCAGTTTGTGATGAAAACTAGTCTTGAACCATCGTACATGACTCGAAGCTGATTTTCGCGGATTTTAATGATTAAAACGCCATTATCTTCGGTGTGGTACTCGAGCATTGGCAGCTCCTCGATGTCATCCCAGTACATCGTTTTGTCTCCCTCTGAAACCTTCTTAGCGTTGGTCTTTACCTGGACTACGTAACTCTTTTGAGTTTGGGGTGCTGGTTGCACTTGTAACTCTAAATCTTTGCCGGTGTGGGATCTATTGGAATAGAAACAAATAATAATAATTACAACTTAAATGAATATTGTTATATATAGTTATATACGTTAGATAGCTTTCTTTTAAGTTACTAGTAAACTTAATTGTCAAGCAAATTTTATTAGTGCATGGATGATATCAATACAGTACCTGAAAGAGATGTACATCTCTCGGGTATTGTCATCAAGTCTCCTCGCTAATACAGCCAAGTTTTCGTTTCTTTCTGGTCGATTGTCGTATAACACTACATGCCAAGATCGAGATAATGTGTACTCGTAGCTACGGTCACTGAATGTCCTCACTTTGCTACCGTCAACGCTGCAGTAAGCTGAAATTATAATTTATTGGAATTAGTTAATTGTTTTTATGTTTTTGTTAAGTACATATTTTTAAGTAGGTGACGTTCTAATGTATATAATAGTAATACTTACGTTGGAACTGGTGTCGGCTGAAGTGATTAAGTACACGTTCATAAGACGTGTACGGCCAATAAATAGCTACAAAGGGAGCAGTAGCTTTTGGAATGGGAACGTTTCGTAGTCGCATTTCACCGAGCCGAGTTTGAAGGGCCAAGCACAAAGTATTTGTTAAGAATGAAGCATTTACATTTAAATCAATTTTTCCTTCGCTGTTAACTTTCTGGGTACTTATTTCTGATTGCCATATAGTGAGACCTTCGATAAATTTGTACAACTGGTAGTAAAAGTTTTTAGTCATTGGAGTGATATCCTTGTAGGTAACGGAAACTTTGTAGTTATCGGGAGCATGAGCCATTATAATAGCCCTATGGCAATTGTGCTGATAGTTGTTCCCCTTCATCATTTCCTGTTTGCATTCTTTACCCAAAGCATGGTTTTGAAGGTCGTCAGCATATTTCTCGGTTCTTTCAGCTGTACCTTTGATATTAACATTTTCTTTTTGGTTGTTTGCATAGTCGATTTCAAAGTCCCATTTCAAATTATTATTTAGGGCTTCCACGAAGTTCATTTGAGATATTGACGCAGGCTTATTGATTACCCCGAAAGCATTAGCTTGGTATGGACCATTTTGATCGGAATTCCTACCCGTAAACAATTCGAATTGCATCTTGGGATCAACTTCACTTTGTCCAATTGCTAGTGTTGCAACGTACTCAATTTTTTCGGGTGACTCAAATTGAGCGCTAAGGTCTAAAACTTGGGCTTTTGCTAATTTAATTCCAGAAGTGACTCGTTTTACAAGCTCTTCTCGACGTGATGGACTGTTAGGTGATACGTCTGCTACTTGTTGTACAACTGGTGGCACTTTGTCACCATTGTTTTGATTGTATAAGGTATCTGAAATGGATAATTTTACTTCCTTACTTTAAAGAATTACTAAGTTAAACGTACAATACTGTACATGGCTGTACACCAAAATACTAAGCTAAATTTACAATGTAATAAAATTGTTATGAAAATGCTTACCATAAACAGCTGAAATAGACACTGCCTTACTCTTCGACTGTTTTCCGAGATATCTTAAGTTCCAATGAGTTTGAGCAATATCTCGTTGTTTCAGTGCGAAATATAAATTGGAAAGGTAATTCTTAGAATTGAAGAACCATCCGAAATTTCTGTAGTCGTTAGCGTAAGAGTATCCTTGAAGTTGGAATATTGCTCCAATTTGCTGACCAAATTTATAATCCACTGATAATACCTTTTGAGGTCGTATGATAACTTTAGAGTTGGGATCCTGTGAAATCGTAACCAAGGTGTCCTTCTTTTGATTCGCAGAGTACGGCCACACGCTGTAATGTACAATCGTACTGTCTTGCTCTGGTTCCCTTGGCGCCAGCCTCAATTTCATCTCTCCTGACTTAACCTCCAAACGCATTTTAATAGGTAAATGCAATTGGAACTTTTCTACAACACCTACACTAGGGTATTGATTGGAAATAGTGTCCAGGAAACCAACACTTCCTTCGTAATTTACAGCTAATGTGAACGATATGTCACTATCCAGGACCATCTCAGGTTTATATTCATGATTTTTCATAGCATTAAATTGTCCATTATTATTGGTTTGAATATGAACAAGCGTTGGTTTTTTATACTTGTATATGAAAGGCACACCAGCTGCTAATGGGAACATAACTGAGACTTGGTTTTCACTAAGAATTTTGGTGTAGTGCTTATTAGAAGTTTTAGGCAAGTTTGATAACCATTCACCAAACTGAACACCTAAATCTTTAATATCTTGTTCATTGAAAGCAAAGTAGCGTTGTTGGTTCATCAAATCAAAATAAATTGACGCTTCCAAGGGTTCATTGTCCTGATTTTTGATATTTAAAATATCGGATATCTTTTGAGCAGAGTACTTGTGATTCGGTTCATTGGGAGCAGCATGTTCTTGTTTATTTGTTATTTTAAAAACTTCGTTAAAGAAATATTCGACCAATTGTTGTCTGTTGGAAGCAGTTCCTGAATACTGAGAAGAAAAACAAAAAAAATATTTATTAGTTTTTGTACTTTGATGATTTTCTGTCATTTTTATTTTGCAAGAAATGATGTTTTTAGTAAAAAGCTTCCTACGCTAAGTCGAATCTCAACTGTTATTAAAATTAAATACTTTAAAAATATAAAATGTAGTTGTGTGAAGATTTTCTATTAAAAAATAAAAATAAAATAAATCGCTTTTTTTTCTTGAATTTGTCTATAGGTGTGTTCTGTTTGTTAACTACGCTAATTTGAATCAAATGTGCAATTATTTTACAATTTAGTAAATATCGAAAATGATCTACTCAAAGTAAACTTTTCTGTATCGTTCTGTATTTTAAGCTTTGTCTGATAGAAATAAAAGCAACATTAAATATTGATATTTTAATTTACTCACCATATATTCTTCATCCCAGCCTCTGACTCTGTTTTTCCAGGAGTACTCGTACGTGTTACCCAGGAAATAGTCCTTGCTTCCAATTTGTGAAAGAACACCTATCATGTCATATTCATTATCTCTGTTCGGATATTCCATGAATAACTTTTCGGACTCTTGCAAACCGAAATCTTCCTTCGTCAACATATCTTTTACAGCAGCAGCTTTCTTAGATCTAAAATATTTTTTTAATATTTATTAAAATTCATCTATTAAAGAAGGTATAATATTAACGAAATAATTACAGCTACTTACAGTTCATAGAAACGCGGGTGTTTCAGTTCAGAAGCAGAATTAATTCCTGACTTCAAGACAGACCGTACTTGTTTGCTTGGATCTTCATTGGTCATTTGGGCCATTGCTTGCATCATTGCACTCGAAGGATGAGTCATAAATATGTTATGAATAGCAGCTACTCGTACTTCATAAGGCTCAGCAGTATTTTTTAAGATACTGTATAAAACAGCTCTTACGTGGCTATCACGTTGCTGTGCTAAGACTCGTAAGTTTTCAACAATGCGAGTCCTCAGATAAGTCGATACCTTAATTTTTCCTTCAATATATGGGGCAAAAACGTCTAAAATAGCACGATGACCAAGCTTTCCAATAGCTTTGATGAATACTTGTGATTTATGGCTGTCCTCTTGATCAATGGCGAGCTTTAATTCTGCACTTAAGCGAGGAAGTATGTCATCTACAACAAAATTGTCATGCTTAGGTGACAGACGACCGTACATATGCGAAGGGTAGTAATGGTGAGTGGTGTCATTGTTTACTTGGCCCATGTTAATGAACTTGCTTGCGGCAATTAAGGCAGTGCTGTTAAGGTAAGGCTGTTTCCTTACTTCTGGATTCATAGCCAACTCAAAGAATTGCGACATAGTTTCTTTAGTAGGGTAGCGTAACGACCTTACGAGAGAAGCGATAACTTGCGCAGCTTCTTCTCCTTCTATTGTTCTATTTTCAATCCATGTTTTGATTTGTCGGAACGCTGGAGTTGTACCCGCTTGCGTCACGGCATCTCTGTAGACCATCCACATATCCAATTTGACATTATCGTTGCTCGACTTTGCTATTTCAATGCTGCGACTCGTTTGACTGAGCTGTCCGTAGCTCATAGAAGCGATTACACGAACCAGGATGTTAAACTTAGCAAGAGTATCTGCTTTAGGCATGTTGTTGGGATTTTGTAATTGTTGTGCAATTTCTTGTACCAACTTTTGTGCATTCATAGGGTTTTCTTTCCTATCACCGTTAGGCTGTGGACTCATATATAAAGCAGCATAAGCAGGCTCATTACTTTTAGGAACCTCATCATTAACATAGACGGAAGCGGATTCACTAGAACTCGAAGAAACAGATACGTCATTACGATTCTTCCTTATAACTTTATTATTAGACGCGACATTTTTCGGTTTTACAGAACGACGGTTTCTAGAGTATTTAGTAACGTCACTTACTTTTTCTGTCCATTCGTGAGACGATGAAGTCGATGAGCTGTCTTCATTGATATCTCTTTGTTTTGAATTTAAAGAGTACAGAAGAGTTGTAACTTCGCGTTTAGCTTCAGGTTGAGGCCATGCAGTTTCTGAGTCCTGCTCGTACGAAATTAAACGAAAACTGACTTTGCTGCGTACTTCTGCCTTCTTTTTTCCGAACATATGAGGGTGCACATTGACCGTACTTGTCGTTTCTGCCTTGTAGATGGGGCCGTTTTTACCGACGAGAATTCTCGATACTGTTGCTTCTTTGATGAACTGTTCCTCATCAGGCTTGTGCGCCGTACCAGTCCACTCTGCACCAGCTGGTACACCGAAGTGGTAGCCAACTCTATGGTGGCAATGTCCGTAAGTCTTGCTTTTCGTGATTTCCATGGGGTCCTCTTCTTCCGTGAAGTTTGGAAGTTCACGCCTCCATTCGGGAGGTGCTGGAGAAGCTGTGTAAAGAGTCTCACAGTCACCAGTGACGTCTGTTTCCATCTTCCTGAATAAACCTTGTTGACTTTCCTTGTCGTACGTGTCGTGTGAATTATCGACGTTGCGATGGGTAGATAAATCTACTTGTAATGAACTGATAAGGCCTTTTAATAAGTTCTCTTCAGCGACTGACACGGAAGTTGGTAAGTCGATTGAGAGAATTCTACCTCCGTCGTGAGAAATTTCGAAAGGTTTGTCAAGATTTGGTACAGGTTGATAGTTTACAACTTCAGGGTTTGCTTCATGGACGTCATGGTGCTTTAGCTCTTGATGAATTTGAGCATTTTGCGGCATTTCCAATTTAGCCTGAAGCTGACCAGGAGCTTTCACACGAATTATAAATCGGGCTTTGAAAGAGTTTCCAGTGCTAGCGCCCTCCGCGTGATAAGCCAGTGTGTGGGTTTCGACATCGTAGCGGTAAATTTTTCCGGTTTCCCATGGCCATTGAGATGTTTCATCGTTTGCATCGCTGGGTTTGCTGAGCCGGCCCGATGATACGGCCACTGATGAAAAAGACATGGGTTAACTTCTTTGTACTTTTTCTTTGTACACATTACGCTAGTACTGAGTAATAATAATAAATATTAATTTTTAAGGTTTAATTGATTTTATAAAAAATCAAGATCGTTTTCATGCTGATAGAACGTTTAGAAGTACAATGTGAGAGACAAAGAATACTCGTATATATTTTTAAGTAATGTAATTGTTGTACTATTCAATAATCACTACATAGTATAAAAGAAAGTCGCTTTGTTTTCTTTCGTCCTATGTCCCTATGTATGCTTAAATCTTTAAAACTACGCAACGGATTTTGATTCGGTT
Source organism: Melitaea cinxia (assembly GCF_905220565.1). NCBI lineage: Eukaryota > Metazoa > Arthropoda > Insecta > Lepidoptera > Nymphalidae > Melitaea > Melitaea cinxia. Next base: position 2,834,859 of record NC_059419.1, on the reverse strand, counting down.
TTTTTAATAGATAGAGTGATTGAAGAGGATGGATGTATAATAACATCCATTAAATAGTGGAGAAATACTGTTTTTTTTTGAGGTTTCTAATGTGATGTCGTAAATAATTAAATTTTTTCCGCTTACATTGCAAACGCAGGCTGAACCCTACGAGATTTATCAAAATAATGTACTAAGTATTGTACACATTGAAAAGGTCTACAGAAAACTCACAACACACACACAACTACAAGCTATGGTATATGTCTATCTCTTATGGATATCCCACAATAATTTTTTTTTGTCATTTACTTTTTACGACAATGGCTAATTTTCGAAGCGATTTTAACCAATACAGCATTAATCCTTATCTAATAAAATACCTTAAATACATTGCTGATTTAATACAGATCTATATGGCCCTTTACAGCATATGATTTAAATTAACATTTTCGAAGATATTACGGATTTAAAAATTGCGGGACGTAGCATTTGCGGCGGTTCCGGCCGGCCGGGGCGGCGGGAGCGTGCCTATAAATTGCGCGTCGGAGGCCGCAGTTCTCCCTGTAGCACTTTGAATTTAGCAACGATCAAAACTACTGGATTGATTTTAATAATTTTTTCAGTGAATGACATAGGCTATATATTTTATACTCGTGCGAAGTCGGAGCGGGTCGCTAGTTTATATATAAAAATTTAATTTTATTATCGATCCCTCTGGTGTAATGATGCGTGTACAGTGTCAGCGGCGCCTAAGCAGCGACGCTCGCGTTCGGTTCCCACTCGGAGTGGATATTTGTGTTTATATAAATATTTATTTCCGCTACACTCAGCCCCTGTGGGTCTCCCCGCTGTACATCGGAGAGCAGTTAAACTGTCGATACCGGTTATTATCATGTCCACCTGATAACAATCGTTACTCATAGTAGACAATATATCCGCCAAACCGCAGTAGAGCAGCGTGGTGGATTAAGCTCTGGTCTTTCCTCTTCATAGAAAAACAGTAGGATATTACAGGCTAAAGCAAATTTAAAATTTTAACAACAATTTAAATAAGAAATTCCGAAACTTTATAATTATATAAAGACTCACCAATTAAGGCCGCTAGGACCAAGATCTTCATGTCGACGAGCAAACCTATTCCAGCCGAGATGTATCCTACTGTCAGAGCAGATCACTTCTGGTACATCGTGGCTGTCTTGTGTCTTATATATTTTCCATTAAACATGTGTAAGCTTTGACCCGTGATTGCTAGGAGATAACAACATTGTAGTTTTGTAATGTAGTCTAGTGACTAGCAATTACTTGATAACGTACAAAATTATATGATCCTTTGGGGTCAAAGTTATTTGACGTCCTATTTTCGTTTAGGTTTGCCTTGTTAATGTTTAGTGATATAACTAGACATTACACAACGGAATTTACTTAAGTTAGTACGCAAATTTTTGGAACGAATAATACGTGTAAATTGAACCAATTTTTGTAAATTCGTTTTAAATTTTTATACTAATCATTAGTGTTAAAAGTATCTTACCATACATTGGTATTATAAATATTTTAATGTTCTGCATTTGGATTTAAATGATCAATTTCAAAAGTATTTTCACGTTATCGAGTATATTTATTGAAAAGGGTTTCAAGGGCTGTGATATCAGGTTAGGCCATCCCGATATCATTATTACAGCCTATACAGTCCACTGCTGGATATAGGCCTCCACAAGTTAACGCCAAAAATAACGTGAACTCATGTGTTTGCCCATAGTCACTACGCTGGGCAGGCGGGTTGGTGACCGCAGTACTGGCTTTGTCGCACCGAAGACGCTGCTGCCCGTCTTCGGCCTGTGTATTTCAAAGCCAGCAGTTGGATGGTTATCCCGCCACCGGTCGGCTTTTTAAGTTCCAAGGTGGTAGTGGAACTGTGTTTTCCCTTATTCGCCTCTTACGACACCCACAGGAAGAGAGGGGGTGGCTATATTCTTTAGTACCGTAGCCACACAGTATCCCGATATAATCCATGTTATTGTTATGATTGAGGTGTAGGTCACCTACAGTAGGTGGAATAATTGCATTGACCTATTGGGTCCACATCCCACACGGATGTCTGTAACAAATCCTTTTATGCATCTATATTTTAGCTGACTTTAAAAAAGGAGGGGGTTTCTCAATTCAACCGTATATTTCCTTATGTGTGTTTGCGGATAATTTCGTAGCTTATGAACCGATTTCGCTGTTTTTTTTTTTTTTTTTTTTAGAAATAAGCTATCCCAAGGATGGTGTCATGATAAGAAAACCAGGATCTGATGATGGCATCTAAGAGAAATCGAAGGAATCTTCGAAAATCGTAGTGGCGACTAGTGCGCTTGTTAATTTTTTTTCGTCAACTTACGTTGTATTACTTGTCGATGTAATTGAAGTCGATGTTTTTAGTTTGCTAGCAAACACTATTATCCTACTACATTTTCTAGTTTTTGTTGTGCTTTAATGGTCTAGGTATGAACTGATGAACCTTAATTTTTATTTCTGTCTTTTCTTCGATTATAAATTTACTTGAAAATAAATAGGCTATTACCAAATTTTAATTTAAGGATAGGAAATTAAGTAATATATACTTTAATTTTTTTTAATGTAGGCATATATAACCGCTACTTCGTAATCGTACTTTTTTGCTTTTGAGAATATTTAAAATGCAAAAGGATGCATGGTGATTAAACACAGACTTAGTGTTTTGTTACCGAGTAATATGTTATTTTAGTTAATTTTATTATAAAACAAAAGCATTTGTATGTACTCTTGCGTCACAGGAGTGTGGGGAACCGAAAACGCAATTCACAAGCACAAACCTTCAGACCACGGCAAACATAATCTAATATTCAGTTCAGCTTTGATTTAAACTGAACTATAAAAGATGTTACAAAGGAACGTGGGAAAAAATAAGATGAAAGAAAATTATAATAAAAATATTTTATTTTAAAACTGATCAATAATATTTGACAGCAGCTGTCCTATAGTAATTATTAAAAAAAAAACTTAGTGAGCAAAAAAGAGATCTTACATGGAAATGATCTTACAAAATACACTAACAAAGAGATTCTTTGGAAAGCATCCAATATTTGTACATTACTGTTAATTTAACTACGATTAAGAAATAAAAGTATTTTATTTTTATTTCTAATGATAACACTTGAAAAACATTAACTGAATTGTCATTACTATTAAATAATACCACTTATCACTAATTTTTTTAAAATATTGGCTTTTTACTTTTTGACTGATTGATTGATTGCATTATTGGCATAAAAATATTTGTAAAATTGAAATATATTGTTCTCTCTACCAAACATCAAACTAATAAAAAAAATAAAAAGAAATCGTTTAGGTACAATCGAAGGCTTTAGATGCTCATTAGGGTATAGATAATATATATATCATTTTTGATATAATTACAAATATTATATTTATCACTAGCTTCTGCTTGTGACATCGTCCGTGTGGAATAGGAACAATTCTGTCGAAACTAACTGTGTACGCAGCGCACGCAGCGGAAGCTCTCAAAAGGAAAGATTTTACAACATTCTTCATTGGTGCTCCGCTCCTATTGGTCTTAACATGATGATATAGCCTATATAGCCTCACACAACACAACAAACTCTTCAGCCTAACAAGTAAATATTCTCTAACTTTTCTAAATGTTGCCACTTTCAAGAGACTTTTGATATAATCGTAATACAATAAAACATATTGTTTTCTAATGTTTACGCGAATTTCATTCGTTATAATGTTACAACTTTTTCGGATTTTATCGCGGTTTATAAGTTTTCTAAATGCCTGTCCATGATCACGGGAGTCCTCCCACAGTTGTTTCATTATAACAAAAAAAATATATATATAAAAATTACCATAGATATTACTTCTAATGTTGTCAATAACTTATTTTACCTACTTATATCATATAGGTTTACTTACATAATTGAGCAAAAATAGGTGTTATTGGAAGAAGACAACTTATTTACGCTAATAAAATATAATTATATGTCTTTTTATGTGTTAGACACAAAAATTGTACTTATTTTCTAGAATAAAAAAAAAGCAAAATACCGGCTTTCCCCCCTATATATTTTCCACCAACTGATAGTTTAGTCAGACTCTTAATCAATAGTTCATTTTTCTCACATTTTACATGTCCACCAGTGAACTATAAATTATGAAATTTGTTTTCAATGGTCTACAAAATCTCAATGAGACAACAAATTATGTCTGTATACTGATTTCCACAAATGTCTATCTTTGTTCACTGCATATTCAATATAGACTTTATAGTCATATGTAATGTATACAGCAGTAAAATATACCTCAGTTTCTGTATTACTTAGAAAATAAATGCTATCAGTAACTTTTCAGTTGGTACTTGCTATAAAAAAACCTAATCTAAGCCATTGGTCCCATAACCTAAATAACGGAGACGTGTCAAACACTCTCATTTTATTATTTAAATAAAAATTAAGCTATTTGAGCTTTTAGTTTCAACCCAGTCTTAAATTGAGCTTCGTTTTATTTACAGTTTTATAACATAATATTATAATTACTTACAACACCTAAATAATAATGAAAATAAGAATTAATACTCATAATTGTTAGGAATTTATTTCAAAGGATATTTCAATAATGATGAAGTCTCTGATATTGAAATATATACCATATATTCCTATATAAATATATTAATATAGGAATATAAATATATTCCCATATAAATATACCAATACATATTTTTAGCTACATTATTATAATATTTACTGTTTTATCCCTTATTTCGAAATAAATATTAAACTCAAAAGTCTACAATAATTGCAACTTCCGCATCTTCTATTACATAAATCATGAAGATGTATCATCATGCAAATAAGCAACTTCATAACTTATCCTTTATATTTGTATAGATTTTAGTTGTAATAACCTAACAAAGAATAGCCATTTCTATAGAATGTAAAGACTACTCTATATTATGATTTAAGAATATTCCATGCGATCAATGTTCTATCTACATTAAAAGAGTTAATAGTCTCTACAATTTCTGCAACCTCGGTACAGTTAGCTTATCCCTTATACACCTCAATGTCGTCAACTTAGCTGGTGAGCTCGGTACCAATTGTTCCGTCCGTCGGACCGGTCTGGGGGGAGGGACGCAGGTTCGAACTTGCGTCACGTGAGGGTGAGACTTTACATGCTTCCTCAGAGATGACGGATCTGTGTACCGTTTCCCACACCCAGCGGCACCACAGGCGTATGGTCGCTGGAAAAAAGATTTTGGTTAGTTTTTCTTAATAGAACAGTTTCATTAGAACGTCATAATTGAACGGACTATTTTCAAATCTAATTAGCTGTGAAACTTCAAGTTCTGGCGAGGGAAATCTTTAATTGTGGTAAAATCTAGAGATGGTTATGAGAAATTTCAAGGGATATAAGTTTACCTATTGTATCGATATTGGTATTATCATAAATGTCTATTTAATAACCTAATATCACTGTGTTTAAAAACGACTTATTAAAACATACAAAAAAAACTTACAGCATTAAAATGTGTTCTTTGATGTTTTGCTCTATCAGACGAATTGGAGAAGGCTTTCCTGCAGTGTGGTGCTGGACACGCATAGGGTCGCTCGCCAGTGTGAGAGCGAACGTGGATCTTGAGGTTCTCTAGACGAGAGAAGGCTTTGCCGCATCCTGGATGCTAGGACAAAAATAGAACAGGTAAGTATATTTAAGCTGGCACGAGCCCCACATTTACAAATTGAGTTACAAATTGAGTTGAGTTTACAAATTGTGTTGAGCCTGTGAACGTACGACGTGACGTCACATTGCTAACGCATCTTTAACTATCGATCTGTCTCACTCTCATGCTCTCTGTTTCATCTCAGTTTTAAGCTTGACAGAGTTAGATAGTATTTGGTTTTGACCGATGAATATATTTTGAAAATACATGGCAATGTTTTATTAATATCATGTCTTATTAATAACATTTGCTTGCAATATTATTATTTCTGTGCAAATATCAAATTTCGATTTTCGATGACTGAAATTATAGAATATAATAACGGCAGTTATAGTACTTAATCATTTTAAGCTGTAGTTATTACTGGTAATGAAAATGTGAACAAATAGTTTTAGGTCATTTGAAGAAATAGCGAAAAATGCGCGAGTGTCTTCGCTAATTCCCATCTAAATAGTAGGACAAATGAACAAATGCATACATTAATAGGAAAAAAAGTCTTTGTCAAGCTATGAAACATATCTTTGGATTTTGCTTTGTTGAAATATACTAATTGAGTTGTTTTACAATAGATTAAAATTATTAGTGGAGTCGATATATGCTCATTAGCGCTGTATACTTTGAGAGACAATTTGCAACACAAAAGTACTGTTCTATATATATTTCCAAAACATGCATCATCGATCAATCCTCGACCATTATGGTCATGTATTTAGCAAAATTTTATATCTAAAAACAAACGAAATGAGTAAGAGACTAACGTGGCATCTATTCGGCTTATGTCCGGAGTGCACGCGCATGTGTATTAGGAGCTTGTAACGCGCGTTGAAAGGGCGGCGTGCTCGCGCGCAGTCGCGCCACAGACAGCTGAACTCGTCACCTGGAATAATATGACTATGAGAAAATAAAGTTTACAATCTATATAAATAAATAAATAAATATATAGCCGTTATTACATATATACTATGTATACATAAATAGTTTTTAACTGCTCAAATTTCCTGCTCAAAATATGGAGCAGCAAGACTGGGGTAGTACCTCGACCTTACAGAAGATCGCAGCTGAATAATACTGCTTTCAAGCAGTGTTATATTCCTGTTGGTGAATAAGGTGACCAGAGCTCCATGGGGGAATTGGGGATAGGGTCGACAACGCGTTTGCGATGCTTCTGGTGTTACAGACGTCTATAAGCTACTGTATACAAATTCATGACACATACTACGACTTGAGATGTCACAATAGTCACGGTAACAAATATGGGTGGCAACGTATAAATGGTTTAGCTGAATAATTGTAATTGTTCGCATACGAAAAAAAAAAACGACTTCAATTACATCGACAAGTAATACAACGTAGGTAGACGACATAATAGTCAAGTAAATACGTTGTAAATACGTATACGTTGTAATCAGATCTCGGTGAAATTAAAAATGACTACACGATCAACATCAGCTTTCGATTAAATTAAAAATCATCAAAATCGGTACACCCAGTAAAAAGTTATGCGGTATAATACAATGTAGGTCACGAATAAATGGTTAAGTAAAAACCCAATTATTAGATATAACCCAAAAAGCAGTTGTTAGATCTCAAATAAATTTAAATGGAACCAAATGACACGCACCACCTTTCGATTAAATTTTTTTTTGTCGATATCGGTCCACCCAGTCAAAAGTTCTGAAGTAACATACATAAAAAAAAATACAATCGAATTGAGAACCTCCTCCTTTTTTGGAATTCGGTTAAAAATAAAATAAATAGTGTATCTATGTACACCTTATATTATTTATTTATTTAAATATATTTGGATAATTTAAATTAACTTGTTTAGCGACCAAGTTATATAAAATAAACATTAGGTCGGTCCTGTTAAAAAGCAGATTAATACTCAGAGCCACACAATACTGTAAATATGAAAATAAATATTTTTAAATCTTAATAATGTTAAAATGTGCATATTAAGCTAACAAAAACATTCCACCTAAATAACGAATTCCTTATAAGAACATTTTCTAAGTAAGACTCTGTGTCATCCACTAAACTGCATCCTGAATGTGTTAAATGATTCAGAGTTATTAATTGTTTCTGAAACATCATCCAAAACATATTTCGAATGATCTAATGATTTTAAAGCAACGCTATTTTTTAACTGATGACACAATCAGCTATATACCAAACTATCCGAATATATCAATTACTTTTACAATTTTCCGTTCATTCAGACACATCCTGACAATGAAAATAAGTATGGATACCTATATGGTATAGTTAGGAAGTTTTATGCGTTTTCATTTCGGTGATTCATTTATATTTATACATAGTAAAACCAAAAGTTCTTCTGGAAAATTTGAACAATTCATTGTATTCGAATTTCAAAAGCATATTTCAAGCTACAGTTTGTCTTTAGTCTTTTACATTTCAAACAACACACGATCGAACTGTTTACAAAATAATGTAAACATTTTAACTTACCTTTGTAAGTGTTAACGTGGGACCTCTCAATGTGCTCCACTAGCGTGTTTTGATTCGGATATCTTTCGAAACAGTGCTCCCATAAACATACCCTTTCACCTAAAACATAAACAATGATCATTTGATTTATTGTTTACTTAATGCTTCGGCGATTCAAAGGGAGAAAATTTTGGTGTTTTAAATCTCAGCAGATGGATTGAGCGTGTTTATATGATTAGAACAAGTCACAGAATGATATATTGTGATATACATTTTTAGAAATTAGAATGTAAACAGTATATAGCTTACAAGACTAATTTTTTTTTTTCTTTAAATCATTATCTACTACATTTTCAAATCTATTCAAAGTTATATAAAAGGGCTACTATAAAATTATAAAAAGTGAGTTATTTGGTATCTCTGCCATATCCCGTATATCGAAGATATAATATAATAGAAAATGTGAGAAAATGGATTTTTTTAATGATAAATCACCTGCCTTCAACAAAGTTGTTTTGGGATTGCTGAGGAATTAATTACTTATAAATGATTTTTGTGTTTGTTATTTATGTTTGTTTTTTAATCATCATCTATCTTTAATTACACTCATCTGTATTTCAATTTGTAGATATAATATTTTAATAATACTAGTGTTACATCTCTTTTGTGCATGTTGTGACAACTTAAAATGTTGCGCGTTTAAGCTTAATTGTAGTACCTATAGTTTTTTTGTGAAAATTGTAATGTAGCATCTACTGTTTGTCCAAATGAAATAAATAAATAAATTTGTTTCATACCTTGTACTTTTTCTTTATCCGATCTTTTATCATTTTGACTGACCGAATTATTTCCTGAATCAAAACCTTCATTATCTTGTTCAAATGTTAGACCAAAATCATCAAGATTTATAAAAAGGTCATCCTCATCAAAATTTTCCGAGTTTTCATCGTAATACCCAGCGCTTTGTACGTCACTCTCTATCGAATCGCATATAGAATTTTTTCTTATATTTCTATCGAAATTAAATTCCGTACAACTTGTTGGTGTATCTGGTAAAATGTATTTATTTTCAGTACCCAAATTATACAGTATGTTATTTGGATAACTGTAATGGTCTAAGCTGCTTATGACTTGATTATTAGTTATAGTTTGTGTCGAGTTCGCATTATGTACATTTTGTTGTAAGCTATATTCATCACCATTTTCTGAATTATTATAACAGTAACGTTTCGCAAATGCAGTTTCTATCGATGGTAATAAATTTTCATTGGTTATCTTTAAATAATCATCGTTAAATGCATCTGGCGATAGCCGACTCGACTCACCGTCCTCTCTACACAATTCATCAATCAATGATTCATCGTCAATATATTCGTTATTCGCTTCATAATTGGTATTATTTTTTTTACTATCATCGCCTGAATCAGACTTGAAGCTGTTGTCATCAAACTCTATGCTATCCAAATCTAATAAAACCTCTTTAATGTTTTGATCGTTTATGTTAGTATCTATAGCTTCGTCAATTATCTCGAATCCAGTTGTATTATTCTCTGTATTATTCCAATTATCTAGTACTTCGAAATCGAAGCTTTCTTCGATACCGTATTTAAAACTATCATTCTTTTGCTTAGCCTTGCCATTTTCTAGTTCTAAATTAAACTGAGTCATATAATATGCGTGTAGGTCTGTGACATTATCGTTTCTCTCTTGAAACAGTTCGTCGTCGTCATAGCAAGGTATGAGATCATAATCAGCCATGGCTTTAAGTTCATTCGCCTAATAAAGTTCAGTAATCCCGTTACAGAGGTGGATGTAATTGACATGTGGTGTGTACTCTGGTCGCCGCATATGGTTTGCTATTATTATAAAAATAAACTTTCTCCAAGCAACATCTCGCGTGGCCGACGCATCTGCGAATTATAAATTTAATTACTATTGTTATTACGATGTATGGCAACACGTGTTCAGTTCGCCACCTTATATTGTATCTAAGGAAGTGTTTTTATGGTCTTTGATAAATTAATTAGAATTAAGTTTGGCTGTATTTTGGTGGTATTAAACCAAAGTATAAGTTTGTGAAAACTAGTCTTGGTTCCATAAAGTTTTTTTTTGTGTATATACTATTGATATCTTTTCCGTAAAAATTATGACAATTTTTTTTAATTAGATTAGTTTTATAAACTTCCTGCTAGGCGTTGTAATTTTTTTATTTATATTTTTGATAAAATATAAGTTTATAATATTATTTAATATAGAATGTTGTATTGCTCATATAAATTTAGAAAAATTCAAATACAATTTTTTAATTGGATGAGTTTTTGTAAACTTTCTGCTATGCGTTGTAAATATTTTTTTAAATTCAATTTTGTTTTTTTTTTTTACTAAGATCATTTATTACATACAATTTTTTTTTTATATGGAATGGTATTATTATACTAAAACAAATAAAAGTAATTCTATGTGTATTAATTTGTGTTCTATGATACTTAAGTAGTAGTGTTCGATTTCGTCTAGTAATAACTTTTATCTGATTAATATTTTCATCATAAAAAATGGGCGAAAACGAGATTTTTTTGGTTAGACGTCGTGTCGTAAGATTATTCCGGTAAATTGTTTTAGGTGCAGAAAACTGCCGCTAACTAGTCAAAACTAAAAATTACTATAATTTGACTCTGATTTAATATAAAAGCGGAAAAAATAAATAAATTTTTGTTTGCTTAACATTATATTAATTTGTATTAAAATTTCCTCTTTACAGATAATAAATTTTCTTATGATTGTTTTTTTTATGATATGGATATGTATTTTTTCATAGGCAAATAGTTGCATGTATACAACATACATATATCATTTTTGTCCAAACGTAAGATTACAAAATATATGTTTTGCAAAAAATGTTAGTAGTAATTTTAGGAAATAATCATAAAAACTCACAAAACTATTTTCTAACGTCTAAAACAATTTTTCAATATTTGCCGCCTAAAAATTTTACCGGTGGTATATTTCAAACATGCTTGAAGTATTTAAACTAGAGATTAAGAGTAAGATTCGTTATGAATAAGAATTCGTAAAACTAAATTTAAAATATATTATGTTAATTTATTTTTGTTTTTTACAATTATTTATTAATATATTTAAATTAATAATTAAAAAAAAACTATAAAAATACCAAGATAATTTCAAAACAAGTTAATAACTTACTACTTGAAACAAATTTGTTGTAAAAATAAATTCCAATTTCTTAAAAATCACAGATTGGCGCGCTGTCAAAATGACACTTGTCTTAGTTATCTGTGCACACACGAAGGGTTACACGACCGCACTGATTGGGCTATTCAACGGGAATAACACGGGAGCTGCTTGGATAGCGAAAAAACAGAAACTACACATATGTTTTAAACAACCACCATACGTTGCCAATACCCGACACCATAGTCTCCTATCGAATTTCCCTTATTTAATTGAAATAGAGAACAAAATTGTCCAGCAAAACTTATTTCTTAGCCGCAAATGAAATATTTGTGATCTTTACTGGCTTTTGGCGCCGTAATATAGATTTGGGGTTTAGTAACTCATTTTTTATTTAATTAGCTTTTAATATTGTCTCTTTCACGCATGACACACGGCGAACATTTTAAGACATAATATCTCAATTTTGTATTTTACGATTGCCCTAAAAGGCAGTTCTCTTTTGATTTGTGATAACAAAATATTTTTACGAATAATAGGTACGTATGTAACGTACCTATATTTCGTATTCTCTGATCCTTCTCCTACATGGGGAAAGAGGCCTATGCCCAGCAGTGGGATATTACAGGCTGAAGCAGCAGCAGCAGCAAAAGAAAAACTGGTTCATTAAATGGGCCATAAATCGCAAGCGGTAAGTTATACAAGGAGTCTACAAGAAACAAAAAATGCTAAATTTTATTCTCTATAATAATGGCTTTTATAACTGTTACCCTAAAGTGCACAGTTTCCGAGATTACTATCTTGACACCCTTTTTCAAGTCGCTTGAAGTTCCACCTGAATCAGCCAGAATTTTATGATTTTTACTTAGTAAGTTATCCTAAGCCTTATAAATAAAAACAATTCATTCAGAAATTTTGTGCGAGGTTAAATTATATTTTTACTGGCCTATATTATAGATTATTTATTTTTTAAACAAGCTACGAGCTATGTTATTACACAATCACTAATACTGACCTATTTTATAAATGCTCAAATTTAAATTAATGAAATGGTAAAATTTATAACATACACAAACATAAAGAGAAGGACAGCAATGAAGCTTATGCGATAATAAGGACGAGTAATAAATTTTATTTAGGCAATTTAATTTAAAGCTGTGTGGCTACGGCAATAAAGAATATAGCCATCCCATCTCTTCCCGTGGGTGTCTTAAGAGGCGACTAAGGGATAACACAGTTCCAAAACAAACTTGAAACTTAAAAGCCGATCGATGGCGGGATAACCATCCAACTGCTGGCTTTGAAATACACAGGTCAAAGAGAGGCAGCAGCGTCTTCTGTGCGATAAAGCCAACCCTACGGTCACCAACCCACCTGCCCAGCGTGGTGACTATTGGTATTTTTGGCGCGAACTTGTGGAGGCCTATGTCCAGCAGTGGACTGCGATAGGCTGAACTGATGAGGCAATTTTTTTACAAATATCATAACATATAATTTTCATCAATTGTACAATTGACATTTAAATAAGATGAACAGGCTCAGGTAAGAAAAAACGATAGTATATAACGATATAAACATGAAAGTAATTTTTTTTTGTCTGTAATTTTTAACAACCGATTTTTATTTTGAAGAACAGTTCAAAGCGGCAATTAATAACCATTTCCTAATAATTCAATGGTTTTGAATTTATTACCACAAGCGTCGCGTCTTTTGTTGAAAAAAAAATTTTACGAGCTCCTTAAAATAATTACTGAACGTAAGTATCCACAGAATACTAACACACGTGTCTAAGAAAAAGAGGCTTGTCTATTAAATTTTTGTCTCTTTTTCACATTTCTGCTGACGTCGTTACGTCTTCATACTGATGTCAGTTTGACTGTTTTTTTAGGTGACTTTTTTGTATGAGTGGTATAAATTTTTATTAGTTTTCTTTTGACACGATGTCACGTATTTATCGAAAAAAGGTTCAAAGTTCTGTAGCATTTGAATATAAAAATTATTGATATATGAACAGCCAATTTTTAATATCTATCTATATACTAATAAATGGAGAGCCGGCTCTTTTGTTCGGTTATACTGCGAAAGCTGCTGAACCGATCGGAATAATACTTATATATCGGAATAATACTTATATATATACTTATATATAAAAATATGGAGAGACAGAAGTCGCTAATATCATATGTATTGAGAACATGCACAGATTATATTTGTTTGTGCAATATTAAAAAAAATATTTTAACCACCCTTTTTTGGTTGTGTAGATTAAAAAAAGTTTATGATATTTTTTTTACCAACAAAATCCACTCTATCCTTAGAGTATACATTACAGAAGTATGTAATGTATACTCTAAGACTCTATCTATCAGATTTATCAATTCGCAACCTATAATTCTAAAAGTTTCACTTTATTGATATAGTTATAACAGGCCTAATGTGCCTGTTTTACTTTCAACTGCTTGTGTGTGAGATAAATTTTATCAACAACTGATGAAACAAGCCCTGAGTTTATCAGTTACCCACAGATCATTCTAAGAAGTGGAAAATTTTCATGTTTGTTCTGTTTCGGGTGCTTAAATACAATTTGGAATGTCTATTCCTACTAGTATTAAGTCCGTAAGATTTCTTGTATTTGTTCAATCACATAGGTAGTTACTTAAAAGATACTTCTAATATTGTTTTTTAATGTTTACGCGAATTTCACAAATTATAACGAAACAACTTTTTCGGATTCTACCGCGGCTTATTACGTTTTTTAGATGCCCGACGCTTCGAAAACTTTCCGGAAACCATGGTAACGGGAGGACTGATACTTCTAAATTTAAAATTTTATATAGATAGGTATTAACAATTTAACAAAAGTAAATTTCCTGGATCCAAACGAAAGTAATAAATCAGTCATCATAAGTTAATATTCTATAGTCACCAACATTTCAATTTCCAGAAAATAACATTACAGCTCATAACGTAATCCAGATAAAAGGTATCTTAACCTAGGCGACCTAGGTTCAAAGTTGGTCATACATAGTTGTAATCGCAAGGCTAATATCCTATTAATGTACAAACACATGCCCCACGTGCAATGAGATATCCGAGTGATCTTGTTTTAAACGTGCTTATTTTGTTTACTGTATTTATTAAGTTTTCCGGGTTTTGTTTTCTTTAGGTATTATAAAAGAGTGTTTTAAAGCACCTTCAAAGCGTGACGGTAAGGCCGTTTTTTTTAAAGGTATACTTTATTGGCGCGTTAGGGTAAAATGATGAGGGTAAAGATAAGCGAAAAAAACTGACACCCTGAAGTTAGCTAGTCAACGAAGAAGGAGTTAGCAACGTCAAATTAGCTAGCCAATGTAGTATAACTTCCTACATGCGTACATAAGTCCACACGCACATTTTTTATAAAACTAGGAGACAAAAAAATCGTTCGATCCTCCTGATGGTAAGCGATTGCCATCAGGCGGGCTTACCGTACCGTACTTACCGTGCGGTCCATAAGTTATGGACGCCTGCGACGCCAGAAGCATCGCAAGTACGTTGCCGACGCTACTGTGATCCCCAGGAGCCCTAGCTATTTATTTTTTCGCAAGAACAAAACACTACAGAACAACTAACAGAATAGTTTTACCGGTTGTGGATAACGCTATTTGACGGATGTATCCAACAGATATCTTTTTTTATATATATTATTCTTTTAACAATCGAATTGTACTGCATTTTTAAATGTCCATCTAAAAGTTATAATTTATTAATTGACGAAAAAGAGGTCTTAATGGTTTATTCTACCTCCTAATGGTTTATTCTCCCTTTAAGTCTATTCGTAACTTATGTGAAGGGTTAACTTTACCCACGACCGTCAAAACCAGCCCTAAGACTAAAACAAAGGTAATCGAAAGGTATTAATCCACCACGCTGCTCCAATGTGGGTTGGCGGATATATTCCCTACTATGAGTAGCTATCAGGTGTAAATAATAACGACCGCTACCGACGGCTTAACGTGCTCTCCGAGGTACGGTACGGAGACCCACAAGGATTGCACAAACACCCAGACCACGGCAAACACCTGTATGGCCAATATAAATGTTTGTCATGTGCGGGGATCGAACCTGCAACCACCAGCGTAACAGGTACAATCCAAGGCTGTAACCGTTGCGCCAACGCGGCGTCTAATCGAAAGGTATATACTATGATATTTCAGTCAGATATTTCAAATCAATCACTTGTTACTTTAATGGCCGAAGCAGAATTTTATTATTATTAAGTATCAACAAAATCGAAGTCAGATGTTAAGGATATTATTTTAATATCAATAACACAGCCATTGATAAAATAAAACCTAACAAGAGCACATGAAAGTCTAACATCAGCGCAGTGGAGACAGAATGGGGTGTCTTCACATAAGCGGGTTCAAATTAAAGTATACTTAATGTAAACACGGTCTGTTGTTCTCAACTTAATGCCTATGTTTTAGGTAACAGTCTACTTATGCACAACTGTTATAAATACGATTACGCTTCAGCCTGTAATAGCCCACTACTGGGCATAGGCCTCTTTCCTCATGTAGGAGAAGAATCAGAGTTTAATCCACCACGCTGCTCCAATGCGGGTTGGCGGATATATTCCCTACTATGGGTGACGATCGCTATCAGGTGTGATAACAACCGGGACCGACGGCTTAACGTGCTCTCCGAGGCAGGGTGGTGAGACCCACAACTCACAAGGACTGCACAAACACCCAGACCACGGCCTTATAAATACGTTTTTAAATAAATACATAACATATATATATATATATATATATATATATATATATATATATATATATATAAAGTTTAGACGCCTACTACGGCCCGAGAATAAAATTAAAGTCCTGGACTCCCTGGAGTTCCTAGAACACATAGCAGTGTACCTATTGCCAACTTTGCCAACCACCTAGTCAAATAGTAAACATCTAATTTTTAATAACTTTCATTCAACACTTATCAGCGTCGAAGGTTAGCATAGAAACACAAATATGTTTATACTTATGAGCTTACACCAAAAGTCCTTACTAAATAGAAATGTTTTAATCTTTGTAACATCGAGTATACGAGACAGTTTTCAATGACAATTGTAATAATGAATAATAAAATGTATCTGTCTTATTATTTTTTCTTCTCAAAAATATATATTTTAATGAAATAAGGAAAAAAGTAAAGACAAATTGATTATATTTTGACTACGAAATGATCTTCTCTGTATTTTTTTAATAAATCACTTCATTTTATTATTGTGGAATAGTGGACATGTCACTTTTAATAAAAAATATTTTTGTATATCGAAATTGTACGCAATATTACATCTTAATGGTCAATATGTAATTTATTTCAATTCAATTACAAATAATCACGTTCACGTAACATTAATTTAAGTGTCGGTGTTATTACAAAATTCAAAATATCACATTGCAATGTATATGAAACGTCCTCGACGCGATGTCGCTTTGTTTTATTATCGTTTTGCACTTATGCATGACACGTGTGAACACACACATAGACATGATTTAATATTTAACCGTTTATACGATAAAAATACACAAACAATTCAATGAAAGTTGATTTCTTTCGTGATAATAACAAAGAGACGATCTAATGTTCTTGCATGTAACATTGAATTTTATAATTCGAACAATTTAAAATTTTATTGTTATTTCGAGATTATGATTAGAGGTAGCTAAATTATTTCAAGATTATTAATTTTTTTAAGAAATACGTAGATATACTACTATTACTTTTAGTTGTAATATAATAATTATCGCCGGCCGCACCTATAAAAAATGCGTGCGTACAAATAAGTACACATATCAGAAGTGAAATTTCTTCGTTTATATTTATACAAATCTAAAGCTTTAGATTTCCGTTCCAGCGCCATCGACAAAAACGTTGCCGTTTCATCCGTAAAAATTGTACCCGCACGAAGTTACACTTCAATAATACATTTTTGATTCCTATAACCATGCTTCTAATCTCATAAATATTTTATATTTCTTTCACAACAATATTGAATTAATTACTATATTCTTTGCTCCAAGTTTAATCAGCCCTTAGTGGTAATAAGAGATACTATCTAATAAAACTAAAAATCTGACACACGCCACTACCAATGACATCAACTCTTAGTGACAAACATTAATTTGTATTAGGAGAACATGATTACTTACTCTCGCTTATCCTGTCAAAGTTGAGTTGGGTATTTTTAGTAATTACATTTGATCATTGATAGTTGTAAGCAAGAAGTTACTTTATACTAATAGTGTCACCCCAAGTTAAAATACTATGTATAATAAAATATATGTATTTAACAAACATAATATTTTAAAAATAATTGTTGCAGTTCTCTGTACAGATTATCTTCCAATGAAAAACTTATAACCAAGGTTGGTAAAAGTTTGTATGTTATCGTTTCATTCAATTATGATATCCAAATACAGGAAATTAACTGATACGGTGAACTTTGTACCGCGATATTTTTTTTCGTAAATATTTTTTTTTTTAATTTCTTTTACACAAGCTTTGTCTTTACAATACAATGATAATAAAAAAGAATTGTCCAATTTGGAGCAGCCATTCGGAAGTTATACACTTACATACATTGCGGTGTTACTTTTTTTTTGTAAAAAAAGATAAAGAATTTTTAAGTTTACTCGCTCGTTGGAAAATAAGATTATTTTCTTAGAAGTAACTAATCATTGTAACTATAGCCACTATATGCATGAAAAGTTCTCAGCAATGGCGTTTTATCGTTACCATATGAAAATAATAATTGTCTGTTTCGGTAGAAATGTTATAATTAATAGTAACTATACTGTTACAATTTATTAGTTTGTATAAGGGCTTGTCGACAAAGGTGGTAAATCTTTATTTATTTTTATCCTGTTTATTTGATATAATAACTGTAACCAAAGGTATAACGAAGATATAGAGGAAGTTAGGCAGAAGAATTTTAATATAATTTTTCGTTGGCTTAGCTAACAGTATAAATTATGTACGTTCACTGTACATAGTTACACACTAATACTATTCCAGTACATATATATTGTTCATTAGGAAATGAGTAACGTCGGAGGGAATTAGACTCTTACTCTAAAGGTAAACATTAAAAATTAACAAAAGTAATGAAGTCATACTCAAAATACATTATTTTGTATATATAGCAAAAACGTTTGGTACTAAACCCACTTCACTGAGCCATATACAAGCTCTAGAAAACTTATATAAATAGAATAAATGTCAGTTTAACCTGAATAATCTAATCCTACATATCCTTTGTAAAAATTCTAGAAATTAACATAAAAATTAGGTCATAATACACTAAAACTTGCAAAAAAGTTTCTATATATTCAAAGTGCTAACATACTAGATCAAAAATTAAAACAAAAAACGGGCAGATTTAATAAAAAAAAATAATTACTTAACTCAAGGCTGGCGGATGATTAATGGGCATATTAAATTAACTATTGTTTTTCGCCTTATCTAGGACACGCCGCTCGAGAGATGCATACACTTGTTGCGGGTAGATCTTCTCAAAGTTTAGATATAAGCTTATTTCTAAGTTTCTAAGCTCTAGATTAAATATGTTCCTTGTCAATTATGGTTACTATCTTAGCTATAATTATGTTTTTGTTTGTATTTTATAGCAGCTATATAGATTAAAATAATAATTTAAACTTTTCAACACAACTAGCGGTTTTAATTATGGTTTTTGTAAAAAATAATTGCTGGAAAGTATTGAGTTTTAAGGATTGACGTTTTCAAAATATTATTGTAACATAATAACATAGCTTAACAATTTCGTGCTATCATTTGCTTTAACTTTCTTTTCATAAATATTGGTAACGAATTCATTTTTATTCGTTTGTGATAATAATAAATGAAAAGATAGTTTATGCGCTCAGAACAATATTATCAGCATTATTATATACAAACACTTACATATGCGCCGTAGAAAATGTAACACTTTTAAAATTATATTTTTTTTCATAAATCTTACTAATAAATATTCTTTATAATAATAATAAAAGTGTAACAAGTGAAAGGTCACAGTTTGAAAACCGCTGTTCGTCGCGGTGGTACACCAAATTAACACACTCGCGCGCTTCACCGCCGCCCAACCTCGGCCCGCTGTTAATAGAACAATTTTTATATATTATACTTTTATCATTTATTTTTATCATTAATTTTATAATAACATTTTATACGTAATTCAAAGATATTACTTTTAAATGCTATCGCAATTTCCATATACAATTTTTAATTTGTAAAGAAAACCGTTTTATTGACTATATTCATTTCATAAAAAGTAAATCAGCATTAATATTCAGTTACTTATTCTTGAGTTAATTCTAATAGCATTAGAATAAACAGGTAAACACTGAGAATCACGTAGCATTAAGAAAAAAGAGGGCGGAATCGAAGTCCAACACTGATAATGAGAGCATTAACTACGTAAAAATCCTAACAAGTTACATGTTATCAAATTATCTTATCATAAGTAGATAAGGTTGTATAGATTTAAGTCTTTTGCTAAATATATATTTTTATAGTTAATGTCAAAGAAAAAATAATACAAACTTAAGAAAGTAAAAAGCGGGCCGCTATCATCGTCATGACATCGTCGTACGCAGATGTCGATGTACAGAAATAATACAGAAGGAGTAATTGCGCCTCACGCCAGCGCACATGGAAAAACTCTTTATAAATAAACCTTCTTTGAAAGCTAGATATGATTGTTTTTTTAATCGAGTTTTTTATGTTTCGAACGATCGTCTTTTCGGATGATTTGGAATTATTTTTAACTGAACCGTGATTGGAAAACGTGCAGATACAAAATGATTTTGGTTTAACTGTAAACATACAGAAAGTTAGTATGATGCAATAAATTATTTTATCATTTCGTAGCAAAACAGGAAGGTTTAGCAAAAGGTAACCTACGATTAAAATATTATTAATAATTACTTACTGCATTATTTATAACATGTTTGGGTCAATTTTATCATTGTATGTAAATTATTCTAGTTTATTTTGATAGTTAAAATTAATTACTAATTTTTTAAAGAGTGAAATTGCACAATTGTAATTTTAAGTCAAAAAAATGCTAGCGATTGCTATGTGTCAAATATAACTTCAAATTTATTAGTATATTTACAGATTGGGATTGGATTAGCACAAATTGCGTTTCTGTGCATATACGGTAAGTAATGAATTGATAGATACGTTTAGGTTTTTAAAATGTTAAGTGTTACAGTGCATAAGTATCATCATATATATATATATATATATATATATATATATATATATATATATATATATATATTAATACGCTGTTTGCCTCCCTTTTTAGAAAAAACCTCACATTTGCTCCACATAAATTATATATCATTTTCTAGATAATTGCTTGCTCTACCGGCATCCACAACTAAAAAAATTATTATTTATTTTGTTTTTGTAAATTATTTAATTATTTAAATTATATATATGACGGCCTTAATT
The DNA here is from genome assembly GCF_905220565.1 of Melitaea cinxia. Taxonomy (NCBI): domain Eukaryota; kingdom Metazoa; phylum Arthropoda; class Insecta; order Lepidoptera; family Nymphalidae; genus Melitaea; species Melitaea cinxia. Next base: position 2,813,951 of record NC_059419.1, on the reverse strand, counting down.
TTGAAACAACGTAAACATGATTGACGGCCGATAAATTTTTTGTTCAATTTGAAATCAACTCACGTAATTCTAAATATTTTTTTGTAATTTTGTAGTGATAATTTTTACACTTATTTAAGTGCGAATTATTCGCACGGGTATAGCTAGTAATATATTAATGTTAATGCATGTTTACAAAGTTTCAATCGTTTATTCGAAATGAAACTTTATTGAATAAAAATACATTATAGTTGTTACGAATAATTGTTTGCTCGCAAATGAAAAAAAAATCGATTTCAATCACATCGACGAGTAATACTTCGTAGGCATACGAAAAAATTCTCAACTAAATACGCATTATTAGATACAACTCAAAAAGTACTCGTTATATCTCAGTTAAATTTAAACGGAACCACGTGTCACGCACCACCTTTTGATTAAAATAAAATCATAGAAATCGGTCCACCCTGTCAGAAGTTCTAAGATAACATACATAAAAAAAACAATCGAATTGAAAACCTCCTTTTTGGAACTCGGTTATTAAAGTATCGATACAACACATTTTTGTTGATTGGTTTTTAATTAAGTAGGTACATAAAAGTATTTAGAAAATTTAGTATTTTAGAAAATAACAAATACCGTAAAATAAAATAAATCAAACAAAATAATAATATTAATAATAATTCAAACTATTAAATGAAATAAAAAACATATGGCTTTATTTATTTTTGTCGACAGTATAAAAATATATAAATCATTTAAAAAAAAGTTTACTAGTAATACGACGAATACGATAATAGACGTTTTACAAACGTCACATTATACAGTTGTGTGACTGATATTACGTCACTTCCGTTATATATTTCTCTTACGGTTTTAGTCTTGCATTTTTTTCAGTTCGCTCTCCCAGCCAAATTTCAACCCTTTTTTTACGTGGGGATAATCCATCATGGATACCCCAGCGCGGGGGTGCCAGAGGATTATATCAGACTCCTACTGACTAAAAACCACCACGTGTTAGCAGTCATCCGCCTGGGTGGGGCGAGAGGGGTCGCGCTAGCATTCGCCACCTCGCCTCAGCGGTAGGCCCGGACAAAGCTTCCGGGCCCCGGCATGATGGTGGGGTGGCCTCGCTCACAACAAGGCTACCCCTCAGACGTATGGGGTCGTGTCGTCCGGCCGGCCGAAGTCCCCCGACTATCGGCCGCCGACCCCACTATTACGAGGGGGGGAGGAGGTGGGCAAACCACCTTCTCCTTGCCCTTGACAGTGGGCCAGCGGAGGCGTCTTCTTCTCTGGCCCGCTCCGCGGTCTCCTTCTGCGTCATTACCTCTTCGCAGAAGGAGACCACCGCCTGCCACGATCTCTCGCTGTCAAGCATGGCCTTTACGACACTCGGCAGCGAGAGATCCCGTCCGAGAACCGCTGAAAGCGTGCGCCGCTGCGGTTCCCAAGTGGCGCACGCCTCCAGCGTATGGAGCGCCGTATCTTCTGGCGCTCCACACTCGTGGCAAGCTGGAGTTGCCTCCCGTCTCGCGATTTGGTGCAGGTACTTACCGAAGCACCCATGTCCGGAAAGCACCTGCACCAGTCGGAAGGTCAGCGGCCCGAACCGCCGCCTCACCCACTTCCGGAGGACCGGCTTCACTGCGTCCACCGTCCACTGCCCGGGGACTGGCGAAGCCAAGTCCTCCGTCCACCGCCGCAACAGGGTGTCCTGCGCCAGCCTCTGCATGCGTGCGAGCTCCTCCCACGTAGGAGACTCCCCCCGGGATCTCCTCGCCGCCACAAAATGATATGTTTCGGCGAGGATCTCCGCCAGCAGTTCCCAGGGGGGAAATGACAACCCTGCCGTAAGGAACTTCGTTCCAAAAATTATTAACAAGCGCTTATCCGACTAGGTTACCGGTATCGGTAATTTACCAGAAGCTTTTCTGCGGATACCGACTTTTACGAAAAAATAGATGTGCTCCTTTTAACTGTTTAAGAAAAAAATACTCTGCATATTGTATAAAGAAAAATAAATATGACAAGCATGGCAACAAAAGAAATATTTAATTTATTTTTTATTTAGTGGATTCTACTAGGAAAACGTAAATAAATATTATAAAAATAATTCTTGTTTGTAATTATAAGTAAGAAGATGTTTACTACAGTGATAAAAGGTATATAAGTGAGGGAATATTTTTTGTTTCTTTATAAAAAATATTCGTATATGTGGCGAATATTTAATGCTTGATAATTTATGTTAATGCACTAGCATTGAATGCGTATGGATGAGGAAAATAGAATAGAATTAGTCATTTTGAAAATATTGTTCTTTGACATCAGTCAAATAAAGGCTGGCTACAAAATAAAGAGTAAAGATGAAAAAAAAAATAGTTGTCAAATTTTACACGAATTAGTTCTACACATTCAGTAAAAATTAATATTCGTCAGTTTTTTTTTCTTATACAGTTGACTATTCATTCCTTTTGACAACGTTAATCATGCGTTGTCTTTTAAAAAACATCAAATCTCAAATTATTATTTTTTTATTAAAAAAAAATGTGTAAAAATATAAAAATGTAAGAATATAATATATTTGTAACAGAAAAACAAGTCAACGTCGGACTATATGTCTTAGTTTTTCTAGGCAGTCTAAGGACTTCTAAGTGCTACTAATTAAAAAAAACGCACGCGTATAAGCAATAATAATTTGCGATGTTAAAAAAGGCACGGGAAACTACGAGCGCGTGGATGTTGCGTCATTTAATATTAAAAAAAACGGCATAACTATTTAGTTTATTTTTATCCATCCAATGTTAAAATAATATTAAAAATAAGGATTAAAATCAAGTATTATTTTTGTCTTAAAGAACATATTTAAATGAACAATCTTCATCTAAAATATAAGATTGTAGATTAAAAAAAAATTCTCACGTGTGTCGCATGACAAAACGTAATCATTGCCATATGTTTTGACGCATCAGAAAAGAAAAAAAAAACAAGTAAAAATATCACTAAAACACGTTTGAGAATACTAAATAAATTTTTAACTTTCCATTTCGAATCGAAATGACACTTTTATGAAAAAAAAATTCAACCCATTCGTAGACATGTGTTGAAAAAAAATACCGTTTTTTATATCGGGAAGAGTTCAGTAACCAGATCGGGATTAAAAACACAGTTATTTTAGATTTTTTGTCGGTTCAGCGGTTTTGTAGTTGCTTACTATCGATATGATTAAGAACCATGTGTCAGGTTGATAGGGATTCACTTACAATATCGATACTTTGCTATATATATTTTATATGGATTTGGAAAATTGTATTAAAAAGGAGACTGCTTAAAACTTGGTTTGCTAGGATATAATTATATAGAATTATAATGCATATATTTCAGTTTACTTTTTTACATGTTATGGTCGGGGTCGAATGTCCGTTTCACCGTCTGTTTATTTATTTATTATTACACTATACGTTTTATTCAGATATTTTAAATATTTTTTAGAGTAAGTAGAGTAAGAGAGAGTAAGGATGATTATATTTTAGCGATATTACTAATGTTAATATACTAAAAATTACTTCAACCACGATTACAAGTAAAACTTAACGTTGTATTACGTACATTAGTAATTCGATTCAACCTGTAACGTCCAACAGCTGAACATAGGCCTCTTTCCTCACGTAGAAGAAGGATACATTTATAATTAGTAAAATATATTATCGCTCGCGACAGTCTGGGTACCTTCAGAACAGAAATCATAGCACTTTTCAATAATTAAAAAAACAAAGGCTTATCAAATTATCCTCTTTCTTTACTTATTTTCTGTATTTATAATACAAAAAGTAATTAGTATTTATTTATTAATTAAAAACTTATTATTTTCTAAATTAAGTTTATATTTTTTAACGTTGTGCATACCTATAACGAAACACATATTTTTAAATGCTATTAATGTTTTTAAACTGTAGAAATAATCTAATATCTATTTAGTTAATAAGCCAAGTAATTAAATAAATATTAATTTTATAGTAACTATCGATAAAACGAATAAAACGAACAACAAATAACGTCCCTACGACGTGCACTTGTTCACTTCATAAATCAAGCGAGCGCGAGTGAAGGCGCGGTACGTCGATACAGTGACGTTTATATTGTAAAGTTTTTATATACTTAATTACTATTCCAGAATTGTTTATTTATTATTTATTCAAACTCTATTGTACACATAAAAACATAGGTACAATTTAGAAACCTTACACATGTTTTTGTAATGGTTCTAAGATGTATGTTTTTATGTGTGCCACTAATTACATTGTTTATACCTTACATAACTCTACATAATTATGTTAATAAAATACAAAAAGTTATCTTTCAAGTAAATCATTCATATTACATGATGCATTTGTAATATAAATTTTAACGGTGTAAATTTAATGAACATTTAAAACATTTTAACGTTATTCTGAGAAAACCTTCATAATTTACGTATATTTGCTTAGTTTTCTTTGTAAAAAGTTAAACATAAATAAAAATGCATGTAATGACCAAAACAGTCAGTGCCAAATCCTGTAACATTAAAAAAAGTTGGTTGTCTGTAAAGTTGGTTTACGGACGATAGTTTAACGTGACAACGTCATAACAAAACATCTCCTCGGACGCATAGGCCAATCGAGTGGAAGAGAGATAGATGCGGGGCAAGCGTACAATGAGCGTAACGGGACATTGAGCATAACGCTACATTGAGTCATTCTATTTCGTGCATGCCGTCGGCGTTCCTCGATTTATTAGACGTTGTCAATTACAACTAGTGTGCTTTAGACCACAAAAAGTAAAACTTATTTAGCTGCCCCTACAGTGATATACGAAACGTAACTCTCTCTCTTTCTATCTTCACTAACTTATGTCTCCCTTTCAATTTCTGTTACTCTCTCGTCACGCATTGACCAGCTTACTCCCCAAGTCAAGCGTGCGCACAGAAGTTTTACTTCAAAAAATATGTATTGATTTATTAAAATAATACTTATTATTATTATTATTTATTGTTTATTATTATTTAACACTTTATTGTACACCAAAAAAAATAAAATAAGCAAGCAACATTAGCAATAATTTGTAGAAAAAAATGTACAAAAGGCGGCCTTATTGCTTAAGAGCAATCTCTTCCAGGCAACCTTAGGGCAAAGGAGATGATATATTGACGGTGTAGGTGTAGGGTATAATTTTATAAAAAATAATAGGAAGCAACTCAATAAATAGACATACATACATACTTGTTACTATTTGACTAATAATAATTATAATGTCAGATGATTCAGTGGACGCAACATTTGCGGCGCATGCGCTTCCGAACAGTATTATTAATGATTCTACGATATATCAAAACGAGACGTAACCGCTCTACACTCATATCCGCTGTTGCAGACATTATGAAGTTTCCTGTAAACACAGAATTATTATGATACGGTATTTTACAATAATTATAAAAATGTAAACTTTTAATACTTTTTGGATTTTAAATTACGAGTAAATACATTAGGTCTATAGCATACTTGTTAATGTGATTATTAATTTTATTATTTGTTTGATATCAGCATACAATCGTTCCGATACTAAACACCAAGCGGGGATTAGACGAGCAGCATACCTGTTGCAATAAATATTCAGGACATTTTAATAATCATTTTGTGACGAAAGAACACAAATACTAAAAATATACAAAGGATGGAGGAGCTTAGTATAGCTAAATAGAGTACGGCATGCAGAACCTTTGTCGACGTCTTGTTTTAATATATCTTTACCGTAATAATTAAATTATATATATTTGTACCAAGTCAGGATGATTGCTTAAGGTTTCTAAATACATATTTGAATATTTATTACGAATATCTTATTTGCTGTTATTTTTTCAAAATATGCCTAATTTCCATCATTTATTTCTTAGTTGTATGTTAAATATATTTATTACAAATTGTTGATTGATATTATTAATTTTTCTGTCCTTCCCTTGATTTCGTGCAATATTACTAAAAAATATTGACAATATAGGTTTATTAGTAAACTAGCTGTGCCCGCGGCTTCGCCCGCGTTGAAATCAGTTTGACACAAAGTTTTCCCGGCAAACTTCCAGTGAAACTCTCATCAAAAGCGGCTTAGCCGTTCCGTAAACCTTCCTCTTGAAGCCCTCTCTCCGTTGGAGAAACCGCATGAGAATCCGTTCAGTAGATTTTGAGGGAATCGATCACATACGCTTTTGGGGACTTTGTTTTATAATACACTAACTGTTGCCCGCGACTATTAAGATGCTTAACGCAAATTATTTTTTTATTTCAGTCACTTGAAATGCTTATCACTCTGAGTAACTTTTTAAAAGGCACAATTTAGTATAATTTAATAGTTATTTTCATAAAACCTCTCTATACACCACATTTTTAGTTTTATTTTCAGGCTGCAGTATAAATAACCTATCAGGCGAACTTATAGCTGCTGTATATGTTTCATACAAATTATCAACCCCAATTAAACCGCCTTAGCGGTGGAATATCGCAAAATCCATTCTTAGCGAACGTCTACCAACTATAATCTATCTCTCTGCCAAATTTCACCTTTGTCCATCTTGGGTGGATGGACCATCCGGTCAGTGATCTTTCTCTTTTATACATATAGATTGCGATGTATCATTTGGACACTTCCTCACCATCTATAGAGCATACATTTTAAATTTCAAGTCTCTTACCTTAATAACATAGGACTTTCATACAAATTTCCAACCCCTGTTTTATCCCATTAAGGGTCGAGTTTCATAAAATCCATTCTCGGTGGATATTTACGCCCTATAAGGAACCTATCTGCAAAATTTCAAGTTTGTAGCTGTTATAGTTTCGGAGATTTCGTGTTGAGTGAGTCAGCCTACCATACCCCGTTTTAACCCCAAAAGGGAGTTAATTTCTAAAGATACATTATTTGAACACCTTCTCACCAACTATAGAGCATACATTGAAATTAAATTTCAATTCTCTTACTTCAAAAACATAGGACTTTCATACAAACTTCCGACCCCCGTTTTATCCCTTTAGGGATCGAGTTTCGTAAAATTCGTTCTCAGCAGATGTTTACGCCCTATAAGAAACCTATTTGCCAAATTTCAAGTTTGTAGCTAATATAGTTTCGGAGATTTCGTGATGAGTGAGTCAACCTACCATCCCCCGTTTAACCCTAAAAAGGAGTTGATTTCTAAAGATACATTATTTGGACACCTTTTCATCATCTATAGAGCATACATTTTAAATTTCAAGTCTTTTACTTCTAAAACATAGGACTTTCATACAAACTTTCAACCCCCGTTTTATCCCTTTAGGGGTCGAGTTTCATGAAATTCGTTCTTAGCAAATGTCTACGCCCTATAAGAAACGTACCTGCCAAATTTCAAGTTTAAAGCTGTTATAGTTTCGGAGATTTCGTGATGAGTGAGTCAACCTACCATCCCCCGTTTTAACCCCAAAAGGGAGTTGATTTCTAAAGATACATTATTCTGACACCTTTTCATCATCTATAGAGCATACATTTAAAATTACAAGTCTCTTATTTCTAAAACATAGGACTTTCATACAAACTTCCAACCCCCGTTTTATCCCTTTAGGGATCGAGTTTCGTAAAATTCGTTCTCAGCAGATGTTTACGCCCTATAAGAAACCTATTTGCCAAATTTCAAGTTTGTAGCTGTTATAGTTTCGGAGATTTCGTGATGAGTGAGTCAACCTACGATCCCCCATTTTAACCCCAAAAAGGAGTTGATTTCTAAAGATACATTATTTGGACGCCTTTTTACCATCTATAGAGCTTAAATTTTAAATTTCAAGTCTCTTACTTTAAAAACATAGGACTTTCATACAAACTTCTAACCCCCGTTTTATCCCCTTAGGGGTCGAGTTTCGTAAAATCCGTTCTTAGCGGATGCCTACGTCTTATAAGGAGCCTACCTGCCAAATTTCAAGTTTGTAAGTGTTATAGTTTCGGAGATTTCGTGATGAGTGAGTGACCTTTCGCTTTTATATATATTATAGACTAGTGGTGCCCGCGGCTTCGCCCGCGTTGAAATTAGTGTGTCACAAAGTTTTGCCGGCAAACTTCCAGTGAAACTCTCATCAAAATCGGCTTAGCCGTTCCGTAAACCTTTCTCTTGCCAATGGTGGAGCCCTCTACAACGGTGAAACCGCATGAAAATCCGTTCAGTAAATTTTGAGCAAATCGATCACACTTTTAGGGACTTTGTTAATAATACACTAACTGTTGCCCGCGATTACGTCCTCGTGATTATGAAGATATGTATTACTATTAAGATGTTTAACGCAAATTATTTTTTTATTTCAGTCACTTGAAATGCTTATCAAACTGAGTAACTTTTTAAAAGGCACAATTTAGTACAATTTAATAGTTATTTTTATAAAACCTCTCTATACACCACATTTTCAGTTTTATTTTCAGGCTGCAGGATAAATAACCTATCAGGCGAACTTATAGCTGCTGTATATGTTTCATACAAACTATCAACCCCAATTAAACCCCCTTAGCGATGGAATATCGTAAAATCCGTTCATAGCGGACGTCTGCTAACTATAATCTACATCCCTGCCAAACTTTATCTTTGTCCAACCTGATGGATAGACCATCCAGCGGTTTTTGAGTTCTCGTGATGAGTGAGTCAGAGACCTTTCTCTTATATATATATATAGATTACGATGCATTATTTGGACACCTCCTCACCATCTATAGAGCATATATTATTTTAAATTTCAAGTCTCTTACTTCAAAAACTACTTTCATACAAACTTCCGACCCCCGTTTTATTCCCTTAGGAGTCGGTTTTCGTAAAATCAGTTCTTAGCGGATGTTTACGCCCCATAAGGAACCTACCTGCCAAATTTCAAGTTTGTAGCTGTTATAGTTTCGGAGATTTCGTAATGAGGGAGTCAACCTACCATTCCCCGTTTTAACCCAAAAAAGGAGTTGACTTCTAAAGATACATTATTTGGACACCTTCTCACTATCTAAAGAGCGTACATTTTAAATTTCAAGTCTCTTACTTCAAAATCATAGGACGTTCATACGAACTTGCAATCCCCATTTCACCCCCTTAGGGGTCGAGTTTCGTAAAATCCGTTCTTAGCGGATGCCTACGTCTTATAAGGAGCCTACCTGCCAAATTTCAAGTTTGTAGGTGATATAGTTTCGGAGATTTCGTGATGAGTGAGTAAACCTACCATCCCCCGTTTGAACCCCAAAAGCGAGTTGATTTCTAAAGACACATTATTTGGACACCTTCTCATCATCTATAAGGCATACATTTTAAATTTCAAGTCTCTTACTTAAAAAACATGGGACTTTCACACAAACTTTCAACCCCCGTTTAACCCCTTTAAGGGTCGAATTTTGTAAAATCCGTTCTTAGCGAATGTCTACGCCCTATAAGGAGCCTTCCTGCCAAGTTTCAAGTTTGTAGCTATTATAGTTTCGGAGATTTCGCGATGAGTGAGTCAGCCTACCATCCCCCGTTTTAACCCCAAAAGAGAGTTAATTTCTAAAAATACATTATTTGGACACCTTTTCACCATCTATAGAGCTTACATTTTAAATTTCAAGTCTCTTACTTCAAAAACATAGGACTTTCATACAAACTTCCAACCCCCGTTTTACCCCCTTAGGGGTCGAGTTTCGTAAAATCCGTTCTTAGCGGATGCCTACGTCTTATAAGGAACCTACCTGCCAAATTTCAAGTTTGTAGGTGTTATAGTTTCGGAGATTTCGTGATGAGTGAGTGACCTTTCGCTTTTATATATATTATAGATTAACTGATTATGACAGTTGTACATTTGTTTAATTAAGTGTGCAACGATATTAACTGTTTTAGAATATAGCTAATTTTATCGTTTTATATATAAATATAATATTTTAATAGCAAAACACAAGTAAAATCCTTGATTGACATACCTATAATAGATGCTGATCGCCTAAAGGATGTCACTATTTTTGTGATTAAGCAGCAAATTTTGCCTTGTACGAGAAGACTATTTAAGTAATAAGGCTATCATATTTTTCTATTGTATTCTATATTTATCTCTATTCAAAACACATAATTTCATATGCAAAACAGGCTTATTTCGAAGGTAAATAAAACAAATAGTTATTTGTAATGATTTGGTTTAATACAACACTAATTAAGTATAATTTACAATGTTCAATAAATGTAATTTAGTGTCCCACATCGGGCGCCATCGCTAAAGTTATCCAAACAAAATGTTCGATACAAAGTGCTCAGTTCAGAAATATTACAGAGAATCAAAACATAACTTACTGTAAACTTTGTAATGAAAATTATATTTAATTCTGAAGTTTGAATTTAAAAAAAAACAAGGTTCATTTGAAAGTTTAATTACAGAAAAGACACAAAAAGTTGTGTCCGATTTCAACAATAATATATAAAGTAATTGAAAGTTCTAGAACATTAGTTAATCGTTGTATTAGAAATGAATGAAAATTAAAAATATACATATATATAACCATAAGTTAGTTTATTAAAAGTTAATGTCCAAAATATAAAAAAGAAAAAATAATCAGAATATTTATATTAACTGATTATTCCTAAGTTATTTTAAATGCATATTTGATTATAGCCCGTTATCCACCAAGATATTTAAATCCCTACGATACATAGTTGTGATATGATTATTTTTACCCTTTTATAATTATTTGGAATAACACGATCGATTTCTATTGACGATTAATTTTATAAATGCTTACAAGAATATCTCGAAACGCCTAAAAATTCTGAAATTGATTCGTCACTTTTCATAATCAAACAAAACATTTCTCAGAATCGGTTCGGTTACCTATTATAGTGAAAATTTATCTACTAAGTATTTTTTTTACTAATTTTCCTACAACATGAACGATTTAATATGCATTTTAAGTGAACGTTTACATAAGCCTAGAATTTTTAATTTCTTAAACAATTTACATTCGACGATAATGATAAATATTTACAGCGTGAAAACAATTCCGTTTTGATCACAACAAAAGAAAAAAAATAGAAGTACCATAAATATACCTATGGCACGCTATGTGAAAAACCTTAAAAAATAATAAAAATAAAAATGATACATCAGATCCTATATAAATCAATTCCGTATACTTTCGTACTTAAGAGTTAATATAAAAGCAACTCTGGTAGGTTACAAATGTTTGAGATCTCCGACAGTTTCTCGTCCTTGTCAGCTTTAAGTAGATCATCTAACATGATTTTATTTATTCCGTTTTATATTAAAATGTACACGTAATGAGAACAAGACAAAACCGAAAAATTTCATAAATTTTTACTTTTTTACGTTATAACTGGCGAGAGTTTGAATAAGTTTTTTTGTAGTAGCATAAATTATCTTTTTATTTTAAACATTTTTACTTACTTTAAAATACAGCAGCAAAAAAAAAAAAAAAAAAAGAAAATGAAGAAGGAAATATATCTAGTTCTTGATGTTATAAAAAGTTTAGAAAGATATAACCAATATTTTTTTTTTAATATATCTTTCTAAAAAGTTGTCTTGTTTACATTACGTAAAATATTAATATAAAACGGAATATAGAATAATCTTGTACCACAGTAACAAAAATTATAACTAACAAGGAATGGAATTCGAACAAAAACGCTATGCGTATTTATATTTATGTACCAATAAATCCTATGACAGATCGATATCACTACTTATTGTTCTTATTTGTTTATTACAAATAATGATTATACAATTTTAAATATTGATATGGACCTTTTAAGGTTAACTATCGTTGATTGGTTGATAACTCATCAAACGTTACAACTAACGCTTACCACTAATCTCTAACAATTCGAAATATTTAACTTTAGCTATTCAATTAAACCTTAATCATTAAAAAAAAATAAAAAAAATAAAACATTAAAACTATAATACTTCAAAAATCCCGTTAAAACCGGGCAAATAAGAATAAAACTGAAAAAAAATATATTTGGTTATTCCTAAATCGCTTTTATACTTTTAATTATAAAAATCCAACAGTGAACACATTAAAACACCGTCCGCTAACTTGAAATAGAGCTAAACCCGTAAATATAAATTGTATTATATACTGTGATATTACTCGCTACGCTACACTATCGATTACGCGAAATACGTCCATATTGTAATAACCACAAAAATCACTTCGTATTGCTATAAATTCAGTTCATAATATCTCCATCACCGTTCATAATTTCTCATCAACTTTCATCACCGTTCAGAAATTTGAACGATTATTAAACGATCGATTTTGAAACCGATCGTTGTTTACGAATATTATTCGTATCATTACAAACGGTGATAATAAACCGTTTAAAATAAAAATAGTATCACTTAAGATGTTTCACGGTTCATAATTCGATCGAAACGATTTTGTATATTTCAGCCTCTTGCAAATTCTTTGTTTAGGTTGTCTAGACTTATTTTTAAGTCAGAATTATTTGGGTTTTGTTTATTTCTCAGATCTCTGTTCGTTGAGGGATAGATTCTCAGCTTCGTCCTTGATATGAGACATAGAGGCACGGTATCGATCCTCTGAACGATAGTCATCATATGGACTCGTTTCACTGGAGCGGTTGCTAGACGATTCCTTATTGTTTTGGTAATCTCCTGGGGACAAATAATTAATTAATACTTGCTTTATATTATGAATTTGGTTGTTGAATGTGTCCAATCTAAGGAATAAGGCTTAAGTGTGAGACAAGAAAGAGATATCAGTGGTAGATCAACAAGAACATAATAAAAACTACAATTTTAAATAGGAATAAGGTAGTTAGTAAACAAACGTATAGCCTACCTAGTGGTAAGCTATAACCGTAGCTTATAGACGTCTGCAATACCAGAAGTATCGAAATCCTGTATCTGCTCAAATATATATATCCTGCTCAAAATCTGGAGCAGTCCAACTGGGGTAGTACCTCGACCTTCAGACGATAATACTGCTTTCAAGCAGTGTTGTGTTCATGTGGTAAGTACGGTGACCAGGGATCTTGGAGTGAGGGGGGGGGGTTCGGTAGCTTGGTAGCGCATCGTAAGATGCTTCTTGTGTTGCAGACGTCTATAAGCTACGGTAATCGCTTACCATCAGGTGAGCCGTACGCTTGTTTGCCGACACATTTGTATAAAAATGTATTACCTTTATTAGAGTAATCTGAAGCTTGCATCTCATTCTTCAGATTATATAAGTTGGGCTTGATATCCTGTGCGTCGTTAGCGCTCAGATCTTCAGCCTTAACGTCGTGAGACGAACTGCTGGTTCCATAACCGTTCATTATCGGTGGCCGACTGTGACTAGAGATGTGAAGATTATTAATAAATAGAAAAATGTATAAAATATAATACAAAAATATAGCTAGGTAAAAGCAAGAGGCATTAATTTTAACTAAATGATACAATATCTTAGATAATTGAAGAAAAAAACAGTAAAATAATATGAGAGCAGTTGTTTTAATATTTTTTTTTAATTTAATTGTAAACTTAATTTGTGCTGTGTGGCTACGGCACTAAAGAATTTAGCCACCCCCTCTCTTCCCGTGGGTGTCGTAAGAGGCGACTAAGGGATAACAAGGTTCCACAACCACCTTGGAAGTTAAGAAGCCGACCGATGGCGGGATAACCATTCAACTGCTGGCTTTGAAATACACAGGCCGAAGACGGGCAGCAGCGTCTTCGGTGCGACAAAGCCAGCGGTCACCAATTCGCCTGCCCAGCGTGACTATGGGCAAAACACATGAGTTCACGTTGTTTTTGGCGTAAACTTGTGGAGGCCTATGTCCAGCAGTGGACTGTATAGGCTGTAATGATGATGAAACTTAATTTGTGTCCAAGATCAAGGAGCTATTTAAAAAATCTATAATGCATAAAATGTTTTAAAATGAGAACAGCTTTTGTAGCACAAAGCAAAATAAACAATATAAAAACACTAAACATAATTGAAATAATTTTGTCATTATTGTTTCCAACAAAAGAAATATTTTCCTTAATACTGATTCAATATCAAACGAAAATTTTTATGCAATAAGGAAATATTTTAAAATGTGCAAAAAAGAATAATCTTTCAATCCCAAATTTATTTTCTTCAGTAGACAATACGATGTCTACCCCACTATATGACACTTTTTTTATGATAATTTATTTAACCGGAAAAGTCTCTTCTAGGGATAAGTCCACATTTGCCATCAACCATACATGTAATTTTCTGTACACCAGTATTAGTGTATTAAAGTATATAATTATAAGAAATGGCTTCATGCGATAAGGCCGCCTTTTGTACTCTTTCTTATTTTAGTAATTTATTTCAATTTCCTTTTCTGGTATGCAATGGGGAATATATTATTATTAATAACAATGAGCAGTACCTGTAGTCTTCGTGTGAAGATGGATATTCCTCACTTTGCATCATATGATCATCACTGGACATATACGACAGGTTGCAATCTTCCATCATACCCTGGAATTGGATTCCAAACTATTATTTTTAATATTGAAACAATCCATTCCATTGATTCCATTATTATACAGATAAACATATCTACATCCGTCAAAAGAAAAAAATACTTTTGTTTAATTTGTAATAACTTTTACTTAAGAAAGTAATGTGGGTTTAGAAATTATGTTTTAACTGTGTTAAAGTTTGGAAATTCGCAAAAATATAGTTTTTTATGTGAAATTTTTAGTGTTCATACCTGAATATTCCTTTTTAACGCTTCATTGTAACTGTGAGGACTCGTCATCATGGGCGGACTTTGAGCTCCCAAAAACCTGCCGTAAGAATAATTAATATAGCAATCGTAAATAAATAAAAATATATATTTCAATTAAATTCACTGATGTACTTTTTATATAGAAATTTTAATTTTAAAAAACAAAAAATAAATGTATATCATACCCGGCCATCAGACCTTTGAAAACATTTTTCGAAATAAAAATTTTAGTGTCGTCTGTACTAGTGTAAAAATTGTGAAGTGTAGAATTTGGAAGATATGAAACCAATTAGTCTGTTTGTGTAAATTATGTTAGAGTCGTTCAATGATGAGTGTGTGTGTGTGTATAAAGATAAAAGATAAAAAGATAATAAAAGAGATAAAAAAAGCAAGCATATAGAAAAAAATATATGATAAAAATTCACTAAAACTAGCATGCGACGAAAGTGCACTTGCAAAAGCGAAGCAAATACTTACCTTGATAGGGAAACATGCGAGAAAAACATTGGGATAGCGATATTATCACAAGACGTTAACCTTACTTGGATATCCAACGACGATCTTCTTTAAAATTTAAATTCAATATACATGCATGTAATGATTTCCATTGAAATAAACATGATGAATAATCATTTGACGTTTTAATAATACGCAAAAATCAAAAATGTATCAGTGGTACAGCAAAATATTATGATTAAAGCTAATTAATAATATCATTAAACTGTGATGTTAAAAATATATCGCAAAACAATCGAGTTACAGCTTAGCAATCTAATTCTATGTCTGTGCTTATGTATCGATAAAAACAAGACACATAATATACATCTAAATGGTAACGTATACGATGATATATAAACACACACAGCTATATTCACTAATTTGTATAAACATGTGGATCTAGTTACATACTAACATGACATAGTTTGTTCTAAGCTTTAACATGACATCGTTATGATCAGACATCGAAACTAAACGAAGCGGAAAATCATCACATATTCGTGATAATTTTATCTTCGGTTTTATAATTCACATACATGAATAACTATTTGGACGCGATCGTCCAACGATTGTCGCCAGAATAACTCATGTCTAAATTGATTCCGTTTTTAACATAAATATAACACCGTTGACTGACTTATATACTTCGTATATATAAATTTAAGCGAGATGATTTAAAGTTTAATCACTATCTGTTCGAGATTCAGTATGATTTTCTTTTGAAAAGTAACATTTCATTTTAACACTCTCAGAGACTTGGATTTTTCATCCCGCTTTTGTACCGTGCTGAATAAACGAATTGTCTAAAATGGCGATATTACACGGTGCAACCAAACTGATTCATTTTGATTGAAAGATCGACACGAAAGTATTTATGATGAAAAAGAAATTTATGATTTACGATGAAAACAGAATTTAAAACTTTTTAAAAATTACCTTAAAACAGCATTAACTTAAACTTCTAGAAGACGGTTTAGTTAATGCGATAAGAGATGTTTATCTCTTGTTTTTCATTGAATGACGGTCGTCAAAAGTAATATAGAGTAAGACTAAGTAAAGTAAGTAAGAGTAGTATTGTTTAGTGATTGTAGTCATACGCGAGTCGTCGATGGTTCAATTTGGTTGTTCCGCGACAGCTGTGCAATATCGCCGCAACATTGCCGCAGTGTCGTTGGACGGTCGCAACTCGTATGCGCGGCCCTTACTGTGGGGGGGTGGGTCCCGGCGAGGGCTCATACTTCCTGGGCCGGCCGCGGCTCAGGTGCCGTCTCTTCACGAATTCCGCGTCATCCACCATCCAGAACGAGCCGAAGTCATCCTCGTAGCGCACGAAACATTTGTGCAGTGACAGGTTCGTCCGGATCGCGTTCTATAATTCATCTATGTTTAGCACATGTAAGGAAAACATTGTGTCCAACCGCTCGATACTTGTAGCGATGTGCTCCGATCGTACGACACGTTCGGCTGTGTTCGGACACGTTTGGTCGCGTTTGGACAGGTACGGCCGCGTTCAGAGGCGATCGGAGCACATTAGATCGTCGTCGAAATGTCGATAACATGCAGGACCCAAGGTGAGAAAACCCGGGAAAGGAAGTGGTAGGAGCGAGGTTAATAGGCAAGCCAGAAAAATATTATTAATCGTTGCGCTGAAATCCACGAACACACACATAACGAACCCTAAATACAAATATTACAATCACGTATTGTAACGTCGTAAGCGATATCGTGAACGATGTGTCGGTTACAGCGTTACTTACAAATTCAAAATTAACTACACAAATAATTACAAAATTTAAAAATCTGAAACGAGAAAAACGTTTATTTACACAATAAGAGTTAAATACATAACTAGATTAGATAGAAAATATTAAGAAGAGATTAATATGTTTAGTATATTCTGTATAAGTGTGAAATGTTCACTGTATTTAATTTAGTAAAATTTTAGTTTTCAATCAATAATTATTGATAAATTATGTTGTAATTTATAAAGCTTGTGTTTTGATAATTTTATTGAAATAATTTGTAACGTTCAAAATATTTAAAATTCTATTTTATATATTTCACAGACCAGTAAAAATGTGACAATTTGCTTTTTATATTTATGATATTAGCAGTGTCGGTAACTTAATTAGTTCACGGTCGATACAGTACTCATTTGAAATTACAATGTAATTTTTTTATTCAAATGATATGAAAAAAAAAGAATAATAGTCTTTTTTTATAGATGTGTTAAGTTTCTAAATTGTTTTTGTTAAAATTCACTTTTTACTGTGTGTATGTATTATATTAAAAATATTTTAATTTTGTTTTCTAAAATCATGAAATGAACAATCAAATGTGTTTTTAAAGTCGATTGTAAGTTGTTTGTAGTGTAATTTTTTGTATAGCATGTCTCAGTTATGAAATAGAGACAAATAAAGTGCATATATAAAGAGTAAAGTGTCTCTTATATTATGTGAGTGAGCAATTGCTGAACAGTAAAATATTAATTTTCATATATTTTTATTTTTAGATTTCTGAAATTAAATCCGAATATCTAATAATTACGAGAATAGCAAAAGGTTTCGTATAAGTAAACAGGTACAAGCGTATATATTTAAATATAATTGTATTAGTAGTAAATGTAACGTTTGAGTGAAGTCAAATATGAAGTAATGTTAATATGAAGTTTGTATGGTAGAGTTCCGTGTGAGTCTTTTGTGTAATATTGAAGTATATTTTAAGTGTATCTTTGTTTTAGTATATTTAGTTTTTAAATGTAAATTTAACGTCCTGCGCTGGCAGTATTTGTAAAGGTGTGGACTGAAAAGCAGCTAGCAGTTGTAAGCCGGGTCTACGATATTTTCACCATTTTTTTTAAATCTCTGTAAATTAGACTTTATGAAATATTTTTATTCTTTATGCTTGGTGTATAAACGTCTTTATTATTATTATTTATTGTAGTACGCAATGTAAATGTTGGGTTGTTCTGTACTTGTGTCAGTGTATTTTTAGTAATTTCGTGTTAAATTGAATATGACTGCAATGTGTACACGTATAAATGATAATAATGTTGAGTGTGTTTCGAGTTAAGCGAGAGATAACATCAGTTGAATGCATGTGTAGTGTACAGTGTGTCATGATACGTGTAGTTTATAAGCAGGTATGAAATGGAACGTAAGAATATGTTCAGTGTAATTTTTTTGTATGAAGCACAAAGCTTCGACGTCGAGTATGGTAATTTTAACGGGAGGAGTATATGACAACTGTAATGTAAATTGTGGTAAGTGTTCTTATGTGTGTATGTGATATGAAAAGTTGCAATTCAATCAAGAATTTAAATATATAAGTGAATATGGATTTGTGTGAATAGTCAAATTTGTCATTGTGTAAGAAGTGAGTAGAGTGTGTTTTTGTAAATCGAGTTTGTGTTAGTAGTAGTTTGTGTGTGTAAGAAACAAGAAGAAGGTATCTATGTATGTAAATAGTAAGTAGTCTTTGTGTGAACAATAAGTTGAGTGTATTTGTGTATGTAAATAATAAGTAGAGTATGATTGTGTATGTAAAGAATAATTAGAGTGTGATTATGTATGTAAATAATAAGTAGAGTGTGATTATGTATGTAAATAATAAGTAGAGTGTAATTGTGTATGTAAATAAGAATTAGGGTGAGTTTGTTTGTGTAAATAATAAGTTCAGTAAGTAAATTTTGTGTATCTTCATGTATTAAGTAGAATATATGTATGTATGTATAGAGTGTGTGTAAATAGTATGTTTCTCCAAAGGTAAGTATTTTGCGTAAAGTGTTTAGTAAGTAAGCTGTGTATCTTTATGTGTCAAGTACAATATGTGTGTAAGACGTAAGTAGAATGTATCTGTTGAAAAAATAAGCAGACGGTTTGTTAATAATAAGTAAAGTGTCTATAAATAGTATGTTTCTCCAAAGGTAAGTATTTTGTGTAAAGTGTTTAGTAAGTAAGCTGTGTATCTTTATGTGTCATGTGCAATGTGTGTGTAAGGAGCGAATAGGATGTATACGTGAGTAGACAGTAAAGTGTGCGTGTGGAGCAGCAGGTGGAGCAGTAGTGTAGAGAGCAGTGAGTAGAGTGCGTTTGTACGAGTGAGCGGGATGCGAGTGCGTCTTTGTGTGTCAAGTGAAATGTGTGTGTAAGGAACGAATAGCATGTATACGTGGGTAGATAGTAAAGTGTGTTCATGTGAGCAGCAGGTGGAGTAGTAGTGTAGAGAGCAGTGAGTAGAGTGCGCTTGTACGAGTGAGCGGGATGCGAGTGCGTCTTTGTGTGTCAAGTGAAATGTGTGTGTAAGGAGCGAATAGGATGTATACGTGAGTAGACAGTAAAGTGTGAGTGTGTTCGCGTGAACAGCAGGTGGAGTAGTAGTGTAGAGAGTAGTGAGTAGAGTGCGCTTGTACGAGTGCGCGGGATGCGAGTGCGTCTTTGTGTGTCAAGTGAAATGTGTGTGTAAGGAGCGAATAGGATGTACACGTGAATGGATAGTGAAGTGTGTGAATAGGATGTACACGTGAGTAGACAGTAACGTGTGAGTGTGTCGGTGTGAGCAGCAGGTGCAGCAGTAGTGTGCAGCAGTAGTGTGGAGTGCGCCGCGGCAGTACCCGTGCGGCGCGTGCGCGGCGCGCTGCGGCCGGCGCTTGTAGAACTCCACCTCGTCCACCGTCCACACCGCGCCCTTCACGTTCTCCACGCGCATGAAGCACTTGTGCAGCGACAGGTTGTGGCGCACCGCGTTCTGTGCGCACTCATCCACTTTATACCCGCTCGGCCGGACTGGCGCTACTTGCGCTACTACTACCGGCCAACTGCAGTCGGCCTCGCTAGGCTTGGTAGTTTAGATGTAGCTTAGTGCTACAGTTTACCGTGAGAATAAAAATTATCCCGTATTTCGTAAAAATTGTTATTTGAATGAAATACCACTAATTGTATTTAAGCAAGCCTAGCTAGGCGAGACTCTACTTGTGGCACTTCCGGCCAGCTGCAGTCGGCCTCGCTAGGCTTGGTACAGCTTAGTGCTACAGCTTACGTCGTGATTTATACCGCGAAAATAAAAATTATCCCGTATTTCGTAAAAACTGTTATTTGAATGAAATAGCACTAATTGTATTTAATCCAGCCTAGCTAGGTGAGACTCAGCTCGATTGCCGGCCTAGTTATAAATAAAAAAAGACTAGACGTTATTATGACTAGGCCGTAGGTGTAGCTTAATGCTACGGTTCATGTTACGTGGATGGAAATTTGAAAACTTTGCTCCGACGTATTGAATTTTCTTTTATTCAAAATCTTTATTTGTCAAGCAATTTTCTAAACTTAAAATACATATGTATTTTTTATTATGATTGAATAGCAATATACGAGTTTACAAGAATATAATAAATAATAATACATTTATATATTGGTTGAATTTTCAGTTTTCATTGACTTAAGATGTTCTTAAATACGCCTTTATAGCTTTAATGTATTGTAGTGTGACTGTTGGCCCCAATTTTGATTCCAGTGTATAAATTGTATTTCACAAATAAATACTATTTTGTAGTATATTTTTTGAAACTAATATTGTTTAATATGGAACCGTTCATTTAAATAATCATAAATTACTTTAAGAGATGTATCGATTATTTTTATATTATAAAAGTAGAAAAGAAGTATTTATATTCCAGTTGTAAATATACGAATGACTTTCAAAAAAATCTGAAATATTTTATACGTTTATTGTAATAATTAAGGTTAGGTAAGACGTGATAATATAACAAATTTCTATTAAAAAAAAATTACCTTTAAATTGTTAATAATTATACTTGACAACCTTTTTTTAACTAACAGTTCTTATAGCACAATTCAATGTTTAAAGCTTGTATTGTATTTACTAAAATATATTGTCAACTAACTACAATTTACCTTATAATTCTGCAGCGATGTACAATTAATTTTTTCACAATATTAATACAG
Organism: Melitaea cinxia; assembly: GCF_905220565.1. Lineage (NCBI taxonomy): Eukaryota > Metazoa > Arthropoda > Insecta > Lepidoptera > Nymphalidae > Melitaea > Melitaea cinxia. The sequence continues at coordinate 2,792,744 of NC_059419.1, read as the reverse complement.
AAACATTTATGGGAAATTTATTTGTTTTACCATTTTTTTTGTAATTAATTTGATAATCTTACCTTCCAAGTAGCTGCGTTGCGCCTAAAGTAGCAGAAAGTTGACTGGAACCAGTTGTAGATCTCGTTCAATGTAAGCTGCTTGTCCGGCGATTCTATTATAGCCTGGAAATTTATTTTATGTTAGAAGGCATTTAGAAATACGCCTTTTTAGCCGAATTCAAACAAAGAGATTTTTTTTTTTAATTTTCGCTGATTATATGTTAACGTTTGATGTTTTTGTTTATTGTAATTTTGAATATTTTTCATGGGTTTACCAAATCGACACACTTGTTATAGGCTATAATAGTACCTAATTACACACCATTTTAAAATGATTTACATCGATCACTTAAACATACAGGTAGTAATGTACAGAGGCTGTGTGTGTTTTTTTTCTTAATGAGTTTCATAGAAACATCTCATCTTAGAAGAAATTCTGAAACATACATTCAAACACTCAAAGCGTAGCGGTTTAGCCACTAAACCGGATTCAAGAGATGAGGTCTTACCTGACAGAGACGTGAATAGGCTTTAGAATAGACAGTTCAAAATTAAAGCGTCCAAACGAAGATTAAGAAAAGATCTGGTGTAATTATGCGTGTGCCTGAATATCGACGGTCACGGGTTCGATTTCTGCTCGGAGTGGATATTTGTGTGTATATAAATTTTATTTCCGGTCTGACTGTTAGTCCTTGTGGGTCTCCCCACCGTGCCTCGGAGAGCACGTTAAGCCGCCGGTCCGGTTGTTATCATGTATAACTGATAGTGATCGTTGCTTATAGTAGGGAATATATCCGCTAACCCGCATTGGAGCAACGTGGTGGATTAAGCTCTGAGGCCTATGCCCAGCAGTGAGATATTACAGGCTGAAGCGTAACAAAGACAAATTGAACAATATTTTATTTATACCTGTCGGATGAGTGAAGCGTATGTAAACGGTGGCCGGACATCAGCGGTCTTATAGAATTCGCGATTGCGTTGGATCTCTAAAAATATAATTAATTATTATATAAAAAATAATAATTTAATTGTAAAAGTCACGGTCAGCTCATTTACGCCAGAAATATAGATAATGAGTATTTATATCTATTGTTATCTATATATATTTTTGGTGATTATATTTTTAAACTACAGTTTTCCTTAAATTTATATTATAATTTATTTTGATGGACCAATAAACGTCATAGTAATTAATTATTTCGTTAAACAGACGTTATTTCGACATATTTAAAATTATAAATTCAATTCCGTTTGTTTGACTAAATTAAAAATATATATTTATTATTATAGTGCAAAAACGGCGTAATTCACAAGTTAAAGAACATTGAAACAATAAGAATGAATATTATTAACTTTAATATAAATTAGTTTTCCTATACATGTCCTTTGTTTTTAAATACGTTTTCTGAATATATGTTTACCTTGTTGAACATCTAATCCAGCTCTCTCGAGCATATAAGGAAGACCTTAAGACAGAATTAGGTTTGAATTTTAGTTCACCAAATTAGATGGATACGGTTTGATATAGAACACTTAGAAACATTACAAAACAAAGAACAGAACACTGCAGAAATAATAAGAAAATATAAAAAAAGCGCGTTTTCCTAAAGAGTATCCTAGGCAACACAGTGTCTTTCTGACACTGTCTAAATCGTCTGCAAGACGGATTAAAGCCAATAATAATAATAAACGAGTGTTCTTTAGACCACACGACTGAAGTAAAACTTCTTTAGTTGCCCTTACAGTATGATGATGATGATGATGATGATGATGACAGTAATATACGATACGTAACTCTGTCTCTTTCTATGTTCACTAACTTATATCGGCCTCGCCCGATCACACTTTTCGTAACGCTTTCGTTACGTATTCACTTACTCTCCAAGTCGAGTGTGCGTAAATAATAATAATAATAATAATTTTATTTCAGACAAAGTCCATACAATCAAACAGCATAATACAAACATAATTAATGAAGAAACAGAGAAATAAAAGAAAACAAAAATAAACATATGAAAAAATAAAACATAGGATATTTATATCAAAATACACACACATATACAACATTCATAACCGATTAAATAAAATTCATGTCAATAATTTAGTAATGCCAGTAATAAGACAACCTCTTAAATTAAGTAAAGAAGTTTTACTACAAAAATAATAATATTGTGATTGTGCACTAGAGCGCTCTTATAGATCTCAATCAAGTTTTCTTCCATTGTTTTATTTGTTTCTTTTGTGGTGGAGTTACAGTTATTAGTTGGTGCATAAGCACATTAAAAAAACTAAATACGAATATTATGTAAACTTAAAAAACAATTTAAACATGATGATATAACAGAAAACTTTAATATAGGAAATGTGAAAGAATAAGGAAATCAGGAAAATCGTGGACACGTTGTAAGCGGAAATGGACAAAACATTGGAACGTTTTAATTTAAAAAAAAAAAAAAAACAAGAATTACCTCCAGCGATGGCAACACCGGATTTGTCCGATACACGGCGTCTCACCGGACCGGGGGATGCACCTTCACTTGCTGGGCCTGGAAGAAAAATTTACAAGAATAATTTATATTACTGATTTAGTCCAAGTGTTTGATTATATGGATGAGCATGTTCTGAAGACACTTTTAATATTATGTCATTTTTTAAACTTTTAAATATCTCTTATAGAGTAGTGCAATTATTGTCACCTTCCATAAATTTGACAAATAAAATTTGTGGCAACATCTGGAGTTCCAAATATTGACAGTCTGACCCTATCTATTGTCATTTGGTACCTTAGTTACCGGTACTTTTGGATGTTCGAATTTTAGTAAATTTGAAATTTTCACGTTTTGGCTGTCTCGTGCGGTATTATCGCGTCAAGTCCACGAATGTGCAAATTCCACAATATGAGGGTGAATACACACAGGTGCAGGTTCCAAAATATGAGGGAGAATACACACAGGTGCAGGTTCCACAATATGAGGCAGAATACACTCAGGTGCAGGTTCCACAATATGAGGGAGAATACATTTAGGTGCAGGTTCCACAATATGAGGGTGAATACACTCAGGTGCAGGTTCCACAATATCAGGGAGAATACACTGAGGTGCAGGTTCCACAATATGAGGGAGAATACACTGAGGTGCAGGTTCCACAATATGAAGGAGTACCCCCCACCTGCAGCTGGTGCGCGCCACTCACCGTGCGGCAGCTTGGCGTGGTGCGCGTCCCGCGCGGCGTGCAGGTGGCGCATCATGGCGGCGAGGCGGTCGCGCTCGCGCCGCAGCTGCAGCTCCAGCTGCGCCCCCACCTGCACCTGCTGCGTGCGCCACTCACCGTGCGGCAGCTTGGCGTGGTGCGCGTCCCGCGCGGCGTGCAGGTGGCGCATCATGGCGGCGAGGCGGTCGCGCTCGCGCCGCAGCTGCAGCTCCAGCTGCGCCACCACCTGCATCTGCACGCGCGCCTGCGCCGCGGACCGGTCGTCCAGCGTGTGCGCGCCTTCCAGGTGCCTGTCGGGGTCGAGGCTCATTCATATTAATGTTACATTGTTTTGTTTTTAATTTTATGCTCAAGTCAGCTAATTCTTTTTTAATTGTAGTTTAATTTTTTTTTTATTCCTTCTGCTTTTTGTCTCGTTTACTATGTCTAATGAATTGGGTTATGCCTGTAATATTAGATGTAAGAAATAAAATAAAATAAATAAATAAATAAGTATTTAACTCCTATTCGTAGTTTAGTCTGACGATGCGTTGGTGTCGCGGTCACAAAACTGGCTGCTTCTTCTGCTGTTCGATCCCCGCACAAATGACGAACATTCTAATATGATACACAGGAGAAAATTCTACTTGGGCCGTTGAGTATAAGTCGTTAATTATAGATATTATTGTTGTCCTATTTCTTGAGTACAATTCCGATCTGTACTGCGTCCAGTCAACGGCCACATTTGACATTTTGCGTTGTTTAGTTTTACTTGACGCAAATCATCAATCAAGTAGCGATAACAATTTAAGATTAATTTTGAATTTTTGGCTCATTTTAGATTCATAAAATTCATAAATAAAATAATCAAAGAAGTAGAAAAATTTTTTACGACTATAACTGAAGAGAACAAAATTAAAATACGCCTACCCTAAAAAACTTTGTCGAATTCATCGGATTTCATATTTTGTTACTCAAATATGCTTCAAATGTTTTTATTTAATAAATCAAAAAATCAAATTGAAAAGTGTCAAACGTATACTTACTTAAGGAAAGCTTGGAAATCTTCAGCCAGAGCATCACATCCGGGCCATTTGCAGACGCCGCGCCCGAACAATGGGTGCTCTTCTATTTCACTACCCCAGAGCATTAAACCTTAAATATATTTTTAGAGTCAAAGTGTGATCAAGCCAAATCGTAAAATAAAACGATTAAAAAATAAGTTCTACAGTTAAATCAATGTAATAAACCAATCTAACCAGCAATATCTTAAGGTTTGTTATATTAATTTGAGAAACAACTATTGGAAAATCTATATTCTCGATTCTAGTAAAACAATAAGACACTGCAATAAGAGTAACCGTAGTGAAAAAAAAAATCTACTCAAATTGATATTTGACTCAGATGATCTGGTACCTACTATAGCTGATGTAGGTCAGGATCTCTGATAGATCAAATGAAGAATGTACAATGTTAGTAAATCATAACTCGACTCTCGAATCTGATAATGTAGTGTTACTTGTAAAGATATACCTGGAGGAGCATTAGGTGGGACCGTCAGAGGTGCATGCATGAGGTATTGTCTCTGCACCGCCTGCAATTGTTGAACTAGTTGCTGTTGTTGGGCACCTATTTGTTGTTGTAGAGAGCCTGTGCAAACAATCAAGTAGACAACATTATAGCGAGTCAGTCAGTTAATGCTGTAGAGCCTATGCTATCAAGCAAGCCAATATTATAGCTAGACATTCTATCCTGTGTGATCAAGGAAATAGTCATCAATATGGTCAGTTAATCAAATAAACTGTCAACCAATCGAAATTATCAATCAGAAAAAAAATCAATCTCATGACGAGAGATTTTTAAAAATAACGGTAGTGTGTAGTTACGTATTTCAAGATAATTACCAGGAGAACTGTCGGGTGGCTGCAGATGGGACTGTGAGAGCAAATTCAAATTGATCTGATCTTGCAGTCGTGATTGTTCCAGCTGCCGTTTCGCAGCTTCCGACGACATATGCTGGATGGAACAAACCATGTACTTCATGAACAGTTCGAAATATCGGATATTATATTTTTTAATTATTTTATTTTATTTTATTTTATGGTATATATATGTTTTATATGGTAAAAGTATTGGAAACTCTTGTTATTCATTTTAATTTACAGTATTTTAACTGTTTTATTTTTATTGTTCACTTAGCTCTGTTTCTGATAGCAGTGTATTTTTGATTCTTAAAAAGACCTAAGCAAGTTTAGTATTGGCTTTATTTATCAGACATGGGTATGCAACAGCATTTTAAATATTATTCTTTTTTAATTTATTAATATCATTAAATAGTTGCATAATGATTACACCTAAGATTAACATGATAAGAGATTACTAAAATTGTTAAAATCGACCAGAATTATGTCGATGGTCGAACACCAATCCACTATAAGACGATCGTAATAGAAGATTCGAAAGCTTATTTATTCCTAAGATCTCACCTGCTTCTGCATATGATGCTGATGAAACAGACGTTGCTTCATTAACGCCTGCAACTGGGAGTGTTGGTCCAATAGTTGCATTGCGAGAAGATCAGGTGCAACAAGTGGGAGGGGCGATCGTGGTGGAGCACTGCTGCTTCCAGCTGGAGATACTGGCGCTGGACTGGATTGGGCCGAACCTCCAGTTGGCGAAGTCGGGGCTGATGCCTATGGGAAGGTTATTATAGTATTCAAATTCTAAAACAGAATTCCACGATATCTAGAATTCTCTAGAAATTAGTTGTTTTGTTAAAAAGTTGCTGCTTACAATTAATGTAGTAGTGATTTGATAGAAGAACTTGATAACCCCTATTTTAAACCGAAATGTAATCGATTACTTATCGATACCTACCTTATTTATTTTAGGTATAACGTATTATTCGAACCTTCGATACGACTTTCGAATGATAATATATTTTTTGGTGTAAATAATTTAAACCTGGAAAACAAATATAGATTTCAAGTAATGCACTAATCCATTCTCATACTTCATTGGTATACCTATGTATGTGTTTTGACATAGAAACTAAGGATAAGTTTATTTTTAACTAATTTCAAAAGAGATTCTTTATATATTGATCTCCATCTATTTTGACGTGTGTTTATCTTTAACATATGTACACCAATTTAAAATAAATTGTTTCGTTGGAATAGTCATGTATGGTCCCCCACTCTTAAAAAACCTTAAAGATGTGAAACTCTGGAGGATCAGGAAAACTCTTCAGATTAAGGAGGTAAAATCCCAAAAATGAATTTCTTGGAAGTCAGTTTCTTTTAATGATTTTCAATGGGATTACTTACGCGTGCGAGTGAGAGCGGCTCATTGCTGGGCGGCGGGGAGCGTCGCGGCGGCGAGCTGCGCCGGCGACGCCGCGCGTCCGCCCCCCATCTGCCGGTCTCCTCCCTACGACCACACAGTAAAAAAATCTTATAACATACACACACGATCATCTATTCCTACGGTAAGCAGCTTAATGTCTGTGTTATAGGTAACAGCCAACTGTTACAGCTACATTTTTTTCGATGAATATACATAGAAATGATACATACATAAATAAAAATAAATATGACACCCAGACTCAGGTGGGAATCGAACCGAAAACCTCTGGAGCAGAAAGTAGAGCAATAAATATACTTTTTAAACTAAAATTAGAAATGGTTAACAAATGCTGTAGGTTCATATACACCAGTATATGGTAACCACCAGGGACGAAAGCTTTATATGCTCTATAAAACACGACGGGGGCACCCACACACGGACCACCTAAACGACTGCTTGCATTTTAGGAGGACTACACACACCACTTCCCCAGAATGATCACCATCAATAATTGATTTATTAAAAAAAAGTATACGAAGAGCAAAGAGAGACCATTCTACCACTATGTTAGATCACCTGCAGATAATTCTGGTCACAAATGAAGCAACGCAATATCGTTATAATTCATACCTATTTATATAACAGTCTAAGAATCTTTTATTTGCGCCCATTTTGCATAAAAGTAAGTTATGAAGTCCATATAAATAAAAATTAATGTCTAGATAAACTTGTATTTTACTTTTTTACTGTCCGATATATTCACGAAAAAAAATATCAACACTTCAGCCTATCGCAGTCCACTGCTGGACCTCCCCAAGTTCGCACCAAAAATGAGCTCGCGTGAGCTCATGTGTGTTGCCCATAGTCACCACGCTGGGAAAGCGGGTTGGTGACCGCAGGGCTGGATTTGTCGCACCGAAGACGCTGCTGCCCGTCTTTGGCCTGTGTATTTCAAAGCCAGCAGTTGGATGGTTATCCCGCCATTGATCGGCTTTAACAGTGCCAAGGTGGTAGAGGAACTGTGTTACCCCTTATTCGCTTCTTACGACACCCACGGGAAGAGAGGCATTCATTCTTTACTGCCATAACCACACAGTATAAAAAATATGGTAGTACAAAATACCTAGGGTCCGTTGGGAAGATAAATAAAATTGTAACCTGTCTAAGCAGCGGTCCAGCTCGAATGCGTTGAGTGGCGGCGGCTTGGCTGCACCACCCGGGCTAGAGTTCAGTGCCGGCTCCGGACCCTGGAAACAATAAGATTAAATAATCGCTAGAACCACACGTCTTCTAAGCTATTTTTAAGTTATAATTTTTATTAATTCGGCCTATTCCTGCTGCTGGGTATAAGCCTTGCTCTACATCTAAGAGAAAGTTCGGAGTTTAATCCAGCACGATACGCCACTGATATCAGGTGTACAATGTACATGATAACAACCGGGACCGACGGCTTAACGTTCTCCCCGAGGCACGGTGGGGACACCCACAAGGACCAACAATCAGACCGGAAATTAATATTTGTATAAACACAAATATCCACTCCGAGCGGGCATCGAACCCGCGACTGTCAGTGTCTAGACATCGCGAACACAGCACACGCACCATTACACCAGATCAATCTTAATATTAATATATAATTTGGTAAATACAATTATGTACTTAATTATTCCGCAGTATTACAACACTGACCTCGTGACCTTAGCTTAAAATACACCAATGAATTAAAATGAACTACTGTCATCTAATTATACTTTTTACGATTCGTTTTATTATTCTTGACGTATACAAGAATTCAGTGTCGCTCGCCCAAACAAATATATTTATAATAATTATACTCGTAATATAGACTTCAATTATATCACCTGTTGTAAATTCTAGTTATATTTATTAAGGTTGTCACCTGTGTGTTATTTCTATAGTTGTATTAATATTATTAAGCGGAAGCTTTGTTCGATTGAACGCAATATTGTCAGGAAGTATTGGTTTGATTTGTAAAAATATTTATAACATTACTACCAATTCTTATGTGTTCTTGCTACTGGAGGAGAGCACCAATGAACGATATTACAAAACGAGGTTTTATTGCTTTTAATTTTTCGAAATCATTTATTTTATATTTCGAAATTATTTATTTTATAAACGAGCTTACTTCCGAATATTTTCCGTGTGTAGGATTGTGGAATACTAGTTTTGACTAGTTTTAAAAATTACTTACTGATATATGACATTTCTATGTTTAAAATTAAATGGCAGCCCTATAATAAGTAATAAGAAAAAAGTATAGTTAATATGTTATTGAAGCGGGCAGCGAGACATAAACATGTTTGCACTATGAGCTCACTGTTTTGATGGCTTGTGTAAACATGGACTAGCAAGTGTTCAGTGTAAACTATTTTATGCGACCATTTTTAATAATAATACACGTATATGTTATATATCAATTACATAGTAGTAGAAGATATTAAATCTTGTATAATTTGTTTGAGCGTGTTATGAGGTTATCAACCCCAAGTCGCAACGACTATTAAATAATTAGTAAAAAAACGGTTCAACTTTAACATCACTTGCACACAAAAGATTTCCGATCAATGTTATTTGGATCGATTTTTTTTTGAGTTCCAATATCAAAACCTATTAAAAATTGAAAACTATATCTTAATTCTAAGCTTATGCTTCTATATAGGGGGGGGGGGGGGTTAGAAATTATTCGGTGTTACTTTTCAGTACAATGTCCAAAAAGACAATAACCGCCATATTAAAAAAGTCTGGCAGAGATTTAGTAGCAGTTAGGATCCGTAGATTTTGACAGCTATGAAACCTGAAGTCAAGTAAAGACCAAACCCAAAAATCACCCGCCCTGAGTAGTGGTGCGTGTGCCATGTCGGCGCTTATACACCGGCACTAAGCGGATTCGTTTTCCGCTCGAGATTGATATTATTTTACAAATATTTCTTTCTGGTTTGGGTGTCTGTTCTTGTGAGTATTCCCACCGTACCTTGGAGAGCATGCCAAGTTGTCGGTCCCGGTTGTTATCATAAAAACCCAATAGCGATTGTTACTCATAGTAGGAAGTAAATCCGTCAACCCGCAGTGGAGGAGTGTGACGGATTAAGCTACAATCCTTATAAAATTCACCCAACTAATGCGTAGTGTCAAACTAATGATTTCACTAAAACAGTCGTGATAGTGCTATCTGTGCTATCCAATAATAGGTCATTCTGCTGACCATGGGACGATTCTCCATCAAGAAGAAGAGTTAACACTTAATTATCTTGCATCAGTTTTTTTCGAATGGTTCAAGTTTTTTCAACAATATTCTCCATAATTTAGTATGAGAGGAACTTTAAGAAAATTTAGTGCACAAAAAACTACGTGCTAAACCGTCTGTTTGTGATGGTATGTTCAAGTCTTTTATCTATAAGGTCATTTGGAGTCACAAATATTAGAAATCTATATAAAAATTTGCATATGTTGTAGACGTAAATACTGGAAATGGACATAAACGCTTGTCAGCCTGTAACATCCTACTGCTGGGCATAGACCTCTTTTCCTGTAGGAGAAGGATCAGAGCTTAACCACGTTGCTCCAATGCGGGTTGCAACCGGATACAAAAGATATACTTATAATGTAGAGACTACAACTAAAAGTTTCTCTGTGCAACAAGGGTATTTAAAAGTGCACCATAATTTTCTTAAAGTGTAAAGCCGTGGTAAATTGATGGATTTAGAGGGCGCCCATGTTCAGCTGTGGAGTAAGGCCGATGAATGGATGTATAAAGGTCAGTTTTTACTTAACTTTTTGGAATACTATAAGAAATGAGCCTTATTACTTCCAAATAGGTTTGGATGTGTGATATGTCAAAAATTCATAAGTTGATAATTTATGTAGTTCGAATAAAAAGTTACCTAATTAATTGATAATATTTAATTTCATGCAATATACAGTGAATATGTATGTAAATTTTCTTTCGTCTTATCAAAATAATTATATTAATAGGTACACGTAACAGTAATTGTTTGTGTTATAAAATACTTTTTTTTACCCTGTTCATTTCTAACTTTATGGTATTTGTTGATACAGAGCGATAGAGTATAGACGATACTCGATAAATAGTTTAGTGAAAATTATAAATATCTTATCACTACGGTTCTAAAGATTCGAAAATCGGAAGATAGAACGAAGGGTCATGTCTTATTAATCAGGATCATCATCATCATTACAGCCCATACAGTCCACTGCTGCACATAGGCCTTCACAAGTTTACGCCAACAATAACGTGAACTCATGTGTTTTGCCCACAGTCACCACGCTGGGCAGGCGGATTGGTGACCGCAGTACTGGCTTTGTCGCACCGAAGACGCTGCTGCCCGTCTTCGGCCTGTGTATTTCAAAGCCAGCAGTTGGATGGTTATCCCGCCACCGGTCGGCTTTTTAAGTTCCAAGGTGGTAGCGGAACTGTGTTATCCCTTAGTCGCCTCTTACGATACCCACTTAATCAGGATGCAAACATGGTTTTCACCAGCATTTTTGTATAGTTTGATTATGATTGTATGAAGCTGATAGGTGGTGAAGCAGCATGAGGTGAATCACGCATATCTATATCTAATTTATGTCTGCTGAATCCTCTTTTGCCGGTATAGTCGTTGTAACTTACAGACTAACTGAAGCCGGGAGAGCACTACACTACTATAGTTATATGACGTATTCGAAACTAGGAAGCGAAGGTTCTAGGTCTTCTTACGAATCCAAAGAACATCGTTTATCTATGAGACTTGCAACGATTATCTAATATTTTTCAACGAACATGCAAATTTAATTTATTTTATATATACGCTTCAGCCTGTAATATCCCACTACTGGGCATAGGCGTCTCTCCCCATATAGGAGAAGGATCAGAGCTTAATCCACCACGCTGCTCCAATGCGGGTTGCCGAATATATTCCCTGCTATGAGTAACAATCGCTATCAGGTGTACATGATTACAACCGGGATCGAGGGCTTAATGTGCTCTCCGAGGCACAGTGGGGAGATCCACAAGGACTGCACAAACACCCAGACCACGGCAGATACCTGTATAGCCAATACAAATGTTTGTCATGTGTAGGGATCGAACCCGCAACCGCCAGCACAACAGGTACAATCCATGGCTGTAACCGATGCGCCAACGCGACGTCGCGAATATTAATTAACTAAATTAACTTATTTATGTAACTTAATTAATTATTTAACTAAATTAACTTATTTTGATATAATTATAACACTTATGTACTTTATTTTACTCGCGTGTATACTTTATACGAAATAATTTTACAGTTGTGTTTATTAACTTGGCTGTAGACACAACAAGGAAACATACAGTAACATAACGCTATTGTTGGTTTTTTTTTTGGAAATTCCACAACAACGGTCTTGAAATTAACGTTTTATTGTTTTTGGAACATTACATAGGTATAAATAAATTACATTTTTGGTAGGAAATTATACATGAAAATAGCGATGTGGAGTTAAATTTGTTAGACATCTCCATTCGTTAAACTAGCATTAATATTTAATAGTTATGGCTAATGTTCCTTTCTGTTATGAGCCATATTTTAATGTACAGCGTAGAAGGCTCCATGCTTATGCTACTTCAAAATGTAGTAGTTACAAATTAATCTTTAAATAAATAAACAAACGCTTCAAATTCAACGGCCGGCGGGCCCCCGTAGAATTTTCTCCTTTTTCCGGAAACACACAGAATACACAAGCAGAACCGCATAGCCACGTAAAACATTTATATGGCCAATACAAATGTCTATCGCGAGCAGGAATCGAACCCCCAAAATTACCACGTAATTGGGGAAGATGGATGAATGGGTTTTCTCAAATAATCGTATAGCACGTAAAGGAAATGATTGTCATCATAGGCACCTGACAAAGATCTTTCCTTAACCATGGTAGAGAGTACATAGGCATATAAATGCCAACTGTCGGTGCCACAGTGTGGTAAATTAAACTCCGACCCATTCTCAAAAAACACATACACACACACATCAGCTTATCGCAGTCTACTGCTGGACATAGGCATCCACAAGTTTGCGCCGAAAATGGCGCGAGCTCATGTGTTTTGCCCATATTCACCACGCTGAGCAGGCAGGTTGGTGGCCGCAGGGCTGGCTTTGTTGCACCGAAGACGCTGCTGCCCGTCTTCGGCCTGTGTATTACAAAGCCAGCAGTTGAATGGATATCCCGCCATCGGTCGGCTTTTTAAGTTCCAAGGTGGGTAGTGCAACTATGTTATGCCTTAGTCGCCTCTTACGACACCCACGGGAAGAGAGGGGGTGGTTATATTCTTAATGCTGTAACCACACAGCTATAACAAAAAACCACTCGCGATAAACAATAAAATGCGAGATATTTTTAAAAAATTACCGAGCAACTATGAGCCCGTGGATGTTATACAAAAAAAAAAATTCTCCTTTAGGTAGGAAACCTTTGCCCAACATTGGGAAGTTTAGAGGTTGATTCAATATAGTTAAATATTACTTGACGCTCTCGAGGCGTCACGGGTTCATGCGTTAACGATCCCGTGGCGCTCTATTATGATGACGATCACTGACTTGTAGTAACTCACTACCCAGTCTGGCACGTTCTGACTTTCTGTTTTGGGAGCCCCTTGGTCGCCGTCTGAAGGTGGGGTTAATGCGTAATAGCATTTCCCAGCGTAAAATTGTAAATAAATTATTACTTGACCTTCATTAAAACATAGTAGGTACAATATTATATAGTAAGTTTTAATTTTAGATAAATTATAAAACTGTTTTATTTCTGGTTTTTTCGCGTGCGCTCGTGAGTTTGATCCCGGCTCATTACAAACATTTATATAGACCATACAAATGTTAGTCGTGGTTTGGGCGTTCGTACTTGTGTATTGTGTTTCCGGACTCCCGAAACATGGGAAAATCATACTGGGAGGCGTTGAGTGTAAAGCGTTTACTACTATTATTTAATACTAGCTGTGCCCGGGACTACGTCTGCGTGGAATTTAACAAAAAAGTTATTGTTCGGTTATATAGTAAATAAATTTCTTAAATAAAAGTAGCATAATTTACATCACATATCTGCCAGTGAAAGTCCCGTCAAAATCGGTCCAGCCGTTTAGGAGATGAGCCGGAATACACAGACAGACAGACAGACAGACAGACAGGTAAACATTATAAAAAATGTTATGTCGGTATATGTACCGTATCGTATATCCACATGCATTTAGGTACGTTATTTTAATGTTACAAACAGACACACAAATTTTATTTGTTGATATAGATTCTGAGAAATATTATCTCTACAACGGGATTAATATTTAAATAATATTATAAAAATATCAATAACAATCTCGATATTGTTTGTGTGACACACGATATCAGGGCAGCACGCACGTTTCAAGCGACGTTTAATAAACAAATACAATTTGCTTACACCGTACTCGCTCCTATGTCACGTAGGTCACAAATAACTTAACGTGATTTTATATTGAATTCATTTTTCTAAGAAGAAATTTTTACGTGAAATTTTAATTTCGCTTATATCGTGGATTTCTTTTACGGAAGTGTAAACAATTGGTTATTTGGTCATCTAGATGTTGTTTTTCTTTTCAATATGCATTTACTCAGTATCTGATTTTGGACAAATGCATATTTCCGCTTTTATACGTCTTACTGTTTATTTATTTATTCTTTATTGTACACCACAACTACATTTTAAACAATAAACACATAAAAAGCATTTACAGACTGTGAAGTACAATGGGCGGACTTACGGCTATTTAGCCATTTCTTCCAGACAACCCAACTGTTACTGTTAGCTTGTAAAGAATGTTTTTAACATTAATGGCCGCCTTTTGTACAATTTTTGTTAAGGCGATATAGCATTAACTAATTAATAAACGAACGATTGAGTCTTATACTTAATTTACAGAAATTTTGTATTTAATTATTTCAAGACGTTACTCATAACTGTATTTATAATGCTCAACTAATGAGCCCCTTGTCTATCAACCTGAATATCTGACAGTTACAGATAAAGTGATTAGTGAAGTTTAATGTTCAGAAAAATATATCATAAACTGTATCTGTCAGATATCGTCATACGTTTGATAGCTTTATCAGTAACTGGTAAAATAAGCCCTAAACTGACCAATGACTTGTGTATAAAGAGCACCACAAAAATAAAGCGCTGGAAACGTCATCAAAAAGATGATAATGCGTTAATGTATCTACTATGACATCCTGTTATGACAAAATAACAAGCAAGTCTAGACATACATGGCACATGCATATTATTCTATACTTCACAGAAGATGTCTTTGCCAAGCGGAATATTAGGAAGCTTTCAGAATATTGCACTATGCCCTGTCAAATCTGACTCATTTTTTCAGAAATTTTTTCATTTACTTTCAAATCACTATATCAGTACAGGGTGCATTTTTGTACGTGAATAAGCAAATGTTTTTTTTTTTAAATATTGATTTAAATAAAATGTTCGATTAGTTTTACAATATGAATATTTAAATATTTATAAAATGAATTATTCATTTAAAAAGGAATGAAGTGTATTGTATAATTTTGGTAGGGGAGCCATACCGAGGATTTTGGGAGTGACTCGAGCGCGTCAGAATAACATAATGTATACTAGCACTTCGTGCAGCACTTCAACCATACTTGAGCCCTTTATATAGAAAGCCTTAGTCAATCTATCAGATCTATTAAAAAAATGATTGTTAGAAAAACTCAAGTGTGTCAGATTATTATGCTTTACAGACGCTTCATCTTGATGTTCTCGTCGTACTGACCCGAAATCTGACAATTATGTAGAGAAAATCCCTTAATCTGATGGCCTAAAAAAATCTTTCTATTTGCACGGTCACACCAAATCGGCAGATTAATATTTTCTGATATAGGAAACACGTAGGGCGTATGGTTCTTTTTAGGATCTAATCTTCACAATTAAATAGGCTCCCTAGTGGCCTTCGCTACTATAACTACCTTAAGGTTTTGGAACAGGGAAATTTTTTGTTAAAAAAAGTTTAAAATACTATATTTAAAAATCTAATTAGGAAATCTATTAATAGTAGAGTTCAAAAGTCTATTAAAATTGGAAAAATCGGTTGGTAACAAAATGAACATTTTAATTTTATGATAAAAGATATTTCAAATTGCGATAAGGAAAATAATGATTCTTTTTTTTAATAATTTAACTAGTATTTATTTTTAAGTACCTAGTATTACCAACTGCACGTATAGAGCTATTACTAAAGACTAAACACACCTTATAATATATATATATATATATATATATATATATATATATGTGTGTGTGTGTGTGTGTGTGTGTGTGTCGTATACGTCTACATTGTACTTATCATAAAAGCAATACTTCTACAATAATAACGGCTCACCATCATTAATAAGAGCTAATCAAATCCTAGAAGTGAACCAAATCTTACCTGTCTCACACTTCTACTTCCACATAACACGGCTTAGAAGTAATTACAACTAGAAGTTAAATGACTCACCTGTCTCACAGCGTACAACATCGCGGTTTCTTCTAAATTCTAGAATTAATTATTATCAGTAACACACGACACCGCACACTATATAAACTAGCGATAAATCTAATTGACTGACGCTATATCAGTCATAATAGATTTGTTTATATTTGTGATTATTATAAACTTGTTTATTCCCATAATATATATTTATATATTTAATGAATTAACTGTAAAATTATAATAATGTTAGCGCTTTCGTGTTGGATACGTGATGTAAATAATATTTAAATATTTGTTTAAGAGGGGATGTACATTCGTGATGTTTTTTTATTTATTTGCTTTAATTATTATTATTATATAGTACTCAATATGGTTCTATTTTTATAATGATAGCTTTTAATGCCCGAGCTTCTTTTCTAGAATTTTAATTTAATTTTGTTTTTAAATTTTAATTATTTATTTATATTTCTATAAAATAGTCGATTGACTGTTTATTATAATTTATTTATTTATTTATAAATTAGAGTTAACAATGTATTGATACCAATAATCCAGTAAGATTAGATAATAATATACGAGTATATAAATACTGCAGTTGCACTTAAACATAAATATAAACTATGTGGTTTACCTATAATAATTTACCGTTAGTAAGGCTCGTAAATATATATCAAAAGGTAAATAAGGCGTTTGTTTCACAGTTAAATTAATTTCAGCACATAAAACTGGAAGCATACCCTTAAAAGCGTCCGCCCGCCCTCTCATGAGCGGCTCGTGGGGCGTCGCTTTTCAGAGACACGCCTACCCGCTGAAAAGGGAATGGCTGGATGTCTACACAATATTGTTGGCTCGTACTACGTTCTACTATTGAAATAAACTAATACTTCATCAATTTAATGTTATGTTATTTTTAAAAACCATTGGGATTTTTTTAATAACGAATCAAATATATTAATTTTTCGGTGTTCATTTTTTTATTTATATTTTGTTAGCGGTTATATAACCGCTAACAAAATATATAAATCTATAAAATGTATAATTAAAATTTTATAAATATGTAAATGTTTTAGTTTTATTGTCTAGTGTTTAGACATGCATTGTATTCGTAAAAATTACTTATCCATTTATACATTGCTAATTATATTAGCTATAACTATGATAAGCGTTCGTTGTTTTGTTCAGTTTTTAATATTTGAATTCGCTATATTCATAGATTTTTTCAACAAATTACGAAAAATATTTATTACGAATTACAAAACAAAATAGAAAACAAAATTATGAAAATTTTAAGCGTCTTTATATTTGTGACAGTCAATGTTCAGTGTGTATAGAGAAGGTCTTTACCGAGAAAAAAAATTGATTGTCTGTATAGTTGATTTACGGACGATAGTTTAACGTGACAACGTCATAACAAAATATCTTCTCGGACGCATAGGCCAATCGAATGGGAGGGAAATGGATGCGGCGCAAGCGTACAATGAGCGTAACGGGACAATGAATCATCCTTTTTCGTGCATGCAGCCGGCGTTCATCGATTTATAAGACACTGTCAAGTCAAAAAATAGATAAAAAAATATCTTAAAGACGTATAACAATATGTCTGTTACCTAATAAATGTTTTCAATATAATTTTAGAATAATTGCCGAGTTACTTAGTCTGTTTCGTAATTATTTAATGTATAATGTTTATTATAAATTTTTCAAGGTAAAATAATGTAAAAATTTTGTGTCGAATAACAATCACATAGTGACTGATATTGTAAGGTAAAATACTTTCTTTTTTTACTTTTTAATGGGCAATCCCAATGTACTAGACCGAATTAAGAATTATTACAAGAGCGAGTGGTAACAAGACAAGTGTTACATCCTAGATATTAAACAATTTTAATTTGAAATTCAAACTAATCTACTATTTAATACCCATTCTATCATATGAGCGCTATCATTGCATCGGATGGTGCAGCATGCCGCGATGAGGAGACAATCCGAAAAAGCGATGGTTTGAAATTATTTTCATTTGTACAAATTTGATTATTGGTAATTTCCAGCTGTTTAGCTATTGTTGATTAATTCAAATGCGTTTTGATATTAGTTTGGATTCATTTAGCTAACTGTAACTTTACACCAAATAAAGGATATATTTTTTTACAGCAGTTACTTCGAAAAACCTGGCAATGGGATATGTTGTAACACTTTCATGGGGCATGTTGTAACACATACTTTAAATAGATTTTGGTGGTGCTATCAATTTTAGAATGAGTCAATACTAAAAAGAAATATAAAACCGTCTTCCTAAAGCCGAGTTGTGTACGAATTCGCATCTGTTGAACTCTAAGAACATAAAACTACTGACGGGAAGTTGCAAATATTTTAATTTTTGTTGTGTCTAGATCTGTGAAAAAAAAAAGAAGAGTGACAAATCTTTAACGACCGGCTTTGGCAAACTCAGATTGTATTTTGAAGGAAAAAATAGACTATCAGACTACTTGCCACCTTGTTATATCTGCTTTGGAAGTCAGAAAGTGGGCATACCACTGTGATATTACGATTAAAGTGATAAATTTACCTCTGTGATGTCGTGAAAATTAATCAGTTGAACCTGATCGGTTCAAAAACTTTATGCCATAAACCGATAACTATATCTCAGAACGCCTGAAGCTCTGAACCGCCGTTTCTACCGTTTTGCGGAATCTTGTGTATGTTATTTAGAAAGAACATGTTTTCCGTTAGTTTCATAATATTTTCCACCAACAATTAAGCTTTCATATCCAAGACATGAAAATTGTTACAAATAGCCCCCCACTTACTAATAGAGTCTAGGATCATTTCGTTAAAAATCCCGTTTTTAACGAAATGATCCTACGCTTATGCATTTCTTACCACCCCTCTACAACACACTTCAGCCTATTGCAGTCCACTACTGGACATAGGCCTCCACAAGTTCGCGCCAAAAACAGCGTGAACTCATGTGTGTGTGCTCACTGCTCTATAAGTCGTAATTATTATGGCACCCATACAATGATAACTAGTTCTGTGTAATATTATTATGACAATATTTTTAATCTATACCAAGCAATACCTATTATTAATATTATTTAGCTTGAAGAGCTTGATTGAACGCTAATTTGAGCAACTACTTTTTCGAATTGGAAAATTCTATTTGTGTTGGATAGTCTATATAATATTTAAGTAATTTTATTCTCAAACTGACACGAGTAAAACCGCAGGATACTGCCATGTAAAATTAACTTTATTTATCGTAAAGCCGACCGATGGCGGGATAACCATCCAACTGCTGGCTTTAAAATACACAGACTGAAGACGGGCAGCAGCGTCTTCGGTGTGACAAAGCCAGCCCTGCGGTCACCAAACCACGTGCCCAGTGTGGTGACTATAGGCAACACACATGAGTTCACGCCATTTTTGGCATGAACTTGTCTGAACTGATGATGATGATCGTCTCGAAGAAATCATTGTTTCTTGAAACTTATTGGTATAATTTCATTTTAAATATAAAATCAGCACACTGATATAAATTTTACAATATAAATGAAACAAAACAATTAATTTTTCATGATGAACGCTCAACAGAAGATCTCTAATATGTTGTTCAAGTAGCTTATGATTTAATTATAGACCGCCGTAAGATAGATGACTCAGGATATAATATATTATCCCTTAGGTTATCCCTTGGTTATTTTTGTTTTAGAAGTGTAGTACTTAGTCTTAATATGTGTTGCGTTTATTTTTTTATTATTTATATTGAATCAAATAAATTATATTGTGTAACATAAACAATTTATTTTCATTATTTATCGTTGTGTCCATTTGTTACAAGTATTCTTTGACGGTTCGCAGGAAAGTGGACATAAGGTGTGCACATATACATGACTTTCTTCAACCTTATGTCCACTTTCCTGCAAACCGTCAAAGAATATAAACAATTTATATTATTAGTGTAACTTTGATTAACTGAACTGTTTATAAACTGTAATTATGTACGCATTTCTATTTTTCAATTCTATAAACGTAAAAATCAATATTTAGAAAGTATTGGTTTTATTATTAAAATATATTTTAATGTTTTTAAAATATTTATCAAATGTTTAGGATTACAGAGTAACCTGTAATATTATTAATAACTAGCTGCCCGGACAGACTTCGTTCTGTCAAAAGTTAATAGTAAAAATTAATAATAAAAAAATATTTTTTTAGTATTAAATCATACAAAAAAAATAAATAGCCGAATTGGTCAAGCCATTCTCGAGTTATGCGCTTAGCAACATTCATTTTTATTTATATAGATAGATAAAGACACAATTTTTTTACGTTCTTCTTTTGCAAGTTTTTTGAAGATTTCTTTACTGAAAAATCTACATTCGGAATCGGTGGTAGTTTTATGGCCAGTTTCAATACTCTATCTATCTCTAAATTTGCTTACTAGCGATAGATTTTTGACACAATTTATATGGAGTTAACGTCAAAATTCTATCTCTAGTAAGCAAATTTAGAGATAGATAGAGTATTGAAACTGG
Organism: Melitaea cinxia; assembly: GCF_905220565.1. Taxonomy (NCBI): domain Eukaryota; kingdom Metazoa; phylum Arthropoda; class Insecta; order Lepidoptera; family Nymphalidae; genus Melitaea; species Melitaea cinxia. The sequence goes on along the minus strand of NC_059419.1, from coordinate 2,772,108 downwards.
CCATTACAAAATCAAAATCAAAACAAAGCTTTATTCAAATAGGCTTTAAAAGCATCTACGACTCGTCATCTTAAAATTTGATTTGTAAAATGACGATTCAAAAGTGGTTTTGAAGCCTAATTCATCATCATCATTATCGTTTCAGCTTATCGCAGTCCACTGCTGGACATAGGTTTCCACAAGTTTGCGCTAAAAATGGAGAGTATTAAACTTTATTTTATTTTTACTTTTTTGTATTTTACTTTATCAATAATATTTGAAGTCAATGATGTAAATTCAGTATTTTAATAGTTTTAATTAGTTTTTAAGCGACTTCAAAAAAGGAGGAGGTATTTACTCGACTATTTTTGTCGATACAGCTACAGCAAACACAATTATTATGAGTCTTTTTGAGTAATGTAGCTATTTACTCGTATTTTATGTATGTTTAAAAGTCATGTGTCGCTTATTTTCAAACTGGCTGTGAACATTTTAATTTAAAACAACACATAATTTAGTAAAATAAATATTTGTTTCGTAACATTATAATTTTTGACGTAAAACCTTATTAATTTTTTTTCTCGCAAAATTATAACAATTTTTTCTAATAATAAAACAAAGAGTTTCATTAACGTACATTTGTACGTAAATAAATTATCACGTTGTTAACGAATAAACAATAGTAACAACATCTAGAATGTTTAAATTATTAATTAAAAAAATTGTGTTCCCACATATTTATAGAATTTAGACGTTAGGTAAAAAATTATTTGTGACAACAAGAAGGTAATTAATGCAAATTTGATTTTTTTTATTATTATATAATTCCCACTTTGTGGTTTAACATAGTTATGTCCGACTTCTGAGCAAAGTTCTCTTCTATAGTAATGAAGTGTTGGACCATAACCAGTAAGTCTACGCTACTAGTTGTCTAATACATGTACTTCTTTTAGACTTATCCGAAACATGCAACTTTCTCCATGGATATATTTGTCCCTTGTACATTTATATTATTTAGAAAATTTTATTTGAAAAAGTTGGTTGTTTCACGTCATATAGATAAGATTTCTGATAGCTCATCAGTAACCTATATGCCTGATAAACAACAACTTAGAAATATGTTTCAGATAAAGTACAGTTTGACAATGAAAGAAAAAAACAAGGTCAGCAACCTCTATAACCTCTGAAATTGGCGCTTAGGTGACAGGTATTGAAATGTAATATTAGTTCTCAGAGGTAGCCTCAGTTTGAATACAAGAGTAAAAAATTTAAACACAGAGGAAGAAATCTTAAATTCAGTGCCCAACCCTCCTCACATTTACTTCACTTTGTCCAACAGTGGGCTATTTACGAACTGATTCAGTTGCCATATTTTAATTAATAAAATTCAAAAATTCGCAGACGAGTGTCACAAATCTGCATAAACTTAAACTAGAATAATTAGCTTACGTTAGATAAAGTGGTCACTTAAAACTAGTAACGTTGGTATTGTATTCTATATATGAAACAATAATGAATCGTCGACGTGTGTGTAACAGCGTATGTGTGTGTGTGTGTCAACTTCCGAACGATTGCATGAAAGTGGATAATTCTTTTTTTATTCGTATTTGTCAAGACAAGATTTACATTCAGGAAAACTTAAATAATGATCGATATATTTATAAAAATAAAAAATGGTGGTACAAATTTCATCTAGCTGAGAACTCATTCAGTACTAAATATAATAAAATGTTTACGGGATTGTTTCACCGATTGCTAATAAAGCTTATCTTGCATTTAAGTTACTGATAAGCGTAATGAGTAGTAAGTTAACTACAAAACAATTTTTTTTTCATTCACTAGTTGTTCTAATACATGTGTTGAAATTTCTTCTGAAACAAGCAGTTTATATTTTTTTTTAATAACTAGGTCGACAAACAAGCGTACGGTTCACCGATGATTTGATGATAAACATCATAAGGTAATCACCTTAGTTTCTAGACGTCTGCAACACCAGCATTGCAAGCGCGTTGCCGACTCTATCCCCAATCCCCCCAGGAGCTCTGGCCACCTTACTCACCAACAGAAACACAACACTGCAACAATATTGTTTAGCTGTGATCTTCTGTAAGGTCGAGGTACTACCCCAGTCGGGCTGCTCCAGATTTTAAGCAGGAAATTTCCTGCTGTGCCCTACCTCAGTTTTATTTACGATAAATTTATTCCTTATTACTTTTTAATTTAATTTTTATACACACAGGTAGCTAATAGAAACGGCTAATAAATAATATCATAATAATCTTAGATGAAGTAGTTTGGAGGTGAAAAAGGAAACTTTTATCTGTTGGATGTCGTTATACATCAGATAGATTTATCTGCAGAGTGAAATTGGCCTGAAACTTCTATATAGATTTTTTAAATCTCGTATAGGCGAATATTTAAATTATTTATTATTATTCCACTGAATGTCACTCCGCCCGCCCAATACATAATAGATACATATATTACAATAACTACTTATATAGATAATATAGTAAATTTACTTATACTTACATATATAAATATAAGCGGGTGGAATAATAATAATAATAATAATATTATTATTATTATTATTATTTATACTTTATTGTACACCACAACTAAATTTTAAACAATAAACACATTAAAAAAAACATTTACAGACTGAAGTACAATGGGCGGACTTATGGCTATTTAGCCATTTCTTCCAGATAACCCAAACATTTTTTACAACATTTTATACATTTATTTATAATTAAACTAGAATTCGATGGTTATAAAGAATGATATGTTATCCGTGGCCTTAAGGAACATACAAAAAAATAAATTAGCTGAATTGGTCGAGCCATTCTCGAGTTATGCGCTTAGCAACATTTATTTTTATTTGTATGGATTATTTTTCATTATAGGAATCATAGTATATTTTCTGTAAGGATTTTATGTGCCCAAGAAAAAAAAATAGCACAAATGGAGAAACAGCATTTGTTTGGAACTCTTTGACACCCTTTTTAAAGGTTCCGTACAGGCTTAAAAGTTATACGCAAATATTATACATGCGAGCGTATTAAATTTTTTAAAAGAAAAACGCTACAAAATTTATCATAAAAAATTGTCTTAAAGTCAGTCGTCTGTTCCACATTCTCTAATTTATGTATGATATAATTTGTATATGTATATACGAGTATAATTATGTGTAATTAATGAAGTGTATTGCTTAATGATATTTATGTGTATATTGTGGTTGTTTCATTTTTTTTTTGTACTTTATTAATTATTTTAAGCTATTCTGATAATTATGATATGTCTACGTCTCTTGCTATTTTCTAATAGGAGATAGAAGTCGATAGATAAAATAGATAATTTTATGTTTTTATTAGACTATTAATTTTAACAATTTTAAAACAGTAACGGTGTAGTTTTTGGCCGATTTTGAACACCATCTACATTTCGTATCCGTACGTAGTCTCAGTATTAAGTAATTGCTTGTAAAAAACGATGATTTAAAAATCATTTTGAAACCTTTTTAAATTATTATCGATTTATATATAGTTTGAACTTAACTTTTGTAACTATTTAAATTTTTTATCTTAGTTCAAATATACTATTTAAATTTCATCTAAGTAAAATACTTAAAAGACAAGTATAAAATAAAGTACGATTTAAAAATATTAATAAAAGTCAATTAAATTTCGAATCTATTTTGAAAATTATTTCAAAATTCGAACATAATTTAAGCGACGAACGAAAATTCGGGCGGGAAAATCGGTGCTCATCAGCTGTTAAGGACAGCGCTTTTCAGCGGCTGTTCTGATTGGTCGCCCGCTTATAAGCGACGACGCGATTGGTTCACGGCGCACATGAGCGACAATCCACGTGCTCATAAGTTCCTGGGAGTTCAAACTTATTTCCGCGAAATTACGAGTTTTTTTTTTACATTAACTATTTTAAGGATTTGCATTTTGATTTTTTGTGTGTATTAAATTTGATTATAATTTTCTGGATTGTGAAATAAAGTAATTATGAATTATTAAGTTTTGATTTACTTACGAATACACTCCTCGGGTGGAAATGATTTTATAAAGCAAATAAATAAAATATCACCAATACAATTGCAATCCGGAAAAACTTTTTCAAAAACGATAATAAAAAAATACAAGTAAATTAAAACAAACAAAACAATACTTTAAATAAATAAATATATTTTAAACAAAATAAATAAAAAACACAATATCCAACACTAAACAGCGACAAAAACTACCACTCATGAGTTCCTGCACAAAATGCAGTTACCGATGCAAATTATTTACACTGCAGTTAAATGCATACACAATACAATATACTAAAAAAACTCGTTCACTGTATTAAATATCTTCGTAAGCTTTAATATCAATTAAAATAATATATTTGTTAAACCGGCGCGCCTCTAAACAATACACAACAGTCGTCGACGGCGGCAACAACAATGCTAGGTCGAAATAAGCAAGAAATATTTAACTACCGAAGCGGGGAGGGGCGGTGGCTGGCCCTCAGTATTGGTGCTATGGCTGTGGTAGTTATAGTTTACGTGATACACAGCTCAAATACAAATAATATAAACATTACCACTGCGCATGCGCGCTGCGAGCAGACAGGGACGAAGCGACAGCAAATTTACTCGCCAGCGATATTTCAACGGACGTGTTCTTACACGAAATCTTAAAGATTGCATCTAGATTTATTACAGAAACTAGATATCTTCTAGTTGTTATCCTAAATCGCTTTTTTTATAGATTAATTTGCATATTTCTGACAGGGGCCGCGGTCGGCGCGTTGTACGCATGCGCGGAACGGGGAGAGCGAAATGTTATTGACGATGCAAAATATTTATTTTTTGGCGCAACGCAGCTCCTGGCTGTAACGGAAACGCTGCCATTTTGAATTTCGGAGGCTGTGTCGGAAATATTCAAATTTAAGTTTTTCATATTTTGAATTTTACACTTATTATTTATAAACCATATAATAAAATAAACTAAGTTTATTTGATAAAAAATAAAAAAATGGTTGTAGTAAATATCTGCTTAACAAGCCTAAAGGGAATCCACAAAGGCTTTATTTCAATTAATACCTGATATTCAATTAATACGCATGCGCGTGGCGTCATTTACACCGTCTGTAAAAAAATATATTTAAATATGAAATAATATTTAAATTAATTTATCATTGTAAAAAATTATGTGAGGTTTTTATCTAATCATAATAACATCACGTTCTGATACGAAAATAAACGTGTTCAATTACTTCTTGGCATTTTTCAGATGTTTTATTTATTGTTCGTTGGTTTCCTTAGTAAGCACTTATTGATTGTTTATTTGTAATGTTCCGCTATTGTTCAGTAATAAAGAACAATTATTATGCAATAAATAGAACGGGAATCGAATCCACAACCGCTATCGTAACAGTCACTTCCTTGTACCTAATGCAATTTGTTTTAACACCCCTTTTTTATTTAAATAACTTTGTAAACGTCCAATTTCAGAGCGAAGACAAGGAGAGATGGTAGAGGTAATAAAATTATATCAAAGTAGAATTTTACAGCACTATTGTGGCAAAAAACTTACGATTCTTCTGAAGGTCATCAGTTGCCATAACTTAAAATGCTTACAAAACTAGACACCATAAGTTGATGACTCTACCGTTGTTGTCGTTGAGTGTATCCAGGAGCTCATCACAGGAACGCAATACTACTTGGGAGTAGCATTATTTCGTTGTGATTTTCTGTAAGGTTGGGGTACTCTACAATTGCACTGGGAAGGTTTTGTGTTGGATATTTCTTTACACTTCAGCCTGTAATATCCAACTACTGGGCATAGGCCTCTTTCCCCATGTAGGAGAAGGACCAGAGCTTAATCCACCACGCTGCTCCAATGCGGGTTGGCGGATATATTCTCTGCTATGAGTAACGATCGCTATCAGGTGTACATATATATTTCCTATTGAGCTCTGTCTAAACTGCTGAATTAATAATTTCGTTACTTGAGATTTAATTTATTTTTTTAATATACTGCGCGTTATCCGTGGTCTTTTACTGGTTACCCGATCTTAAATTAAACAAAAAAAAATTACAACCAAAAATTCGACAGAATTGCCCCGTTCATTATGGAGACAGCAAAAATGTACGTGAAAAATACCTCTTTATTGATTGTGACACTAGAATCAGGTAATAAATTTTTAGTGGACTGGTAGTGGATATAAAACTCACCTTAGCATGTGCTCCATCCATACTAACATCATCTTTCATACATCTACCCATACATACAAAACTACTTTCTTAATCAAATATATTTTGCCAATCATCAGTATTAGTGACTCTACAAACGTTTCTTTATCAAATATCCCTTTTCTACTTACAAAAGCGCATATACAAATCTAACATATAAAATATAAAACTACCCTATAAAATATGATCGCAATCAAAAGCCTACGGTGTCAGAGCAGTTCGGGAGAGATAGGACATTGACATTTTTATTGGGCGATGATTTAAGAGTTATCGATTGCGTCGCCGGTTCTCATCCGGGAGAATTTTGAATTTAGAAGTTCGATCTACTGACACTAGTTACTAGTCTAGACTTGACGAATTATCAACACTATTGAGGTTACACGCGGGTCGCGTATCAAGGGCGTTGCTTCTCGTGCTCGCTACTGAATTTTTCATATTTGTAAAAGCTTTCGATTATGATTTTATGAAATATGTATTTATTACTTAATATGGATATATATTTTTATATTTTTGATATTATATTGTATGATTTATTTAGATAAAAAATAGCATAGTTGCATTTTAATTTTTTTTTTAACTTACTGATTTCGAAATGCAGCGTTCAAAATTTATTTCTCTATTTTTGAAATTAAAATCATTTTTCAGTATAACATATATTACACCATAATATGAACGTTACAGACACACAGAAAAAAGGTCTTTAAAACTGTCTTTTAAACATCGTTTAGCAAAAAAATGCTTAAAAGTGCTAGAGTTTAAACAGTAAAAAACATTAATTAATCGTGAACTACGTTTGAAGGCTGAAGGTAGCTTATAAGCGGAAGGCGTGACTCCGCCTTCTGTACAGTGACGCCCAGCTACGCTATAAAGCGACGCCCCTAGAGCCTTAAAATCTATCCGTACTAATAATAAAAACGCTTATATCTGTCTGTCCATGTATATATTCTTTATTGCACTTAAAATTTCATTAAGTTAATTTTAGGTAGCAAGTGCAGACTTATTTCTAGAAGAGATTGCATCCAGCCTGTGATAGTGAGAACTAATGTAAAAACTAAAAACGTGCAGTAGGTAATGTAGATAATATACTTGAATGAAAATAAATAGCTACAGACGAATTAAGATTTAAAATTTCTAGCTTAAACTACTATATTATTTGTGGCGACATTTAAAAAGAAGACAATTCTGTATAGACAAGATTCAGGATAAAACCGGTTAAAACCAGTTTTTGGAAAAGTGGATTTTTTTTTCACAAAATGTGAACGAATGAACGAAGGTAATGGTTAAATATTATATATTGTGGTTAAAAATTATTAAATTTGTATGTCTTTGTGTTTGTGCCCATACAATAGTCTGACTCACACATCAACAAAAACTGATTTTTGTTATATTTCTGTGTTGTTTGTATTGCACAGAATAAAAATATATTAATAATAAACTTGAGTTTTTTTTTTAATATTAAATGAAATCAATTATCGTTTGCAGTGTTAGAAATTTAATTTATTTATTTATTTTATTCTATGTTTTAATAAAAATAATGATATTTTTTGTCAATAGTGTGTGTAGGTGTGCGTATGCGTGCGCGTGTGTGTTTTTATTTTTAAAATGATTTGAAGGTCATTCTATAATCGATATTGAAATCACACTATTTTTTTTTCATTTATTCCAGACTGTCTGTGTTTTGATCTTGTATCGCGCCGAAACTATTGAATTATTTTGAATGAAATTTAGCAGTTTTGGCTACCTGATCACACTACGCTAGGACCCTGCGTATTTTTTGTGAATAAATCTGAATAATATCGAATGCATCTAATCATTATGTAGAGATTTTTATGATGGAATCAAAATTTAATTTTGTAATCGTGAACGAAATAACGGATAAAGCTTATATGTATGTATTTATTTATTTATACTTTATTGTACACCACAACTACATTTTAAACAATAAACACATTTAAAGAAAACATTTACAGACTGTGAAGTACAATAATAATGGGCGGACTTATGGCTATTTAGCCATTTCTTCCAGACAACCCAATATATGTAACCATATATGTACTACAATTATGAAACAAATTTTATTTATATTCTTATTTTATGACTTTAAATTCACATTTAGAATTAAATTCTATAATTGTTTTTGTTAGGGCGTAAGTAAAGCCGCAGGTTTTAATTACTATCATCTTTATTTTATTATTTGGTACATATTGACGATCTTATCGCTGCTAGATGACACGAACCACTGCTCACAAATTTCGACCATTCTTTTTTTGCATAAAAAAAAACTAAAAAATAAATAAACTAGTACTATAGTAAATAAATATTTTTATAGCATTCATAATTTCTTTCAATTTATGTAATAAAATTCAAGAACGATAATAAACTGGGTTGTCTGGAAGAAATAGCTAATTAGCCATGAGTCCGCCCATTGTACTTCACTGTCTGTAACTATCTTTATGCTTTGTTTATATATATTTGTGGTGTACAATAAAGTATAAAATAAATAAATAAATAAACTGTATTGAACAATCGTCTCTCGGACCATATTCATTGAAGGCAGCGAATCGTTCCAGCCAGCGAGGAACAATAAAAGCTGAGACAAGCAATTCGTATCTATACTAGTTATGGCTAGGTCTGAGCACTAGGTTTATAGCTTGAATAATGTACTGGGTTTTGTCTGGTATCGTACGATACTAGAATACCCACGCGTTTTCAGCTACATTAATTTTCTTTATGTGGTAAGTTTCGTGAAATGTATAAAAGCTCTTTTAATAAACTGGCTGGAAATTTCAGAAGCAGTTTATTTAGTGTGTAAAATAAAAGCCTCACAATGCCAACGCCAACTGTTAAAAATATAGTTAAAATTTTGAACTGGCTTTATTTAAACAGTTGTAGCATAATTACATAGTATAAAACAAAGTCGCTTCCCGCTGTCTGTATGCTTAGATCTTTAAAACTACGCAACGGATTTTGATGCGGTTTCTTTTGTAAATAGAGTGATTCCAGAGGTAGGAAGAGGAACACTGATAGTTTTTGCAACCGTGCGAAGCCAGGGCACGTTGCTAGTATAGTATATTTACGATATCGTATTTTAAAAATGTATTAATAAAAAATACTATTAAATAAAGTTCCTAACATATATGACGCCTTAGAAAAGTGAACATTTAAAAGAAAAATTAAAAGTTCGATTATAAATCAATGATAATTATTTATAAACAAATTTTAAATTATTATATATTTAACTAGATACGGATAACTAGATACTCTTTGCCGTTTAAATACTTGTCTCAAGTATGTAATTAACCGTATTCTACTGAAACACTAAGTAAATGTCCTACTGATGAACAAAGGAGATTGCTTCCAAGAAGGTTTTAAACCTTTTTTTAGCCGTACAAGTTTCTTTTTCGTTCATGTTTTTTCTTGTTACAGCTGAGTAAGGCGAATGTAAAGTAGAAGTAAGTTTTTGAGGTAATAGGCTATATATATAATATAAAAATTCACATAGGCAAGGTACGTAGAAATTAAGCTGTATCAAAAAATGAAGATAGAACCTACCATATATGATGGGTCGTCTATAAAATAGTATAAATATTTGTAAACGTCCCACTGTTGGGCAAAAATGTGGAATACCCTTCCGGCTTCCGTTTTTCCAAATAATTACAACTTGGGTATTTTCAAATCAAGAGTGAATAGGCATCTTCTAGGCAAGCGCGCACTATCTTAGGCTGCATCTTCACTTACCATCAGCTGAGATCGCAGTCAAGCGCTAGTCTATATATTAAAAAAAAAGAGCTGTAAAACAACGTATTTCAAAATTACCAACTTTTCAAATAAGTAGAAAAACTGTATATTTTTTCATTTTCTAGTAAATATCAAAATGACAAAAGATTAAAAATGAAGTGTAGTGAATAGCAAATTGCGTTTGTCGTATATGTTATATACCCAAAAACTTCTAAGATGCTTAACTAATAAGATGCTAACTTCTATAAGATGCTTGTGTCTTCACCCACTTTTCCTTCCCTATCGAGTTAATTATATAATATATACCAGTACTTGAAAACTCAACGCTGTTGGCACAGATTCCAAGCGTAGGTCATAATCGTTTCTCCATAGAATTAATTACCTACATACCTAAAAAGTAATTACTATAGTTATAAAAACATAATTTCAATATTCAAATATAATAACTCATAAACACACCGAGCTTAATTCAGTAAAGTTTGTTTTTGTGTCATAAAAAAAGTGCTTAGCTAGCCGCCATTTTGACAGACCGTTAGATTTAGTGTTCCCATAAAATCTCAACGTTTTATTGACTTAATAAAGATTAGAAAAGAGTTGTTAACATTCATGTTATCCTAGTCATCTTTTATTTTATTGATAGATCTATTATACATATATAATAAAAATATTATAGATTAAGGTCTGTTAGTAAAACAAGTAACATTTTCCTAGTTAATTCCATCTTAGGTCCATTACTGTCCATATCTATATAATAATACGTGAAGCTAAAACTTTGTAACCCCTTTTACGAAATTTGCGCGAACGGAGGAGTATGAAATTTCGTACACTTATAGTTTATATAGTGAAGGAGTGCAGAGTGCTAATATTTTTTTTGAATTATACATAAAAAATATATTAAAACAAAAAAAAAACATTACAAATACTACCATGTATTTGACACACACGCATATATAATTATATATTATTTTTAACCGACTTCCAAAAAAGGAGGAGGTTCTCAATTCGACTGTATTTTTTTTTTTTTTTATGTATGTTACATCAGAACTTTTGACCGGGTGGACCGATTTCGACAAATTTTGTTTTAATCGAAAGGTGGTGTGTGCCAATTGGTCCCATTTAAATTTATTTGAGATCTAACAACTACTTTTCGAGTTATATCTAATAATGCGTTTTTACTTGACGCTTTTTTCGTGGTCCTACGTTGTATTATACCGCATAACTTTCTACCGGATGTACCGATTTTGATTATTCTTTTTTTGTTGGAAAGGGGATATCCCTAGTTTGGTACCGTGATAAGGAAACCAGGATCTGATGGTGGGATCCCAGAGAAATCGAGGGAAACTCTCGAAAATCCGTAATAACTTTTTACGGGGTCTACCGATTTTAATAATTTTTTATTTAATCGAAAGCTGATGTTTATCATATGGTCACATATAAATTTTATCGAGATCTGATAACTACTTTTTGAGTAATCTTTGATAACGCGTAGTTGCTTGACTATTTTTTCGTCGATCTACGTTGTATTACTTGTCGATGTAATTGAAGTCGGTTTTTTTTTTTCGTTTGCGAGCAAACATAATGTTTATTGTTAAAGTCTGTGGGTTAAATCATGGTCGAATTTCGATCACCGGGCGACCACTAGTTAAATGAAATTCATTAATTAAATTATATTTATAATAAAAAGCTTTATTAATTTCAAAAAGTATTTGAACATAAGAAGATGAATAAAAGTACCTTATCTTATTAAAAATTGAACGTACACGATTTTTATACCAACATATTAATACATAAGAAAGTGTAAAAAATAGTAGGAATTGAAAAAACATAATTATTTACATTACTAGAAAGAATTTATTACATTAATAGTATCTAATATGTTTTTTAATTCGATTTTTTTTTGTTATTTTTACCCAATGGATATTAAGAGATAACATCTCGTCAAACTCTTCCTATTTTGGAAAACTATTCAAGCGAATAAATAAAAGAATAAGATTATTATTACTGTTCTTTATGTAGGTACTCTACTAGAATAATCTATATAAATAAAACTGAATGTTGCTAAGCACATAACTCGAGAATGGCTCGACCAATTCGGGTATTTTATTTTTTTGTATGTTCCATTAGGGACACGGAAGGTTTTGATACTCAAAAAAAAAAAAAAAAAATATATATATATATATACACTTGATTTTTACTATGAACTTTTGTCAGAATGAAGTCTGTCCGGGCAGCTAGTATATTATATAAAATTAACTCGTACAGATCTTTTTCGTAATCGTACAGATTTAGTAAAATTTAAATAACTTAAAGTTCAATAGTTAAAATATTCAAGCTTTCGTGTGTGAAATTGTTACTTGACCAAATATGCTTATGATGATTTTCTCAAAAAAAAAAACCATCTATTCTATTTTAGGAAATAAGGTTTTACTCGTATTTACATTTAAGTAGTTGCACGAAAAATTCAAATGTATTTTTTTACCCGGCTGCAAAGGAAGGGTTATATAACTATGACGGCAAACAAGCTTACGGCTCATTTGATGATCAACGATTACCGTAGCTTGTAGACTCCTGCAACACCAGAAGCATCGTAAGAGCGTTGCCGACCGTACTCCCGTTTCACAACAGGAGCTCTGGTCACCTTACTCAGCAGAGGAACACAACACTGCTTGAAAGTAGTATTACTTTGTAATTAAAGATAAATAGTTATGCATAACGTACTTTCGATTAATTCGTTTAGTAATAAGAAAACTTATTTTCTTGTTTTCGGTAATAACAATAAGCTTGGCTAAGAGGTCTGTAAAGAGCGAATCCTTTTAAAGTTGACTACTAACGTGTTGTAGATAATAAAATTTGAAATAAAATATTATTATAAATATAATAACCGATCTAGTGTACCTAGTGGTGCGTGTGCCGTGTACGCGCCTAACACCAGCGGTTTGCGGGTTCCTATCCCGCCCGGGATAGATATTTGTATTAGTACAAATCTTTCTTCCCGGTTTTTATGTCTGTACTTGTGGGTCTCCCCACCGTGCCTCGGAGAAAACGTTAAGGTGTGGTCCTGTTTGTTATCATATATACCTGATAACAATCGTTTCCGCAGTGCAGCACCGTGATGGATTAAAATTCGATTCGGCCTATGCCCAGCAGTGGGATGCTAACGTTTTCTTACAGCGAAAGCTTTACATTATTTAAATATCTATTAAATTTCCAGCACTAAATGGCAATTGTTATTAATACGTCATTCGAAAAAAATATTTAATTTAAACTATAAAAGTTTTCATATCAATTATATAGAGCGAAGTTGTCTCGATCGTTAGTGCCAGGATACTGCCAATATTCAAGCTAAGGTATTAGTGCCAAATACTTGCCAAGTGCTCAGTTCATTAGTGCCAATAAGTGTTCATAGATAGCGGTAGCTCCGTAGCTCGTATGAGCACTGAATTTTTATTTGAGCTGTGATTATTACAGACTAGCTATTGACCGCAATTTTATTCATATTTTTTGTTAATTTGGTTGTTTCGGCTGTGCTTATATATATATATATATATATATATATATATATACTAGCTTTTCCCGCGACTTCGTCCGTTAAAGTTAAAGTCCGTTTAGTTAATTGTTGTTCAGTTTGCAGTAACAAAATAAATAAATTTCTAAAATAAAAGTAGTCTTATCTACTACTTATTACATCAGATATCTACTAATGAAAGTCCTGTCAAAATCGGTTCAGTAGTTCCAGAGATTAGCCGGAACAAACAGATATTAGTCTAGACCAAAATTGTAAAAAATGTTATTTTTGGTATATGTACCGTGTATCCATATGCATTTAGAAAAAGCGGTTATTTTAATAATACAAACAGACACTTCAACTTTGTATAGACGTATAGATATATTTGTATATAGATGTTATTATCTTATTATGAATTACTTAACTTAATTGACGCTGTGTATAAAACCGAACGTTTGTTAAAGAAATTCTGTAAAACAGAAGCGTTGGAGCATAAATCGTCTAATCTAAGGGTTTAGATGAACAGATTTATAACCATTAATGGTTTATATCCATCGTAAGTAGGTTAAGTAAAATAAATTTTCATATAATGTCACTTTTTAAATCTATATTTTAAGAGTTTTCTCGGCTAATGTATGAAAGAGACCGTCTGTTGAAATCATCTGTTTCCATTGCCAATCCCCACCAATCGCAATATACGCCTAGTCTCATCTAGATTATCGATTAGCCATACACTATTAAAATATCCAATATTACTGGCAAAGTGCTTAAAACGTTTCGTTCATAACTTTCGTTCCGACCACACTCCGCTAAGATATATATATCACCTATAGTAAAGTATTGCAATTGACAATAGCCATTACTATATGGGTCACTTTTTTTTCTAGAGTTTAATTTTAAATCTCAAATATTTATATCGTCCTGTGTTTTTTTCTTAAACATCCCTTAATTCTTTTCAATATTTACGAAACATCTTTGTTCCTAAGCCCCGAGGGCTGCCTCCCTTGTTTGAACCTCAGATCACCTTTTTATATCTCTATTAACCTTTTCTAAGTATTTTTTTTTGTAAATGAAACTGTTTTAAAATATATTCTATGAGTATTACAATAAGGTTTAATATTAGAAGTATCAAAAAGTCTTTAAAATATATGATTGTCTCTTTTGTAATTAGAGTGCCGTACTTGTGTTTTAAAATGTAAAATACTATACATGTAGTCGTTACTTAATAGTACACCACAAATATATTACAAACAAAGCATAAACTAACTAATATAACTATTGTTTTAAAACTTATTCCCAATAGGGAAAGGACAATTTCACACTATTTACATATATGGTTTCGAAAAACCTTTTTAGTTTATACCCGTTTGTTTGAGGCGACAAACAGACGGTTGTCGGGTTGTCGGACTATAGTCCATACAGCCTAATCTGAATTTGTAAGTTTCATTCCGGTATAACACAAGGCCGGAGCCAAGTCTGAAGTCTGTCAATAATAAAATAAATATTGAAACTGACCATAAATCTTTAACCACTACTTTAGATATAGAACCTTAAACATACCCCGCTAAGCGTTTCTTAACCTTAACGTTAGATGGAGCTGAAATACAAAAATCTTGTTTTTAATTATTATTACATCTTAACATATTATTAATACGGTTTACTTTGTTTACGGTAAACTTGTTTTTTTTTTAATTTACGGTTTTTTAATATCTTTAAAATGTGGAAAATATTTTGTTCACGTTGTTTCAATGAAATGTTCAAATATCATCGAAATTCGTTGTATATTTTTATGGTATGTTTCAGTAGTTGCTGATAAAGTTGATCTGATGCATAAGTTATTGATGGGTTTTATATAAAGGAGGTTCAACAAGCCCTTAGGAACTGTTTCACCTCAACAAAAAAATTACAACTTTTGGATTACGATGTTGCGAATAAAAAAATCTGAAAGTTAAACTTGAGCATTCTGGTGTAAAATAAAAGTATATGATACAGTTTGATTTGTTGGATACCGTTATAGGTCAGATAAATTCATCACCATTCCGAAAACCAAGACATTAACATAATTGTTTTCCGTTTTCATTTCCTAAAGTCACGTGACTACGTGCTACGAAGGTCTACGAAATGTGTAGAGTTGCACCATGTTAATTAAAAAAAAACTCCACTAGTTTATATGTTTCCTTTTTTTTCTTCTCTATTTTTTTTATCTCTACATCTAATTTTAACAGTAAAAAATATCATTTTTTTAATATACGCTTTGCCTATCACGCGAGACTGAATAAAAACTTCTTCCCCTTCTCAGTTTTATTTGATTTTCAACGAATTCATTATACTGAATAAGTCAAAATGTATTTAGAAATCACGAATATATAAAGATTTTGTATCACATCTATATATGTTCCTATATATTGTGAGTTGACTAAAACTAGGAACAGGGCTTAAGTCACTGCGGAGAGTAAGCTATAGTGACATTATAATAAAATATACTTTTATTTTATATGATATTATTACTTTTATTTTATATGATAATTCTTAGTACTAAGGTAATTATTAAGAGTAAAAGTCATAGTTCAATATACTCGTACATATAATTTAACTCAAGTAGTCCAGTGGGTGAAGCATATGGATCGAAACGAGGTCACGAACTCATGACCCAAACCTAGGCTATATTTTTTTAATATAAGTCTGGACATACTATCGCTTCAGCCTGTAATATCCCACTACTAGGCATAGGCCTCTTTCCCCATGTAGGAGAAGGATCAGAGCTTAATCCACCACGCTGCTCCAATGCGGGTTGGCGGATATATTCCCTACTATGAGTAATGATCGCTATCAGGTGTACATGATAACAACCGGGACCGACGGCTTCACGTGCTCTCCGAGGCACGGTGGGGAGACCCACTAGGACTGCACAAACACCCAGACCACGGCCAACACCTCTATGGCCAATACAAATGTTTGTCATGTGCGGGGATCGAACCCGCAACCGCCAACGCAACAGGTACAATCCATGACTGTGAACGCTGCGACAACGCGGCGTCACAGTCATGGATTGTACATACTATGAATCATTTATTTAATATTTATATTATAACACTAGATTTGGGATTCGGTTTTACCCACGTTAATTAAAGAAAAAAGAGGTACTAAAATATTATATAGCCTTAGTTTTGACCCATTTGAGAAAGGCTGGCCATACAAAAAAGCTCGATATATGGGTGCCACGTGAATTCACTGAAAAAAAAAACTTATTGGACCGTGTACTCATAGCGATTTTCTTTTAAGACATAATGATATCCAATATTTATGGTTATTATTTTTACTCACCAGGACTGGTAGTTGCACCATTGGTCTCTGAAAAAATAAAAAATAAATGTTACTAAACTATTTAAAATTATAAAAAATGTGCTTATGATAATAAACATAAGAACGAATTTTCCTATTTTCGATTAAAATATCGTAGATTTTTTTTAATAACTGCTTCTCTCGTCCTCATTATTATTATTTTTTATTTAACTACACTATTAATACAAACAGCGTCGTCTGTTTCTAATTATACAAATTTTTGTATAAATAAATAATTTTGATAAGTGATTCGAAGAAACAACCCCCTCGGGAGGAATCAAGGTCAGTGCAGAAATTTTTAAAGTGCAACTTAATTAGGCGCATAAGGGTAAACTTTTTACGGATGAAACGGCAACGTTTTTGACGATGGCGCTGGAATAGAAATCTAACTAAAGCTTTAGATTTGTATAAATATATTAGTTTGCCAAACAAATTTCACTTCTGACATGTGTACTTTGTACGCACGCACTATTTTATCAAAGTCGGTATACCCAGTGAAAGGTAAGACAAAAAAAAATACAGTCGAATTGATAACCTCCTCTTTTTTCGAAGTCGGCTTAAAACAAATGACCGTGTGAATATATTCAACATATTTTTAATTATGTCCGTTTCCATTATGTATTCCATATGTATTTTATAGATTATAAATATAAATTTAAGCTATAAATATAAGAACTTAACATAAAAACGATATCCTTCAGACACGTATATTAAGACATACCAAGCAAAAATATATATTAAGCACATTATTTAAACGCTTCGGTTTGTTTAAAATATAAATACACATATAATGTATGTATGTAAATATAAATACATATATAATGCCGAATTAGAATTATATTATATTAGGCTAACTACGCCGCGCTTAAGCAGAGAAACCATAAACGTCACAAAAAAAAATCTTTTTATTTTATTTTATTAATGTATCGTATTTCTTATTCGTTCAAATTCATTGAATTCAATCCTTTTGTTGGACAGAAAAACAAACGAAAAATGGCGAAAAACTGGTTTTTACTTTTTTATTTCATTTTTAAAATGTCACCTTTTCATGGTGTCAAAACAAGCCAGTTAGAAAGAATACAAGCAAAAAGATTTCATTGCAAATTTTATACGCGATTTCACGACCTATTATAGTAGTAATAAAATGAAAAAATCCGTTTTAATTCTTATTATTTGCAGGTACATATATTCTTTTTGTGTTTTTGTTTATTAGAGATAAAAATTTGATACAAATCGTATGAATTTTATGTCAAAAAAAAACTAAATTATTTATACTTAGATAGACTATAAGAATAATTATTTAACTTTTGATTGTGAAGATTTTTGTTTGTATAAAAAATATTATCTACGCGCGCGCAACTGCGGTCAAGGAAATAGGTTCAAAGTTTTTTTTTTGTAATGACCTCGTTTGCAAATTTATTTTGTTTTGTTCTTCGATTTATATTATTTATAAATAAAATATATTATTTTAATGACGTCTACGTAACCTCGAATGAATATGCAATATGCTGAATTTTTTTTTTGTAAAATTCGTTTTTTTTTTATAAACTCCACAGAACTGAAACATCCGATCGCTTGTTTTGTTTTTTGTGTTGAATTTAATGTTTATCTACCCACACTTTTGTTAATGGAAATCAGTAAAGTATGGTAACAGACAGCCAGACCAAATTTATAAAAAATGTTATTTTGGTATATGTACCGTGTACACATACATCTGAATCTAGTAAAAAGCGGTTAATTTAATATTTACAAACAGACACTCCAATTTTATTCATCTGTAAAGATTACTGTTCAATTTTTATATTATCCTGTAAGTGGATATGTACGTACATACGTAAAAATAAATAAAACCTTATAGTTAACAGGAAAAGGAAGCATACAATTAAGTTATATAATTTCACAAAATATTGTAAATGGTTCTTATCACTGTTTAGCGATTTCTTCCTTAAAAAAGCAATGTAATTAATAATAAAATAATAATTATACAATATGTATTTTAAACACGAATTTATAGTATTTTTAAGCGAGTACAAAAAATTATCAAACAAAATATTTATTATTTTTTTGCATTATTAAATATTTAGAATAACATTTCAAAATAACACGTGTTTGATTTCCTAATGTTTACGCGAATCTCATTCATTATAATCCAACAACTTTTACCGTGGTCACAGGAGGACTGTCCTGTTGTTGTAAAGTATCCGAAACGTTCGGCGTGTAAAAAACCCAATAAACCGCGATAAAATCCGAAAAAATTGTTTCTTTATAACAAGTATTTGAACTTGAAGTGGAAAAGGTGGTCTTATCACCAATAGTGATTTCTCAATATACGATAACCACCAAAATACACTGACGTATTGTACAAATTCCGCTATAGAAGTAGTCAAATGGCTACATCTAATGTATGTCTTGCTGTGTGGTTACGGCAATGAAGAATATAGCCACCCCCTCTCTTCCCGTGGGTGTCGTAAGAGGCGACTAAGGGATAACACAGTTCCACTACCACCTTGGAACTTAAAAAGCCGACCGGTGGCGAGATAACCATCCAACTGCTGGCTTTGAAATACACAGGCCGTAGACGGGCCGCAGCGTCTTCGGGTGCGACAAAGCCAGCCCTACGGTCACCAACCCGCCTGCCCAGCGTGGTGACTACGGGCAACACACATGAGTTCACACCATTTTTGGCATGAACTCGTGGATTCCTATGTCCAGCAGTGGACTGTGATAGGCTGAAATGATGTATGTATATACTGTTACGCTCTTTCAGGTATGCTTAACACACAAGAAAATGTTTTTCATATAGCGGAGGCTTTATATCTAGTATATAAAATTCTCGTGTCACAATTTTAGTTAACATACTCCTCCGCTGGACCGATTTTTATGAAATTTTGTGTGCATATCGGGTAGAATAGAGAATTGGCCATCTATTTTTTATACGACTAAGTTATAAAGGGAGGGATTAGGGGTTAATGACATATATAGCAAAACAAAGTAAGCGGGATCAGCTAGTATTCATATACAATTTTAACTGACTTTAAAAAAGGAGAATGTTCTAATTTCGACTGCCTTTTTTTTATTTTTCATTTTAAGAGTATTAATACCTTATAACTTTTTACTGAATGGAGCGATTTAGATTATCTTTTTTTCAGTCGAGATCTGGCGAGTACTTTTTGGGTGATCTCTAATTGTGCGTATTTGACTGTTTTCCCGAATGTCTACGTTGTATTACTTGTCAATGTAATTGAAGTCAGTAATTTTTTCAAGCAAACACAATATTTTGTTTACAACAACCGACAAAAACACTAGAAATGTTTAATCGATTTCAATATAATAAGTAAAAGTTTCATATAGGCCTCGAGGCGTAGGCTTTAAAATAACACTATCTTCACCGTGACCGTACAGTAGTGCTAAATATGTATAAAACAAAAACTCAATAAATGAAAGCAAACTTATTATAATTTTAATTTTTTTTTTTATGTCACTAGGTCGGCAAACAAGCGTACGGCTCACCTGATGGTAAGCGATTACCGTAGCTTATAGACATCTGCAACACCAGAAGCATCGCAAGCGCGTTGCCGACCCAATCCCCAATCCCCCCAGGAGCTCTGGTCACCTTACTCACCAACAGGAACACAATACTGCTTGAAAACAGTATTATTTAGCTGTGATCTTCAGTAAGGTCGAGGTACTACCCCAGTCGGGTTGCTCCATATTTTGAGCAGGAAATTCCTGCTGTGCCCTACCTCAGCCTTTAGAAAATGATTTTAAACTCTGAAATCCAAGTGTTTGCCCTTCATAAAACACAAGGCAAGTACAGCCGCGTAGCACGTCGTGTTTATCAACTAAATCAATACGGTATTAGCTGGAGGGTAATTTATGTCATTTGTGTAGCCATTATCAATGCACATATCGCTGATATAAATGTGTAAGCATACCAGTATTATTACCAGGTTCAGAAGCTATAAAAGATTCGTGCAGTAACGGTAGCGACCTGGCATATAATAACTATAGTACCCGGGTGACCGAGCTAAGCTCGGTATTTTTACGAATTACATATTGATAAAATATGAATAATATTTTTCGATTTTACCGACATAATAATAAAAAATAAGAACAGTCTATTTAAATAAAAAATAACGAGTGCAATTAGAAAAAGAAAAAGAAAAAATAATTGATCAGGGACATGAGGATTTGAACCATGATCTTCTAGGTTGATCCCGAGCGGCCGATTTCCCACCGAGCTATTGCAACTACATTGACTTATGCGAAATTTACCTTCTTATTCTAACGATATTTTTTTGAATTCCTAAAAACAGGGATAAAACGACATTTCCTGAAAATGAATCCTAGCTAGATAGATTTATCTCCCCCGAAACCCCCTAAATACTAAATTTTATGAAAATCGTTGGAGCCGTTTCCGAGATTCAAATTCTATATATATATACAAGAATTGCTCGTTTAATAGTATAAGATATTATAAGTAATTATATTATGTTTTTATATTAACATATATAAATATTAACATATATTTAGTTTCTATCTGATATCGGCGTTTTCGTCTATCTAGTTATAATTACGACTCATCCATCCGCCTTATATATTATACATAAACTAAGATACATAGAATAAGATATATAAAATAATTCATAGAATAAGCAAGAGACGCAAACTCAGCGTCTGGTCGGCCCCCCCCTGCATCCGCTGGGCCCAAGACTGTAGTAGTTAAGACAGAGACATTAAAGCCTCCAAATCGGTTACATGTCTTTCATTTTATTTTATTTAAATTAAGTTAGTTAGTAGTAAATTAGTATAAATTGTTTCCAAACGCTCCGAAACCAAAAGTATCTATACTTGTGTCATAAAGCAGAAAAGTTTGTTTGTTTGTTTAAACGCACTAATCTCTGGCGCTACTGATTCGAACTGAAAAATTCTCGTTGTGTTGGATAGTCGATTTCCCGAGGTAGGCTATATAGGTCGTATAATATTTTAGTAACTTTTTTCTTAAAATAACGCGGGTGAAATCGCGGGTAATGGCGAATAATCCAATAAGCGAATAATTCCAAGGAAACCGTACTGATTTTAGTATTGCTTTACATTATTATCTATTACACACTCTTCATTCCAAAAAGGATAAGTAGAATAAAAAACCTCCTCAATCAAAAACTTTAATTAAAATTTAATTGAACTAGGTTGAATGTCCTTTGCTGGGCAAAGACACACTTTCTATAGGAGAAAATTTCGAACTTAATCCGCCATGCCCCATGCGTTTTGGCGGACAATTTCCCTACTATATCTATCGGGTTTCTATAATAACATTTGAGGTCGATGGCTTAACGTGTAGTCCGAGATACAGTTGAGATATAGACAAGGAAATAAATATTTTCACAAATACAAATATGTGAGCGGGAATCTATCCGATATTAAAAATAAAACTTTTCTAACTCTTAGTTATCCTCTCAGATAAGCCTAAGTAAAACTATCACATGTGTAACATTTAATCTTATTAAGAGGTGCCGAGCTAGTAATATAAATAAATAATAATAATAATGTTAGAGACAGCGACAAACTTGGTCATTGGTGTAAAAACAGAGTTTGAGCAAAAATTGTTGTTACATCAGGTAAGTACAATTTTTGTACGAGTTAGTTTTTAATTAGCGATAATTACTAAGATATCTATTTAAATTATAACTACAGTGAGGGGTTTATCATAACGTGCATAATAATGCTTAAGGTGACTAGCGTTTTAAGTTGTTGATAAGGATTAATACTGTTCGTCTAAATTGTTCTCAAATTACTGTACGAGATCACGTCTTTTAAGTGAAATAAGTAATTGTAATGGGTTTGAGCAGCAGTTCTTAAAAGATATTCCTACGCCTTTATGAACTTTTCTGTAGGTCTTAAAATAAGGAACAATTCCATCATGCATTGTTTTGTTATATCTCAAAGGGATTGTGCAACGTTAACGACGAAACCTTCCAGGCGATTTGATTTAACAATTATCGTAATTTTTTTATACAACTGACCGGCAAACAAGTATACATCTCACCTGATGGAGCATTACCGTAGCTTATAGACGCTTGTGTAGAACACAACTGAGAACACTCAACGAAACATTTATTACTCACTTCAACTATATAGTTATTCATTCACAGTACACACTTTTAACTACATTGAATACGGTATGACACTAATCACTAATACGCCACTTATCGAGCAGCGACGCTAGCACAATAATTAAACAATAACTGCTTTTTCACTTACAAATTATCATATTTATAGGACTAAAATCCCGCCAATACATGACAAAGATGGCGACTGACCAATCAGAAAATTAGTATTAACTATTCGGAATATGGTGTCTCCATCTTATACTCCTTCCGGTATTTCAACAAATAAAAATCAGAATAAGAGCGATACAATCTTATAAAATTACTAGCTGACTCGGCAAACGTTGGTTTGTCCGCTAAACGCTATTTAAAAATAGTGGTCGGTGGTATAAGGGTGGAAATTTAGGGTTGTATGTATTTTTCAACGCCAAATCATAATAAAATATAGAATAAATAATTTATCAAAAAATTAAAAAAAAATAGGGCTGGACTACCCTTAACATTTTGGGGGATAAAAAATAGATATTGTTCGATTCTCAGACCTACCCAATATACACACAAAATTTCATGAGAATCGGTCAAGCCGTTTCGGAGGAGTTTAACTACAAACACTGCGACACGAGAATTTTATATATTAGATTAGAAGCTCACATTTAAATGATAACAGTATCTATTGTGTAGAACTACCCTGCAAAACAGATAACAAAGATAGTGACTGACTAACCGTAAATTAATAGGTATTAACCATTCGGAAGATGGCGTCACCATCTTTGTACTGTTCCGGTATTAAGCGAATAAACAATAAGAGTAATATCTACACAAAATCCAATATTTTAATAATTTTCAGAATAACAAATTTAAATGCTAACATCTGCAACACCAGAAGCATCGAAAGAGCGTTACCGACCCTACCCCCAATCCCTCCGAAGAGCCCTGGTTACCTCACTCACCGCAGGAACGTAACACTGCTTTAAAGCACTATTATTACCCCTGAGGTATTAATATATTTAGAAAAAAAAAAACTAACTTATATAGAATATATTGACTAGCTTTGGGTCATGAGTTCGTGACCTCGTCTCGATCCATATGCTTCACCCACTGGACTACTTGAGATGAATTATGTGAATATTGTAGTATAATATGATATTAGGCTGAGATCTTCTGTAAGGTCGGGGTACTTCCCCGTTCGGGCTGCTCCAGGTTTTGAACAGATATTTCCCGCTGTGCCCTACCTCAGATTAACCGACTTACACGAAACCTTAACAAAAATGCAATTGAACCTCTTTCATGAATGCCTCTGATTGTTAGTGAAAACTGCACTGTACTAAAGATTATAGCCACCACTTCTCTTCCCGTGGGTGTCGTAAGAGGCGACTAAGGGATAACACAGTTCCACTACCATTTTGGAACTTAAAAAGCCGCCCGGTGGCGGGATAACCATCCAACTGCTGACTTTGAAATACACAGGCCGAAGACGGGCAGCAGCGTCTTCGGAGCGACAAAGCCAGTACTGTAGTAGCCACTGCGGTCACCAACTCGCCTGCCCAGCGAGGTGACTATGGGCAAAACACATGAGTTCACGTTATTTTGGCGTAAACTTGTGAAGGACTATGTCCAACAATGGACTGTATAGGTTGTAATGATGATGATCTGGAGTGGGGTAGTATGCATAGTCGTACATGCACATGTATGCGCATTCCTGTGTGTGTGTATGTGTGTGTTTTTAATCAATTTTTCTTGTTTTAAAAAACAAGCTTGTACGGATTGTTTTGTGTCTCGATTCCATTCGCTTACAGTTTACGTTATGATCAAATTGATATTTTTAAAATATTTTACATAACTTTCGTAAATATTGCTTAAAATTTTATTGCGTTTTATTTCCTCGATTAAAGTGAAGTGTGTTGTGAAAATAATAATTCATGTAAAAACTTAAGAACTGTGTGGATCTATCATAATTTTATTACTTAAGGTTTCTCCAACTTTCACCTTTATCAGACATAGCTTGGTGTACAGAAAGTTATAATAAACTGTTTGTATACTACCAGGATGCTCCCCAGGGTTCTGGCTACCTTGTTCACTGGACACTGGGAACAAAACACAAAACTACTTGATGGCAGTATTGTTTCATTGCCATTGTTGTTTTATATATTAAATGGTTAAGATTCTTTAGCGTACACCAGGAGCAATAGAAACGATTTATCCTGTTATATCCCAAAAGCTGAGCAAAGGGCTCTTTCCCCGTGTAGGAGAGGACCAGAGCTGAATCCACCACGCTGCTCGACTGGTGGTTGGCGGATATATTCCCTACTATAAGTAACGATCGCTATCAGGTGTATATGACAATAACAGAGACCGGCAGCTTAACGTGTACCACGAAGCACGGCGGGGAGACCCACAAGGACAAACAACCAGACCGGAAACAAATATTTCCATAAATACAAATATCCATTCCAAGCGGGAATCGAATCTGCGACAGCCGGTGTTTAGTCGCCTTCGACACAGCACATACCATTACACCAGAGCAGTCGTCAAAGAGCGTTACAAGTGCGTAGCCAATCCTATCCCCCTGCTCTGCTCCGGAGCTCAGGCTACACTCAACAGACCACACACGTCATTTTATGTGAATAAGATAAATACCAAACGTACGTAACTACAATCTATATATAGTTGTTTAAACACTTAACATAATTATTAAATACGATTAAAAAAACGCAATTAAATTCTACTCACAACTAGGTGTATAAAAATTTATAGCAGTAAATAAATTAAATTTTTAAATTATATTTTCATTGCAAAAATAAATATATTATTTATTTTTTGTATCAAAATATAAACTTTAAAAATAATTAATATCCAACATTATCACGTTACAAACAATAGTCACATAAATAATAGCAAATATGGCAAACAAATATTTTAATTTTTGTTTAAATGTCAAAGGCGCTGAGAATATTTTCTGTCTAAGCTACGTATGACATATTCTGTCAGCAGTTATCATCATCATCACTTCGGCCTATCGCAGTCCACCGCTGGACATAGAACTCCGCAAGAACTCGTGTTTGTTGTCCATAGTCACCACGCTGGGCAGGCGGGTTGGTGACCGCAGGGCTGGGTTTGTCGCACCGAAGATGCTGCTGTCCGTCTTCAGCCTGTGTATTTCAAAGTCAGCAGTTGGATGGTTATCCCGCCATCGGTCGGCTTTTTAAGTTCTAAGGTGGTAGTGGAACTATGTTATCCCTCGCCTCTTACGACACCCACGGGAAGAGAGGGGGTGGCTACATTCTATACTGCCGTAACAACACAGCAGGCAGCAGTTATACACACTTATAACTTGCAACAGCAGAGCGACAACAATAAGTAGACCAGAATTTTCTGTACATAATTGCGGTTGAAAAACGGTAGCCCTGATGTAGTAGCCCTATATCTAGTATGTGTAGTTTGATTTAGTAAAAATCCAAGTAGATCTAAAACTTGTAAAACCACTTATTTCTTTTTATATTTTGAATGTTTTTTGAAGAAGAGTTAATAAGTCGTTTTATAGTACAATTTATATCTATGGAACTCTATTGGTACGCTTCAGCCTGTAATATCCCACTACTGGGCATAGGCCTCTTCCCCCATGTAGGAGAAGGGTCAGAGCTTAATCCACCACGCTGCTCCAATGCGGGTTGGCGGATATATTCCCTACTATGAGTAACGATCGCTATCAGGTGTACATGATAACAACCGGGACCGACGGCTTAACGTGCTCTCCGAGGCACGGTGGGGAGACCCACAAGGACTGCACAAACAACCAGAACACGGCAAACACCTGTATGGCCAATACAAATGTTTGTCATGTACGGAGATTGAACCCGCAACCGCCAGCGCAACAGGTACAATCCATGGGTGTAACCGCTGCGCCAACGCAGCGTCAACTCTATTGAGGCTGTTTCAATGTTTGCATCAGCAAATGACCAATCACTCATCATCATCATCATCACTTCAGCCTATCGCAGTCCAATGCTGGACATAGACCTCCACAAGTTTGCGCCAAAAATGGCGTGAACTCATGTGTTTTGCCCATAGTCACCACGCTGGGCAGGCGGGTTGGTGACCGCGGGGCTGGCTTTGTCGCTCCGAAGACCAATCATAATATGTCGCAATCATGTCGCAAGAAGTGACCAATAGTAATAGCTAACATGTTAATACATGTATGGTTAAGTAATATATTATTTTTATATAATTTCTATGCAATCGAACGTTCAATATCTGCGCGATTATCGCTATTATTACAACGATATCCTAAATAAGATAGAAATCTAACTGGGATGTTACTGGTGATAAGGGCGCTATAATAATACAAGTAAAAAAATGTTTTTCTCGCAAATCGCCTCGTCACAGTGACGTCGACGGATCAGTGAAAATTTCTTTAGAAAAGCTTCCTTTATCGTTAGAATATTTTTTATCTTATTACAAAGTACCTATTTTTTACGATATTGAATCTTACAAATGACGAAAATTCACTTAATTTGTTTTGATGTGAACTTCCATCTAATCCCACTTTTATAAAAGTGAATTTTGGTCTGTATGGATTAATATTTTTTAT
Source organism: Melitaea cinxia (assembly GCF_905220565.1). Classification (NCBI taxonomy): domain Eukaryota; kingdom Metazoa; phylum Arthropoda; class Insecta; order Lepidoptera; family Nymphalidae; genus Melitaea; species Melitaea cinxia. Next base: position 2,744,596 of record NC_059419.1, on the reverse strand, counting down.
TTGTTCACGCATCTACGTGATCTAGCTGAAGATCTAGAATAACACATACGCCACTTTTTATCATTACAATCCTATAGGATCGGAAATTGAAACCGCAAGGTGCACCTAATATTATATATACGAAAATTTTTGGGATTCTTTTAACTTATGTAATAAAATTCAAAAACGATCGCTTCAGCCTGTAATATCCCACTGCTGGCATAGGCCTCTTTCCCTATGTAGAATAAATAGCTCCAATGCGGGGTGGCGGATATATTCCCTACTATGAGTAACGATCGCTATCAGGTGTACATGATAATAACTGGGACCAACAACTTAACGTGCACCGAGGCATGGTGGGCAGACGCACAGACTAACAACCAGACCGGAAATAAATATTTGTATAAACACAAATATCCTTTCCGAGCGGAACCGAACCCGCGACTGTCGGTATTTAGGCGCGGCCGACACGGCACACGCACAATTACACCAGTGCCGTCGTCAAAGAGATGAAGAAACGTAATTATCATAGATATTATATTATACTTTAAAAAAAAACATAAATTAATTATTTACTAAACATATCCGCCACAGCGTACAAAAAAAAGAGAACTTTTATTATAAATAAAGCATTTTTTCTGTACAAGATATAAAAAAAAATTCGCCACTACACGTGTATCCAAACTAGCTTCAAGGTCGACTAGTAATTATTATATTTTGCCTTTAAATAAACATCCAGGAAGTTAAAGTTTTTAAACGCAAAAACGAGTTTTTATTTACGCGATAAACATTCGAATCACTAATTGATAAGAATTTTAAACATTTTAGATACCATCCGTTTTTAATTCGTTTGACTTTAAAGGCTTTTTTTTTAATTTTCGAAGACGCTTATGTTAATGTATAGATAGCCTTAGTTTTACTAGTGTTTAGTCGCTTGTCATATATTTATGTTTATTTCACAGCTGAGTATCATAGCGTGTAATTTTATAGCCTGTATTATAACACCTAATATATTATATAACAAAAATAAATCATATAATCGAAACTAGTAGGTACGAAGTTTAGCTCATTGAAATATATAATAAATGCTACGACTGCTTTACAATAACAGTGTAAATAATTTTCAATTGTTAATTTTACTTCAATGAATCATTTTATAATCTAACTAATTAATCGCGATTTTATTCGTAATTCTTCTAATGAAGATGAGGACTTTAAAAATAATTAATAACGACAGCTTTAGATGTAACAGGATTCTGTACACTTAGGGTTTCAGAGACATACTGAAAAAATAAAGCATTAATGATTAACATTATATGCACTCCGTTTTGCATCTTTTCCTTTTCCACAGAGTAGTAGCGCCTAATTTCGGGGTGATAACTATTTAGTGTTCTAGCTCGAAGTAAATATTATACGCAATATCATTAATATTCATTCACTCATTCATTTATTTTAACGTCATGCGCGGTCAGACTATAATAGGAATAGAAATCAGTGTATTTTTTGTCTACACAGACGAGAGATTGCTATCCGTAAAATTTATAAATTGTCTTCAATGTACAGAATTTGTCTTATTACATTATAATTATAATTATAAACTTGTAACTGTACAGTCTAAAATGTAATTTAAATTTCAATTATTTTATACTCTAATGCAATAAAACATTCTACAAAAAGTTCAGTACAGTTTAACTCTATAAATAAAATCATGAATATGTATAATAATACTCGTACCTTGTATCTTTATTAAATCATCTTTCTTTTCAGTGGCTTTTAGATTTGTTTGTTTATTTGTTATGTCTTTATAGTTCCAAATTCAAATCACGTATAAAATATTAGCATATTGTTAATCCAGAAACACATCAGTAAATGTTTATAAAAGAATAGTAAAGCTGAAACAATGAACACACATGACACATGAGATACGATAATTTAGCTTTATTATTTTAAGCAAATGTTTCAAAAAATACAAATTAAAATTGAAATAGAAGTATTTTTTTATCATCAAAATGATTACAAATATTGCGATTGCAGATATTATATTACATATAAATATATGCATAGTAAATACTCGTAGTTTTTTTATTTTTTTTATTTCCATATTTAAAGTATTTAATAATCGTAAGAAATCAAATTGTATAGGAAAATGTTAATTTTGTCAATCAGTTTTGTTGATTGAATAATACATTATTAACCTGTTATTTTTAACCTTGCTCTATTGACACGATCTAAAAATAAATAATTAAATAAATCTTAATTTAAAAATATGTGAACACATACCGCGTCATCTATGTAGTCATCATCATCGTCCCGTTGAAGACACATCCAGGAACTACAAACTGTGATAGTTCTTTCGTCACTTCACTTTTATTGTCTTTATAATGATTGAATGATTTGTGAGCAAGTACAGCGCCTTGCGGTACCCCTCGCCTAAGCTCGTGAAGTAACTGAAGCGATACGCCTTCTTATGTTTTGAATACAATCTGTAACAGTACAGAAAAACAATAATAAACTTTGCTGCCAGTAGCAACGACTTGGAAGTACGTAAAACTAGGGATATATATGATATATTGATCGAATACTGTTCATAAATCGACTTTATTTCGTTGTATTAGAGTTTGTTCTTATTTAAAACATTTAGGCAGATGTTCGTGGTTGTTTTATGGGGTACCGGTTAATTTTTTTTTCATGTTTGTGTAAACAGATCTTTTTGAATTACGGATCAATTGTAAACTATCAAATGATAATATTAGTTTTAAGAAGAATTTTTAAATTATTTCATGGCTACCTTTTTTAAGCTATTCATATTGTTTTTTAGTTTGATAGAAGACCGCCCTTTATACCTTAATTCAATATAGTTTGTGCCAATTTACGTCTATGAATTTATATTTACTAGAATTCAGGCACTGAAACTCACAGAAGAATGAAACGTCATGTAAATTAGGGTTGTTATTACTTGTTATTGCATTTCATTCGTGTCCCAATTAATCAATGATGTTTATGGCGTTTGTTTGATTGTTTTTTTATCTTTATATTTCATGCAAGAATTTACCAATTTTATATTACAGCACATTTTTTTAAAGATTAACCGTGGAGTTTCTTGTTGATTCTTTTTTGCTAACTCGGAATGTATTCCGAATCGGTGGTAGCTTTACTTTTGACGATAATTTGAATTTTTAATTTGTAAAATTCTAAAGTTATTTTGATTTTGGGATTTTTGATCAACTATTTACTTTAAAAATACATAAATCCATTGTCATTAGAAGAGAGGTTTAAGGTAACTTCTTAATACATCCACAATGTTTAATCCATCTTTCTTAATAACAAATAAGAATTATTTCCAAATAATAGTAAATAATCAAAGATAAAAAGAAATTATAGCATATCTCAAGAAAATAACTATGTTGACACTTTACATCATAAAACGAAAATATCAATAGATTTTAATCAAAATTATTATCTAAAAAGTGTCATCCAAATTTAGATCGGTGACCTAATCATGATGTATTTGTAACGGTATGTTTTGGTTGACACGTAACACCGGCCGCGACACACGGGCAAGTTTTGCTAAACAATACATACCGTGACACATAACATAATGTAATTCAATCTTCGAGACGAAAATGAAAACTTTACTAAATAATAAAAATCTTATTTAAAATTATCTGTGAACATACGTCGTCTGTAGAGGAATTTGATACTTTAAATTCTAATGTACAAAAAAAAATTTACAGTAAGTAGTGTTAAATCTGAAAACATGAACAGATGCAGATGTTTCAGAAAACAAGAAATTATTTTACAATTTTTTTTTTTTTTTGTAAAATAATTTCTTGGCGTTGTTGGCGTATCTGGCAATTACGCTATCGACTACGGTTCATTAATTATCTGTGTAAGTCTTCGATTTTCGTATAGTACAAATTGTATGTAAAACTAGCTGTGCCCGCGACTTCGTCCGCGTGGATTTTAACAAAAATGTTATTGTTCAATTCGCAGAGTTATAAAATAAATACTAAAATAGAAGTAGCCTATGTTACTCCTTATTACATTAGCTATCTGCCAGCGTCGGAGCAAACAGACAGACAAATAAAAATTGTAAAAAATGTTATTTTGGTATATGTCCCGTGTATACATCCATATGCATTTAGTAAAAAGCGGTTATTTTAATATTACAAACAGACACTCCAATTTTATTTATTTGTATGGATGAGAATAAAAAAGACAATAATTGTATTTGCTCGCAAATAAAAAAAAACGACTTCAATTACATCGACAAGTGATACAACGTAGGTAGACGAAAAAAAAACTACTTTTCGAGCTATATCAAAATGCGTTTTTACTTGACAATTTTTCGCCGGCCTACGTTGTATTATAACGCATAACTTTCTAATGGGTGTACCAATTTTGATGATTTTTAATTTAAACGAAAGCCGATGTTTATCATTTGGTTACTTTAAATTTTATCGAGGTTTGATTACAACTACTACGTATTTACTTGACTATTTTTTCGTCTATCTACGTTGTATTACTTGTAGATGTAATTGAAGTCGGTTTTTCTTCGTTTGCCAGCAAATACAATTATTAATCATTCCTTTCGAGTAATTTTATGAAATAGTCATTGGTGAAAACTATTAGTTTAGTTCATTTTTTATTAAGGTATTTTTTGTACATCAGATTTTTTTCCCAAACATAAATAAATAAATTAATTAAAGTAAAAATATTTCTATCCATGGTAACAGATATTATCATAGTTACGTTTCTATTGTTCAAATTTCTTAGTAGGACAAACTTAAACTACACTACAACAGCTTACATATATAGTCTCACTTGTCTACCACTGGTGGCCAAAAATTTATTTATTGACCAACAGGAGTAAAATTAGAATAGAACGTATTAATCTATCAAGCTGTTTTATTAAAGAAAATTTTGATAAATTTCTTACTAACGATAAGAGTATAAGAGTACTACGAGTATCTTTATCAGATGTTTGTAATAGCAATCGGGACCGACAGCTTTACGAGCTATACGAGGCGAGGTGGAGAGAAGTATAACTAAGCACTCAAATAAGAAGAAATATATGTTATTTCATATATATTAATTGATATTCAGTCTCTAATTCGCTAATTGAGAAATTTTCTCTATCTTTTAACCGACTTCCAAAAAAGGAGGAGGTCCTCAATTCGACTGTTTTTTTTTTTTAATGTAAGTTACATCAGAACTTTTGACCGGGTGACCGATTTCGACAATTTTTTTTTATTCGAAAGGTGGTGTGTGTCAATTGGTCCCATTTAAATTTATTTAGATCTAACCACTACTTTTCGAGTTATATCTAATAATGCGTTTTTACTTGACGTTTTTTTTTCGACCTACGTTGTATTATACCGCATAACTTTCTACTGGATGTACCGATTTTGATAATTCTTTTTTTGATGGAAAGGAGATATTCCTAGTTTGATACCATGATAAGGAAACCAGGATTTGATGATAGGATCCCAGAGAAATCGAGGGAAACTCTCGAAAATTCGCAATAACTTTTTACTAGGTGTACCGATTTTGATAAATTTTAATTTTATCGAAAGCTGATGTTTATCATGTGGTCACATATAAATTTTATCGAGATCTGATAACTACTTTTTGAGTAATCTTTGATAACGCGTAGTTACTTGACTATTTTTCGTCGATCTTCGTTGTATTACTCGTCGATGTAATTGAAGTCAGTTTTTTTTCGTTTGTGAGCAAACACAATTATCTTTTTTTGTACTTAAAATATGCACTCAATATATGCTTAATGTGCTTGATGTTTCTTAAAGATTTTTAACATAATCACTATGGTTTGAAGTTTGACTTTTTTCTTCTTATTATTTCCTTTTCCGAGCTGGAAGCTGGAGCTTTAAATGAAGAAAATCCCTATTTTGACGATTAAGTACTAAGATATTTTGATACGATTTTGACGACGATATCAAATTATAAATATTTAATACTATGCTTTTTTATTACCCAACCTGTCTGTCATATAGATGTAATAATAATTGGTAAGGCTATTTCTCTGATTACGAAGACTCTTCATAAGTCATGAATTCAAATAATATCGATTCTAAACATTTTTGAATATCATATCAAAATCTATTCTATTCATACATTTCACGAAAGTACCTACAACGTACCACCAGAATAGTCCCATTAACATTTTAAAACCATTTATGATAATAACGCTTTAAATGTCTCCAAAATCGTAAAAAGTTTTGTTGCTTAATAAACAAAGTTACAGCGTAAATATAATAATTAAAACTAACAAAAATCACGAATATTTGATAAAAATCTGGAGAACCTTAAGCAGCTAATTTAAAAAACGCCACCAAATACTGAAGTTAACAAAGATGACGTTAGCAGTGCCACCTATCTATCAAAGGCAGAACTTAATGGCCCTTGAACTAATCTTAACAACGCCATCTATATCGCATAACCTGTACCATTGTTTTTTCACCGTCACGCCTGTTGCATACGACCATACAATTGTTTACACAACAAAAGCCCCTTGTTTGTTTTTCGCTAGACGTTTCCTGGTTTATTTTGTGTGAACTCGCGTTTTGTATGTGTTTGTGTTTTCACAGCCGCCTGTGTTCGTACACAAGGTGTTGTTCTAGCAATAATAATTTCTGTGTCGAGGCGTGCTTATGTTGTAATGAAAACGTATCTACGACTGTTATTGTTTTATAATTTTATATTATAAAGATCGCATTGTTAATTGTGATTTCATTTTAATTATCTGGTTGATTGATTCGACTGTTTCATTGAAATATTAACGTATCGAGTAATTAAATTATTTTTAATCAAGATAAAAGGTATTATGGTAAAATTTGCATATTGTAATTTCCTGTTTATGCTAGAGATCGCTGTCAATAACTAAAACTTATAATGAAATCGTTTACAAAGTGCTTTTTTTTTTGTTACTGTATATGTATAAAATAAATTAATTTATCTCTAAGATATCAATCGAAATGATAACTTAATAAAATAACTATAAGAAATACGTAAGTATCTACGTATAAGTATTTTTTACAAAATTAATACAAAAACTAAACAGTTTTTATTAAAAAAGTTATATTTAGATCTTTTCGACCTGTTCTGTTTCTATACTGAAATTAATTTCCACGAAAGTATTAAATTAAAATTTTATTACGCTATTGTGTAAGCAATTATCTAGTATTGTATGTAGCAATGTCTTAAATGTACATATGATACTAGCTTTCCGCAGTTCAATAGTTTTTGGGTATATCAATCATCATTATCATCATCATCATCACAGCAGCCTTTCGCAGTCCACTACTGCACATAAGCCTCCACAACTTCACGCCAAAAACGGCGTGAACTCATGTGTTTTGCCCATAGTCACCACGCTGGGCAGGCGGTTGGTGACCGCAGGGCTGGCATTGTCGCACCGAAGACGCTGCTGCCCATCTTCGGCCTGTGTATTTCAAAGCCAGCAGTTGGATGGTTACCCCGCTATCGGTCAGCTTTTTAAGTTCCAAAGTAGTAGTGGAACTGTGTTATCCCTAGTCGCCTCTTACGACACCCACGGGAAGAGAGGGGATGGCTATTTTCTTTGATGCCGTAACCACACAGCATATAGAGTATATCAATCATAGAGAAAAAAAATAATTGTGTTGGCTCGCAAACAAAAAAAAAAACAACTTCAATTACATCGACAAGTAGTTTGTAATAAGCACGTAGGTAGACGAACACGCGTTATCAGAGATTACTTAAAAAGCATAAGTCATCAGATCTGGATTAAATTTAAATGGGGCCACAAGGGAGACATCAGCTTTTCATTAAAATAAGAACCATTAAAATCGGTATACCCAGTCAAAAGTTATACGGTATAATAACACGTATGTCGACGAAAAAATAGCCAAGTGAATACGCATTATCGGATATAACTGGAAAATTACTTGTCAGAGCTCAAATCAATTTAAATGGGACCACAGGACACACACCACCAATTGATTGAAAAAAAAAATCACAAAAAAAAATCACCCAGTCAAAATTTCTGACGTAACACATAAAAATACAATCGATTTGAGAAGCTCCTCCTTTTTTGGAAGTCGGTTAAAAATCAATTTTTACCACTTTACAATATTAGTATAGACAGTAAAACAAGACGAGTTAATACTTTTGTTAAATAATTTTTTATTTAACACAACATAGAATCTGAGAAACTATTCGTAAATTCTTTTAACTATTTATTTTAAGAATAGGCTATACAACATCTCAAAATGAGCACAGCTGCTAGGTTGTGAACACCATAAATACCAACTTAATAACAAATATCCAAAGTAAACACGGGTAAAACGGGTCCAGTTACACTGTAAAACCATACGTAAGATATATTTAGGTAAGTAACTAAGTACATATATGAATATCTCATTGTACATCTGCTTGTCATTGTATATGGGTTGTATGACTGTATTATTTTACAAATGCCAAGAATTCTTTGTCCCTTCAAGAATAATCATATAATAATTCTATATACAGAAGAAATGGTTAAAAATTAATCTTCATCTTGTCATATAACAAATTATGTGTACGTTCCTACATATTAAGGTTTTGTAAATTCTAATTCTTTATTTTCAAAATTTCACTTATAACTTGGTTTTAATTGAAATGAATCACTTTGAAAATCGTAATACTATAATAAAGTTTTGGATTGATACACATTTTTTACTGAATTAGGTATGCTAAAACAACTGAACTGATCTGAATGAAATATAGCAGAGCTAGTTTATAGTCTAGAAAAAAAAATAATATATATATATATATATATCTTTATGTATGTTCGCGGACTTACTAAACGTTAATTTCGACGTTTATGAACCGATTTTGATATTCTTTTTTTGTTCAAAAGGATCTTATGGTGGGATTCCTGAGAAATCGAAGGAAACCCTCGAAAATCCCCATAACTTTTTACTGAGTGTACCGATTTTGATGATTTTTAATTTAATCGAAAGCCGATATTTATCATCACATTTAGATGTCATCGAGATCTGATTACAACTTTTGAAGTAATCTTTGATAATGCGTAATACTTGCCTATTTTTTCGTCTATCTACGTTGTACTTATTACTTGTCGATGTAATTGAATTGAATATGGGTTTTTCTTCGTTTGCCAGCAAACACAATTATTAGGATAAATCTTAGAAAAATATACAGTACAAAAGATTCTCAAGGACAAAATGAAGTCTTCGTAATAAGTACTAATAACGTTAGATTTTTATTCAAAATTGGAAAATATTACATCATATACACATGTGTTTGTATATGATTAGTAGTGTGTATAACATGTGTTTACATAAGATGTTCGAAGATAATATCTAAATATTCGATAGAAAATAGGCACACACACATAACGGTTCTAATAGTTAAAAATAACAAAAAGTTTCTATGTAAACAACGAGTAATGAATATTAAGATGGCGATATTTACTTTTCATATTTGTTGTATTTATTATTTGCTAGATTCTTTTATTTTATTTTAGTAACGGATGTCTATGTTTATCTTAACACATATATTCAAACGGTTTTACCGACTGTGTGGTTATTTTTTTTATGTATGAAATGGTGGTGATTTAAATGTACCTTATGTTTGAAATGGTATTAAAATGAGTTTGCTTGCTTTGTTATATGATTAGAAAATATTTAATAAGGAATTTGTGTTTATACAAAACACCTTTATTAAGAAAACAGAATTCATCTACATTACACAACTCAAATGTGCTGTGTGGCTACGGCACTAAAGAATTTAGCCACCCCCTCTCTTCCCGTAGGTGTCGTAAGAGGCGACTAAGGGATAACAAGGTTCCACAACCATCTTGGAACCTAAGAAGCCGACCGATGGCGAGATAACCATCCAACTGCTGGCTTTGAAATACACAGGCCGAAGACGGGCAGCAGCGTCTTTGGTGCGACAAAGCCAGTACTGCGGTCACCAACCCGCCTGCCCAGCGTGGTGACTATGGGCAAAACACATGAGTTCACGTTATTTTTGGCGTAAACTTGTGGAGGCCTATGTCCAGCAGTGGACTGTATAGGCTGTAATGATGACACAACTCAAAATCTTGCACGCTTCAGCCTGATATATCGCATTGCTGGGCATATAGGCCTCTTTCCCCGTGTAGGAGAAGGATCAGACCACGCTGCTCCAATGCGGGTTGGCGGATTAAAAAAACTATTGGATTTTAAAAAATCATTGATTAGTAGTGTTGCGATAGGCTAAATTATAACGTGGTGTTGCTGAACGAAGCTGGGAAACTCTTGGAGAGAATAGTGGCTTCCCGGCTCGTTCAGCACCTGGAGGAAAGCTCGGGACCCGGAATATCAGAATCTCAATTCGGGTTTCGAGCACGCCGGTCGACAATCGATGCCCTCAAACGCCTGCGGGCGGTGACGGGTGAGGCGGAACATGGGAGGGAGGTGGTGGTCGCGGTGTCGTTGGACATCGCGAACGCCTTCAACAGCCTCCCGCACGCAGTGATACGGGAGGCACTGAAATTCTTCAGAGTGCCCCCGTATCTAGGGAGGCTGTTGGAGGCGTACCTCTCCGATCGGAAAGTAGGCCTCGAGAATCGGTCGGGGTCCGTGGAGTGGCGGCGAGTCGGCTGTGGTGTCCCGCAAGGATCGGTGCTGGGCCCGATCTTGTGGAACATTGGTTACGACTGGGTCCTGCGAGGCCGTCTCCTCCCCGGGATGGGTGTCATCTGCTACGCGGATGACACCCTCGTTTACTCTCGGGGACGAGACTACAAGGAGGCGGCGCGGCTGACCGAGGTCGGACTCGACCTCGTGATCAGCCGCATAAAGAGTTTGGGGCTTCGGGTCAGAATTGACAAGACCGAAGCCCTCCTCTTCCGCGGGACCGGACGTAAGGGACCTCCACCGGGGGCTACCCTGCAGATCGGAGAGGGGAGGGTCAGGATGAGCTCCCAAATCAAATATCTGGGGCTCATCCTTGACGGAGGGTGGACCTTCGGCCCACACTTCGCTGTAGTTGGACCGAAGGTCGTGAAGGTGGCGAGTGCACTGGGCAGACTCCTCCCGAACCTCGGAGGACCCAGCGCCGCCTGCAGGCAGCTATATTCCGGAGTCTGCCGGAGTATGGCGACGTACGGTGCCCCGGTTTGGGCGGATCGCCTCACTGCGAGGAATAAGGCCGCGCTGCGGTCTGCGCAGAGGATCATCGCGGTGAGAGTGATCCGGGGGTACCGTACGGTATCGTGGGCTGCAGCTACTGCTCTAGCCGGCGATCCCCCGTGGGAACTCGTGGCGGAGGTCCTTGCCGAGACCTACTCATACGTCTCGGGTAGGAGGGCTCTCGGTGAGAACCCCACGTTGGACGGGATCCTACGGGTGCGCCGGATGGGGCAAGAAGCACTAATGCGGAGGTGGGGGGAGGACCTGGCGGAGCAGCCGCATGGCACACGCGTAACGGCTGCCTTGCGCCCGGTCCTTGAGCGGTGGATGCGCCGTAAGCGCAAACCCCTCACCTTCCGTCTGACGCAGGTTCTCACCGGGCACGGCTGCTTTGGTGAATACTTGTGTCGGACGGCCCAAAGGGAGCCGACGACTGAATGTCACGATTGTGGCGCGGCGGTGGACTCTGCCCAGCACACCCTCGAGGTGTGCCCGAGATGGGCGGCGCTACGTCGCGATCTGACGACAGTCCTCGGAGGGGACTTGTCACTGCCGAGCGTTATCACCGCGATGCTCGGCGACGACGAGTCCTGGAAGGCGATGGTCTCCTTCTGCGAGACAGTAATGTCCCAGAAGGAGAACGACGAGCGGATGAGGGAGGGGGCCGCCGACGAGGCCTCCGTCCGCAGGCGACGAACGGGGGTGCGTAGGAGGCGCTACTTAATGCGTTTCCAGTAACGCCCCTGTGCCCATGTCGGGCCGGGATGGGAACCCGGTCCTGCTAGGCATGGCGTCGTCGGGATTGTTCAGAGGTGAGCCGGACAGTCCCATGGAGGAGAAGTCTGGTCTTTTCGCCGAGGCCAGCCTGTCGCTGGAGGGATCCTGTTGCCTGCAGATCCGGGACCCTCCAATTAAAGCGGCTGAAGGCTCCCGCAGGGGTTTTGGTCGGTAGTGCACCCCCAAGTGCTAAGCCGACATACGGTCTAGGAATGCCTACCCGGGCATCCTGGATATCACCCGTAAATGGGTTACCCTGCGATATCAAAAAAAAAAAAAAAAAAAGGCTAAATTATAACGGCAGAAAATTAAACGGTCAAAATCATGTTGTGTAGTCTAGAACGCTAGTGTTTATCAGAGGGATTGCCCGTTAGTATATGTGGAGTATTGAATTTAATCAGCCTTTTACTACCCAATATATGGCCACGATCTTTTCAATCATCAATCATTACAGCCTATACAGTCCACTGCTGGACATAGGCCTCCACAAGTTTACGCCAAAAATAACGTGAACTCATGTGTTTTGCCCATAGTCACCACGCTGGGCAGGCGGGTTGGTGACCGCAGTACTGGCTTTGTCGCACCGAAGACGCTGCTGCCCGTCTTCGGCCTGTGTATTTCAAAGCCAGCAGTTTGATGGTTATCCCGCCACCGGTCGGCTTTTTAAGTTCCAAGGTGGTAGTGAAACTGTGATATCCCTTAGTCGCCTCTTACGACACCCACGGGAAGAGAGGGGGTGGCTAAATTCTTTAGTACCGTAGCCACACAGTACACGATCTTTTACCTATAGTAAATAAATAAATATCTTATAAATTTCAGTGTTTCTAAGATAAGCAATTTAATGCTTGTGTTATAGGTAACAGCTGACTGATATAGCTAAATATATTTTTTTCATAAATATACATGAAAATAATACATATATTAATACAAAAATTACTCCCAGACTCAGGCGAGAATCGAACCCACAACCCGCGGAGCAAAAAGCAGAGCCATTACAAACTGCGCCAAAGGGCTCTTTTCTCTAAGCAATATGTTCAGAGTTAAACATTATTTTCATTTTATAAAAAAAATTGATCGGTTTTTCTCGGTAATTCAAAGAATAATTCTAAGCTTTCATCTGTTCTTTGCGTCTTACTTCTTGTTGCCATGTGTACCTGCGTATAGACTTTAAGTCAAGAGGTAGTATATTATTTAACTATACTTAATTAATTGATGATGCGTTAGCGCAGCGGTCACAGCACTAGTTTGTGGCTGTTGCGCTTACAGTTACGGGTTCGATCCCTGCACATGACAAACATTTGACATACACGTGTTTACCGTGTTCTGGGCGTTTGTGCTTGTGTATTATGTTTCCCGATCCCCGATAATAGAATAAATCCTCGTGGAGATCGTTGAGTATGAAGCATTATATTTATGTAATTAAAAAAAAATAAGAAAAAAAATCAAAAAAAAATACAATTTTAATTTGTAAAAATGACGATTCAAAAGTGCGTTTAAAGCCTACTTTGAAAAAAAAAAACATCGGATAAGTTTAGTTTATTTCAAGAGATGGGGAAGCCTTTTTGAATAAATTAGGCTTAATTATGTTATGTAACGTTTTAATATTTATTATTATATTAAAACTAACTTTGTCCACAGTTATACGTAAAAATTTTAAGTTTAAAGAATGCTAAGAGTACAGATGTAAACTTTGAACAGTTCTAGTTTAAATAACAGTAGTTTGACAGATAAAAAAACACTTGTATACTTCAAAAGCATATTTAATGATTAAGATGAATTTGATTGATGCAGAAATTGTGGAGACGGCTGAAACTAAATTGATCATCTAGTTACTAGTATGATACTCACATATAAACACTTATAAATACTCATTTTTGCACACAATAAAACAGTCAGTCAGTTAGTCGCTTCAGCCTATTGCAGTCCACTGCTGGACATAGGCCTCCCCAAGTTCGCGCCAGATATCTCGGTTTTCCGCAATCCTCATCCAGCCACCACCGGCAATCTTACGTAGATCGTCGGTCCAACAATCAAACATATACTTATAAATAAATATTTATACAGCGCCCACATTCACGTGTCACTAATTGAAAATAATTGATTGCTCACACATTTAGCTATTCAGCACACACAAAAATTAACACATAGTTTCTGGTGACACATGATAAAACATAAAACTGTGATATTAATTCCTATGTTCCGTTGTTTGTGTGTGATCATGTGAATCTCAGATTTTTGGTAGATGACAATTTTAGCTAATAGAACTTAGCATTCTCTCAGTAGTAGAGTCTAATTAGCTACAGATGATTTACAGCTGCCTAAAAGAGGATAGTAGCTAATAGAGAGTAGAGAATGGAGTTATTACTTCTTGTGAAATTTCGTTAACGTGAATTTTGGCACAGATGTAATTCGAAACATATATCGTTATATTTGTAATACACAGGCCGAAGACGGGCAGCAGCGTCTTCGGTGCGACAAAGGCAGTACTGCGGTCACCAACCCGCCTGCCCAGCGTGGTGACTATGGGCAAAACACATGAGTTCATGCTATTTTTGGCGTAAACTTGTGGAGGCCTATGTCCAGCAGTGGACTGTATAGGCTGTAATGATGATCGTTATATTTATATATTGATATAAATTATCTCGTTTGGTTTCAGCTATTTTTCTATTTTAAGACTATTTAGTTATTATCTATATAGTTATATTGGTAGCAGCGTAATCTTGACAACACTGATCAATCTTATGAATCTGAATGCAAAAGATACAAAGGAGATTAATAAATGAAAGAATAAGTCAGTAGTTGCACAATCTTCTACTGCTAACTGTAAATCATCATCATCATCACCATCATCATCATCATCATCAACATCATCAACATCATCATCATCATCATCATCATCATCATCATCATCATCATCATCATTTCAGTCTATTGCCTAACGTGGTGACTATGGGCAACACACACGAGTTCACTTGTAAATGTATATGTGTAATGGTGAAAGAACAATAAAAAACGGTTCAGTCATTTTAGAATTAATTAATTAAAAGCAAAATAATAACAATTTTTCTCGTTATAATATTAGAATATATTATTTATAGAACAAAGCTTTAGCGATGTGAATTCCTCGTAAGCCGTTCAAATAGACTGGCAAAAAATTAATAATTTTTGTATACATTTTTAAATAGTCATAGAAAATATAACATTTATAAAAATATAATTATGTAGGTATATGAAATAATATCACATTATAATTAATTTTATTCTCAGTTTAGTTAATAATAAAACAATATAAAATAAGATTCTTATAATATAAACGGTTATGCGTATGCTTTAACTTTTACTTAAAAAATAATACAGTTATAAATCATATATAAAGATATATGAAAGATAACACAAGAGTTTTACATATATGTACTTTGGAATAGAGCCTAAGAACGTTAATAATTAATGTTCTTAGGCTGTATTGCATAAAAATATTTGTTTTAAATGAGTTAAGTATGTATCCATTATAATATATAATGACCTAATTATTTTTTTGTTGTTTTTGTTGATATTCGATAACGTAGAATCACTACATAGTATAAAACAAAGTCGCTTCCCGCCGTCTGTAGGTATGCTTCGATCTTTAAAACCACGCAACGAATTTTGATGCAGTTTTCTTTAGTACCTAAGTAATTCTTTAATAAATGATTCCACAGGAAGGTTTTTATGTATAATACATGCATAATATAATAGAGAAACACTGATAGTTTTAGAGGTTTCTAATATGATGCCGTAAAAAAACACATTTTTTGTGCTTACATTGTAAATATTTATTTTATATTTAGTATCAGCATGCACCTGTGCGAGTTGGGGCGGGTCGCTAGTATTAAATAAACTAAAAGTAAAGGGATAAAAGTAGCGCAGAAATAAAAACGTTATACCTACTCTCTTATAAAACGTGAAGTATGACCAGTCGCCTTATTATCTTTCTATATCTAACAATCTCGTGTCACGATATTTGTCCGGACTAATCTCCGAAATTACTGGACCGATTGTAATGAAGCTTCGCACCGATACGCAACTTTGTTCAATTTATAATATACATAGAGTATATTTTATTTCGATTAATGACAGCGTTATTTTTAATTGCAAAATTAAAAAATATGCGGTACAAAGTTCACCTGGTCAGCTAGAACCTATGTACATATAGTTTTGTAGCTTTATATACAACGTTAATTTAACTAACATTACATGAAGAATATAATGATATTACCTTACATAGCTAAAGATTATTTTTCAGATAGACATAGGCTATAAAATAACACGATACAAGAAAAACTGAGAACTTCTAAATGAGGTAGGGCACAGCAGGAATTTCCTGCTCAAAATATGGAGCAGCACGACTGGAGAAGTACCTCGGCCTTACAGAAGATCACAGCTAAATAATACTGTTTTAAAGCAGTATTGTGTTCCTGTTGGTGAGTAAGTTGACCAGAGCTCCTAGGGGGGGGGGGATTGGGGATTGGGTCGGCAACGCGCTTGCGATGCTTCTGGTGTCTATAAGTAAGTCTATAAGCTACGGTAATCGCTTACCATTAGGTGAGCCGTACGCTGTTTGCCGACCGAGTGATATAAAAAAAAAGAAGTCACATCACTTATTGTCACTCATTAAAAATAAAACCGACACCAAATGTCGCGATTCATTGCAAATGAAAATGCAAAAATATATTTATATGCAAAAATATATTATATCTAAACAAATTTGTATAGCCTGTGTATTTGCATTAGGATTTAGGACATAATAGTTACACAACTATCGATATATGTAATGTCAAATTTGTTCTACGCATTATTTTTAACAATGTTTACATCCAAACATTTTAACCTCCAACATAAAATACATCTGACATACATTTCAATGCAAACTGTTGTTACAGTAAAAATGATAAAATGATTGTTTATTTTAAAAATACACAATCTTATCTATTGTTTGTAATCTAAATAGATACCTATTTACGAATAAAGTAATATAAAACTACAGACATACTGATAAGAGTATGTCACTCGTATTACGTTCTGTATAATATTGAAGGACGTGTGTATGTGTTTATGTATGTTTGTGTATTTGTATGTATGTTGCTATTTAATTTGGTATATGTTTATTTTTTTCTTAATTTAATTTCGAAACTGCTTTTATGATATTTTTGTTTGCTATTTTCGCTTTTATTTGTGACAATAAGCCATTTATTTGATGATTTTTTAAACGATACCTTTTTTAAACAATAGTACCGGTTACTTTGGAGCTGAAGAGTGAAAAAAGTTGCAAAAATGTGCAAAACTTTTTATATACGATGAGGACAGCAAACAAACGTACAGCTCAGCTGATGGTAAGCGGTCATAGTAACTTATACACGCCAGCAACTTGCTGAAACATCGTACACAAGCGTGTTACTGATCCTTCTCCCGGAGCTCTGGTCACCTTACTCACCAAAGCGACACAGCATTGCTTGAAAGCAGAATTGTTTAGCTAAAAACTCCTAAAAGCATGAAATATGGGATAACACGAATATTGACATGCGAACGTAGTCACAGCTCATATTGTTTGTGTAGTATATTATATAATAAGTAGTAAGTAAATATCTTTTTTTTATTTTTCACGTCAGCTTTCTATATTACAGCCGGTAAACAAGAAGGCGTACTGTGTTATTAAGTAGAAGGATGCAGTTAGTGCTCAGTACTTATACACAGTGCCTGCCTATGTCTTTTCTATGTTGTCGATATAATAATCACCAAGTCAAAGGCGAGTAACCAATGTAGAGACTTATGTATTTCTAGCAGTTTCTATAATTTTAGGGTTCCGTACCTCAAAAGGAAAAAACGGAACCCTTATAGGATCACTTTCGTTCTTCTGTCTGTCAATACCCTTTTTCTCAGGAAGCGTAAAGGTACAAGCTGAAATTCATATCAAAAACTCAAATCGACTGTCCCTTGGAGCTGTGAAAAAATCAAACTTCTAAGCCAACGCAATCAAAAGATGCAGCCGTTTATGCTGCAAAGTTTCGACACTCGCAAGGGAATCAAAATCTACAGGGTACTTCCAGTGAACTCAGAATCTTGTATATATAATATACATATATATTAGCACAGATAAAGGAAAAATTGCGAAAAACATAATTTTTTAGTCAAATCATATAGTAAAAATATTTTAAATAATTTTGTGTCGTAACTCTCGATGCGCGAGTCCGACTCGCACTTGGCCGCTTTTCATGTCATTGGTAGATTTTTGTATAGCCAGTTGGCACAGTTTGCAGTAACCCTGCTTTCTGCTCCGGAGGTTGTGGGTTCAATTCTTGCTTCGAGTCTGAGTATGCTATGCGTATTTATCTATATACTTATATGTATATTACTTATATGTATATTAGTCAGCTGTTACCTATAACACAAGCATTAAGTTGCTTATATAGTATTTTATAGATATTTATTTATTTATTCGTATACGATTTAAAAATTTATATATTTATTTATTAATACTTTATTGCTCAATACATTATAGAATTGTACAAAAGGCGGGCTTAATGCTAAAAGCATTCTCTACCAGCCAACCTTAGGACGTACAAGAGCAGACGTCTGTAGGTGTGCAAAATCGATTACCAGTAAAATTCAGATAAAGAAGAAAAAAGGGAGGGAATATAGAGTAAAGTAAGTAGCTTAGTTTATACATGAGCAAATAATTCATATATAAATACCATAAAAACATAAATATACAGATACAAACTTGCATACATACATACATACACATATACGAACATACATACATACCTAGATATCAACACACACATACATACATACATACATACATACAAAATACTTAAAAAGCTGACGACAATAATAATCAAAACACAATTACAGTGTACACAAGTACAAAAAATCACTATGACATAAATGTGATTTATATATTAATTGATGGATTCAGCCTGTAACATCTCACTGCTGAGAAAATATATTTCGCCGTGTAGGTAATAAGGGTCTGAACTTAATCCACCAAACAGCTCCACTGCGGGATGGTGAATAATAATAATGTGATGTCATTCATTAATCTTTACTTTGTGACAATAATTCGCCATAATCTATCATTGTATCGCGATTGCAGTTGCGTAATACGCCTTGTACAACAGAAGAGTCTAAGAGTCTAAGATGCACCGTAGCTTTCGTACTCAAAGTTCTAGCACAACGTTTTTTTTCCCCGAAACTCGCACAAAATCAGTTTTAAAGACACATTTAGTACTTAACACAGCAAAGCTAACTTTGTTTTAATTCAGTAACTCTATATTAGCTTATTATAATGTAACAATCCTAACCTACCTCTATATAAAGAAAGAGGATTTTGTGCTGTAATGGGAGGTTACAGGCTCAATTATATCAATCACACTATGAAGGCAATATTTTTATATGGCAATAAAATATATTCAACACGAACTATTTATTGTTAAAGCCAGTAAAATAAATGTAAAACACGCCGCGACGTATCGCGTTACGCAATTTTTATTTGTTAAGAAAAACAATGAACTATGGGAAAATGACTCGCCTTTCTTAACACGCACACATTGAAAAATATACAGTAACACGATATTAAGCTGCAGACACAATATGTATTTTTTTTTCTTATTTATTGTGTACCTACAATACTAGCTGTGCCCCCTGATATTACCCGCGTTAATTTAAAGAAAAAAACATATTCTTCGATTTAAATTTGGCACAGAAGCAGCTTGACATAACACTTCAAATATTTTTATACTCATATATCAGGGGTTCTCAAACTTATTTTGTCTACACTTGCACTTTGAGAATAAATCATTTTATAGTGGCCTCCCATTTTTTCACTAACTTAAAAACCAATATAACTTTAAATTAGATTAATTATTGCGAGCTATATTAACGGATATTAAATTCTAAACGAGACTTTTACTATAACCCTCAAGAGTTAACTTGAGACCTGAGCGCAGTAGGTAGTACACAGCGGCGCTCAGAACTCAACTCTTACTACTACACCTACACCTGTCAATGAAAATGATTATTGAAACGCAACTTTATACTGTATTAAGACAGAGTATCTTTTATTCAAAATAAAACAAACATAATCAATTTTAATATAAAAACTAATGTGAAGGATGATTTAATCGCCCAAGCCTCTACACAACGCCGCCATTTTTTCTGGGTCACTTACCGCCCTGTGCCCTTTATGGCTGCAGGGCTCACAAGGGGGCATTATCGCCCACTTTGGGAAAGGCTGTCATAGATTGATAGTTTTTAAAAGAGTAATTGTTGAATGTCTTACGATTCTTCTCATCGGTATCTAAGTACATTCTGAATCGGTTGTAGCTGATAACACATTAGTAAACAATATGGTACAAGTTCAAGGAATACCAATTCAGTTTCCTATCAATTTATCCCAAAATGATTTAAATCTCTAATATCTGATCAAAAGTCTTCTAATAAACATTTTAATGAAAATAATCAATAATTAATAAATATCTTTTTCACATTTTAAAATCTAAAACCAGTATAAACATAACTTTATAAAAAAAACACGCCTGTAATTTTCTATGTGTAAGCCTCGTTTATCTATCCGGAGTAAACAAAGGCATAGCATATTTCGGATAACGTACATACATACGCGATAATTTCAACGACTATACAATTACTTTACGAGGAATATATGTTATTACCTTTATTTTATATAATACAATTTTGGCAAGCAGGTCGTGTCATTGTATTTTATATTATATAATCAAATATACGTATAAAATTGTGTCTGAAAGTATCACACGCAGGTCGTGTCATTATAATTATACACTTGAAATAATTTTATTGAGGGTAATAACAATTATCAAAGGAGATTAATACAATTTTGTCCCACCCAGTGTCTATATATATACTTCAAAGTTATTTTCTTGAAAAAATTGTTGAATCGTACAATCCCAATGTCTGATTTGAATTATTTTTGCATTTGTTTTTAATGTAAACTACCTGATATCGTGACTTCGTCTCCATTGTTTATTACAGATGTTTATTATAGATGTTTACAAAGAGGCTGTATCACGATTTTACAACAATTATTATTTTATATCTACGTCTAGGTTGTAAAAAGAAAGAAGAGACTTGAAAAGAAACCTACACCAGATTTTAAGCTTCCAGAATAAACTGTAACACCGTTACCAATTCTGTGCAAAATGTTTTGCACAATACTGGAACAAATATACAAGAAAACAGATAAATCCAATAAAAATAAATCCTAAAAATAGTTTGTTTGGATTCTCTGATAAAGACTCCTATAATTTGTTATTTGCAATTATATTTCCCAATACACCGAAGACGGGCAGCAGCGTCTTTGATGCGACAAAGCCAGCCCTGCGATCACCAATCCGCCTGTCCAGTGACTGGTGATTATGAGCAAAACACATGAGTTCCCGCCATTTTTTGGAGGTCTATGTCCAGCAATAGACTGCGATAGGCTGAAGTGAAGTGAATTATATTTCTTGTGTCTTGTTGTCTGGTTACAATTTTATTATATATGTAGTCTTTCGACTTATTGGAAGCTCCTATTCTATATTTGCAAGGCGCGGGTGTAGGTTATACTCGCACTCTTTACAATAAATATTATGTAGGTAGTACTTAAAGTGATTATAACAAAATTGTAATGCGATCCGATCCAATCTATCGTGTGGCATAGGGAGTAACTCAGAGCAGTGCCTAGGACTTGCGACCCAGGTGTAGGTTTAAGGAGGCCCCCTTTGCAATGCGCATCAACGCTCACCTTCACTGCTCGAGTTATACGTCCCGCCTAGCCAAATTAATCGTAATAGGTAATAATTAATTCGATTGCACAAATTAATTATTGAATGAGTCTAGGTTAAGCTACTAGCAGGATACAACAAGTGTATCGTGCCAAGCCAGAGCCAAGACTGCCTTAGCCGAGGTGACACCGTTCGTTTTATACATGTCAGAACAATTCGAGTAATATAATAAATGAGGGTAGGTGACTATCGAACGATGTGCTAGGTGGCGCGATCGTTGCATCTGTTGTTTAATAATTCCTTTCTAATTGCGTAAGACAGCGCTAATTCCGACACGGCCATCCTGCTAGCACACGCCCTCGTGTGATAGTCAGCCTGGAGTAGAAGAAAGAGCCACAACAGTGCCTTGTACCACTCAGTCAAACTCAACGTAAAAGGGGAAAGTAGACAAACTCTACGCTCTAATCTTAAGTTATTCGAAGAACTTAACAAGAATCTCAATCATAACTAATCACTACAGATAAATACCACACCCATGTACCATCGACGTCATCACAACCAATACTATAGACTTCGACAACAAGTTACAACCAAACTTACAGAAATGCCCGAGTAAATACCTCTAACACCATGGCTCTCTAGCCGAAGAGCAATCAAATTACTATCTCACAACAACGGTCTCCATTGACCACGACCTCCGCCAGAGTTAAACTTACATCGCTCACCGTGTTTATCTTTGTGTTGTAATGTGCCCTTCGGAGGTTGAACGCTGCACACGTCCACGCGCCGCTCGCTGCGTGCTGCGCCGGCTTCACTGTTGACAGAAGCGGTCGACAATACAAGCGGCTAACGGGCAACATCAGCTATGTAACGTCTAAAATAGCTGGCTAAACCCTGACAGTCGCATGACCTCGTGCGTCCATGTCGTGCATCCGCCAACTCGGCGTTACTCCTCCCGACCTATACAACAGTAACGAGTGACTTTAATAACTGTTCGGCTATTCCTGACCAAAACGCTGAGACCGTAATGCACTAGCGGGTCGGGCGTACTAGGCCCCTTCATCCCTTCCTAACATAGCGTGGCCCGGGCGTACGTGGCCCCTTCGACCAGCTTACCAACCGTGGGTCGGGCGTGCTAGGCCCCTTCGCCCCCACTCTATAGCGTGGCCCGGGCGTACAAGGCCCCTTCAACCAGCTTACCAACCGTGGGTCGGGCGTGCTAGGCCCCTTCACCCTCACTCTGTAGCGTGGCCCGGGCGTACAAGGCCCCTTCAACCAGCTAACAACCGTGGGTCGGGCGTGCTAGGCCCCTTCACCCTCACTCTGTAGCGTGGCCCGGGCGTACAAGGCCCCTTCAACCAGCTAACAAACGTGGGTCGGGCGTGCTAGGCCCCTTCACCCTCACTCTGTAGCGTGGCCCGGGCGTACAAGGCCCCTTCAACCAGCTAACTAGCCGATAAGAATATTACAGAACGACCGAAAAGAACTAAAATACCGATGTACCCACTAATAAAAGAAAATAAAACGATGATCGATGTACCCACTAATCACCACAAAATAATGCAACTAACTGGCACACTCGCTAAAAACAGATGTATCGTCAGGAGGTGGGCCTATAACTTCAGCTATTTTCTGAAATAGCTTCCATACCGGAAGCGAAGGGAGACATTTCTTCGTTCAATGTAACTAACTGTATTAGTTAAATTTTGAAAGTGGGGGTGGATCTTATCCCACTTCTGATGTAGTCTTTCGACTTATTGGAAGCTCCTATTCTATATTTGCAAGGCGCGGGCGTAGGTTATACTCGCACTCTTTACAATAAATATTATGTAGGTAGTACTTAAAGTGATTATAACAAAATTGTAATGCGATCCGATCCAATCTATCGTGTGGCATAGGGAGTAACTCAGAGCAGTGCCTAGGACTTGCGACCCAGGTGTAGGTTTAAGGAGGCCCCCTTTGCAATGCGCATCAACGCTCACCTTCACTGCTCGAGTTATACGTCCCGCCTAGCCAAATTAATCGTAATAGGTAATAATTAATTCGATTGCACAAATTAATTATTGAATGAGTCTAGGTTAAGCTACTAGCAGGATACAACAAGTGTATCGTGCCAAGCCAGAGCCAAGACTGCCTTAGCCGAGGTGACACCGTTCGTTTTATACATGTCAGAACAATTCGAGTAATATAATAAATGAGGGTAGGTGACTATCGAACGATGTGCTAGGTGGCGCGATCGTTGCATCTGTTGTTTAATAATTCCTTTCTAATTGCGTAAGACAGCGCTAATTCCGACATATACTTTACAGATAGTTTGGATCCTTCCGTAACAGGCATACATAGTTATATAGGTATTACTTTAAATAGGTATATAGGTGTAAATACATTTACGTCATACATATTCAGTTCGTAAACAAACAGTTTATTATCGGCAAGATAACGCAGTTCGAAAAGTTATGTTGTTTATTTTATAGTTGTTTTATTTTTAAATAGATATTATATGTATATATTATACATTTAGTTGGCCATTTTAAGTTCCCGATATTTCGTCACTATTGCAAGCGCTGTGGTTGGTACAGAATATGGTGTACCCATGACTATGGCTCTCATTTATACATAATATACATTACAATTTACAAAAATGGGAAAAAAAATTACAATCTTCGACAAAAATGACAGTAATAGAAATACAACTCGAGAAAAATAATGATTTTTATCAAATGTTTTTATTTAAATGATACTCATTTTAATCTTCTCGTGATTGTAATAGAGATGTTATGTAGGTGGGTGCTGTCATATTAGTGGGTCATTTTTCTGGGACAGAAATCTTCAAAATATAACTGAGTTATACGACAAACACTTTTTATCAGGTGTAAATTAAGTAGATACGAGTATTTATATTAGGACCAGCAATTGCAGGTGATTTTGCTCGTTTGTTCTCAAAAATAGAAGTGCAAATGTACCAAATATTAATATTAATTAGCCTTCTCTCTCTCTCTCTCTCTCTCTCTCTCTCTCTCTCTCTTTCCTTTACACGATTTAATAAATTATTATTTATTTATTTCATTAATATGCACTATTGTTTTTATAGTATATAATAATTTGTTACACTTTCAACAGGATTATTATAAACTATTTCACCTAATTTATTAATATTATAAATTTTAAACTTGCCCATATTTTTTTCTTGGTTACAAATTTTTAATTTTTTAAAAGCATCAAAAAAAAATATTAAAAATTACTAGTATAGAACTAGTTATTTAATTTATTATTCATAGTATTAATATTGTAATTTGATTAAAAACTAGTTTTATTATTCATACATAAAATATTTCCTGTAATAATTCATAGATATACATTTAACACGTCCAGATCCGCCGTAGTTACATTATATACATAAATGCGAAAGTATGTAGTAACGTTTGTTACTCAATCGCGACGTAACAGCTTACAGAATTTAGCATAGAGACATGTTATAGTTTAAAACAGTTTAAGGGTACTGTTTATTCTGGAAAAATGTACAATTTCCGTGGAATTTATACGTAAATAAAATCTACTATGTAGCTAATTTTTTTGAAACTGACTGACCCGGTTAACTTTTTTTTTAATATATAGACTAGCGCTTGACTGCGATCTCACCGGATGGTAAGTGAAGATACAGCTTAAGATGGTGCACGCTTGCCTAGAAGATACCTATTCACTCTTGATTTGAAGATACCCATGTTATAATTAGTTGGGAAAACGGAAGCCGGAAGGGCATTCCAAATTCGTTGCCGATCTTTCCCCTAATCTACCCAAGAACTCTGGTCACCTTACTCACCACAGGAAATCAACACTGCTTGAACGCAGTATTATTTAGCTGTGATCTTCTGTAAGGTCGAGGTACTACCCCAGTCAGGCTACTCCAGATTTTTAGCAGGATATTTCTTGCCATGCCCTACCTCAGTTGAATAATAATAATAATAATAATAATAATAAAATTCTTCCTGTCAACGGAATCAGGTTTTCGCGCTATTTTTTATACAAATACAGTCATTTAGAGCAAATATCGAATTTTATTTTTAATTTTATTTTAGTACTAGCTGTGCCCGCAATTTCGTCCGCGTGGAATCTAACAAAAATTTTATTGTTCAGTTCGCAGGGTTATAAAATAAATTTCTAAAATAAAAGTAGTCTAAGTTACTCTTTATCGCATCAGCTATCCGCCAGTGAAATTCCCGTCAAAATCGATCCAGCCGTTTCAGAGATTAGCCGGAACAAACAGACAGAGACAGACAGACAACAAATTGTAAAAAATGTTATTTTGGTATATGTACCGTGTATATATCCATATGCGTTTTGTAAATAGCGGCTATTATGATATTACAAACAGACAATCTAATTTTATTTATTTGTATAGATGTATAGACGAGCGACGGTATAACTGCAGTTGGGCAATTTTTTTTTGTCATCGTCTGGCACGTGCTACGTTTAGGATTCAAATGAGGTCGGAAGTGTAGATAGGCATTATTTAGAATTCGAGGTCGCTTTATTATTTAGGTTGTTTTGTTTTATCAGTGGCAAGGCGTAATTTCGTATTGTGACTTGTATATGCGAAACGTTTAGATAAAACACGTTAGCGTGACGCGAATAAGTATAATTTGGCGACGAGTACATTTTGTTTGAGTTGTTAAGATTATAATAAAAACCTTTTTTATTCATACTTTTTTGTACCTACCTACACGTTTATTGTCATAAATGTTTATTTTTAGTTACTTTATTTTTTCCGCGAATTTCACTAATTATAATGAAATAACTCTTTCGGATTTTATCGCGGTTTATTAATTTTTTTAAATACCCGACGTTTAGGATACCTTACAGCAACGGGAGGAGGAAAGCAGTTCTTCCGTGACATGGTACATACACTTAATAGCCCGCGATAAAAATCTGAAAAAGTTGTTTTAGTTCTAGTATGACATACTTATATTTTATGTGTGTGTGTGTGTGTGTGTGTGTGTGTTTGAGCTATAAAAACATAAACAAAGAGCGTTATTATTTTAAGTAAAACTTATAGATCGCAAAGCTATAAAAACGACCATGATTCCTTTTTGTCCTACCATAAAAAATACTGTGTGGATAGTCTATTTTTTCTTCAATAAGATTACATTACTGTCAAAAGTTGTACCCGAGCGGACATTTTACAGATTATAATTATATATTAATTATTCTTGTTATATTTAGTAATAATATATTTTATTTATTTACATTCTTCAATGGAGTTATAAAACCGTGACGGGTAAATGTGAATCACAATTGCGATATTATTACATTTGCGGTCTTTATTTATAAACACTATAAGAATTAGAATGAAAAATATTTCTAGAATTATCTATCTCTTTATAGAAAATAAGTCTAACGTATAAAAAGTATTTTATTGACGAGTATAAATCCCGATTGTCAAACAGATCCCTCATTTGAATTCAAAGTAAGTTTATCTTAATATATATAAATCTCGTGTCACAATGTTTGTCCTCAATGGACTCCTAAACTACTTAACCGATTTTAGTCAAATTTGCACACCGTGTGCAGTTTGATCCAACTTAAAAGATAGGCTATATTTTATTTTGATATATTATGTTATTATTATATTTCAGAAAAAAATAAGGTGATACGAAGTTCGTCAGGTCAGCTAGTAAAGCTATAAAATGGACATCACGGTTTAATAATTGTGTTTGCTCCCAAACGAAAAAAACCGACTTCAATTACATCGACGAGTAATACAACGTAGATCGACGAAAAAATAGTCAAGTAACTACGCGTTATCAAAGATTACTCCAAAAGTTTTAATCAGATCTGGATGAAATTTAAATGTGACCATATGATAAACAACGGCATCCGATTAAATTAAAATTCATCAAAATCGGTACACCCAGTAAAAAGTTACGCGGATTTTCGAGGGTTTCCCCCGATTTATCTGGGATCCCATCATCAGGTCCTGGTTTATTTATCATGGTACCACACTTAGGATATCTTCTCAAAACAAATCAACAAAACTTCTCAAACAAAACTCTCTTCTCAAACAAAAAAGGAATTACGAAAATCAGAAACGACGAAGTTATCCCTGAAATACATAAAAAAATACCTCCTAGTAACCTCCTCCTTTTTTTAAGTCGGTTAAAAAAAGCAAAACATTTACCGTACTCGAAGTTAAAATAATAAATAAAGAAACTATTTTTAAACAGCAGCACTCTAGAAATAGTGGTTGTATTTAAGGATAAAAAAATATATATTTAATACTTTAAGGCTGGTCTGGAACACTACTACATAGAGAGATTTGATTTCATTGAGATAATCGTAACACAATTGTAAGTTGAATAAAGGAGATCCACATTCTCGCTTCATAGCTTAAACGAGATTACTACCAAGTTCTCGACGAGTGTTTATATTTATTAGATAATAATGCTTAAAAGTATGTATGTCAGTTCCGATGCGCAATTAGACTTTACTCCTCAATAACTGTTACCGTCAAACTTAAAAAATATATCTATCTCTTTCTCGCAAGAGACGTTGAGAGGTTTCACTTCCCAGGTTTTTTTCGTACCAATAAATTACTTACTTTAATTAGGACTAAACTCCAATAAATTTTAAACACCTGAGATTCATCTAATAATCGAACGTGTACTGTATATTTGTTGTATATTTTTGCAAGGTTCGGCCGATAGCGTTATCGCGCGTCACGCCTACATGCGCACACTTGGCTATATTAATATTTTGTTTGTTACTAAGTTGCCTAAAAATGTACAAATATCAATAATTATGTTTTCAATCTGTTGTGGAATGAATTTAATTTAAAAAAAATTAAAGAAACATTTGGAACACTCCATAGTATTTTAATATACATTTATTCACTATTCAGCCTGTAACATCTCACTGCTGGGCAGGGAAAGAAAGATCGGAGGCTAATCAACCGCGCTGCTGCAGTGCAGGTTGGCGGATGTATTCCTACTATGAGTAACGATCGCTATCAGGTGTATATGATGAAAACCGCAAACATCATCTTGGCGTGCTACCAGACCGGAAATAAATATTTGTATAAACACAAATATCCACTCCGAGCGGGATCGAATCCGCAAACCGCCCGCTGGTGTTTAGACACCTACACGGCACACGCACCACTTAACCAGAGTGCTTAATATCATTGTTGAATAATATACAGAGTATTATTTTGCTATGTGCAAAGTAATACTACATATACTAAATTAAACCTATATCAGTGAGTACCAGTAAGCTTTGGAGCCTACTTGTGTCGGACGATCCACAGGGAGCCGACGACTGGATATCACGATTGTGGCGCGGTGGTGGACTCGGCCGCCAGGTGCGCCCGAGTTGGGCGGCGAGAGGTATAACGAGAGGCTTAGTGTCATTGATACTACAGTTTTCTTATAGATAAATTTTGATTCAAAAAATCAGTAGAATTTGTCATCCTTGAATGGTAGACTCAGCTCCGCGATCACAGTAAGAAAAGTTAAATAACCGACCGACGTTGCTACTGCACGTTTAGTATACTTTAGCTATTTTCATAGTGCTATGTCTTACATATACATTGTCCGTGTAATGCTACAAGTATTAAGACTATAAAATGGCTATTCGCGGCCATTATGGTTTTGGAGGTCGAGTCTCCCTGCGGAATGTTTATCATGAGGTAGATATATTAACAATTGCGTCACAATATATTTATAAAAATATTATCTATATTCATAATAATATCAATTGTTTGTATATAAATACTAATAACCGCAGTATAAACACGAAAAGGAATAACAAAATTGTAACTCCACGTTTCCGAGTGATCAAAGAGAACCTCTCTTTTTGGGTATAGTATTCGCATGTATAATAAAAATCCACAAACGATATTGTAATTTCTGAGAATACATTTAAAGTTTGTTTAAGTGGAAATGTGTTGTGTGGACTTAAGTGACGCTGTATTTCATGCAAGACGTTGTCTGCTGAATGCATTCCGAACTTGTGGCACCTTCACTTTTAAAAATAATTAAAATTTTAATTTGTAAAATGTTAATTCGTCGGTGCTTTTGAAGTCTATTTGAAAAAAGATATTTTTGATTTAATATATGGCTCTGTAGACTTGTATTTTATTTGTAAAGACATGTTTAGGTCTGTCAGCAGAGACGAATAAATGAATTTAAAGGGCATTTTTTATTTATTAACTTCATAAATAAATTTGTCTGTGTCAAATTTTACAATTACTAATAAATTAATTTAAAGCTCAAAATAACAATCCATTTCATTATATAAATGACTTATGTCTGTGTGTATAGTAACAATGCTTTCATGCTGGCTGTGAAACTAAATATTTAAGAATTGTATATTATATTGAAGTCGTATGTAAAGCAAGGCTGTTGAGTTTTCCGATTGTCAATAAAACCTACATACTGAAAGTTGAGATGAATAGTTTGTAGCTTCATAAGAAACATAATTGTTTTGTTAAAAAATACTGTAAGTATGCTCAGTAAAATGAGAGTTCAAATTTTTTTAAGCCTACGTTAATAAGAAATTTATTTATTTTATTTCAATTTTTCTTTTAATTTAGACAATAATATTTAACATTTATTGCTTCACCCAAATATACAGTTAAACAAAATAGAAATATTAAAACGCAATATTATTGTTACTTAAGTTTAAAAACAATCCTATTGTATTAACTACTGTAAGTGAACTAATTTAATAAATAAAGCCTGTGTCTTAGGTTCAGTGCCAACCCCTAAAGAAATATTTGATTTTATTTTTTGACTAATATTAAATAACATCCTTCTAATTAGTTTTAAAATTTATCTTTTGTTAACGGTCGAAAACACGTCACTCCACACGAATGTCAAAACTGTACTATTGGACATTGGTTGGATTTAGATTCTTACATAATAAATTAATGAAGAGATGTCGATTGACTGCTACGTGTAAAGATGCCTGATGATTATCCAATAAAGGATCGAAACGTCGCGTGAATTTGCAATTAGTGGTTTGATTGGCACCTTATGTCCACTTTCCTGCGAACCGTCAAAGAATACTTATAACAAATGGACACAACGATAAATAATTTGATTTTATGTATTATGTAATAGTCATCATCATCACCATCATCATCATTTCAGCCTATTGCAGTCCACTGTTGGACATAAGCCTACACAAGTTCGCGTCAAAAATGGTGTGAACTCTTGTGTGTTGCCCATAGTCACCACGCTGGGCAGGTGGGTTGGTGACCGCAGGGCTGACTTTGTCGCAACGAAGACGCTGCTGCCGTCTTCTGCTTGTTTATTTCAAAGCCAGCAGTTGGATGGTTATCCCGCCATCGGTCGGCCTTTTAAGTTCCAAGGTGGTAGTGGAACTGTGTTATCCTATATTTATGTAATAGTAACATAATGTAATAAATTAAAAATTTACATATTATCAAGAATTATTTTAAAAATTAATGTTAATGATACGAAAACAAGCATAACCGGTTTTCTAGGCGTCTATTACTGCTAAGCACGTAAAGGGAAGTTTGCTTAAATCTTATCTAGATAAGAGCCGGCTTTAAAGACGCTGATGTACGTTCAAATAAATAAAAAATAAACAAACTAAAAAAACTTTATATTTACACAAAATGAAGTCATAAAGAATTAACGCTAAAGATAATGTTGAATCACACGATACGTTTTCTAGTTAGACACAAATAACGTGAATTTAGTATAATTATGTACTATTAAAGACTTCAATTAAAGTTATATGTAGGTATGTTGTAATTTATTAGGTTTTATAGTACCCGCAAGGATTCTTCTGCTTAACATATAAAATTATATAAAAGAATAAACATTGAATAAGCTAAACGATGCTGTGTGGTTACGGCATTAAAGAATATAGCCACCCCCTCTCTTCCCGTGGGTGTCGTAAGAGGCGACTAAGGGATAACACAGTTCCATGACCACCTTGAAACTTAAAAAGCCGACCGATGGCGGGATAACCATCCAACTGCTGGCTCTGAAATACATAGGCCGAAGACGGGCAGCAGCGTCTTCGGTGAGACAAAGCCAGCGCTTCGGTCACCAACCCGCCTGTTCAGCGTGGTGACTATGGGCAACACACATGAGTTCACGCCATTTTCAGCGCGAACTTGTGGAGGCCTATGTCCAGCAGTGGACTGCGATAGGCTGAACTGACTGAAGCTAAACGTGTAAAAGTAGGTTTTTTACATGAGGACACTTTAAATTTCTAATTCACTTTACACTTTTTATTTCTATTTATATCTAAAACAATTTGGTCGGTAAGCAAGCGTATGTTCGTCGTGATGGTATGTGGTTACATAGCCTATGGATGCCTGCAAAACTCGCCTAAATTTCAACGAAAATTTTTTGCTCAAATCTGGGACAGACGGATTGGGGAAGTATCTCAACTTTACAGAAGGTTGTGACCTTGTAAATAATACTTTTATTTATTTATTTATTTATTTATACTTTATTGTACACCACAACTACATTTTCAAAAATCTTATTCTTAAAAGCAAATTTGTTTTGATGGTAAATATTTTCAAACTAATAATTGTCAACCTTTTTTATTTTTTTCCAATTTTTGTATTTATAATCCTTGTTTTATTATTGTGTTGTCATCTTTGTATACAGACTAGTATTATTTATGTTTTCGCTATCTGAACGCAAAGTCTGATTATGTAAGAGTAAACTAAATTTTGGGGGAGACACTGTGGCCTGTAACACACCTTTTTTAAGCTAGCATGGGTCGCAGGGTTTCTTGATATTGTTAAACTACATAATTTGAGCAAAATAAAAACTATTCATTATTATTATTTATTATTATTTTAAGCAATAAACATATTTAAAAACATTTACACTATACTGTACTGTGCGTACTGTTCTCAAGTACTGTTGTGATTCAGTGGTTAATAAAGTACCCAGAGCTCCTTAGAGTCGACAGCGCGCTTATAAAGCTCATGGTGATGCCGACGTCCATGGGCTACTTATATTAACTTTGATAAACACCCTAGTAGTATATAAAATATTACATCTATTAATACATATAATAAAAATGTAACTGGTATTATTGGAACCTTTATCAATAGCACCCATATAATGATTGTCAGAATTTTGGCTGTTTGTCTGTGCGTTTGTGCACGCTAATCTCAAGAACGGCTTATCCAGTTTAAGTGTGGTTTTTACTAATATATTGGAATAGGTTGAAACACTTTTCAAGAACGACCATCAAAACTATGACCGCCAACTTAACAGCCTATTACTAATCAGTGCAAAAACATTACATAAAATGATGTACTCATTTTAACGCAGCTGATTTAGGCGTCTTGTCGTTCTAAGTTTCTTAGATTCCATTACAAAAGGAAATAACTACAGTGATAACAGTACAGCATGACTCAATGTATCGTAAATTTCGTCATTTAAATATTATATTCACAGATAATTTTAAACCTTATTTACATATACATACAAATTATATTTGTACAGGAATTTGGCAAATTACTCTGCAATATGCGGAGAATAGTACGAGATTTTTTTTTTTTATATTGAGTGCGGTATGAAAAATCACAAGGTAATGAATTTGGTATATTTATTTGGTATCTTCGGGAGATTTAAATCTTATCGCCTGTTTCTGTTGCTGACAAATTTATCTGACGACCTGCTACTGCAATTTGTCCATCTGTCCCACAATACTATATGGAATTTTTTAATCTATTACAAGACGTAATACAATCCCTAACACATTTATAACTAACTGATAAATCCTATCGGTAACTTAAGTACAAGATAAGCTTTATCAGATACCTGTAAACAGTCACATATCTTTACACACAGTAAGTTAAAATATTACCTTACTATGGCTCCACGATCGAATAAATTCGTGAATGAAGATTTCTTAAATGACATATGTTGTCATGTTTTTTGTTTTAAACACGAAGGAAGTTCCAAAGGGCTTAGTACCCCTGTTTTTGTATCGACCCTCTATTTGCGTTTCTCAGTCGACTAAGTACACAGAATGTAGAGGTTGTCGGAATTGGTATGACTGTGAATTGGGCCTTTTTTTACACTACATACTTAAATGTATATGAGTTAACTTTTAATAACTGTATGTTCTTAAATATTAAAATTATGTTAATATAAATTTATGTTTCATAAAATATTATTGTAAAGTACAACGTTTTTTTTTTTATGTATGTTACATCAGAACTTTTGAGCGGGTGGACCGATTTCGACAAATTTTGTTTTAATCGAAAGGTGGTGTGTGCCAATTGGTCCCATTTAAATTTATTTGAGATCTAACAACTAGCTTTCGAGTTATATCTAATAATGCGTTTTTACTTGACGCTTTTTTAGTAATCTTTGATAACGCGTAGTTTCTTGACTATTTTTTCGTCGATCTACGTTGTATTACTTGCCGATGTAATTGAAGTCGGTTTTTTTTTCGTTTGCGAGCAAACACAATTATACTTGTGAATAATATAACCTAAATAGCCTTGAACACGTCAAAGCTTAAGAATTATTAACCGATTTCATTTCCCTATTTTAGGTTTTCTAATATTTCGTAAAATGTTCTTATAGAATGAAAAATTAAGAAAACTATGCAGAAAATTAAAAAAAAAGCCGTAAGCTTTACAACTATTTAAATTTCACGTGTTTGATAAGTTCAGAAGACGTATAACGAGACAGCTGTTTAAATTATATTTGACGTAACAAAAAAAATACTTATTTTTAATATATTACATACACATGATAATTTTTCAAAAGAGTTATTCTTTCATTAAGTTACTTGTCATGTGATTATTTAAAATAATATTATGCAATATTGTATTGTATAATTGTATTGTATACTTAAAATCATGTCTTATGCATGAGCACGTAATACTGTATCTCCCAATAATAATAACTTATATTACTAACTATATACTAATACTAGTGAAAATATTTTATTTAAAAAATAGGATTGAGCTCAATTGATATATAGCATATTAATAAAAAACGCCAGATATAAATCCTCCTTTGTACACAATCTATGTATATAATAAATAAAAAATAAAAAATAGGCTAATAAAATGATATGGATATTTTTTAAATATAATAAACAAAGAAATCATCTCGGCTGTCACACATCCTAAACTAAGCATTAAAAGTACAAATATCTTGTCACTGAAAATATCAAACTGGCACAAATAAAACTGAACTTAAAAAAATGATCGAGAAAGATTTGACTGATGTTTTTTTTTCATATTTGTTATTGTCTCGACAAGGTTTTTTTTATAAAAGAAAAAAAAATCGAAATTGACCGTAATTTTCGAAAAATTAACAACTAGTAGCTATATTTCTGTGAAACTGTTTAAAAATGCAAATTTGACAGTTGCGCTGTCACATATTTTAATAACAACAATTTTGCGTGATATTGGCAGAGCTATCTGTGTTTTTGCACTATTGCTGCTGCAACTTTTCTATGCATATTTTTCCTCTATCTAAAGAAAGTCTGGAAGAGACGCTTAAGCTATTTCTATCAAACTTTTTAATCTATGAAACTTAGTAAATAGCTTAAATTCTTTCAAAACCTCGAGTTCCGATAAGACTATTTCATCCTACCTATACAAGACGTGTCCCGCAGATTTACCCATATTAATTATATACTTGATAGAGTTATTTATATCAGAAATTCTTGTAAATTTGTTATTTTCTTTGGCAACTTGACTTAGCATAACTAAAACAAGAAGAAATAATTATTCAATTTGGTGCAGTCCTTCGGATATAATGAGTAGGAGTGTACATACTAGCACCTATTTTTATATATACATGTAACCTTGAACCGACAACTCGCGTACTTCTTTTTAAGCAATTTACATAAATATAACTATTTGAGAATTCATTACGTGTACGTACATAAATCTATTGATAAATATTTTTAACCGACTACCAAAAAAGAAAGATAACCTCCTGTTCTCAATTCGATTGTATTCTTTATGAATGTTACCTCAGAACATTTGACTGGACTGATTTCGATGATGAAAGGTGGCGCGTCTCATGTAGTCATTTAATTTTAATTGAGATCTGACAGTCTGACAAGTACGTTCCGGGCTATATCTAATAATGCGTATTTACATGACTATTTTTACGTGTTTGCGAGCTAACACGATTATTATATTGTAATCTATAATAATAATATATATAAAAGCGAAAGGTCACTCACTCATCACGAAATCTCCGAAACTATAACACCTACAAACTTGAAATTTGGCAAGTAGGTTCCTTATAAGACGTAAGCATCCGCTAAGAACGGATTTTACGAAACTCGCCCCCTAAGGGGGTAAAACGGGGGATGGAAGTTTGTATGAAAGTCCTATGTTTTTGAAGTAAGAGACTTGAAATTTAAAATGTAAGCTCTATAGATGGTGAAAAGGTGTCCAAATAACATATCTTTAGAAATCAACCCCCTTTTGGGGTTAAAACGGGGGATGGTACACTGACTCACTCATCGCGAAATCTCCGAAACTATAATAGCTACAAACTTTAAATTTAGCAGGTAGGCTCCTTATAGGTTGTAGACATTCGCTAAGAACGGATTTTACGAAACTCGACCCCTAAGGGGGTAAAACGGGGGTTGGAAGTTTGTGTGAAAGTCACATGTTTTTGAAGTAAGAGACTTGAAATTTAAAATGTATGCCTTATAGATGATGAGAAGGTGTCCAAATAATGTGTCTTTAGAAATCAACTCCCTTTTGGGGTTAAAACGGGGGATGGTAGGTTTACTCACTCATCACGAAATCTCCGAAACTATAACACCTACAAACTTGAAATTTGGCATATAGGCTCCTTTTAGGGCGTAAACATTCGCTAAGAATGGGTTTTACGAAATTCGACCCCTAGGGGGGTAAAACGGGGGTTGGAAGTTTGTATGAAAGTCCTATGTTTTTGAAGTAAGAGACTTGAAATTTAAAATGTACTTTCTTTAGATATTGAGAAGGTGTCCAAATAATGTGTCTTTAGAAATCAACTCCCTTTTGGGGTTAAAACGGGGGATGGTAGGTTTACTCACTCATCACGAAATCTCCGAAACTATAACACCTACAAACTTGAAATTTGGCATATAGGCTCCTTTTAGGGCGTAAACATTCGCTAAGAATGGGTTTTACGAAATTCGACCCCTAGGGGGGTAAAACGGGGGTTGGAAGTTTGTATGAAAGTCCTGTGTTTTTGAAGTAAGAGACTTGAAATTTAAAATCTACTTTCTTTAGATATTGAGAAGGTGTCCAAATAATGTATCTTTAGAAATCAACTCCTATTTGGGGTTAAAACGGGGAATGGTAGGTTGACTCCCTCATTACAAAATCTTCGAAACTATAACAGCTACAATCTTGAAAGTTGGCAGGTAGGCTCCTTATAGGTTGTAGACATTCGCTAAGAGTTGATTTTATGAAACTCGACCCCTAAAGGGCTAAAACGGGGGTTGGAAGTTTGTATGAAAGTCCTATGTTTTTGAAGTAAGAGACATGAAATTTAAAATGTATGCTCTATAGATGGTAGAAAGGTGACCAAATAATGTATCTATAGAAATCAACTCTCTTTTGGAGTTAAAACGGGGGATGGTAGGTTGACTCACTCATCACGAAACCTCCGAAACTATAACAGCTACAATCTTGAAATTTGGCAGGTAGTTTCCTTATGGGGTGTAAACATCCACTAAGAACTAATTTTACGAAAATCGACCCCTAATAGGGGATAAAACGGGGGTCGGAAGTTTGAATGAAAGTCTTATGTTTTTGAAGTAAGAGACTTGAAATTTAAAATATATGCTCTATAGATGGTGAGGAGGTGTCCAAATAATGCATTGTAATCTATAAATATAAAAGAGAAAGGTCAGTGATTCACTCATCACGAGAACTCAAAAACCGCTGGATGGTCTATCCATCCAGGTTGGACAAAGATAAAGTTTGGCAGGGATGTAGATTATAGTTAGCAGACGTCCGCTAAGAACGGATTTTACGATATTCCATCGCTAAGGGGGTTTAATTGGGGTTGATAGTTTGTATGAAACATATACAGCCTGAAAATAAAACCAAAAATGTGGTGTATGAGGTGAGATGTGGTGAGAGGTTTTATAAAAATAACTATTAAATTATACTAAATTGTGCCTTTTAAAAAGTTACTCAGTTTGATAAGCATTTCAAGTGACTGAAATAAAAAAATAATTTGCGTTAAACATCTTAATAGTAATACATATCTTCATAACCACGAGGACGTAATCGCGGGCAACAGTTAGTGTATTATAAGTCCCCAAAAGTTTATGTAATCGATTCGCTCAAAATTTACTGAACGTGTTTCATGCGGTTTCAACATTGTAGAGAGGGCTCCACCATTGGCAAGAGGAAGGTTTACGGAACGGCTAAGCCGATTTTGATGAGAGTTTCACTGGAAGTTTGCCGGCAAAACTTTGTGACACACTAATTTCAACGCGGGCGAAGCCGCGGGCACCGCTAGTCTAATATATAAAATTCTCGTGTCGCGGTGTTTGTAGTTAAACTTCTCCGAAACGGCTTGACCGATTTTCATGAAATTTTGTGTGCATATTGGGTAGGTCTGAGAATCGAACAACATCTATTTTTCAGCCCCGTAAGCTACGGGGGGGGGGGGATTAAAGGGGTTAATAACATATATGGCAAAACAACGTTTGCGGGGTCAGCTAGTATACGTATATATTTATGTAGTTTTTAAATTGTAAATACTTTAGAAAATAAAATTCTAAACGAAGGCGTCGAATTTATTTTGGATTATACATAAATAGCTGTGCCCCGGGGTTTCACACGCTTTAATTTGATAAAATATAGCCTTTCTCGTTAAATAGGCTATACAAAAAAAAAAAATTTTTCGTTTCAAAAAAGTACTTTCTGAGATTATGGCATATAAATCAACACACAAACATTAGCTTTATAACATCAGGCTGGATAAGGAAATGAAAATAAAATTATTTTACATGCCCCAATGCGATCTCACCCGCAATATAATAGAGATTTCATATTAGCTAATAATTTAACCATAAATTAAGAACGTATTTTTTTAAACATTATAGGTACTGTTAGTAAAATTATTTAAAACGGGATATTTACCTTTTTTTTATTTTTATTTTTTTTGCGGAACTCGATATTTCGACATTATCTACGAATGTCTTGTTCACGAGACTGTATATCCCGGTTTAAATCATTTTAGTTATGAAAATAACCATATTAATTTAAAAACATTATACTGTTGACCCTAGCAACCTTCACAGCATCATCGGTTAAGGGGACCGGACAGCTAAGAAAAGTGAGTCCTTTACCAATGTTACACATTGGCGCACTGTTACCAAATCCTGAACAAAATGATAATTACAAACGTTTCGTGTACTTTATTTATAATTAATTGATTAAAACAAATATTATTTCATTTTTAAAATGACCATTTAAATTTGTAGCCTACTTGAATAAAGTAATTGTTAATTTTGATTATTTAATGAAACAGTTTAAACATTGTTACCAACAAAAATTAAAAAAAAAACTTTTATATCGCAAACTCTTTTGTGCAAAATCATACGGATCATAAAAAAAGAAAGCTACATACTTTTTACGTCACTCATCTAATATCAACGGGATATATGATATGTTAAATATGACACGACTGCTTGATTGTAAACTACCGCTAACTATATACCGGAATATTATAAAAGCAATGTTTTATAGCCTAGGCCTATATATATTTCAACAGACCAATAATCACAATTAGAAATATGATAATTATGTTAAATATGATACGAAATTTGGAATATAAGCCACTGTGAATATACATGTAGGTACTTTAATATTGAGAACGTCATATTTTATAGCCTACATACCTATTTATAGGCCTAGATATATCAATAAACAAAATAATAAAAGAATTATGTCTAATCTTGAGATAATTGTTCAAAAATAAAATAATTGTGTTTGCTCGCAAACGAAAAAAAAACCGACTTCAATTACATCGACGAGTAATACAACGTAGATCGACGAAAAAATAGTCAAGTAACTACGCGTTATCAAGGATGACTCAAAAAGTAGTTATCAGATCTCAATAAAATTTGTATGTGACCACATGACACACATGAGCTTTCGATTAAATTAAAAATTATCAAAATCGATACACCCAGTAAAAAGTTACCAAACTAGGGTTATCCCCTTTCCAACAAAAAAAGAATTATCAAAATCGGTACATCCAGTAGAAAGTTATGCGGTATAATACAAGTAGGTCGACGAAAAAAGCGTCAAGTAAAAACGCATTATTAGATATAACTCGAAAAGTAGTTGTTAGATCTCAAATAAATTTA
This sequence comes from Melitaea cinxia, assembly GCF_905220565.1. NCBI lineage: Eukaryota > Metazoa > Arthropoda > Insecta > Lepidoptera > Nymphalidae > Melitaea > Melitaea cinxia. The sequence goes on along the minus strand of NC_059419.1, from coordinate 2,704,521 downwards.
AATGGGACCAATTGGCACACATCACCTTTCGATTAAAACAAAATTTATCGAAATCGGTCTACCTGGTCAAAAGTTCTGATGTAACATACATAAAAAAAAACATTCGAATTGAGAACCTCCTCCTTTTTTGGAAGTCGGTTAAAAACAATCTCTATCAGACAAATTTAAAAAATAATTTCATTATTTATTTTTTAATGTTTTTAATGTGGCACAAAATAAAATAAAAAAGTAACTTAAAAAATATAAAACGCCAGTTTTTTTTCTTCAATATATTAGTATTAACATATTTATATTCATTTAAATTTTCACATACACAAAATAATGCTAAACTGCCTATTTATGAAATGCCTCGCCTTTTTTTGCGCGAACGTCACTTGAAGCGTAAAAAAAAATTATAATTGAAGTACTTAAACTTAATTATATTTTATTACACAACTTAATTATGATAGAGCCTATAAGTATATTTATCTTTGACAACGCCTTGGCGCGGTTTGTATTACTTGCTACCTAAAGGTTGTGGGATTGATACCCGCTTTGAGTTTGGATGTAACATATATATATTTATTTGCAACAATAATACCGGTTTCTAACTCCAGCTCTCTATGTACCAATTTTCATTACTATTAGTGCTGTAGGTTTTGCGTGAAAGAGAAGGAACATCCACCCATCCATCGCCACAAACTTAACTTACAATATTAAATAATTTACATAGTAGGAGCAGCTTATAGATACAATGGCTAATTTCATAAATTGTTTATTTACCTAGAATAACTTAAGATTCATATGTTTTATTGAGGTTTGACACAACAGGATATATCCTGTTCAAAATCGTGTCAATCCGATATACGATACGGTAGTGATCTCCTGGACAGGGTCGAGGATCGACAACGCAGTTGCGATTTGTTGCAGGCGTCTATAGGCTTCGATCAGTGTTTACCATCAGGTGAGCCGTACGCTTGTTTGCCGACCTAGTTGTATAAAAAAGGATACTCGTTTGAGTATTTGTTTAATTTTATAACTTTAAAAATACATCTAATTTTCATTATCCGTTATGTTCTTTGCTAAAATTAATATAATAAATTTTTTACAACAAAAAATACTTGGAGTGTAACAAATGAAGAGTTCAATAGCCTTTATTTAAAAGTTTTAGTTTGTATAGGAGAGTATCAAATTTTCTGCTTTATATTCGCTGTGATGTTGCTATGAAGACTGAATAAAATACTTAATTATATAAAATATTTGGTACTTGAGGATTTACACGTTTTCTTTGTATACGTACAATTTTTAGCGTATGTTTTTGCTGCCAGCAATTACTACGACGTTTTCTAACCTATAGTTTTTGTCAAGAATATGGCTATCTGAGACAAAGGATTTTTATGAATCTGGTACTAAGATATTCGATGTTTTTATCTCTTATTGTTTCAGTTAAATGTTTCTGCTCTGGCAATATAAGTCAAATGCGATGGTTGCCTCTAGGTATATAACACTGTCTGCAAAGATTAAGCTGTCTAACATAAAAAATATATATGTATAGAAGGCAGGAAAGTATATAGAAGAGTTTAAATATTAAATTTTATAACATTAACTTAATTATAGGGTTTTCCAAAAAACAAGACAGGTGTATGAAATGGCACAGCTATGGCTTAATCTTTTTATGTCTTTCAAGTAGGACTTACGGCTTCACGGTACTTTTGAGTCCTCATCATCATCATCATCAACAATATATATCCTAAAAATGTAACGGATCGCTGTCTGTACATGGAAGGTATATGAAAAAAAATATTATTGGGAACTTTATCAACGCAAATAGCACCCAAAACAATGATTGTTAGAATTTTTGTCTGTTTATCCGTGCGTTTGTGGACGCTAATCTCAGAATGATCTCAGAAAGGGCGTGAGACGTGGTTTTGACAAATATATTTTTGTAAGCTTAACTTAACATACAGAGTTAATTTCATATCAATCGGATCATAAATAAAAAAGTTATGGCAATTTAAAAATCACGTTGAACATGTAAATACCCAAACGACGGTGTTTATAATCCAAAATAAACCAAAAGAAATATCTAAAAAATGCTGTCCTTAGTCAGTATTCCACGCGGACGAAGTCGCAGGCTGTATTGTATTCTCTTAATACGTTAATTATAGGTAGTTTACCGATTGGAAGCTACCGCTTTGGAATGTAGATTATGCTGAGAGTAATCGGCAAGAAACTTCATCGGTATATAAGTTTTAGAGCTACTCATTCATGTCCTTCATTTATACTAGCGATTTATATGATACTAGCGACCCACCTCGGCTTCGCACGGGTGCAATATAAGTAAAATAAATATAATACATATAAACCAACTAGAAAAAAGGTCAGGCTCAACCAGATCATGTATCAGGACCGGATCCAGGAGGCCAGATCCAGCAAGCTCTATCAGGACCAGGTCTGGTCCCGACAAGGATAGCCTGATGTAAAATATAATCAAGTATGGCAAGGCATACTGGATCAGGACCCGGTCCGGTCCAGATCAGGATAGCCTGATGTAAAATATAATCAAGTATGGTAAGGTATACTGGATCAGAACCCGGTCCGGTCCAGATCAGGATATCCTGAAAGAAATTACGCGAACTGAGCCTGATGTTTTTAAGCGCACTTAGTATATATAATACAGTTATCAGGACAGTCTAGCAGGGAGTCCATTTCTACACAGTGGAGCAGTCGTAAGTAATGGGAAATAGTTAATTAGTAGTTAATTATTAGAAGTTAATAAATAAAATTTATTTAATAATAATAATTAATTAATAACATAAAAATAAATAAAAATAATTAATATCTAAAATAAAAACATAAATAAATAATACATTGGAAAAAATAAACGGAAATAAATATCATAATAATTATGTTAAGTAACATATTTATAATATCAATTCGCTTTTTTTTTGTTAAACAATTTTTTCAAAAATATACATTCGTGTTTTTTAAAAGGACCTGACCGAACCGGCTGATCAGGATGAGATGAGATTTCAAAGCCAGTGGCAGTGGCAAAAAGGATGTTTCAAAGCCAGCGGTTAGATCTATATTCTTTGGTGCCGTAGCCACACAGCACAACGGAGTGAGATAGGAATGTTATATTTTAACGGGAAGAAAAGGAACAATCAAAATCGTATAATCCACTAATCACGTAGCACGAAAGCTAGTTAAGAAGTACAAAGCAAAATATAAGAACAAAAGAAACCGTATGGGGTCGTGGGACACCAGATAGGAACGAAGTTCCTTATTAATTTAAAATATTAATTTCAAGTTCTACTTGAGATGTAAAGAAAATAATTATTCGGGTATACATTTTTTATTCAGATTTTTTTATCGATAAAAACTTCGTTCCAAAAAAAAATCTAGAATTCATATACAAAATTTCATTCTCCATTGCATCTGTAATTTAATTTATATACTAGGTAGTAAGGTAGGTAGGGTTCCATTATTAAATATGAATTTAAAACTTGTACTTTATTCATTAGGGAGCAGGTCCTAATGGTCTACTCTTTTTCCTGCTGTTAGTCTGTTCGTAACTTATTCGTGAGATAAACTTAATTCACAACCTGTAAAACAGGCCCAATTATGCGACTTTTGATTATATCAAACTGGCCCAGATTGATGTAACATCACATCATCATCATCATCACAGCAGCCTTTCGCAGTCTACTACTGGACATAGGCCTCCACAAGTTCACGCCAAAAATGGCGTGAACTCATGTGTTTTGCCCATAGTCACCACGCTGGGCAGGCGGGTTGGTGACCGCAGGGCTGGCTTTGTCGCACCGAAGACGCTGCTGCCCGTCTTCGGCCTGTGTATTTCAAAGCCAGCAGTTGGATAGCTATCCCGCCATCGGTCGGCTTTATAAGTTCCAAGGTAGTAGTGGAACTGTGTTATCCCTTAGTCGCCTCTTACGACAACCACACAGCATACAATGTATGTATGTATAGTATAGGTCATTTCACTCGTAAAGAATGTTAAAATTTCGCTCTTATATATCTATCTTCTTCTGTATATTAATACGTGAAGCAAAAACTTTGTACCCCTTTTTCCGAAAATTGCGTGAATGGAGGAGTATGAAATTTCGCACACTTATAGTTTATATAAATAATAATATCTTAGAATAAATATCTTACAATATACATAGACGGTCGTCTGTTCCTATGGTAAGCAACTTAATGCTTGTCTTATAGATAATAGCCGGCTGATATAGCTAAATACTACTATACTAAGTATACATAGAAATTTTACATATATAAATATATAAATACAAATGTTACACCCAGACTCAGGCGGGAATCGAACCCGCAACCAACGGAGCAGAAAGCAGGACCACTACAAACTGCGCCAACGAGCTAGTCAATATAGGTATAGAAGGAATGCAGAATTCTAATTTTTTTTAAATAATGCATAAAAATGCATTAAATCGATAAAAAAAAAATATTACACACACTATCACGTCTTTTTTGTTTATTATTTTAGAAATAGAGAGAGATAAAATTCCCATATTAAATGTACTTAGCCTCACGATTTACCAGCACTTTAAGACTTTTTTACTAGGCAAATTATTACAAATATACTTACTGCCTAGAGTATTCGTCTGTCAGTCGTCTGTTACAGTTAGTCAGAAATTTTATTTCATAACTTGTAGACACGTGTAAATACCTCTTTCGATTTTATCTGTACTTTCTGAAGTTAACACTTTAAAAAAAGGCCATTGTATATGTATGAATTGTAAATTTGCGTAAAATATAAATAACAGTAAAACTTATAGACAATGGAACGTTCTATATCTCGATAATAAAAAAAAAAAACATACCTGTTTACCATAATTAAAACATTAAAATAATACTTCAAAGTTCATAAGCCGATGAATTTTTTTTTTCGTATATTTAATTCTTACACGTGTGTGGGTTGATTATTATTATTTAGCGCGATTATTAAAAATAAGGAAATACCTACATATACTAAATAAATTCATTTATTTATTTGTAAAACTTTATAAATTGTTACAAAATAAATTTAATTTGTATAATTTAACGAGTTTGATTTAAATGCATTAAAATATTGATTTTTTTACTCTATTGAGTATTTTTAAATATCAATATATAAAGTTGGCATCCGCATGAATAAATGCGTACAAATTGAAAGATTTGAATATTTTATGTCTATTTATTATTTACGATATTGGGAGTGAAGATTTTAAAATGAGGAAATGATAGCACGTATGTACGAACATACTGTCCAGAAATCATCTATAGAAATTGTATAGGAATTTCAAATGAATTAAGAAATTCAAAATTCAAATAAGATAATACTTAATGAAGCCTTTGCCATGAAAACAGCTCAATGAATAATCACCATTTCAATAACTATCGACGGCTTTAATAAATAAATTTTAATCAGATATTATGTTCTGTCCGATACAAATAAATCACATTTTCCGATCGCTCTAAGGATCATAAAAATTAAAAAGTCAACTCATCAACGTTTCTTCGCCTAAATACATGACAAGTATCTCCCCCCTCGTCCCCCTCTTACATAAAGTGACAATAAGTCCGTACGCACACGGCCATACTGTTTGACTGTTTGTACACTCACACACGCAGCGAACCGGCTAGGTATTCAGTTTCCCGCCACCGGCGCGAACACGCACACAAAACACCGCGAACAAACAATACAAACACCGACACACAAGTAAATTTAAACTCACCTCAAAATAAATCCATTAGAAAACACACTTGTTCAAACAACTAGCGCTTAGCCTCGAAAACGCGTTGAAAAAACACTCGCATCCGATGTGTGCTCAACACTTTTCAAAACTTTCTGTCCGACCTAACTCCTCGGTTAGCACATCTGTGTTCCCGCCAAACCGCGCTCAATTTTTAAAACTTTACAAACCCGCGAACTGATTGTCAATTCAATTAGAACACTCGCAATCCGATTGCTATCTGTCCGAAATCCATGCTCAAAATCCGTAAAAATATTTAACTATCCGCGGTAACACAGCGCGTTACGATCAAATACTAAAAACAAAATAAAATAAAAGAAACACGAGGCCCCAACACAATTATTAGCACACGTTGCGCGGTAAAAATAAACTATGATTAACTGCTATTAAGATTCGCGGAGACACCGGCGAGCGACATGCGAGAGGCGAAAAAAAATATAAGTATATTAGTAAGAACGATTACTGTCACATGTAATAAGTAACAAAAAAAATCGCGAATTCGTTTACCGTCACTATTTTCGTTGCTAAAAGCGATATGAATAATAATCGGTGAGCGAACATCAACGCATAGTTGTCGTTTCATAAAACGTGCGCGTTAAAACTGAGTCGAAAGGCTCGCCCCGTGGTAGAGCATAGCGCCGAATAAAATAAACAACAATATACCTAAATAAGCGGCACGGCGGGCGCGGCTCTGTGTGCGTGCGCGCCGATGTGTGAGTGTGTAAACAAGGGGCGACTCGGCGCGGCTGACAATCGCATCTCTTACTTCCTTTTTAATTGTTTATGTCGGACGATGTGTGACTTGCGCGTCTTAAAGATCCTATATAATATCATATACGTCATTTGTACTAAGTAAATAAGAGTATTTATTTATCCTGTAGAATTGCTTTTTACGTACATTACAGTATTTATAACATATATATATATATATATATAATTTCGAAAATAAATTATGTGAAGTCGAGATGGTCGGTACGCTCCGGCCAACAACCATATTTGATGTTAAATCAAAAACACAAATTAGAAATATAGTCAGAACTAGACCTTGACATTACATTTTTATAAGACATGGTTAAACGAATGTATTAAGAGCAGTAGAATCTCATAATAAAAACAACATAATTTCATAGTAAAAACCTTTATGAAATAAGGTCAAACGAAAGTATTTAAAGCAGGATAATTTCATAACAAAAACCACTGGATTAAAACAATACAACCATATCACATGTCTCTTAAAACAAAATGAAATAATAATAATAAAATAATCTCAATAAAACCAATCCATCTGACCCGAATATCCTCGCGAGAATAAACATATGACGTCACCGACGGGTAAACAAACAAACAAACACATGCGCGGCGTTCATGTTTCCTTAATACAATTATTATTTCGAATGTAGAACGCGGGCGGAACGGACGCGGCCATAGCCTATGCGATTTATTTTTAATTTTGCGAGGTTATACAATGTGCCCGGCTAGAGACAACTCATTGTCAATCTGAATGAATCACATGCCACTTGCAAATTGATATTACTGACTATAAAAAAAAATCTCTTACCAGCATTTTTAGTCCGACAAAAGAACACAAAATAAATATTTATTAGTTTTCATATGTTCGCTCGTTCGATTTATTTGTTCTTTATCATATTTACAATAGAAATATCGTCATAGATAAAATTGGTATACATTTATTTAGGTAGGTATATCGCTTGTACATCAAAAGTTTTTGCATTAGCGTTTATTATACTAACGGAAATAAATATAATATTGTTCTTGAACGAATATTATTGATATTATTACTTAATGGATATTTATATTAAAAACTTCATGGTTGATAACCTTTTTAGTAAATAAGAATACATACTTTTTTAATTATCTAGTGTTTATTTAGGTCTGTAGTCATGAGTTTTTAATTTAGTATAGTGAAATAAGAAGTTAATTTGTAGTCTGATTTCGTCGTGATTAAGAAGAGGACTAATCGCTATTTTCATTGTGTTTTGTTCTTGTTTTGCAATGAATAAATTACTTTCAACACATTAGGTGAAGCTAGGTCGCACGGCTAATTTAGCTCACTGATTTAGAGCCTTTCTTAATAAGTTAAATGAAATAAATGAAAATGGTTATGTAATTAAAATTTGACTTCTAATTTTTAAAGTTCGGATCGATGTTTGTTACTCAATCAAGTATGAGTAGTATAAAAATATTTGGATTATGATAAATGCTTAAAAATCGGAATGATTTAAATGCTCTTTGTCATTTCAAATGCCTGAAAGAATAGAAAATTACATGGGAAAAAACGGGAGACGCAGCTAATGACATACACGTAGTGGACATGACTCAAAATCAAAACCTAATTTTTTTATACTAGCTGTAAACGGTTTCACCCGTGTATTTTCCGATCCCGTGGAAATTCTGGAATAAAAAGAAGCCCTTGTTATTTTAAATCTTCAGCTATGCCGAGGACATAATAGGAAGGTAATGTCTACCGAGACATTAGAAATTTTAAGTAACTTAATATGTTGATTATTTTGGTTGCACATAACGCTGGGTACCTAAGTTTGTAGTGTACCCAATGTTAAGATACAAATTTTTATTTTATTGTTTGATTTTTTGGCTGCTTTAACTTTCTTTTATTATTGTCGGTTTTTTTTTAATTTATTTGTATTATTATTATTTCTGTAAATGACATTATTTTGACTTTCATTAAGTGTGTATATCATCTTATGACGAAATAAATGTTTTCATTTCATTTCATTTCATATATATGTACCTATATATGTACGTAACAACTTTCATTATTGTCAGATCAGTAGTTTTTGCAGTAGGTATGTGATCCCATCCATCCGGACAAACTTTCGCAATATTTTGTAATAGGTATTATGTTTTTAAAATGTTATTTTTATTCTATCCAACTTACAACTTTAACTTACAGGTTTTAATAACTATATCTAATCCTAAATAGAAAAGTAAAAAGCTAAAATCCATTGAAATACATATAAGTAGTAGCTGTATAAGTTACTGTTGAACTATTTTTTGCGCGTTTTGCTCTATAATTTTTTTATTGTTAGCACGTTTTACACAACGTTGTAAACAGTAAAACAATTCCTCCATTATAATATTGTATGCGATGTTTTGCAATATAGTAACAATTACATTACATACAAACAAAAATGAAGCAATCATTTTTTATTGTTCTAGTCAAATATACGTATATTATAAACCAGCTGACCTAACAGACTTTATCCTGTCTTAAAATAAAATGTTCCGTTTTCTGACAATATTTTGCACAATCTTCTTATTGAAGCAAAACTTCTTTACGCACGTTTGACTTGGGGAGTAAGCTGGTGAATGCGTGACGAGAGCATTACGAAAAGTGTGATAGGGCGAGACGAACGACAATTAAGAAGGAGATATACCTTCAAAAAAGGAGTTTAGGAATTAGGGACTTCAAAAAAGGAGGAGGTTACTTAATTCGACCGTATATATACTTTTTAACCAACTTCAAAAAAAGGAGGAGGTTACTCAATTCGACTGTATATATATTTTTTATGTATGTTCGGGGATAACTCCGTCGTTTATGAACCGATTTTGATAATTCTTGTTTTGTTGGAAAGGAGGTATTCCTAGTTTGGTACTATGATAAGGAAAGCAGGATCCGATGATGGGATCCCAGAGAAATCAAGGGAAAATCTCGAAAATCGTCGTGACGACTAGTGCGAAAAAACACATTATTATTATATACAGTCCAATTGAGAAGCTCCCCTTTATTAATGTCTTTTAAAAATATGAGACAATAAAGTCTCTTCATATTACTTAACACTTAACAATTAAACGACTGACGTGACAGGTGCTATAAACGTTCGATACTAATTTATTTTTAGCTACATTCTATTATAAAGAAACTCATAAGCATGCGAAATATTTCGTTCGTCGACACGTTTCAATGATAGCACATACCGGTTGCAATTAGATCGCTAATTATTCAAATCCTTATCACACAAATATAGGTATTTAATTATTTTTTTTGTTTTTTTTTTTTTTGTTTTGGGTAATAGAAAGTCAGAATGTATATTTACTGTACAACATAATGGATCGTCTAAAACGCGAACAAGGACAATGGCATGTAAGTACCGAAGACTAAATGGGGAACCCTCTACTTCGTTTACACACAGAAGGAAAAGAAAACCCTGCTGGACTAAGGATGTCCAATCGGTGATGGCTCGCGCGTTATGACAGACAGCGACAGACCTACGACGATGTCATCATTGTCCAGAGCAAGCCCGAGAACCTCCAAATACACGATAGGTAGTGTCTCATGCGGTAGTGGCAGAAACCAGACACACGAACACCTTCTTGAACGACTTCTCGAGCATAGCTTAAAGCTGTCCGTCCATACACAAACGCGACACTTCGCTCACAAGCTCGCAGCACGTAAAGCTGTTATAATCGACACCTGATAAAAGCAAAATAATTGAGTAACCTTTACAAAAAATATTTGATTAGTGTAGTAACATACTAATTTAATGTTAGTGTTCTTAAGCCATTAATCCTAAAACCATATTTAACAAAGGGCCGCTTTTTAGCACGTGCAACATTTAAAAATGACTGACAGTTATTCAATCAATAATTCTTACTTAAAAACTAGTATATTCTACTAAAACGACAATATTCTCATTGTACCTTCCTTCTTCCTGGTCTCCTGGTAACTGAAATCCCTGAAACCCATAATTAAAATAAAATTAAATCAGAAGTAAGCGCTTTAAAACAAACTTTTGATTTTTTAAATAAGCAAAGACATAACATAATTTATGTTTTTTTTTTTTCCTTTTTTTAAAAGAGTTTTATTATGATTTCAATGAATACTTACAACTCGTATTGAAGAAGAAAACGTTTTTTTTTTTTTACTAACTCCTCGTCTTACAATTTTTTTTTAAATATATAGACAAGCGCTTGTCAGCGATCTCGCCTGATGTTATGTGAAGATGCAGCCTAATATAGTGCGAGCTTTCCTAGAAGTTGCCTATTCACTCTGATTTAAAGATACCCAAATTATAGTTCGTTGGAAAAACGGAAGACGGAAGGGCATTCCAAATTTTTGCGGTACGTATAAGGAATGAGGAAGCAAAGCGAGATCATAAGTACGAGATCGTGGGATTTGAACTACGTAGCGGTACAGATTCATGCGATGAATAAAAGTAATGTTATCCTTACAGAAAACAGTAGATACTAAACAATATTCAAATAACTTATCAATTTTTCTTATACGGATAGCTAAGCCTAAATAAAAAATAAAGAGGTAAGTTATATGTATGTGAATTTAAAAATATGGAAGTTTTTCGAAACAGTACCTGCTGGTTTTTTTCTCGCTTCTTCTCAACAAAATATGATGATGAAAAAAGTATTATTTAGTTTCAAAAAAATTATTTTCATTTGATTTATGTAACAACTATACCGATTATTCATATCTCATGTCCTTATTAAAAATACTATATAAATTGTATAAATTAAAACAAAATGTAAATAACGGATCTGTTATATTAACGTTCGAGTAAATATATACATTAAAATAAATATATATATATATATATATATATATATTGATGTTCAGAAAATACTTTATCTTCAAGGCACGGATTCGAATCCCGGTCACTATGTTATCAAAACACGCACACATAAGTACCGTGTAGATGATATCTACAACCAAACAAATTAGATTACGTTTTTTTAGCGAATAAATCTTAATTTGCAATCTTTTTATTTTTGTACTCGAGCCAATATAAGATAAGCGTCAAAGTGCTTTCTGAGTACTTTTTGGACTTCCTACTGAAAGAACGCTTATAGAGCCCAACTACTAAGACAGCGCTACTGTCTTCTATCTATTCCATGAATCCAATTGTCTGTCGCAGACTGTAACTTACTAAACGTAAAAGGTACAAAAGTAGTTTTTTTGATAAATAAAACTAAATAATTAAGGGAATTCTCTTTATCTTACCTATATTTTTACAAAAAAAAATGTAAGTATGAGTCAAGTACAAGTAGTTTCAACAGGTTTGAAGTGAATTTCATTCTGTATGCTAAACTAACAAGATAAAGAAGGTTAAAAATTATAACGCGACTACGAAAAAAACTTTAGAATTTCACTATATATCCTTTAGAGGGCGTCACATTCAATATAATTTGAGCCTATAACCAGCGAACAATTAAAAAGCTACTAATTTGTCAAAATATGATAAGAAGTTAGGGAAATATGACTGCTAAAGATATAACCACTATATTATTAACAGCTATATATTCTCCCACTATACGCACTAAGCGATTCGCTAGTAAATTCTTAATTGGTACGGCCAAATAATGGAACTCTCTACCAGCAGTCTGTGTTTCCGGAAACTATAGTCTGGGGATCTTTGAGTCGCGAATGAATAGATTAGGTCAATTTTTTAATTTTTTTTTTTATATATTTATTAATTACAATTTGATTCAATCATCATCATCATTACAGCCTATACAGTCCACTGCTGGACACAGGCCTCCACAAGTTCGTGCCAAAAATGGCGTAAACTCATGTGTTTTGCCCATAGTCACCACGCTGGGCAGGCGGGTTGGTGACCGCAGTACTGGCTTTGTCGCACCGAAGACGCTGCTGCCCGTCTTCGGCCTGTGTATTTCAAAGCCAGCAGTTGGATGGTTATCCCGCCATCGGTCGGTAAAATTGAAATTTTTAAGTATTACGGCAATCAGAGCTGACTTTTTTATTATTTACAATTCAAACACAAATTATTTAAACTACTTACACACACATACTTCACTACGTTATATCGAACTTTTTATTTTTATTGATTGATAATTCCTAGAAATCACAAAATGTATCACAAAATAATATGAAACATATTCTATTAAAACACATATAAAATAAATCAAAACCAGATGGCCTTTTTATCTAATTTACAACGAAAATCTAGCTGAAACCACAGATATACAGATTTGAAGACAAAATTATTCACCGTATAACAAATATACTTTTTTTCCGAACCTCGTCAATGTTGATGCGAGTCTGATGCCTATGCTAGGTGTAAAATACCTGTATTACAAGTTATCAGTCTCGCACCACCCCGGACCACTTAGCAAAGCTTCTCAAAAAAGAAATAGAAATAGTAATGCTTCCAATCTTATGGTAGGTACTTCTAAGTAAGCGTGCTCCATCCTCCAGACCGCATTTACTTCCTATCGCACTTATCATCAGGTGAAATAGTGGTAAAATGCAAGCCTATCATTGTGTTTATATATATATATTTTGAGGTTTTATTCTTATGCAAAACTACTGCTTGTATTTTTTTTATGTAATAAGTAACAACAAAATTCGTAATAAATACAATACAACAAAACCACAGATTTCTATAGTGTGTGCCAAGGTTACGATGTAGTTAGACGGTTTTGAATATAAATATAAATACCTTGTATACGATAAATAAATAACTTTCAAAAAAATTCAAATAATAATAAAATAGTATAATATCGAATAATAATAATAACTTACTCAAAACCTGAAGCAGAAATACCTCAACATCAGTGAAGATCACATTCAAATATTATGTCACTTAATCCTCATAGTGTTGTAACCGTGTATACCTGCTGTAAGATAGCCAGAACACCTTCGATGTACTGTGTTGACAGCTTACGTAGAGTCGGCATGTTCCTGAAATTCTTCTAGTGTTGTAATCATCCATAGACTACGGTGACCACTTATAGAATGGCCGTATAGTTGTTTGTTACTCAGGAATGCAATATTTACATTTTACTATTAAATAAATAACATACTTTGGGCAACTATTGATTAAACCAGTGATATTGTCATTGACTACGGAGATTTTGATGGATTGGTTAGTGGCCACAATTAACTAATAAGACCTCCAATCCCACTCGTAATATGTTTTACAGATCTTATTTTGAAATTAAGATTTTTGGTTTCGAAAACTGGACACAGAATTTCGTTATACTTAAATCTGTTGAATGCGAGTCATTTATTTTATTTATTTATTTGGCCTTGACGTCAATAAATATGCGAATAGCAACCGAAAAGATTAGATGGCTAAAGTATGACAAACGCAGTAATACTTCCGTAATTTACATAGATATCAAGATACTTGTTTGTTTACAAAACTATTCTCAACTAAACCGGCGATAACTAGTTTGTACTGGCTTGAACTGGATTATTTAAGGTTTAGTAAAACAGAATCCGATATATAAAAAAATGCGTACGTGTGCTGCTTACCCACACAGGAACAAGCTACAACTTCCGTATCTCCAACTATTATTAACCATAAGTGAAAAAGATTTTGCCCAGCAGTGGGAGTTTTACAGTAGACAGTCTTTGATAATAAGCAAAGAGTTTTATAAATTTTTTATAGTTAACTTCTAGTCTATTTGTCATGTGCGAGGATCGAACCTGTGGTCCTAGCATATCGACAACTTAGTACGTATCCACCTAATAGCTTTTACGTAGTTTTGCGTCTTTAAAAGAGTCAAACAGGGAGGTCTAGAAATACTGGAATTCTTCATGCTAAGATCTCACATTCCCAATCACACCAGCATTAAATTGCGACATCTGTCATATTTGTGAAACTTTTTTTAAACATAAAATCCAACAAATGATAAATTAAGGATTTATAGATGCCAAGATACATATATAATTATGTATTATAATATCTGCTCGCAAATTTATTTGCAAATATTTTGATGATAAAAAATACCATAATAGGATTAACAATATGCAAATATTTTATACGTGATTTGAATTTAGAATTATAAAGACACACAGACAAAAAATCTAAAAGCCCCTGAAAAGACAGCTTGATATTAATAATAATAATAACACACCAGTGACAGAAATAAAACGTAGTAATGAAAGATTTTTTTTTAAACAATATATTCATTAGGTACAAAGGGCGGTCTTATCGCTAAAAAGCGATCTCTTACAGGAAACCTTAGGGCAAAGGAAGTGGTCTAGCGTCAGCATAGGTGTACAAGTTACAACAAATTTATCTATACTAATATTATAAATAGGTAAAGTTTATAACTTTGTTTGTATGTAGGGGGTCTTTGCAAATACTGATCCGATCATGAAAACTCTTTCACTAACAGAAAGCTACACTATTCAGGAGTGCTATAGGCTATATTTTATTGTAATTGGACAAAAAATTCAGTAAATAAAAAAAAAGATTAGAATATAATATCAAAATGGTAAATAAACTAGCGCCATCTATCATTATTATTTCTCGATTTTTGATAGATGGCGTTGGAGCAACATATTATTTATTGAAGTGCTATAAAAATTGTTCTTTAAAGTATGTTATTTGGTTAATATAATAATAATTAACGCCCAACGAAGTGGGCACGGGTCGGCTATTAATCAATATTCAAATAATTAAACATATACATAAATACATACATGTATACATACATACATACATAAATACATGCATACATACATACCCACATACATGCATACATACATATAAATACATATATACATTATAATTACAAATTACTTGTTTATTGTTGAGTTTGAAAAAAATGCTTCCAAACAAATTAGGCTCAATAAAGGTACAAGGTACGAGTATCATTATACATAATTATTCATGAATTTATTTATAGAGTTAAACTGAAATGAACTTTTAAACGAGTGTTTTATTGCATTAGATTATAAAATAATAAAAATTTAAATTTTAAAGGTAGCAATTGAAAATATATATGTATTTAAGACTTTACAGATACCAGTCTATACATTAAGACTAAAACAACACCCCGACTAGAAAAAAGGTCAGGCTCAACCAGATTATGTATCTGGACCGGATCAGGATAGAATGAGGCATGCCTGATCCGGCAAGCTCTACCAGGAGCAGGTCTGGTCCAGACAAGGATAGCCTGATGTAAAACATAATCAAGTATGGTAAGGCATACCGGATCAGGACCGGTCCAGTCCAGATCAGAATAGCCTGAAAGAAATTACGAGAACTGAGCCTGAATCGCGCTATTTATGTTTTTAAGCACACTTAGTATATATACAGTTATCAGGACAGTCTAGCAGGGAGTCCATTTCTACACAGTGGAGCAATCGTAAGTAATAGGAAAAAGTTAATTAGCAGTTAATTATTAGAAGTTAATAAATAAAACTTAATTAATAATAATATAAATAAATAACAAAAATAAATAAAAATAATTAATATTTAAAGTAAAAACATACCCGAATAGAAACTTTTTCGTCTTCCTTAGAAGGACCGGACCGATTTCTCTGTTATCCCATCATCAGATGCTGGTTTCCTTATCATGGTACCAAACTAGGGATATCTCTTTTCCAACAAAAACAAAATCGGCTCATAAACGACGGAGGTATCCCCCGAACATACATACATACACATATATATGTACGGTCGAATTGAGTAACCTTCTCCTTTTTTTGAAATCGGTTAAAACATTTAAAATAATACAGCAAAGTTGACTTTGATATTTCAGTATTTTCAAATCTAGTACAATGGATTTTTTTATTAATCCAAATATTACTTAAAATGTTTTGACTGTATACAGTGTAGACGAATCGCTCCTAAAAATTGTTTGATAAAAATGCCGCCAAGGCCGTCTCCTGCAGCTTTTGAAATTTTGTATAATTTTATCCTCAATTTTTTTTTGTATTTAAACTTCATTAAAATTAATTCTAATACTACTATTATGTGAAGAACTAAAAATACTTTGTGGTAATTTAAAATTTTAATTAAGTTAAATGAGCAGAAATACATTATACAAACTAAACAGTGTAAAGCAATTAAAATAATATGATTAATATTGGAACTAGAAAAAAATTAAAATAAAATAAAATGTAAAAGTCAAAGTAACCGTTAACCAAAATATTAAGTCAGATAATGAAGTGGTAAATGTATTTGATAAGTATTTTGTTAATAAACCCATCGAGATAACCTTTTGTTCACAATTATTATTTTTAGCAATTCAATTACTAGAACATCAGAACAAAGTTCTAGAACGTAAGTAAATAAAGAATTCAATTTTAACACATTCCTCTACTTACAATATATATTAACAACAAATTTTAAAATCCTTCAAATAAGTAACAATAATCGGGAAAAAACCCTGTGAAGCATGTTTAATAGAAGACAATTAAATTATTTATATGCTTCGTGACATAAGACATTACAATGCTTCATCCTAGTTTTCATCTTTATTAAAATACACGAAAATGAGGTCATTTTTCTTAATATTCTTCCCTTGGAAAGCCCAAGAAGTTTTCGGATACCTGCAATAGGTAGCAATCCTAAATATATAATCTTTTGGTGAATAGTACAGTTTTGACAAAAATTATTTTATTTGGCTAAAGATTCTGGAAATCTGGTGTATTTTGTGACTTGTTCAAAGCATTTGACTATGTTCTATGGATACGTGTTTGAACAATTAGAATTTTATTTAAAAAAAAATCTTTATTATAATTACTTCCTACTTACCTATGGAATCTAATAAGTGGTTGATAACAAAACAAAAATTTTTAGTTAATTTTTACTAACAAGTGTTCTACAGGGGTCAATATTGGACACACTTCTTTTCTTAATATACGTTGACTCCGTTCCTATTACGTACTTAAACATGATTTGTATCGTTTGATTATTTGTGGATTAAATTTTTTTGTTTTAGTTGTACATTGTATGTTATGTCTTATCGTTGGTATAAATAATAATTGTAAACGAAATACATGGCACATTTAACGCATTTTAAATATAATTGTCGAACACGAAAAATTTTAGATTCTAGGCCTTAGTAAATATTTATATTATATGAACTGTACAAAAATATTATGATTTTGCAACATCTTGAATGATTAGCTTTTCTCAAAATACTCTTTAGTAACTTACAGTTTAGATACTAAGAAATATTTCTTAGTAATAATTCACTTTAAATTTATCCATTTAAAAAAACAGACATTAGTGGAGTTCGAAATAAAATATTTTCTTCGAAATATTTGGTACCTACTCATAGTAAGTTCCAAAGTAATGTTGATTTTCGAAAGTAGCAGTGCTAAACATGTTTTAAAACAATCACTTTTAACTTCAGGATTCTTAAGAGATTCTTGAAATTATTTCAAAATACCGAAAAAGCTACGAAAAGACAGGAATCAATTAAGGTCTAAACAGACGTTAAATGGTATGAAAACATTTTAAACCTTACGCAGAAATTATATCTACATTAATTCTTTTAGAGGCTCTTTAATCACTCGTTCCGATAAATAATAGGTGCCGACAATGACACAACGATATCAATTGCAAATCTATAATCTTTATCTTTATCATGGCGTAATAAAAGTTATTAACACTAAAAATGTGGACGATTATCAAACTGACTTCATTCTGAACTGAACTGAATCAGCCTCTAAATGTTTCACTGCTTGCGTTACACGGTCTCCGAGTGTGCCTGGGTGACCAACAAGGACATAAAAACAGACTAGAAATAAATATTTATTAAAGTCGATATATTTTTTTTTAAATTACACTAGGGTAACAATCAAGCATACTACTACAGTACTACCTCATGGTAATTGGTCACTGAAGTCTATGGACGCCTGCAACACCAGAAGCAACGCTTGTAAGTTGCTAAGCCTACACCCTACACTACCCAAGAGCTTTAGCCACCTTATCAGCACAAGTGCACAACAATACTTGAGAACAGTATTATTTGGATGTGAACTCCGCTAAGGTTGAGATACTTCTCCATTCAGGTTGCTCAAAATTGATTAGGATAGTTTCCGGTATATATATCTGATTTTCATAAATAAGGGGTGCTCTTAATATTGCTAGAGGAGAAATAGTTTATTCAGAAGACATTTTCGATTATATAATTTTTAATTTCTTAATTCGATGGCAACCCTAGTAATCGTGTTGCCCATCCTCCAAAACAGAATGGCGGCATTATACATAAACATTGTCAATATCCGCAATTACGTGTTTTTTTTTTCTGTTACGTAAACAAATTCAATCAAGTGCTTGTTCACTTTGATGAGGAGGAGATAATTTTTGCAATTCTAACTAATTTTCTCTACATCTACTATTCGATTTATAATGTATAAATAATAAAAATACCTTCTTTTCGTCTACTACACGGTCCCGGTTTCTTTGACACAGGTGTTATTTTATTATCATTTTATGTTTTCCTAGTTTGGGGTTTTTCTATTCAAATAACCTATAGCTTCTATTTAAATAAAAATGAATGTTGCTAAGCGCATAACTACTACATAGGTACTAAAAAAAATATTTGGTGTCATGGGACACCAAGTAGGAATGAAGTTCCTTCGGATAGTATAGAAGCAATACAATTTAAAAAAAATGTTGAATTTTATATATATTTTCTAGTTCTTGATTTTTTTTTTTTTATTTTGTTGATTTGTTTTTAATTAAGTACATAAAAGTATTTAGGAAATTTAGTATTTTAGAAAATAACAAATACCGTAAAATAAAATAAATCAAACGAAATAATAATAATAATAATAATAATTTATATTAAGTGAAATAAAAAAATATGTCTTTATTTATTTTTGTCGACATTATAAAATTACGTAAATAATTTAAAAAAAGTTTACTAGTAATGTTTTACTTTTACAAACGTCATATTATACAGTCGTCTGACTGATATTACGAAACTTCCGTAAAATATTTTTCTTACGGTTTTAGTATCAGATTTTTTTCAGTTCGGTCGCGCAGCCAAATGTCTAGCCTGCCGTAAGCTTCGTCCAAAAAATAATTTAAAAAAAAAAACAATTTTTACTATTAACATTTGTCAGAACGAAGTCTTTCCGTCCAGGAAAAAAAGCGCGGGAACTTTGAAGTGAAAAGGCGGTCTTTTTTTTTTCAAAAATATTTTATTAATTTTATAATTCATTCACCGGAGTTTTTTATAAATAAATACTTATAAATTAATCAAGAGATGGGGAGAAGTAAGAAAAGGAAAAAGAAGGAGGAAGGTAACGCTGAGGACGACTCGTTGAGCTCCGACTCCGAGTCCATAAAATCTGTTGAGCTAACAGACGCCGAAAGGTATGCCCCGTTTCGGGTAGCCGATTACGTGCGGCACTACCCTGAGAACGGGGGTAATTTTGACTATATTGTATTCCTGGAGAGTACAGAGGCTGACAAGCCAATCGGAACAAGAGACATGATGACACTCGCTAATAGCATAAAAAAATATAATAAAGGCGTGAAACAACTAAAACGCATTAATAAAAGTAAAGTTGGAGTTATCTTTGATAGACCTGCTTTTGCTAACGCGGTCTTAGGCAACAAAAAATATCTTGATGGGTACAAACTTAAAGCTTCCCTTCCGGCTGCCGCTACAGAGGTCACTGGGGTAATTTCTCATGTGCCTATAGAATTATCCAATAAAGAAATATATTCAGCTCTAACTAGCACGAAAAATATTATATCTATACGTAGATTTATGCGACGTGTAAGAGAAAATGGAGAAATAAAATTAATCCCCACAAAAACAATTTCTATAACCTTTTCCTGTCCCAATTTACCAGATAGTGTGGACCTCAACAGCTGGCGGTTCGAAGTACGGCAGTACATCCCGCCAGTAAAGCAGTGTCTAAAGTGTTTAAGATATGGTCATATTGCAAAATTCTGTAAAAATTCACAAAGATGCAGCATTTGTGGCGAAGGTCACAATTTTAAAGATTGTCAGACTCCTTATACTGCAGCCAGTTGCTGTCACTGCTCTGGCAATCACATTGCCATATCCCCTGCATGCCCTGTTAAAAAAGAAAAAATCCAGCTTAACAGAGATAAATTTCAGAAAAAAAGCTTTGTTGATGTTTTAAACAGCTCTCACTTTCCATCATTAAACAAAACTGATCAGTTCTTATCTCTTTTAAATTCCGAAATAATACTCAAATCTATTACAGAAGCTTTAGTAAAACTTATAACACTAAACAAAAATAATGAAATACCTATCTCTTCCCAAAATATTAAAAATGTCCTGCAAGATACATTAAAAAAGGTTACTAATAAATAATTTGTACTTTATGGATACTTTAAATATTGTGCAATGGAATGCTCAGAGTATTCTACACAATCAACATATTTTTAATTATTTCCTTTTGGACAAAAATATTCACATTGCGTTAATTTGTGAGACTTGGTTAAAGCCTTGTCAAAAATTTAAGATACGTCATTACAATGTAATTCGTCTTGATTCAGGAAACACCCACAATGGCGTAGCCATATTAATACATAGCTCTATTTCTTATTCTAAAATTGATACTTTTTATGATGACTCCATTCAAAATGTTGTTGTTCGTATAAAATACTCTAGCAACAAAGAACTTACTATCATAAGCTTTTACAGTCCAACTAATTGCAATCCTGCTTTTTCTAAATCTAAACTAGACAGGTTAATTAAAAGTTTACCAGAACCAATCTTCCTAGCAGGAGATTTTAATGGCCTAAACTCAGCCTGGGGCTGTTCTACTTCTAATTGTCGAGGCAAAGACATTTTAGAGTCTATCAATAACAATAATTTGGTTATACTTAATGACGGAAGTATGACCACTGTTGGTTCGCACATATGGAGACAGAATGCTCTTGACTTAACCATAGTATCACCTTCATTGGCTCTAGAGTGTGACTGGTCAGTACATGACGATCCCTTAGGCAGCTACCACTTTCCTGTAATCACAAAAATTTTACTTAATAACAATCATTACAATGCCACTCCTATTCCCAATAGTAGCTCACTACCCTGCTTCCCTAACCTGAACAACGTTGATTGGAACATTTATAATTTAAATGTCCAACTATTGCTCACTGAATTTTCTCTTGATACACAAGACCCCCTTCATAACTACACAAAATTTACAGATATTTTACACTCAGCACTGTGGAAATCATCTTCTATTTCTAAGCACTCTTTGGTTAATACAGCTTTATCTTCATGCTCTCCTTCTAACTTAAATAAAAAAAAAAACTTCTTCCTTGGTGGAATTTCAATTGCACCAAAGCCGTATTAAATAGCAAAAACGCTTATTTGACTTTTAAATCTGATCCCACTGAGGCTAATTACATTAATTTTAAAAGACTACAAGCCACCAAAAAATATATTATCAGAAATGAGAGAAGAAACAGTTGGATAAAACTTTGTGAACAATTTAACAGATCGACTCCTATATCAGTCATTTGGACGTATATGCGAAAATTTAACAAAAGCTATTCTCCACCTTCCCATAACAACTCTGACTATTCTTGGATCTTTGATTTTCT
Organism: Melitaea cinxia; assembly: GCF_905220565.1. NCBI lineage: Eukaryota > Metazoa > Arthropoda > Insecta > Lepidoptera > Nymphalidae > Melitaea > Melitaea cinxia. The sequence continues at coordinate 2,682,467 of NC_059419.1, read as the reverse complement.
CAAAAAATATACTCCAGATACTGTAGAGCCAGCCTTTAATCTTAATTCTTTCTGCCATATTCTTCCTAATCAAAATTTTATTATAAAATCTTTTACCATTGTCGAATTAAATTCTGCTATTTCATCCAGAAAAGACTCTACACCTGGCCTTGACTACATTTCATATAAAATGCTTAAACACCTGTCTTCTCAATCTAAACTAATTTTATTAAATATCCTGAATCTTCTTTGGGAGCATAATCTTATTCCTATGGATTGGAAGGTTGATTGTTTAGTACCTATCTTAAAACCCAACAAGGACAAGTTTAACTTTGATTCATATAGACCTATAGCATTGACTTCTTGCATGGGAAAAATATTTGAACAACTTTTAAAACAAAGATTGGAACATTTCATAGAGTCTAATCATATTTTACCTTCTAATCAGTTTGGTTTTAGAAGAGGCAGGTCTTCAAGGGAGAGCATTGCTCACTTACATCTTGATATTTATAATGCTATACAATCAAAGCAAGCTCTCGCTGGAGTTTTCTTCGATGTAGTTGGAGCCTTTAATAATGTTAACCATCATATTCTATCCACGGAATTAGCTGCGATTGGTTTACCTGTAAAAGTTATACAATGGATTTTTAATTTTTTGCACAGTAGGAAGGTATTTGTTAAGTATAATAATAGACTTATTGGTCCAAGGCTTTCTCATAAAGGTACATGTCAAGGTAGCATTTTGAGTCCATTGATTTTCACACTTTATATACATAGATTAAACTTAATTCTAGGCTCTCATATATACAATTTACAGTTTGCTGATGATTTGGTAGTCTATTGTTCTAGTAATAATATAACTACCCTAAATCTTAAGTTAAACGAAGCTTTAGTTAAATTAAATTCTTATTTTAATTATCTTGCATTGGACATTAGCTTTGAAAAGTCTAAAGTCATAGTTTTTAATAAAGTAGGGTCTGAAAGAATTAAAATAAACTATAATAATATATCTCTTCTTATCACAAATGAAGTTAAATTTTTAGGTGTTATATTCATGAATAACTTATCATGGAACAAATATGTAGACCACATAGTTGATAGAGCTCTTAAGGCTCTTAATATTTTAAAGTCTCTTGCAAAAACATATTGGGGTTCTGATTCAAAAATCCTTCTTACCCTATATAAATCTCTTGTACGCAGTCATTTTGAATATGGATTTCTATGTTTTTCTGCTAATGACAAGTTGGTTAACAAATTAAATATTATTCAAAATCACAGCCTGAGACTTATCACTGGCGCCATGAAAACAACCCCAATTAATTCGTTACAGGTCGAGTGCAACATTTCCCCTTTACACCTTAGATTTAAATATTTGAAATACTGTTTTTTGCTAAAACTGTTTTCCATTAGTAATCATCCTCTAATTAAAAAGCTTAATTACTTACATAGTAAATATCCTGTAAATGCTCCATTAACTTCTAATAACCCATTTATTCTCTTCGAATATTCATTCATGTTAAATCTAAATAACCAACACAAAATACACAGTTCTAGCAATTGGATGTGTTACGAAAAGGAGTTTGACTGTCTTATTAATCAAATCGATATTATTATTGACCATAAGCTAAAAGAGCGCCAGGAAGTTTACAACCTCATAGCACAATACTCTGATAAGTTCAAACAAGTTTACACAGATGGATCAAAAAATGATATAAATGTTTCCATGGCCTATTATGTACCTCATCTGAAGTTTGGCCAAGGCGTCAGATTGAAAAAGGAGATATCAATATTTACAGCTGAAGCTCTAGCAATTACTGCTGCCCTAGAATTCATTAAAAAACAAACTAATCAATATTGGCTGATCATTACTGACAGTATGAGCGTTCTAAAGGCTTTAGATAATTATCAATTCAGTGCTAATACAAACTTCATCATTTTAGAAATAAGACATCTCCTTTATCAACTATCCAGAAGAAACTACAACATCAAATTATTGTGGACACCTTCACATATAGGAGTAAGGGGAAATGAACATGTGGACTTTCTGGCACGTTCAATTGTTGACAGTGACAGCGGCAGCCCTGTTGATGAGAATGTTGCCGTACCATACACTGATCTATTAGTTGCTATTAAATCAAAAATCCTATCTGATTGGCGTGATCTTTGGCGACAAACCTTGTTAAGAAAAGGATCTTGGTATGCTCAGATAAATCAAGATATTGGAAAAAGTCCTTGGTTTACTAAATCGCATCAACATAGAAGCAGAAAATATTATACAATACTATGCCGCTTGAGATTTGGACATTGCAGATTTAATGCACATTTGAATCGTATGCGTATCATCTCATCGCCCGTTTGCCCACATTGCACCAACAACTCTACACAGTCTTTAGATCACATATTTTTTGAATGCTCCGCTTTTAATCTGGAACGCCTCTTATTTATAGCCAACTTGTTATCAACTTCTGGACCAAAAAATGTCCCGCGCAATACACAAGATTTATTGACTAATTTGGATAACTATACTAGTATATTTGAATTTATTTGCAATACTATCAATGATATTTGAAACAGGATCAGGACCTTCATTCATCGGATGTGAAATTTTATTTTGATATTTCAGGCTTCGGCCTATTACAGACTTGGTTTCGACCTCGCCTATCACTTATAGACAAAGAAGAGTAGACGAAAATATGAAATTTCAGACTTGGTTTCGGCCTTACTCTACCAGTCATCGAATCAGAAGAACAATAAAGTTACTTCAGACTTGGCTCCGGCCTTTTGATATATCAGAACGAAACTTACAAATTCAGACTAGGCTGTATGGATTATAGTCCTTTGCCTTTCCCTATTGGGGATAAATTTTAAAACAACAACAATCTTTCCGTCCAGCTAGTTATAAATAAATATTAATTCCTGTGTAATATGTTGCTAAGCTCACCAACCTGAACTCCGGACGATTCTCGGGAAATGAATGAAAAGCGACGCGTTTATAAATACGATTAACGAAATAACATAGTTTGCAAAGTTTTTAGGTTAAATATTAACTTTTCCAACTGGTTAGATTCAAATATCGTCATAGTAAAGTCATAAGTAAAGTTTTCATCTCGCTACCATTTCTCTGACTTGATTTACATATACCATTATTTTTCACTGAATTTTTTGTTCAATAACAATAAAATATAGCCTATATCACTCCTGAATAGTGTAGCTTTCTGCTAGTGAAAGAATTTTCATGATCGAATCAGTATTAATACAAGATTACCACCTACCAACAAACAAAGTTAGAAACTTTACCTCTATAATACATATTAGTATAGATTAAAGATTATTTTCGCTAGCAATAAATTTTAACCTTTCTCCCAGTATTTTGATAATTTCATCGCAAATCGTTGTTGTTGTTTTTCATTCCCGTCATATTTAGTCAAATGAGAATTAAGTAACGGATCCTCCGCAAGTAATTTTGACATTTTCAAATAACTGCCCTTTTGTTGAGAATTTTATCGTCACTACGAAATGCAAAAAAAAAAAAAAACTATTACTAACTACTGTTTGTAAACAATTGGTCACCATTATTACTTAGGACTTTAAAAATCGCTTACGCCTATCTATTCATTTCATGCATCATCAGACCCATCAAATGTATTCAAAAATTTTCATACAAATTGGCCAATACATTTCGTGGGAGTTCGACGACAAAAACTGTCACACACACGTCACAAACACGAAATTTTTATATGCTCGTATAGGAAGATAATATTTGTATGTATCAATGTCTGTCGCATAAGTACCTGCGTATTAAGATATTTGAAGTTATTCAATCAATGAATTTACACCATCAAGTGACATTAACATAAATCCATCAAAACATTTCATTCACATGGACGGCAGGCTATCCTGTCCACGTGAGGTATTACGAACTTAGAACTATATTAATATGGATGTGCGATATATTTTTTGCCCCTGGCACCTTTGGATTCTGCAGGAAGCGAGTTGTGGTTCTGAACAAGAATAGAATTTTGTTTCTATGACCTAAATTTTAAATATTGATGAATTTTAGTTTGTTTATTTATTTATTTTATTCTATAATACGTCTTTCATGTCGTCTTTCTTTTACAGGTGTAAAGTTAATATTGGTTTCGCTAGACAATGTATTACTCGTCCGTCAATCTACAGTAGAGGAGCGTCGTGGTCGTCACCAACCGTTCTCCTATCTGGAGAAAGAGGCTGAACTGTGACACTCGTACATAGAAGACTTCCAAAGCGGTCTTGAGATAAACTTTAGATGTTTGTTTGTTTTATCGAAGTTTTGAATTGTCCGTCCTATCAGTCAAAAGGCGACCTATTATTATAGACATACCTAACGCAGTCAGCGTTTTTTACTTAGATAAAATTTAATTTGATGAGAAAATTTTTTAGAGAAGAGAAGATAAGGCGATGGCAAGAGTTCAAAAAGAAAAATAGAGCAATCCACATTTTATTTAAAACATTAGTTTTATTCATTATATATTATAGATAACAGACTGAGAAAAAAATTAAACGATTAATTTAATCTATACAAATAAATTAAATTGGAGTTTCTGTTTGTAATATCAAAAACCGCTTTTTACTAAATGCATATAGATGTGTACACGGTACATATACTAAAATAACATTTTTTACAATTTTTGTCTGTCTGTCTGTCTGTTTGTTCCGGCTAATCTCTGAAACGGCTGGACCAATTTTGACAGGACTTTCACTGGCAGATAGCAGATGTAATAAGGAGAAACTTAGGCTAATTTTATTTTAGATTTTATTTATAACTCTGCGAACTGAACTATAACTTTTTTGTTAAATTCCACGCGGACGAAGTCGCGGGGACCGCTAGTATTAATAATAATATACTAAAAAATAATAATATTCTGTATCATCAATCACATTTGAAGCCTCATTAAAATCAGTTAAGTATGCACTACTTAATAAGCCTTCTGCGGTAAAAATGACGATGAATTAATTATGTTTAGTGTTAAGAGCCATTTCACAATTTTACGCTCTGCAAGTTTAGGTAAATTTGGTCGCATCGCGCGAGTCGTACGAGCCGCGCGATCTTTGTGCTAGTACGTATAGTGTGACAACCAAAAGACCATCGTGATCATTTTCTGATGTATAATAAAAATTATAACTATGGTATAAAATGTTTTTTACATAATTAATTTGTTAAAAATTTCAAGTATGTTATATAACAACAGTCAATAAATTTAAAATAAAATTAAAAAAATCAATTTTATGAAACAATTTTTTTAAATTGATTTAGTTTTTTCAGTTTACGAATGAATCTAATATTTACGATATGAATAAAAAAGCATTTAATGACATCGACACCGACAAACATATTAATTAACAAATAACAAGACAAACAGATTGAAATGCCTATTTGTATTGATACTGTGAGAAAAGAAAATTAAATTATCCATTTGTTTACAGAAATTATCATTATATTATTTTACAGTAATTTTCGTAATATGTTTATTTTATTTATATTTTATTATGAAAGTATCAAATGCGTTTTATCCGCTATAACAACAGGCGCTTGGCGCGTGTGAGCGAAAGAGACGGCTGCGCAGAATTTGGCGTGGACCTTACCTCTAAGAGCGCTAGCGCTCGACTGCATGCCCCGGTAACTTCGGTACAAAAAGTGATTTTGACCACAAAGCGCCATCTATCTCCTAAGCTAAGAACTTTTAATCTCAGTGTGACCACTTTTTAACTGACTTAAATAATTTACTGATACCTAATGGCAACCCTGCATATAAGATGTGAACTTGTCAAAAAAAAAAGAGCGCCATTTTCGTCACTCGTTCCTTCGTAAATGTTTGTGCTTTTATTTCGTGTTTTCAAGTGTTTAGTTTATACGTTGAGTTGAATTTTAATTCCTCCGTACCTAGATGTGATGTAGCAATATTTCAGCGTTGACTGTTTTGTGAAAGTATTCGTTTTCTGGCCCTCCGTATCGAGTTTAGACCATACGTATTTGTGTTAGTTATTAACATTTTCTATCATGCCTCGCTATGTTTGCTGTGTTCCTGGGTGCCCAGTCGTAGCAAATGATGGTAAGTATACTATTTTTGTAAAAATAAAAATAACCTGAATGTAGCGAGATTCATGATGGCTGCACTTACGCTTGAATTTATCTCATGTCAGTTTATACTTACCTTATAGGCTCATACTTTTTTATGTTACCGGGCTATCATGTTCATCACAGGTAGATTAATTTATGGGAGGTTAAATTTTTGTTATTTCTGACTCTACCTTAATTCCGGTGCTGCGGGAAGTGTACTCATGCTTCGTTCTGCGACTATCACGCGTTATTTTCGAACAAATTTACGTAAAAACGATCTTTACTGCAAGATCAAAATACGATACGAACTGACCTTTAACGACTGACAATTAGACACTTTTAAACAAAATAACGCGTCAGAAATCATATTCTAATAAAATTAGTAACATTGTGTGAATGCGTGAGAATATAGGTATAGAAATTCGAAAAATACCCAAAACCGAATCGGAGCACCCCACTGCGCACGTGGTCTTGGTTTGCCCTACCCCTAGAGTGGTTTTTTTAAGAGGAAAGGGTACCGGGTCTTTCTCCATACAAACGTAGTCGACTGTTTTCTCCCTGGATAATGACACTAGATCAAATATTTTTGTGACATAGAACTCTTTGCTGCCATGACCATGCCCCTATGTTTTGATTTTTTTCATATTCTTATTATCATAGGAATTAGGAGACTTCAAAAACTCGAAATATTGCATAATTTTTTGTACATTTTCAGACACTCATTAAAAAAAATATATGCATATTTTCAAAAAAATGAAAACATAGGGGCATAGCCGAAGTCTTCTTTTATTTTCTAAAAAAAAAATTTTTAAAAAATTGCCATGTTTTGAGGAGAAAACAGTCGACTACGAAACACTGTTTTGGTCAAAAATTATATACCTAAAACGGTCTGAGCTGCAGTTGTCCCTTTCTTGCTTTTTGGGGGATAGGTCTGGGGGAGGGAAGGGTCAAAGCAATACGTATATACGCCAGCGAAGTGATGCCTCATAGTCGACAATTATATCGATACACTAGTGATGTTATTTTTAGTCGATATTTTCTAAAATTCGTATTAACAAAATTAAATAATTTCTCTTTTCATAACTACAATAAAACCGTATTTGTATATGCGGTTTTTATTGTAACACTGTGCAAACCTGGGCTAACGAAGGGTTTCGCTAACAAATAACAATGATAATTATGGTAAATAACTGTGTTGTTTGTTTTTGGTATCAAAAGGGCTCAATACAAGGATTTCAAAAAAGTATATTATGATTATTATTACTGTAATACTAATAAAAAATACAATAAAAAAGTTTAAAAAATTAGGACTGCTCTTTCCCATGCCTATGCCAAGCAAGCTGCGAGCCGCGCTTCTTCCTCGCCTCCTAGGCGAAAAACAACTTCGGGGTTTACTCTTTCCAATATATTTTTTTATCAATTTCGGAATACTTTGTAAAAAACTATGCATGGTCAAACATAAATAAATATAGGTACGTAGCGACTTTAGAACCTCCTCTGTTTTTTTTCATCGGTAAAAAATTGCTTAGTTGTTTTCTTGACATTACTGAGGAGCAGATTATTAAATTTGGTCGAATCTATGTACCTATGCGATTCGTATTTGGACTTCGCAAATAGAATCATATTTCTGAATTGCGTAAAAAACTCAAGTGGCCCCACTAGCGTAGCATTCCTTGGAACCCCGGGAACCCTGTATCAAAATTAGTGGGGGGGCAGGCAAATGATGGGTAAAGATTTCTCACAAAAAATGCTTGCATTGAATTAAAATAAATGTTTATTGATTATAAGTTATAACTTCCTCCTAGAATAGAAAATAGTGAGTGTAGTCTGCTGTAGCTGTTCCTGTTCCATCGAAATCCTTAGGTAATTTTTTATCAGTTTTAGTTTTGAAAAACATCAAGTTAATACCTCCGGAAAATTGGATGCAAGGCTATTGAATTTTATCAGTAATAATTCCATGAGTTCTTTAATGGAATGAATGTTTTGAATTTCGGATTTTAAGCTAATTTAAAGAGCTTGTAGTTCCAAGCTGGAGAGTTATTAGCCTTGACCTGCAGCAATAGATGCGAGGGATCGTTTGCTTCAGCCTGTGAGGCCAATACTATTAGTGAATTCCTATGAATCTTCCGCATCTATATGGGGGATTCACAGGCGCATAACCTGAAGAAGAGATTCAAGGCTGCCTCCAGGTCTTACAGGTAGTAAATCGCTAGGGCAAAGTTCAAACACAGCAGAATTGGCGAGAGACTATTGGGCTTTCCAAATGGAACCCATGCCTTTTGTTTTTTACAAAAGCTGTCGAAGGTAACTTTTTTTAGTCTACACTTCCATCATTGCGCGAACCTGAAGGCTCTCTGGCATATTATGCGAAAAAGTAAGCGAAATTCTTTGCACTCTTTTTGCGTCGAATTCAACTCTTGACGATGAGGGAAAAGCACCACCGAGCATTCCACGGTGCGAACACGCGATGCGTAATGTGCACTATGAGCAGTGTCGTTTGTCGTGTTCTGCATTATTTCGATGTCAAGAAGTCTAGTGGTGCTAATTGTATCCACCAGTGGTTTGCAACCAATGTGCGAGCTTCGTGCGCAATGTTTCCGCGTACATTCAAAGTGTGGAATGACCTTGCTAAAATTTGGGGGTTTTAAAGCGTCTAGTGTCTACATCTTTTCTCTAAAGGCCATGGGCGACGGTAGCCGTTATAAATCAGATGGCTTCGTCTGCTTGTGTGCCCCATTCTTATATAAAAAAGATTAATTCATTGTTCATAATGATTAACTGAATCCCGAAATAAACGATACAGAATGTTATCAACAATTGGGGGCACGCTTGACTCGGATAAAAGGGGACTGCTTTTCAGACTTCAGTCATTTCTGAAGTTAAAACTCTATAGGTATGTATGACAGTTTTTTTATTCTTTTTTCCAGGAAGCACAAGATTAAGTGACATTGTGGATAGCATTTTACTAATTTTTGCTTACACACCTTAGGGGCCCTGTAAATAGGGGGCCCCGTATCATTGATACGGCTGATACGGCAGTAGTTACGCCCTGAGTGGCACCCAATTCCCTACTTCGGGGATACGTATATTCTCAACTTACTTTACTCTATTCTTTATAATCCTGTTGTACCTGCTTATCTAAAACGACGATTTAAATTTTTTAGTGATTCCAATGAACGTAGTCTTCGTTCTGAGGAAAGCTTACTTCTTGAATTTCCCTCTCACTCCTCTTTCTTTTATACTAAATCTTTCACTGTTCAAGCTTGTCGACTTAGGAATTCTATAGACGTGTAAAATCGGTTTCTATTTTTAACCCACTTCCAAAAAAGGAGGAAGCTCTCAATTTAACTGTATTTTTTATGTATGTTACTTCAGAACTTTTGACTGAGTGGACCGATTTCTACAAATTTTTTTTTAATCGAAAGGTGGTGTGTGTCATTTGGTCTCACTTGAGTTTATTTGAGATCTAACAACAACTTTTCGAGTAATATAAATAATACGTTTTTACTTGACTATTTTCGTCGACCTACGTTGTATTATACCGCATAACTTTTTACTAGGTGTACCGATTTTGATGATTTTTAATTTAATCGAAAGCTGATGTTTATCGTGTAGTCATATTTAAATTTCATCGAGATCTGATGACAAATTTTTGAGTAATCTTTAATAACGCGTATTTACTTGACTATATTTTCGTCTACCTTTGTTGTATTACATGTCGATGTAATTGAAGTCGGCTTTTTTTCCTTTGCGTACAAGTCGAACTCGGTCCACCCAGTCAAAAGTTCTGAAGTAACATATATACAAAAAAAAAGAAAAATACAGTCGAATTAAGAACCTCCTCCTTTTTTGGAAGTCGGTTAAAAATCAATCTGATACGTATTATTATTTTCTGTTGGTGTTCAATAAAGTGTATTGTTATGTTATGTCATGTTAATCAACCACTCTTTAAAAAAATTCAGTCGATTACGTAATTTGCCTAACTAAAAAAACATAAATAAAATAATAATTGAAAAAGTCGCCTTCATGATTTTTGTAAGTGTACAGTACATAATGTTTGAAATTGGTGTAATTTATTTAGCTATCTTTGTGTAATTATTGAATTTTTATCTTGTTCCAGCTTTTTCAATTGACTTTCTAATAGTTGTTCTTCACGCAGGCGGCTTTTCTTGTTTTTTTTTTTTATTTATAATATTATTTTTAACCATTGTTATATCGCCGCAATTATATGTTAATTAATATATATATAACCTATACCCATGTATTAATAACTGCGACAAACATGAGACATTACAAATTATATAGGTACTAAGGCAAACATTTTATACTGTGTATGTACTACATTACATATATATACTATACTTACACTTATACTATGTACTACATGTATACACTATAATTATGTATGTATTTCATTACCCATTCTTACACACACCTCAACCATGTAATTACATACCTAATTCATAAATAAAGTACCTAAGTATTTCGATAATTACCCACAAAAATATAGACATGTATCAAGTCACAAAGAGTATCCAATTCAAAATAATAAAACATAAATAATAAGTAGTTTACGAAATTCAATAATAGTAAGCCGAGTCACAGCAATACGAAGCAGAACAAATTCAATAAAACAAGCCAAATTCAGAAAAATAGCACTATGCGCTATATGTACTCGTAGTCAATCACAAACGAAAGATGCGAATACTAAAATATCGTCAACAATTAATAGCTGAATAGCCGGCGCACGCACACTAACAACACGACAGTCACACATAGAAAAAACGGGGCGGAGATGGCGCGGGGCGCGGTAGCGGCATGCAGCGCGACAGAAACATTTTATTCAAATACCTATTTTTGAAAAGTCTCTTCGGTACCCTTTCCTCTTAAGCCCGAGGCGTGGAGGGAGGGCATCATTCGCACGCAAGGGCGGAAGGGCTGCACTTCCCGCACCGCCGGAGCCAAGCGTTATTGTAACCTCAAAGGTTTTTTCCGATTTAAAAATTGAACCTCAAAACTTCAACCACGATATCTCTGTAACAACGGGGTTTACACAAAAATAGTTGTCCAGGGGGGTGAAAAACCCATACTACCCCCCTTCCCCCCAAACCCATAAATTTCTTACTGGCGATGTACATAATTACCTTAACATTCTGGCTCAGTTAGGTGGCTAGCAAAGTAGCAACAGACTTTTTACTATATATATCTTACATATACATGCATATCTTAGTGAAAAGAATAATAGAATAAATAAATAAAACGCACTGTGAAGACTGAAAGACTGGTAAAACTGTTAGGTTTTTAATTTTATTTAATTCCTTAAACTATGTTCACTTTAGTTTTTTATTTTATTTCAGGAGTACCTCTACATTACTTTCCGAATCCTGAGAAGGATGCAGAGAGATTTCAGTCTTGGGTGAAGAAAATAGGGGGTGATATTAGAAGCTTGAACAGTGCTGTTATTTACAAAACTCGAAGAATTTGTCGTCAACACTTTGAGGAAAAATTCCTGTACCCAAAAAACAGACTTTGCAAGTTGGCTGTTCCAACCTTGCTGTTGTCCTCCGATGACCTGTTAGGTACAATATTTTAAATAATTTTAGAAACACAAAATCTACATATAGTGGATTTTATTCGTAACGTAAACAGTATAATTTGGTTACTAATATGTAGGTAATAATGAATAAAAAATTATAGATAGATATATTATATTGCACACCACATAAGACAGAGATCATAATTTAGTCTGCATAAGGCCTTAATTCAGGCAATTCATCCAAAAAATGTTGAACACTATATAGTCCAACATGGCAGTTTACCTGTCTAAATAATAAATATATACAAAGAAAAGGTAACTGATCTATCAAGCACAAATTAATAGACAGATTGGACTGTGTGTGTGATAAAGTTATGTTGTGGAAATCTGCTAAGAAGGGTTTAAAAATTCAACTGCTAAAATAGAAGTTTGAAATTTTTGTAGAAGTCAGTCAGTTTTGATGTTTGAATTCAGTAGTCCACATATTATACAAAGCTTTTTTTACCTATGTAATGAATTAATGATATAGTGCAACTTTTATTTTGTATTTTACAGCATCAAATGAAAGTCCATTGGCTCCAGACTTCCAACCATTTCAAGAAGCTACACTATTGAATCCTATTGTAACTCCGTCTTGCAGTACAGGTATGTTACCAATTTGAATAAAATAATAAATACATTTTAATAACAAATATATTTATATAAGTACTTCTTACTTGTATTCAATGTATTCAAAACACAAAATTTATGGATATCCATATAACTTTCTTTCTTAACAAATTCAACTTTTCTAGGCGTATAATGGATATACATGAGTTTTCTTTGTTTGTTGCTGGTTGTTGTGATTTCAATACTTAATGTTGGCATTCAGCATTGAAAAATTAAAAAAGAGATTTCCAAATAAGCTGAAGGCCTTATCTACCTAGGTTGGTGTTAGCACTGATTAACTTACCCATAGGCTTAAAATATATTTACTATCGAAAGTTGACCCCCTGACAGCCGCAAAACGCGTAACTGATTTTAAGTTATTAAACTTTTAGAGATATATATTATTTATTTAAGTAACATTTATCTAAATTTAAATTTTATTTGCTTTTCAGCACCAACTATAAATCCATTAGTTGCTAGCAAACCAACTACATCCCGAGATGCTACATTATCGCATTCCAAGCCAAGAAAACCTGTTGAATACAGAACTCCAGGTACCTATGTTATCTATATACTGTAGTTGCTGGGCTTGCCCATTAATTTTGTAATTTTTTAATTTTGTTTTGTCACTTGTTCATCTTCATAATATCCATAAGTACCGGACCCTGCTTTGCACTCATGGGACCTATGTACTATAGTTAAAATGAGTCTGCCTCCCACAAACTTGGTTACAGCGCCCTCACAGGATTCCATTGTCATATTACAATGTAACCCTGACAATAGTTTTGGTGTAATGCCCAAAGATACAGACTTTCTCCAATTAAAATTTTCAAAAATATTCAATGTACAGAAATTATCCATTTACAGTTTTATTAAAAGTATAGATAACTATATCCTCTCTACGTAACTATTCAACCATGAGAATGGAGTTTTTATTTTTTTACCATTTAGAAGGTGAAATCTTTCTCCCTTGAGTGAGAGATTCTGTAAATATTTGATTTCCAGCTAAGAGGACATTAAAGTGAATAATAATAATAATATTAATTATGTCCATATGTACATAAATTTCATGTGACAGTTTGATGTATGGAAACAAAATTAGCATTTTTAATATACTTTTCTTTAGAAAGATATGCTATCATATAGATGTGAGTAATGACGGTGTAGGCTACCTGGCATTTATTATTCGTTTATGTATATTATATTTATTTGTATTACACATATATTAACTTTTATTATTTAATTTATAAAATATTATTTTATATATATATATATATATATATATATATATATATATATAATAAACAAGCATATCCGCACGATACCCATAGTATTCAGCGTATTTGACATTAGTTATTTCTCTCGCAATTTTTAAAATCAAATTAATTTTGACAAGGGCTAGCGAGAAAAACGTAATTTAGTTTTTGAATAAATAAAATTGTGAATAACGAATATATATTGTTAAAACGCTAAACTGTAACTAAAATATATTATGTAATCACTAAAACAGAATTATTTTTATTTTATTTCAGTAACCGTTTTGAAAGCGAAATATGAAAAAAATGAATTGAAAAAATTGGAGCTGAAACTTCGTCATGCACTGAAGATGAAGATGACTTACCGTGACAGATATTTGGTAGCAATGAGATTAAGTAAAACAAATGCATTTAAAATAGTAGCGGAGAAAATGTCACCAGCAGCACAAACATTGTTTTTAATGCAAGTGAGAAGCAGTGGAAAAAAACCTAAGGGAAGGCGTTTTACTCTTAACGAAAAAATACTAGCACTGTCATTATACAAATCTTCTCCTAAAGCCTATCGCTTGCTAAGTCAGGTTTGTACTCTCCCAACCCGAAGAACACTGCAAAATATTTTACAAACAGTAGACTTAAAGCCTGGCATAAATGAAGAAATATTTGCAGACTTGCAGAAAAAAGTTAGCATAATGCCAGAAAAACATAAGTTTTGTTCTTTATTATTTGATGAAATGGCAATTGCTTCAAACATTAGTTACAACAAGACACATGACAATATTAATGGTTTCATCGACAATGGCAGCAAAAGGAAACTAATATTTTCTGATCACGTGCTAGTCTTTATGTTGAGAGGCATAGTTAAAAAATATAAACAGCCTTTAGCCTACACCTTTTGCTCAGGCACTACAAAGACTGCAGATCTGAAATCCCAATTAAAAAATATAATAGAAAAAGTCCAAAGCACAGGTCTTCAAATAGTAGCTACAATATGTGACCAAGGAGTGACAAACCTAGCTGCTATTAATCAATTGTTAGAAGAAACAAAAACAAAATACCTAAGAAATGATGAGGATTATAATGGTGGTTTTTTTGAAGTTGGCAATGTTGAAATTGTACCATTATTTGATCCACCACATCTAATCAAGGGAGTTCGCAATAATTTGCTCACAAAAAATTTAAAATTTAAAATGGATGGCAAGGTACGCTTAGCAAAATGGTGTCATATAGAAGACCTATTTCAAAGGGGCCCTACATACAGGGGTATAAAGTTACTGCATAAGTTGACAGCTGAACATGTGGTACCCTCAATGATACCGAAGATGAAAGTCAAACACTGCACACAAGTGTTCAGCAAGTCTGTTGGTGTAACACTAGGAAGTATGGCAGGTATGTTTACATTATGCAATTACTTACATATTACACCTTATTACTACAGGCAATTAATGGCTGTATGGATAATTCTTGTACGTAGCTGATCATGCCAAGTAATATTTATTAAGACTTCTAGCTGTTGCCCGCAGTTCGCTCGCTCACGTTTATTTCGATTTTCACAAATTCCAAAATCCTATTTTAGCACCTTAACGACCGCCTGATATGTCCAGTGGTTTAAGCTGTATGTTTATAGATCAGTCAGTTAGTCTTATATACACAGATTAACAATTCCTAAAATTTGTGAAAATATCTAATTTCTTAGTCATTAACTCATTACTGTTTTATATCTGACATTAAAACTTAAAACTAAATCTAAATCAACTTAAAATGAATCTAAATATAAAAGGTGATTGACTGACTGACTATCAACACACTGTGTAAACAACTGGGCGCATCGGGCTTTAATCTCTACCTCTAAGGAGGTTAAATAGGAGTTGAAATATGTGTGATTCACACAGACGAAATCGTAAAGGCTAGGCTTGCTAACTAATGGTTACTGAAAATAAATTTTATTATATTTTTATTCCATGTCTTTTTGTAATGCAATTTCAACCATTTTAATTTGATTCAAAAAATGTATAAAAACTCGTTCATATTATACAAAATGTTACAACAGTAATAGCAAATTCTAATATTGAATTTTCATTTACAGAAAATGGGAGCATGCCAGCGGAATGTATGGACACTGCAGATTTATTACTATTGTTTGACAGTCTATTTGACTCTGTAAATTGTAATAACTTCAATAAAGAAGAGGGAAAACCATACAAAACGCCTGTGACACGGAACTCACCTCATTTACGATTCTGGAATGAAATATTACCAGTTTTGAAAACGATGAAATATATTCAAAACAATGGTAGAGAATCGACTGTAACGTCACTTACTAGCTGGGTAAAAAGAATAGAAGGTTTAAAACACATTACAAGAATGTTACATGCAAAAGGCATACAGTCAATACTGTTGCGTCATTTTAATCAAGACCCATTGGAAAACTTTTTTGGGGCAATAAGGTCTCATGGCTACAGCAATGTAATGCCCAACTCTGCAGCATTCGAAACTGCATTTAAAACATTATTAATAAATAATATAACTTCACCAAATTCACCACAGTCTAATTGTGAGAAAGATGACAACATTTGCCTCAAATCATTAAAATCGTTTTTAAAAGTGAACTATGATAAAAAGAAAGAAGCTGCAGAGGATGGGCAAATCGAAATTGAGGCTGAACATTTAAATATTGAAATCATAAATACTCAAATAATTATAGAGAGTAGTTCTCGAGTTAATGTAGAGAAATGCGCGGCCGTCGCTTATTGTAGTGGGTGGATGGCAATTAAAGCAAAAAAGAATGTATTTCAAAACTGTGAATATTGTAAAAGCGATTTAATAAGTGAAAGTAATGAAGATTTTCACAACTTTATTAAAAAAAAAGAATATGGGGGTAAAAGATGGTTATGCTATCCCACCCGGGCATTGTTTGACTATTTTGCCCAAGTTGAACACCTGACAATGGAAGTTTTAAAAAATTATGGTCACAAAGAAAAAATTTGTGAATACATTTTATTAATTGCGTCAATCCATATTGACCAAAATTTTATAAAATGTGAAACACATAAAAATATATTAAAAAAATATCTGCTTAATAAAAGTGTTCAATTTTTCACAATGGCTTGGTGCAAACAAGTAAGCAATGTCCTCACTGGAAAAAGTTATATGAATTTAATTCATTTAAATGATAGCGATAAAATAGACGGCATTTTCCTACAGGCTCGAGAACATTTTAATAAAACAAAGAGAAGGAAACGGGAACGGCAAACTGCTGGTGTTTTATTATAAAATAAAAAATGTTAAATAATAAGTATTTGTTTTATTTATTTCAATGATATAACTGCGTACTTTTTATTCACTTTGCGTTCGAACGAATTGTCTTTTTTAAAGTAGATCGGTTCGGCAGTTATAATATTATTCTTATTTATAATATATACGTATAGTATATATAGGTTTCACCTACATACGAATAAACTATAAAATGTAGTTGTAACATTATTATCTATGCATATGAATCCCTCTAACGATTTGTTCATATGCAAAGATAATAATGATAAAACTTCATTTTGTAGTTTATTCGTACGTAGGTGAAATCATATATATACTATAGATACTACCTATATTATAAATATCTAGTACAGCTATACCTATATTATACGTGCATATAGCTATATAGAATTAGTTTTTGGCTTGGCGTTCAGATGGCGCTGATCCCAAGGACCTCAGTTGCCAGTCTATACCCTATATTACATTACTTGGTCTATGCTCGACTGATTTACCGGGCTTGATGCGTGGCAATATATACTATCTTTTTATTATTTAATATAAAATGTATTAAAAATAATTACATCTTTTAATTATTTTTTTTTGTATTCCTTAATGTTTACTTTGATGAAGATAGTTCGTTAAAATTTCTTAGTTTTCTAAGAGAAATATCGCTTTTAAAATTGTACTTATTTGGAAAATATTCGTAACTTTAAATTTTTTTTATCGTTTAATAGAGATACAAATGGAATAAAAATCTATGATAGTGGACAACAAAATTATATTCCACATATTATGATATTTTTTTAAAATGGTTTCAACGTAGAGGTTATTGAAAAGTAGGACTTCAAAGTATACATTGCGACCGTTTACCCAGGGAGGAGGCTGATGAAAAGGTTAATAATTTTATACACATAATATAAATCAAAATTCTGATCTGACTATGGACTACAACAAAGGTTGCTCTATTATATTTCAAGAATATAAATTACATTATTGCATCCAACACTGAGATTAACGACGTCAAAATATTACAATTCCGCGGATTGTTACCGATTTTTGTGAAATGGCTCTTAATAATAAGATATATTAGGAAATCTATAACTTCACTCGTTCTTGTATGAGTTTTATAATCTACATTGCTGAAAGCTTTAAACTACCAATTATTAAGTCAAATATCTATGATCTGAATCATAAATTTAATTAAAAACAACTTTTGATTGCTGAACTAAGGCCGCTAAGAGTACCTAACGATTGTTTTAAACTATTGGCAATGACAACTGGGCCAAAAAGCTTTAAATATTTTCCAAGGTACTGTAAGAAACTCAGATTGGGAAAAAAATTTGCACAAATAAAAATATACAAAATGGTATCGAAGCCACGACCGTCAGAGTTAGTTGTGATTCGATACTCCCGAAAGATGTTTCTACTACCAATTTGGTAGATTAGATAGATAATCATCTTGGTAGTGGGAACCAAATCAGGTAGAAACCGAACCTTCGTCTCCTTGTTGATAGTTTTGATCGTGCCAAAGAGACAGATGATTTTGCCCTTGTAACGAATAGAAATCTATACATTTCTAGCTAGTTTTTGACAGAACAAAAAATAGACATCAGTTATCAAATAAGTCGATGCCATATCCAATATAATGTTGTGACTCTACGACAAATGACGTCACACACGTAAATTTAGGATAATTGATAACCGAGTCACGCACACATTCGTTTGTCTATGTGTGACCGTGAATTTTTTTTAATTTGCAAAACGCAAACGGTACGAAGCTTAGTTTTAAAATAAATATTTAATACGTTTCAAGTTTGTATATCGTTTTAAATTACATTGAATATTAAGATTATGTACATCTACTAGGCGAGCTGCGTGGTTCCACCCACATGTCATTGACAAATATACCACTATGGGTCAAGAGGTAAAGTGCTTAATATTATGAACTAAAAATTATCAATGTTAATAATTATGACTAGCCCGTTGGCGCAGTTTGTAGTGACCCTGCTTTCTGCTCCGAGGGTTGTGGGTTCGATTCCCACCCCGAGTCTGGGTGTAATATAAATATTTATTTATATGTTTATATATGTATTATTTATAAGTATGTTTATCGAAAAAAAAAATGTTGCTATATTCCAGTCGGCTGTAACCTATAACACAAGCATTAAGTTGCTTACTTTAGGAACAGACGACCGTGTGTGTATTGTGTAAATATTTATAAAAAAAAAATATTTATGAAATGACTATGGTATTATTATAAGGTAAGTAATAAAAGGCAGAAAGGTTTTCAAGTTGATCTTTGGTTGCATAATATTTTAGAATTGTTACAATTCTGTTTCAATTTGTGGTCGTCCACCGCTGGACTAGTTTTCCAACATTTACGGTTCTTCACCACCATTTCAGTATCTTCGGAAAACGAAATTAGTATTCCTAAAACACACATATTATTGTAATATATGTATCTTCAAAATATTATTGAAATTTGCTACAGTTCGTTAGAAATGTCATAAAATAATTAGGTAGCTTGGTTAGTGTGCGCCTAAGCGAATTTTGTATAAAATTAAAGTGTTTTGTATATAAAACTTTCAAGTACACAATTGATGCACATTTATTTGGTTAAATAAGTTAATTTCTGTAAAATTTATCAGCCAGGCTGACGTCAGAACGGCCACACATTTTAATGTAATCTCATGCATATATTCAGTATATTAGGACCTTTTTACAAATACTACACCCGCCTTTTTTAACCGACGTATACATATTATTAAGACACAAAATAGAATATTTATAGTCTTTAGAGTTCACTTAAATTTATAATCTCAAATTCTCAACCGCGGCGATGTTTAATCTCCTTCGTGAATGTTTAGTTCTACGTGACATTAACGAAATTATCTGTGTGATTTTGACATTATGAGAAGCCATTAATTTGGATTAATCTCAATTAATAAATAATTAAATGAATGAAAAATATTTATTATACTATACTCTAGGTTTTCCTACGACGTGGTGTAATGGTGCGTATGCCGTGTCGGCGGCGTCTAAAAAGCGACGGTCGCGGTTTCGATTTCCGCTCGGAGTGGACATTGTGTTCATACAAATATTAATTATGGTTGTTAGTCCGTGTGGGTCTCCCCACCGTGCCTCGGAGAGCACGTTACTATCGGTCCCGCATTGGAGCAGCGTGGTATAATAAAGTTCTGCTCCGTCTCCTATATGGGAAAAGAGGCCTAGCAGTAGGATACATTACAGACTGAAGCAAGCAACTCTAGGTTTAGATAATGAAAAACTCATAATAAATAAATACTAACTTAAAAAATGAGATCTTTTATTCTTTTAATTGTATTAACATTAATTATTATACTAGTTTAAGGATATACATAATATTTATAGTTTTATAGTTGAATCACTAAAATTAGACAAGGGTCGATAATGAATTTGGTCTACTAGCTAACTAATCGGTTGCAAAAAAGCCGTATATTTGTTATATTTTTAACTGTGTCGTCTCGGGTATCAGCTCTTAAGATACTTAGACTAGCTGTGCCTTGGGGTTTTCCTCCCGTAACTTCCGATCCCTTTGGGAATGTCGGGCTCAAAAGTAACCTATGTGTTATTCAAGATCTTTAACGATCATAGTTTAAAATTAATTGTAATGACAAGATTAATTACAAACAGCTACCTATGTAGGTTTTGCGTGAAAGAGTAACAAATATTCATCAATCCATCTAACCTCACAAACTTTGCGTACATATATAGGTAACACTAGCTGACCTGGCGAACTTCGTACAGTCTTTTTTTCTTAAATATAATAATTACATATTTCAAAATAGAATAAGGCCTATCTTTAAACTTGGATCAAACTGCACATGGTGTGCAAATTTGATTAAAATCGGTTAAGTAGTTTAGGAGTCCATCGCGGACAAACAACGTGACGCGTAATTTATATATATTAAGAAGATTAGTAGGATTTAAAAACCGCTTTAGATTAGGTGCTAGTTGGTTTTTATGCTTTGAATAATTTCTAAGCTACAATTGTGAAATTGTGTTTGCAGGCAAACGAAGAAAAACCGACTTCAATTATATCGACAAGTAATACAACGTAGGTAGACGAAAAAATAGTCAAGTAAATACGCATTATCAAAGATTACTAAAAAAGTAGTTATCAGATCTCGATTAAATTTATATGTAATTGAAGTCGGTTTTTTTTTCGTTTGCGAGCAAACACAATTATTACTTAATGCTTATAAATTGTTAGTGATCATCGAAGATAAGAACCTAATAATAAAAAATATAAACATTTTCTGTCGTGGACGACATCTAGCGGACACATAATAAAACTTAAACATGAAATTACAAGTTGTTCAAAAAATGTCAATAGATGGCAATATATTTATTTAATATTAATTTTGTAACTTAAATTATAAAAAAGTAATATATAAAATAATTTTAATTTTTTAGTTTAAAACATAACGATAAACGTAATTGTTTTCAATGACTCAAATAAATAACTACGTGGCTGTATAATGTCGTTCCGTTGCTATGAACATCTAGGCAACAAAACAGTCAGAAAAAAAACCAACAAAAAAAAGTGCGAGGCAGCAAAGTAAATGGCGTCTCAAGTTGTTTTTTATTCGATATCAATGTGTTTCTAATATCACAATGTCATTTCTAAAGTTATCTTGTTAGTAATATCAACTTCGTCGGTATATTTAATGTTTCATTGACAATTACTTGTTATTTGGTCGACGTTTCACTTTTTGCTGTAAAACAATGGCGTCGAATGATTCTATAGAATCCCAGGTAAAAGTTGGTGAAAATCGTGATACCGCAGACGATTACTACAGTTTGTGCAGCGAGACGGACACCGGTGAAGGCATCAAGCGTCGTCGAGTGACTCATGACTACCGAAAACTTTCGAAATTGGGATACGATCCAAGTATGCCAACTAATTTGAAACACGCAACATCCAGTGATTTCAAAGGTAAGAAGATTCCAACATCTTTACACCCTTGAAAGTTTCTATTTTCTTATTTTTAATTAACTTGTACTAATGTTGTACTATATCTACATCGTTTTGGGGGGAAAACGATTAACCTATCATTTTTCAAGTTACATCACTACAATGGAGGTCATTACTGTTTATAAACATTTCGAGCACATTTGTTGTATTTCCCTCACCCTTAACGTTCCAAATTGTCGAGTAATTTACAACAATTGTTGTGCTGACATTCAACACTGTTGCTATGGGGTTTCATATTCTTGCATCATTGATGACCTTGCTGAGGACTGCAATCTACTTTCTACTCATTATTATAAAATATTTCCACAATTTATTGCGAGAACATAAAAATGAAACAAAAAAATAATAAATTGATTGAGGTACTTGAACACGGCACTCTTCTTTGAATTTAAGATATAAATTTAACGATAGTAACACAGTAGTCATGATTTCTAAAACATTTATCTAAACAAGAGTATTAAAATAACATTCCTATAACTTTAATAATATAAAATCATTTAAAGCAATGAAATTGTATGAAAATTACACATAAATAATTATAATAGTCTTCATTGTAAACCATGAAAAAAAAACAACAATATAATAACATAAAATGTAAGATGTACAAAGGCGGTCTTATTGAAAGAGCATCCTTTTCCAGACTACCTTTGTGTATAGAACACAACATAGAAAGTTCAATTAGGAAGAACATAAGATTAGATTTGTAAAAAAAAATATGTCTTGTGCAAACCGCTAATGTGTCTAGATTAGCGGTAGTTTAATGTTCAATGTCACCATAAACTTATCGTCACCATAAACTGTGTCAAACTAAATATTTATATTATATTAATGACAAATAAGAAAATTATCAATATCATTGATATATTTCTATGTAAGTAATGTCAAAATTAATCATTTAAGGAAAGTCAGTTTCAATTATAATAATAAAATTACATAATACATTTAAAAGTAATTTTCAGAGAATAAAGTTACAGTATTAAATAGTAAAGTGCATACATTAATTCCATTATATAAATACTATTAAATACATATTGTTATTTTGAAATAGCTGCATTAATAAACACAACAGTGTACAAAATATAATTGAATGTACTGTATAAAAGTACTACACACACATGTTTATCATTGACAGCCCTGAAATTTCATCAAAAAGTAATTTCCATACTTGAAATATTGTATTATGCTTATAAGAACAACAGATTTTTTTCTTAAACGTCATTTTATGTAATATAGCCTTAAAATCTTTGTGATAAAAGTATTTTGTTTGAATGGATTGGAAAAATTTAAGATTGTTTTGTACAAACTATTAATTATTGTATAAATAAAATAATTGACTGTACACCCAAAATACAATTGTATAAATATAATATGCAAGCGAAACAAAAAAAAAAATAATAATTAATAAATAAATAAATAAAAATAAACATTCACCTAACTTTGTCAATAAAGTGTCAAAAAAAAAATTGACAAAAATTAATCAACAAAAAAATTTAAGCATAAACTCGTTCCTATACTATAGTACTTATGTGTCTTCCCCTTTTTCATATATTTGTGTAACATACATTCATTAAAATGTGTTAATCTTCGTTTAGATAAGTGACTATACAAGGCTATAATGCTTTCCTACTCAAAATTATTATCGTCATTCCTAATATTACTCGAATATGTAATACTTTTTGATGTTGCTGAAAAAAATATTAACTACACAAAATATTACTCAATTCATTGCAGTAAAATTTACTAGCTGAAGATTCAAATCAAAATAAATAAATTCAAAAATATACAACTGAAATATGTTTATGACTACTTCTGGACCTCCAGCTACCTATATACAGTTTTTATATAGAACTAGCTGTGCCCGCGGCTTCGCCCGCGTTGAAATTAGGGTGTCACAAAGTTTTCCCGGTAAATTTCCAGTGAAACTCTCATCAAAATCTTAACGAATGAAGATATGCATTACTATTAGGATGGTGAATGCAATTTTTTTTTATTTCAGTCACTTGAAATGCTTATCAAACTGAGTAACTTTTTAAAAGGCCGATGTAGTATAATTAAATAGTTATTTTTATAAAACCTCTCTATACACCACATTTTTAGTTTTGTTTTCAGGCTGTATATGTTTTATACAAACTATCAACCCCAATTAAATCCCCTTAGCGGTGGAATATCGTAAGATCCGTTCTTAGCGGACGTCTGCTAACTATAATCTACCTCCCTGCCAAATTTTATCTTTGTCCAACTTGGATGGATAGCCTATCCAGCGGTTTTTGAGTTCTCGTGATGCGTGAGTTATTTACCTTTTTCTTTTATATATATAGATATCGATGCATTATTTGGACACCTTCTCACCATCTAAAGAGCGTACATTTTATATTTCAAGTCTCTTACTTCAAAAACATAGGACTCTCATACAAACTTCCAACCCCCGTTTTATCTCCTTAGGGGTCGAGTTTCGTAAAATCATCTCTTAACGGATGTTTACGCCCTATAAGGAACCTACCTGCCAAATTTCAAGTTTGTAGCTGTTATAGTTTCGGATATTTCGTGATCAGTGAGTCAACCTACCATTCCCCGTTTTAACCCCAAAAGGGGGTTGATTTCTAAAGATACATTATTAGATACATTATAGATTATAGATAACAAGCAAGTATTTACTCATCCTTACATCAGTCAATTTACAAACCTTCAAACGTTTACCATTACTACTGTTTTAACAATAATAGGTGACTAAAAAAGTTTTATTTGTTAAAAAATAGGGAAGTATCTTTATTTAGGCAACAAATTGAAAGGAAAAAAAGTGTGTGTACTTATGTACGCACGTAAGAAGTTATACTTCATTTACTAGCTAACTTCATGTTACTAACTTCTTCATTGACTAGCTAACCTCAGGGTACCGGTTTTTTGTGACTGTGTCATCGTAAAAATTTACCCTCATCATTTCTCTTTGGCAAAAGAAGTATATCTTCAAAAAAAAAAAAAACATAATCAATATCTGATATATTTTACGAGCCCCGATGCAAAATAGTTCGTATGGAAAGTAGTGCAAAGCGTAAAATATGGAAAGTAAATAGGTAGTGGTAAAATAATTAAGAACGTTTAATAAAAAGTAAACCACAGTTTGAGGAACATTTTAAAGTTTATTTTAACATAACTGAAATTCTTTCATGACTTTACATAACATAAAAAATTAAAAAAATATTCTAAAAAACATAACGCAAAAGTATTCGTCTACCCTTGTCACTCACGCAAAATAGTTTGTCTACCACTTAGTTGTGTTGCCTTTGCTCATTAGCTTTAATGCGAAGAGGCATGGTTGCAATCAACGCTGCACACTCCTCAGCCGTAATTGACTCCCAGACAGCCAAGAGTTTAGCCTTTAAGTCGCTCTTCGATCTTGATGGATTTTTACGGAGAACTTTTTTCATTTTCCACCATAGGGTTT
Organism: Melitaea cinxia; assembly: GCF_905220565.1. Taxonomy (NCBI): domain Eukaryota; kingdom Metazoa; phylum Arthropoda; class Insecta; order Lepidoptera; family Nymphalidae; genus Melitaea; species Melitaea cinxia. Next base: position 2,657,243 of record NC_059419.1, on the reverse strand, counting down.
TGATCGGCGACAAGTCCGGCCTTTCGCCAGTAGCCACGTCTTTGTTGTTCTTGCAGTATGACAGGAAGCACCATCCTGTTGAAAAATGAAGGAATCTTGATGCTTGAGTGACGGAATAGAGGACAATAAATTATCTTCCAACAGGTTTTGATACCTTGCCGAATTGATAGAACCATCCACAAACTGCATACCACCAACTCCTAGTGCAGACATGCAGCCCTATATCATAAGAGACGCCGGAAACTTCACTTTGCGTTTGAGACAATCAGTCAGGCATTTCATTGCCTCATTTTTGTTCCGAATGACTTTTCCTTTCATCCCCGACTGTCACTTCAAATTTGGACTCGTCACTCCAAATGATACTACGCCACTGATCGGAAGTCCAATTTAAATAATCACAAGCAAACTTCACAAACTTCAACCTCTTTTTCTTTTGTACAGCAGTCAATAGTGGTTTCTCCTTAGTGGTGTAAAATCCGTAACCCATTCTTTTTAGGACTCTTTTGAAATTATCAACTAAGACGTCTTTGTGAATCATGTCGTTCCATTGCACCGTGAGTTCTCCAGCTCGAGCACGACGATTATTTTTGATAATTTTTTTCAGGATTCTGTTTTCTGCTGCACTTGTGATGCGTGGTCGACCAGTTTTCTTCAAACAAGAAGTCGTTCTATTCTTTTTATAGTGCTGAATGATAGAGATTAGATTTGTCTGTAGACCTGGGAAGTATCAAGTCTTTAGATATCTGGTAACTTGATTTGCCAGCATCGACCCCACAGACTATTCGCCTTCGAAGCTCTTCACACCCGGGTTTGCCATGACCCATTGTTATTTGAAAACTAATGAAAAAAAACTAAAGTTGTCAGAATTTATACTGTCTCACTTGACAAATGACACAGAATTACTTTTACAAATATAAATTATGCAACATAATTATACAAATAAGGAATAATCACCGATATATGAACTCTTTTGCATCGATTAACAATTAGACGGACTATTTTGCTTATAACTTCTTCGATTAATTATTAAACTAATTTACAACTCTTAAAAAAGTTTATTTTGTGTGAGACTGAAGATATCTAACAACTAAAATTATAGTCATATCAAGTTAGCACATAGTATTTATTACTACAATGCATGTGGTATCAAGTACTATAATTTGTTCTATTATATCTAACATTATTACATTTCTTAGTAAACACGGTTTAAAATATAAAAAAATCAGTTTTGTATATTTGGATCTGTTGATCTCAAGATTGGCACATAACAAACAGCCTTTTAAGCATATAACATTCCCTGACATAACATAGGTTTTTGATATATTAGGTCACACATATAGGTATATGAAAGTAATATAAATATATCATAATGCAACAAGGATTATGAGTACAGCTAACATAAGACAACTAAACAGAACACCAACTGAACAGATTTTCATAAGTTGTAGCTAATAACCATCTCGAATATGTCGGCATTCAAACTAAAAAATTACATGATTATCAATCCATTCATTTAAAAGCTATAATGCCAAGACAGACACAAAGACAAGTAAATCCTACTTTTTTCATAAGTGATTGATAATTTTAAAACAGATAGAATTTATATTTACTGTGACTGTATATAAGAATTGTGTAATTACCGTATTGTATTTTTTTAATTTAATTTTTTTTTTAAGTGCTATTTCAGCAACTCTACTATTATATAAAGAAATTGTTTGTCTGTTTGTCAGTAAAAAAAGTAAAAAAAAAAATATTTATAAGTACTTATACAAGGAAAACCAGGTAAAACATCTAGGCCTTAACATATAACATTGTACGCGTGGTATGATCTCACATTACAAAAATAACTTAAAGCTGCATTCTTTGATAGTAAATAATTTTCTAATAAACAAGTTTTTATACTGTTCAAAGTGGATTTATTTAAAGATTATTTTATTATGTGTTACAAAAAATTAATCTGTAATTTAAAAATTCAGAATTGTATGGTCATTTTTGTTCTCAAATTATTAGGTAAGTAACTAAGTAGTGATGAGTTCCTATTGAAATGTATAAAATAAAATAAAAGAATGGCAAACAAAAATTTCAACTCTTAATTACTCTTATTATATTTAATTCCTGTATTTTTGAATATTTAAAGATTTTCATAGAGATGAACGCTCACACTATAATACGAACACAATGAATGCAAACTTGGTTACTTGGGAATTAAAATTATAATGAGGGCAAATTACGACAAACTTTCAAAGTCAATCTACTTATTTGATACTATGGACAAAACACGGTATCTGCCGTATTCACAGTGATTCTGACATTTTTACCATTTTGGTCTCATTATCAGTGCTAGGCTTTAGATTAAGAGCCATTTCACAATTTTACGCTCTGCAAGTTTTGGTAAATTTGGTCGCATCGCGCGAGCCGCGCGATCTTTGTGCTAGTAAGTATAGTGTGACAACCCAAAGACCATCTTGATCATTTTCTGATGTATAATAAAAATTATAACTATGGTATAAAATGTTTTTTACATAATTAATTTGTTAAAAATTTCAAGTATGTTATATAACAACAGTCAATAAATTTAAAATAAAAAAAAATCAATTTTATGAAACAAATTTTTTAAAATTGATATATTTTTTTCAGTTTACGAATGAATCTAATATTTACGATATGAATAAAATAGCATTTTATGACATCGACACCGACAAACATATTAATTAACAAATAACAAGACAAACAGATTGAAATGCCTATTTGTATTGATAATGTGAGAAAAGAAAATTAAATTATACATTTGTTTACAGAAATTATCATTATATTATTTTACAGTCATTTTCGTAATATGTTTTTTATTTATATTTTATTATAAAAGTATCAAATTCGGTTTATCCGCTATAACAACAGGCGCTTGCCGCGTGTGAGCGAAAGAGACGGCTCCGCAGAATTTGGCGTGGACCTTACCTCTAAGAGCGCTAGCGCTCGACTGATTTACTAGGCTTGATGCGTGGTAATATATACTATCTTTTTATTATTTAATATAAAATGTATTAAAAATGATTACATCTTTTAATTATTTTTTTTGTATTCCTTAATGATGTAAGTTTACTTTGATGAAGATAGTTCGTTAAAATTTCTTGGTTTTCTAAGAAAAATATCGCTTTTAAAATTGTACTTATTTGGAAAATATTCGTAACTTTAAATTTTTTTATCGTTTAATAGAGATACAAATGGAATAAAAATCTATGATAGTGTGCAACAAAATTATATTCCACATATTATGATATTTTTTTAAAATGGTTTCAACGTAGAGGTTATTGAAAAGTAGGACTTCAAAGTATACATTGCGACCGTTTACCCAGGGAGGAGGCTGATGAAAAGGTTAATAATTTTATACGCATAATATAAATCAAAATTCTGATCCGACTATGGACTACAACAAAGGTTGCTTTATTATATTTCAAGAATATAAATTACATTATTGCATCCAACACTGAGATTAACGACGTCAAAATATTACAATTTCGCGGATTGTTACCGATTTTTGTGAAATGGCTCTTAAGAACCGTCAACCGTTTTTTTTGGTACTGAAATTATGCCGATAGACGGTCAAATTTTAAACTTAGATAATTCGACGGTTCTTAATCTAAAAGCCTTACCCGTAATCAATACCAGCAGATATTTTTGTTAATATCTTCCATGCTGTTAGTAAATTCTTCACAACTTAAGTTAGTTTTTGCACTGTGTGTAAATTGCATTAGATGTATAGCAAAAGCAGCTTAAAAAGTACAACTTTTGAAATGAGCTGTAGCTTGAGTAAGTAAAGTATCCCAGCTTTTACTTTACAAGTTTTTTTTTTCAATCTACAATTTACACAATGGTTAAGTTCTGACATGAGGTCATACCTGATATTCTTACTACTTTATAGGCCGCAAAAATTTCTATCAAAATCTTAAACTCTCATCTTTAACTATATAATGGTGCTGAAAATCCATGGCGATAATTGTAGTCAAAGATTTGTCACTCTTCTTTTTGATAATTTTATGGGAAGTTTTGATTACAGCATGCAGTAATTTATTTTACTTTTTACTTTAGGCATTTATATGCAAACAAGATATGAAAGTTCTAAATAATTAATAAGCCGTAATGAAACATTTTTGTACCCCGAAGTTAAGTAATAATTAAAATAGGATATTCAGGGATTCTCTGGCAGAGATGTACACGTCATATTCAGATATATTATTCCTATAAAATACGTGTATTAGTATTATTCTTATACTATTAAACGAGCAATTCTTGTATATATATATATAATCTGAATCTCGGAAACGGCTCCAACGATTTTCATGAAATTTAGTATACAGGGGATTACGGGGGAGATAAATAAATCTAGCTAGGATTCATTTTTAGAAAATGTCGTTTTATCCCTGTTTTTAGGCAATGAAAAAATGGCTACAATATCGTTAGAATAAGAAGGTAAATTTCGCATCTGTCAATAAAGTTGTAATAGCTCAGGGAAAATCGGCCGATCGCGCTCGGCCGAAAAGATCATGGTTCGAATCCTCACGTATTCCAGATCGATTATCGTTTTTTTTCTTTTTTTTTTCTAAAAAAAATAAAATCGAAAAATATTATTCATATTTTATCAATATGTAATTCGTATTTAAATATGATTTTCAAAAAACACGATTTACTAAGAATACCGAGCTAAGCTCGGTCACCCAGGTCCTATTATTTAAGTGTTCCGTACTGTACTGGATTGTAGTAGTGTACGTACACTTATATTATTAGTATATAAGTTTACCGTTTTTTTTTGACTAGATGAGAAAATTTCAATTAAAAAAAAATATTCGAAGGTTGCAAGAGCATTTCAACAGAGATTCGTTAATACCTGAAACCAAACAAAAAAAAACGGTGATTATTGGTTTAAAAAAAATTTTTTTTTAGTTGTTTTGCGAAACAGGTTTACATCACTAGTATATACACTATTTAAATACTTTATTTAAAGACAATTTTCACTACATCAAGATTATTGTTATTTCATACTAAAACAATCGTCATATGCTAATGCATAAACCAAAAATTATTTGAAGTATTTTAAAACAAATAATGGTTTTATTTTACAGTGAGGAAGCGCAAGCTGAGCGGCGATTCTAAAGAGCTATGCGTTTGGGGGGAAAATTCGAGACCAGCTAAGTACAGCAAGATATGGCCGGTGTTTGACTCTGGAGGATTTGGCGATACTGCAGTACTCAATCTTCACATATTGCAGAAACCTCAGCCAATGAGAAATACACTACTCTTTTCTGACAATAATTTGCAAGATATAACCCAACCCTGCGTAGATTGGTTCGGGGGCATCAACGCGTCGTGGAAACAAACGAAACTCTCGAACACAATACCTCACGACGATCTAACGAAACGTATCTATTCATCGGTTTCACGTCAATTGAGAATTATAAACGGACACTTTCAGACGTTCATGTTCAAATACAAGTACCCTAAAGTGACAAGAGCTAACGTTCTTCTAGAATCTTCTAGTTCGAGACGTTTGTCGACGCATATCAGTCTATCCTTGAAGGCTATAAAGTTCCAGTCGACGCCAAGGAGAGAGTTACCGTACTATGGTAACTTGGAGTTACCGCTGAAGATAAAACAGGAAAATGCGTCGTCCCAATTCTACCCGGCGATCGGTAGGAGTGTTCAAACAGACACTGATAAAATACAGAGTGCTGTCAAAGTGAAAATCGAACGTGATAGTGTGAAAGTAGAAGGCGAAAATGAGAAGAGTAAAGATAAAGAAAGGGAGAGAGATAGGTAAGTTAATACACAATTTAGTCGCCCCTTAAATACGTGATGTTTGGCAGTATGTGGTGAGGGTTTAGACTACTAAAAAATCACGTGTAAATTTGTTTTTTGTGCAAAGTATAATTAAAGTTCAGAATATCTTTTATATAAAATCGTTAGGTCATTGACTCATAACGAAATCTCAGAAACCTCTGGACGCATAAAGATGAAATTTGGCAGGGAGGTAATTTATTGTTAGTAGATGTCTGCTAAGAATGGATTTTTCGATAGGACCAGTTTAAAGGGCTCTAACGGCTCTCACAAGTCTGTATGAAAGTCCTTCAATTTTTATTAAAAATTTATATAAGAAATATAAGTACTATCATAACATGAATGCTGAAAGCAAAATGTAAAAGTTTGACTGCAGAAGTTTGTTAACCAACTTCAAAACAAGGTAGAGGTTCTTAATTCGACTTATTTTTATGTATGCTTATCTCAGAACTTTTGACTAGGTGCACCGATTTCGATGACTTTATTTTTTAAATCGTTAGGTGGTGTGTGTCATTCCCTTAAACTTAATTGATATCTAATTTTTTGAGTTATCGTTAACAATGCATATTTACTTGACTATTTTTTCGTCGATCTACACTGAATACATTTTTTTTTTAACTGAAAGCTGCTGCTTGTCACACGTTTCGTTTAAATTAGATTGCCTTGAACTACTGGTCTGTCATTGAAATCGGTTTTTTTTTTCGTTTGCGAACAAACATAATTATTTGTCTACTCTTCTCTCTAAAACGCTAATGCAATAGTGATGTAATCTACCCCATAACCTTTATTGGTTGGACTTTAGCTTGAAAATGATTACATAAATAAAACAATTTTGGTCCTTCTGAGTTATTTTTTTTTACAAGTTGCCCGTAAAGATAATACTAACAGAGTTTATGTAAAATTGAATAGATTGATCCTTAAGATATTTTAAAATATAGTAAGTAATATTTCATCTGTAACTATATATCTTTAGTTAGTAAATAACAGAGTAGTATTTTTTAAATATGTAATTTTTTTACAAAATATTTTCGATACACTGGCGGTAGATGGCGTTTTGAACTATTAATATATTTAAACTTTAAAGGTGTTTCTTTCAAATTCACGCTAATCAAACAAAAAGTATAATTACATCAAAATTTTAGGATAACTAAATATAAATTTTGCAACATTTTTATGAAAATTAGTCCGTATGTGAATACATACCATATAGTTCCAAAGCCTAATAATTCTAGTAAAGTATCAAACGTTGTAATCGCACTAACACGTGCTTTATAACCTTGTAATACCAAATTCCTCGTACATACGGGCGTAATTAACTCACATTTCTGTGACTATAATAAAATAGAGGACGTAAAATGTTAACGTTAAATCTCACACACTGGCGAATGCGGGATCGATTATCGCTCGGGGTGGATATTTGTAGTTTACAAATATTACTTTCCTATCTGGTTGTCTGTCTTCGTGGGTCTTTAAGGTAACAGCTGGTTGTAATGAATATTTTTTTTATAACAAATATACATATAAATTTATGTATCTATATGTATTTTATATTGTCTTAGATCATCTCACTCGTCTCGACACTCGTGTCAGCAGTGTCGCCGTCGGGCGCGTATAAAGCGTTGCTCTATAGGCGTTCAGTGTAGGAGGGAACGTACTGGCCCGGTTTGGGGACCACTGGCCCACAGCTTGGATCTAAAAGAGCTCAAGTATCATAGGTTTGTATTCATTATTTAATTTTTTTATTTTTTAAATATCAATTTTTTATATTTAACTAAGAGTTAATAAGGCTTCTTTCTGCTGTTATTAAGAAGTTTTGTGAAGTATTTCTTATAACATTAAAGAAAAATATCTATTCGGGTACAAATTTTATAATATCTCATAAAGAAAAAATTATTTTTGTTATGTATTGTTATTGGTAAGGGTTTGGTTTCGTTTAATTAAGCTAATAAAATCAATTTCAATGTATATTACATTTTAATTATTAATACTGACTTTTTTATTTTTAATATACTAAATTACTAAACCATAACAAATTTGTTGGTCGACAGATTAATGAGGGTAGAAACCCATCCGAACGGCGGCGCTAGTGTTGTTTATCTACACCAACAGGATGTGGATATGTTGAGTCCTACGCAGCAGGAAACACTAGCTAAAGAGTTTTTAAAGGTCTGTTTCTTTGTCCCATTTTATCGAATAGTTGTATTTTTTATTTTTATATAGTATATTTTTAAAAGCTTAGAAAGTAAGGCCCTAATGTAAATAAAATATAAAAATGCCGTCTTGTTAAATAAGACAGAGAATATATATAACAACACACGTACTCTCAGTCTTTTCCTATCTGAGGGGGATTATTGAAGTAATTCTCTCTCCTCAGTTTGTAAGCTAAGTGACAGTAATAAGTCACAATTTATTATAGCGAATTGACTATAAATATTATAGTACAATACAGTTTTTTATTATTGCACGTCTCATAAGCGAAACGGACGAGGTTGTGCTGTACACTCACCTTACAAAAATTAAGCCATTTCTTGAACGAAAATTTTCTCAATTTATTTTCTATCGTACTACAATAGAACAATATTTACATATAAATATAATGGAAGAACACACGACATTTTTAAAGGACATTTTGCTTTTTAAATAAATAAATAAATAAAATGAAAAGCTGATGGAGCCATAGTCTTTAAAGAAGAAGAAGAAATAAATAAAATGTTAAAAAAATAATCCGTGGACGTCTGGCTGTCAAGTGTATGTATGAAAACTGACGTGGTCACGATAACTGCCGAAAAACTTAACTGATCAAGTCCATTTATTTTTTATACGTTTCAGTATGATTTAAAACTTAAGTCCTTTTGGAGGATCACCTTCTAATCCAATTTTATTTATAATTAGAAATATTAAAAAAAAAAAAAATACATTATGAGGCCTGCACTTTTGTTTTTCCAAAACTTTTCCTGTTGACTATATAAAAAACAAAATCATAAATTTTTTTCGTTTTCTAGGTCGTCTTCTCGGAGAACAGTGAAGGTTGGGCTAATTTCGTCTGCGGTGTGGTCCGGGGAGCAGCGGGGAGACTTCCCTGTTTACTGCAGTATTTGTCAGAAAACTATCCCACTTTGACTGTCAAAGCTGGTGTTTTGGCAAGAGCGAGTGATATTGAAACCACTACTATCAGTCGATATCATCAACAGGTAAGGTGTCTTGGCTAATGCCATTTTTAATGCCATGCCAAGTCTGATTCAGCCTTAACATCTCACAGCTGGGCATAGGCCCCTCTCTCATGTAGCAGTTATCTTGAAAATAAAATATTTCTTATTGGCTAAAGTCCATTTCCAATTCCTATAGGAACCTGACTTTAGAATTAAATGTTTATAATAATAATAATAATATCTTTATTTCACAAACTTAGAACTATATTACAATGATAATGTGGCAACAATATCAGAAGTAATGAGATAAGCGATATTGAGATATTAGTGAAATAAATAGTTTTTTCCATATAAGAACTGAGTTAAACGAAAATAAAACAGAATATTGTTATGTTACCGTATTAGTGCTATGTTATAGTTACAATAATGTGTTGTGATTGTTTTATAATACTAGTAAATGCAATAAAAATAAAATTCAATAAAACTATGACAATAATATGAAAAAAAAAAACAATTTTTTTAGATCGATGCTTGATGAAAATGAAATTGTTCCATTTTGCACAGATTATTCTAAAGCCTTTGACTAAATCTATGTTAACCATTAAACTTTGTTAATAACCTCTGGTATATAATTGTAATTTAATTTTATTTAAATAGTATTTACAAGAAAATGTATAGACAAACATCTTTTTTATCACTTTAAAATAGTTTTTTGTTTGTATAACTATGTTGGTTGTTCCTCAAGTTCTCTTTTTGGTTTTCTGTTCTTTAATGTTTCCATAAATTGTGTAGGCCAATATTAAAGACAGATATTTAATTCAAATGTGATCTGAAATCCTGAATTTACAATTGAGCAAGCATGAGATATGCGCACTCACCAACCCGCATTGAAATTGCTAAATTAAATAAGCTCAAGATCTCTTTCATTGTTGAAAATTTTATTTTCGCAGCTCTGGGATGTTAAGGGCTAATATCTACTATTTGTTGATACATTTTTAGTTAGCTGTGAGGTATTACATTATCAGCACTTATCATCACTCTAGCCTATTGCAGTCCACTGCTGTACATACGCCTCCACAAGCTCGCGCCAAAACAATGGCGTGAACTCATGTGTACATTATCAAACAGATAAAACTTTTACCATCAATCTCCTTTTCATCTGACAGATGTTTCGATTCACAATCTGTAAAACTTTAATAAGTTGTAGTTTGTCTCGAACACGTGTTACTGATAGGCTATTACCAGCTCTATCAGCAGAAGCTGAAATAGATCTTAGATTATTACAGTTACAACATCTAATTAATTACCTATAGGTTCAGCAGTCGTATTCAGCGGGAACCTTCCGTTCGGGTCCATTACATCAGATCTCGCTTGTTGGGACTGTGCATGAAGAAGTGGGTGGCTACTTTCCTGATATGCTGCAAATGTTGTCTGATTGTCCATTTCTCAATTTGGTAAGTGTTTTTTAATATAATTTTTTTATCTGTTCAGTCTGAAAATTAATGATAAGTTTTGGAACATTGTGTTGGCAATTATATTTCTGCCTCTTAGGTACCTTCTCTTTTTAATAATCTGAAAACCACACCATTTGCAAAGGTATTTTTATATGTATATTATATAAGATCACCGTGTCTCTTGTCAAGACTGAATGACTGACTGATATAAGATCACTGAGATAACGTAGAAAGTGAATTTTCAAATACCAATAATATTTAAATAATTTTTAATTTAATGTTTGTTAAAGACAATGCCATGGGGTCCTATGTCAGCTGTGGAGATGGACCCTCAAGAATCAAATGATGGGCCGATTCTATGGATCAGGCCGGGAGAACAATTAGTACCAACAGCAGAACTTGGAAAAAGTCCCATTAAGAAAAGAAGGTATTTACAAATCGATATTAAAGACTTAAGAAAAGACTACTCATAATTAAGATTTATTCGGCTGTGATCTTCTGATATCTCACTTTCTCAGTTTGGCTCTTCCAGATTTTGATCAAGCTTTTGGTTTTGAGCAATTTTGTCCACCATATTATTTTAAGTTATCACAGCTTCAGTAGTCTATTTCACACTTTGCCCACTTTTTAACTTTACATATTGCCTTTATAGAAATTGCTGGCGTGTTTCTCCTACATGAAATTATTATCTATTAATAATTTGCTACATATTTTATAATACAAAATGCAATGTTGTGTCAGGACGGGAATGAACGAGCTGCGCAACCTCCAGTACCTGCCCCGCTGGAGCGAGGCGCGCGAGTTCCTGTTCGAGGACCGCACGCGCGCGCACGCCGACCACGTGGGCCACGGCCTCGACCGCATCACCACCGCCGCCGTCGGTACGTGTCCGTGTGTCTGTGTCGGTACAGTCTGAACTACCTGCAGTACTGCCCCGCTGGAGCGAGGCGCGCGAGTTCCTGTTCGAGGACCGCACGCGCGCGCACGCCGACCACGTGGGCCACGGCCTCGACCGCATCACCACCGCCGCCGTCGGTACGTGTCCGTGTGTCTGTGTCGGTACAGTCTGAACTACCTGCAGTACTGCCCCGCTGGAGCGAGGCGCGCGAGTTCCTGTTCGAGGACCGCACGCGCGCGCACGCCGACCACGTGGGCCACGGCCTCGACCGCATCACCACCGCCGCCGTCGGTACGTGTCCGTGTGTCTGTGTCGGTACAGTCTGAACTACCTGCAGTACTGCCCCGCTGGAGCGAGGCGCGCGAGTTCCTGTTCGAGGACCGCACGCGCGCGCACGCCGACCACGTGGGCCACGGCCTCGACCGCATCACCACCGCCGCCGTCGGTACGTGTCCGTGTGTCTGTGTCGGTACAGTCTGAACTACCTGCAGTACTGCCCCGCTGGAGCGAGGCGCGCGAGTTCCTGTTCGAGGACCGCACGCGCGCGCACGCCGACCACGTGGGCCACGGCCTCGACCGCATCACCACCGCCGCCGTCGGTACGTGTCCGTGTGTCTGTGTCGGTACAGTCTGAACTACCTGCAGTACTGCCCCGCTGGAGCGAGGCGCGCGAGTTCCTGTTCGAGGACCGCACGCGCGCGCACGCCGACCACGTGGGCCACGGCCTCGACCGCATCACCACCGCCGCCGTCGGTACGTGTCCGTGTGTCTGTGTCGGTACAGTCTGAACTACCTGCAGTACTGCCCCGCTGGAGCGAGGCGCGCGAGTTCCTGTTCGAGGACCGCACGCGCGCGCACGCCGACCACGTGGGCCACGGCCTCGACCGCATCACCACCGCCGCCGTCGGTACGTGTCCGTGTGTCTGTGTCGGTACAGTCTGAACTACCTGCAGTACTGCCCCGCTGGAGCGAGGCGCGCGAGTTCCTGTTCGAGGACCGCACGCGCGCGCACGCCGACCACGTGGGCCACGGCCTCGACCGCATCACCACCGCCGCCGTCGGTACGTGTCCGTGTGTCTGTGTCGGTACAGTCTGAACTACCTGCAGTACTGCCCCGCTGGAGCGAGGCGCGCGAGTTCCTGTTCGAGGACCGCACGCGCGCGCACGCCGACCACGTGGGCCACGGCCTCGACCGCATCACCACCGCCGCCGTCGGTACGTGTCCGTGTGTCTGTGTCGGTACAGTCTGAACTACCTGCAGTACTGCCCCGCTGGAGCGAGGCGCGCGAGTTCCTGTTCGAGGACCGCACGCGCGCGCACGCCGACCACGTGGGCCACGGCCTCGACCGCATCACCACCGCCGCCGTCGGTACGTGTCCGTGTGTCTGTGTCGGTACAGTCTGAACTACCTGCAGTACTGCCCCGCTGGAGCGAGGCGCGCGAGTTCCTGTTCGAGGACCGCACGCGCGCGCACGCCGACCACGTGGGCCACGGCCTCGACCGCATCACCACCGCCGCCGTCGGTACGTGTCCGTGTGTCTGTGTCGGTACAGTCTGAACTACCTGCAGTACTGCCCCGCTGGAGCGAGGCGCGCGAGTTCCTGTTCGAGGACCGCACGCGCGCGCACGCCGACCACGTGGGCCACGGCCTCGACCGCATCACCACCGCCGCCGTCGGTACGTGTCCGTGTGTCTGTGTCGGTACAGTCTGAACTACCTGCAGTACTGCCCCGCTGGAGCGAGGCGCGCGAGTTCCTGTTCGAGGACCGCACGCGCGCGCACGCCGACCACGTGGGCCACGGCCTCGACCGCATCACCACCGCCGCCGTCGGTACGTGTCCGTGTGTCTGTGTCGGTACAGTCTGAACTACCTGCAGTACTGCCCCGCTGGAGCGAGGCGCGCGAGTTCCTGTTCGAGGACCGCACGCGCGCGCACGCCGACCACGTGGGCCACGGCCTCGACCGCATCACCACCGCCGCCGTCGGTACGTGTCCGTGTCCGTGTCCGTGTCGGTACAGTCTGAACTACCTGCAGTACTGCCCCCTTTTCGACCTAATTTTGTTTCTTATCAAATTGCTCTTATTAACTTATGGTTAAGTATTTTATTTACGAAACACAACAAAAAAAAAAAGTTTAAGTGCCTCACACTCCAGAGACAAACAGGGATTTATCGCTGTATGTCTCAGGAGGGATTTATCCTTGTATGTCTCTGGAGTGTGAGGCTAGGAGTGTCGGCGGTCCGAAAACATACACACTACTGGACATAGACCTCCACAAGTTCACGCCAAAAATGGCGTGAACTCATGTGTTTTGCCCATAGTCACCACGCTGTACAGGCGGGTTGGTGACAGCAGGGCTGGCTTTGTCGCACCGAAGACGCTACTGCCCGTCTTCGGCCTGTGTATTTCAAAGCCAGCAGTTGGATGGTTATCCCGCCATCGGTTGGCTTTTTAAGTTCCAAGGTTACTATTGGAACTGTGTTATCCCATAGTCGCCTTTTACAACACCCACGGGAAGAGAGCGGGTGGCTATATTCTTTGATGCCGTAACCACACAGCATAATACACAATACGCAATCACAAACACTCGAACAGCGAACATATATATTTTTGCCATGAGCGGGTATCGAACTCTTGACTGTCAGCACAACAGCTAGAGTTATACGTATAAGCGCTGTGCCAATGCATGGCTATATTCTTTGATGCCGTAACCACACAGCATAATACACAATACGCAATCACAAACACTCAAAGAGCGAACATAAATATTTTTGCCATGAGCGGGTATCGAACTTTTGACTGTCAGCACAACAGCTAGAGTTATACGTATAAGCGCTGTGCCAATGCATCGTCAACAAATATTTACCTTAACTACTTTGCTTTTCATAGGAGTCCTTAAAGCGATCCACTGTAACGACGAATCTGACCGTGGAAGAATAACTAAGGATGTGGTTGCGTTTCATGCAGCCGACTTCAACAAACTTGTGCAATTGTTACAACTAGACTTGTACGAACCGCCTATTTCTCAATGCGTTACTTGGTGAGTGTCATACTTTTCTTTTTTGTAGAATATAGCCTAGCTAGGCTTGACCGAAACAAAGAGAAATTGGGTTATGTGAGTAATATAGCAAATTTTACAGTTGGTGAAATAAATGGTGATAGCCTGAAGTTAGGCATCCTTTTCCTTACTCGAATTTTCTTTCTACTTTATTCTTATATTATGAATTTAGTGGTCTGTATTTGGCACCTTTAGATTTGCAAATATGCAGGAGTGGTGATGATCACTTAACAGTTGGAAAAAGTTGGCAATTCTTTGGGCTATAATCAAAAAAGTTATAGATTTTTCAAAATCATTTGGTAAAGTCAGTCATTTTCAATAAAACGAAGTGTTATAACTATATTTTCTAGAAAAGTATCAACTGCAGGTAGATATTGCAATTTGGAAGCTTAATACGGGGTATTGTTGCATTTATCTATACATATAATAAAATGGTAGGAAAGTCAAAACTGTACATTGAATATTTTTTAAAAAGAATACTTGGGGTGTGATTTACAATCGATACTGAAGCCAAAAATATAGTTTTTAGAATTTTTGTCTGTTTGTCTGTATGTATGTCCGGGATAAACTCATAAAGTACTGCATGGATTTACTTCAAATTTGGCAAGAATATTATCAAGAAGTCGGGTCAACATATAGGCTACATATTATGACGCTATCACCTACGGGGAACGAGTAATGGAACCTTTATTTCTTCAACGCATTCTGTAACAACGTGTAATCTAATGATGCATATTTGAATGTTGTTGTTATTATGTTAATAACCATGCTATAAGCTAGCTTCACACTATAAATAAAGACATTCTGTAGTATATTTAGTATCAGCATTGCACCCGTGGGAAATCCGGGGCGGGTCGCTAGTACCTTAATAATGGTGTACCACTAGGATGTCTTGTAAGACCACTTTTCTTGATTACTTTCAATAGTGACTCTATTTCGGTACATGAGTAATCTTATTTGAATTTTAAATGTATTTAGATATTTCTCATTGTTATCCGTGTTGTATTTTCACTTTGTTACTCCAATTTACGTGTACAGTAAAATATTTTTTTCTTTAACAAATTTACTTAAATATTGTATTATGTATTTAATATTTCGAAAGTTAATTTTGTTTGGTAAATTTTATGTCTCTAGGTTAGAAGAAGCGAAGCTAAACCAACTACGTCGTGAGGGGGTCCGATATTCGCGACTGCCTTTATGTTCAGATGACATTTACTTTTTACCAAGGAACATTATACATCAATTTAGAACCGTGTCCGCGGTTACGTCTATTGGTAAGTAAAGTATGAATAGTGCTGCACTATAATCATTTATGTTTATTTTTGGTAGAGTATTTAGCTAATTAAATTTCCTAACTATCTATATTGTTATTTATGTTGAATACTTCTGTATCTGATGATCTGACTGACTTCATTTCAAGCACTAAATCCTTATTTAAGCATTTATATGGGCTTCTGGATGTTTCAGATTCAAAATTAGGCTGGATACCAATTGAATAATCAACTTCTAAAATTTATTTCTGGACAAGACAATTTTTATCAGATTTTTTAGTTTTCTAATGATTATATATATTTTTATTCACATGTTTCAGCGTGGCATCTTAGGTTAAAACAGTACTATCCATCGTCAGAAGCCTCATCACCGGCAGATGAGAGACCGCCACCAGATCAGTCTACTAGTAATCATTCAGGTATCCCAAATTAGCCTTTTTTCGCAATTAAATTATCTTAACAGTTATAGCTGAATGAATAGCTACTGTATCTGTGCTATTGGCATGACATGAAATACCATGAAATATTGCAGCCTAAGTTGCTTTTAGACGACAAGATATTTTAACAATCAAGCTTTCAGCTGTTTTTTGCCTTTTAGATTATTAGTTCAGTAATTTACATGGTCAATGAATAAAGTTAACCATTAAAAAGGTCGTGAATTTGTATCTAATTTTGCTTTTTTTTTACAGATTCTAAGAAAACCACAAAACACAAGAGCGGCGTTATAGAAATGAGAGCCTTGAGCGCGAAGTTTAAAGAGAAGTCAGATTTAAAAATATCTGCAACTCGAAAGAGTGTAGAAGTACAGAGTAAAGATAAGGCCGATGACAAAAAGGAGAGACGGACAGACAAACACGAAAGGGGGGACAAAACTGAGAAAAGTGACAAACACACGCATAGGCACAGAGACGGCGATAAACATAGGACAGAGAAATCTGAAACTCGGATATCAGATAAATTAGACAAACCATCGGAAAAATCGGACAAACCAGAAATTAGAATTTCTGACAAAGAAAATAAAGTTGACAAAGCAGAACAAAACAAATCTGAAAAGTCTGATAGATTGGATAGACATGAAAAGACCGATAGAACTGAAAAAGATAGAACCGAAAAAACAGAAAGTCGGTCAGAGAAATCTGAAATAAAATATAATGATAAGCTCGAAAAAACGCATGAGAGATCAGACAAAGAGAGAACAGATAGATCTGACAAAACGGAAATAAAGATGGAGAAGTCTGACAGATCAGAGAAATCTGACCGGTCGGTAGATAAATCAGATCCCAAAACTGATAAATCGGAAAGCAGAACTGAAAAGGAGAATAGATCAGAGAGATCGGAAAAAAGCCATGATCATCACAGACGTCACTCATCATCCCGTCACAAGTCATCGCACCACAAGTCTGATAGGTCTCGGGACCACAAAGACCACAAAAAGGACCACAAAAACTCAGACGACAGAAAATATGAGAAACAAAGGGATAAGGATATTAGAGATGTTAAAAGTGTTTCTGATTCTAAAATGCAAAGTGATAAGTTACCACAAGTGATCCACCGACCTCCAGATTAGTGTTTGTTTTATAAAACAGAGCTTGTGAGTGGTTTCCAGATGTTTTGGACCTTGTGACGGGTGCATATTTTACATTGTATAGAGATTTTGTATCTCGACGTTTTGCAATGTAATTAAACGAATACCACTTTGATTGGATTTGAAATAATTGATTGTCTTTTGTATTGAAGAAAAATGTATAGGTTATTCAACTCGTATTGGCAAGGTTGTGTGGGTGTATTTGTAAATATGTATGCAGCTTTAATTTTAGTGTCATTGATTTAACAATACATGTCTATTTCGTTTCAATTACCTGATTTCATCATATCTCATCTTGAATGCTGAGAGGATATTGAAGAGGTGGTTAGCTATCCCGTATCCTCTATCCGTATCTATTATCTTGGCGATTGGAGGTAGTGCACTCTAAGCCTTGAAGGGTGGCTTTGGATCTCATTATTTCAACTACATCTTTATACAGGATTGAGTTGTTGGCACCTCCAATTGTTATGGTAGCGTTGCAAGATAAAATAGAATAGCAACATCCCCCGTGTTGCTATTCTTGCATTAGCCATCTTTCTCTACACAATGTGGCCACCCTGAAGTATGCTCATAAGCTGATGACCTACAGTTAAATTCATAATCTTGCTTAACATGTTTAGTCTTTCTAAAACAGCATATGCTGATTCAACTATGTACAAGATGACTTTGGACTTTGTATCATTGTCCAAGTTTATCCTAGGGCGCTCTAGGTTCAGTATTTCACTTCCTTGGTTATCTGTATCAACAATTCTCTTGCGAGGGTTTGTTGTACCTTCTTCCTGCTCCATCACTTCTTGTGGCTGTGGATTTGCCATCACGAATTAATTTAATAAGAGTCTATTTATACTACTTTGTTTGTAATATAATACACACAACGTATGTCAAAGCGATTTGATAAATCTATAATAGATACGTTTTGAAATTGATCTCGGTACTGCACAAGGTTCAAGATTTCTTAACGGACTCATCAAGCATAAGGTTCGTACTGTAGGATAATTCCTTGTAAATATTAGACTACGAGTCTCGTAGAGGCTAAACGATGGATGGTTGAATACGCAGTTCTAGATAGCAAACAACTGAAATATACTTACTTTGCATTTTAATAATTTTTTTTATAGAACTCTGTTACGATACAGACTTATAGGTTCAAATTTATGTTCTTAAATATCTATACTAACTATTGTACATGTTTGTATGGAATGTCAATGCAATGTTAATACATAATAAATTGTTTCCTAAATTATTGAAGTTACTGTTGTAATTTCATACTCCAGTTTCTCGATATCAGTTTTTGAGAACAGGATTTTTTTTTAATATTTTTCTTTGTAAATAAGAAAAAAAGGTTTAACTTTTTTTTTTTATAGTCACATCTAAAACTGCGTTATGATTGTGATGTAAAGTTTTAACGAAGACGAAAAAAAATATAATAAATAAATACTAAGATGGGAAAAAAAATAATATTCACACATATTTCTAAAGAACTTGCACTAAGAGTAAAAAGATATATTAATAATAGTTAAGACTAGAATACATTTCTTTTTGTTTTATTTTTTAATTATTAAATTATTTATTATGATACTTGTTGAAATCGCGGCTAAGTAAAGGAGAGATGGAACATTAGTTTTCTAGTTAATTTAGGAAACGAAATATATTTGTAACGAATATTTTGTATTTGATAGGGGCTAAAGATTCCAGTGAAATAAATGAAATTATTTATATGGAGTTATCGCTAGGTTCTAAATAGCATATTTGGATGGTATAGGTTAGAAAAACATTTTTATGTAGTACCTTTTTGAACTTCACTGCTCTTAGAGAGAATCTAATATCTATAAATTTATAAAATCAAAAATTGAAGAAAGTGTTTGTAACCATACGACAGCATCTACAAAAATAGCAAATTGTAAAATATTTGTAAGTCTGAATATAAAAATCAAAATAAATGCCATTCATATGTAACTTTTATTGTATCCAAAATAACATGGATTTCATTCAGAAAATCCTACGTTGTAAACAAACTGACCTATTTTGTTCAATTATATTTGTTTTTGAAAAATCAAATTGAATCTAGCAATTTTTTAAACGTTGAAAATATTATTTTTTGTAATATGATGGTAGAAAAACTTAGTTCATAAAATAATTTGTTAAAATTTTTAGCCTCTAATCAATCAAATTTGTAAAAGACAATGTCTGTAGTAATGATAATACAATTGAAAACGAATAAAACCAACAACTTGCCTATTTTACCAACGTGAAATAAATTTTATGTAAATTTTGTACTGAATATTTCTGAGTTATAATTTAAAAAAAAATTGGTATAAAATTATCATTATTTGATAAAAGTCAACTTGCTCATATATTCGGAAGATAATTATTTTCTTAAAAGATTTTTCTAAATATAAGATTGTAAAATTTCACAAAAATTATCATTTCAAAATATTCCATGGTACTAAAAATTAAAGTCTAAACAAACTTAATTAATATACATTTGTTTGGCAATTCAACACTAAAAATACTTAATAAATAAAAAAAGAGTGTTACTTAAAAGATAAATAAAAGATACGGAAACAATGAAAAGGAAATTGAAATCATTTTTGTAAAACTCGAATACAACATGTTTTATAAATATGAAACTTTTTATTTTGAAATAATCAAAAATATTTCAAATTGAAATGAATTTTAACCTTTTTTTCTAACAATTTGTATAAAAGTCAATAAAAATGTACCTAAAACTTAGATTCAGTTCCATTGGTCGCAAACAATTGTGATTGATGTTTAAAACATTTACTTAAGTTTAGTTTGATAACTTATTGTTTCACGTTTCCTATACTTTTTTTTTTGAAAATAATAAATAGAGTACGATAGAATACTGTCTTTTTATTTACCCAATTTATTGATTTGACAGGTTTTTGTAATTACTGCGTTGATATAACTGCAATTTAGGAGATACATTTCTTTGAGGACACATTTGAAAGTTAACTATTTTGTATAAACGATTTTCATTAAATAAGAATAAATATAATTTTTTTTTATGAATTTATGATATAAAAGTTATTGTTATTTTGAAATGAATTAAATTTGATCCAATGCTCAGTAGAAGTATCAACAATTTTTATCCTTAATTGAACATTTATTCATTTGATTTTTATTATATACACTAGCTGACCCGGCGAACTTCGTAACGCCTAACAGTGACTTTTAAGTATTATCACAAATCTTTTGTATGGGAGTATAGAAAAGTGTTGTTTTTAGACTTTTTCAGAAAATTTAATTTTTTTTTCAAATTTTTCTCTCCGTAAGAACCATCTTCAAGGAATATTTAAAAAAAAGAATTAGCGAAATCGGTCCAACCGTTCTCGAGTTTTGCGCTTAGCAACACATTCAGCGACTCATTTTTATATTATAGATTAAAAACACAATTTATGACATGGCTCGCCTCGCACGACCACTATATATGGAACCAGCTACCACCTTCGGTATTTCCGAACCGATACGACTTAGGGACCTTCAAAAAAGAGCATACTCCTATTTGAAAGGCCGGCAACGCGCCTGCTAATCCTCTGATGTAGCGGGTGTCTATGGATGTTGTTTTCACTTACCACCAGGTGATCGAGCCAATTGTCCGTTTGCCCCCTCTTCTATAAAAAAAATGGTAGACCTGCGGTGGCGGGGCAATTAAATATAAGGTAAAGCAATTAGCGAAAATTTCGCAGTCCAACGAAAAACTGCTTAAAGAACTGTGTTGCCAACCCCAAGAAACTAAAAAACACCAGCTCACCAATAAAAAAAACAGGAGAAAAAGTAGGTAAAATAAAAAAAGGCAGATTTCATACTTTCCTCGTATAATTAAAATAATTACCTACTTTCATTAGTTATCAGGACTCACATACATTGTTAAAGTAACATTATTTTCTACTTTCATCATCAATTGCCTCATCTTTAGTGTTTTCAGACTTACTTTCTTTCTTAAAATCATACATATTGTTGTTAAATTTCTTTATGGCCTTTTTGTGCCTTCAAATGAGTAGCAATCAGTTATTTCTGATTTAACCGTTTGCTACTCATTTGAAGATTTAATTTGTATGACCTTACTTACGGTCGATGTTGAATCAAATCAATCAAAGTAAAAACAGCAGATCTACTGTTAAAACAGTAGGGTTGACTGTTAAAGAGGTGTTACAAACTGCTTTAGCACTGCGAACCATCAATCTCGCAGAAAAAACATAAGCGACAAAATGGACGATGGAAAATAACGCCATCTATTTTTATCTATATGCTTTAACATAATATTATGAAACCTGAAGCCGCTCTACTGACCGGCAGCTTCATTGTTTAGCCAGCTCAACCTCCGAAGTCAGAACAGTGTGGAAGACAAGTAGAAGAGTGATACTTCGACCGGAAGCTGCTCATGTCACCAACCCGCCTGCCCAGCATGGTGTCTATGGGCAAAACATGAGTCTGCGCCATTTTTGAAGCGAACTTTGAGAGGCTTACGACCAGCAGTGGACTGCGATAGGCTGAAGTGATGATGAGTGTTTGATAGTCTACTAACTTTAAACAAGAATTCAAAGTTAGTTGTTTTGACTACCGAGAAATACATACAGCTTTTACGCCACTTGGCCTTGTAGTCAGTAGGCCTCATTGAAGGGATTCCACACTATGTCTTGTATCATCATTGTTTACAAAATATTTTTTTTATAAGAGTGAACTCATGTTTTTGTGGTTTTGGAATTGCCTTAGGGGCAGGAATTTTATAACATATATACAGATCTCTTATTGTAAAAATAATTTTTATTATTTATAAGCTAAACTACCTTTACCTAATACCTAATTTACAGAAGCTACTCTCTTAGATTAAAAGGTCTTCAAGGTAACTGAATTAAAAATATAAGTAAAATACCCTTTTAAGTTTTAATTGTAATTAAGTTTTAGCTCAATTCATTATATAAAAGCCGATAAACATACATTTCTTAAACATGAGAGGTTTGACAGTCTGTAGTGTTAGCAGCGCAGCCGGCGGCCGTGACTAACAGATTCGCCAATTTTTTGTCCGAAAGACGAGAGGTATCATTTTTTATGATTATAAGTTTATATTATCATAATGCGTATTTTCCCTTAAAAATTGATTTACGTCGACGACAAACACTCAACTCTCCAACTCAACCATAATATGATGATGATATATAGCCTATGTCGCTACTAAATATTATAGCTTTCTAATTTTCTCTTTATGACAAGTTAACAAGAGTAAAAATAATTTAGAAATATAATGTTAAGGTTTTAAGTTTCTCATCTTTATCACCTATCTAGGTATTTATATTTATGAGTAAAATCTTAGCTTAAAATAAAAAAGAGAAGAGATTTTAAATAATTTTCTTTATTATTTCTTATAAATATCGCAGTTTTGAAATATATTAAAACAAAACACCGACAAAACAGTATTTAAGTACAAACAATAAAAAGTCAGTCAGATAACTTAATAGGAATATAAAATGATTTCGATTACAATGAATGAACATGCATTATTTTATTAAAAATATTTTCAAATAAATAAAATTCTAGATTATTATGTCATACGTATAGTTGCTATTGTCATAGAGTAAAAATTTCTTCTTCTGCTTTCAATGAAACAAAATTTTCAATTCTTATGCGATTTTTGACTTCGGCAATGGCACATAAGATAGAAAAAATATATAAAAAAACGTAACGAGCATTTGTTAAAAAATTATTCAATTTAAAAAAATCTCATTTTCCTTACAACAACGTTCTGATTCGAAATATTACGCACATTTTTGAAGATAGATTTTAATGCGCAAAAATCAAGATACAAAGATAGAAATATATTTTAAGTTATTTTTTTTATACAATATTGGCAAGAATTTGCATAAATTAGGAAAATTAAGACAGGCAAGAAAGCAAAATTATGATATAAATATTGATCCTAATCTCTACTATAATTTATATAACTTTTACGAAATATTGAGCATATGGAAGCCACAGATATAATTATTATAAATGTTAAGAATTTCAATTTTACTTATGTACTTACAATGCCTCATAAATCTATTTATATAACAGTAAGAATCTTGAAAACTATGTAACTTATATATATTTATGATAAATATATCGAAAAAGTACACAGATGTTTATAATATAAAATTAATTGCACATTTAAGGCACCAGATTCGAAATGCAATAACTATCAGTCCTACATCGAATATAAATATTTTATTTTTATCATTTTTTTTAATATATAAATGTGTTTTGTAATATCTAAAATGTGAATTTAATACTTAAACGTTTTATCAACATTATTTTAGACTAGACATCCTTAACTATAGATAATTTGAATTAAAAAAAAAGGAAAGAAAAGTATCTATGAATCAAATCGTTACTTTGATTCATATAATCAAATGAATCAACGAAAAACGACTACTTCTAATAAAATTAGTATTTTCAAAAATGATATAGAGAAGACACGTAAATGAGTATATTTTTGTAAATATAGTCAAAAGTAAAAAAAATCAGATCTCTTGTTGAGATTCTTATATTAGTGGCAAGACCCTTAAATCTTTTATGGTGTTAATGTAATGCTTTGGTAATTTTGAGGCGGTTGGTTTTCACTCGATGGTCACTGCAAAAAGAATAGAAAAATTAGTTACAAAGATTTTTCTTTTACGCCACAAAGAATAACTTTTTATACAGATTATATGTCTAACTACATAACCCTTGTAGGCTGCACACAAAAATAAAAATCCGTCATGTAGGAATTACTTTAAATTCATATGTATACCTTATTTGTGCCTGAACTACAAAATAAAACTCATTAACCAAAAATTGAAAAATATGTTTTGAAAATTGTAAAACTCTGGACCAAATTATATAATAAAATATAATTATATCTTTATAATTATATCTTCTTATGTGTGCTGTGTTATTAAGAAGTTGATAGAATTGTTGTATACTAGTTTGTCTGTATAACATATTTGTGACTTTTTTTGTTGTCTTTTAAAGATATATATTTTTAAATCTAGTTATTCTTGACTATAGAATACTCACCACGAATCTATTAACTTTGGGCGCAAATGTTTTTGTAATAGTCGTGGTTTGCACCTTCATGTTTTCGAACTTTTCACGTAAACTGGAATAAAGAAAAATTATAGTACGGAAAATTGTTGCTAGCTAAATAGGCGTTGGAAGCAACTCACTGTTGGAGCCTCTTATATTTACAAGAGTAAAAGTTTAATCTGCCACGATACTCCACCACTGTTTTTTATACCATAAACGTGACAAACAAGCGTTAATTCCACCTGACCACAGGAACACAACAATACTTGGGAGCTGATTCCTGCTGTGCCCTAACTGAGGTAGGGCACAGAATTTCCTGCTCAAAATATGGAGCAGCCCGACTGGGGTAGTACCTCGACCTTACAGAAGATCAGCAAAATAATACTGTTTTCAAGCAGTATTGTGTTCCTGTTGGTGAGTAAGGTGACCAGAGCTCCTGGGGGGATTGGGGATTGGGTTTGTAAAGCGCTTGCGATGCTTCTGGTGTTGCAGGTGTCTATAAGCTACGGTAATCGCTTACCATCAGGTGAGCCGTACGCTTGTTTGCCGACCTAGTGACATAAAAAAAAGCAGTGTTATTGAGCTGTGATCTTCTGTAAGGTTGGGGTTCTTCCCCAGTCGGTCTGCTCCAGATTTTGAGCGGATATTTATTGCTGTGCCCTACCTCAATGAAGCTTTAACCACATACTACCATCACCAACTATTGAGGTTCGACGCGCTTGCGATGCTTCTGGTGTTGTAGATGTCTATAAGGTACGCTAATCGCTTACCGTCAGGTAAGTAAAAACATGGTTATTAATACCTCTTAGCGGTCTCGAGCTGTGACTCTCCTTCGTCATCCCCCCTCGGTATCAGGTCGGAGGGCGGTCGTGGCTCCACGTCTCTCTCGCTCTCCGACCAGTTCTCGAAGCGATCGCGGAAGCTCTTGGTCCTGGCCAGCTGTTGGGCCTGCGAATGTAAACGTGTTAATTAAATTTTGGCTTAAATTTTTGTTTTCAGAATGTTGTAAATTAAGGTTTTTGTAAATTAAAAGATGCATTTTATTATAGGGTAGTGACTATATCTTTAGCGAAATCGGTACTGACGAGTTAGCAGCCTCTCTTTATTAGTACCGTCGGCCAAGAAAGTGGTGTACCACCTTAAGGTTGAATGCCGCTAGCAGATTCAGATGATAAAGATTAGTTTCGCTTGCATATCGATCTGACAATTTCTATTGCCGTCTTTATCCGATTATTAATAACGATATTTTTTATACCCAATAGGGTTTAAGATGTCATGTATAATAATGACGTATGAATATTTATCAATTAGGTTTACGTTATTATATGTCTCTTTCAGTAATCTATAATATAAAAATGAGTCGCTGAATGTAAAGCAAGCAATGTAAGCTAAGCGCAATGTAAGCTAAGCGCAAAACTCGAGAACGGTTGGACCGATTTCGCTAATTCTTTTTTTAAATATTCCTTGAAGTACGAGGATGGTTCTTACGGAGAGAAAAATTCTAAAAAAAAAAAAAAAATTAAAATTTTCTGAAAAAGTCTAAAAACAACACTTTTCTATACTCCCATACAAAAGATTTGTGATAATACTTAAAAGTCACTGTTAGGCGATACGAAGTTCGCCGGGTCAGCTAGTATCTTTTAATAACGAACCTTGTTGTCATTTTCTATGACCAAGAAACTAAATCAAAACTGGTACACCACTTTCTTGGCCGACCGTACATATATCTGTTAATATATGGGTTACTACTTTAACCTGTAAATTTGTTTACAATTGGCAAAATTTTGACTAGAAACGCCTAATAAAACACATTCTGTGTTTTATGTCCGGATATCTGCGATATATTGGTGACCCAATACTGTTGCCGACCGAAATAATTAAAAAAAATAAAGGTGTACCCATACTGAATGAAAAAAAAATTAGTATATATGAAAATTTATCAAGAAGTTTTGTGTCATTTCTGATAATAGGGATAACGTATTACGCAATTTGTAAGACAATATGACTGTTAAATTATATAAATATTAATTAAGGAAAAAAAAGTCAGCTAGAGGGGACTCTTTGATTAAACCATACATTTTGTAGGACAAATATTATTCGAATAATTTAGATAATTATCATCAGATTTAATAAAACAAAACCCAGTAAGTAATAAATTTTTGAGAATCATCAAATCAACATATTTCATCCCTGCTACCCCTATTACCTACCACAATCGAGAGTTTCCGTACATGAAATTGTTGGGTGTTTCATCATTCATCAAAATGAAACTACTCACGGGAAATTAGCTTGATAGTAATCTAGTGCAAAAATGGACCATGGATCCTGGACTATGTTCTAATGCTGACTGTAAAATAGGGTTTAATTTTATGAACTTTAGGTCCAAAATAAAAGTTTTACGAAAAGAAATACAATAAAATAAGGTAATTGTCAAACCTGTTGCAGTGCCTCGTCATGCTCACAAGCGCGTTCGTAGCGCTCTTCATCACTTTCGTCCTCGTCTTCATCACAAGATGACGAGTACTCGAACCGACGACCCTCGCCGTCAGGGGGCGGTGTGAAGCGTTTAAGTGGTTTAGGCCCTGTATAGAAGTAGGGTTTTGAGTAAGTGATAACATTGTTTAAAGTACATTAATGTTACAGTACTGTGTGTATGGTACATATTATGAGTAAAAAATTGCGTGAGAGCGTACGTGTGTGTGTGTGTGTGTGTGTGTGTGAGCGTACGTGTGTGATCGTACATGTGCGCACGTGTGTGAGCGTACGTGTGCTTGCGTGTGTGAGCGTACGTGTGCGTGCGTGTGTGTACGTACGTGTGCGTGCGTGTGTGAGCGTATATGTGCGTGCCTGTGCGTGCGTGAGAAATCGTGCATACGTGCGTGTGTGAGCGTATGTATCCGTGCATGAGTGTGCGTGAGAAAGCGTACGTGTGCGTGCGTGTGCGTGAGAAAGCGTACGTGTGCGTGCGTTTGCGTGAGAAAGCGTACGTGTGCGTGCGTGTGTGAGCGTACGTGTGCGTGTATGTGCATGCGTACGTGTGTGATCGTACATGTGCGCACGTGTGTGAGCGTACGTGTGCTTGCGTGTGTGAGCGTACGTGTGCGTGCGTGTGCGTGCGTGAGTGAGCGTACGTGTGCATGCATGTGCGTGCGTGAGTGAGCGTACGTGTGCCATCGTGAGTGAGCGTACGTGTGCGTGCATGTGCGTGCGTGCATGTGCGTGCGTGAGTGAGCGTACGTGTGCGTGCATGTGCGTGCGTGCATGTGCGTGCGTGAGTGAGCGTACGTGCGTGTGCGTGCGCGCCCTCACCCTGGAGGTCGGGCCGCTCGCGCTGCTCCTCCAGCTGCCGGAACACGGAGATCATGCGCGCGGCGGTGCGGCGGCCGGCGGCCAGCGCGGCGTCCGCGGGCTCGCCGCGCGCCGCGCCCGCCTCGCGGTGCGGCTCGGGGGACGGCGAGCGCCGCTGCCCACACACACGGGTCATTATATGGTCACCGAGGCAGGGCACAGCAGGAATACCCTACTCTAAATCTGGAGCAGACCGTCTGGGTAAGTACCTCGACCTTACCGAAGACAAAACGGTCCCAGCCAAACTATATACTGATCTCAAATAGTATTATGTTCCTGAGGTGAGTGAGGTAGTTGGAGCTATTAGGGGGGAGTCAGCGATAGGATTGACAAAGCGTTTCCAATGCTTCTGGTGTTACTTGTGAAACTGTACCGCAACTGGAGTTATAGTGTACTAGGTATGTTGTAATTATATAATTACATACCGTAACAAAATACTAGCTACTCGATATGGATATTATAAAAATACTACATTTGTCTCACCTCAATTTAATATATTCAAAAACTTATTGATTATTTAGATTATTAAAAAAATAGTATGAAAAATAATGTTTAAACCGCAAAATTACCAGTGGCTGTCTCGGTGGAGTCATGCGGAATTCTTTGCGTTTGGTCTCGGGTTTGTAAGTTTCGAAGAACTTGAAGCGATCAGAGATATCCGCAGTTTCAATCTTTACGTCTTCCAGTTTGTCAGCCGCGCGAACTACGTCTTTCGGGACGAATGGCTGAAAACAAGTATATAATTATTTTTAGTACATTTTCTAGTGGCAACAGATGGCGCCACGAGTCAAAAACTCCAACAAAATATTATCTTACAAATAAGTTTTTATTGAGATTATTAGACAAGGTATTTATGATAAGTAGTTAAAATTAGGTTATCTTTTTTTCAATTATTTATTTATAGTCTGTTCTTCTATCTGTCGAAAAAGGTAATTAAAAAAATGTAAGACTGTACAATTTACAATAATTGTGTTTGCTGGCAAATGACAAAAAACCAGACCAGTAATACAACGTAAGTAGACGAAAAAATAGTCAAGTAAATACGCATTATCAAAGATTACTCCAAAAGTTGTAATCAGATCTCGATGAAATTTAAATGTGACCACATGATAAACATCGGCTTTCGATTAAATTAAAAATCATCAAAATCGGTACACCCAGTAAAAAGTTATGCGGATTTTCGAGGGTTTCCCTCGATTTCTCTGGGATCCTATCATCAGATCCTGGTTTCCTTATCATGGACCACACTTAGGATATCTCCTTTCCAACAAAAAAGAATTATCAAAATCCGTTTATAAACGACGAAGTTATCCCCGAACACATATATAAATATATATATATAATACGGTCGAGTAACTTCCTCCTTTTTTGAAGTCGGTTAAAAAAATCTAAAATGAGATTTCTAATCTTAAGTAGATTATTAGTAAACATAGTGTTGTTGTTAAATATCAAAATACTTACTATTTCCTTTCTCTTAGGTGGTTCTTGCGCGGGGGGCGACAACGGTGCCATGTGTTTTGCATTAGCGTCTAATTCCAAAAAAATTGATCTAGATTTTTTGGCAATACCTAAAACAATTATGAGATAGTTAAGAAATATCACGACACACGAGCGAAATATGCTCCCTCCACTATTACTTGGGCAAATTATTTACTGAATCCAGACTGGAATAAAAAATTATCATAAAAAATATTAGTCCTTGTTAGCGAAAACTTCTCTACAAGCTACGGTAATTGCTTACCATCAGGTGAGCTATACGCTTGTTTCGAACCTTAGTAAAAAAACATCTAAGTTTAAGCTTAAATGAAGGAAGTATAGGATAATGTAATATTGATGGGAAACGGCATGATGTAATCAATTTTATTATACTAAAATTTTCCACTTCTATTGTAATTTGCATATTTTACAGCCAATTCATATTCTTTACTAAACAGACTTTCTAATGGACATTTACAAATAAAAAGTTTTTTGAAATTTTGGATCGAATTATTAATTATATAATTATACATTAATTGGTCTCACCTTCATTAAACAGTGTTGGATCATCAAGTTCCCTGTTTTTCGGAGGTTGATTCTCATCATTAAATATCTCCCCGTTTTCAAAACGTTGTTTGATAGCCTTCGCTTTTTCAGCATCTAATTCTAATTCTCGAGCTATCTTGTCTGATGATGTCACACCTAAAAAGATGAAAGAATGCAAATAATTGAATATAATATTGAAGAATAATTATCCTTTTTTGTCGGTTTTTGGAAGGTCACTTTGCAGATCTTTTTGAGTACTTCGATAGGCTACTGTGAGTGATCTTAGTGCCTGTTTCACAGGTACTAATAGTTTATCTTACAAATATATTGCTGATAGGCTAAGACCTATAAGCTGAAGATATTTTAGGTTCTTAAGTCCTTTATCACTTCAAGTACCGAATGACAACATTTGATTTAACACGTAGCGTATAGAAATAAGCATCACTCAAAGTTGATTTTAGTATCAAAGTCAAAAAGAAAACAAAAGAATCCAAAAAAAAAAATCTGATACGGTTATACATATGATATCTATCCGAGACTTGTCACCAAACGCTAATTATTTCATTATTTGGCAATTTATTGTGTAATATCATGAATGTATTATAGTATAATGTACAGTACTTAAAGTGATTTGTTCTTAAAATTTTATAGAAAAGCAAATTAATTTATTTTTCAAAGTTACTCACTCTGTTCACATTGCATGACGGACTGTTCGTACATTTCTTTAATTTTAGCTTGTTTACCCTGAAATAAAAAAAATTATTAGATTAAGTGAACTATCTCGAAATGCTGGGGAAAATTCTGATTTTTGTATAAAAATAATGAAACTAATGTATTTTAAAAATTTAAAAATGTGCTAATTAAAATTTTGGTTGTTAATATTTCTATCACCTGAACATTAAAGATTGTAAGATAGAGACGAATGTTTAAGTTTCTTACAGAAACCTTAAAAGTGAGTGGAATCTTTTTTTATACAACGAGGTGGGCAAAGAAAGCGCTCTTGATGATAAGCGGTTACCGTAGCTTATAGACGCCTGCAACCTTTGACCCTTCCCACTAACTCTGGCCACTTTACCCACCACAGGAACAGTACACTATTTGAGAGCAGTGTTATTGAGCTGTGATCTCTTGTAAGGTTGAGTTACTTCCTCTGTCGGGCTGCTCCAGATTTTAAGCAGGATATATCCTGCCCAACCCTACCTCAATACTTACCAGGAACAATCTACTACGTATGTTTTGTATTTCTTGCTTTCGTTGGTGGTGTCTCTCAGCGCTGGGAGGACCTCGCTCGAAGCGACCCACCAGCTCACTCATATCACAAAGAGACGACTGCTCCCGGTTTGAATTATGGGCGTATGACTTCTTCAGCACGGAATCCTCGTCTAAGCCAAAAATAACTAGTTTTAGGGTCACATCATTATACAACATATTTTAGTTACTTGTGATAAACGAATACGGCACTTAAATGCCAGAAATCTAGGGCGTTATGTGGCAGCAGCATGGCTATCTTTCTTTATATTATCGGCAGCTATATCATAGTATTCTCATCACATTGCGATTTGCTAAGGTAGGTTGACTAATACCATCACAAATTTGAAACTCTTAGTACCTCTTATTCGAAGCTAATAACGACGTGAAATTTGACTTGGAGCTCAACTTATTTCAGATTCTCAAATGGCACTAAATTATTCCAAAAATAAGTTAATTCCTCTATTGCCTCGCAAATTCGTAGGATGACAAGCTAAGCCTATCCCAGATTTGTTTCTTGTTCATGGCCATTAACATTTTAAATATACGCATCATATTACGTCTAAGAAGTTTCGTTTTTAACTATAAATTTATATATATTCATAGAGAAAATGCTAGTAATTTATCACAGAAAATCAAGACATTTTTTTATAATATGCTCACCCTCATCTTCAGCTTCACTCGAGCTACGTTCCACTTGAACCCCGTTGAGATACTCGTCTGATACACCGATATCCATACCCTTTGCTTTGAACCTTAAAAATAAAGTTTATTTTATGTATCCTAAGTAAACTTTCAGAACTGTTAACCTAAAACTATATAAACTCACATAGTATATCGTAAGAATAATAATGCATTTTGTAAGTTAATAGCTTATTTACTGATCGCATACTTTTGTAATTGATACCAGTAGTTCACTAATAGGTCACCAGAGCAGTCTCCGTGGAAAAACTACGATATAAATTGTTAAGTTCCATTGGGGATCCTGATAGATTTATCTGGATCGAAAAATGCCCAGATAAAAATTGCATTTTAACGTATCAAATTTGAATAAAGTATTTGGAATTCCTGTTTCAAACTCACGATAGTTTACAATAACTTCCCATCAATCGTCGTTTTTTATTTGGATCTATCTGGAACTTTCGGTAGTGGTATAATTTAAGAGAATTGCAATTCGACAGCAACAATTGCATAATTATTGCTACCGCTAAGCTATTGAAAGTTACAAAACCAGATTGGCCGTTATTGCTACTTATAAACAATTTTTGCTATCAAAACACGAATATCGAGAATACGGAACACCTGATTTATCCTTCAAACGCATTCTTTACATAAGAAATGGATTATGCACTGATTATTGAAACTAGAAAACGTAAAGCAGTTAATATGGTGTCCAGGTCACACTATAATACTGCAAGAAGATCTAGTAGCTTCTTCGATAGGACTACACTATTAAATCAAACAACCGGTCATAATTAACCTGAAGAATAGATACAAACACTGTTTAGTACATTCAACGCTGCTTT
Source organism: Melitaea cinxia (assembly GCF_905220565.1). Lineage (NCBI taxonomy): Eukaryota > Metazoa > Arthropoda > Insecta > Lepidoptera > Nymphalidae > Melitaea > Melitaea cinxia. The sequence goes on along the minus strand of NC_059419.1, from coordinate 2,624,790 downwards.
CATTCATCTTAACTATTTAGTAAGTGTTTGGACCGTAACGCCCAGCGTACCATTGCTAATGAAACAATCATTTAATTAACATCTACATCTAAAGACAACACAGAGTTGCAGGTAGCTGTTAAAAAAATTAAACAAGTAAATATTTGTAAATATGTATATCGGGGAAATCTACTGAATATATGTATTTCAAATCAGCCTTTAAAATTGTTATATTGTAAAAGGTGTAATCATACATAGAGATGGTTTAAAGAAAATCACCCTAAGGTCTGTGGTATAAAAGAAAATATGATTTTAATCGCAACCTCAAAAAAAAAAAAAAAACAGTTCGGCGGTACAAAGCTCACCGACTCAACTACTTTTTAAATAAATTTTAAATTCGTTCTTAGCTCTTATAACTGTACTATGTGGCTACGGTGTACTGTGTGGCTACGGTACTAAAGAATATGGCTACCGCCTCTCTTCCCGTGGGTGTCGTAAGAGGCGACTGAGGGATAACACAGTTCCGCTACCACCTTGGAACTTATTAATGCAATGTCTTTTACCCTCCCATTACTGGAAATTGGCCTTTTATATATAAGGAAGACGGTTAGAACTTAGTCTGATATTGTTAGTGTATATAACTAGCTTTCCGCCCGCGGCTTCATCCGCGTAGAATATATTTTTTTTGGCTGTTCAATTTTTTACAGATGTCATAAAAGTAGGAAGTTCTTAATTCGACTGTATTCTTTATGTGTGGTTGCTTCGTAACTTTTACTGGATATACTGATTTAGGTGATTGTTTTTATTCGAAAGCTAGTGTTGTCAGATTTGAAGTTGTGATCTGACGGGTAGTTTTTGACTAATTCTTAACAAAGCGTGGTTAATAAATTACTTCTTCAACAAACAACAATAATAATTCTAAACATTTTTGAATATCATATCAAAAATTGACCGCTCCAGCGGGATTCGAACCCGCGTCTTCGACATACCGTGTCGACGCTCTAGCCAATTAAGCTATGGAACGATATACTCGCTAGAGCGAAACTTTTGATATGATGATTTTTACTTTCGGTTTAAGCGAACCGTGGCGCCGTCTATAGTGAGTTCTTTACAGAGACTCGTAACTATTCAAAGTTTCATATTACAATGAAAATCTTTGACAGGAGACGACACCATGCTATTTTTAATATGTACGATTTTTATTTTTGTGTTACCCACAATTAGGAATTCTAAACATTTTTGAATATCATATCAAAAATTGACCGCTCCAGCGGGATTCGAACCCGCGTCTTCGACATACCGTGTCGACGCTCTAGCCAATTAAGCTATGGAACGATATACTCGCTAGAGCTCGCTTAAACCGAAAGTAAAAATCATCATATCAAAAGTTTCGCTCTAGCGAGTATATCGTTCCATAGCTTAATTGGCTAGAGCGTCGACACGGTATGTCGAAGACGCGGGTTCGAATCCCGCTGGAGCGGTCAATTTTTGATATGATATTCAAAAATGTTTAGAATTCCTAATTGTGGGTAACACAAAAATAAAAATCGTACATATTAACAATAATAATATTGAAGAATAAACAAAATTATTTCCCGTTGAAATATATTCTCTCAGTGATAACGTTAACGTTAAGTGATAAGTGTTGAGTATAATCCATTACAAGAAAAAAATATTTATAATATTAATATAGACTAGTTAACATATTAAATAAGTCAAAACAGTTTTCACCTATTTTTAACCCACATCACCTGAAAGGCCTCCCAAAGTTGGAACTTTTGTTATATTTTAAAATTGTTTTAGAATACAGAACAAGGGTCATTCCCTCACATTCATCGCTGGAACTAATGAACTTAACTTTTAAAAAAAAGATCCTTCACATATGGCCCTATACTTTTCAAATAGTGTTGTCAGTCATTTAGAAATAACATATTGTTTTACAATTTTATTATGAGAGTAAAAAATGCAGTACAAGGTTTTTTTTTTACTTTTTTATTATATTAACAAAATGGCTAACTAAATTTAGTTTCTCATGTTGGAATCACATTAACTACCATATAAAATAATATATTTCAATACAATCAGCTCAGCATAGTGGTTTCGAACACAGACAGACACTTTTATATAAATGATCATCCTTAAAATTCTCATATACTCGAACAAAATGTTTATTTCTTTATTTTTACATAATCTAATATATAAAATTCTCGAGTCGCGGTCTTTGTAGTTAACCCATATGTGCTCAACTTTTTTTTTCGTAAAAACTGATATTTTGTTTGTTATATTCTAAGTCCAATAAGCATAAAAATAAAGGTATTCTGAAAATTAAATAAAAAAAATATGCCGTTTTGGACATTTTCACCGCCCCAATTTTGGGGCGCTGAGCACGGCAGATCACGTCTATAACCACTCCTTAATTTTTTCATTTGCTTTTATTTTAAAGAGTAATATTAATAAAATAACTGTTATAGAGGTTGTGAAGAAATTTTTATTACATCTAAGAACATCTATACACATCCACACATCAGAATAATACCACTTTTTTTATTTATGCTATTGCGGTAGCAGCCTATATTTTGATCTAGACGATCTACTCCGCCCATATATTGATTATACATTTGAACACAAAAGGGCTGTTGAATCGAGGGTTCTTTTACAGCACTTGACCATTGCTTGCGGATCCAACTGGAGGAACACCTTCACAGCTCGAAGCTACGGTAACGACGTTACTGACGTTGTATCGCACTAGGGACACGCCTGATGTTTCATCAATGATTTGATGAAACATCAGGCGTGTTGATCATAGCTCCCTCGCTGTTTTTTCTTTATGTCGTTGATTGAATCCAGCAGCGCATTTTCGACCCTTTGGCCCGTATTGTTCATGTCCCCTGGTGACCAAAATCCTTCAAAGCGATAAGCAATCTAAACGATGTAAAGAAATTGTCTATGTAAACATGAACTCGAAAATCTGTAGGCAATTTGGCCGCCAAGTTCGTAATGACAGATCCTCCAACACCTAGATCAGGATTAGTGTTACCTGTGCTACCTCTTTTTGGCGCAGAAGTGGATGTATCTCCCGATAGGGATATCTTGTCGTCATCAATCGAGTCCACTTCTATAACTTATCTTTGTAAAAGTGAACCCAATTTGCGCACACATACAAGCAGCGCCTCGGCTCGATACAAGCAGCGCCTCGGCTCGTAGTTGATTGCCTGTCAGGTGATTGATATTACCTACAAGCGCATTTACTTCGTCACTATCGCAGGCTCTCGTCAACATTTGGTTGCTGGGCTATGTGTAGATAGTGTCCTCATCTTCCGTCTCCAATAAGTCGATAATTTCTGCCAAACTCAACCTAAAACAACATAATAAATTTAAAAGTATAACATATAAAGTACCAATATAACTGGAAGTTGCTATAAACAAAGTAAATAAAATATAACACATATACTATGAAGTTTGAAATCAACATGCAAGTACGTGCCCAGCGCCCCCATAATGGGGCGCTATAAATAATGCCTCTAAAAAACTAAATCTCAACCGAAAGAATTGATTTTTATCACAAAACTAATCAAATATAAAATAATACATATAAAAAAATTGCTTTACACGGTTTTACTTATAAATAAATAAAATATAAACTTACTTTTTATTCCCGCCATCGTGAACACCACACTTGCACTTTCTATTCTTCCAAAAAACAGAAAAAATGGCGCCAGCAACTTTTCGTTTTTTTTTTTTTTATAATGTCAAAATGTAAACAAAGCGAACAGTACCATTCAATAATCAAACCACAGTTTTAGTTCGACACAGAAAATAAATAACCTGCCGTTTTAAAAATGGGGCGGTGAGCACATATGGGTTAAACTCCTCCGAAACGGCTTGACCGATTCGCATGAAATTTTGTGTGCATAGTGGGTAGGTCTGAGAATCGAACAACATCTATTTTTCACCCCCCTAACTGTTAAGGGTAGTACACCCCTAATTTTCTTTTTAATTTTTAGATAAATAATTCTTTTTTGTTTTTTTTTTATGATACAACTTAAAAATATATACAACCCTAAATTTTCAACTCTCTACGATCAACCCCTATGTTTAAATAGCGGTCAGCGGCAAGACAACGTTTGCCGAGTAGTATAATAATATAATTTCTAAATAATATAAATTTACCAGGAATTGGTAAAAGTTTTAGATGATAATAATACTTAAAAATATATAATAAATAAAAAATAATTGTTTTTGCTCGCAAACGAAAAAAAAAACGACTTCAATTACATCGACAAGTAATACAACGTAGCTGGACGAAAAATTCGTCAAGTAAATACGCGCTATCACAGATTAATCAAAAAGTCCTTATCAGATCTCGATCAAATTCAAATGGAATCACAAGACAATCACTACCTTTCGTAAAAAAATAAGAATGATCGAAATAGGTCCACGCAGTAAATAGTTATGAGGTAGTCAAGTGAATACACATTATTAACGATAGCTCAAAAATTACTTGTCAGATCTCAATAAAATTTGTATGGTACCTGACAAGCACCACCTTTCGATAAAAAAAAAATCATCGAAATCAAAAGTCAAAAGTTCCGAGGTAAAATAAAAAAGCACAAAAAACAGCCGAATTGAGCACCTCATATTTTTTTTTTGAAGTCGGTTAATAAGAATATATATTTTTTACCTTTTATTTCCAAAAATAACTACAAGCACTCCACAATGTATCACAACTGTATTACAACGAACCGAGTTACCGACTTCATGTAAGACTGACAATAATGCTTTCTTTTTAAACCAACCAATATACATTTTACATACAAATAAAATATACATAAGGCATAACCCTTATTCCATACAAAATACGATCGAAAATTGATTACCTTTTTAACATAAACCGCATAAGAATATTGTATTTATCGAGCAAAGGAAACGTTCATCTGTTTTTAATTCAACGTTATTTATTACTGCGCGTTTCATTGCAGGTTTTGTATAATGAAATATTGTGTAGAGTCAAAATTAGCGAGAAATGTATGAATGGGTTTGGTTACAGTGAAAAAAGCCACATGTTCTTTGATCCATATGTTTCGGGAACGTAAAAATAGTTCTGATGACGCAAAACGTCTAGTATGTTATAGCTAGGTTGATGTAGTTTTGATGCTTTCAATAAAATTTAAAAAAATTAATTTTTATTGTTTCATTGTTCATAGTTTTTCTTAAAAATAATATCATTAATAACTTGCAATGATAAAACTTAATGATTAATTTTCTTCTATACTACTCGTAATATTAAAAAGAGGTAAAGTTTCTAAATTTGTTTGTTTGTAGGAGGTAATCTTCGCAAGTACTGATTCGATCATGAAAATTCTTTCACTAACAGAAAGCTACACTATTCAGGAGTGATATAGGCTATATTTTAATGTTATTGAACAAAAAATTCAGTGGAAAATAATAGTATATGTAAATCAAGTCGGAGAAATGCGAGCGAGATGAAAACTACTATATATTTGCATCACAAAAATAATAATAATTAACGCCCAACAAAGTGGGCACGGGTCGGCTACTATAATATAAATTAAATTATACATTTTAATTGTCTATAGGTACAGTTCGATTTTCCTTTAGTTTTGGACCACAATTTTTTTTTTCTATAAGAGTTGTAAAATAAAGGTATGTAGTTAAGTTACAAAGTATCAAAATTACTTTAATTTAGTCTTTAATCATCCTATAATGTTTCATTTTCTTTTTATAAATAAAGACTAACGGTAAGAAATGATAAAACTTTATACTACTTCTAAACCTAAGTAATTTTTTTATTGTGTAGGTGTGGGTGGTTTGTCAAATATAAAACAGAATACAACTCTCGTTGAACCCATCCCGTATATATCTTAGGACACGGCGTTAGGTTCTAAGGCAATGTGGCCTTTGTAATTCATTTTCAAGTAAAACTTCTTTACGCTTGCTTGACTTGAGGAGTAAGCTGGTGAATGCGTGATGAGAGCGTTACAAAAAGTGTGATCGGGCGAGGTGAACGAAAGTTAAGAGGGAGATATAAGTTAGTGAAGATAGAAATAGAGAGATTTAGGTTTCGTAAATTTTAGAGAGTTAGGTTTCTACGTTTTTTTTATATCTTTTTTATAGCTTAACCGTTCTTAAAAAAATTATAACGATGGAAGGTAATGGAAGGTAATTCTTACAAATTTAAGGACTAATTGTTATATAGCTATATTTTGAATATATTATTTTCTATCTTTGAAATAACAAATATTTCGATAAAAATGCTGAAACTCAAACAACTATAGCAAAGTAGTCGCTCGTATCGTCTAATTACGATCTGTTAAGACAACTACAGAGATAGGATGAGTGCCAGCGGAAATAGGTAGATGGTGGAAAACCTAATATATTAAATTGTATATAAATTCTGGTTTCTTTTGAGCGAATTGTATGTCGACACCAATTACTCTGGTTATGGGCTATTTATATAAAAAAATAGCTCTTAATTTGTAATTGGCAAACTGGAAAAACTCTAGTAATGTACTTCAGCTAGCAAACTTTGTACCAATGTATTTTTTCATGGATATTTGTTTTTTTTTTACGGTCACCAACCCGCCTGCCCAGTGTGGTGACTATGGGCAAAACATGAGTTCACGCCATTTTTAGCGCGAACTTTTGGAGGCCTATGTCCAACAGTGGACTGCAATAGGCTGAAGTGATGATGATGATGATGATGATTTTTTTTTATGCAGACCTTATTCCGATTATAACGGAAGACTTTAAAACATCTATTCTTCTATCTGTTTTTTCATACCTCTATTACAAACGCTTTGCTAACTTACCTCCGACAATACTCACCACAGGAACACAACACTACTGGAGAGCAGTGAAGCTGTGAAGCTAGATTTGCTCAATAAAAAATTGTCACGGCTTAAGAGTGGTCTAAATATACTCACTTAGCCAACTTCGACAGAAGAGCGGTACTTTTCTCTCTAGGCGCTCGAGGCTCAAGCGAAACTGGTTCCTCTTCTTTATTTTTACGTTCAAACACTTGGAACCTAGACTTCACATCGAGAGAGGCCAGTTCTTCGAGGCCTAGGTCTGGCTTGTCAGATGCTAGGGACAAATTGATTTTTAATCATCAGTCCATAGTAAAATGCTTGTAAGTTGTATTGCATTGTTTTCTAAATTTGGTATAGATTTGATAGTGGAGAATTGTTTTTTGGTAAAACTAGTGGATTTATACATACATACATATAATCACGCCTCTTTCCCGTAGGGGTAGGCAGATCCCACTTCTTTCCACTTGCTACGACCCTTACATACTTCTTTCGCGTCGTCCACTTTCATTATTCCCTTCATACATGCTCTTCGATTTAGGGTACTCTTGATCTGGCCTTTTTTCAAGACGTCCCTTCTTTGGTCTCGGAACTTCCGCCTAGGTCCCCTACCCCCCAAAACCCTTGCATTCACACTCGCTTTATACACTTTTTTCATCAATCGTTCTTCACTCATTCTCTCGACATGGCCAAGCCATCTGAGCATACCTTTCTTAATTTTGTCATGTCACTACATCTTCTTTCAAACCACAACGTTTCCTTATCTCACTATTTCTTATACTGTCACTCAGTTTAACTCCTATCATACTTCTTAATGCTCTAATCTCAACTGCATTTATTCTGCTTTAATGTTTTTTCTGCCATACCCAACTTTCACTTCCGTACATAAGTGTCGGAACCAACACCCCCTCATGCACAGCCAAACGAGCCTTGTTAGACACCTTCCGACTGCTCACAAAGGAGTGCAAAGCTCCATTCACCATGTTTCCTGCATTCATTCTTCTTTCAATATCACTCTCTCACTTTCCATCTCTTGTAAAATTTGAACCCAGATACACAAACACATTCACCTTTCAATTTGTTCATGGATTTATATTGATTTTAATCGCAGCGGAAATTATTTTAACATCAAACGAAGATTTACACTTATACACAATAATATAGAAAAATAGTCATAATTAATAGACTAGTAATATCGATAGAATTTCAAATATAGCTTAATAATAGACTAGTTTTTACATACCTCTAACGACATCTGGCGGCAGCTCGACTGGTTGACTTTCACAGATAATCATTTGATGCTTTTTTGGTGCGGCTGTAACAAATCAAAAATTTAATCATTATTAAGACATATATCGAAAAATTACTATTGTGTCTTTCCCTTACATCGGCACATGAAATTTGAGAAATAATTTGTGACAAATTGACACAATTAAAATCCAGATAACAAAGAAATTAATTCAATCAATTAAAATTATTTCCAATTATTGTAATTTTAAATAATTTTATACATAATTTTGACAGCATGACGCGTTTTTAACTCGTACTTTGTAGTACAAAGTTTGTATTACTAAGTTATGACATTATGACATTAAGGTTTGTTTCAGACTCTTGATATAACATATTTGTTTAACCATAGGCGTCGCAAGCCTGTGACCGTTATTATATCTACTAGTGGTCGCCCAGTGGTCGAAATTAGACTAATTAATTAAAATTATTTTAAATTATAAGTTTGAACATTTAATAATTAGAGTACCTATAGAGGCCTATTCCCAGCAGTGGGATACATTAAAAGCTGAAGCGTAGTCTACAAAAGATTCACAAATACTTTACTGGTTAATGAGACACGGGACGTTGGCGTTTAGATCTCTGTTAGTTTCTGTTGTATGTACAATAGTTGAATAATTTTTTGCCAATATAGAATACAAGAAATGGTAGAGACTTTACTAAGCCAATTAAGCTAGCTATATACTCGTATTAATGTCGCGAGAATAAATTACTTATATAGAGTTACTACTAAAATAAATAAAAATAAAATAAAATAAATTTTATTGGTAACAAACACTGCTTACTTAAGATAAAATTCAACAAAATTCAATTCAAATATTAAACTACAAAGCTTTACACAAAAAAATAAATTAAAAATAAATAAATTTGTAATGTCATTAATCGGACGCCCGATTCGTTGAGACATCGTTGCCCCAACACTGATTTTCAGTGAGCACAGTGTACACGCAGACAGCAAAAAATGAGGAATGGATTTGCAGTGCAAATTAGTGTTAATTTTAAGATGCAGTTTTTACACTTTATCTAATAACAATATGATTTATTATTAAAAATAATAATTACCATCAGTTTCATCATCCCCGTCTACAGGTTTCGGTTCAAACAGATGCTTGAAGTGCGGCTTGCAGTATAACGTCGTGTGGTCGCTCTGATATGTCTCCACTCTGTAACAAAACACGATTACATCTGTAAGAAATTTTCACTTTTTCAAGTAAAACATCTTTACGCACGCTTGACCTGGAGAGTAAGCTGGTGAATGAGTAACGAGAGCGTTACGAAAAGTGTGATCGGGCGTGGCGAACGGAAGTGGAGACAGGGATATAAGTTAGATGAAGCTAAAGAAGTCTTGTCGTTACTTCAGTCGTGTGGTCTAAAGCACACTCGTTTTCACTTTTGGGTACTACATCCGAGCTGATATGAAATACATTGAACGCACATTACTTTCATCATTCGGTAAAATAGTCATTCTTTTCGTTTAATTCAAGCCTCGGCACTTAGGGTCTGTGCCACTATAATGTACTTTACTATAAGTACATTTTTATTGTTTCAAAAGTTTCGAATAGATATATCCAAAGGGTGGTAGAGTTTGATTGTGAAAAGGGAGAAAAAAATATGCCAGCGTCTTTTATCGTCGTATACATTTAGATAAATAAATATAAATATCTACAACATACACACACGACCATCTGTTCCTATAGTAAGCAACTTAATGCTTGTGTTATAGGTAACAGCCGACTGGTGTTGTTGCATATTTTTTTTCGATAAACTTACATATAAATAATACATATATAAATAAATATTATATATTACACCCAGACTGGGGGTGGGAATTGAACCCACAACCACCGGAGCAGAAAACAGGGTCACTATAAACTGCGCCAACGGGCTAGTTAATTATTATGTCTCAATTTATATGTTTTATCCGACGCGTTACGGCGTTGGCGCAACGGTCACAGCAATGGATTGTACCTGTTGCGCTGGCGGTTGCGGGTTCGATCCCCGCACATGACAAATATTTGTATTGGCCATACAGATGTTTGCAATGGTCTGGGTGTTTGTGCAGTCCTTATGGGTCTTCCCACCGTGCCTCGGAGAGCACCTTAAGCCGTCGGTCCCGGTTGTTATCATCTACACCTGATAGCGATCGTTACTCGTAGTAGGGAATATCCGCCAACCCGCACTGAAGCAGCGTGGTGGATTAGCCTCTGATCCTTCTCCTACATGGAGAAAGAGGCCTATGCCCAGTAGTGGGATATTACAGGCTGAAGCGTTATATGTTTTATCAATCTTATCAAAACATTAAATTGGCCTGTACTACTTAAAATAGTTATTTTGTTGAAACGCTTCGACACACCAGACATATATGATTATATATGTCCCACAATGTCTTTAAAAAACTCAAGTATTAATCCTGTTTCAACGTCTTAATAGTGACGTAATTACTGATATAGGTAACATAATTTGTTTGTTTTCCTCTTTGAAACTTTGTTTTCGTAAGCAAATTTAACCACAAACAAAGTAGTAGTCAAAATCAGCAGACTTTGAAAGATAAGGTAAAGTGCCGTATATTATACTTTATTTAATATATAAAAAAAAAAAAAATCACATCTTTACTCACAGATGTGCGCGTGCGTTAATAAGTATTGTATATATGTTGCTGTCAATAGGTCATTGACTTCTCTTTGTCAAACGTACAAAACTTTTGTATTATTATTTTTAAATACCTATTTTAGAGCAAGATTACTAGATTTAAGGATTAAGAGATTATAAGTAACTCTTGATTATATCTGATGTTGACGACGCGTAGGCGCAGCGGTCACAGCACTGGCTGTTGCACTACCGGTCGCGGGTTCGATCTCTGCTCACTACAAACATTTGTATTGGCCATATAGATGTTTGACATTTCCATATTAAGAACTTACAAAATGAATTCACTTGAGTCGTAATACAGAGTGAGATAGACGTCAAATGAGTCGTAACACAAAGCAAAAGCACTCATAAAGAATACTAATCTAAATATATGATAGAAAAGTTAATTTACACTTATATTATTAACTCACGTGAGATGTTTGTTGCACTGGACACATCTGAAGCACTCTTTGTGCCAAACTCTCTTCTCCGCCTTGATCCGTTCCATGGCATACACTGGTCTGGAACACTTCGCACATGTCGGGTTTTCATTGTCCGCCTTCATCTTCTTGTATAGCTTTTCTGAACTCTTCGACTGTTGGTAGAAAGAAAGTATTGTATATTTTATAGATAAACTAGCCGACTCGGCAAACGTTGTCTTGCCGCTAAACGCTATTTATAAATAGGGGTTGATCGTAGAGGGTTGATAATTTAGGGTTGTATGTATTTTTTAATGTTGTATCCTAAAAAAATTAAAAACAAATAATTTATCTAAAAATTAAAAAAAAATTAGGGGTGGACTACCCTTAACATTTAGGGGGATGAAAAATAGATGTTGTTCGATTTTCAGACCTACCCAATATGCACAAAAAATTTCATGAGAATCGGTCAAGCCGTTTCGGAGGAGTACTACAAACACCGCGACACGAGAATTTTATATATTAGATTATTTTTTAATTTTTTGGGTATAGCAGGATATATCCTGCTCAAAATCTGGATCAGACCATCTAGGGAAGTACCTCAACCCTACACAAGATCATAGCTAATACTACTCTCAAGTACTTTGTTCCTGTGGTGATTAAGGTAGTTAAAGCTCAGGGAGAGTTTTGAAGGGGTTGGCAACGCGCTTGTAAAAATTCTTGTGTTGCAATCGTTTATAGGCTACGTTATCCGCTTAACATCAGGCGCTGTACGCTTGTTTGGTGATCTAGGTGTGTTACTTAAACATTAATCATAGTGAAAATTAAAAAAAAAATACGCTTTTTGTAATATTATTTCACCCTGATTTATTAAATTCCTTAATAATATAAATTATTTTTATTTCATACATATTTTTACAACAGTCGATAGAATATCAAATTATTTTAAATAGCAAACTAACACCTATGATGTTTGCTATAATTTTATTAACTTTTTTTTTTAAATATATATGACCTTCACACAAATTACTAAAATTAAATATATTACAACTGAAACACAAATATCTTTTTCTCCGATTAATAAAAAGAAAATATTGTAATGATTAACACTGAAGTCAAAAAAAATATAGATTAAAAAAAATAATACTATTTTAATATAAACGAGACATTAAAATAAAAAATATAACTTTTTCGAATATAATTAATTATAAAAAGAAAAATATTCGACGAGGATGGGATTCGAACCCACGCGTGCAGAGCACATTGGATTAGCAGTCCAACGCCTTAACCACTCGGCCACCTCGTCACGTTTACGTCTTGCGAAATATACTGACGATTTGTGCTTCTTCATTTTGTAACTGTTATATAATTTTCTGTTTAGTCAAGTAAAAGTAATTATCCTCGTCGCGGGTTCCGTAAAATAATTTTTAACTATACATTTATTAGGATTAGCATCGAAAATAAGTGTCCTGTATCGGGAACTGTACCAGCATGTAAAAGTCCCACAAATAGGCAAAAGTGCCTTCTATTTTACATGTATTTCTATATAAAATATGAGTGGGAGCCTAATCCATAATGCTGCTCTACTATGGGTTGACGAATAATTTCCCTATCAGAAACCGTATTAGCAAGATTTAGTGACTTAAGAAAAGGTTGTTTTCAATACGACTGTATACTATTTTATGTGTTACCTCATGACTTTTACTGGGTATACAAATTTTGAAGAATCTTCACTTTTATTCGAAAACTGGTGCTTTTCTTGTGTTGCCATATATTTGAGCGAAATCTAATGTTTTAAAGTTATCTCTAGTAATATGTATTGTAAAATACTTATCCATGTAATTTGTGTAGTTTTTTTTTTTTTTTTTTTTTTGAAAACAAACAACTGTTAAAAGCACGAATTATGTACCACTGTTATTTTAACAATACTTTGTTCATTGAAAAAAAAAGTCGCTAGTATGGAGAATAGAACACCGTTACATACTGGCATGTGCCATGTAGCTATATAGCAGACGGTTGACGAATAATTTCCCTATTATGAATACCGATCCACATCAAGTGTATGATTACAACCGGGATTAATTGCACATACTACTATTCGTACTAATATTATAAATGCGAAAGATTGTGAGGATGGGTGAATACATAATTAATAAACTCATCACGAAATATGTACCTAGTGTTGTGATTGTAATAAAGCTTTGTACGTGTATAGCTGGCGTTCAGAATAATACATACCAATGTTATTTTTTTATCACGATATTGACATTTCCACGGTATCAGTACTTAGAGGTTACAGGTTAAATCAGTCGGATGACTGATTAATTCAATTCGCTTATAGATATCAATAAGCGATTGGAATTTTGGGGATGCGGAGGAACAAGGTGTTCAGTTCCTCCTCCTCCATCGAAAAGGGAGGATCCTCCAACCAGACGGATGTTGTCTAACGCCCTCAACGATTGTATGTATATATATATATATATATATATACTACAATACTAATATATACAATCACTTTGAAAACTCTGATAGCGCGATGTAGCATACGTCAGTTTTTCTCTAATTACGTAGTTAGTATTTTGCGCGATAGATGTCGCCACAGAATTAATTTACTATCTATATTTAAAAAAAAATTTAAGCGTTTTTAATATAGAATAAATTTAAATTGTGCAACACAAACAAACTATGTTTGAACAGCTGTTTAAAATAATAAATATAATAATAAAGAATTCTATTAATAATCTTTAATTACATAAATATCTTATAGTTATACAGGACTAGCTTTCTGATTTAATTTGTGTTGATTACGCGATTTTGACTCTCTTAATTACTCACGTTAAAATCTTAAAATATAGCCTATATGTCACTCAACGTCAATCTCATTAATCTCATCAAGATGATTGAATATGATGATACGTCGTTAGCGGTACACCACCCAATTTAAGGTTAAAACGTAAGGTTAAAACGTAACGAGAACTGTGTGGCATAAGGGTGGTTTGAGCAAGGACAAGCATACGTAGGTCTGAGTCGAGTGAAATCTTTGGTAAGGATTGTATATTGAAGAGTCAGATTGCAACAAATTGTCAGGACACTTACATGGTTTGTGTCCTGACAATTGCGAGGCATTACATGAAATCATTAGAATGAGAAGTAACTAACAACAAAACTAAAAACTTGAAAATAAAATAAACAAAAAAATGTTTTTATGTTAAACAGTTTTATTACAATAAAAATGATCTAGTTAGGTTATGCTAAGAGCTAAAAAATAATTCGGGAAGTCCTAGCTACCAGATCGCACCAATCTTCTCATCAATCTGAGGTATTGGTCACATAAATATAAAATCGTTATATATATATAATAACGGTTTTTTACTAAATTCATAATCGTACATATGAATTTATTAAAAAACCGTTATTTTAATATTAAAAACAGAAACTCTAGCTGTACTTTAGTGAAGAAACATTTTTACTTAATTTGACTTAGTTTTCTCACAATTTTATACTATTTATACATCATATATATTTATATATTTTATTATTATAGTTATTACACCCTCTCTCCCCCTCATGAGACTGATTGAGTTTTCGCTACCCCCCCTCCTCCCCCGTCCATATTTCACGTAATTAATGGATACCCTCCTAAGCGTGAGTAATGAGACGTGATTTATGAATGGCCCTAAATAATACTATATATACACTAATACATTTTTAAAGAATTTTCTAGGTAAGGATACCTACCACAGATATTGACCCCTCATCCTTATGCCGTCTGGACTTGGTCTTCTTCTTGACTTGCCTGGTCTCCGTCACCACCTCCTGGTAGTGCCTCGTCTCCGATTGGATGAGGGACTGGGATGCCTCTACCGTGGTAGCCATTGTTTTATACTGGAAATTATAGGAAACTTGATTTTATTTACTATTTCAAATATATACATATGTTTATTTCAAATGTAACAATTTTAAGATTTAATGGTTTTATTTGAAAATGAATAATTGTAACAAAAAGGCTACCTATATATGGAAGTTACTATTTAAAATACTACCATATATAATCTATACTCAAATTACAAAGCTGAAAAGTTTGTTTGTTTACACGCGCTTTAAATTACTGGTTCTAATTGAAAAATTATTTTTGAACAAAGGAACTAAAATCAATATAATACGCCTTAAAAATTGCTATCACATCATTCCACTTCAACTTCGTATAAAATTCAAAAATAACACTACACCTAAATCTTCAAACCAATGAAACTGTGTTTACATCTTAAGATGTATCTCTCTATCCTGCATTTAATTGTTGCAACATTATGACCACACCAGTCTTCTAAATATAGTCTGTCCCGATTAAAGCTGTAATTCGACACCTAATTTTGTAGAATCAAAGTCGATGGAATAAACTTAGAATGTTTAAAAAAAACTTGATACGGTATGCAGGTCAGTCGTAAATGTATGAGCAAAATAAGGCGCAGTAAACACGTTGTGTATCGTAAAGAGACGTACAAAATTGTTTACTACGAGCGTAGTGAGTTGAGTTCTCCCCAGTTTTAGTCTTAATTTCTTTTGTGATGATCTTTGTTCTTATTTTAACAATTTTTCAATGAATCTAGATAATTAAATGATTGTATTTGATCTTAAACGAAAAAAAAACCGACTTCAATTACATCGACAAATAATACAACGTAGGTAGACGAAAAAATAG
Organism: Melitaea cinxia; assembly: GCF_905220565.1. Lineage (NCBI taxonomy): Eukaryota > Metazoa > Arthropoda > Insecta > Lepidoptera > Nymphalidae > Melitaea > Melitaea cinxia. Next base: position 2,608,951 of record NC_059419.1, on the reverse strand, counting down.
TCAAGTAAATACGCGTTATCAAAGATTATTCAAAAAGTAATAATCAGATCTCGATTAATTTAAATGGGATCACAAGACAAAGGTCAGCTTTCGATTAAAACAAAAAGTATCAAAATCGGTGTACCCAGTAACAAGTAATGCGGTATAATACAGCGTAGGTCGACGAAAAAATAGTCAAGTAAATACGCATTATTAGATATAACTCGAAAAGTAGTCGTTAGATCTCAAATAAATTTAAGTTGGACCAAATGACACATACCATCTTTTGATTAAAAAAATTTCGTCGAAATCGGTCCACTCAGTCAAAAGCTCTGAAGTAACATACATAAAAAAATACAGTCGAATTGAGAACCTTCTCCTTGTTTAGAAGTCGGTTAAAAAAACATTGATTGTCTATTGTTAGTGTGCTAAGTAAATAAATATTTTTTTTATACGACTAGATAGGCAAACAAGCGTATGATAAGCGGTGACCAAAATCAGAAAAATGGCAATCACGTTGCCGACCCTAAGACTGACCCTCCCCAGGAGCTCTACCCGTCTGACTACTACACTAAATTATGTGACTTCTTACTACTTTCAACATATTTAAAAGTATGTTTTTCTAAATATGTTTATATTAATTAGCACAAATCATTTCCAATTTGTGTGTCAAATTTATCCAGGATTTTTTATATCTTTTAATTTATAGTGATAAATGTTTTTGGTATACGTAGGTACATATTATAGGCATACCGAATGCACATATCTATTTCTACTAGTCATTATCGCATGCCTACATGTTGTAAAGAGTAGACATTTTGTTTTCCAAGTCGATTAACTACAGTGATAATAGAATAGTTCATTTGTCAAACGAAATGTAATGACCGTGCACCATGTTGGATTCTTGATGACGTCATTTAGCTAAATAAAGGTGTGTGCGTTTTTACACGATAAGCTTGAGATAGATAATTTTTTAAAAATAACTTTAATACAACAGATTTTGTTACTTGTAATTATTGGTGTACAATAAAGCATATTAAATTCATTCACAAGCTTCAAAAGCACCTCCGAATCGTTATTAATTATATAAAACAAATTATATAAAAAACATATTAGACGTGTATAACCGATAGTGGCTGAAAATAAAACAAAATTTAAAAAAAAAAATAATTCACTAAATATTAGAAATTTATTAGATTAATTTGAAAACAGAATTGAAATAAAAAAAATTTTGCATCGTCATTTAAGTATTTTTTTAAGCTACCGCCGATGCGATGAATGTAAATTCTGCTAAGGAGAGTAATGTTTCTTCTATAAAAAACGTATATATATATATATATTAATATAAAGAGAAAAATTAGCAAAATGTACTAGTATGTAATGCTCGTATAACTACTTTCGCTGAGAAAAAATCTTGTTGGACCATTTATGTTAACAGAAAGCAAGCGTTACTTTGTCAATAGGCTTTTAAGAACCGCATTGATGTCCAATTACTATATTCTGAAAACGATTCGTTTGAGTTACGAACGGTTAAATTTCGAAGATATCATAGGATGTATCGTAGGTACTCTATATAAGTTTTTAAACGTTCACGGAAACTATTATTACTTTTATTTTTATGGGTCTTTATCCAGTAATTCACTCACCACTTCAGCCTATGGCAGTCCACTACTGGACAGGCCTCCCCAAGTTGGCGCCAGACATCCCGGTTTACCGCAATCCTCATCCAGCCTACACCGGTAATCTTACGTAGATCGTCGGTCCAACGGGCCGGAGGACGTCCCACACTGCGTTTGCCAAGACGCAGTGTCCACTCCAGGACCCGTCTACTCCAACGACCATCGGTCCTGCGACACAGATGACCAGCTCACTGCCACTTCAACTTGCTAATTCTGTAGGCTATGTCGGTTCCTTTCGTTCTCTCGCGGATAGTCTCATTTCTAATCCTATCTTTGAGAGAAACCCCAAGCATAGCCCGTTCCATTGCACGTTGAGCGACTTTAAATTTGTGGACCAGTCCCTTTCGTCAGTGTCCACATCTCGGCTCCGTATATTAACACAGGCAGGACGCATTGCTCGAAGACTTTTGTCTTCAAGCATTTCGGAATCTTCGAAGTGATTCCAGTAATTACGTTGAGCTGTTTTTCGATCACTTTAAACTTTTTGTTTTTTTTTTTCAAATATTATAAATACTTATTTGTTTAATATGAACAAGTGTTCAGGATTTTTGTCGAATAACTTCAAGATAAAAAAAAATCAAGAAATACATAAAATAATTGATTGTTTTGAGAGTTTTTGAGATTCCACCATATCCATTTTTATAAATCGAACCAACTCAGAACTTCCTAACAAAGAATGATCTTAATTCGAATTTCGACGATATAAGGCAGAGTCTTACTTCGATTTTCGACAGAAACTAACAACCTCCATTTCCAATGTCAGTTAATGCGTTAAGATTTACTGCAATTGATAACATTTAGAAGATTGCTTGAACCTAACTCACATAACTGTTCATGATTTTAGTGTTCACAGGTTGGTACTCGTTTTAATGTTGGGATGCTTTTACGGTTGAAAACATCTTTGTAGCTGTTTCTGATGTAAATAATGATCTGTACGATCACTTGAAATAAAAACTAGTACCAGAAAAAGTGTTAATTTTTTTTAGGTAGCTGGACATAAGTGAGAGATTTATTTTCTTTTTTTTTTGGTTTGTGATATTAAATTTAGTCTAAATCTCAACCAATAATTTTCATTTTTTCTTGCCTTTTTCATCCTGCATGATATTGGCGAATTCGATTGTGCCCTAATGGCAAAATCAAATGTGCCCCATTGGCACATCTGTATGCTTTTTAATCAATAATTAAATCGTATGATTAAATTTTAACAGCTTCACAAAAAAATATTGTAAAAAAGAATATTGTCTTCGATGCAAAAAAAAGAAATAATTTAAAAATAGCCAGTGTTAGTATATAACGATTCACTTTCTGCGATGTTCGCAGCTCGTATTCGAATATAAATTTGGTTGTTTACTTGTATATTTGGACACGAGTGGGTGGAACGTAGCCAGAGGAATTTCCTCACTTTAATTTAAACATTTCTCTACATTTTAGATAGGAAATTTACATTTTAGAAGGATTATCTTCATTTCTATTAGACTGCCAACCCGTATTCCAGTAGTGCGGTGGATTAAGCTCTGATCCTTCTCCTACATGGAAAAAGAGGCTTATGCCCAGAAGTGGGATATTTCAGGCTGAAACGTAATACATATTCATATATTATATATGTAGTTTTAGTAAAGGTAGATAAAAGTAAAAACAAAAAGTATCTTTTTCATTTGTACGCCTTCTCGCCATCAAAAACGTGTAAGGTTAAAAATATCATACATATTCCATTTCATAGTATAGTAATTTCATACAAAAAATGTTAGACAAATATAGGGAAGAACGTTCATAATATTAGAATGAGCAAAATATATTTTAAAGACCATATCGTGAAAAATATCTAATTAAGTTTATTGTATTACACTAATTCTTTCTTATATATAAAAGTGAGTCGTAAAACGCGTTCGTAAGCATATAACCCAACAACGCCTGGACCGATTTTACCAATTCTTTTTTTAAAATGTTTGTTGAAGTACAAGGATGGTTTTTACGACAAAAAAAAATCGAATAATTTCCGTGAAAACCCTAAAAACAGCCCTTTTCTTTTGCCCATACAAACGTTTTCTAACTAAAATGTAGAGGCAATTTGAACATTATTGCTATTCAATAAAGTTCATGTTAAATAATATACTAGGGCGCATTTTACGTAAGTTATTAATGATTAAATTTATCTTATTCGTAGACCGCATTTTAATTTAATTTACATAAAGTAAAAATGGTATTAACTAGCTATTTCACATTACCTATTATATTGTCGCGGGGTCTTTAACAATGGAAAATTCCCGTTTTTAAACTATCTACTTCAAATTTGGTACGAATCTTCCATATATGATGTAGAAATGATCGATGAGCGGATTTTAGGATAACTCATGCCTCATAGGGAGGGGGGAGGAGTATTGATCAGGGAGGGGGGAGGAGTATTGATCGCTGTAAATAATCGTATCGGTTCTAGAAGGTTGCAGGAATGGGAAAGTGATTGTGAGGATTTATGGGTACTAGTCAATGGTTCTGTTCCTTTGGCACTGTGTGCGGCGTATCTTCCACCACCGGCAAACTTATCGATAGTAAAATGCTTTGTGGACAATTTCAATCGAATTTCTGACTTTTATAACTCGCAAATATGTATTTTTGGGGATTTCAACTTGTCAACTTTGAATTGGGCTTCTGTGGGCAATTTGTCGTACCATTTATCACCGCTTTTTCAATGTTTTGTAGATTTTGTTAACTTAAACGGCTTGAAACAATGTAATAACATCACCAATTATATGGGTAGAACTCTTGATTTGGTTTTAACAAGAATGTTATCTTGTAACGTGAGTGAGGCTATTGACGTGTTGTGTCCTATCGATCCACTACACCCTCCTCTTATTGTAGATCTCTCGTCAATTGACTGTCCCAAATTACAGTACAACGATACCAGCAGACCTAACTTTCATAAGGCTAATTATGACTTAATCAACAGTTTTTTGGCTGAAGTTGATTGGGAATCTTTGTTTGATGGGTGTAAGGATGTTAATGGGTTGCTTGTGAAATTCTTAGAAGTTATAAACAAGGCAGTACATGACTTCGTCCCATCAAGCAAACCTAAGACGAATAAGTATCTGCAGTGGTTTAGTAAAGATCTAATTAACCGTCTTAGGGAGAAAAATAAGATCAGGCAAAGATATAAAAAATATAAAAATCCTCTGGATTTAATATCTTTTAAATTGTTAACTCAACGTTGCCATAAACTGACTTCAGCCAACTATAAGTCGTATTTGCAGAACATAGAGGATGGAATTTCAAAGAATCCAAAATTATTTTGGTCCTACGTCAAAGCAAAGCGTGGTGGTACTGGAGCTATCCCTGCTGTCATGATTGATGGTGATCGTCGAGTGCATTCTGGTAGTGACATTTGTAATGCCTTCGCGACCAGCTTCTCCTCGGTTGCCTCTTGCTCCTGTCCTCCTCTTCGTAATTTTGATAATAAAGATGCTGATGAGTGCTGGACAGGGAAATTAGCCTTCTCTAGTGATTGCTTATCACACTAAGTATATCTCGCAGGCAGATCTATAGAAAATTACTCACTCTTAATGTATCTAAAGGTGCTGGACATGATCGAATCCCACCATTATTCATCTCTCGTTGCGCTTCAAATTTAGTGGAACCCCTTTTTGTCATCTTTAATTGCTCCCTTACTTCAGGAATATTTCCTTCTATCTGGAAAGTAGCGCAGGTCGTCCCTATATTTAAATTTGGAGATGCTGAACTTTTCAGTAACTACAGGCCTATCTCCATCTTGTCCACCCTAGGAAAAGTTTTTGAGTCTTTGGTCTGTCCTGTACTTCAGAGTTATTTTAGTAAATATTTAAATGAAAACCAGCATGGTTTTGTCAAAGGAAGATCGGTAAACACAAACCTGGTTTTGTACGTGGAAGAAATTACAAAACACATTGATAGCAATAAACAAGTCGACGCTCTGTACACTGATTTTAGCAAAGCCTTTGATAAAGTTCCACACCAACTTATGTTAAAAAAGTTGTCGGCGTACGGTGTTGTTGGTTCTGTCTTGTCTTGGCTAGAATCATACCTTTCTGGGCGTATTTTTTACGTAGTAGTCAACGGCTTTACCTCTACACCACGTGACATAGACTCTGGAGTGCCACAGGGATCTCATCTCGGTCCAATTCTTTTTAACATCTTTGTGAATGACCTTCCCCACTTCATAAAGCATTCTGTCCCTTCCTTATATGCTGATGACCTTAAGTTATGGAAGGTTATTGACACAGAAGAAGATGTCTCCCTTCTACAAAGTGACCTCAATGCTCTTGTGCGCTGGTGCGGAAGAAATGGTATGGAGCTCAATATCAAGAAATGCAATCACATAAAATTCACGAGAAAATTGTTTCCCATCTCATCGGTCTACTTTATTAACGGTGTGAGTCTAGAAGAAGTTGACGTAGTAAAAGATTTGGGAGTATTTTTGGATGGCAGAATGACTTTTGTTCCGCATATTGAAGGCATGGTTGGAAGAGCTTCCAAGCTGTTAGGTTTTGTTATCAGAAACGTCAGGGCATTTAAGCGCCCATCAACCAAAATAGCTCTCTATAATAGTATTGTGAGATCAGTTCTTGAATATGGTAGCGTGGTATGGCGTCCAAATTATGCTTGTCACATATTACGTATAGAACGTATTCAAAAGCGGCTGGTTCGGCATTTAGTTTTCAATCATTACAGAGACAAGAAGTCACTCTCGTATAATGATATTTTAGAGTTACTGAAAATGCAAAGTTTAAACAGCCGACGTGACTTACTTGATCTCTGTTTTTTCTATAAAATTATGAGAAATTATCTAAGTTGCCCAGCTCTTTTGGAAAAATTTATGTTTAGAGTCCCTCTTCGGCTACCTCGCAAGCCGGTTGAGCCACTCTTTCGTCCACTTCGTAGAACAGTTTTGGGTGCAAACTCGCCAATCTCACGAATTTGTACGCTCTATAATAGGTATGGGGGATCGATTGACGTACACTGCATGTCTCTAACTAGATTTAAAACAGAAATTGCCAATAGGCTGACTTAGTGGTTATTGTAATTATTATTATTATTTCTTTTATTCAATATATTTTCTTATGATTACATTTTTAAATATATTTATAAAAAAGACAAATAAAAATATTTAAAAATATAAAAATAGTAGTCCTCCGGTGACAGGTTGAGGCCCAGGCCACCGGTAGTTAAGGCTCCAGGCTGAGGAACCTCCTCACAATGCGGGCCGTTTCAAGCAACACTGCCTTTTGAATCCGACCCTTGATCCAACAGTCAAGTGAGAGTTTCTTAAGGTGTTGGTCGAAACTCTTCGCGAATAGACCATTAACCGATACAACAATAGGAACAATTATTGTTGAGTCTACATTCCACATGCCGGTAATTTCGTGGGCAAGGTCTAAATATTTACTTAATTTTTCTTTTTCGGCCTTTACGAGATTATCGTCATGTGGAACTGTAATGTCAACAATAATTGCTCGGCGCGCTGATCGGTCTACTAGCACTATATCAGGTTTATTGGCTGCAATAAACCTGTCAGTGACAATAGATCGATCCCAGTAGAGCAATGCACGACCATTCTCAAGAAATGGCGTTGGGCTATACCTATAATAAGGCAACTCATTTTCAACGAGGCCGTATCGAATAGCAAGTTGTTGGTGTATAATCCTGGCTACTTGGTTATGTCTGTGCAAGTACTCACCGTTAGCAAGATGAATACAACCGGAAACAACATGTCTAATGGATTCTCCAGGCTTATGGCAAGCCCGGCATATGTCTGGAGTTCCGTCTTTCATGATATGTTTCCGGTAGTTATTCGTCTTAATAACTTCGTCCATAATTGCACAGACAAAACCTTCGGTTTCTCCGAAGAGGTTCCCGTGTTGTAACCAGGATATAGAGCTGGGCTGGTCTACATCTGGGTCTGTCAGAACTTTGTAGAACCGGCCATGTAATTCCTTGCTCTTCCATACGGCCACGCGATCAACGGTACGCATTACTATAGGCTTACGCCATTTCTCTTTGCCTAAGGACAGCGGAGTAAAGCCCCTATCAACTGCAACAACGTCCATGTGCATATCGCTTTTCATATTTAAAAAGTACTGTCTGAGATTATACACCTCACGATTGTGGAGATTTTTAGCGTTTAAAAAGCCACGACCCCCACATTTTCGTGGGATGTATAATCTCATCACAGACGATCGAGGATGGTGTATTCGGTACGCTGTTAACAGTTTACGGACTTGGCGATCAAGAGTATCTAATTCCGTTTGAGTCCATCTCAAAATGCCAAAGGTATAAACGATTAAGGGCATAACCCAACTGTTAAAGGCACGCACCATGTTACCGCCCGAAAGAAAGCTATTGAGAACTTTCTTCAGCCGGCCAAAGAATCGTTCCTTTACCAGTTGTTTCATGGCTCCGTCATCAATGCCCAATGCCTCTGACATTCCGAGATATTTATAGGTTTCACCTTCGTTGAGAGATCTAAAAGACAAAGAGTTGTTAAGTTTTAAATTTTGTGATGATACAGTTCTTCCTCTTTCTACATGGATGACAGCGCATTTATCCACACCAAACTCCATTCTTATACAAGTGCTAAAGGTTATTATTATTATTATTATTATTTTTATTGATTATTAGTCTTGGTGTTTAGCACATAATTTAGTTTCTAAGAAATTTTCTATTGTATACATAATATAAAAAGCACGTGGAGTATACCTGTAACTGGTTGTGCAATTAGCACAAATAAATTAAATATTATACTGTAGATGTAAGTAACATTGTAACAATCGTTGGTGTACCAAATAAATAAATAAATAAGGATTACGGGGTGGGCGTTAACAATGAAAATTTTAAGTGTATGTAACTCCGAAACTACTTAACCAATTTTTATCAAATTTTTTAAGCATTGAAATTCGGTCCAACTTGGGAGGTAGGGTAGTTTTTATCTTAATTGGACTCGATAAGTGGTGCTGCTATTGGTATGTAACTCCGAAACTATTGGACTCGATAAGTGGTGCTGCTATTGGTATGTAACTCCGAAACTACTGAACCAATTTTTATCAGATTTTAAACGCATCTGTAATTTTGTCTGACTTGGAAGATATGGTAGTTTTTATCTCAATTGGACTCGGTAGGCGGCGCTGCTATCGGTATGTAAGGTATCAAATTTGGTAGCTGTTTTCCGGGCAGGACAACGTCTGCCGGGTCCGCTAGTTTACAATAAAAAGGTTACATAACACTAATAGTGCCCGCAACATCGACCTATCACCCGCTAATAACTTTCACTTGTGATAAAAGAAACAAGGCAACTACACAGTAATTGATATGGTATATTTAAGGCCTGCTTCACTGGTTGCCTTTAAACCTATCTGATGTATGGGGGAATCCGACAAATAAAAGTCTATATTATGTTATAAGTATAACATATCATTCTTTTTAACCATCGAATTCCACTTTAATTATGAGAGAGCAGAAGCTTATTTCAATAAGCCCTAAAATATATCAGTAACTTATGTGCAAGATAAACTATTTCAGTGACCGGTGCAACTGGTCATTATATTATATAGGATATAGGCACAGGTAAAATGTACCTGGAAATTTTCAGGGTGTTCGACTCTTAACTGCGCTGCTTCTAATGGGAGGTTCTGTAGGTGTTATAGATCAGTTAGGAGTCGGACAACGTGTGTGTGTATATGTTGCAGTCAAAACTCTTAACCAGTCAAAAGCACTATTGACTAGCAAAATCAGTCAGAAGTACTTTTGACCGTTTGCTTTAGTCAATAAAACTTTTGACTAAAATAACAGTTAAAAGTACTTTTGCTCAATGGAGCTGGTTAAAAGTACTTTTGACTAAATGATTCCGTTAAAAGTGGTTTTGACTGGTTGTATCAGTCAAAACTCTTTAAAAGTTAAGGTGGTCGATAAAAATAACGACAAACGCACATATAAACTTTTATATTACTCATTATTAGTGGAGAACGTGCTGATATTAGAGCAAAAATGAGTGACTACGAAAAGAAAGAAGGCTTTTTCCAAAGAATTTTAGCAATGGAAGATATGAAAGATAGTCATTTCAATGTGATGACAAAAGAAAAATTTGAAAAGTTTGCAATGGATGTGGAAGACGCGAAATTTAATGAAAAGGAAACACCATTACAGTACAGTAGGCTACAACGCTTTAACACATTGAAGTTTGTGGTATAAAAAAATTAGTTACAAACACAGAACCTGTCAAATATTTTTGCCGGCTGAGGAAATCTACGACATTATTGATGCTGCTCATGTTTCTATAGGGCATGGTGGTCGCGATAGACTTAAGAATGAAACGGCAAAAAAGTACGCTAATGTTACAAAATAAATGATTAATATATATTTATCAATGTGCGAAGTATGCCAAAGGAAGAAAAGCAAGAAAAGGATAGGACAGGTTAAGAAACCGATCCTGCACACTGAAATGAACAGCCGCTGCCAAGTTGATCTGATTGACATGCAGTCGCAAGAAGATCGCGGGCATAAATTTATTATGGTTTATCAGGATCATTTGACTAAATTTATTCACATCTAACGAGTTAATAGTGCTTTTGACTGACGCTTTTTTGCAGTTATATCTACTTTTGACGGAGAGCGTCAGTCAAAAGTATTTTTAACCGCGAATTTGCAGTCAAAAGTACTAATAACCAATAATTTTCAGTCAAAACCACTTTTGACCAACTTGTCCAGTCAAAAGTACTTTTGACTAATTTCGCTGCAGACTGGTTAACAGTTCTGACTGAAATATATATATATATATATATATATATATATATATATATATATATATATATAACTGAATACCAATGGTTTTAATACTAAAAAAATAAAAATAAAAAATGTTTTTCCTATTAACTTTTTACAGAAAGAAGTCTGTCCGAGGAGCTAGCACGTAAGTATATACAAATAGTCAAGCAAATATGCATTATTAAATATAACTCAAAAAGTACTTGTTAAAATAAAAATCGGTCCAACCAGTCAAAAGTTCTGAGGTAACATAAATATAAAACATATAGGTAATCGAATTGAGAACATCCTCCTTTTTTGGAAGAAAAATGAAAAAATATTTACTTCGATACTATAGATATAATTACTAGTTGTGATCTTATGATGCACTGTCATTCTGTGTGTGTGTGTGTGTGTGCGCGTGCGTGCGTTTGAGTGCGTGTGTGTGCGCGTGTGTGTGTGTGTGTGTGTGTGTGTGTGTGTGTGTGTGTGTGTGTGTGTGGGTGTGTGGGTGTGTGTGTGAGTGAAGTACAGAATGCACCAGAACCACGTGCCACGTGAGTCGTTCTTCCTGTACAAACCTAAGTTGTAGCAATAACAGGAGTAAGCGCTGAACGATTTTGATGATTCTCTCTACATTTGAAAACTCGTGCTTGTCATATAATCCTATTTAAATTTGAGCAAGGTCTGATTTATAATATATATATATATATATATATATATATATTTATATATATATATATATATATATATATATATATATATATATATATATATATAATATTTGACTTCGACTACGTCGATAATTTTGACATTTTTATTAGCGATGTAAATTGATATCGGTTTTTTCTGGTTGATTACAAAATACAATTATACCTATATCTGTAATCTACGTCTATCATTTAATAGTTTTTCAAACAAAATTGCAGATTATAGCTAGTTACTAGCTGACCCCGCAAACGTTGTTTTGCCATAAATATTATTAACCTCCTTAATTCCTCCCACCCTTATAACTTAGGGGTATGAAAAATAGATGTTGGCCGATTCGCAGACCTACCCGATATGTACACAAAATTTCATAAAAATCGGTCCAGCCGTTTCGAAGGAGTATGTTAACTAGCATTGTGACACGAGAATTTTATATATAAGATATGTATATCGATCACATTACCAGCTATGAAACCCGGTAATAGATCAAGCAAAAAAAATTGGAATGCAAAATTGCGTACTTGCACGCTTTCGTGCAAATTAAATTAATCGTGTCAATTAATTGCATGGTGAAGACGGTCTAACCGTGACAAGACGATGCCGTTATTTAATATCGATCTCCTTTAGATTGTAAAATAATCTTAGTATGTAATTGTTTTAAGAAGAATATTCACCGTTATGATATTTTTTCTTTTAATGATTTTCAATAAGGAATAATTATATGAATATCCAGTAATGGGATGTTACCATGCTAAGAACTCGGAAATAGAAGTATCCTATGACTTTAGCTAAATACCTAATTCTCTTATCAAAAATAAACGCACAAGATATCATAATTTCACTAATAAATTCATCGAGTTTCCCTCTCGCCAGTTATAACTAGTTCAAAGCGTAGGTAATCTAAATTAAGTCAGTCAGATTGGTATTTTCACCTGACCACTTGGCAACTCGCCGGTGTAATTTTAACCACCTAGTTAGAAGGGCAAAGGGCAAATACAACCTATTTCGTTTTCTATACAACCTTTTAGCTTAATGAGTATATTTTTTAAAAATAAATAATATTTTTAATCTGTGACAACTAAAGAAGTTGGTATTTTATTTTTTGTTTCATTAATTTAAACGGTGTCATTAATTTTAAAATAAAATAATTTTCGTACAGTTATGTTAATAAAATAATTGTCTGTATAATACGAATATATAATATCATTGTATGTCAATTAATCACAAAGATTAAAAAAAATATATAGGTACATATCTTGTAACCAGAATTGATTAAGATCTTAAGCTAGAGTAGAGCACTAGTTAAAAAAAATATATGAGTTCATTCAACCATTGAAAACAAATACACACCGGAAATTCAATACTAGCATTCCGCCCGTGGTTTGGCAAACGTGGACAAGTTTTTTTTTTATAAGACTAGATAAGCAAACAAGTCTACGGCCCATCATGGTAAGCGGTTACCGTAACCTATAAAGGCCTGCAACACCAGAAGCATCACAAGCGCCTTGCTGACCCTACCCCTCACCCTACCTTACTAACACATGAACACAACACTCTTTGAGAGCAGTATCATTTAGCTATCACCTTCTATAAGGTTGAGGTACATCCCCAGTCGGGCACTCAGAGAGAACATAGCATATTGGTAAAAGAATTTAAAAAATGGGTAGTTGTGTGTTTATAAATTACAAACAAAAATTAAAATCTTTTCTCCGTATAATATTATAGATGAAGATAAAAGCGTAATAATTTAAAATAGAAATTTAATGGACATAATAAAGCAGTTAATGTTTAATGTGTTGTACTAGACAGCTGGTACGATATTCATTGGTTTTTTTTTTTTTTGTTCAAACTTTATTCTTTTTCACACCCACATCTAAGTCTACCTAAAACTGTTTTTAGGCATTTTGTTTATCGATTTGATCTTTTTACTGTAGATTAAAAAGTAGCTTACAAAAAAATAAGGAGAACATATTTTTGACATTATATATTTCTAATTATTACCTATCATTACATAGTAGCTGTTAGCTGTTTGGCTACAGCATTAAAGAATATAGCCACCCCTCTCTTCCCGTGGGTGTCGTAAGAGGCGACTAAGGGATAACACAGTTCCACTACCATCTTGGAACTTAAAAAGCCGACCGATGGCGAGATAACCATCCAACTGCTGGCTTTGAAATACACAGCCCGAAGACGGGCAGCAGCGTCTTCTGTGCGACGAAGCCAGCCCCACGGTCACCAACCCGCCTGCCCAGCGTGGTGACTATGGACAACACACATGAGTTCACGCCCTTTTTAGCGAGAACTTGTGGAGGCCTATGTCCAGCAATGGACTGCAATAGGCTGAAATGATGATGATGATGATGATGATGATGATGATGATGATGATGATGATAATGATGATGATGATTACATAGTATAAAACAAAATCGCTTCCCGCTGTCTATATGCTTAGATTTTTAAAACTACGCAACGAATTTTGATGCATTTTTCTTTAGTAAATGTAGTGATTTAACAGGAAGGATTGTGTATATAATATATGCATAATATATAGCAGAGGAACACTGATAGTTTTTGCAATCATGCGAAGGGCGGGTCGCTATTTTTTTTAAAATATAATTTAATTTTATTTAAAAAATTTGTTATGTTTAAACTTTTGGAAATTTTATTCTATTTCTAGTTTTTGAGTTTCATTATTATATACCCATTATTATTACACTTTAATTTGTATGCAATGTTGATACTTCTATCATTACGAAGAAACTGCGCAATTTCGCATATTAATATAACTACACCTAAAACCCTAAAATTTGGGTGCATTCGCGTGCAAAGATGACGCACTTGCGGTGCGCAAGCGCAAAAGATATCTTATTTTAGATATCTATCTATTTTATATGCATCTAACTGACACGATGAACTTCGTACCGCCAAATATTTTTTTTTTTTGTGCATAAATCTATTTTATTTTTATTTTCTTTCATACAAACTTTTTCCTGACAACAACGAATAAAAAAAAAGAATTATCCTATATGGTGCAGTCGTTAGGAAGTTATACGCGTACATATATTTCGGCAAATATTATAAATACGAAAGTTTGGATGGATGTTTGTTACAAAATAATGTCTAATGAGTGAGCTCAATTTCGTACGAAAGAAATCGCAGAGCAACAGCTAGTTATAAGATTTTTTAAGTAGTTTTGTAATATATTTAATTGATTTGAAATAGTAACCACAGAGCTCCTGGGGGGAATTGGGGATAGGCTCGGCAACCCGTTTGCGATGCTTCCGGTGTTGCAAACATCTATAAGCTTGGGTAATCGCTTACTATCAGGTGAGCCGTACGGTTGTTTGCGCGCCTTGTTACTTTAAAAAAAAATGATATTTATAGATTTCAAGAAAGATTACTTACTTAAGAAACAAAAATAAAATGACATAATTTGACATTGAGGTAACACAGATACAGAACCTTTTTGGCTATTATTAAAAAAAGTTTTCACAATCTACATAAGTAAAGTAAATTCCAACTTTGATAACGAGTTCAACACCCTAAAACTGGGGTGTGTCCGCGAATGGCAACACCAGCGCACCTGCGATATGCCGGCGCTGCGGGTCGGTTAATTTTAGACGATGTTATGTCATGACAATGCATCGTATGTGTTCCTGGTTTGGTTATGGGTTATAGCGAAATTTAACGCGTTAAGGTTAAATTGCGAGCGCCATTTTCTTAATTTTTTTTTCTTGAACAAATTATTTGAATATTTAAAAATAGCCGAATTGATTGAGCCGTTCTAAGACTTTGCGCTTAGTAAGAAATTTAGCGATTTATTTTTTATTTATATAGAAGGCAAATTGAAACATATTAACATATTAACTTTAACTGAGGTAGGGCACAGCAGGAATTTCCTGCTCAAAATTTGGAGCAGCCCGACTGGGGTAGTGCCTCGACCTTACAGAAGATCACAGCAAAATAATACTGTTTTCAAGCAGTATTGTGTTCCTGTTGGTGAGTAAGGTGACCAGAGCTCCTGGGGGGATTGGGGATTGGGTCGGCAACGCGCTTGCGATGCTTCTGGTGTTGCAGGTGTCTATAAGCTACGGTAATCGCTTACCATCAGGTGAGCCTTACGCTTGTTTGCCGACCTAGTGACATAAAAAAAAAAAAATTTTTTAGTCTAAGTATTCTACAAAAATATGTACAAAATTTAGTAGATAATATATATATTAGCTGACCTGACGAACTTCGTATCGCATTGTTTTTTTTAAATATCAGAATAAAATACTGCCTTTATTTATGTTGCACAGAGTAACATATATCCATGTTAAATTCAATTAAGTTTAGTATGATAGTTTAGGAGATTAGCTCGGGCAAATATCGTGACACCAGACATATTTATATGTATCTTAATTTTATATAAATTACGCGGCACGTTTTTTATCCTCGATGGAGTCCTCAACTACTTAACCGATTTTAATCAAATTTGCAAACCGTGTGCAGTTTGATCCAACTTGAAAGATAGGCTATATTTTATTAACCGACTTCCAAAAAAGGAGGAGGTTCTCAATTCGACTGTATTTTTTTTTTTTTTTTTATTATGTATGTTACATCAGAACTTTTGACCGGGTAGACCGATTTCGACAAATTTTGTTTTAATCGAAAGGTGGTGTGTGCCAATTGGTCCCATTTAAATTTATTTGAGATCTAACAACTACTTTTCGAGTTATATCTAATGCGTTTTTACTTGACGCTTTTTTCGTCGACCCACGTTGTATTATACCGCATAACTTTCTACTGGATGTACCGATTTTGATAATTCTTTTTTTGTTGGAAAGGGGATATCCCTAGTTTGGTACCATGATAAGGAAACCAGGATCTGATGATGGGATCCCAGAGAAATCAGGGAAACTCTCGAAAATCCGCAATGACTTTTTACTGGGTGTACCGATTTTGATAATTTTTAATTTAATCGAAAGTTGATGTTTATCATGTGGTCACATATAAATTTTATCGAGATCTGATAACTACTTTTTGAGTAATCTTTGATAACGCGTAGTTACTTGACTAGTTTTTCGTCGATCTACGCTGTATTACTTGTCTATGTAATTGAAGTCGGTTTTTTTTTCGTTTGCGAGCAAACACAATTATTTCGATATATATAATTATTATATTCAAGAAAAAAATAAGGTGCTACGAAGTTCGGCAGGTCGGTTAGTATAAAATATAGATTACAAAGCTATGTGCTTTTTGTAAACAAATGTTATGTAAATTCTTATGTATATGTGAAAATAAAATAAAAATAAAATAAAAACCAGTATACTCATATTTTTTTAGGTTAAGTGTTAATTTTACAACAAAAGGGTGTAAAATACGGATGTGAAACGTGTAAATTTTTTACGATACCTTTTAAAATATTTAAACATCCATAAAATGTATTTTTCGCATTTCGTATACAATGTACAGTTACAATATTGTAAATCATATTGCTGGACTATATTTTTCATCTGCGTTTTTGTGACCAAAGAACAATTTAAAATATCCTAAGACTAGTCAATTGGCGTAGTTTCTAGTTATCCTGTTTCGTTATTACTCTTCGAAAACTGGCTAAAAACACAAGCAAACTATTTTCTTTTCTTCTTTTTTTTTGATATTGTAATAGAGAAATGTCATCAGCGTCAGACCACTTCCTAGCTTTAACTAGGCAGTCACAGGACTGTCGATCTGCAGTCTTAAATAATAAATCACATGTTGGATAAGAGTAATTAATGATGTTTAACAAAAGTAAGTAATAATATATATGAGTAAGTATAAATAAGTGGGCAATGTAGAGTCTGTGGATGTTCATTTTGACTTTCATCACATCATCATCACATAGCCTATCGCAGTCCTTAGGCCTCCACAAGTTCGAGCCAAAAATGGCGTGAACTCATGTGTTTTGCCCATAGTCACCATCTGGGCAGGCGGGTTGGTGACCGCAGGGCTGGCTTTGTCGCACCGAAGACGCTGCTGCCCGTCTTCGGCCTGTGTATTTCAAAGCCAGCAGTTGGATGGTTATCCCGCCATCGGTCGGCTTCTTTAAGTTCCAAGGTGATAGGAACTGTGTTATCCCTTAGTCGCCTCTTATGGCACCCACGGGAAGAGAGGGGGTGGCTATATTTTTTGATGCCGTAACCACACAGAATTTTGACTTTAAAAAAAACATAATTTACTTGTGTCACCCGCGACCATGACGCCTGTAATGACGCTGAAATATCGGGAATTTTAAAATAATATACGCGGTAGGTCCCGTAGAATCAAAAGTGTTCATAGTAACCGAAAAAATTTAAAACTCACCATCATCATAACTAAAAAGCACATTTGAAAACTTTTTTTAACTTCACAATGTAGCATAGGTATTTCAATTCAAATCGGAGTATGATAAAATCGTTAGCCCATATTCTTACTATTAAAAAAAAAAAAAAAAAAAAAAACGAGGTCGTTAAACGGTCGCAGCACGAAAACGTTTTTTGTGCAATTTATCGTTTATGACAACATGAGATTTTGTTGATTGCTATAGGAATGTATCAATTTTTTTAATCCTTAAAAAATTAATCGATATTTTATATGAAACTGTTGAAATCTTATTTCATTTTATGTCTTATTATAGTCTCTTAAGTTAATCTTCGAGCAATGAGTGTATGTTTCCAAGTTTGTTTCTGTGTATTAAAAAATTAAACAACTTACAAACAGTATACCAATACATGTAATAAAAATTTAATTGGCAGATAATAATAATAACAATAATAATAATACTTTATTGCACATTTAAATAAAGAACAAAATTAAAATTAGAAGCAATTATAGTAACAAATTGTACAACCAGGCGATCTTATTGCTAAAAAGCAATCTCTTCCAGACAACCTGATAATGAAAGGGATATTGCTTTTCAGATGGGCAGGTGGTATACAGATTTAAATAAGTAAAAGAAAAAAAAATAGAATATATAACAATTATATATACATATACCTTATACACATACGTACGCAATAAAAAAAAATAAAAACATTTACATACACACTAATATATAAATACAGTAATCGTATAATATATAGATTCATGGCAAATTTAATGATCTTTTATCAATTGAATGTAGTGAGTTTAAAATAATTATAGACTGAGGTAATATGCTTTCAAATGCTTCTTAAACAGAAACAAACTTTCAGCTCGTCTTATGGCCACGGGTAAGTCGTTCCATAGCAAAACAGCTTGCACAGCAAAGGAGTTTTTATAACAGTTTGTTCTGTGAAGGGGTATACGCAGATACATGGAAGATATGAGTAAAACTTATTTTGGGGGACTTTATGAATTATTATTAATATATAAATATTTACAAAAAAAGGTATTTTAATTGATTATAATGTTCTTTTATACAACTAGCTGACCAAAAAAACGACCGCTCTTGTCAAATGGGTGAAGTTTGATTAATCGTTAATTTTCCTGATATTGCCCGATTTTCTGCCCAAATTTCTTAATTTATGATTCTTTAAGAATAGAAATTAGTTTTTTTTTTTAAAGATTAACCAACATTAAGGTTTCTAAATAAATTGGAAAGTATTATAAAATTAATAACAAAATAAATTTAATCGGTACTCAAGGTTAAAGTTACATATAGATACAGTTGCTTACTTATTATTGAATATCTTAGATACTAGAAATTTTGTATAAAAAAAAAATTTACGATTTTATTTACCTACAAGAATTATAAAGAAAAATCTTTTAAGGTACTAAAGAAAAAGCGATATATTCATTGGCCTGTCTAAATCATTAACGCTCAACAGTGGTTTGTATGTGACTACAGCATTACTGTGAACTGTGCCACACAAAGGTTTTCGTTATCATAACATTGAGGCGGCACAAAGGCACGCTGAATCATAAGCAAGTTTATACTCAGACTTAGTAACATTTCTTATTTTTATTAAGGCATCGCTCTTTTTGCTTGGCTTTTGATTTTATAGACTAGCAATAAATAAAATTATGCTTTTAGTGTATTTTGTTATCATTACAGCCTAAACAGTCCACTACTGGACATAGGCCTCTACAAGTTTACGCCAAAAATAACGTGAACTCATGTGTTTTGCCCATAGTCACCACGCTGGGCAGGCGCGTTGGTGACCGCAGTACTGGCTTTGTCACACCGAAGACGCTGCTGCCCGTCTTCGGCCTGTGTATTTCAAAGCCAGCAGTTGGATGGTTATCCCGCCATCGGTCGGCTTCTTAAGTTCCAAGGTGGTTGTGGAACTTTGTTATCCCTTAGTCGCCTCTTACGACACCCACGGGAAGAGAGGGGGTGGCTAAATTCTTTAGTGCCGTAGCCACGCAGCAGTATTTTGTTAACTAATTGTAAAAGATACGAGTGTAAGTGTCCTGACAGTTAAATAATATGTATCAAAAATTACAAAAGTTCATTTTCTGTGTCCAGCAAATATTGGAAAAAGTTACAGGCCATAAAGCAAAAAAAAAAGTAATCGAAACTTGAATTTTAACTTGGTTATTGGTTACAAGTTTGATGGTAGATTTACATAACGCATAACACACTTTTAGAAATTGTTTAAAAGCTTGCAGTTTCACATAAATTTCCGATTTGATTTTATTTTAACAGTAAGAATATTTGAACGAAAGTAACCGACATAGCCTACAGAATTAGCAAGTTGAAGGGGCAGTATGCTGGCCATCTGTGTCGCAGGACCGATGGCTGTTGGAGTTGACGGGTCCTGGAGTGGAGACCGCGTCTTGGCAAACGCAGTGTGGGACGTCCCTCGGCCCGTTGGACTGACGATCTACGTAAGATTGCCGGTGTAGGTTGGATGAGGATTGCGGAAAACCGGGATGTCTGGCGCGAACTTAGGGAGGCCTATGTCCAGCAGTGGACTGCAGTAGACTGAGCTGACTGAAGAATATTTGTAAATTAATTGACACAAAGAGTAAAACTAAAAGATTAGTTAATAATAAATATTCATTTAAATCAAAAGAGCGTTTGATATCATAGCACTCTTGATAATAATGGACATTTAAAAAAAAAGTCTATGCCTCAAGAAAAAACAAAGTTAGGCTGTAATATATCACACTACAATTTATTAAGAGGGGAAGTAATAACAACTCGGACTTCAGTGCGCAGGTCTAATTCATTACAAGAAGGAAATGTGAAAATCGTTCCGCTCTATTGGATAATCAGTTTAAAATATTATATCAATAATTCATATAAAATAAATTACATATAATTTCCTTGTTTCTATTAAAATACTACGCGACATTTACAATACTTTATAGGTTACTAGCTAACCGCTCCAGCTTCACCTGTATTTAACAAAGATTAAAACAAGATCCGCCTTAAAATCTTTCCAATTACCGTATTGTATGTACGTGACTACTTCTTTATTAAGTTATCATTAAAATAGTTAAAATATAGACAAATGACATCGTGGAATTTTTTGTATTACCATGGAAGTTAGAATGGGTCTAATCTATACATATAATAAAATGGTAGGAAAGTCAAAACTGTACATTGAATATTTTTTTAAAAGAATACTTGGGGTGTGATCTACAATCGATACCGAAGCCAAAAATATAGTTTTTAGAATTTTTGTCTGTATGTCTATTTGTCTGTGTATGTATGTCCGGGATAAACTCAAAAAGTACTGCATGGATTTACTTCAAATTTGGCACGAATATTATTAAGAAGTCGTGTCAACATGTAGGCTACAAATTATCACGCTATCACCTACGGGGAACGAGCAGTGAACCTTTATTTCTTCAACGCATTCTGTAACAACGTGTAATCTAACGACGCATATTTGAATGTTATTATTATGTTAATCACCATGCTATAAGCTAGCTTCACACTACAAATAAAGACATTCTGTAGTATATTTAGTATCAGCATTGCACCCGTGCGAAGCCGGGGCGGGTCGCTAGTAAGCTGAGTGCCTATACGTAATCTACATTCCGGATCGGTGGTAACTTCACTTTTAACTATTATAATTTTAATTTGTAAAATGACAGTTCAAAATTGCTTTAAAAGCCTACTTGAATAATATATAAAGTAATAATTTTTGATTTTGATTTCATTTTTGATCGTGTGAAATTCTCGATATTTTGACACTTGAAAGCCCTAATAAGCTCTCAAGCCTCTTGCTTTACATTTTTTTTTACTATCCAATCAATCTTATCAGTCAGATATTTCTATTCACAACTGGTTATCTAGAAATTGTAGTTTTTTAGTGGAGTGAAACATATCCTAAGTGCATGTTTTGCCTCCTGCTGATTAAGTCTGACAGTAACTTATGAAGAAGATAAACATTATCAGCAATCATTCAGTGTTTGGCAGGACCGATAATTCTAAATCTAAATAATTTCATTTCATTTAAGGTGTATGGACAAATGACGAAATTTAGCGTCTCAACATGTTGTGTAATTGTTATATCATAGTAATCCCCTCGTCGAGTAGTAGGGCATATTTTTCGCATATTTGGCACAACTGTGAGCCAATTAACAGTCAATAACACTATTACAAACTAGCTGACCCCGCGAACTTTGTACAGCCATATTTTTATTCTCGAATACGTCGCTATCTTTATTGAAGTAAAACTTACTGACGCACACTTGACTTGAGGAGTAAGCTGGAGTAAGTTACGAATAGTGTGATCGGGTGAAGCGAACTGAAGTTGAGTGGGGGTATATGAGTTAGATGGAGCTAAGAAGTTTTACTTCAATCGTGTGATCTAAAGCACAAATTATTTATTACAAACCCTGTCCTAAAAATTAACGAACGCAAAAAGAAATAGAATTATTTGGTGCAGTCGTTCGGAATCGGATGTTATGTGCGTACATGCATTTTATTTATACTAGTGGTCGCCTAGTAATCTAAGTTCGACCATAATTAAAAATTCAAGTTAAAAAAACCAAAATCATAATGAAAATAAAAACCATTTTTAAAATTTTTCATCTTGACTATAAACTTTGACAATCAACAAAAGTGCGTAATAATATACGTGTGTGCGTGTCAAATATATGGTAGTGTGTGTAATGTTTTTAATTGATGTAATATATTTTTATGCATTATTTAAAAAAAATATTAGCATCTGCACTCCTTCTCTTGATAAACAAAAGTGTACGAAATTTTATACTCCTCCGTCCGCGCAATTTTGGTAAAAAGGGGTACAAAGTTTTAGCTTCACGCATTAATATATAGATAGATAATATCTTTCTTACAAACTCTTTATTGGTAACTAAGGTAGGGCGCAGCAGGAAATTTCCTGCTCAAAATATGGAGCAGCCCGACTAGGGTAGTACCTCGATCTCCCAGAAGATCACAGCTAAATAATACTGCTTTCAAGCATTGTGTTCCTGTTGGTGAGTAAGGTGACCAGAGCTTCGTGGGGAATTGGGGATAAGGTCGGCAATACGCTTGCGATGCTTCTGGAGTTGCAGATGTCTATAAGCCACGGTAATCGCTTACCATCAGGTGAGCCGTACGCTTCTTTGTCGACCTAGTAATATATAATTAAAAAAAAAAAAAATGGTAACAAAACATAGTAACTGAAGTAATCTTTTCTGCATTTGTTGGACGGGTTAGCGGTGTGTTTAATGGAGCTGTTGCACTAACATTTGTTGATTGGATCTCCACTAATTACAAAATTGTACGTATAATAAGATGTTTGTCGAGCTGCGCATTTTGGAAATATGTGTTGAATGAGTCCAGACACCTGACACCGGTCTCTTTTTCTATTTAGTTGAATATTCCCTGCTGAAAGTTCCAGATAGATCCAAACAAAAAACGATGATTGATGGGAAGCTACTGTAAACCATTGTGAGTTTGAAACAGGAATTCCAAATACTTTATTCAAATTTGATACGTTAAAATACAATTTTTATCTGGGCATTTTTCGATCCAGATAGGATGCCCAATGGAACTTAACATTTTATATCGGAGATTTTCGATAGGGTTAAGCGATTATTTATAAACGTATATAACTATTCTGACATAAAAATTCTACCCGTTATACATAATAATATGTTTTATTAACAATACATCTCAAACACAACAACAAAACAACAAAAATCGTAAGAGTAGCCCTTTCTATCATACACAATCAACTATCTGTCCTGGTTAAAAATCGTATATCCAAAGCGATCCGATATTCCACAATATAAAATGTACAGAACAATCATAACAGTATTATTGTAAATAAAAGATACTTTCAAAAGTGACGAAGATGTTTTGATTTGGCACACGTTCCGAAGATCCCTTGACTCACGGACTCGCGGATAGGTGGAATGAATCACCTGATTACGGTGAATTTATAAAAAAAAAAGTTAGTGATATTGTTTTCAGCCATTTACCTCTATTATAATCCAAAGAGGTTAACATATTAAACCTTTTTTAAATTGATTTTGGTACAATGTATTTTTAATGGTTTGTAACAGCTATATATAACTATACTAGTTACTTACAATATAATTATGGCCTACGTGTTCACAAACACGATATCTTTATTTTTTTTGAGCACGAGATTTCAAAGTATGATTTTAAATACTGAAAATTGTTATGTGACAACCACATACGTACCATTTGTTTAGTGTTTTGTTACACATACATTTTATTTGTGAAACCTAGATGTTTAAAGTTTTCATTAAATGATCACGCAAAAAACTTTCAATTATCAGTGGTATTAAGCAGCATGCAGTGTCACTGAGAACACACCCATAATCGAATGTAATGTACCTTACACTTAGGTCTACTTACTAATTAAAAAGTTCAAAAATCTAATTATTAACTGACATGTATATAATGTAATAAATATTTTCTTACTTTAATTTTTTTGTTAATAATTGAAACAAAATTTTTCATCTTTACAAAATCCGACACTAATCACGACACATCCGACACTGACACTATCCAACGTCTTCGGTGCGACAAAGCCAGCCCTGCGGTCAACAACCCGCCTGCCCAGCGTGGTGACTATGGGCAAAACACATGAGTTCATGCCATTTTTGGCACGAACTTATGGAGACCTATGTCCAGCAGTGGACTGCGATAGGCTGAAATGATGATGATGATGATGATGATGATGATGATGATGATGATGATGACAAAATCCGACAGTAATATTTTTGTTATAACTAATTCATTGTAAAAAAGCTAGTGGAAAAAGCACTTGAAGAAAAATAGTTAACCCGATAGGTAATTTGTTTTGAGAAAAGTCAAAAACGTGAAGTTCAAATAGCCGTTGTTTTCTATTTTTTTTTTTTAATTTTCTTTGAATTGTTTTTTAATTTTTCATTCTATAAGAACCTCCTACATATAATTAGAAAACTCTAGTTTTGGCGCCTAGCAACACACTATATTTTTTATTTAATAATAGAATTATTTAAATAAAAAATAAAAAAAACATTTTGGTGATCTAGATTATGTCTAAAAGACTGTCAACTGTTCGTAAAAGTAAAAGAAGTAACGGTCGCGGATAGAATTACAGACGTTTAACGATTCGTTCCATTTATAATTTTCTTATCTGTATTATTTTAAGATATTAATACTTTTTCTTGATTTTTGGCGCGATTTTAATATAATGCTTAAGATTGATTTAGTTATTTTTTTAATTTATGGGAAATTAAAAGCGAAAAATTTCATCAATACCTAAATACTAGTAAATCTATAATAGTATTACAATTAAAACAGAATAAAATATTTAGAAACGGGATCAGGACCCTATTCTGTGCACGTCTTCATATTTTTTGATTTTTTTAACACTACATTATATTAAAGCCAGAACTGTACTTTTTTAATTTTATTTCGTCCGCACAGTTGCGCATTACACCGAAACTTATCAGATCATTTGCTAGGATTTGAATTATTTCTTTCAGTTAGAACACGAGACACTTTTTATTCCTAAATTCGACACGATTCTTGTCAAAGACGGGAAAAGGCACAACTATACTTATATAATCCAACCAATAATACGCAGTACTAAAATTATATAAATAATTCTCGGGACAAACCAACCTATTGTCACAAATTAATAAAATAACATGCAAACAGGAAAATAAGCAAAGAAAACATGTTACCGTTTTAGAAACAAGAAATAATTAGCAATGCACATGTCGACGACGGTGACGGTTCCGTGATACCGTGTAGACACAGGAGTGAAAGTTAGTCGATATTTCCTTGAGTAATTTACATTATAATATACAAAAAAAGTTGTTACTTTTTTAAAAAAAATTATTTTCAACCATGTTAAAATAAAAATATTAAATAAGTAACAACTAACAAAGTAACAAAGAGAGTAAATCCATTTTTGTCTTATATCAAGATTCAGTTTTTCATTGTAATAAAATTTTGCGCATGCATATATGCATAGGAATATTTTATTTTTATTATAGACACATTTTTTCTACTTAGGTATTGTGGTAAGCCTTTCCTGGCACGTTCTGCTATATAATAGACTACGACACGGGGACGCATAGTCTAGGCACCCTTGTAGCCCATTAATCTCTCATAGCCTATGCGCCCTTATAGCCCATTAATCTCTATTAGCTCTCTTATTTAGCCTATCCTCGATTAACAGGCTAACCAGAACAGACAATTTTTTGTATTATCTAATACCTATATAAAATTCTCGTGTCGCGGTGTTTGTAGTTAAACTCCTCCAAAACAGCTGGATTCCGATGAGCCGATTCTCATGAAATTTTGTGTGCATATTGGGTAGGTCTGAGAATCGAACATCTATTTTTCATCCCCCTAAATATTAAGGGTAGTCCACTGCTATTTTTTTCGACAACACTGTTTTTATTTTATTATAATTTGGGATTGAAATTACATAAAACCCTAAATTTTCAGCTTTCTACCACCAACCCCTATTTTTTAATAGCGGTAAGCGGCAAGACAACGTTTGCCGGGTCAGCTAGTTTTTTTTTTATTTTATATAACGTACACGAAACGAACACGACGTAATAGTACGTACTATTACGTACACGAAATAATAGTTCCTAAAATTAGCTAGATCAACCAAAAAAACTCTTCAGGTTTATTATATTTGTAAAGATAGTTATTCAAAAGTATACAATAATTAAAAAATTTCCTTGAGTTTGAATCTGCATTGTATGCAAACTTTAATAGATATAGGTACAGTGTACGTCTCGTGTCTTACGCGAATTTGTCTTACGAGGTCGAAACTTCATCCTACCTACCGCATATGTTGACTATGTTCTAAGCATTATTATATTTCAATCTAAAAATAAAAGATATTCTCCTAATGTAAACACTAAAGTCCGTTTAATACATAACACTATAACTATTTACGTGATATACATAAACATTGATTATAAAATGTTTGTCAATCTAATTGAATTGCAGTGACCAATCAAGCCAATTGTCTTATGTACGTCTTTACGACAAATAATTTAGTCTTTATAAGGATAACTCTAGAGAAATATGAATTTTGTTAATTATTTATTTACTAGCTAATTCAATATAATAGACGATGTATTGTCTTGCGAACTGTCAAACGTGAAATTTTTGTTTTCTGAAATGTTCCAACTTTCCGCGAATTTCCGTAATTTTTAATTCCGTAAAAACCTTCTACAAAGTTGAAAGTTCAAAAATAGTAGAATACGTCCACCTGTTTTCGAGTTTAGGTTACAAATAAAACTAGGAATCCCACGTAACAAAAAATATATATATGATAATAAACTGTTTTTTTTTTCTTACAGCTTTATTTTCTTTTATTTTCATCATACGCGACTTTTTTGGGTAAATTTTATATACCTAGTTTATTGGTGAATTATATCTACACAGCCTAAATTAATAAAAATACAAATAATTCAATAAATGTACATGTTTTCATATTTTGTAGTAGTCATAGTACATAGATATCATCACTTCAGCCTATCGCAGTCCAGAGCTGGACATAGGCCTCAAGTTCGAGGCAAAAATGGTGTGAACTCGTGTGTTTTGCCCATAGTCACCACGAACGTGCTGCTCATCTTCGGCCTGTGTATTTCAAAGCCAGCAGTTGGATGGTTATCCCACCATTGGTAGGCTTTTTAAGTTCCAAAGTGCTAGGGGAACTGTGTTTTCTCTTAGTCGCCTCTTACAACACCAACGGGAAGAGAGAGGGTGGCTATATTATTTGATGCCGTAACCACACAGCACATTATTTATTTATGAAGACGCTAATATTTTACATGGATACAACATGTGTCATTTTCTTCAAATTACTTCAGTATTAACATAAATTAAATTAACGTAAAAAAAAATTATACAGAATAACAAAACCTATAAGGATAGAGGAAAACATATTATTAAAGTTCATTTACTTATAAAATACAATAACCTTTACAGAACAGTCATAGTCATTGTCTATACTTCATTTTTTAAGTCTTATTAAATACATCATTAAAAATTTATTGTTTACAAAAAAAAAACAGACCACAGATTCTTAGAATGTTCAGAAAATAATTTAAAAAGAATGAAGTTTATTTTTAAATTTACATAAAAAAATAGTTTATCATTTCCAATACTATTCTATACTCAATCAATTAGATAACTTTATTTCATCAAAATACTTAAGGACACTGTTATCTTTAGTCCACAGCTATCCAGAGAATGCATTAACCATGATAATGGAGAACTTATCTGTTACTTAGTACAGAGTTACTGATACACAAATTATCCTTTTAAATAAACATTATCAAGCAGTTACTTAAAATTTACAGTTACTAGCTATGCTCTGCGGTTTTACCTGCATTAATTTAAAGAAAAATTTACTAAAATATTATATAGAAAATTTTAGATTAAGTACTTAAGATCATCAGTAAATAGACTATCCAATACAAAAAGAATTTTTGAATTCCAGAGATTAGTGTGTACAAGTAAACAAACATTTCAGCTATATCA
Organism: Melitaea cinxia; assembly: GCF_905220565.1. NCBI lineage: Eukaryota > Metazoa > Arthropoda > Insecta > Lepidoptera > Nymphalidae > Melitaea > Melitaea cinxia. The sequence continues at coordinate 2,580,901 of NC_059419.1, read as the reverse complement.
TAATAGTATTGATAAATAAACTATAGTCAGTTTGTTAATGTTTCTTGAAATAGGCTTAAATAAAGAAAATACGTAGCAAAAAAAAAAAAAACAATTTTCTTTTTCAAATTTAGAACATTTTATGTAATACAATTGTTTTTGAAGTTCGTGACTATTTAGGCTAAGGTAAATGCTTATTTCAGGTAATAACCCTCACCCACTGACACAAATCTATTCAGTCATTACGTTATCCACTTCGCTATTTTAAGAAATGCTCGCCAGAAAACTTCGTTCGAAATTTAAATTACGTTCGCGCCAAAAAGACGATAATAAAGGACCTACTTACTGCAAAGACGTGACGACGTAATGCCTAAGGAATGCAAGCAATGCAACAGATGATACCGCACTAAGCTTTTTTTTATTTTTTTAAGTCCCACTATAAGCGTTTCCGGAAAGACGGTCAGTTTTTTGACTAATATACTGTTATTTTAATACACTCGAATCGATATTTTTTTCAATTTGGTTAGAAAAAAAATGTTTAATTCAAAACTTACATTTTTTTCTTGATCACAACATAAAAAAAATATTCAGTACAACAACACACACGTTCACTATGTACACTATTGCACAGCAATCTGTCAAACTTTAGAAACTGGTGTTGCTAGCTGTAACTTTAGTGCATCGGTTTCCCACAAATCCTTTTACTGCACATCTTTATTAGCGACAAAATTAGATATTTTATAAAATATATATAAGTAATGACTTAGACACATTTTAAAACGTAAGATTTAACGATAACTTCTTATTTTTTAGTAAAGAAGTGTCTTTATTGAAGCGATGTATTCAATATTGCCATTGTGATAATTATAATCTCCCACAGCTAGCGTTTAAATTCTTTGCCAGCTGAGAGGTTCACATTACCTACCTTTTATTATTATTAGTGTCGACTAAAAATAGGTCAAACATTTAAAAATGCCCGTTGGCACGTTTTGCGGTCCTGAGCATTTGTAATCGAATTCGCAGGAGAGTTGAGTGTGATATATAGAACCTATTTGTACTTTTTTTTTGTTATATTAGCGTTAAAAAAATAAGGCATGATTAAAAAATGCTTACTATCTTTCTTCTTGTAATAGACATTTAAAAAGTTATACCTAAATTAAAATGTATGTTTTCTTAAATATTAATATAATATGTTACGTACTTTTAAAGTTTGAAGTGAGGTAATTCTCTTAACTATAAGCCTAATAAACTGTGTTGTATTACAAAGGAAGATAAATATAAGGTCATTTGCCTTTGGGTGTGATTAGTAGTTGGTACAGCACAAAACATTAAATAAAAAGTAAAGATGATTTATTGACTTACGTGCTTTGTCCGCTGCGTCACTTGCGTATAAATATGAACTAATTTATCAAATTAGGAATATTTTAGATACACTTTAATATTAAAATATAAATAAAGACTACTGAGATGTTTATAGTTATATTTTAACAATGCAAAATATATTGAAACACCTATGTGTAAAGAAAAAAAAATTACGAAACACTATTTTGAAAACTTTACAGCGTTACCACTTGCTGACTTGTCACTTGCCAGAGTCACTATTATTATCTGTTATTTGCCTAATATTCCAAGATGCCCTTCGTTTTTTCTTCATAGACATGCCGACCGCTGGGTAACATCAACAATTTGTCGTTGCGCCTTGGTCACGCCACTCATGTACTACAGTGCATTTAGCAAAAATTAGGGTGCGTGATCACTCACTGTGCGAATGTGGCCTCGACGATGGTTCAGCATCTCATATCCTGTTCAACTGTCCCAAACTCAACCCAATCTATGATGTCCTTCCCCCTGAAATCCCCGCCCTGTAAATATTGTTTGCTTATTAATCATCACGAAATCTCCGAAACTATAACACCTACAAACTTGAAATTTAGCAGGTAGGCTCCTTATAGGGCGTAAACTACTGCTAAAAATGTATTTGATGAAACTCGACCCCTAAGGGGGTAAAACGGGGGTTGGAAGTTTGTATGAAAGTCCTATGTTTTTGAAGTAAGAGACTTGAAATTTGAAACGTAAGCTCTATAGATGGTGAAAAGGTGTCTAAATAAGGTATCTTTAGAAATCAACTCCCTTTTGGAGTTAAAACGGGGGATGTTAGGATGACTCACTCATCACGAAATCTCCGAAACTATAACAGCTACAAACTTGAAATTTTGCAGGTTGGTTCCTTATAGGGTGTAGACATCCGTTAAGAACTAATTTTACGAAACTCAATCCCTAAGAGGGTAAAACGGGGTTGAAAGTTTGTATGAAAGTCCTATGTTTTTGAAGTAAGAGACTTGAAATTTAAAATGTATGCTCTATAGATGGTGAGGAGATGTCCAAATAATGCATCGTAATCTATATATATAAAAGAGAAAGGTCACCATCACGAGAACTCAAAAACGCTGGATGCGCATCCAGCGGTACTAAATTTTATGAAAATCGTTAGAGCCGTTTCTGAGATTCAGATTATAAATCTATAGTCTTCTTCTTCTATAATCTATAATATATATAAAAGCGAAAGGTCACTCACTCATCACGAAATCTCCGAAACTATAACACCTACAAACTTGAAATTTAGCAGGTAGGCTCCTTATAGGGCGTAAACTACTGCTAAAAATGTATTTGATGAAACTCGACCCCTAAGGGGGTAAAACGGGGGTTGGAAGTTTGTATGAAAGTCCTATGTTTTAGAAGTAAGAGACTTGAAATTTAAAATGTATGCTCTATAGATGATGAAAAGGTGTCCAAATAATGTATCTTTAGAAATCAACTCCCTTTTGGGGTTAAATCAGGGGATGGTAGGTTGAGTCACTCATCACGAAATCTCCGAAAACATAACAATTAAAACTTGAAATTTGGCAGATAGGCTCCTTATAAGTCGTAGACATCCGCTAAGAACGGATTTTACGAAATTCGACTCCTAAGGTGATAAAACGGGGGTTGGAAGTTTGTATGAAAGTCCTATGTTTTTGAAGTAAGAGACTTGAAATTTAAAATGTATGCTCTATAGATGGTGAGGAGGTGTCCAAATAATGCATCTTAATCTATATATATAAAAGAGAAAGGTCACGAGAACTCAATAACCGCTGGATCGTCCATCCATCCAGGATGGACAAAGATGAAATTTGGCAGGGAGGTAGATTATAGTTAGTAGACGTCCGCTAAGAACGGATTTTGCGATATTCCACTGCTAAGGGGGGTTTAATTGGGGTTAACATATTTCTATGAAACATATACAGCAGCTATAAGTTCGCCTGATAGGTTATTTATACTGCAGCCTGAAAATAAAGCTAAGAATGTGGTGTATAGAGAGGTTTTATAAAAACAACTATTAAATTATACTAAATTGTGCCTTTTAAAAAGTTACTCAGTCTGATAAGCATTTCAAGTGACTGAAATAAAAAAATAATTTGCGTTAAACATCTTAATAGTAATGCATATCTTCTTAGCCACGCGCATGTAGTCGCGGACAATAGTTAGTGTACTATAAAACAAAGTCCCCAAAAGTGTATGTGATCGATTCCCTCAAAATCTACTAAACGGATTTTCATGCGGTTTCACTAATGGAGAGAGGGCTTCAAGAGGAAGGTTTACGTAACGGCTTAGCCGATTTTTATGTTAGTTTCACTGGAAGTTTGCCGGAAAAACTTTGTGACACACTGATTTCTACGCGGACGAAGCCGCGGGCACAGCTAGTTCTTGTATATAGGCATAAATTAGGCGATTGTTCTAGCATAGTGTAGTTGTAAATAAATTATTAACAATATTCTTGTTTATGTATATAGTATATTTAGTGCTTGTGTTGTTTTAGGTTCATAGTTTGATCTATACTACCTACTATTTTGGCAGTCTTCAAAATTCTACTGAGGTTCTTCGTGTGATTCTTGTTACCTCTAATTCACCGACCAATCTCCGTCGTGTCTTCTCCATCTTACGTGACATTGGCGAAATCATCTGTGCTATTCAGCACCACTAGTGAAAGCCATTAACTTTAAATTCTTTAAGTTATTTAAAAAGGGGGAATGTCCCGAATTTTTAACTGACCATAGAGTAAACAAATAAGAGGTTTCATTACACATATTAACGTAATTGACTAAAAAATTAATTGTTTCACTTATTTAATGTATACGTACATATAATGTTGCGATATTTTTTTAATGTACATAGTATTAATTATAATATAGTATTAATTATATAAACTCAAAGTTTTTGTGTTATATGTTTATGAACCTTATGGTATTAAAATGCAATGTCTAAAAATATATGTAAAGTATTAATGGTACATATCTAATTTAGCTAGTAGGTTTTTAATATTACTGACGAGACTAGAAAACCTACTGATTTAACTTACTTTGAGTTTTGTTAGTTTTCTATTTTGCTAAATATTATTGACTGATGATTTACGTCATAAAGGACAAAGTTTGCTTACAGCCTTTTTATGACGTGTAAGGGGAGATCCATTAATTGCGTAAGCTATTTTTCGATCAGTTTAGACCCCTCCCCCTTTTGGTGAGATTTAGTGAGATTGGCCTGGACCTCCCTCCCCTTATGAGAGATTGACGATGAATATAATAGAGATTGACGAGAAATAATAAACTGTTCCAGTATACTATAGTTAATTTATTTAAGTTAAATAAAATTCAAAGTAAAAACTATATGATTTTATTAGCTATGGTATTTATTTTAGCGGGCTAAATGAACACTCAAAATATTTTTTAAATATCTGTAAATTTTAAATTTTTTGAAGTTGATGTGAGATTTTCGTTTATCCCCCCTCCCCCCACTCGGTTTAAATGAGATTTGGTGAAATTTCATTGGACCTCTCCCTCCCATTCTGAGCTCACGTAATTAATGGATGGCTTCTTAGTATATTATTATATTGATACTTTTTTTGACGCAGCGTTGACGCAACGGTTACAGCCATATGACAGCCATGGATTGTACCTGTTGCGTCGGCGGTTGCGGGTTTGATCCCCGCAAATGACAAACATTTGTATTGGCCATACAGGTGTTTGCAATGGTCTGGGTGTTTGTGCAGTCCTTATGGGTCTTCCCACCGTGCCTCGGAGAGCACCTTAAGTCGTCGGTCCCGGTTGTTATCATGTACACCTGATAGCGATCGTTACTCGTAGTTGGGAATATATCCGCCAACCCGCATTGGAGCAGCGTGGGGGATTAAGCTCTGATAATTCTACATGGGGAATGAGGCCTATACCCAGTAGTGGTATATTACAGGCTGAAGCGATACCTTTTTGCCTTTCATTTTTTTAGTAGAATAGACGGTTATCTTCGATATTAGCATATAATTAATTTATATGCAGTGATCAACACTACACGATCAGTTGATGTTTTATCGAAGTTTTTACATTTATTTATAGAAAATCCTTTTTTCTACATTCTATTAATAGGTACTATAAATACAAAATTGTAAATGGATTTTTGTTACTTTTTAACTTGAAATCATTTGCGATGAAACTTGACACGTTTATTAGGGGAAAAACCTAAATAAAACATAAGCTACCTTTGACTTTACCTTTCCAATATCAATATTTAGAAGTTATGGTAGTGAAACTTCGGTGAAGCAAGTATTAATTAATTTAAATATGGAGATAAAATAGTTCAATTCGCACACCCGCAGTCGTCGCAGCGTCGCCATTGTGAATTCGGCTCTGAGAGAAAGAATCCTATGTCCAGCCGTGGGATGTTACAGACTGAATCAATCAAGTAAAAAAAGGAGCTAGTAATAAAACATCAAGGGAACAGTAAACATTTTTTATTTTATTTTATTGTAAATATTAATTATTGTATCATCTGGCACTTGATGATTTCATGACATACAAGCTAACTGAAGTGTTTTGATATTCGACTATTTGTAACACTATAGCGTTTAAAGTTAGGCACATGTTTTCCCTAACGTCTGGTATACACTTATTGCGACACTTATGTCTTAAGACAATACCATTGTAGTCACTGAAATGTGTCGACCCATAAAAATAATTACTTTACCGGTACATAGTCTCGCAATACGTGAGTCTAACCAAGACATTAGCGTCCGTACTAAGACACAGGTGTATATCGTGCGTACCAAGCTTAAGCCATCGCGAGGTACTTCATGTGAACTCTATACTCGTATAACAAGCAATCTACGCGTACGTAACTTCAGTCGGCTCATCTATGCACTAATTCTAGAACTTTCTAGAATTCCTCCACTGAGCTTCTTCTAGATTATAAGAACGTAAATGCCAGAACCAACATAAAGTGTAACATATGTCGTGGATAATATGTTAAATTATACATATTTAGAATCACAAAAGTTAGAGACCTGGATGTAGATATTTATTTAGTTTTAGACGACGTTTGTTTTATTTCAAAATTACTAGTTCATTTTTCAACCACTAGCGCTAGTGTCATCGTATATGATGTTTACTACTACGGGAAATTATCTATAACTTTTTAATATTTAGGGCCTATTTCACCTGTTGTAGATACCTGTGTATAAACCCTCGAATTTTACTATATTCATGACATATTTTTATTCGCAAATATGAATATAATTAATGTAGTCTATTAATTGAGGTGAAAAAGTTTATAATAGCCTGTTCTACCCCCTGCTGTTAAAGTCGATTCGTAACTTATGTGCTGGATAAACTTTACTCACAAATGGTGAAACTACCGCTTAATCTAATTTTTTTTAAAAAATCAATATTTGATTTCTTCCTGGTCTCTTACTTGTGATTATAACTATATAGATATGTACAAAATACACTAATCATTTATTTAATACCTGCAAGAAACTGAAAAAAATGGTTTTATGTGTATTAAAAACCATAAACTAATAAGTTTATACTATATAACTGGGTGTGGGTAGTGTTATGTATACGGCGTTATATTTTGTACTATGGAACTGTGGACTTGACTTCGTTCTAATAATTTTATTGTGTAGCTAGAGTGAAAGAATAAGTGTGATTTTAATAATGCTAGCGAATATGGACAGTCATTGACTCTATACATAATGTAAATCACGAAACATTCTAAACGTAAATAGAAAATAATATAATTTAGTTATAATTTACTCTTTTATCAATGATTAAGAAGAACTTCATTAATATTTTGGTACTAAGATGTGAAATGATGTTCCTGAAAATGATAATGTTTGATTACATGATTTTCGTGATATGTTATAAATCATAAAATTTTGTGTCTAAGCTTTTAACTGACAGCAATTCTTCATTCAAGTCTACCTCGCAAGCTATTCGATTTTCCAACGCGCACCAGCACATCTTGTCATAAGTTTCAATTCACCAAAGAGTTTTTATATTTTCAACTATTCGTTCAAAAATTTTGTATGATAGCGTAGAAGAATATTTTTTTTTATTAACAAATATACTATAGGATTTTTTTCTATATAAAGTTATAGATAAATATTTGACAACTAGGTCAAGGTGTAGGTCTAGTATTGAATAGATTTTAAGTAGAATCTAGAGAACAATTTTACCAATAGAGATTTCACTATGCTACATCAAAACAGTTACTAAGTCTTTTTACGTACACTTTTGTAGAACATATTTTTATAATTATAACCCATTCTTGTATTTCATTTTTATTTATTTTAATCTTTCTTTCAATATTGTTTTTAATCCAAATAATTTTGAATGACTATTTTTATATGTAAATAATCATTTTATTCTTAAGCCTCTATGCAATATATTTTTATCATTTCCTTTTACAACAATGTACGTAATAAGTAACCCTTATGTCTGCGCCACACGTGGATATTAAAGAAATGACACTTGTCCTGCGTCGATTATTAAAAAAACCTTTCCACAATATTTCGTTTCGAGTTTCACGCTTTTTTATGACTGTTGTAGTTCGTCAAATGTGGCGCTGGGCTTAAGATGAGGTAAAATACCTACAGTAATGATTTGATGTTATTATTTTAGAAAAATATTGATTTTAGTTTAGAAAAATTGCATTTGAAACTGCTCTACGTCTACGTAACACTCGTAGTAAGAAGGATAAAGGTTTTGCATTTTAGAAAGATTTTATTTCGTTTTAAAATTAAACAAGAAAAAATTATATATATAGCGCATTAATAAGATTTTGAAATATAAAATTAAAGTCCAAGCTGACTTTGTTTCGTCGAAAATATTTGTCAAGTGTTTCCCGTTTAAATACATGACCGACAAATTTCTTTTAATGTCAGAGCTGTGGTCCAGTAAATAAACTTTATATATGGCTCATCAATTACATAACACCTACTTGCACAAAGCGATATGTTTCCTTATTGTAGCAATGTGTTTACGTGTAATTTTTTCTATATAATATTTTTATTTCTTTACATCAATCATGTTATCAAATACTAATATTAATATACACATCTAATACATTTCCTTCGCCCCAAATGAATAATGTCACTAACTGTACATAAAGCTTTTTATAAAATAAAATCTAAACTTCGATAACACTAGTTTCGACTAAGCTATGCTTGCCTAATAATTATTAGACGCCATTTTGTCACTTGATCTCCAAATGGCCGACTAAATTATTACCGAATGAAAAAAGAGACGTTATCGTAATCACAGTAAGATTTTTATAGAAAGCATTTCGAAATCTCATTACACGTTACATATACATAGGCAAATTAAAACATGTTAATGGTAAAAGGTTTGACTAAGCGTTAAAACCAAGAGGAGGCACCGCCCAATTTTGTTGACAATTCGCCGATACCGCGTCCAAACATATTGCCGACCTGAAATTATAAAGTTTTTTAATTTTTCATTTAAAAAAAAACATGTGGTTAAACCAAAAAAATTAAAACGATGAAATAAATGTAGAATAATGAATGTTTACTTTGATAATTATACCTAAGTATCTTAGTGGTGCTCTACCTAAGATAAAAAAACATTTGCTAGTGTATCATCACTACATAGTATAAAACAAAGTCGCTTTCTCTGTCCCTATGTCCCTATGTATGCTTAAATCTTTAAAACTACGCAACGGCTTTTGATAGGGTTTTTTTTAATAGATAGAGTGATTGAAGAGGAAGGTTTATATGTATAATAATATCCATTAAATAGTGGAGAAATACTGTTATTTTTGAGGTTTCTAATGTAATGTCGTAAATAATTACATTTTTCCCGCTTACATTGCAAATGCAGGCTGAACCCTACGAGATTTATCAAAATAATGTACTAAGTATTGTACACATTGAAAAGGTCTACAGAAAACTCTGCTATGGTATGTCTATTTCTTATGGATATCCCACAATAACATTTTTTTGTCATTTACTTTTTATGGCAAATAATGGCTAATTTTCGAAGCGATTTTAACCAATTCAGAATTAATCCTTATCTAATTAAATACTTTCAATACATTGCTGATTTAATACAGATCTATATGGCCCTTTACAGCACATGATTTTAATTAATATTTTCGAAGATATTACAGATTTAAAAATTGCGGGACGTTGCGGCGGTTCCGGCCGGCCGGGGCGGCGGGGTGCCTATAAATAGCGCGCCGAAAGCCGCGGTTCTCCCTGTAGCATTTTGATTTTAGCAGCGATCGGACGCGTTTATTTTATGCGCGGGCAGTAATGAATAAATCAAACCTACTGGATCGATTTTAAGCATTTTTTCAGTGAATGACATAGGCTATATATTTTATACCCGTGCGAAACCGGAGCAGGCCGCTAGTTTTTAAATATATTGTTATTTTAAAAAGAAAACTTTCATCCGTATTCAAATAACAATAAAACTGGTAAATTGATCTCACTAATTCACTAACAGGCAGGTATCTTATTTAGAAATGAGACAGGCTATAAAAGATTCAGGCCGTAACCGTAAATGTCAACAAATCTGCCGTGTAACAAAATTAACTGATGATGAAACCGTGGCGGACTTTTCACAATCAATGTGTTTTTAAAAACGTAATTTAACTTTACGTTGACTAGCGCCATCTAATAGTAGTGCGTTGAAACAAATATTTCTTCTGCTTATAAAAGATCCATTGCAGAATTTACTACTACATATTAACGCCATCTAGTTATTGGACTAAGTACTAGATTGCTAATTAAACAGTAATAATGAATCTCGGAAAATTCTGTACATAATAGGTTGTGTCCCTTTATTGAGGTAAACGTTATTTTTTGTAGAATAATTAATGTTTGTTCTACAAAATGCAACAATAAAATTGACTAAGGACCTGTAAAAGCTGCTAGAGTTTCACAGATTTTACGAAAGATTAATTTTGATTCTTTGTTGAATATAACATATTTACATGAACTTCTGAAATTAAATACACCTTAAAATTTGCGCCTATAAAACTTTATTACTGTCTTAAGTTTATCTTTTGGTTTAATAAACTTTTAATCAAGACATTACTTGACTTCTGAGTAATTACGGGGAGCTTATTAAAGTTTTGGAAATTCTAAGGTCAAATATAGAGTACTTAATTTTTAATGTTTAACAGAACACATTGCATTTTCTGTGTTTATATAAATAAAAGTGAATTTCCGAAATTTACAAAGCACATAACTTATGCACGACCGTTCCTACCAAAATCGATAATAATTCTTTTTGTTGTGTTTGGTATTGCCAAGGATAGGTTTATATTATGAATTTATAAAAGTATGCTACATATACCTATATATTTACTGGGAGTTTGTACGCAGTTAATGTTTTTAAATTAAATTAATTGTTTGTAAATAACATTACCTTTCCAACGACAGCGGTGACATTTCCAAGCTTAGCATCTTCTGTGAGAGATTCAAGTTTAGATTTTCCACTTTTTGCGCCTTCTTCTGATCCACCGTCGTCACCGCTTTTAAATAAATATGCAAAAATTTATTCATTTAATATTAATCATAATTATGTTAATTATATCTTAGTGAATTAATAGTATATAAAACATATGTAATAAATAACAAAGAGAAAATATTAGATATGTAACAGAAGAGCTTCCTGAAAAAATAAGAAAATAATTCGTAATTATTACAATTAGTAAAGAGGTAAAGAGCGCACAGAAGTGGTATAACCCAGTTTTAAAATATTTCTTTTTTTTTTTTAACAATATTTTAGTGAAAATATTGGTTAATTGATACATTAGTGAAACTTGAAAAATACAACATAATCATATAAATGGAAGATAATAACCAAATATAAACCAAAAATTTGCTTATAAAGTTGTATTTCAAAAACTATTTCTATGGATTATTGTGAAAATACCCTTGGTCCTGCTGAGCCAGTAGCAAACTACATGTGGCTTCCTCTGTATGCATTCGTGCTGCTACTGCTTGATACTGCTTAGAATTGAGCTTGTCATCAATAACGCCTTGGAGCTCGAAATCACTGTACATTTTCTGTAAGAGAGATAATATGGCAAACAATTTGGAAGAAAACTTACCTAAGAGAAAAATAAAAAATAAAATAAAACTTAAAATACTTTCAAAATTTTAAATTCGTACTCTTTTGAGTTGCCTGTCTAAAAATTTACCAGTTATTTGATTTGAGTTTTTTTTAAATTATTATTTATTTAGAGAGGTGAAATAGGGATTTTCTTGAGCGTCATGGAGACATAATTATAGTATCGCAAAGATTAAGTGTTAACTAGAAAAAAGTTAGAATAACTTCCGCGCTCGAATAAATCCTAAAGTCCTATGGGAGTCTCTTACTTTTAAGAACAATAGGTACCTTGAGAACAATGGAAAGGCATGCGACTTGCTGCGGATGTAGCGCTGGACGCTCATTCAGCCACGTCGAGATGAGAGCGATCTGACCGCTGTACCACTGCTCGAAGAGCTGCAGGATCCATAGCTCATCTGTTACCTAAAGACATAAGTATTAAATATTTTTCATAATTTTCTATAATAGCTCCTTATTAAGGCATGTTAATGTACAACTTTCTATATATTAAACTTACGCAGATACTAAATTATGGAAACAAAAAAAAAATAGGTTAAAACAAGTCTTATCTTGTCTTAGTTGAGTTTTCAGGTATACCCTTCTAAGTATTCAAGCGCAGCGCATATGTACTTACCTAAATCGTATATAATGTTTCGTTACCTTAGATCTGATTTGGTCCATGGAGTTTCTCATGAAGTTGACATAGCCTTGGCCAATGTCTTTGCCAGAGCCCGAAACATTTGCAATGGTCAGAATCGAGCCTATTAAACTGGAAATACACAATTTAAAATTCTTAATAAAGTTATTATACTGATTATAAGTGTTAAAATTAAAAATATTACCATAAAAATTTATCTATAAGTATAAATGATGCAGTAATAAAATCAGCGACTTACCAATCGCCTGATACCTAGTTTTTTATTTTATGCTTATGTATTAGTTACAATGCTTTTGTTAGTAAATGTTAGCAAAATGAGGTAAGCTTTTTTATTTATTCTGTTTTTTTTAATGTCGATATTTTAAATTTAGCGTGTGTGAATAACGATATAGTTATATGTAAGTGTATTTAGCAAAGCTATATAAAATGTGTGATTAGAAATGTATTAATGTTGCTTATATGTCGAAGTAGTAAGTAAGAAAACGTATGTCTTGTTTCACGTCTGAGGTTTTGTTTTGCTATTTTGTTAAAATATTTTTGTTCCAAAACCAATTAAATTTGAACGGGTAACTTTCACGTCAATTTAGTTATACTCGTATTTTATATGTAACCTAAGTATTAAAAGGGTAATTATGTACAATCGAGGAGTGTAATTTAACACTAATCTATCTAACTTAAGAAGTACAACGTTTAACGACAGTTTCGTTATACAAAAAAAAACCCTAACCTATCCATAAATGGAGTGCCTCGGAGAGCACGTTAAGCCGTCGGTCCCGGTTGTTATCATGTACACCTGATAGCGATCGTTACTCATAGCAGGGAATATATCAACCAACCCGCATTGGAGCAGCGTGGTGGATTAAGCTCTGATCCTTCTCCTACATGGGGAAAGAGGCCTATGCCCAACAGTGGGATACAGGCTGAAGCGATCCATAAATTACACTCCTCGATTGTACATTACATCCATTAAATGTAACCCTTGCGCTAGTTCTGTAGTCTCTCAATACTTGCGCTTCCATGGCCGGGGCGCAGCTGGGGCGGCGAGGCTGCCGGCGGCGACACTCACCTGCCCTCGTCGAAGCGCGCGATCTTCGCGAGCGTGGCCTCCAGCACGGCGGACAGCCGGCTCGTCATGCCCGTCGACATCGCGTGCAGGCACGCCTCGATCTGGGCATCCATTTTAGCATGGTACTGGTACTGTGAGAGATTGCGGGTGTTAACACTTAAAGCGAGCCGCCCGTAACATTGGACGAAAACGTACCAGTACTGATGCAATTTAGTTCTCTTTTCCCGTGTTTCCACAAACTTCAAATCTGATTTGACGGTTGTAGAAGACACTCCAGCGACGAGGGTCGCCATGCATAACTTGCAGATTTGTGTAGAGAAACAAATGAAATATAGGAAAATTGCGATCAGCGTAAACTCATGCAAGATTTTCGTAACAGGCATAAAATACAAATAAAAATTGACTACAGATGCAACAATGTGACAAATTCTGCAAATCGTGCATGACGAACCCACAAGATGCATTCAATGGGATGTAGTTTAAATACTGTATTACGTTCAAATGCCACTTGAGTCAAATCGCTGAAGAAATAGACGAATGTTCTTCAAATAAATAATACAATCATTTTATTACAGTGTAGCACACGTTCTTATGATTTTTTACATTCGCAAATGGGCAACAAGTGTAAAGTAAAAATGTTTATCAATACATATTGTATCATCTTATCAGTGAGGTAGCGAGCTTGTCCGCAAATTTTCTGTCTTGCCCCTCCCTTCGCTACGCCACTGCACCTTAATTGTTATAAAGTGTGTGTTGTGTTAAGTGACTACTTCGTTAATAAAGTTTTCGTGTTGTGTGGCAATTGAATGCAATACGATTGCAAGAGCTAATAACATGACAGCTTGTGGGTTCATCAGTTTTGTTTGAACATTGCCACACACTGTAGCACATGCAAGAGTGGTGCACTAATCTCGTTCATATTGCAGTAGATCTACGGATCTTTTATCTAATTTTTTTTTTCGTATGTCTTTAAACCGCTGTCCGCTTCTTTTACAGAATCCTTCCATGCTTTGATGCACGCATCGAGAGACATCATTGAAATAATTTCTTTTAATAACGTTAGGGTTTTTGTAAAAATTTTGAAGTATCGTTTCCAATTTGTCAGAAGTTTATCTTTTTGCGCACCACGATTTTTTTTACTCCATGCATACTTTAGTGAACATGTCAGCCACAATATTGATAATATTAACGTATTGCTTCTATGCAAGTCATGCCGACAAGACATCTAAATCGAACAGATAAAAGCTATAAGTGTGATGACATTGATATGATAATTTTTAATGAGAACCATTTATATGATTTTTGTTCATTCGTTCATGGAAGATATTTGGTGAAGCGTGATTTATATTGACAGTTATTTTTTGGTATAATGAAAGGCAGATATATATTACGTATAAGTATTATGTATCTACCTGTTTCGCGTTTCATAGATTTCACAGGATCTTTTGGACGGTTAAATCTAGTTGCAAACATGCCACCAAATTTAAGAACAATTGGAATTTGAAGCAACCTTATTAAATATATTAGTGCCTTACCGGATACTTCGAAAATCTCATGCAAAATGGTTATATTGGCTTTATTTGTTGCGATCCGTGTAAAAATTATTAAATGAATGATGTCATGATTATTCACATTTTGTACAGTCAGGCATATGAAAAAAATAAAAAATAAAGTTTTTTTGTGCAATAATTCGCATTCCCATGTCAGTAGCTCTTGCTCTAAAAACATGATGATGATTTAATTTACAACTTAAGTTGGATCATTTATATTTTGATATCAATTTAGTGTTCAGTATTTAAGAACTTCTCGTATATATGTGAAAGATTTTTATATTAAACATTTATATTATTTTACAATTTCTTTTTAATAATTAAAGACACGATCCAAAAAAATGGACGAGCAAAATATAAAACTAAATTGATAATCTGATAAAACTGTTCCAACTCTTTTGAGATTTGAAATGATTGAATTTTCCAATTGTAATCAATTGATTTAGTTAAACTGTCATCTCGATAATGTAATTTTGAATGTTTGACCAATAGTCTAACTTTATCCCCATCATAAACGATGTAATCATTCCACCAACTGTTGCAGTGTTTAAAAGCAGCTATTGATAAAAATGCAGCTAATTGTCATGTTAGGGATAAAGGATTGCTTGAAATGCTTTGCTGTTTTGGGTGAAAATGTGTTGAGTTGCTTATGTTATCTAAGATAACATTGAGCATTGAGCATTGGAAGAAGTCAGAAATATACGAATATATCTAACTGGACTGATATATTTTGAAGTTAATACTTAAGCTATAGGACTAAGTAAGGACGTATAAAACTGTTAGTATAATTTTAATTCTTCAAATGGAAATTGTCTTAAAAAGACAAACTTGAGAAATAGGACTTTAAAATTTTAACTCTCTCTCTTTCTCTATCAAAAGAAAAATCCGATATTACTGACTCCGGTGATTTCTCAGCATTGCTTGCAATGATTGATGGTGATGAGTCTAAGATGCGTGATACTTACGATGTCTACACCTTCAACAGCACAAAGTTTCAGTGCTTGGTTCTTAGCGTCGAGCGCCACGTTGACCATAGCGCAGATCTCAGCCGGCAGGATGTAGTCAGTTGACATAAATGTTACACTCTTCTTTAGCCACGCCTGAAAAAATTTAACTCACAACTGGTTATCGAATAATATTTTTATTTTAAAATACAAAAAAAAATATATCCAAGATTCCATTCTCAAATGAGAATCTAATAACTAACCTGAAAAGAAGCTTCTGTCCTCTGAATACATGTTTCCATCATATCACTGGCCATCAGCTTTAAACGCTGCTCGAGATGGGATCGGAATTCTGGCTCAGGCCAGTGAAGATCCCTGATGAACGACTGCAAAGCGTCTAATTTCCAGAACAATTCCTCACTCGTTGAACAACCGTTTCTGGAAAATATTATTGTAAATAAGCAATGATCTCAAGAATAATGAATTTATTGAGATCAATAAAGTTTTTACTGTTACAAATCCAATCCCAATAGTAAACGAGTACAACTATGTTTAAAAGTTCTTTCAAGCGACAAAGTAATTTAAATACCTATTATTCAAAAAAATTAAAGCATCTTACCCTTTAATCTCCCAACGTTCCTTCTCAAAACCTTTGTGCAATGATTGAGCAATAGATGATTCCATGAGATCGACGTACCGCACAACCAGAGGCGCAAATGTGTCTCGCAGATGTTCGTGGAAACGACCGTTTCTCAAATTTTCTGGAAAATATTTAAATTCAGATTATGTAGATGTATTTTTAAGCTAATAACTTGATGCCAATGGCTCTTAATTGCTTTAAACGCTTTTGAAATTATATTTTTTGTGCCAAAATGAAAGTTCTAAAGGTACGTGTTAGGGTGAAAGTTGTTCTTACCATCAGTCCTCAAATAGTCGTTTAAGATCTGGAATAGCGGGAACGAGTCCCAAGTATCTGGCGGCTGTTCCGAAAGCACGCGATCCATGTCCACGGCAAACAACGCCCAGAAAATTTCAGCGTGTTCAACGAGAAGTTCCGAAAACCACGCAAAAGCCTGCATAGAGTTTTAAAATTTTTAATAAAATATCATAATATTAAAATTAAATTAGTAAAATATGGTATTTGAAAAATATAACAATGAAGTAAAGTTTGGATATAACATTGATATAATTTTATAAGAAATAGTTGAATGGATCGAAAATACAAAGGATACTTTTCTTTAATTTAAATAGGAAATATTTTAGATTATTAACTTTATTCATTTAAGTTTCTGGATATTCTTTTAAACTTGTAGACCATTGTAATGATCTTATTAATAATTATATTTCATATGTTCAATGTCAACCTTAATGGTTAACCAATTTCTTTTTATATAGCAAAGTTGTTGCAAAATTATAGAGCTTATATTTTATTGAACTAAGATGGGAATGAGTTCAATTTTGCAAAATCTTTGCATATTTAATACTTAAAAAAAAATCAACTAAATACATGCTAAATGAAAATAAAAATAAAAAACAACTACTATCTACATTTCGAGTTATCATAAGCTGTAGCGAGGCTGTGCTGGAAGATGAAATTTATAAAATACAGGTGCATTAATAAAAATATAAAGTATTTCTATGTATTATACTTGTTACATAATAGGGAGCGAGTGAGAAGCCACGAATAATCTAAGTATTGATATCTACATAAGCGGATAATTGTTAAATAGTGTAGAAATTAATGTCTTCGAAAAAGACAAATGACTGAGTGAAATGTAATAATGTGTGGATTTAATGTTTAGGTGTTATTAAATTTCGTTAAATTTTGATAAAGATTCCTTAAAATAATAAAATATTGTATATTACATTATAGTTGACGCTGTTATTTACGTTGTAGGGTAGACACATATTTTACTGACTTATACAAAATTTTACGATCTTAAAATATAACATCATTGAGTAATTCGATAAAGTTTTAAATTTTAGAAAAATCCCAACTTTCTAACTTTAATTTGAAGCCGATTTGAAATGGCTATGATATCTTATTATTTTAGACTATGTATTTATAAAGGTAAGCCAATCGAATATTAAACACGTAGTTTTTTTTTTACTTTCCAATAGTTTAAGGATGTGTATTTATTTGATTCATAGTTCTTTCGTAGTTAGATTGATTAGTAACTATGAATATATTCTATGGCTCGTCTGTTTAACGCATTAGTGAAGAAAGCCATTCAATGATGTGCGACTGAACAGAGCTATAAGGTCGAAATCCATACAGTTCAGTATGAAATTGCATCAAAGAAATTCAGTCAAAACTTGCATAACGCCTATTTAAAGCGCTAGGTTCTTCACCAGGCTCGATTTGCATGTTTATGCATTGATTTACATGCAATGTATATATTAGTCTAGAATAATCTAAGCTCACTAAGCCAGTGTCTTCAAACTATTGAAATAACGCCACGTGTCTACGTCCTTTAGAACTGTGATCGTATCAAAGTGAGAATGATTTAGATCGAGTGAACGAATTGACAAGTGATTCGATCAGCCGAGCAATCAATCAAATGAGTAGTTACATTTTGTTGACCGCTAGAGTCCGGTTTTGTGTTATAAACCTGCGGAGAAATAAAAAAACAAGGTAGAAGTGGAATAATAATAGTTTTATAAAATCCGCGTTATTGACCTCAAGTGAATTTTTAATAATATTTTTTTTTAATAATAATTTTGAACTTAGACGTTTACTGCTGCATATAGCTTTAAAAGCAAATTTTTCGATATTTTTTTTTGCTATAAAATTCACTTGTGGCTAAAGCGACATAAAATATATAAATAATCAATAAAATAATAACATCATAGGTTTTATCTATATAATTATAGGAACGATTCGATATACGAAGCGTAATTTCAAATTTATTTAAAACGGCTAGTCTATCAATATTACACTACGAAGAATTATTTTTGAAGCAATAGATTTTTTCATTATTTTACGAATATGTTTTAGTGCACTTTTAGAGCTGAAAACATTATTATTATAGTTATTATTTTTCTCTTTAAGTATACCTAATATGATTAGTGTGGCTTGTGTCTTTATTATGAAATACATACATACATACTGAATTTATATTCTTAAGACTTCTAGTAAAAACAATATAATAGGTGTAGTTGTGTGTGCTTTTCTTTTGAAACTTGAACTTGAACTTGATTGAACTTAATTTGATTCAGTTAGAATTTATTAGTAAGTTTTACTAAATAATCTACTATTATTTAGTAGTTTTATAGAGAAAACATACAACAATTAGTAAGACTTCTTAAAAATACTCAAAAATAATTATTATCTTAATAAATATAAAAACTAAAAATAAATTCTTCGGTTATTAAAATCACACAATTGCGATTATACTTAAATGATTTTTCCATATTTTCAGCTCCAAGAAAATTATATATAAATAATTATAATGCCTTCATTCCCCATACTAATAGCGACAGGAGAACAGGGTGCTATGTCCAGCAACACTGACAATTAGAGGATAAAACTTTTTAAATAAATGTAAGAAAATAAATATATTTTTAACCGACTTCAAAAAAGAGAGGAGGTCACGCCATATTTGGCGTGAACTTGTGGAGGTCTATGTTCAGCAGTGGACTGCGATACGCTGAAGTGATGACTTGACTATTTTTTCGTCAATCTACGTTGAATATTATAACTTTATTTATTTATTTATTTTTAATGGAAACAAACAGTATATAATAATTTTTATAAAAAAGCTCACATTTGGAAAATCATCACCAGAACAGTTTCCAATGACTAATAATACACAATAAGTACATGGCGTAGATGCGCCTTAAAACCAAACAAACTTACATGAGCCATTGAGATTAGATTGTGTGAAATTGTTTAATTTACAGATTACCTTAAACTTTACCTCATAATTTCTTAGTGGGTGGGCCGACTTCGATAATTCTTTTTTTTTATCAAAATTTAGTACTTGCTACGTAGCCCCATTTAAATTTAGTGCTTGCTACGTAGCCCCATTTAAATTTAGTGCTTGCTACGTAGCCCCATTTAAATTTAGTGCTTGCTACGTAGCCCCATTTAAATTTAGTGCTTGCTACGTAGCCCCATTTACATTTAGTGCTTGCTACGTAGCCCCATTTACATTTAGTGCTTGCTACGTAGCCCCATTTAAATTTAGTGCTTGCTACGTAGCCCCATTTAAATTTAGTGCTTGCTACGTAGCCCCATTTACATTTAGTGCTTGCTACGTAGCCCCATTTAAATTTAGTGCTTGCTACGTAGCCCCATTTAAATTTGATTGAGATCTGACCAGTACGTTTTGAGTTATATCTAATAATGCGTATTTACTAGATTATTTTTTCATCTCCCTACATTGTATGGTCCATGTAAATTGAAGTCGGTTTTTTTCGCTTGTAAGCAAACACAATTATTGTTTGCATTGTTAAAAGAAAATAAAAAGTGTTTCTGTAAATTCCAAAATTCCTTTATTCGTGTTTCGTAATAATTACTGGATTTTCCAGTAATTATTGCAGTAAGAACCAAGTAGGCAGTTTTTTTCGTTTCCTTTATGAACTTGGATAGGGTAAAGACAATAAGAATTTTTACATTTGATATTTTATGATAAAGAAATACTTCTCTTAAGTTATAGTTTTAGTGTTTTTTGATTAAATTTAAAAAGTTTTATCCAGAGAAACAACACTTAACACACAAACACTTCTATTTCCGAAGTGTAACTCAATTAATCTTTAGTAAACAAAAAAACACATTTAAGAAAAAAATTAAGTTGCACTTCTTTAAGTTGTTTGATCAATATTAATTAATATCGATATATATATATTTTTTTTGATTGATAAAAATTTGTTTAGCTTCTCTTATTTCTGTAAAATGTTGTTACATTTAGAACTTTGTTTAACATCAAATCTAATATATATATATATATGTATGTGTATATATATACATATATAAGTAGGTACGTCAACTAATTTTGAAAATGGAAATATATGCAAGAATATTTTATTTATTTAAGGTCAGGTCTTTCTAGGGTCATTTCAGTGTTACTGGGTTTTTAGATAAAATGACCCTACATCAAATTAGTAATATTTTTTTTTGATTTTCCCAAAATAGATATATACGCGGTGTAATATCGTATGCTAATCTATTAGGAATTAGAGGCCTTCGTTGAGTGTAGGGCCCTTGATCATAGCTTGGATTTCGATAATAGACAATGATTTTTCTTAACGAGTATTTCGTATTTTAATGATAATACAAAATTTCAACTCTTAATCAAACAACCGTCAACATCAATTTAATCTGAATTTAAGAAGAATGTATACCTCCGCGTAATGTTCTTCATTCTGCTGCAACAGATCGACGCAGAGTTCTGCGAGATGTATCAGATCTTCCAATTTCTTAGCTGGTGTCACCATTGTTTCACCTCGGAGGTCCTCTGAAAGGAGGTTTGGATGACGTCATAATTTAAGTATATTAAAAAAGATGTTAGTTTTAGAGTTAAGGTAATAATTAACCTAGGCTTAGACGCTGATGACGCAATTTATGTTTCCAAAATAATTATGTAACTAAATTTACTTTTTTCAAATTAGAAATTACTCTCAGTTACAAATCATAACGCTTTAACGTTTCAGACTCGAGTGTTATAAGCTAAGACTTCAAGGTTCACATGTCCTAAACATTATAGCAATAAAAGCTTCAAATTTTTCAGACTTGCGAGAAAACACTTGGCTTGGCTCTGAGCTTATTTTACTGTAAATCACCTGACTTAATGATTTTATCTTAGTGCTTGCATTTCGTGTAGTAATTATATAATTACAGTAGCAGATAGGCATTACTTTAAAAAAGTCATTTTTAGAAAATTTTAGAATGTTAGCTATTTCCTATGTATTTATATAACTTTGGTCACCATTTGTACCAGTGTGGTCTCAAGAAAGATTACAAGAAGAATCTACAGCTGTCTACTGTTTTCATGTGCTTTAAGTCATTTCAGCTTAGGAGTATGCTTCGAAGATTCTTCTTCTACATTTAAAGAGATACCATTACCAAGTATGAAATCCTTGAAGGCAACTTCAGCTCTATTCTGAGTATCAA
The DNA here is from genome assembly GCF_905220565.1 of Melitaea cinxia. Lineage (NCBI taxonomy): Eukaryota > Metazoa > Arthropoda > Insecta > Lepidoptera > Nymphalidae > Melitaea > Melitaea cinxia. The sequence continues at coordinate 2,559,145 of NC_059419.1, read as the reverse complement.
AGATCTCAATGAAAGAATGAAAATTAGAGATTTAGATTTACTTAGAGCCTTATCTTTTTTGCCATTCTCCTCCTTTACTTCTTTTGTATTATTAGACAAACATATTACTCGTTTTAATGTTTCTGGAACACTATCTTCTTGAAATAAAGCTTCCTTACGCACGCTTAACTTGGGGAGTAAGCTGGTGAATGCGTGACGAGAGCGTTACGAAAAGTGTGTTCGGGCGAGGCGATCGGAAGTTGAGAGGAAGATATAAGTTAGTGAAGATAGAAAGAGAGAGAGAGTTACGTTTTTACGAAGTTGTACTTCAGTCGCGTGGTCTAAAGCATACTCGTTTTTTTATATAATATATGAACTTACCCTCAATATTAGCTTTCTGGCTGAGTGTAGTGTAGTTAAGTAGAGCTGCATTTTCTAAACTCGTCTGAATCATCGTGCGAACTTCTTCAGGGGGTACAGGTGTCACCACATCCTTCATCAGGACTCGTTCCAACAACGATAGTGTCGACTGAAATTATTAGGTTAGTATTTGAGCAACTGGATAATATACAAATATTACACATCCATCATGATTTCATCCGCAAATCTTTACATTCATTTATTAGTACGTTTTATATTTTTATACCCTACGTCTTTTAAATTTGATTGTATTCCTAAGATTTAAAAGCTGATTGATTTTAAATGATACAGAAAATCTCTACTAATATTATAAAGCTGAAGAGTTTGTTTGTTTGAACGCGCTAATCTCAGGAACATCTGGTCCGATTTCAAAATTCTTTCAGCGTTAGATAGCCCATCAATCGAAGAAGGTATTATATATATATATATATATATCGACCGATTAAGATCAACAAGAGTGAAGTCCACGTGGACGAAGTCGCATACAAAAGCTTGTTTTAAAATAAAAAGTAAGTCTTTAAATATATTTAGTTCTCTACACTAAGATTGATTTCGAAATTGGTTCTCAATTACAAATAAATCAATAAAGACTTCGTACTCGACGGCCCCAAGTACAATATAACTTCAGTGTCGGAAACGAGAAACACACAACACAGAAAAAAATAAATTGATGTTTAATATGGTCAATCAGACTAATATGGCCTGTACAAACCTTAGTCATGTGCGGGGATCGAACCCAAGTTAGTTAATTTGTGTTCTACCGTCGTTGAATTAGCAATGATATATTTTTCTAGAGTAAAATAAAGTAAATAAGTAAAATAAGTTAAACAATATCCTGCTAAAAAGGTAGAGGAAAGACTTGTGAAGAATCTCAACCTTAAAGACCTTCCCGGTGGTAAGTAAAGTAGCCAAACATTCTGGCGATAAACGCGCTTGCGATGCTTTCAATATTTCAGGCGTCCGGTTATTATAGGCTACGGTTACCGCTTACCATCAGGTGTGAGGTATAAAAAACTTAAAATAGGTTTCTTACCTTTAAAGCTCCTTCAGGTCTTCCAAACGGGAACGCATATCTAAAGTTAGTAATTTGATGCTGGAGCAGCGTTTTTAGTCTCTCCTTGATCTCGGCAAACTTCTCCTTCTCTTGCACCGTGATGCTGCCAACTCCGTCTGGCCTGCCAGGCAACGTGGCAGTACTGTGAAAGGGCTTCTGGCTTACTCTAGTAGGGTGGAAGCAGGAAATTAGGCGTGAAACTCGCATTATTTGATTTTACCTCGAAAAAATAATCTCTTAAGATTTTTTTTAATTTTTGTTTGTTTTTTCTGACATATTTTTCCTTTTTTTAGCTTTTAAGTAAATCATGAAATCCATTAAGAGCAATGTTGCGAACTTCACAAACCCATAGATAGATTGTTAGTATGCATAGAAAGTTAGGCAAACACATAGATCCACAATTGATAGGGGAAGAGTCATATTATATAGAAGTAGAGGGATATACAAGATATAAACGATTTATGTGGGGAAAGGGATTTGTAAATATTGAATTCTATTTTAATAGACTTTATTAAAAATAAGCATCAATTATTTTGTTATTTAAAACTAAAAGAAGTAGAGATAAGACTATGAATGTTTGCAATATTCGTTAAGTAATTATTAAATAGCTGGACACAATAATATTTAAGAACTAAATCAGAAAAAAATATTGTAATAAAAATAAAATAAAAGTCTAAATTTTCAAGGGTAAACAATTTTAGGACCAAAAGATTTTCTTTAATTTCAATTTATCAGACAAGCAACAGTAGTTATGATGTAATAATTGGTACTGAATTTGACAAGAATTTGATTATGGAAATAAGATGACTGCTTTCTGGAAAATATGAATGTATTGTGATCGAAGTGATTGGGGCTTAGAACAGTTTATAGAGAAGTATTAAAATATAGACTTCTATGACTAATATTTTTGAGGCTAACAGAAGCACAACACCAATAACTTACCTGTTTCCATGCACGTGACTAGCGCAGAAGGCAAAAGAGTAGTGCATCAGAGTTGGGTCAACAGTTTGCTGGCCACTTTCAGCGACATCCAGCAGATCAGACAAATAGCAGAGATGACGGTAACATCCCCTGACTCCGTATCTGGCGCAGTACTCATCCAGCACGAACACTTGACCGGGGGAGAACCAACCCTGAAGATTTTTTTTTATAAATCAAACAATTTCATTGAAATCTATTTTTACATACTTAAGTAATTGATTTTGCTGCCACGACTCTTTATGATTTGTTTTTTGAAGTGTAGATTTATTATTGACGTTCGTTAACTGCGTATAATCATCTTATGGCGACATATATGGTTTATTTAATTGCAATCGATTATATGTAAAAAATGTAAATTTTACGCACTCAAAAGTTCTAGAATATGAATAAAGAACCTAAACATTCGTCAGTTTTCCAAGATAATTATGTTCAACAACGACATTTGATCAAATACGAAAGTATGAACGCAGTTTTTTGTATACCACATAACTTTTTTAACTGTTACGTACATTGTGTATATTTTTTACGAAAATAGCTTCTAAAAAGTTTTTATTAAAAAGAATTCTTAATGTACACTTGATAAAATAGTTTCTGCTAGAGACTTACCAAGGAACAGTATGGGTCCTGCAGACGGTATTTCAAGGTGAAAGATTGTAGCGTTGTAAATAACTGATGATGATCAAATTGACATGGATCAGCTTGAATGTAGTCTTCCATGCCGTGCTTACGGGCTTTATCGGCGTCTGAAAACGTACAAAAAGGTTTTTTTTAATGTAAATGATATATCCACACTCTTATAATGCCCGTGCTTTTGTTATTCCATATTTTTTAATTCTTTTTTTTTTAATGCATCGGTACTTCACTGCAACTTAAAGGTTTGAGAATTATAGATGTTTATCGCGGTAGACGTCGGAGCTTGTGTATTATGAGTGTTTCCAGACCCCGGCCCAGAAGGAAGTTCTACTTGGGGCCGTTGTGTGAAAACTGTTTTTTAGACTTTATTGTTTATTTCATTAATATATTTTTTTTGAGTTTATACGTTATCGTTCGAGAATTAAAGATAAGTTTCGGTTAAATGCAAGGCAAAGAATATTTCTAAGGGCATGGTTAAAGATATTCCTTTAACTATTTTTTTTAAAATAATAATACGGATAAGATAGCATTGAATTTTCTATATATTATATTTTGTACATTTTTACTGTCGTTCTTTTTTTTGTTAGTCCTATTAATGTTTGTTTCTTTTTGGTATGCAATATCTTTATTGCATTTGTACTAATGAAAACAGCATTTTCACATTCGCATTCACAATTTAAATATATAATTCACTTATATCCCTATTAAAACTTACCTCCCATAATTTTAATATGAGTGTCAGAAGTGGTAGGCGGTGTGGGCTTGTGACTCTGTCCAGTAGCTCGGTAGAGAGCCATAACCCATAGATGACACTCGTTCTCATCACTCACCCCCATCAAAACAGATTCCCCATCCCTTACGGCGTTCATGAAATACTTCGCACCCTCCAATTCTGAAAATAATTCGCTTTACATTTCAGAAAGATGAAAATTAAAATATATATCATGAACGTAAACATTCTAAATTTTCATGTACTCTAAATTTATGTGAGATTGAGAGACTGTATCACCGGTTACTGATAAAACTATCTGACGTATAACGGTATCCAGCAGATAAAAGCCTACAGTAGATATATTTTTCTTTATGACTTTCAAACTCTGCTTTATCTGCCAAATATGTGAATCCAAAAGTTGTAGTTTAGTAGTTGAGTTGAAATTATCAACTAAATTCTAATTTTGTTCATCTTCCCTTCTTCTACATGAACGATAGAACCCTCTCGGTGCCCGTGAGCGTTCTATAAGCGAAGGCAGCTTGCATAGGCGGGTCTACCATCGGGGAGTCATAATTGCATGCGTTAGCGATCCTGTGGCGCCCCACAAGGAGGCGCGTTCTGACCGCACCGGAAACCCCACACTCTCGTCGCCTCTGGGCGGTGGGGTTAGTGCGTAAATACATTTCCCAGCGATAAAAAAACGTTAACGGCCTGTTTTACTTCCTGCTGATAAAGCATATCAGTGACTTATGTGCCGGTGAAATTCGCCATTGAAACAGGACCCTTAGAATGCATTGATCACCAATAATAAATGCAATTATGATTGCAACGAAAGTCAGACTAAGGTGTTAAGTTTTTTTAATTTTAACCATGGCACAATTCCGAACAAATCGTGGTAAAGATTGAAAGCTATAATGATATACAAAATGTGACTGGATCAATCTCCCCGTGATAGCTATTTATTTATTTCTATTTATTATTTTTTTTTGTATTTTGTTTTACCAACATAGTTCTTAAGTAATTATATTGTACTAACCAACTATGAGCCTATGTTGCTTGACATTAAAATATTTTTATTTTTTTATTTTATTTATTTTTATACTGTAAATAAAGCTCTCAGACTACAAAAACAATTTCCAATACTCATTAAATCATTTAACATAATCTTCAAAATTATTTATTTGTAAAGTAATAAAGCGACTGAACAAAGTTGTGAAGTTCAAAAGACGTAATAAAGTAAGCTAACAAGCTTAAAATAAATTTAATAAAATCTTAAAATATTGTTAATCTCTGGATTTTTTTTTTCAGTATTATTGGAATTGTATTTCTAATTTAAAAAATTTCTCTCATCGCACTTTATTCTCGACTAAACTAGTTTGAGTTCTTCGAAGAACTTTTATCTTGTTAACCTTTAGGTAGACTAAGATTTTTGTCCGTATTTTATTTTTTTATGAAATTTATTTCATGTTCATTCATTGTTAGTTATTTATAAAGCAATATTGTTAATTTTAATTATATCTAATGACGTACCTTGTCCGACCATGAGCTGGGCTGTAAATATAAAAAAATGGCTTATATTAAAACTAAATTAAAATTTTGTTTATTACTTGCAGTTACTTTTCATCGTTAATTTTATAATGGTAGGTACTTATCATTAAATTAGCGAGAATATTGTCGTAGATCCTTAGCTACACTATTAATTTTGTTATTTGTCTAAAAAATTAACTTGAAATAATTGTATCGTTGTAAACGATTTATCAAGTACATTAAATTTTATATAAAAGTATGTACAGTAAAATGTATTAACGTTGTTCAGCCACAAGAAAAGGTAACGTTCTCCTATTAGGTTGTAAAATATGGAAACATAAATAAGAAGTAATTATACGGTATCGTGAAATCTAAGGATATCGTGATTACTAAACATTTAAATAAATCTGATCAAGACGGATTTAACCTGAACGATTTTCTATTTATTTAAAACACGACCAGACCCTTTAACCCTAACCCTTTTTTTCCTTTAGATCTTTATTACCTATGTATTTCATTTAAAACGTAGAGTCAATAAAGGCATGTTACCTAACCAAATAAACTTACATTTAAGACGTCATTGACGTCGTGATTAGTTTGTTTTGACTATTATTTTGAATTAATTCTTACTAATATCATTTAATCTATTTTTACTATTAAATAGTTAATTATGCTGTCGGTGGTTTTTATTTTGGATTATTATTTTATATTAGCTTATTCATCTCGCTTTTGTTTCTTGACATTGCCTTAAAGTTACTTACGTTTCAGCCTGTAATATCCCACAACTGGGCATAGGCCTCTTTCCCCAAGAAGGGAAGGAGCTTAATCCACCACGCTGCTCCAATGCGGGTTGGCGGATATATTCCATACTATGAGTAACGATCGCTATCAGGTGTACATGATAACAACAGGGACCGACGGCTTAACGTGCTCTCCGAGGCACGGTGGAAAGACCCACAAGGACTGCACAAACACCCAGACCACTGCAAACACCTGTATGGCCAATACAAATGTTTGTCATGTGCGGGGATCGAACCCGCAACAGCCAGCGCAACAGGTACAATCCATGGCTGTAACCGTTGCGCCAAAGCAGCAGCTGTTAAAGTTACTTACCGCTAGCCAATTCGATGTAGTCCACAGTGAAGCCGTCTAGCTGCATCATCTCAGCTGGCTCAGATTTCTTGTCCTTGTACGAGCAGAGCGCGAACGTGTACTGGCTCACTTGTACTAGGACCATGTAGCGTCGTTTCCACTTACGCCAAACATTCTTTCCGATTACGTGCAAGTAACTTTGGAAGAAATGGTTTTTATTCAAATTTATATAAGTTAATAATTAATTTATTTATTTATTCATAAAATATTTTTGAGACAAGACCGGATATTTAGTCGATTAAATTTAGTTGATTTAGAACGTTTGCAACAGTGCCGAAGTTTCGGGAGATCAGAAAAATCTATAATAAAATGGGAAATACTCTGTTTTCTGCATAATTTTATTTTTCGTTTCGTTCAACTAAGGCAGGGCACAGCAGAAAATTTCTTGCTCAGAATATGGAGCAGTCCGACGGGGTAGTACCTCAGTCTTACAGAAGATCACAGCTAAATAATATTCTTTTCTAATAGTGTTATGTTCCTGTTGGTGAGTAAGGTGACTAGAGCTCCTGGGGGGAATTGGGGATAGGGTCGGCAACGACTACGGTAATCGCTTGCCACCAGGTAAGCCTTATTTGCCGACCTAATTGTATAAAAAATCATAATATAATAGAGTATTATGTTTGTTTATGAGAAAACTTTTGTTGTCACAATTTAATTTGTACTAGTGTATGTAACATTATTTTTTTAACTCTTATGCGACCATTATGTATGTCAATTACGTCGGAGTACGATAAGCCATTTAAATTATATATAGCCAGCATATTGGATTAAAATAAAATTTCTACCTAAGAATGACGACCATGAGTAGTTACATTTAAAAGTCAGACTTATGACATATCAGTTTATTTATTTATTAAAGGGTAACCAATAAAAGATACATTAATAATAGTTTGTTACACATGAGCTTACAATAGGATGCCAATGTTCTCTTAATTACAGGTTATCACAACATGCATTATCACGTCAAGTAAAACGAATTTTTGATATGATATTAAAAAATGTTTAGAATTTCCTAATGTGGTGGGGGGGGGGGGGGGGTAACACAAAAATAAAATCGTACAAATTAAAACGAATTAGTCAGTGAGTAAATTTATCAATAAGCAATCATTAATAAAAATTCAAAATGACAATATCGTTAATATGTATCAAGTTTGATGTGCTAATCTAGTAACAACTTAGAAATACTTGATAAAATACAATGTTAAAAGTAATACTATATTGTTTAACGAAATATTCGAACTCACCCGCAGTGTTTCATGTTTAGTGGCTTGTCCATACGACACGCAATTTTGATTCTCAGCTCTTGGTCCGGTAGGTTCTTTGGTACAGTCATACGGTGCCATTCTGGTGCCTTTAAAATTAAGTGTAATCAATACTATATTCTTTTAAGCTAACGCGATCACTTTACATTATTAAATGTTGGTGATCAGTTTATGTGAAGGTGGGTCACGGTATCGGTGCTCAAAGCCCAAGAATGACCACTGTCAGTGTAGTTTGTGGTAGTGAACAACTGCGTCCATGTGCCAAAACTAGTCGTCCAAAATGAACAAGAAAGAGGGTAGACAGATTTTTCTGATTTGTCACCATCCACAAGCACCGTACGTCAGTCTTCCCGTGATCATCGCGATTAAAATCTCAACAATACAATAAACGTGGTAAGCACCCGAACAAATATAAATTTAAATACTCAATACTACTATATAAAAGTTATTGCTTTATGTATTCAGTATCAATTACTGTCTATATTAAAATCTCTCAATGTAAAAATATCAAAACTTAGTTTTCACTATCTTTGGACAAGTGTACATTTTTTTATCATTTGCCTGTCGTCTTGCTTCGATCGAGCAACACTGTTGTGTTAGTACCATTAAAATACAATTCAAATAGAAATAGAGAATCGTAATAATGTTATAAGTAGCATACCTTGCTCGATAGCGGAGTAGGTCTGAGTACCACTTTTCCCAATTCTTTATCCTCCAGAGCAAGAACTCCTGGATTTTCGGTATATAGCTTGACCTTCACGGCTGGTAAAGGTTGAGTAGTGCTAAAATCACCTTGTGTATCCCACCTAATTAATCAAAAGGATTTGTGAAAGTATGATCTGTATATGTGACAGACGAGTTTGGTTGTTTAATAATAATACTAAAAAAACATTTGATTCTATTGATTATAAAAATAATATCACGATCTATATAATAGTTTTTATTTTATCGCACTTTTCTGTTCGTTACTATCACAAATACATACATAGGTTTTGATGCTTCTGCTTGGTCAGTTTGCAACTTGTCCCCTCCTTCAACTTCCATAGTGCAGTACACTATCCTGTTTGGAGCTAACGACTTCAGTCCCTTGACTTCCATAACAACGACCTAAAATTGTTCAACATACTTGGAACTGATTTAATATTATCATACTCAATAAAAATCTCAATTAGGGCACCGCCTTCGATATTCCTTAGATTTGCTAATACTAGAGTTTTTGCTATTACTGAAGACGATATTAATGTTATCATTTTAAATATCACCATTACCTCGATTTGGAATGTAAGAACCACATCCATTTTTGTCAGTTGTGTATCTACGTCACCTCCATCTGCTTCACCAGTTAACTTGTTCGCTAGAGATCCTTGCGATCTGAAACATAGCTGCTTACTCAACCTTGGACTCGGATCTGGTCCAGCATTTGATCTATATTCAGAATCCACCACCAATCCGTTAATTAAAATGAACAGTTTGGACAATTCGTAATTGATTTTAAAGTTTCATATTTCAAATATATTGATTTTTTTTTTGACAATTACACAACAGTAGGAAAATTGACAAATATTGTTTATATATGAATTTTGAGTAAACCATTGACATTGCACAGAAATATAATATAAATTGTATCGAAATACACAAGTTTTGCGTGTCCAAAGCGAATTCATAAATACATTTAAAAGATAAACATTCACAGGCCCATGGGAAAAAAGGTGGCAAACAAGGGAACCATCACCGAGATCAAGAATGATTAAGCATAGCAAATAGAAAATGTTAAATAGTTTTTTGCACACACATTATATACGTAAATCTAAAAGGCGTTATGTGGATTAGATACGGGTGAGGGAAAAGTAAAATGTTATATGGATTGTGGAAGCGAAGCGCTTAAAGCATTAAGCGTTTATTTCGATTAATCCGGCTTAAGTGTTATTTGTTAATATTCAAAGATCAAGAAAAAATCGTGAAAGAAAAACAAGCCGTGAATTTATCTTCGTAAGCCTAATTTCGAATTGAAATATGTGTAATATTGGCGAACTTTAGAAACGCATCTACAGTTTACGCTATTATTACACTATTTATAAGCTATTGATTATTTATTATTCGACTAGCGCCCTCAACTACGGATTCAAAAGATTTAATCTGTAAGCCATAAAACTGTACTGCTGTGTTAGAAGCTTATTTGTTATTATAGTTAGTAAAGACCTTTGTTGGACCACATGCTGTTTTATTTAATATCATTAAATTAGTTATTTGTTTAATTAAAACTGATGAAGAAACAAGAATTAAGTGGATTTAATGTGTATCAATTGTTTCCGAATAGTATTGTATACAGTTTCATTTATATTAATTTCTAATTTGTATTTCATTAGCTAATCTAGTTCTGTCTGTGTAATTTTGTTTAAATTTGTATAGTACAATTGTATCTTCATTAGTTGTATCTGAACTATCTCTACGATCTATACGAGCTATATCTACAGTGGTCTAATCGATGACAATAGAAGGATTGTCAACATTGTTGGTGTCAGGCAGGTGTTGGGTTCCTAGACAAGACACGTGCGGATTATCATATGATGGAATCATTACTTGTACTTCCTTTATACCGTCCAGTTATGTGCCGGGGGACAGAAAACAAAACCAAAATAGGTATGAACAAGAAGAAAGTAGCAGATAGAGAATTTATCACTTTTGTAATCTAATCATCAAAGTTGTCTTTAGACAAAACTTTTACGATAAAAACTGTACAAGTGCAAAATTATTTTTGATGATTCGATTACTTTATTAAAGCAATATAGATTTTTATTCTTTGTTCACACTAATAGTAAAATGTTTTGAGTATTTCTTGTCTGTTTAAATAGTCAAGACTTAAAGCACATTGTTTTGGTATTTGTTGAGTACAATATGATATATGTATTAGTAATGTCACTGAAAAGTTACCATACTTATATTAAAATTGTGCAGGGTACACTTAATTACATAAAAAATTTGGACAATGCTCTTAACATAAAATTAGTATCTTAAAGTTATCACAAATTACTAAGGTTTAAATATTATCATAAACACTGACCTGTGATTATACCGCTTGATCTTATGTAGGCCGTATTTGGAGTCAGCACCCCCCTTCGACACGGGGAGCGACTCCAAGTTGGCCATCAACAGATTGATAGATGACTTCAGTTCCTCGATGTAGAGTGACTCCATTTCTTTCAGCACGAACTTGGGCATCAACTTGCGATTCTGAAGAAAACGGATTATTGAAGATAATTTTGTACGGACAATTTTGTAATAATTGCAGTAGAAAAGATTAAAAACAATGTGTAATTGAAATGTTCATTATGTTCGGCAATAGAATTGTTAACCAATTTCAAAAAAAGCAGGAGGTTCCCTATTCGATTTTTTTATGTGTGTTGTTATATCATCATAGATTTTTACCAATTTTGATGCTTTTTTTAATAGAAATGTGGTGCCTGTCATATGCTTGCATTTATATTTGACTAGCTACTGCCCGCGACTTCGTCCGCGTTGAATAGTTTCTTGACAAAGAAACCCGAATTCGAAACATTCTTTATTAGTGCTCCGCTCCTATTGATCTTAGTGTTATGTTATATCACCTACAGCCTTCCCCGATAAATGGGCTATCTAACAGTGAAAGAATTTTTCAAATCGGACGAGTAGTTTCTGAGATTAGCGCGTTCAAACAAACAAACAAACTCTTCAGCTTTATAATATTAGTATAGATTGAGAACTAACGAGCACTTTTAGAGTTATCCCTAATTGTAAGCTTGCAGTTGTAAATTGAAGTCGGATGTTTTTCATTTTCGAGAAAACACACTTATTTATTTTTATCTTTTTTATCAATTTAGACCAACAATAAACCTTTTCTGTAAGAATAGTTTCTTTGCGAATTTCTCACAGTATATTGTTAAAATATTACGAAACAAGTCATTAATATAATTATGTCATCGGCCCCACCTTCTCCATTTCAGTAACTTTCTGCATTCTTCCATCTAGTTCTCTTCTTATCGCGGCAGCTTGCTCGTCCGCCGAATCTAACTAAAATTAATAATACGAAATTATTATTTTTTTCAGTATTTTATACACATACACAAGACGCCACGTTGGTGCAGCGGTCACAGCCATGGATTGTACCTGTTGGGCTGACTGTTGCGGGTTCGATCCCCGCACATGACAAACATTTGTATTTTTTTCATTTGTCTGTATGGCCAACAGGTGTTTGCCGTGGTCTGGGTGTTTGTGCAGTCCTAGTGGGTCTCCCCACCGTGCCTCGGAGAGCACCTTAAGCCGTCGGTCCCGGTTGTTATCATGTACACCTGATAGCGATCGTTACTCATAGTAGGGAATATATCAACCAACCCGCATTGGAGCAGCGTGGTGGATTAAGCTCTGATCCTTTTCCTACATGGGGAAAGAGGCCTATGCCCAGTAGTGGGATATTACAGGCTGAAGCGAATACACATATACAAGAGAAAAAAATAACGTATACATTAAAATAATTAGTCTCTGTCTCAGATAGCTTTTCTTACGTTGTTATAGTTATATTATTATTTTTATGTATTAATTGGTTTGTTCCAGAAACACAATTAACATGTTTGTACTGAATTGACAAACAATACAACAAAACGTTCTTATTTAAAAATAAAAGTTTATAAAACATTTTTTTTTTCAATTGTAACACAATCATTTAATACGAGTTAACATGAAACACGTGTTAATAAATTAGACGAAAGAGGACTACCAAGGCCTTTAAAGAAAAAGAACTTTTATAAAGAAATTGTTTGCAGTTAAAACTTTCATTTGCTGTTTGAAAACTTCTTAGAGCGTTATCTTTCATAATGAAATATAATTTCAGTTTGTATTTTCTTCAACAGCTATTTAAGTTCAGGAAAGGTAATACACAGCTAAGCAATTTTCTTTCTTCAAGCAAACAATGGAAGAATGTAGCAACGAGAAAACCCAACTAATGAAATTTTCAAGGTCAAGTTACGCCACTATGAATTTATTACGTCTAAAGAATTTCGTATAAAAAAATTTGAGTGCTTTCACGAAGGCATTTCTTGAAAAATATTAGATTCCTTTAAACACATGAGGACAATTTGACGAACGGTCTTTGATGTGAGTGGTCTGAAATAATGACAGAATAAATAACGACAAATAAAATTACTTACCTTATTACGTTTAAGTTAAAATAAACATTGAGTGATAATATACATTACAATTAATAAAAATAACGAAAATTCCAGAAGCATGCTACGGAAAAAAATTGTGACCCATTTATATAAACACTAAACCTATTTTAGGCTTTGTCGAAGAAGTGGATTAAATATAATAAAATTAACTTAGAAGTAAAATATTCTAATATAAGATTCAGTGCTTATGGTATTAAGTTTTTGAAATGTGCAAATACTTACTAAAAGAGCGTTGAATAACAATTGATGTTCGAATTTCTTCACCCCCAAGATCTGTTGGAACATGTCGTAGAGCTGTTCTTTGCTCAGAATACACTCAGCATTTAGACTTTGTTGTTGTGCACGCGATGGCCTCTTCGTTTCATCGTCTCCAGGAATACCTTTTGAGAAAAAAAAAGATATTAATTTTATAATTTTCATTTTAAGTTTAGATATTTTGAAATGTATAATTTGTTAGGCGATATACTTCGTTGATTTATAGATACGCTCGAAATTCACACAAGTGTATGTGTTTTTAGTTGATAAAAGTAAAGTTATTAATAGTTTTTGTAATTACAAATAAAATTGAAAATAAAGTGTCTGTTAAAGCATTTTAAAGTTGACTAAAAATTCTAAGTTAACTTATTGACAGACAAAAGTTTTTTTTGTTGAAAGTGATTAAATTATCTACAAGCGTATTGTAATTAAGAAGCAAAAGTTGATGTGAAAATAGAGATAAAAAGTCAATCAACTCAAAATATTTCGATGTAGTTTTTAGTGTTAAATATGGTGCTATGGCAGTGTTGTCTGTATTAAAATTGCTTTAATATAATTGAAGCGTCGCACATTTTGATTCCATTACTTATTTTTAATATGCATTTACTACAACCATAACAACAAAACAAGCAATGACACATGACAGAAGCTGAAATCGTAGTAAATAGGAAAATGAACCATTCTCCAGCTGTACCTGTTATTCCTGGGAGGTGTGAAAGGGACAGAAACACAGACGTGAGACAGATGCAAGCCACACACAGTTTGTTAGAAACATCAAATGATTCACATTCATGTTAGAGTCAGCGAAAAATCGGAATTTGATAGAAATTTTACGAGCTAGCATTTTAACTAATAAAAAAAACTAATATAGCTCACAGTTATTTTGACTCATAATAAATGAGCCAAAATAACTAGCAACTGTATTAAAAAAAAAACATTTTTTATCGTAATTTAATGATATTAGTAATTATAGTTATAACAAACTTACTAAAATATTACATAACCATGAAGAAAATGTACAATACATTATAGGGAACGAGAATGTAATTATAATATCGCACATAAGCGATTCGGGTTATGTATAGAATTTTAAGTAGCTTGGTTTGATCTTTTAATTATAACATCTTTATCTTATTAGTTGTAGATGACGTCTAATAAATTCCATTGTTTTCGCTGACTCACATTTCCAAACGATAAGTTTTATCTATGAAATAAGTACATATTTATATTACTTTTTCAACGTTTGATTTTGCGTGAAATCACAAACACCGTTGATTATTTCCAGACCTATTAGCAATGTGGATTAATTTCCGGACCGTATAACGATCGTGGATTTATTTATGGATCATGTAGCAATCGTGTGATTTACAGATCTCTTAGTTAGTGTTAGCTGATTAACGGACATATTAGCAGTATTTAAAAGTTTATTAACGAAATCTAATTATATGTTATGGATATCAAGAAAAATAATGTGATGACGAATTTAAATAATAATAACACTTTTAGATTGTATTTTTAGTGACTGCTTCATTGAAATTTTCCAAAGCTTGATGTTTTATAGCCTTTACACATTCTTTTAAGACATTTTTTTCCAATTTAAGGTTATCAAATAAAATTCATAGAGATGATAAACCTATTTAATCAAAATAATAATATTATATATATTTAAAAAGAAAAATATTAAAAAAAAAACACGTAATAACTTAATTTCACATATTATTTGTTACTTATTTATACCTACAGTTCTGTTAATTAGCTAATTATGTCTTCGTCTCTCGAGTTAACTTTAAAAGTATATTTGTATCATTAGTGTTTGATATAACGACACGAGTTCCAAATCATTTTAATAATTTTACTTGTATTAAATGTGATTTTCTTTTTAAAGATAAACTTATTTGTTTGGATTTTATATTAATAGCTATATTTAATGACTATGTTTTAATAAATTGACTCCAATTAAATTTTATAACCATAATTTCTTCTTTCTGTAAACATTTTTGTATATTACTTTCCTATTAAACTGCATAATCATTAAAATATGAATTACATAAATGAATTTACAATATAAGATGAATTTGTAATATTTGTTAAGTATGTAAAGTATGTATCGAATATTGCTATTCCATTTAATGTTTCCTTTTAAACATCGCAGTACACACCCGTTGAGCATCGAGGCTGAGAAGTATGGTCCAATGAACCACGATGAACCATAATAAACGAAAATAACTTTCTAAATAAATTATATACACTTAACCGCTTTGGGTAGTTTGATATTTTTATTAAATATTTAATTATATTTTTTCGTTCTTATAATGATTATATGTTCATTAAATAATGATTAGATTTCATTCAAAAACGGAAATAACTTGAATAAAATTAAGTTTACGACATTCGTAAATTCTTGTTTGGAAGGGTACAGTTGTATCGTACATACAGTTGTATTGTATGTTGTTAAATAATGATTTTTTTGCTATTTATTAAACCTCCATTTATAAAAGGACACAAAAAGAAATTTAATAACTGCAAGTAATTACGTGTTACCCTTTGTCGATACCTTAACGCGTGTGTACATTACCCTTAGTGCAATTTTATACAATCATATTATAATTTATTATTGTTATTACAAAGTATGTATGCATAAATTACTGAACAGTTTTTTTAATGACAATTGGTGCAAAATAGCAAACGAAATCACCCTTTGTCGATACCTTAACGCGTGTGTACATTACCCTTAGTGCTATTTTATACAATCATATTATAATTTATTATTGTTATTACAAAGTATGTATGCATAAATTACTGAACAGTTTTTTTAATGACAATTGGTGCAAAATAGCAAACGAAATCATCGAGACATCTGCAACATAAAAGGAGTTGCGGGTGCCTTGCCGGCCTAAACTTGTAATTCATAATAGTTTATGTTAAAAATCGCACTAAGGGTTCGAAAACGTCAGGGTTAAAATCCTTACATTAATATGAACCAGCCATATAAAGAACACAATAACTTATACTCTACAATGATACGGTCCACACAAAGTGCAATATTAATTAAACTTATTTTTAATAATTTAATTTTAGCTCAACCGTTTTATAAATTGATAAATCCAATTTCCTAAATCTAAATGTATTATAAAATAAACGGACTTAGTTTTTTTTTTCTATATTTGTTATTTGTTGTTTGTTTTTTTTTATATTATTTATTATATTGATAAGAATAATTTAACTGAAAAAAGTATACTTCTAAATTATATGTTATTTATTATAAAGGTTTATACGTATTTTTATTTTAAATGAAGGAGTCGAAAATAAAATGAGATCAACTGAAATATTCACACGCATTCAAAGGCTTGTTGCAGACTAAAGCGTTTGCTTCAATCGATGCTTAGCACACTGCGGCATGCTGACTGTTTCACACTTCTAGAATTCCAGAAGATATTAGAACTATAAGTAAAAGTATACAATACTTCTAAAACCCTGAGTATTTTTTTATACTAATATTATTTATATAATATTTTTTTATTATATTTTTTGTACTTATAAATATTATACGTAGACTTTCAACTCTATGTTACAAGTGCGTAACATAGACTTACTGCGGTATTGTTCTTGTGTCAGAAAAATATTTTATTTTTTTATAAATGCATTTTACAAACGTGTTCTGTTTTTGTGTGTCTAGTGGATGTGGGCCGAAACAGTTTGTGCTCTAGGGAAGTAATTGAAATCTACACATTTAATAAGTCACGTGATGATATTTACATATTATCGTAAATTTTGACTTGATTAATGAAAATAAAAATATTAGTAATTCACAGTCGGTCTTATTATTTATCTACTTGTAATGTAACATATTGGTAAATGATTGGTAATAGTTTTTTGACACTAATCACATAGCGTCAAAATTGTCTCTATATTAAACAGAATGAAAGGTAAATTGATTTCTTAGACCAGCAATAAATCATTTTAATTATTTACTAATAAAAACTAGCGTCTTCGGTGCGACAAAGTCAGCCCTGCGGTCACCAACCCGCCTGCCCAGCGTGGTGACTATGGGCAACACACATGAGTTCATTCCATTTTTGGCGCGAACTTGTGCAGGCCTATGTCCAGCAGAGGACTAGGCTGAAGTGATGATTAACAAAACCTAGTGATAAAATTTTACAGTTACTTTAAATATTTATAGTACTTGTAAGAAATTTTATCATCAACTAAAAACTTTTTACAAAGTTTTGAAGTAGATTCTTAATAACATTTATTTTAATAAATTCGTAACAGCTCTTCATAATCTAGCGTGGTTTAAATTGTAAAGACTGAGTTTTTCAAGTGCTTAATTTGGGTTTTAAATTAGTCTCGAGTTTTGTTGTAAAAGTAAATATGGAATGACAATTTATTTGGAGATATTCTATCATTCAACTATAATTTCTTTCAAAAAATGTATAAAATAATCTAGATGGCTCACGCTTATACGCTTATCTAATACATAATATTCTCGTGTCGCTGTGTTTGTAGTTAAACTCCTCGGAAACGGCTTGACCGATTCTTATGAAATTTTGTGTGCATATTGGGTAGGTCTGAGAATCTAACAACATCTATTTTTCATACCCCTAAGTTGTAAGGGGGTGGGGGGATTAAGGGGCTCTATAACATATATGGCAAAACAACGTTTGCGGGGTCAGCTAGTACTCTATAAAATGATCTGAAAAGTTGGAATTTTTAAATATTTTTTTCGATGTTACAACATAGCTTAGTGGTTGAAAATATATCAAAAGCTTGAACTTTTCTTAATAAAGAAAATTTTAAACACTAAGACCAAATTTAAAATTGGTTGATTTCATAATTAATGCCTAAATTACAACCGTTTCATGAAATTATAAGTAGCTTAAAAAATATGGTAATGACTTTGGTCTATTGAATGTATTATAAAACCATCATTAAATAATATCAAGGGACTTATTATTAAAGGAAATATACATTTTGTTAAAAATAGCAGTAGTTCAGTTTAGTATTCTATATTCAAATTTATAAAAAAAAAATTGGGTTGAAAAAAGTATTCATTAAAGACATTTTAAACTACAAGAATTTTATTTCAAAATTATGTTCTTTTATCGAAAATAAATATGTTGGAATACATTACATATAGTTCTAATACCTTTTATCGTTATGAAAGTATGGACAGTTAATTAATAATAATTTATATGCAACTCACCAGTTCCTTTCATGATACAGTCTAATTTAGCGAGCCATGTTGTCAAAACTGTCTCTTTACTAAGTCCATCGATTTCTGGTAAAGACCTGTAAATTTGACTTCAAATCTCACACATACTTAAAAAAAAATTAAAAGATATTCGAAACATTCCTATATACTTGAGAAATATGTTATGAGCCAAAATACAAAATTGAATAAACGTTTAAAATATCTTATGACACAGAAATATTAGTTGAAATATAAATTTATTCAAAGCTATAATGCTGTAATAAATTAATAATGATTAAGAAATTTTTCATTTTCTATATTTTAAAGAAATAGTTTGTTCCACAAAGTATGAGATAGAATTTCATGTTATGGATATTATAAATCATACATCAATAAACATTTTTCTTATCTATTTCGAACCTGACACGTTTCTCAATGTTATTTCTGAACACTTCACGGAAGTCGTGATGAGAGCAAGCTCCAGACTTGACCATCTGTTCGACTCTCTCTGACTTGAGGAAGACGTCGTAGTACGACTGCACTGCGTTTTGGAATGCTTCGTCTGCTAGAATCTGGGTCTCGCCTTTCAGAAAAGCCTGCGAGATTTATTGAATTTTTAATAAACTACTCGTAGTTCATTTAACTCATGTTTTTGACACTTCATACTGACATGCAGTTTCAGTTTGTTTTTTCGTTTTATTTAATATTTGAGTACATATATTTTCCAATTTTCCATACATTGTGGGACATTGGAAATACATTTTGCAAAATGACATAACATAACATATTATTACACTTCAATTGTACACTAAAACAGAAATAATACATATCAGATTGATTTTACCAAAGTATCACAAGGTACAAAGTGAGACCGAATCGCTGAAAAGCGATCTTTTCCAGGCAGCCTAGGTGCCGAGGAGATGGTATTTTGATGAGTAAGATAGTTTAAAGTGTTGTTAAGACAAATAAAAAATACTCTTTTTGTATATTTACATATATGCATATAGAAATCAATTATCGCACTGCCTATGAATACTATGATATTGGTTAAGGAAAATTCCCAATATTACCAGATCGTGATAAATAGCCATGGCCTAAACAAACCAGGAGCGAAGGTCAATTCAATACAAATATCACTCAAGAAACCTTTTTCGTATCTAAATACAAGTGAGTAAAAATGTACTAATATATACATTTATTATTTATTAAAAAAGAAAATAACAAAAATCTATGTAAATAAAAATATGGAAACTTTTTTAAAAAAAGAAAAAAAAATCTATTATAATTTCAAACTTTTTTACATTGACTTTTTAGTTCAACAAGACATCATTGCAGTTTTAGTTGAAATAGATAAATAAATGAAAAAAAGAAATACCTGAAACCTAGCTTGAATAGTTTCAAGCTGGTGAGGTGTCAGCTTCGTATGTCGTCGCGTCATATCCGTCGGTTGCTTCGCGTTGAATGGATGAGCGATACATCGCGATACGAAGACATAAAGTTGCAAGCGACGCTTCTTATCCTCTTCGAGTTTTTCTATTTTCTCCTACAGAAGAGAACAAAGGTTAAAATAAAATGAAATAGTCTAACGTCGCTGTTACGTCATCGAAAATGCTCCACCGGGAAATAATTGATAGTGAATCGGTACGTCTTACCGACATTTACATTTTTAAGTGCACTTCTACGCTTCAGTATTTTTCAATTCATTTCAATATTACCTTGAACACTACAAGCTTAAACGCTTTCAAGATATTAAAAAAATCTACCTTGACTATTTTTTCATCTTTAGCTTAACACGAACAGCTAGAGTTGTAGGCACGAACAGCTAGAGTTGCAGGCAGATTTTTTTTTTAATACCACTATGTCGAGAAACAAGCGTACGGCTCACCTGATGGTAAGCGATTACCGTAGCTTATAGACACCTGCAACACCAGAATCATCGCAAGCGCGTTGCCGACCCAACTCCCCCCCCCCCAGGAGCTCTGTTCACCTTACTCACCAACAGGAATACAATACTGCTTGAAAACAGTATTATTTAGCTGTGATCTTCTGTAAGATTTAACTATTGCCATATTTTCTATTAGGTAGGCACAGTAGCTATATATATTTAAAACTAAAATCGTTCGACATTCTAATAATAAGTTTCAATAATAATTGCGTTTGCTCGAAAACGAAGAAAAGCCGACTTAAATTACATGGACAAGTTACAGAACGTAGGTAGGCGGTAAAACTGTCAATTAATACGCATTAAAAAGTACTCGTCAAATCTCAATCAATTAGACCACATGACACGCACCAGCTTTCGATTATAAAAGAATTATTAAAATTACTTCGCCCAGTAAAAAGCTAGTAAGTAACACATACAAAAAATACAGTCGGTTTGAGAACCACCTCCTTTTTTAAAGTCCGTTAAAAATGTTTATGTTCGCAGCTTAGAAAAGCTTTTCAAGATTGTGTTTCAATCTTAAAATGCTTTTCTAAATATTGTTAATCATAATTTCATTAAAATTGTCATGAAAATGTAGTTTCATTTTCATTAACTTTTCATATTCAAGAGAATGAAAAAAAAAATCTTCTGAATATTAATATAAGCTTAATTATGGATTTTTTTAAGTACCTCAACCTTACAGAAGATCACAGCTAAATAATACTACTCTCAAACAGAGTTGAGTTCCTGTGGCGAGTAAGGTAGTCAGAACTTCTTAAAGGAGCTGAGGGGGGGGGGGGGATAGGGTCGGGTCAACAACGCGCTTGCGATGCCTCTGGTATTTGCAGCCATCAACAGTTATCGCTTACCATTAGGTGAGGCATACGCTTGTTCAAAATATAATGGCAAAGTAATTGTCTAGAAAAAAGATTTCAAATGATGTATTCTGAGGTAGGGCACAGCAGGAATTTCCTGCTCAAAATCTGGAGCAGCCCGACCGGGGTAGTACCTCGACCTTACAGAAGATCACAGCTAAATAATACTGTTTTCAAGCAGTATTGTCTTCCTGTTGGTGAGTAAGGTGACCAGAGCTCCTGGGGGTTGGGGGTTGGGTCGGCAACGCGCTTGCGATGTTTCTGGTGTTGCAGGTGTCTATAAGTTACGGTAATCGCTTACCATCAGGTGAGCCGTACGCTTGTTTGCCGACCTAGTGACATAAAAATATAAAAATGATTACCTGTGGGTCTTGGTCCTTGTCAGAATGGCTCGTCCCGGAGGGGCTCGGGGAGGGCGCGGGCGCTTCCCCCGAGCTCGCGCTCCCCGTCGACGTCCTGCGTAAGAACGATCTAAACGATCTATAGTATTAAGTTGTCAATGTAAGCGATTCTTGTTCACACAAACTGACTCATTAGAAATATAAGGAAATAATCAACTTGGTACAAATAACTGACTATTTTTGCAGATATCCGAAACAAACTAAAGACTGTTGCTATTTTCATCTATTTTTGAATGTCTGATATTGTTTTAGTTTAAGTCAGTGTATGTAAACTTATGGTTATGTTATGACTCTACAAGCTGTTTTTAATAAAATATTTCGTACCGTCTTCAAAAATATATTACGCCTGGCATTATTACTCTGAAATAACCAAATACCATTTTACAAAAATTGACCTTGAAGAAATAATGATCCAAAATAACATAATAATTTTTAGACTCTAGTGCTTTGAATATCTTTCTTGACAAAGAAAAGAGATTGAAATCAACTTGGAGTCAGTGAAAAGTTGTAAGATAATCAATACAAAGTATTACTATTTTATTATTAAAGTATTTTATTTATATTTTAATTAAAGTATTATTATTTATTTATTTATTATATTATACATTTAATTATTTTTTATCTATTTATACCTTTTAATGCAATGAGTATTGCGCATGTGTTGGATATATGTATAATATATGGATTGTATATATTATTTAATTATATATTATATTATATTCTTAAGCTGCACAAGCCCTTAAATTAAGCTGCACAAGCACTTAAATTCAGCAAGCTCCTTTCTGGTGGGTTGTCTGGAAGAGATCACTATCTAGTGATAAGACCGCCCGTTGCATGCGACGTAATTATTAATTTTTTTTTCCCTTTAAGCTTTATACTTATGTAATTGTTATATGTTACTGTGTGCAATAAAGTTATTTATTATTATTATTATTATTTAAATTATGTTTTCCACATAATAATTTTTTTTACAAGTTCATAATATTATATTATGAATGTTCACGATATTTAGTAAAAAGCAGCAGTATTTTGAAGACGGTGTCATTATATCTAATAAAATATAAATCTTAATTATAAAAACTAAAACTATTATATACAGACTAAAATGAAAAGAATTATATAAAATATATAAAAAAACTGATCAAATCTTTGTGAAGTCTTATCACTTCAAACTATTTTGAAATTGATTATATGTACTATTTAAGACTTTGTAACTTATTTGCAGTAACTTTTATAGCGTACGTCTTGACTTCAAGAAAGGAGGTTCGACTGTATTTTTATATTTGTTACCTCATAACTTTCAACTTGATCGAGATCTGATGATCTACTTTTTGATTTATGTCTAATAATGCGTTATTACTCGACAATTTTTTCGTCTACCTACGTTGTATTACTGGTCTATGTAATTGGAGTCGTTTTTTAAGTTAACAAGCAAACACCATTATAGTTTGAAATAATAGATTCTCTAAGGTGACAAGAAAATAATTTTAGAAATAACACAATGAAAACAATAACGTAGTATAGATTTATATTTATTGTTAAGACTTAGAACTATTGTATATTTTACGTGTTTCTAATTTTCCTCATGTCATTAGCTCTATCAATGTAAGTTCTTATTTCAACTGTAAAGGTTTTCAAAATTGTAATTTTATTAAAAAAAATCTCTAAAAAGTAGTCTAGGAATCTAAGTAGACTAGTACTTCTAAATATTTCATAACTACAGTAAATTTAGCTCAACTCTGCAATGTTTCATGAGACGAAATGGACATGAGCCGTAATAAATAACATTAACTAATATAATAACTCCTTTTAGACAATTTAGTTCAAATACAAGGATTTACAGCAGTTCTAAATTTGAAATTATAGGTCTCTATGTTGTTTTGTCTTTAGTTTACATTGATTAAAAAAAAAAACATTTCTTTTCCCAAGAATGAAGTTATATTAAGGAAAAGAGTACTAGCATATACCACCATAGAAACATTTTTGAAGTTAAATGTCAAATGTTAGGATAATTTAAGCATAGCTTAAAGTATTCATAACTATAAAACATAAAAAAGAACTTTCAATTTAAATGCAGTGACAAAAATGTACTCCATCTAGTTTCACACACTAAAGATTAAGTACCTAAAGAAAA
The DNA here is from genome assembly GCF_905220565.1 of Melitaea cinxia. NCBI lineage: Eukaryota > Metazoa > Arthropoda > Insecta > Lepidoptera > Nymphalidae > Melitaea > Melitaea cinxia. Next base: position 2,535,444 of record NC_059419.1, on the reverse strand, counting down.
TTCATTTAAAAAAAGATTCAGAGATGCTTCTATCCTTTTGAATTGAAATAAATAGTCTAAAAGGTTTGAAAAATTCATTTAATCTAACTGAAATACTTACGCGTGTTGTGGGGGAGCGAGGGCGGCCGCCTCCCTCTGTCTGGTGGCTGGGTGGAGGGGAGCAGCGAGCGGAGCTGTTGTGAGAGGACTCGCCCCTGTTAGTTTAATATTTAATTATTAATATTATTTTAACATGTAATATTTTATGTTTTTAGGGTCTGTGTCACCGGTTTGTAATAACGCATATCCGTAACTTATAAACGAGATAAAATTTATCAGTAACAGATAAAACATACATAAAATCTATCATATAGAAAATTTAACATAAATATTATTTATTTAAAAATAAAATCGAAATGAAATTAAAAAAATTTTAAGTCTTTATTTAATAAATCAAAATTACATCAACTTTTAATAAATTAATTATAAACATTCACATTAACTACGCCACCACCGATTCGCGCCACACATCATCATTGTCAATAAAATCTTGAACAAAAAAAAAACTTTAGCTATTCAATTCTTATTTTCTTAAAAGACAAAAAATAATCTATTTTCTACAGTTTTATAAATATTATCCAATGTATTTTCACTGAAGCAAACTTTCCATTCGACCAAATCTGTAACAACAAGCAGTTTTGCACATTCGAAAAACTGTGATGCCTCTCTAATTTTGTTATCCCGCTTCATCGCACGCGTTTGATCCTTTAGATCTTTCTTTCGATTCATCTTAATATTATACGTCTTAGAATTTTACAACCTATTCAAGTTGAACGCTGATCATAGATATTCTACGAATACCATTGAATCTACTTAATGATGAAGTTGTAGTTAAATTTTTGTACTTTAGTATGACAAACAAGAAAAAAGCTCGTGTGATGGCAAGCAGTTACTGTAGCCATCTGTCTACCATCACGCCTGCATCACCTTTGAGAGATAGAACCTGTTGTTGAAGTAAAACTTCTGTACGCACGCTTGAATTGAGGAGTAAGCTGGTGAATGCGTGATGAGAATGTTACAAAAAGTATGATCGGGCGAGGCGAACGGAAGTTGAAAGGGAGATATAAGTTAGACGGAACCAAAGAAGTTTTACTTCAGTCGTGTGGATACACTCGTTTTTTAAACATTTTTGGATATCATATCAAAAATTGACCGCTCCAGCGGGGATCGAACCCGCGTCTCCGACTGACCGTGTCGGCGCTCTAGCCAATTAAGCTATGGAACGATGTACGCACTAGATTGAAATTTTTGATATGATGATTTTTATACTCGGTTTAAGCGAACCGTGGCGCAGTCTATAGTGAGTTTTTTACAGAGACCCGTAACTATTCAAAGTTTCATATTACAATGAAAATCTTTGACAGGAGACGACACCATGCTATTTTTAATTTGTACGATTTTATTTTTTATTTTTGTGTTACCCAGACATTAGGAATCAAAATTTTTGATATGATATTCAAAAATGTTTAGAACTCCTAATGTGTGGGTAACACAAAAATAAAATCGTACACTTTTTTTGTTTTTTTTTTTGTTCAGTTGTGTCTGCTTGTTTCTTTAAATTATTCAATTTTTTTCGTATATATTTTTAATGTTTCTATAAAGTGTTGTCTTGCATTTGTATTACAACTAATAATATTAATGGTCGAGCATTGACCTACAACTGTTAACATATTAAAAGAGCGGACTTGCTACAAATATAATAGATGTAGGTATACCTGGTAATCCTGCAGTTGATCCTCGTGGTAGTTCTGGTTTTCCTCTGACTGATGGCCGCCCTCCAGCTAGCGCTCCTGGTGGTACCACTAACACAATAAAAGTAATTAATAGCTAGATTTTTTTTAGTTAACTCTATATTTTGAACGTGAAAAAATACAATTAAATTATATTCTTAAGCAGATAGTTATTATTTTAATAATTTATGTTTAATTTATTGATAACAATTATAAAAACAGTTCTCAAATTACTTAAATGAGATGAAAATATCAGTCTGTTTAACGAAATTCTACCCGCATTTAAATACAAGAAGCGTTTTATTGTACAACTAATACTTGAGTTACGGGGTGTTTTAGCGGTTATTATAATTTACATTCGAAACTAAAATTTAATCTTAGTAATAAAATTACGAGCCATCTGACGTAAAGTACTCTATCCGTATACATTAACCCATTCTACTAGAGCTACCAAGGAATCATAGTAGACTTAATGGAAAATTTAAAGACTTGAATGGGGTAAGGAAAGGACGAGTTTCTGCATATTAGATATTCCCTGTTTAAGCTTACAAACGCACTACGTAATATGTATTTCTAGTGTCTTCATGTGTCTACTTTCTTGCATGTTCATTTTATCTGAAAATTTCGTACTAATCTAATTATCTGAAGACTACAGCTAGGTTCTATCAAGAAATTCTAACTTTATTTAAATCTTTATTGGAATAAAATAAGAACAATCGTAGATCACATCAAGTAGACTAGATTACCGTTCGTGTCCGATATATATCTATTTGTAGGTAAAACTTTAATTTCCTTTAAATATTCTGTTTTCCTTCCGTACATAATCTACTAAAATTAACATTTTGCCAATATAAACTATTTCAACATACACACACAAACCAGAAATGGTTGGCAACCTGACTAGTAAATTTTTACTAATTTTGACATTTCTAATTTTAATGCCGCCTGCCCAGCGTGGTGACTATGGGCAAAACACATGAGTTCACGTTATTTTTGGCGTAAACTTGTGGAGGCCTATGTCCAGCAGTGGACTGTAGAGGCTGTAAAGAAGAATTTTAATCTCGATTCTAAATCACACAAAAAATGGTATAAAAACGCAATTTTATATTTAATATTCAAGGAGTGGTCAACAAATGGGAGTAGCAAACTTTTCATAAAATCATAATTTCATCACATATTTTTTTGTATATGCCAAATTTGTGAAACGTGTAAAAACGCGGATAATGAATCGATAAGATCTGTTCGAATATTGCGAAAATATGGTCAGTATGTCGTTAGTTAGAATATTTAGCCTAGAAGTTAAATCATTAGTTTCGTCACAAAATATGATATTTATTCTTTTATTTTAGCTCCATCGCAATATAAATTGTTGAATTGAACATAATTGTATTTGCTCGCAAACGAAAAAAAAACCAACTTTAACTACATCGACAAGTACAACGTAAGTAGACGAAAAAATAGTCGTGTAAATACGCGTCATCAAAGATTAATGAAAAAGTAATAATCAGATCTCGATTAATTTAAATGGGATCACAAGACACACATCAGCTTTCGATTAAATCAAGAAGTATCAAAATCGGTGTACCCATATTGAAGGAAAGCATAAAAATTAGTAGTTAAGTACGTAACAAGTAATGCGGCATAATACAACGTAGGTCGACGAAAACATAGTCAAGTAAAAACGCATTATTAGATATAACTGGAAAAGTTGTTGTTAGATCTCAAATAAATTTAAATGAGACCAAATGACACACACCATCTTTCGATTGAAAAAAATTTCTGTCGAAATCGGTCCAACCAGTCACCCAGTAAAGTTCTGAAGTAACATACATTAAAAAAAGTACAGTCGAATTGAGAACCTTCTCCTTTTTTGGAAGCCGGTTAAAAAGGTAGACAAAATGCTTAAAGCATTATATTCCAACCAACCTTAGGATGATATAACATATACTTTATTCCGAATTAATCTCGTACGAAGTTCAAGATTTGTGCGAAGAATACGCTTCCATGAATTGAGCAGCAATTGCCGATTAGTGTTTAAAGCCTGAATTCAGTTCAAAGCCTTATATTGAATCCATTATTCGAACACGAGCCAAAGATTTTGGAATAGCTAAGAGTACAGAAAGATTTTTTTATTAATGGAGTCCCTTTTAGCTACTTCTTAAGAAACGATATCGCTTCAGACTGTAATATCCCACTACTGGGCATAGGCCTCTTTCCCCATGTAGGAGAAAGATCAGAGCTTAATCTGCCACGCTGCTGCAATGCGGGTTGGCGGATATATTCCCTACTATGACTAATGATCGCTTTCAGATGTACATGATAACAACTAGGACCGACGGCTAAACGTGCTCTCCGAGGCACGGTGGGGAGACCTACAAGGACTGCACAAACACCCAGACCACGGCAAACACCTGTATGGCCAATGCAAATGTTTGTCATGTGCGGGGATCAAATCCGCAACTGCCAACAGGTACAATCCATGGCTGTAACCGTTGCGCCAACGTTGTAAGAAATAATATAAGGCCCTTGATATGATAAAAATACAGGGACTGTAATCGTATGAAACAACGCATAAACAAAGCAATAAAGTGGGACTTCTTTTGTTATGTATCCGAAGATATCAAGTCGTATTAAATCGATATCAAACTATGACGCATTTTGGCGTTTTGCCAAACTTTTACCTAAAATCTTGAGAAAAGAAAATGGCGGATGTCGAGATATAATAAAAAGAATATTCGTTATACAGTAAGAGTAACCAATTTTCTCTGTAAACTAGCCAGATAGTGCAGTTTGCAGTGACTGTGCTTTCTTCACCAAAGGTTGTGAGGTCAATTCCCACTCCAACTCTGGGTGTCATATACTCGTATGTGTTTTATATATGTGTCACCCATTACATATAACACAAGCAATAAGTTGCTTCTGTTATACGTAATAAATTTCTCAATGGAACAAATCTAATGAATCACATAAACATATGGACCAATGCAGACCAAATTCTCATAACTTTTTATTTTTATTTTTATAACTCGGTATGTATCCGTTTTATATCTTACAGACGACCATATGTATATGTTAAACATATTTATTATTTATATACTATATCAGTTTATATAGCAATCTTTAGTGGGGTCTCAAATTGCTGAAATACTAGTACAGATGGTCTTCTAAAAGGTTGATAAAATATCTTAAATGAGTATTGTAAATTTGTTGGTTTCAGGTCACATGTTTGTGTCCAGAAAATGGATAACCATCAGCTGACGATAACGACAAGATTTTTTTAGAAACGGAATGTAAGTGCATATCCTAAGTAAGATAAAAGTTATTTAGAATGACAATTACAAAGGAAAGTTAATTAAAGTTATTAAATACTTTTTTGTTTAACCTTCTTTTTTATGGGCGAGTATTAGCATAAAACGCGACGATCTCCATCGGAGGACTTTTAGTTCTTTTGTTTTACTTCTTTATTTGAAAGCAGTTTTATTTAGCTGTGATCTTCTGTAATGTCGAGGTACTTCCCCAGTAGGCTTGCTCCAGATTTTGAGCGATATTCCCTGTTGTGCCCTTAGTAAAAATAAGGTGTAATAATTTTGATAATTTTTTTTTTGTAAATTAATACGCCGACCTCCTATACGTTGTATTACTTGTCGGTGTAAATTGATGTCGGTGTTTTTTCGTTTGCGAACGAACAAATACTATTATCGTAATACATAATCATGTAACTAATTATAAATAATCAATTAATAGCTTGATGTGACATAGCCTACAAGTTTCCACAATAATCGGTTATTTAACGCGATATATTAAGAAATTAACTTCAAGTTCCACATACAAGTAAGTGTCAAAATAGACTGCCTATGAATGTGTTCAATTCACAACTTTTTTTCATATGTAGTTCCCAAACTATTTATCGTGTTAGGTAAAAGATACACGGTCTTGTATTAGGATAATACGTAGGTACATATGTGTTGCGTCCTTGTATTCGGAACCTCTAATATTACGTGAATCAGTAATGAATTTTGTACATTTTTTTATAAGTTATTAAGACAGTAATTTAGTTATAATGAGTACATGAATTATGTAAAACTAGTCGCATATAATGTAGAATTAAAGGTTTTGAAGAATGTTCTGTGAATGATAAAAGTTCCATAAACATCGTAATAATTATATTTTTTTGTAGAGAAATTTATCAGCTAAGTTACAGTTAGGTTTCGTGGCATATTAGGTTTAAGACAACATTGCAGAAAAGACCTCTCAAATACCAGGTTATTTATAAAAAGTTTCAATTAATGGTGGTGCGTGTACACGCTGTGTGGGCTCGCACACTGGCAATATCGAGTTCGAATCCCACTAGTAATGGATATTTGTACAAATATTTCTTTACGGTCTGGTTGTCTGTTCTTGTATGTCTTCATCGTGTCTTGGAGAGTACGTTAAGTAGTCGGTCCCGATTGTTATCAATGACACCTGTAAGCGATCGTTACTCATAGTAGGGAACATATCCGCCAACCCGCAATGAAGCAGTGCAACAGCTTGGAGGACTAAGCTCCAATCTTTCTTCTACACGGAGAAATAGGCGTATTCCTAGCTGTGGGATGTTATAGGCTGAATCGTATTGTCGAATTGTAACACCATAGAAGGTACGAATTGGGGGCTTAAAGAGATGAAGAAATTAGTAGGAAAGTGATAAGAGATGAGGAAAAGTGGGAAGGAGTGTTAGCTTCTGGTTTTCCTATTTAATGTATATTTTTTTTTATAGTAGTCACTTCATGCCCATTTTTTACAAAAGTGTGGTACTACTGCGGTACTAACGTGTGGTGCTCTGATCGAGCCGATATATGAGTGTAACTAATGTAGAGACTACAGCTTGACTCGGTCATAAAATACATAAATAGACGATATGGTATATACATATTTGTTTTCTTTTATTCCTAAGATTTTGTGGGAAAAATCATTTTTATTCTCATACCGTTGTTATCCTTTATAGCTGCGCAATACAAAGCTATCCATCCGTATCGAGAATTTTCACAGAAGAAATAGTTGGGTATCTCGTCGAACCGACCTCACAAAGATTCAGCCTGTGTTATTAATCACCGAAAAAAACATCCGGCGGCTGCTGGACTGTTATTCGTACATATCTTCCTTTCATATGATTAAAGTTTATGCACTGTTTCTAAACGAATAATCTTGTACAAATCTTTACCTGGTAATTTAGCGGGCTGCTTCCTGTGTTCATCCTCACTGTCCTCTTCCGAAGAGCTCGGGTCGATCATGTCGCTGCTGTAACAATAAATAAATAAATAAAGTAACGACAAAATCCCATTTTCGCAGAATCTGTTAACGATATTATGGTATAAGCGTTTAGGTTTATAAGCGTCTGCCTGCCGTATTCCTCTCCTATAATAATTGGCAGCTTATTTATAGCCTAAAAGGAAGACTGTCTTTAGGGAAACTATACACACTTTCATTAACTCTAGCAATATGTGGTTCTGAATTCAATCTCATGGTGATGTAGTATCTTAGTGGCATCACGTTTTTCGTGACTGTCTTTCGAGTAACTTATTGCACTTCTGTCTCACTTGGCAATTTATAATTCTAACCAAATCTATCTATCACCCTACCTGTTTATTTTTTTGTCTAATATTTCATAACACTTTTGTAAAATACTAAATATAAAATAAAAAATACACTATCCACAAATTATATTAACGAAAAATTTACACGTTCGAAAAAACTACCAAAATTAAATTCTCAATTGGTTATTCACTTACTGTACGCTGTTGACACGAGCATGTAGCCAAGCTTCTAAAGGTTTAACTGATATTGTATATTTCACGATCGATATTGTACTCATCAAGCCACCGCATGTTATCATTTCACGCATCACACATATTAGATACCTCTCTGGATTATGTTTGGTTTGAGTACTTGATTTATTATCATTAAATAGTATTAAAAAAGTCGCTTTTCGCTGTCTGTATGCTTAGACATTTAAAACTATGCAACAGATTTTGATGCGGTTTTAATTAGTAAATAGAATGATTGCAGAGGAAGGTTTATATGTATATATATAATATAACCGGCAAAATGCATGTACGCATATATCTTTCGAATGACTGCACCAAATTGGATTTTTTTTGTATTCGTCACGAAAAGGTTTGTATAAAGGAGAATTCTAGATGACACATTCACGAAAAAAATAATGGCAGCCCGAAGTTCGCCCGATTAACACGACACGCACCAATTGGATAATTATTTTTTGTTTGTCCGCTCTGACAATAAACAACACATATTTAAAAAAAATATAAATACTAAGCTTGTAATGACACTGTAACCAGGTTCATTTCAAACATATAATTATATTTCTCTAATGACGATGTGTGCGATGAGGAACATAGTAATATAAAAGCGTGAAAAAAATAATTCAAAGGTATTTCGTATAAACAGTATATATATATTTTACGTTGTAAATAATAAGAATTAGAACTAATTAACGCTTCACATTTGAAGGATCCCCCAGTAGGATTTTCTCCTGTGTTGGGGGTCCGGAAACATACACAGTCCACAAACACAACGCCCAGACCACGACTAACATCTATATGGTCGAAACAAATGTCTGTCGTGAGCGGGAATCGAACCCGCGACCGCCAGCGCAACATCCAGTGCCATCCATTACCGCCACACTAACTTAACTGACACACATGTAGGGACAAAAAAATTCTAGAAAAATAAAAATTAAATTTATCATTATTCAATATTAATAAACGCATGTGGATTTAGAAACGAAATATTTATGGGCGTATGTATTGTAAGTGTATTCGAAATGTGGTATTCCTGTAGAATACTACACATGACTTATTAATTTCTGTATAATTATGTCCTAGTAGAATTGGCTATGACACCACACTAATGGAATTTTCCAGATGAGTCACAGTCCCAATTGCCTGGCTGAAAATAAACAAATACATGGTATTTTTATCAGTTGTTGGTAAAACTATTAGATCTATTATATAAACATCGCACATGTCTAGAGCTAACTCGGATTTTTTTTGTACGTCTATTCTACAGGCTGTGTAGCTACGGTAATAAAGAATATAGCCGAAGACGGGCAGCAGCATCTTCGGTGCGACAAAACCAGCCCTGCGGTCACCGTCTGTGGTGCTTGTGGAGGCCTATGTCCAGCAGTGGACTGCGATAAGCTGAATTCATACAACAACCGCTCTCGTGTAGTTTAAGTAGTATCCTAAAACATCCAAATGCGCGAATGCGTAAGTCCATTCTGAAAAGTAGGTAGCTCATTACGCACCGCAGATTTCAAAATGTTATTGCAAGAATTCAAAACCTTAACAACTATTTAATCAAAATTTAACTAAGCTAACTGACTAATTACAATTTGTTTGTCGAAATTCGTAACAACTAAACAATGATGAATGCTAATTGCCAAACTTTCGCCGTTTTCAAATCGACATAGATTTTGTAAAGTTTCAAAGTACCCTTAACCTAAAATATAGTAGTTTGGCCCTAGACTAGGAAAAACCGAATTATGGGGTTTTTGGGGGTGGAGGGCGGAGGGTGTAGAGGAAGCTATACAAGGTAACACTGCACACTTCAAAACCCCATAGTTATGGAGATATCCATGGTTAAAGTTTTGAGATTAGAGGAAGAATTTAAAGCTGTTATAATACCTTTGAGCTCCGCGTCTGACTTCACCTTAGCCCTGGCGCTATGCGCCGTTTCGCAACTTTATAATTTATTTTCGAACAGGAGTACGTAAAAACGGTCTCGACTCCAAGATCAACAAACGATACAACGTGCGGTAACCATGCTTAGTTCCGTAGCTTTCAGATGTTATATTCACATTTCGCACTTGATATTAACATTTCAGACGTTAAGTTATTTTTTTCACACGGTTTTTTAACAAACGATACAACTGATGTTTAATGACTGAGATAAAGACGCTTTAAAAAAAATGGCGCGCCATTTATCGTTTCGCTTCAATGCAATGTAAGCATAAATTTATTGTTTTTGTTTAAATAACTGTAAAGGCAAAGGTCTAAGACCATACAGCCTTGTTTTATGTTATGTTTTTTTATTAAATATATTTTATTTTTATTTACTCATAAAATTACGTTGATAAACGGTGTAATTTTTAAATTAGATAGGTTAGGGGGGTTTTTTTAGTAACAAAACTATGTCTATAAACGGTGTAATTTTTAAATTAGATAGGTTAGGGTTATTTTTTTTAGTAACAAAACTGTCTATAAACGGAGTAATTTTTAAATTAGATAGGTTAGGGTTATTTTTTTAGTAACAAAACTGTCTATAAACGGTGTAATTTTTAAATTAGATAGGTTAGAGTTATTTTTGTTAGTAACAAAACTGTCTATAAACGGTGTAATTTTTAAATTAGATAGGTTAGGGTTATTTTTTTGTAACAAAACTATGTCTATAAACAGTGTAATTTTTAAATTAGATAGATTATGGTAATTTTTTTTTATTCATGTCATGTTTTTCACTTCACTATATTTTTTATTTATTTATTTATTGTCATATAAAATGAACTAAAATATTGAGTAATTTTCGTATATAACAGTAAATAAATAAAAATAAAATACATTTCAGTGAAAAACATAACCTGAAACAAGGCTGTATGGTCTTAGACCTTTGCCTTTACAGTTATTTAAACAAAAACAATAAATTTATGCTCACATTGTTTTGGAGCGAAACGATAAGTGGCCTGTCATTTTTTATTAAAACATCTATTTCTCAGTTGTTAAACATTAGTTGTATCGTTTGTTAAAAAACCGTGTGAAAACGTTAAATTAACGTGTGAAATGTTAAAATCATGTGGGAAATATGAAAACAACATGTGAAAACTACGGAACGGAGCATGAGTAACGTAAGTTGTATCGTTTGTTGATCTTGGAGTAGAGATAGTTTTTATTTTGAAAATAACTTATGAAACGTAAAAAAACTTGTGAAATGTGAAAATAGCGTGTGAAATGTTAAAAAAAACGCATGTGAAATAGGAAAATAACGTGTGAAAGCTACGAAATTCTTCTTCTAACCTCAAAACTTTAACCATGGATATCTCCATAACTATGGGGTTTCGAAGTGTGACAGTGGTACCAGGGGTAGCGTTCCCCACCCTCCACCCCCTCTTCCTCCCACGGTCCCGTAATTCAGTTTTTCCTAGTCTAAAGTTTTACCTAGTGTTTTAGTTTATGTAACTGCCATAAGTACAGAAGTGGTTCAATGGTTTTAAACTGGTTTTTGGGGTTTTATATATGCTGTTCCCAATACCGCTAGAATTTCAGGGTCAAAATCGTTATCAGATTTAGTGGATCTCCTCTTTTACAATTATTATTATTATTGTTATAATCAAATCACGTACATAAAGCACTACTACTTTTAAACTTCAGAAACGACTACTTATTATAAAAGTTTCAAAGCATAAAAGAATGTTATGAAACGTCTGTTTAAAAATACTAGCGTATAAAAAAACAAGTTGAAACACAAAATATCTTCTACCTTTACATTGGGATACACCTTTGTATGTACATATATTTTGGAATGCAAAGATTTTTCGGGACATTTTGTATGGACGTTGTACCCTTTATAAATTAACGACTAAACCGCTGTAAACATTTTCCTGTGAGTAAATTGCTGGTTAGGAAACTTGTATTTTCTATTCATTTTAATAGTCTAACGTTAAAGGCAATTTTAGTTTCCATTAAATATGTATCCAAAGTAGATATTTTTTGGGTAAATTTAATTTTAATCCAGGTAAATCAAATAGCTTCACAAAAATTTTCACTTTTTTATTAAACTTTTCGAAGATTGATTGACGTATATGGACGCTACTCGTGGTTCCACCTAAACTTTCTTATTTTTTTTTTAATTAATTATTATTGCACTGTTTCTCCCGCTTAACGAAGTGCTTTCTCCTAATCATGGGTTGACTGAAAGTGATATTTTTCAGAAATAAGTCACCTTTAGATAATAATATTTTGTTTAGGCAAATGTTTTGACCTTTATTATTAGTATCGATATCACAAAAATAACAAATACGCGTCATGAAAATATTGTGTTATTGTATTATGTATAAGCAACAAATCGGTAATATTTTTCCTCAACTTTATCTAATAAAAACCTTCTTCTAATATCGGCTACGAACCAGAAAACTGCACCTAATTACAACCCATTAAGGCGTAAATTGGCTTAATAAATCGTCTTGTTAAGCGTCACGTTGGCAGATTATTACGTCATAATGTTCTCTTCATAAAAATGTTCGGATACAACGCAAAGGTGTTTTTTTAGCTATTTCGGTACATTTCATCATGGCTCATTTTTTATACAAAATATATTGTAGGGAAAAAATGTATGTACAACAATAAATTAATATTATCGTATAAATTTAAACATATGATGATTATTACATATCTGTATTGTAATGATTTTGTAATAATTTCAAATATTTTATACGATTTTTATAAAAATATCTTTACAATGAGTAGTGATTTTGACTATTTTTGGTGCTATGGATCTGTGTTTACTTTTTAATGAATTGTTTGTAAAATCAAATTAATATTGTATTATACATTTTATTTTATATTTTCATACTTATTGTAAGCAAATAATTATTTGAGAAGATTGCCTTTTTATTTCTTAAATACGGATTGTCAAAAGCATTTGTTTCCGGTCGTTGGTTATAAATAGTTGTTGGCTTATTAAAAAGGGCAGTCTTCTGATATCAACGGCACAGAATAGAAGTCGAAAAAGAAGTTGTAATAAGGTCCCTGCGGCAAATAAGAGCCACCTTAATTCAATACTTAATATTTTAAACATTTAAAAGTTGATAACAAAAAACAAGACATCAGAGAAATATTTTTTTTATTATTAATCAAACCAAGTACAATTTTTTGGATTACTATTATAATTTTCGTCTACAAATCAGTTTTTTAAAAACCCTCTGTGTGGTCCTTAATAAACCCTGGTGGTTTAAAAAGGGCCAAATTTAAATAATTTTTGTTTCACTTATATCAGCACTATTATTAAATTTTCTTGTTTCCACTAATTATCATTTATCACTTTCTTTACGGATCACGCTCTAGATGAATTCTAACTAATCAAAAATATATCGATGGCCCTTATTAGAATAAAGTAACCAAAATTCGCATTAAAAAGCATTACGAAAATAAAATAAAAAATATTAAATATATTTAAGAAGAATTAGCGCGTAATAATATCAAAAGCTTTAATAAAAACAAATAAAACTAAAACTTTTTTTTTGTATAAAAAATGTGGCCCTTATTACACTAATGAGATCAATCATTATAAAATCCAGTAGAAATCAGTTTTATCGTTATGCTTTATTTTACAGCTTTGATCAGCTAATTGCACATAGGGCATTGAAAATCAATATCATCTTTTGTCAGGCCCACGCATTCTTCATGGAACCATTTTTGGCATACTGGACACTGTCGCATGTCTTTAAAACTCTCTGTATTACAAGCATGACAGTACCATTTGTCAAAAGTGTCATTTAGTGTCCGTTTCTGTTTTCTATTTTTTAATTCCTGTCCTTTAAATTGTTTCTTTTCTTTATTTCTTCTAATAGGACGAAATGTTTTTGGACATCCTTTCGTCCTTACCTTTGCCTGCTGTGGCAGTTCACTATTTGTTTCTTTCTCACGTTGGTGTTTTTCATCAACTTTTTCAGCAAACAAATACTTGGTTACAACCCGTGCTTTATAATTGATGGCCTTACGTCTTGGCTTATTTTGTTTCACCACAGCTAAATTCGGCGTCGGTATCAGCTCCTGAAATGGAGACTTTATGACTTTTTTGGCTTTTATTATCGATAGCGGCAAGTTGTCTTCAGAATCACTTGCTGTGTAGAGCCATCACGTACTTGTCTTATACTGTAGAAGTCAGTATATGCTGTATTCTTCTTGGGAGTTTGTTCTTGCCTTGATATTGGATCTACATTTTTATCAACAAAGGAACTGTATATATCACGGATATTTTGAGGCGTAAAATTTTGTGGCGGAACAAGTGATTCTGCAATAAAAGTATCAGATTCAGAGCTATCAATTATTAGTCTTCTTATCGATGCAGCATATTGGCTTAGACCTGTTAGTGAGTTTGAATTTACAAGATCAGAATCAGATGAGCTGTAATCAACTAAACGTTTTTTTACGGCTATCGTAGATAAAGCGGGTGAAAAGTCATTCTGATATAACAAAGATGGTGAATATGGGTAATGATCGTCAAAAAAGGTCATGTCAGAATCTAAACTACTAACATCGGGACTTTTCACTACATGCCGGTAATTTATACCACTAGGACCAGGAGTTGGCGAATTTTCCAAAGGCATATTACTATTTTGATCAAAAACTGTCTTCTCAGAATGTGGACGATCATCAGCAAGATTTTGTGATTCTAAAAAGGAAATAAATAATAAGCTCAAGCAAAGCAAATACAGATGAAGTAAATAAAACTTACAATTATTTATTGGTTTAAGTATTTAAATGTTTCACTTAAGTTTTTAATTATGACATTATATAGGCATTGTAAGTAATGAAGTAATGAGCAACGCTTAAAAAATATATTATGGGAAATGTAGAAAAAGGTTATGCAAATGTCTAAAAAAATATTATTCCACTAGTTTAATAAGGTCCGGGCAGGGGCTCTATTTACCGACCACCTAAGTGGCACTTATTAGACCATGAGAGTGATTTTTAGGCTTTTCTTTGTAAAATTGTTAATTGTCAATAAAGCGATTAAACTTACCTTGATTAGTCAACTCTTATGATTACTTTTTACTATAAAACAGAAAAAAATTACAAACAGCAGACTATTTTACACACAATTTATAATGTTTATGGAGAGATTTTTACTAACGGGTGACGTCCACCAGCTGTTCGGACAATTTTTTGGCTACTGACAAGATGGCGGATCGTGCTATCACGTGGCAATGAAATTAAGCTTTCCTATTGGTTCTTTATATGTGTGCGCAAGGGCCATCTTATAAATACTTTGGAAGTGTATTTTTGGAGTAGTGGCCCTTGCAATACGCCGGCTCTTATTACTCGCAGGTACCTTAGTAAAGTTGAAGTAAGTTGTGTGAAGTGGAGGATATCAAGTGTGAATAAAGTTATTTGTAACAACTGGATTTTGTTATTTCTCAACAGTATGTATAAATTAAACTGAAACTCTATGTGTTATATGGCACCGTTTAGTCTATTTTTTTTTTCAAATTATTTTTTTAATATTTTATATAAGCTTCTTCTGAAAAGGAAAATTAACGTTTCCGACCTATTTAATAAAAAGCCTCGAACAATATTGATTCAATAGTTCTCATGAAGCGTATTTGATTTTGTTTTTTATTAATTTCTTTAGTATACTTCGTTTTCAGTGGTAAAAAATATTGGTCAGTTGGCATGTTTTACGTGAAATCGCGAACACTTATACTATCGACAAATTGTCAATTATCTATTTAGACTGCAGCAAACTAACGAAGTAAGCTTATCTTTTAACTTATATCAAGTCCATTGTTGTGGTTTATTATTGCAATAGCACACAGTTTATTATGTATTTTTTGAGTACTTTTAATCTTCATAGGTCTCTGAAATCAAACAGTATTCACCGAGGTGAAAAGCGTATTTTAATAAGAAATGACCGGTAGAAATGAAACTAAAATGAAACTAGAAAATTGTTTGAGTATAAAGAAAATGAAATCACTCACACAGCGTTATTAAAATTGTCCCGTAGCAACACTAATTGATTCACCCGTACAGATACAAGGAGTTCTCAAAGCCTGTCTGAAAAGTAAATTTGTTTTCGGTTTCAAAGCTTTCATCTGAACATTTCTGGAGGCTACGTTCACTTGAATTAATATTAAAATGTTTATTCATTTTATTTGCTTCGTATTTACAAATATTTCGGTTCTTTAATTATGTTAATTTGTTTTCGATAAATTGTTTTCATTTTGATAGCTTTCTTACATCCGCCTGTAATAAAGATCTCTCAGAATAGATAAGATTGTTAGAAGATTGTTGTTTTTGTCATATCCATTTAAACTATTCGAACAGAAACCTAATTCACATTTCCCCTGAATATTTTGATAATATACCAATAGTTTAAGCCTACAGAAACTGTCTCCCACTTTCTCTACCCTCCCTCCTCACCCTCCCCTCTCTCTAATAAGATATTAAATTTAACCAGTAGGACTCTAGGTAAGTTTCACAGATAACAAATAGAAATTTCTGATTGATAAAGCGAAGTTGAAATATGACCCTTTAAATATGACCTTTTTTATAACTGACCCTTTTATTGTTTGATACTTTTGTCTGTTACATACTAAATGAACATTTTTAATAGGTAACTTGAAATAAAATATTATTATACACTTTTAAATCGTGGTAACAAGACATTTATATATGTACATATGTTTTTATCAAAAAGCCAGACTCATAAATATGTTTATAAATATCCAAAGCTTGTTAAAACTTGAGGCCGCATACTTGTAGATAAAGATACGTAATTCAAAAAATGTTTTTGATGTTAATCTGAGATTATTCAAATAAGACTTTCAATCTTGAAATACGTCAAAGGAAATATACGTACCGTTATTAATTATATTCTCTAAGAAAAAAAAAATCTGTATGTAAATTATTGATGAAAGGCAAGTATTTTTAAGATAAAAAATTTCTTTTATATTTATAAAGAAGACGTCAAGGCGTCAGATATCGTGCCTACGCTCGTCTAAATAAATATTTTCGTCAATTCGCAAATATTTACTTCGTTATGTTTTTTTTAATATTTTGTATTACTTACAAACAAATTGGTTTTTGAAATATATATCGGAAAATAAATTATGGAACTTATTTGAGAAGTTATAGATAATATAAGAATTCAGGCGTTTTGGAGTTTTAATAGCTATAGGGCTAATTCAAAAAGTACCTATTTATATAAAGAAAAATATTACTTGTGGTCTTTAGAAATTTAGATATTATTTTATAAAAATAATTTTTTTGGACGAAAAAGAAGAATAGACGACCGTATGTGTACGTTAAAAATGTTTATTATTCCGTGAAAGGTAACTGGTCGCGTTCGAAGTAGCGTTTGTAGCAAGTACCTATATGTTTCTTTGTATAGCCACAGTAGAGATGGCAAAGGAGATGAAAAGAATGGCGGAAAATATATGCCTCTTATCCTAAATTACATCTGCCATTTGCAGTCGAATCGCTTGAACCGTGGATAATAATAGAAGAAAATATATGTCTTGTCTTGTATAAGGTTTTTATAGTAATTTTAACAAGATTCCCTACATGTTCTTACTTTTGCCTTCACTACAAGAAAGGCATAGTTTAATGTTGGTAAATATCTATGGTTATAATAGAAATGTAATAGAAATTAATTCTGTTTATTAAAGATATGTTAAATTTTTTGGAGGGTATTTTAGAATTAAGATTATAATGAAGATATAACGTAGTGGCACCAATCGTCGACACTTTAAGGAGATAGTGGACTTCTTTATAAAATTAAAGGTCATTTAGTTATCTTTAAACCAAAAGTAACGATTGAGTATGGTAAGGTATATTCTTGATATAAGAATAGGATGTAATATTTTTATTAACTATATCCGGATTAGAAAAAAATCCTAAAAATGGAAAAAGTGTATAAATCTCCAATCATCGACACCGAATCTCCAGTAATCGACAGTTACCAATTACCGACTCCCAGTTATCGACTATTACCTATAATGTGTATCTGCCAAATCGCGGCCTCCTTAGTGGGTCGTTAAAATAAAATTAACAGTTTAATAAGTATTCATCACCAATTTTTTCGGAACCATCTGTAAGAACCAATCATCGACACATTATTTCCCAATAGTCGACACTTGTCGATTACTGGTCTCTCGACTTTGTTTATTTTACTTCAAATATCTACCAAATACGCAAAGTAAGAAGAACTACATTCGCTTGTCAAACGAAAAATGTTTTCAAAAATTATTATCGACCCGTGTCGATTATTGGTAAAAGTCAGTTTATAAAAACCAGTGATCGACACCAACATTATACTAATATCAAAATAACCTTAAACTTTCGTTAGAACAAAAATCGATCGTATAGTTCTTATAATAACCCGTGAAAAACATAAAATCCAAATATGTTAGACTACATTAGTATAATTAATAAAAAAAATGTACCCACTTCCTTAAGGATTTCACTAAGAAATGTTGTAATTTTCACCGGTACTCCAGGCGCAATCAGTTGTCACACCGTCATTTTAAAAAAAAAAGACGGATATCGCTCAAAAGTCACTGGGAGCCAATCAAAAGTGTGCTATCTATGGTACAGTTTTGCTATATTAAGAAATCGTTTTCCTACTCTTATTTTATTGAATCAAAATATAAAGTGTCGGTTATTGGGTCTTGTCGGTCATTGGTGCCACTACGGTAATTGCATTTTTTCTGTCTTTCTGCCCCTTGACTAGGCATCACGGCAAAACTACCGACTTACCGAGTGAATTTAAATGATATTTGGCATGATTTAAATCCGTATATGGAACAAGCCGTTAAGCTTAGCTGTTTACCCAAAATCGAGACAAAAAATACTTATAAATCTTACTTTAATACCATAGGTATCAAGACATAGTATTAGACAAATAACTACAACACGGATACATCAAACCTACATTACTATCCTTTGCGTGATAAGAAATATGGCGTTACATACAGACTGGGTTTTAGAATAGCAACGCTTGAGTTGAAGGGCACTTACGCGTTCAGTTTTTTTTTTTAATTTTTAAATTTTAGCCAGCATCCAGTTTTTTTTCAAGTTTTAGCCAGGCACGGGGAAAATGTTTACGTTCATAATCCTTTATAAAGATTATTTTTAATAAAGTACATGGAGGTTTATTGCAAAAAAGAAGGAAGTTCTCAATTCAACTGTATTTTTTATGAGTTTGCTACCTCAAACTTTTTTACTGGATTTACGATTTTAATGATTGTTTTTTACTTAAAAGCTTGTGCATGTTGTGGTCACATTTAAATTTTAATAAATGTTATATATTTTATATTGAAGTCGTTTTTTTTAAAGTTTGCGATCAAACACAATTATTTTTGTACAAGGAAGTTTATTTAGTATTGTGTAATATTCTTGTAAACACATCGCACCTTTAATAAAACAAAGATGTAACTCAAAATTTGTGGATTTGGAGATTTTACAAGAAAACCTGTCTTCGTCGCGTAAAGAATAGGTAGACTTCGACTCCGGCGTTTTAACTATAAGATACAGAGAGATACGCGAGTGTTGCTCTCTTTTCTATGAACTGGAACTGACAAGTCAGTTCTTATAAAGTGGCGTGATTCAGAGATGCACCGGCAGTGAGCGGAGATTAAAGTGCTGCCGTTTTGAGTAACATCAAATAATTCGATATTAGATTAAAAGGGATTTAAAATAAAAAGATGATTTTTGTTATACTTCATTCTCTCAGAAAACGCATTTGATAATGATGTGTAACATTTGGATTTACTTCGGTTTTGTTTTAAAAATTGACAAATTTTACAAAGTTAACGCCTAACACTTCAGTTTTATATTGAAATATATGCCTTAGTTGTTGGAGTAATTGGTTAAGTATCACTTTATTGTAATAAATAAGGCTATTTATAAAAGTCACTTTTGTTTACTTCTTTTTATTATTTAGAATGACGAAAGATAAGTAAAAACTTTCAACATTAATTCCCTTTTCGTGTAAAAGTTAAGAATAACTTGTAACTGTTGTGCTTATTTGTATAGGTTTTGAAAACGGAGTCGTCTTAGAGCTCACAATTTTTGTTAAGTTTCAGCGTATCGAGCGTAAAAGTTATAAGATAAACATAATAGTGTATCATTACAACCTATACAGTCCACTGCTGGACATAGGCCTCCATAAGCTTTCACCAAAAATAGCGTGAACTTATGTGTTTTGCCCATAGTCACCACGCTGGGCAGGCGGGTTGGTGACCGCAGGGCTGGCTTTGTCGCTCCGAAGACGCTGCTGCCCGTCTTCGGCCTGTGTATTTCAAAGCCAGCAGTTGGATGGTTATCCCGCCACCGGTCGGCTTTTTAAGTAATATAATAATAGTGTAATAAGTTATAATTTTTTTTCATCTGGTTACTGTAATTAATGTGAAAGTTTATGAGGATGACGTATGGATGGATGATTGTTACTCTTTTATGGCAAAACGACTGAATAGATCATTGTCATTCAACAATGCTGCTATTTTGACGTTAAATAATTATGATTATTATTAATCCTTAAAATATACTACAGTGTTATGAATTATTGTTATTTTAGACTAAAGAAGTTATGCAGGTTGAAGAGGAAAATCAACAAAATACATATATCTCCAGAGGCCAAAAATGTAACTGCAGAGCTGACGAAAATGATGACACCGACTTAATATTTTACTGTCACTTATGAGTTGACGAGAAAAATGACACCTAAATAATACTAGCCATTTACAGTCCTCTAGTTCGTCTTCAAGATCATCTTCCTCTAGTTCCGATTCATCTAGCTCATCATCGTCAAGCTCTTCTAGCTCATCTTCATCCAGTTTTTCAAGCTCCAATAGTTCAATGCCTACCCAAAACCCTGCCCCACAAAACTTTACAACGGATTGTGAAGAAAAGACGTCTTACACCAATTCACCACAAAATACTGAGCAAAATATGAGCAAATTCAGCTGAGAGAGCGACGAAATTACAATAGTGTGGCCAGTTACAATATTTCTCCAGTATAATACACAGATCTAAGTGACGTCGACCTGAGTGACGACGATGCACTGTAGATTTTAATACGTAGTTTAATAAGCCTGTCAACAGAAGAAATTTTATGTTTGAAAATCAAAGTTCTTCTGACTCTGACTGCAATAATAAACCAAATATTTGTCAGTCAGTTCAGCCTATTGCAATGCACTGCTGGACATAGGCCTCCCCAAGTTCGCGCTAGACATCCCGGTTTTCCGCAATCCTCATCCAGCTTACACCGGCAATCTTAGGTAGATCGTCGGTCCAACGGGCCAGAGGACGTCACACACTGTGTTTGCCAAGACGCGATCTCTTCTCCAGGACGCGTCTGCTCCAACAGCCACTGGTCCTGCGCCACAGATGACCAGCCCACTGCCACTTCAACTTGCTAATTCTGTGGGCTATATCGGTTACTTTCGTTCTCTCGCAGTAATCTCGTTTCTAATCCTATCTTTGAGGGAAACCCCAAGCGTGGCCAGTTCCATTGCACGTTGAGGGACTTTATATTTGTGGACCAGTCCCTTCGTCAGTGTCCATGTCTCGGCTCGGTAATGTTAACACAGGCAGGACGTATTGCTCGAAGATTTTTGTCTTCAAGCATTGCGGAATCTTCGAAGTGAAGACTCGACGAAGCCTGCCAAATGCCGCCCAGCCCCACCGAATTCTCCTATCGGCCTCCTTCTCAAAGTTGTTGCGGCCTAGTTGGATAGTATGGCCTAAGTAAATATAATCCTGAACAACTTAGAGAAGGGTACCATCGACCGATACCTGTCTCGGTATGACTTGGTTGTTAGACATAACTTTCGTTTTGTCCAAGTTCATACAGAGAACGACACGTCGGGAGGACTCGTTTAGACCGGCTAGCATTTGGCCTAACTCATCTAACGTGTCCGCAAAGATGACGATATCGTCGGCGAAATGAAGGTGAGATGTATTCACCGTTGACATTGATGCCTTGTTCAAGGTCTTAAAGATATCCTCCAGCGCAGTGGTAAACAGTTTCGGTGATATTACATCTTGCTGTCTAACCCCACGCCGCAGGGAAATAGGTCTTGTTATCTGGTCCTGGACATGAACGGTCATCGTCGTTGCGTCGTACATACATCTCAGTACCACG
This sequence comes from Melitaea cinxia, assembly GCF_905220565.1. NCBI lineage: Eukaryota > Metazoa > Arthropoda > Insecta > Lepidoptera > Nymphalidae > Melitaea > Melitaea cinxia. The sequence goes on along the minus strand of NC_059419.1, from coordinate 2,513,761 downwards.
ATATATAGCCAGTCGATATGACATCTCTGCAGAGAGTCCAGGACAGCCCAGGTCTCGACACAGTTGAAGGCTTTCTCGCAGTCCACAAATTCCATACACAGCGGCTGATTATATGTCTCTGTCTTTTGAATAATCTGTCGAACAGTATGGATGTGGTCTACGGTGTTGTAGTCATTTCGAAACCCAACCTGCTCTGGTGGTGGAATTCGTCGAGTCTTATGGCGAGACGATTCAAATGTGCAGAAAATATTGATTGCGACGGTATTTAACTTAGGGTTTCACCAACCGAAAAAAGGTCAGTGTGATATATGTGTATCATATGATAATTCAAACAATGAGCAAAAACAAGATGATAGACAATATAAGAAAGAAGAGACTGCTGATTTTTATACTATTTACTAGCTGACCCCGCAAACGTTGTTTTGCCATATATGATAACTTAGGGGTATGAAAAATAGATGTTGTTCGATTCTCAGACCTACCCGATATGCACACAAAATTTCGTGTGAATCGGTCTAGCCGTTTCGGAGGAGTTTAACTACAAACACCGCGACACGAGAATTTTATATATTAGATTATTTGTGGTTAGTAATTATTTGTGATTTTAGGAGATATTTACTAGAGACTCATCATCATCATTACAGCCTATACAGTCACTGCTGGACATAGGCCTCCACAAGTTTACGCCAAAAATAGCGTGAACTCATGTGTTTTGCCCATAGTCACCACGCTGGGCAGGCGGGTTGGTGACCGCAGTACTGGCTTTGTCGCACCGAAGACGCTGCTGCCCGTCTTCGGCCTGTGTATTTCAAAGCCAGCAGTTGGGTGGTTATCCCGCCACCGGTCGGCTTTTTAAGTTCCAAGGTGGTAGTGGAACTGTGTTATCCCTTAGTCGCCTCTTACGACACCCACGGGAAGAGAGGGGGTGGCTATATTCTTTGGTACCGTAGCCACACAGTACCCGTAGCCACACAGTACTAGAGGCTAATTGTACCTAATTCTTATAATAATGTATAGTTTTTGTTTTGTTTAAAAAACAATATTTGTAGCCATAAAGAGATATATAAATATCGAAAGATTAATAAAAATTTGTTTAATTTAAAAAAAAGGTGATAAATTTCAGTTTTCGTTTTATAAAAAAATGATGCATTAGTACATACAACATCATAATTACAATTAAATAATCATAAAACGAAACATTGTGATTTATTTTTAAAACTTTTTGTTATGTTTTAATACTAAAGAGAATTTTTTTGAAATACTACCTAAAATATTAAGTAATTTTTGGCATAAAGAGATTTAAGTCGGAACTTTTTTTTCATCTCCATTTTACAGCTATTATAGATTTTAACACAGTTGTTTTTCTATTATTCTATTAATCTCTGTACTTTAAACTACTGATATCAATAATAAAAGTCATTAAAAGCATTACAAATAATTGGTAATTTTTAATCAAACACAATGCGGAAAAAGTGCTAAACTTCAAACGCCAATTCCCACAAATTGCGATTTTTGAGTTACATCTTTGTTTTATTAAGGGTGCGACATATTACGTATAATAAAATGACACATTGTCTATTTATTAAAAAAACAAGCACTTCTTTTTCCCGAATAAGTTCTTTTGTATATTTCTATACAATAGTATCCCTATGTGTGAATAGTAAAGGGTTCAGTATTTTTATTATGAAAGAGTTAAAATTGGCTTTTTACGGTGTAGCTTTTGACACTGTTTGAATAAAGGGATGGAAAGTAATCTATGTTTATTCTGAATCCGTGGTTATATATTCGACATACCTAGTCAGGTTATTTCATTTCATTTTCATTTTATTTAATTGGGGTAGCTTACAGCTTATTATAATTATAATTAATACAGAATTAACTCTAAAACTATAATTATAATTAATATAGAATAAAAATCAAAAAGGGCAATAGGTGAAACCTCGAGCAACGCTCGTAATATATCATTTAAGGAATGCGGAATTTGAGATTTAAAAAACGCGTAAACCTTTTTTGAATTGGTCCAAATGAATTAATATAAATGTCGTATTTATGATTCCAAATGATATATATTATTTATCGAATCGACAACGTTATTTTTCTTTTGCGCAGAAGGAAATATCTTGCTTAAAATCTGGAGCAGTCCGACAGGGGAAGAACCTCGACTTTGCGGAATATCACAAACAAAAAGCACTGACTCACTAATTTCTACTCATTCATATACGTGTCATCATCTTGACTTAACTGTCCGACGGTTCCGTTTCTAGGGTGTCTTTGTTGTTCATCTGTAACTGTTTTTTTAAAGTAACTGCGGTGTTTCTTGCCGTTTCTTCTCTGCAGAATCTACATTCCGAATTGGTTGTAGCTTCCCTTTTAAGCATAAATAATATTTTAATTTATCAAATGACAATTCGAAGGTGTTTCAGCCTGTAATATCCCACTACTGGGCATAGGCCTCTTTCCCATGTAGGCGAAGGAGCAGTGCTTAATCCACCACGCTGCTCCAATGCGGGTTGGCCGATATATTCCCTACTATGAGTAACGATCGCTATCAGGTGTACATGATAACAACCGGAACCGACGGCTAAACGTGCTCTCCGAGGCACGGTGGGGAGACCCACAAGGACTGCACAAACACCCAGACCATTTAAAATTTAGATTTTATTAAAACTGGTAGTATAGAATTTTAAGTAAACGGCATCGAGCGGTAGATATCATGCACACAATTTGGTCAACCCGACTGAGTAAACATTTAAACTTATAGAAGATCACACCGAAATCACACTGCTTAAATGTGTTGAGTAAGGTTACTGCCAGAGCCAAAGCTGTTGGTCGGAGATAAGGTCAGTAACGCGCTTGCAATGGCTCCTGGTGGTTACCACCAGGCCTTTTCGCTTGCCATCAGGCGTTTGGCTGCGACAGAAGGGCGGAAACGTCCTTCCTAGCAACTACACATCACTTCATAACAATATTTTTCTACAAGCACTTCAACTATTTCCTCGACTTATAACAACTGGCCGGAGCGTATCCCCTTGTCTAAGCAACCAAATCGCCACATACATCATTTTTTTTTTCAAATTAACATAAACAGTGAGTCAACTTGTTATTGAAAAAAATCAGGCAGCCCGTACGCTTATAAAACTTTTTCATAAGAAAATTAAAAAAAAATTATAATTCAATGTCACTTTAGTCTACCTTAATACTTTACTTCAATTACTTTGTATATTTTATTATAATACATTAAATAGAAACTTTCCTTAGGAATGGTTAAAAACATTATCATAATATTTAATTTGACATAAAAGTTTTAATTGTAATTCTATTTAGGTTCAAAATAAACAATTTTCGTAATTATAATTTCGTTTGTTTTGTGAATTTGGCACGGTTGATACGCTATGTAAACAATTCTGAATGTTGACTTCACAGCTTGATGATACAGTTATCTGACGTACTTAGGTATAAAAACTGTTTGTACGTATAAAAATTTGAGAGAGAGTTGAGGCTGAAGAGTTTTGGCTGCCCTACACCTAACCCAATCTAGAAGCTCTGTCTACCTTATTAGCAGTAACATAACACTAATGGAGAGCAGTTATTTAGTCATTTGTGATCTGGTCTTCTGTTAGGTTTAGGTACTTCATTAGTCGGGCTGCTCCAGTTAATGAGCAAGATACCCGATACCGTGCCCTTCACCGAATAAAAACAAAATGTACTTCTAATCTGTAGGAAAGATTCATATACCTGTCCACCTCTACTTCAGTAATCATAAGTGGCCTGGTCACCTAATGGGAGGGATTGAAAAGTGGAACAAAAAATAATACTTTGGTACCTGAGAAATAAGAAAAATCGTGATAGACAGTTTCGAGGGTGGGGAGATGAGATAGACTGGCAGGGAAAGTATGGACTAGAAGAGCGCTAAATACAACATAACCACGAAAATCTTCAACATAAACAGAGTGGAATGAAATTGAGGAGGCCTTTACCAAAGGGCAGGCCGTTCGAGTTTTAGTGTCGACGACTAGGTAGTCAATTAATGATGTTAAACATTATTGAAAATTGTATGTCTGAATCAAGGCTTATATTATTATTCTCGGGGAAGAGTCGTAGGGATTAGGCTGACCGAAACCTTTCTATCTCTTTTACATAATAGAAGAAAAGTTAAAGCATAGAAGTGAAATTTATTGTCTGTTATACAATCTACATTAAAATATACAGACATAAAGAAAATAGCCTTTAAAATCTAACCAACTTCTGTAGTAATAAAATTGTAATATAAACGGTATTAAAATAAATGTTTTAACCTCACTGAAATAACAACCCTTTCCTTTGTTTATTCCCTTTGTTAAGGGCTGGGATATTTCAACTTGTAAAATATTTCTAAAGTATTACGAATTCATGTATAATTTACTGGGAATTTTTAGAAAAATATTTTTTAGAACTTGTTATTATTTTTATGTTTTACTAGCTTACAAACTTCGTACCGCCATTTTTTCATGAATGTATAATTTTTTTTTTAATTTTCTTTGTACAACCTTGTCCCGAAAATAACGAACGATTTGTATAGATTTTGTACTCTTGAAAATTTGCAAGATCTAATAAACGCTGTGACCATTTAACGTCACATCTGTGTCAATATGTGAATTTTTGAATCTTTCATAATGTCATAGGTAAGTCACGTTTAGGTCCCGTCCCACCCAAAATGATGTCATATAATTTGCCATTTTAATTTTGCTAACATTATGTTTTAAACAACATCTGTAAAATATTTTTGTTATTTTTAATTACAATAAAAGTTTTAGTACTTAGATGTGGCAAAACTGATTACTAAATCCTTTTTTGTCACGCTGTGAATGTTCCATTTTACTATCAAAATGTGACCTTAATTGTGAATACCCTTTTACTTTCCTTAACAGATAATATAACACAAAAATGTCACATATGTAACGTATGTTTGAAGAATAAAAATAGCATACAACTAAGCTTATACTCACGCGGTTAGTTTGTAAAACGTAACATCGTCAGGAAAAATCAATTTTATCGCCGAACTTTATGCTCAGGCCCTTGTTAACAAACGCGTATCTGTATAACCGTCGCACCCCGCCTCTTGACTCGAGCGGCCCTCACACGTAGTGCTCTCAGGGCGATATACGGCTATTTTCGATATCATCCGACTAAGTTTAGTATGTTATCTAGGTATACAAAAGCACACCAAATTTCGGTGAAACGTTCGTTTTTTTTTATGTACTGTAAAAGTGGCAAAAAGCGTACTGTCCATCCAAACAAACTTGTAAGCTTCATAAAATTATGCATAACATATTTAAAGTATTCAATTAATTTTAATTGGAGATCGCTATAAAGTTTAACAAGTTGATGTTTGCTAAATAGACCAAGAGCCCATATACTCGTTTAACTTCTCAAATCTTTCATCAACTGAAATTTATGTAGTGCCCAGAATAGGAAACTAGGAGCATTTCATGTGGATAACGACCCTATTCTCGACCCTCCCAGGAGCTCTCACCTTACTACAGGAACATATAACTGCTTGCGAGGAGCATAATTTATCTACGTTATGAGGTACTTACCTAGTTGAGCATTTGAAAATTATTGTGGAGAGCACTGCATAATTTTTAATTAATACTAAAGATAAAATGAATAAATATTATGAAACTGTAATAATATTATTACAATTTCACCTGTCTGCACAATGGCCTCAAAATTCCAAAAGTAATTGATGATTTTCAAATGAAACTGGGCACGATTATGTGTTACATGCGTACACTGAAATTGAAATGAAAAATTATAGATTGTCTAGTCAATTCAAATCGTTCTTCTCGTAAATCATAGCTACTAAATAGCTTAGAACTCAAATCGTATAGAAGCGTTTGGTCATACGGCTCATATGGCGTACATACTTTATTTTAAAGGATTCGTGGAAAGGGTTGCCATCGCGTCACAGACACGGCTAATCTTATAAAAATAACTCGTGTTTGTGCTCCCAGGAGATGCTATTTGCTCAATACGGCGCCATTTTAGTCTGTGACCTTAATTATAATAAAATAGATACCCAATTTACTTATAGGTCAAAGATATTTAATTCCTTATTTAAAATTTAGCAATTACGTAGTTGTACAACGTAAATTCCTGAACGCTCACTAATTGCCGATCTTTAAAAGTAACGCTGTATACAATTTATTTGCATGACTATTGTTTAGTTAATTTATTCAAGAGCTTTATTGCGTCGTTACAATGTAACTTTAGACTTATTACAACGTTTCTGTATTATAATTCTGGGTTAGTTGATTTGAAAATGTATAATTTTAGTGGTACCACTGCGGCATTGTAATTTTAATAGATTACTAGTGTTGTATGGTTAAAAAAATAAAGTGACTTGAATATTGAATTAGTAGCAATGTCTTAATTACTCGTAACAATTATTATTTTAACAATAGTGATTGAACACCTGCTACCACAAACTTCTTTTTTTTTTGATATCGCAGCGTAACCCATTTACGGGTGATATCCAGGATGCCCGGGTAGGCATTCCTAAGCCGTATGTCGGCTTCAGCACTTGGAGGTGCACTACCGACCAAAACCCCTGCGGGAGCCTTCAGCCGCTTTAATTGGAGGGTCCCGGATCTGCAGGCAGCAGGATTCCTCCAGCGACAGGCTGGCCTCGGCGAAAAGACCAGACTTCTCCTCCATGAGGACTGTCCGGCTCACCTCTGAACAATCCCGACGACGCCATGTCTAGCAGGACCGGGTTCTCATCCCGGCCCGAGATGGGCACAGGGGCGTTACTGGAAACGCATAAAGTAGCGCACCACAAACTTCTAATTCAATAGTTTACTGCTGCAATTGTGTTTTGTATTACAAACAAAGTGTACTATCTGTAAATTAAACACTTACTAACGTTACACTGCTAGCTTTTTTCTGTTGGGTAATCTGGAAGAGATCGCTATTTAGTGATAAGATCGCCCATTGCACTATATGTATCTAGAATTAAGGTTTGCTATGTTATACTATCTTTAGTTGCAATAAAGTGGTTTATTATTATTATTAAATTAAATTTTATTTTTTGTTAAGATAATAATTATAAATGAAATTGTTGGTTAAATTTATAAATTACTTACACCGATGCAATCTAAAATAGTTATAAGAAATAAAAATATCGTTATTACGTTTAAATATTACTGAAATAAACATAGAGTTCTATAAGTGTGTTTATACGAAGATCTGTTATGATTAAACGCAACGCGTGCCACACGAACGTTACAGCTTACACGCAACCGATCAAGTGCCTAGGAATTTAATAAAATAAGATGTTATTATTTCAAAAATAATAAATAAATTTAAATAATGAACTTAATAAAATAAGATGTAATCGATTTCAAAAATAATAAATAAATTTAAATAATAATAATAATAATAATAAAAAAAAAAACCTGGCAGCTGTCAACTGAAATGACGCTTTTTTATCTTGTCATTTAATTTATTATTTTAAAATATGTTAAAATATGAAAATACAATTTAAATATCACAAAAATGACATATAACAAGAAGATAAAATGAATAAAGCCATAGGACGACGCGCACAAAAAAGACCAAAGGTTCCATCGAGCTCCGAAGCACAGTCGTCAACGACTGACGACGAGTATCAAACACCGCCGTCTACCGCGGAATCGGACGCTGACGATGCTGACTCATCTACGAGACCATCTAACCGTCGACGAGTCATACGCCCACCACCAGCTTGCTTGGAAGTTCCGGGACAACGCCCTCCCACAAGAAATCCCGCTGTCGGTGGTGCTGTGCGCCGCATGAGATGGACTCAAAAAGTGAACGAGAGTGTCATGCGAGCGTACTATGAGGCAACAGGTGGGGGAATTAACCTTACTGCGTATCGTTCAACGATGTTGTCTCTGTTTCAGGCGCTTGAACCAACCGTCACCGTAACCGCACAACGACTATCGGATCAAGTACGAGCCATTCAGCGTTGTCACCTACTGGATGAATCAGTACTTGAGCGGCTGCGTACAAATTTACCACAACTTAATACTGTTAGTCACATTCGTGCTATACAAACATCGCAAAAAGAGACAAGAGAGGTAATAAATTTTAATTTATCTCCTAACAGTGTTGATTTGTCGGTAAACGAACAGGATAACGAGCCTATGAGGAGAGCTTTGGAGGATGCTATCTTGAAATATAGATCCTTGCCACCAAATATTAGGCCACAGCTACCTCGTTTGCCTATTCACAGACGTAATTTGGCTTTAGTAGGTGTTATGGATAAAATTTTACAACAATATTTAGACAGCACTCAAAATTTATCCGATACTCACTCACTTCTGTACTGTGGAGCTGCAGCTGTTTGTAATGTAGCTAATGTGAAGTTTACATCAAATAAAGTTACTTTACCATCCCACACGGCTCCAGCTTGGCAGACCAGAATTGAAAAACGAATAAATTTAACCAGAACACTAATAGCCAAATTAACATGTTTCAGGGCAGGTAACAGGCGTCCAAAAATCATGCGGTTTGTACACCAGGCTTTTGCGGGTACAAATATAAGATCCAACGAGTACATAACATCAGTCTCAGACCGCATAGATTTTCTGAAGCAAAAACTCTGTGCATGGGCAAAACGCATTAAGAGGTATAAAAAACGCAGGGATCGATATCATCAAAATAGGATATTTCAAAGCGACCAACGAAAGGTATACAGGAATTGGGAACAGTGCACTATTAATGTGGTCAATGGTGATTTACCGACCCGGGAATCGATAAATAATTTTTGGCGAAATATTTGGTCGAACCCCATTGATCACATTGAGAGTGATTGGATGAATGTTGTCAGAAGGAGGTGCAGCTCACTTCCACAAATGGAACAAATTAAGATAAATTCAGAAGATATAAGTTATGCAATCCGTTCAACGTCGAATTGGAAATGTCCTGGACAGGACGGATTGCATAACTTTTGGCTTAAATGGTTTCATAGTTCGCACCCCATCCTGGCATCACAATTTCAAAATGCAATTTGTACTAATTCATTACCAAAATTTATGACGACTGGTACCACATTCCTGTTATACAAATCGGGATGTACCGCTGATCCTAAAAACTACCGCCCTATAACTTGCTTACCCACCATCTATAAGCTACTTACATCTGTTCTCGTCGCAAAAATTACAAAACATATTACTACAAATAATATTTTGGCTACGACTCAGAACGGATGTAAGTCTGGTAGTCGCGGTACCAAGGAACTTCTCCTCATAGACATGACCATATGCCAACAGGTACGTCGAAACCGGAAAAATCTGGCTGCCGCTTGGATTGACTACAAGAAAGCGTATGATTCAGTGCCTCATACATGGCTTATAAAAGTAATGGAGCTATACAAAATTGATGCTGCTTTGTGCTCTTTTCTGAGTACGTGTATGAGGCAGTGGAACACTTTTTTACGTCATCCGGGTGCGGTTGATGTTTCAGGATCGACTGAACCGATAAGGATTATGCGGGGTATCTTTCAAGGTGATAGTTTGAGTCCATTGTGGTTTTGTCTAGCCTTGAACCCTTTAAGCACTATATTGGAGGATTCAAAGTTGGGCTTTCACCTTCGTAGAGGAAGCAAAGCAATCTCTCACCTACTTTATATGGATGATTTGAAGCTTTTCGCATCCAAACTACCAGACTTATACAAGTTGTTAAAAATAACAGAAACCTTTAGCACTTGTATAAGAATGGAGTTTGGTGAAGAAGTAGTAGAAATATACATATAGTATAGTAGTATAGTAGTAGAAATATACATATATTTACAACTACTGAATAATATATGAGTTATTAGTTTTTACATAATAACTTTTTACTGGGTGGACTGATTTCGAGATTTATTTTAAACTATAGGTTGCTTATCATGTGTCTCTAAATTAGAGTGAGATTGGACGATTAGTTTTTGAATTATGTTTTATATGTTTATGTTTTTTTTTTACAATGGTTGTCGATGTAATTTGAAGTCAGGTTTTTTATTTGAGACCAAAACAATTATATTTTATAATAGTAACGCCATGTTTCACTGTAATTAATAGATGAAATAATTTCTACGAATTAATTACAAAATAGGAATTAACATGATGTTATTAAAACTCCCGGGAGGTTAAACCTTTCAATTTCGCCCTCACGTAATTTGTATAATGCAAACAGAGAGGCCTCGGTACAAAGTTGAAACGGTATGTTGAAAGCCTTTTCCCATTTTCATCATTTTAATATAATAACACTATTATTATAATCGCATGCCTTTGTTTGCTTAGTATTCTGCATCGTTACTATAAAGATAATGCTTTTAATAAATTTTATTTTTAGTATTTTATCCTTTAGTCGTCAGTAGTAGCTGTAGGCTGTGGTGAAGCTGGCTTCTTCTGTTGTAGAGGTGCAAATAGTCATTATTTTTAACTTATGCGAATTTCATTTCCACTCGGAACAGGTATTGTACAAATATGTGTGTCTTGTCTGCGTGTATTTACTGTTAGGTTTCATTATCGTTCCTCGAAGGGCGCGTAAAGTCATCGTTCCTGTTTGTTGTCATAGAAATTTTATAGCGATCCCCTGCCTGCATGGAAATATGGCCTTTGTCATGAAGTTTAAAAGTTGATTCTGTTCAGTTCATTAAATTTTACATTTACACCAATATTATTAAGTATTTATTTTTGTTTCAGATTTTAATCTGGTAATCATTATTCAAAGTAAAGAATATACACGCCAAACCACAGTGGAGCAATTTAGAAGACTAAACTTTTGATCCGTCTCCTACATGAAGATAGATGTCTGTGTCCAGCAGTGAGATGTTAAAGGCTAAATTGATCAGTCAGGTATTCTCCCTTTTCGATGGTGGATGAGGAACTTTACACCTTATTGCTCATATCACCACCATCACCACCACACCTTCTTCATCATATAAACGGGATATGTATAACTATTGTTATTACGACAATTTTTAATTAATTATAACCACAATTTTCATAATAAAATAAGGTTATTTGAATCGCTTTTACGGTCAAAAATCTTTGGATTTAATTAACATCAGTAAAATGAAAGTTCGAAATTTAACATTTTAATACCACATAACGCTAAAAGCACACGTGTCATCAAATTAATATTACACCTACATGGAGAAAGAGGCCTATGACCAGCTGTGGAATATTACAGGCCGAATCGTTACCTTTTTAAAATTGTAATATCATTAATATAGTTTTTTATTGTTAATTAGGTTTTTTGAAGTGATAACTTCTTTTGGCGCCGCACACAAATTTTTTCGTAGGTAGTAAGTTAGGCAGACCCGACACGCTCTGAGAAGAAAGGCTCGATCGGGTGAACTCAAGACTTGTTGCGTTATTGCTTGATTGCGATTATCAATGAAGTTATTACTTATGCCGTGCGGTATTAACCAAACAATCTATTTTTAAACAAGTACATATATCTTGTAGAATAACAGTTGTATAACTCATCACTATAGTATGGTTGTGACCTTGTTTCTCTTTTCACAAACAACAAAATGTCAGCGTACTCTTTGGAAAACATTTCAATTAAGGCTGATTGTTAAATACTGCAGTGTCGTAAGAAATAACGATAAATAACCTACATACATAGATGCATAGATTGATGTATTATAATAAAAAAACCGGCCAAGTGTGAGTTGGATTCGCGCACCGAGGGTTCCGTACATCATTACAGCCTATACAGTCCACTGCTGGACATAGGCCTCCACAAGTTTACGCCAAAAATAACGTGAACTCATGTGTTTTGCCCATAGTCACCACGCTGGGCAGGCGGGTTGGTGACCGCAGTACTGGCTTTGTCGCACCGAAGACGCTGCTGCCCGTCTTCGGCCTGTGTATTTCAAAGCCAGCAGTTGGATGGTTATCCCGCCATCGGTCGGCTTCTTAAGTTCCAAGGTGGTTGTGGAACCTTGTTATCCCTTAGTCGCCTCTTACGACACCCACGGGAAGAGAGGGGGTGGCTAAATTCTTTAGTGCCGTAGCCACACAGCACCACACCACACCACAGGGTTCCGTACAAAATTGTTAAAATTATTTTTATTATATGATATAACTAATAATTTGTGCCATTCACAATTTTTCTTTAGTTGTGCTATAAGACGTTGCTTCGTACCAAATTTCAAGTTTCTGAGTTCACAGAAAGTACCTTGTAGGTTATGATTTCTTTGCGAGTGTCGCAAATTTGCAGCATAAACGGCTGTATCTTTTGATCTTGTTAGCTTAAAAGTTTGATTTCTTCACAACTTTAAGTGACATTAGACTTGAGTATTTGGTATGAATTTCAGTTTGATACCTTCACGCGTTACTGAGAAAAAGGGTCTTGAGAGACGGACAAACAACAAAATGATCCTATAAGGAATCCGTTTTTTTTCTTTTTGAGGTACGGAACCCTAAAAACTGTTTTGTTTTTGTTAGAATAATTGCGGAGTTACATACGATTCCATCTCTGCAGAATCTACATACCGAAACGGCGATAGCTTCTCTTTAACAATAATAAAATTAATTGATTATAAGAAATATAATTTTAATTTGTAAAAAAAAGAGTATATATTTATACAAACTAAATATTTACAGATAGTTTTGGTATAAATCATGTCCGCGTGGAATTGTGCCAAGAATGCTGGCAGCATTTCCCCGTTGAATAAAAAAAAAAATAATAATAAATATAAATAAATAATAAATATATATTAATAATTTGTAAAATGATGATTAAAAAGTGCTTTTCAGGCCTTTTGATTTTGATGTTGATTATCTAAACCATTTCAGTAAAAGAGTATCTAACTCTTTCACGCAAAAACTACTGAGCTGATTGTTATATAACACCAGGTTTCACATTGAAGACAAGAATAACACAAAGGTTATTTTTTATTCCGACATTTCCACGTGATCGAAAATTAGGCAAGTGAAAGCGGGAGGCGTAACTTTTTTATATTTGTTACTGTGCTCCAATTTTAAATTCTCGTATGTATACTTTTTGAAAGTTTACTAAAAGTTGATAAATTAATAAAAATAAAAAAATACTAAAAGTTGATAAATTAATAAAAATCGACGGTAAAATAAATTGCTATTCATTTTTATGGAACAAAGAGATCGAGGGCTGGGTAAACATTTTTGAGAGCCACTCGAGGTATTGTTAAAACTTATACAATACTTATGAACGAATACCCGAAAATAAAACCGCAAATTTTGCTAAAAGCTGGGTCATATAAGAGTCATACTTTTTTAATAAGTGTTTTTAGGCAATATTTTATACGCATACTGAAATCGGTATCAACAACGTAGTAATAACTCCGATATGTTAATCACTACATAGTATAAAACAAAGTCGCTTCCCGCTGTCTGTATGCTTAGATCTTTAGAACAACGCAACGGAATTGCGCTTTTCTTTAGTAAATAGAGTGATTCCAGAGGAAGATTTATATCTATAATACATGCATAATAGCTATAGGAATACTCATAGTTTTAGAGGTTCCTAATGTGATGTCGGAAATAAACACATTTTTTTCGCGCATATATTATAAGTATATTATATTTACTTTATATTTAGTATCAGCATTGCACCGTGCGAAGCCGGGGTGGGTCACTAGTTCAATATAAGCTTTCAAACTTTCACGGTCTCGACCTTTACTTCCAGCGGGATTTTCTACGATTGTTGTTTTGAAAGAAACTAATAGCAAAACCTTGTAATTCGGTGCAGGATTACTTATATAATAAAGATGTGTGGACCCTTATTGATGCTGTATTTCATGCAAGATATTAGATAGCAATTCGTGTTAAAACACAGTTTATTTAATATCTTATATAAAAAATTCTAATATCACAAGGTTAGTTAAAATACTCTTACGAAACGGCTAGACCGATTTCTATAAAATTTTGGGTAGGTCTGAGAATCAGTCAACATCTATTTTTCATACTTCTAACTTATAAAAGGGGAGGGGATTAAGCGAGCTAATAACATATATGCAATACAACGTTTGCGGGGTCAGCTAGTATTGTATATATATATATATATATATATATATATATATATATATATAATAAAAATCTACATTCTTGATTGGTGGTAGCTTCACTCTTTTAAATATAATTGAATTTTAATTTTTAAAACGACGATTCGAAGGCCTTCGGCACATACGGTGCAGACGCCAAGGCCGAAAACGTTGTCATCACTTCAATATATCGCAGTCCACTCTTGGACATAGGCTTCCACAAGTTCGCGCCAAAAATGGCATGAACTCATATGTGTTGCCCATAGTCACCACGCTGGGCAGGCGGGTCGGTGACCGAACACGTTGGAAAACTTCGTTCTGATCTTTATTGAATAAAAAATTAATAAAGTGTATTAAACATGTACGTAATAGTATTTCTTAATATAGTATCTCCAACGTAACTTATTTTATGAATAATACAGAGTACACTGGTTTACTCGTACAGTAGGTAACTTATTTACAAATACTTTTGAATTGATTACTGTAATTTAAAATTATCCACATTGTAAAGTAAACCCTAATCAAAAATTTCTACTATATCTACGGTCTTCAAAATTCTTTTGAGATTGTAATCTCGACCGCACCAATCGATCTCCTTCGGGTTTTTTCTATTCTACGCGAAATTGACTAAATCATTCTTACAAAATTTTGACACCACAGATAACCAATAATTCTAATAAATGGATGAATGAATATTTAACTTGACACATCAAGAATGAACGATAACATAGCTCGTTAACAAATCTCCTTTATCTTTACTGCCTATTGTACCTTGACACGAAAACTAATTAGGTAACTCTTATCGACGTTTACCCATTCAGTACCGTCACAAATTGGGGAGATAGCTTGATAGCTTGTACCTTTATTTTGTAAGTGTAGATAATTTAAACTCCTTTGGTATAAAGTGTTGTTATTCTTCACAAATAGTACTTAATTATTTAGGGTTTGTCTTACCGGTTATGGATAACGCTATTTAACGGATGATGGTATCCAACAGATAAAGTTTTTTGATGTATTATTCGCTTTACCATCGAATTCCATAATATTTGTTAAATATTTCTATAAGAAATAATGAATATTAAAGTTGTAATTTAATAAATCAGGAGAAACAGATCCTAATGCATGTGAATATTTGTTTCAGATCTGTATGTGTTTGTATTTCCATCGTGCTTGGAAAAGTATGTAAATTTGTCGGTCTTGGTTTTATCACAGATACCAGATAGGGATGATTACTCGTGGTAAAGAAAGTATCTGACATAAATGACTAGTATATGGTGGAGCACCAACCCGCCTGCCCAGCGTGGTGACTATGGGCAAAACACATGAGTTCACGTTATTTTTGACGTAAACTTGTGGAGGCCTATGTCCAGCAGTGGACTGTATAGGCTGTAATGATGATATGGTGGAGCAACGTGCAGTGACAATCTTGGCTCAATAAAGGGACAGTAACAGGCTGTCTCACTTTCGATCTTAAGAATATGTGACGAGAATTTATCTTTATTTTATCCGTCCAATTGTTCCAATCCGCAAATTACCAAGAAAAACCTTTATATAGATCTCCGTCAGTAAAAAGTAGAAACGTAACACAGCGTACATTTTATTTGGTTTTCCATTTGGCTTAAAACATTGCTAAAACGCGTCGTAAACGAATTTAATCTTATAAATTTGAAGTAATGAAGAATCCGCACACATCTGCGGGAGCCATTAGCATTTTTATGAACTTCGAAGATTTTATTATTTGTACAAATGGAATAAAAAGATCTTAAGACACGAGACCTTTTTAACAATAACCTTATCTCATAAAATTTCTGTATTTTATATGAATCGACCCTCTATATAGCTATCACACATACAAGAAATATTAATATATCGTAAATTCATTGACATTTGAGTTCATTGATGACTGATTTGACGACATGTTGGCGCAATGTTGGGATAGCAAGGGAATATTGCATAGTGTATTGCAATGTGTACCGGACATAATTATGTCTACGACTGATGTTTTGATCTGATGTTATGAGTGTTTCCGAACACCCGACACAAGGTTATAATCCTTTTTTATTAAGTTTGAATAATTGAGTAATTAACGATAACTAAGTAATCGATCGCACGTTGAGTACGCGATTATCGCAAATAGATTAAGTTTAATTAATATAAACCAGTAATAAAATAAGCGAATGAAAATAACAAAAATAAAAATACTGGCAGAAATAATTGCTTTTACAAAGTTTTCTTATGAAGTTACCAAACGTTATATGAAGTCTTTTAGATGCGAACATTTTCCTAACTTCGTTTATTGCTGTTTTAGTTGAGTAATAAGTATTTCTTATACACTCAAACAAAAATATATATATTTCTAGGGATATTTTGTAAGCATTTTTATTTCTTTTTAATTATTAACATATACCTACTGAAATAATGTTTTAAGCGATTTGTCCTTTTTAACTGACTTCAAAAAAGGAGGAGTTAATCAATTCGACCTTTTATATATATGTACATGTGTTCGTGGATAACTTCGTCCTTCATGAACCGATTTTAATAAAAAAAAAATTGTTGGAAAGGGGATATCCTAAGTGTAGTACCATGATAAGAAACCGAGGGAAACCCTCAAAAATCGTAGTGACGACTAGGCCGTTTTTTAATTTTTTTCGTCTACTTACGTTGTTTTACTTGTCGATGAAATTGAAGTCGTTTTTTTTCGTTTGCGAGCAAACACAATTATTACATAATTATAATAAGCTCTAAAATTTATAGACCAACTAGCTGACCCCGCAAACGTTTCTTTGCCATATATGTTATTAACCCGTTTAATCTCCCCCCCCCCCCCCCTCTTATAACTTAGGGGTATAAAAAAATAGATGTTGCCGATTCTCAGACCTACCCGATATGCCCACAAAATTTTACTGAAATCGGTCGAGGCGTTTCGGAGGAGTTCAATGTTTAACACCATGACACGAGAATTTTATATATTAGATTATTATTTTTTATCATTAAGAAGTTAGATAATACAGAAGTGGATAGAAGTGAATATAGTCCATAAAAATATAATATCACACCATGACGTTCTCTGGCAGCGGAATAATAGCTACAAATATTCTACATCAAGATAAGTATTACACAAAAAATAAAACTTAATAACATAAAAAATGCATGTCTCCATTATGAGTGATGGTAAAATAAGCCTATAAGGAGATTTAAGTAGCCTTGAAGACGCAATGCGATTAGAGACAGGACCCGGCAGAAAGTTCAAGCCGATTACCAACCCTCTTTTGTTCTAGTTATATCTTTTTTACTTGTATACGTTTCTATATTAGCTATC
Source organism: Melitaea cinxia (assembly GCF_905220565.1). Lineage (NCBI taxonomy): Eukaryota > Metazoa > Arthropoda > Insecta > Lepidoptera > Nymphalidae > Melitaea > Melitaea cinxia. The sequence goes on along the minus strand of NC_059419.1, from coordinate 2,496,404 downwards.
TCCCGCATTTACTTTTGTAAATTCTAATCTTGTGATATCCTGCAAGGAATAAACACATGTAGAACCATGTTTCTTGATATCGTTATCTAAATTATGCCGGCTTATTTTTATTTTCCGATACACAAGCACTGCATACCTTCTATAAGTATACACTAATTTTTCTAGGTTTTGTTATTCTATTAACTTTTCTAGTGACTAATCTAAAATCTTAAAATAAAATTAATAATCGAAAAATGATTAAAAGTAGAATAATATAATATAATAATAATTGTGTTTGCTGGCAAACGAAAAAAACTGACTTCAATTACATCCACAAGTACTTAATAACGTAGGTAGGCGAAAAAAAAAATACTCAAGTTAATACGCATTATCAAAGATTACTCCAAAAGTTGTAATCAGATCTCGATGAAATTTAAATGTGACTACATGATAAACATCGGCTTACGATTAAATTAAAAATCATCAAAATCGGTACACCCAGTTAAAAGTTCCCCCTCGATTTCCCCTCGATTTCTCTGGGATCCCATCATCAGATCCTAGTTTTCTTATCATGGTAGCATACCTGGGATATCTACTTTCCAACAAACAAGAATTATCAAAATCGGTTCATAAACGACGAAGTTATCCCCGTACATACATATATATATATATATACGGTCGAATTGAGTACCCTCCTCCTTTTTTGAAGTCGGTTAAAAAGTAAGTACTACTCTTTACTTTGTAAGACTAGTCTTGCATGTCATTAGAGCATAAAACTTTAAGGTAATAAGAAGTGTGAAATGAATCCTCAATTAGAATAGTTTGGTCACTTCATCCAACTATTTAAAACAAACTCCATTGTAATTAGAAATTTCTAGTAAGTACTACTTCAAAATAATTATTAGTCAGTATGTTGTTTTATTATGAAATTAATCTAAATTGATAGTCTGCAAATGATCTGATGGTGAGCCTATCGAAGATTTGTAGTTTGAGGAGTCGTGTTTTATGATTTTATATAAAAGCTAGACCAATGAATGAAATGAATGCATACTCGCATATCAGAAGTAAGTTTTGAGAGTCGATATAAAAGTCCATTAATTGGATTTGGCTTGATAAAATGAAACAAATTAGTCCTCTTCGTCATATAAATAACAATGGGTATCATTTTGTAGTGGGATTTGTATAGAAATAAATTCAGGGTACAAAAAAATATCATTTTAATATATGAATGTACATAGGTCTATGCGTTTATTGTTCGTATAGGTATTGAATTAATTTCTGGTTTTTTTTTGTTTTAATATGTATATGTACGATGACTTTGGAGCAAAGGTTTGTGGTTCGATCCCCGCACATGGCAAACGTTTATATTGACTATACAGATGTTTGTCGTGGTCTGGGCGTTTGTGCTTGTGTATGGTGTGTGTTTCCGGACCTCCGACACTAGAGATAATCCTAGTAGCCGTTGAATGTGAGGCGTTCAGTATATAAAAAAAAAACTATTTCCTTTTCACTCATCTATTTTACATTGTAACTTTGAAGCCAGTAGAACACTCATAGCCTTTTTCTACAATTAATTTTAGCACTATTTTATTTAACAACCTGAGCAGAAATAAAAATTTATACTAGTACAGAATAAGTAAAAAAAGCGCGGATAGGATATCTTTCAATGCAATTATCGTTAAATAGACGTCGATTAAGAAAGGAATGGTCTATAAAATTTTATTATTAACAATAAATACAAAATTCTACTGTAACTGACAAGTGTGCCGCCATAACAGAGAAATGTGACTGAAAACAGCTTTTTAACGTTAAATGTAGTCACAATGCGTCACAATCGTTACAAGCAATAACGCCTTATGTATCCGACCCTTAATACCATTATTACTATTAATAAGTATTTAAAACACGTAGATTATAATGTAGCTCTTCGTTTCTGACCCTGCTTTCTACTGCGGGGTTGTGAGTTCGATTCCCGCCCGAGTCTTGGTGTATTTGTATTTATTTATATACATATGTTTTTTTTTTGTATTTATTATGTAGGGAACGAAAATGCATCATGTTTGCATGCATAATGTTTTATGAACAAATTATGAAGATAATTGCGCTGCTGCGCCTATCTTTTCAATGCATATTTTCCTATTTCTAAAGGTTGTTTGGAACTTCTGGAAGAGATTGCGCTACTAAGCGATAAGACAGTCTTTGTACATTAATATTTATATGTGTAAATAATTGTTTTATGTAAAAATAAAATCAGAGTAGTGTGCAATAAATTATATTCTTTTTTTTTATTTTTTTTATGTCACTAGGTCGGCAAACAAGCGTACGGCTCACCTGGTGGTAAGCGATTACCGTAGCTTATAGACACCTGCAACACCAGAAACATCGCAAGCGCGTTGCCGACCCAATCCCCAATCCCCCCAGGAGCTCTGGTCACCTTACTCACCAACAGGAACACAATACTGCCTGAAAACAGTATTATTTTGCTGTGATCTTCTGTAAGGTCGAGGTACTACCCCAGTCGGGCTGCTCCATATTTTGAGCAGGAAATTCCTGCTGTGCCCTACCTCAGTTTCTTCTATCTTCTTATGTATATTTATCAAAAAATATTTAGCTATAACAGTAGGATGTTACCTATAATAAATGAATTAAGTTGGATACCGTAGGGAACGAGACGACCGTGTGTATGTTATAAGATATTTTATTTATTTATTCGTTCCGAGTAATGAGTAAATGATCAAACATAGCAGTACAGTGCATCAAGACAGCAAATACTATGAACCAGTCAGTATCTACTTCACATTCTCGACAATAGTTTATCTACAGCAATAATGTTGCTTTTAGTTTATTTTTCAATATTATTACTTTCTATAGAACCTGATGCTTTGTTTTAATACTCTTTGATAAAATACAAATACAATATAATATATATATATATATATATATATATATATATATATATATATATAATATATATATATATAATACCTTTGATATTTACATTATTCTTTCATGTCACTGATTGGTATTTCAATTAATTGAACAATTCAACGGCAAGACTCAGCCATAGATCACTGTGATATTAAACGTTCCCTCTTGTGTTATTTCCAAAAGTCAGGCGAAAGTTATGTTTATTTAATACAATTTGGTATGTTTAATAGAATATTTTAATTTTTAAATATCACGATAAGTTCTTAAGGAGGCATCCATCCGCGTGTCGGAGGTGACACACTCCCTTTTTAATTTTTTATACAATAATTTCAGAATGATCGGAAACATTGAGGTAGTTTATAGCTATTTACAATTAAATATTGATGTTAAATACTGTTATTTGCTTAAAATGTTCATCGTATATTTTGTTATATTATATTATTGTGTTTTTTTATTATTATATTGGTTTGGAGTCAGGGTTTCTGTCCTTATACCCCCACCATAACCCGTCACCCCACCATGCCTCGGAAAGCACGTAAAACTGTCGGTATTGTAATCATAGACATCTCATAGCGATCGTTACTCATAGTAGGGAATATGCGCCAGCCCTATTGGAGCAGCGTGATGGATTAAGCTCCGAGCCTTCTCCTACACAGAGAAATAGCCTTATTTATTAACCTTCAGTGAGACGTTACAGGCTGAACTAATCAATTAATCAAAGCTATGTTATGTTTAATATACAATATTATGTTAGTGTCTAGACATGGCTTTGCTTATACCTGTGTAATATGTTGCGTGTTAACTGAACTACGAGATTTAAATGTAATCGTTTCTTTTTTGAAGGTTGTATTACTAGATCGTGCAAAGAATACATTTACAATAATTTACATTATAATGACGTATAATTTATTGTAGTATAGGACTAGTCGGTCCTAAATATATTTATATAGTATTAGTGTTATCTATGCGAAGAAATTTTCTATAGCAAGACGGATTTGGTTGGCAGAATAAATTAGATTGACACATTCCCCTTTAGAATAGCCTTTTTAGTGCGTAGTTAAAATAACGTGGCGTTCAACTTTAGTAAAACTTATGTAAACTATATAAGTAAACTATTGTCTCAAAAATATAGAAATGATTTCATAACATAGGAGTTATATGAAATATACATAAAAAGTACCTACGTTGTTTATGTTAGTTTATCGTTTGGCGTGGGTTTTGTTGCGTTTGCCTTATCAGCTATCACGTGACTGCTTTGCGTGACATTCAGTTATTAATGAGCTTTCATACATATAATCGATTTCAGTGGGTTATGTTGGTGAGAATTTTTTATATTTTTCAGCTTCATGTTTGCTAGGAGTTTCTTAAAAAAATAAGTTATATGATTGTAATTTTAGTAAAAAATAAAGAAGTAATTTTAAATTATTCTCAAAATAATTAACAATGGATAAAAAGGATCCAGTCCTCCCGTGACCATGGTTGCTGTAAAGTATCCGAAACGTCGGGAATCAAAAGTTAACAATAAACCGCGATAAAATCCGAAAAAAGTGTTTTATTAAATGGATAAAAAGGATTTCTATATGTGTTTCTTTGTGTATGTCGAAAGTTCCAGATAGTCAGCAATCTCTAAAAAAACTCGATTAAATGAAAATATATCATCATCAAAATGCAATTCAATTTGTGTCATATATTTTCAAAACTAACTACTACATTTTATGGTGTTCGTTTGAATTATATATATATCTATCTATAACGTTTTTTTTTTCCATGTGGAAAGACTTCTGTTTGTTGACGAAATAATCCAGATTCGTTACTTGTAGAAACAGTAAATAAAATATTTACGATATTATTTAATTATAATAAGTTTAATACCTACATATGTAGAGGCTAATAATTATTCAAAATAACATGAGAAAAACTGAGAGGCAGAACAAAATTATTCATATAACTTTTTTTTGCAAAACTACTTCTTCGCTATGTCGGAACAGTTGAGAAACAAGGAAATTAAGTTAAACCAACAACGCAAGTCAGAACAATAGAAACGGACTAACTTCTGTAAATCCATTTACTTAAAAAATCAATAAGTAGCACATTTTATTGTAATCTAGCGAACCGCCCCGGAATTGCACGGTTGCAAAAACTATCTGCGTTCCACTACTATATTATGTATGTATTATATATATAAACCTTCATCTGGAATCACTTTATCTAGTAAAGAAAACCGCACGAAAATCCGTTGCGTAGTTTTAAAGATCTAAGCATACAGACAGCGGGAAGCGACTTTGTTTTATAACTATGAAATGATGAAAGAGCAATTACTGTATACAGAGCGGATTCAAGTAAGATTCATTAAATTGTACTACATATACTAAGTATCTAAATACTATTTAAACCTGTCAAATAGAAGCTGCTGAAACTTGAAAAAAACCCATAAAGATATTATCCCATTTCAAGATGTCATTTCGATGATGTGGTAGAAGAACTTGATATGATAAATTTTTGGTGTAAATATCGTATCATGATGAGATCACGATGATGGAGCGGTAATGATTAATGATATACGAGTACATCTTTTGTCACGGTGTTGTCACGGTTTGGTCACGTTCTATTACGGGGTCGAAATATGTGATAATAGTATAATGTCTTTATATTATAAAAAAAGCTTACACCACTATTGCATATGTATGTTCAAGGCTGTTTATATTTGGACCCTAAGTTTGGACCCATTACGCACGCAGTCATTTCATGGTGTAAGTATTCTTAAATCTAAAATGAAATGATGATAATGAAATGATTACGAATAATATTGGATTAGACTTGACTATCACCACCAGCGTAAATGTTGTAACAGGTCTCATTATTTTATAGATTTGATTTATTTACTGAATTGAAACCACACTTCATCTGGGGTTATTTGGGCACTATTAAGTATCTACGCAATCAATAAGACACCCTAGTTCTTATTAGACCATTGTTGTTCAACTACTTTTGTTACCATCATTAAATAGGACCGATTAAAATACGCATTGTCTATATTACTACAATACCACTAAAGCACTTAAAACCCACTCTATAAAGTTTCTAGCCTCCTCCAATTCGGTATCTAGTACCAGTACCGTCATTACTGTGAAGTGCCCAGTGTACTTAGTAGCTTAAAGACGGTTCTAAACGTAAGCGGTTGAAATTCGAACCGTGAATGTTATTCAAGAATGTTTGAGTAAATTTGACCAAACTTTTAAAATTAAAATCGCACAATACGAGTGACTGTAAAATAATATAAAAGTGGTAAAAGTAGTCTAAAAATGAAACAACGAAAAATTATTAAGTGTTAACAGAATGAGACTGCTGTTTCAGCGATAATAAATAGGGGACATCAAGATGACTCGGTGGTTAAAACATGTGTGACGTAACCGACGGTAGAGGATATACGTTATCTAGTACATTTGATAAACCTGCAAAGATATATTATACACTACTTCAAAGCAAAGAAATGTAATGGATTGCCATACAGGTACATAGGCATTGATTTATTGATTGACAGATTGATTGATTGGTTGACTGGCTGATTGATTGATTCAGGCTGTAGGCGAACGATTTGATAATGTTAAATGGATATACATACTTCTATTATACTTACTGAATACTACAGTACATACTGTAGGTCTGTATTTTTCAATATTTTTTTTTAACATTTAATCAATTAAAAAAGTTACAAAAGTTTGTAACTAGAAGCATGACTCAAACACACATGAGTCCAAATTATTAAATAACAATGAAAACGATATTTCAATATAACCTATTATGTAATTGAAAACAGCCTAAAGTTACTGCAGTCAAATCTACACATACTAACGTTCTGCCCCAGCTTCGTAGACTTTTAAAAAACTTTTACACAGTAAACACTCGTATAGATTCATATACCCGCACTTATATACACACGTTTATACCGTCTGTTTCCCAATCCAGGTAAACAGGTATGCAAAAGGTTGTATATAATATATATGTAAGTGATATCATATTTATATACGCCCTTTTTTCTAACTCTTAACTTGCGTAATAAACACAATAATAAAGTTACAACTTTTAAGTTAAATATGAAGACGCTAAAATTAAGCTATACTTATATGCAGGTACGAAAATAACAGACTAATAGAATAAATATCTCATTTTGTTACCTCAAAATAGTTTTCGTTAGTTTTTGGATTAAAATATTTTATAATAGTACAGATTATAGATTATTTAGTGCGCAAAAAATAATTGCTGTTATATATATTTTAATTTTAAATAACATAATTCGCATTATAAAGACGCCGCGTTGGTACAGCGGTCACTCTTCAGCGGGCTCGATCCCCGCACACGACAAACAGTTGTGTTGGCCATGCAGATATTTGGCGTGGTCTGGGTGTTTGTACAGTCCTTGTAGATATCTCTATCGTGCCTCAGAGAGCACGTTAAGCCGTCGGTCCCGGTTGTCATCATGATCACCAGATAACGATCGTCACTAATAGTAGGAAATATATCTGCCAACCCGCATTGGAGCAGCGTGGTGCATTAAGCACTGATCATTCTCCTACATGGGGAAAGAGGCCCATGCCCAGCGGTAGGATATTAGAGGCTAAAGCAGCAGCATCAGCGTTATAAATTATTCATATCAAAAGAAATACGTATAATAAGCTAAAAATAATATAAAAAGGTCTCTTACAAATAAAGTTATGTAAAAATTTATATAAAAACGAATTGCTTATAAAAAATATATTTAAAAGTCTCGTGGAATAGATTTGTTTTTATTATTCACAAAGTAAGGAATCAAAACGATTATTTTGCAAGTTAGTGGGGTTAAAGATCACAGCTTATTTGACATAGGTTATATCTTTTACAAAAAATGTATAATCCAAAAAAAAAGTAAGAACAATTACCAAAATTAAATTATTTTATTACTAATTAAGCGACATTATAACGCGGTAATATTGAAATATTGGAGTGTTTTTATACTAATTCACCCTTTTCTATGTATATATTATGGCTTAAATATATTATGAAAATAAAATATTTTACGTAGTAAAAAAAAACATCGCTATAATCTAATAAAATCAAAATAGGAAACCAAAAAGTTTTATTTATTACATTTTTAATATATCTGTATAAAAAAAATATTGCCTTACCCATATAAAAGTAGTGTAAAATATACTCAAATATTTTAATATAGATAGATTAAATAAATTTAATATTATCATAAAAAGGTAGGCGGCCTTGTTAGTTGTTCAATAAAGTGCATAATTACACAATAAATTTCATATCACGATTATCTTGTCAATGAAAACGCATACAATGACGTCACGAATATCATCGTTTTAATTTAGCAAATACAAAGAGATGCGTGAGATTCCCATCTAAAGAATAAAAAGTTACGCAATAGTCTAAAAATAATCTAGTAGAAATAGTAAATTTAATAAAATTTGATTTCAATTTAATAATAATTAATATACGCATGACGCAAATATTTTAATCAAAAAGTTTGTGTATGTAGATAGTTCTTAAAAAAATAAAATAAAGTATTCAACAATTCAATTTTAAAAAATATTCGCAATTTAAATTCAATTTAATATATAATAAAGTATTATATCCAAAATAGATGTTCTAAAAATACTCCGCAAGGGTGAAAGATAACGTCGATGACTAACAAGATTATATTATTTTTATTTCTAAATTCAAATGTAATAATTATAATAATGTATCAAAATAAAAACTTACCTTTTTTCTACTGTCTACAGGCACAGATAGTCATAGCAATGTAATGTCGAATATCACGAGATATTTACAATGTTATTTACAATTCCACGAGTTTCAGCTTGATACTGAGTTGGTTTAAACGTCAGTTTTGTCCGCATATATTCTGCGCATGCACCACGATGGCTTCGGGTCGATAGCGGCGTATGATAAGGTGTAAGCTCCATTGTCCAGTGATAAACAGCGCCATGAAGCGCTGTGCAGAGATATGCTACGCGATGATTTTAAATTTTTTCAAAACATCTGGAAATCTAAAATTTTATCTTAGTATTACAATCGTTGTAGGTAGTATATTACTCATATTGGTTTCATATTTTCGCTGTAATAGCATGATGGTGTTCTAGCACATCAGGAAATATCTTGCACAAAATCTAGAGAAGCCTTTTATAAGGTCTCAGTCAAATAACTACTACTACTCTGATGTGGTTAACACATGAGTTCACGCCATTTTTGGCGTGAACTTGTGGAGGCCTAAGTCCAGCTGTGGACTGCGATAGGCTGAAGTGTGTGTGTAGTTGTTTGTTTCTGTGGTGAGAAGGATAATCAGAGCTTTTGGACACTGTTAGAGATTGACAATACGCTTACTATGCTCCTTGTGTTACAAACGGCATTAGTTTACGGCGTTATTCGCCTAGCAAAAATCAAAATGTAAGCTAGTTACTTCCTCAGTCAGGTCGCTTAAAATTTTAGCAAGATATACCCTGCTATGGCCTACCTCAATAGATTTGCTAAGCAGGTTGCTTTGACAAAATCGGTAGAATTGATTTGTTGATATGAAACGCGCTTCAGCCTGTAATATCCCACTACTGGGCATAGGCCTCTTTCCTCATGTAAAAGAAGGATCAGAGCTTAATCCACCACGCTGCTCCAATGCGGGTTGGCGGATATATTCCCTACTATGAGTAACGATCGCTATCAGGTGTACATGATAACAACCGGGACCGACGGCTTAACGTGCTCTCCGAGGCACGGTGGGGAGACCCACAAGGATATGTTGATATAAAGATATTACTTCACCCTTAATTAAAGTACGACATAGTAGAAAATATTTTGCTCAAAATTTGGCGCAGTAAACTGCGGCTGGAGAAGTACCTCAACCTTACAAAAGATTACACTTTTGGGGGTGTGATGGAATAGGGTGTAACGTTCCTTATCCGCCATCGCAAAGGGAGGATCTGACCTGACGCATGTTGTGTCTGGCACTGCCCCCCCCATGGTTGTTGTTGGGTTCTTGTATATATTGTTCAAGCACTCTGATAACTTTAATATCGTTATGTAGGATACGTCAGTTCGTATGATGCGTGATAGATGTTGCTACACAATGTTACTCTAATGCAGTGTTGACCTCCATTGTCAGCACTGTAAAGTATCCAGAGCATTCCCAGGAGGGTTGGGAGTCGGCAAGCGCTTTTCCGATGCTTCTGGCCTAGCAGGCGGTCGTCTATCTTCTGGTCATCAGGTGAGCAGTACGCCGTGGCAATGTTTGCCGACCGAGTTGTATAAACCGTATGAATCATGCCAGCTAAAGTCGTTCCTGAGTCATGTTGTTTTCCCATCGTAAGTTAGTCAGATTTCTAGAGGAAGGAAGCAGGGTCGGCAATATATGTACATTGAATACTCCTGATGTTACAAGTGTCCATAGGCAACGATAGCCACTTATTTAATATTTATATCTTGCGGACTTACGCTTATTTGCTACCCTAGTAGTATTAAAAAAAATGTAGTATATAAAAACCTTGGTAAAATATAAATATGGTTTTTATGACTGGAGCATGCTATTTTTTTCAACGCACTGCTATATCCAGTGGAAGATAGGGCGACGCAGCGCCCCCATACCCGGTGACATTGTAAAAACGGGGTAATGTTTAGAAACGAGGTCACTGTTTTGTATTAGCCCGCGTTTCCGGCTACGGTTACCAGTTCTGAAACTGTGTTGCCATATTGAAAATAAAATGAAATATCTTAACAATAATTTATGAAACCAAAACTTTATTTATTTGAGTATAATATTTTCTAAATTGATTATGAGAATTTTTTCTTTCCAAATTATATGAATTAATACATAATTTTATTAACAGCTTTTTAAGCGATTAGCCGTTCTTACTACACAAATCGAATTTAATGTCACTACAATTCTTCAAAGTGTTAATTCTATTTCCTAGACTAATACAGCTGTTTATATAATTTAATTTAAGTACAGTAAGGACATAAGTAGAGTTGCACATACCATCAACTCGTAGAGAGGAATGAAGTTTTGTTATTTTTAACTATCTATATGTGTTAATAAATTCTCAAATTTTCTGCCTATGGTTTCTCTAACATAATAAACACCTTTGTAAAGCATTGTTAATATCACAAGTCAAGTTCGACTAAATTCTGTTTTCCACGTTTACTGCTTGATCACGGTTTGTTTTTGTACCAAATACCAGGTATGATTGGGTTCACCCAAAGAAAACAATCTTAATGTAATATTACGGAAATATACTGCACTGCACCAAAGGCAATAAAATTTATTGTATTGGGTTAAATTAATCGTTATACTTAAATGAAATTTACAATACCATCCCAGTCATGTATATTGTTTGTTCTTATAGTACGAGTAGTTAAGAATTTAATTATGTGTCTTATTTACTATATTGATTCCCGATCCCAAGATTACCAAAATCTTCTTGTAGAAAGTACTTTGTAATTGATCAACCAGCATTGTTTAGGTGAGTAAGATATCATCTCTTTTCTACCTTTACGGTTTTATTATCTTTATAACTTTTTACTATGTAATATATTTTTGTGACAAAACTACCTTAGAAGAGGCCTTTTAGGCTTTTAAAGTCAAAGTCTCTGTTATAATTGTTATTCGCAGCACTTAAGTTCTTTCAGAAGTATGCAAGTCTAAACACTGTACTCGTACTAGAACTAGTAGAAACTAGAAACGTTATATCACTTTGAAGTCTATAAATATTTATATATGTGTTGAAGTTAAGGGACAATAATACAATATTAATTTTAATTATTTAATGTTAAAGTCAATCATCATCAACGTCGGTGGAAAGGTATCGAACTTCAGGGTCGTTCACTCTAACGTGGCCGCAAAACTTAGCGATCGCTATCCTCCCGCGCGTCGATCGCGCGTATGTCGCCCAGGACACAGTCCCGACTAGGGCGATGATACATATTACTATTAATATTGCTTTCCAAGCACTCGAACTATGTTTTTCATCTGCAAAAAAAGTGTTACTCGTTAATTATACCTTTATTGTATTACAGAACATTTTTAATGAACATTTTTAACTGTAAGCTCTCTTTGCTTTATTATTATGTAAGTATTTTGTAGCTTACCTTTCTGTGATAAATAATCTAATTTTCTTGTTTCGATTGTTTGTTTCATTTTTTCTTTATCAACGAAAGAGAGCTTTCCGTTGTCTACTGTCTTTGAAAAATTAGGTGTAGTTTTAGTTGAACTTGTTGTTGTAGGTTTGTAAGTGGACGTTGTTGTTGTAGACATTGCTGTGATAGTAGTTGGCTTAGGTACTACTTCTGTACTGGTAGTTTTCAATGCTACTTTTGATGTTGTTATTCGAGTAGTTGTTTTAGGTGTAGTTGTATATACTCTTTTAGTTGTCGCTTTTTTCGTTGTAGTAGTAACCGGTGGTCTAGGTGTTGTTGTTGTTGTTGTTGTTGTTGTTGTTGTTGTAGTTGTACGAACAGTTGTAGGTTTAGGTGTTGTCGTGGTAGTAGTCCTACGAATAGTCGTAGGCTTAGGTGTTGTAGTAGTTGTTGATGTAGTAGTAGAAGTTGTAGTTGGTGTAGTAGTAGAAGTTGTAGTTGAGGTAGTTTCTGTTATGGCTGCAATTAGTTTTTGAGTTTGCGGTGCTACATCTGTCGAATCTGACACCATATCGTCAGATATTGAACGCGCTGTGAACAGAAAAAAATTATAACATTAATTAAGTTAAAATGACTGTTTTATAGTTATAACCTAAGAATTTATTACTACCTATACAATAGAAAGTGCAATAAATTAAATATGTTACATTATTTACTACTTAATCGATAGATGATTGTTAAATTTCATACTTTAATATACATATAGGTAGGTATATTATTATTGAAACTCTTAAAGATTATTAATAATATTCATTTTAGACAAATACTCATAGCTTACTATGTAACTCGATCTAGATTTTGGTAATACGGCTTATTTTTAGATTACTTTTTATTAGTCTTACGAAAAAAAAAACCTAGCTTGTGATGTTAGTGACTTATTGTTTACTAATTTTTTGACAATATTTCGGATTATTACAATTTTATTGATAGTACAATTGTGAGTTTTAACCAGCACTAGGATATTTGCTAACAAATTTACCAAAGAATCATTCTCTTAAAAGTACGTATAATTTTATTGATTAAAGCCCAACTTATGCGAGCACTCAGCACTTTGGCTTGAAGCCAGAATTTGGTATCTTGCTCAATTCGTACAAATACTTCCGAACTTTGGATGACATTGAAAACAATATTCTCTCTTAGTATGTAGCATTTACGTAACACTTTCTTTTCAATATAAAGAATGTAAAAAATAACATAATTATTTCTTTTATCTTATATGAATTATATTGAAAAAAAAACCTAGACTTTGATATTGTTTGAAGCCTAGGATTTTTGGTAGTTTATTTGTGTATTAAAAAAAATTGATGAGAATTTTTTTCTCGTAGAACGTGATCATTTGAAGGAACGCACTTAGGTCGAACCGCAGGAGTCAAACAGCATATATAAATATTAAAAAGCCTAGATAGCCTAATAGTATTTTAGTATATGTTCGAACTGAACCTTACTCACAAATTGAACTAAGTTTAGTATTAGTAAATTTAGTGATTTAAGAACACTACAATTAAGAAATAAACATTTAAACGACAGTTTAAGAACACCACGATTTATTCACTAAGTCATTTATATTAAAACCTCTTTCTTGTTCAATTTTATTAATGTGTACGATGCCAAAATAAAGACTCACTGCGTTGGAATACGCAGTTTTCCAAGAAGTCCAAACAGCAGTTCTCTTCCAGAAAGCAATCAAATGTGCAACCGCAGCCCACTGAATGCACGGTGTCGTTCAGGGAGCATCGGTTCACACAAGAATCACCTAAAAATAATAAATAAAAAATTAACAAATAAACACCTCTTACTCAACAGGCCCTTGAGGGACGAGACTCCTATATCAAGGGTTCAGAAATTCAAACAATACAAAACTCTTGACTATGACTAATAACTAGACAGACTATGCAAACATTTGTCCTATGTTCAGGACAAACCCATATCTGCTAGTGTAGCATTCAGTTACATATATACTTATCACCTGTGTATGTTTCTTAGTCGTCGTAGTATAATAATTTAAGCTATAAATAATATATATCACGATTAAGTGTAAAAATTACAATCATAAATGGTAAGTAAAAGTCCTTTTTTAAATAAGGATAGTGAGTGAAGTCGCAGGATCCATCCAAATGGCTTAAATGTTAATTGGCAAGAGCCTTTCTACGGATAATCTTAAAATTACGTCTAATACATTTATATATTAGGAATGTTTCCCTTAATTCCAAATAAGAAATCCATTTCATCAATAACTTGGGAGAAAAGAGATTAATTACAGTCAATATATTGGCCCTTTTCTTTTGAAAACTTACTTCTAAAAGACGGTGGGGTCGAAGCAGCCATCATGGCGCTAGTACAGTTCTCTCCTTGAAGTATCGCTACATCATCTATTGCGATGTCGCTCATAAAGCTTGGACCTCGTATGCCTTCGATTATTATCTGTTAATACATTTTATCAATAAAGTACATAAAGCGAGATAAATTAAATTGTAGGAATTATTGTTTTTAATACGACTATGGTCGGAAACAAGCTTACAATCCTGGTGGTAAGTGGATATGGTAGCCCATGGTCCCCTAAAACAGGAGCATTGCAAGCGTGTTAACTTTGCAACTTTGGACACCTCATTCGTGTGATTGGTGTCGTTTATTTGAAATTAGTAAAATTCGATTCACTGCGCAAAAACGAAGTAGATCAATAATGGGCAGCGGATTCTAAGCAGTGAGTTAAATGTTTTAGACTTTAAAAAAAAAAAATTAAATTCTTTATTGTACAATAAATACTAGTAAAATAATACTAGAGTATTTTGTATTAGAATACAAGTGTGTACAAAAGGCGGGCTTAACGCTAATGCATTATATACCATTTATATACCAACCATGTGCAAGAAAGTATAGTGTGTAGGTGTACCGTAAAAAAATAAAAAAAAAAACTTTTTAGTACTACTACTCTAAAGGTTTGGATGAAAGAGGCTTTACATAAAGTCAATATGACAAATATATCTTTCAATTATAAAACAAAGATTAGAAAAATAGCAATTTTTCCTTTTACAACTTTTTTTTTGCAATATAGATACAAGATCAAGCTATTTTCAATAATTTATAAAGGTTTATGTATATATTTTTTGCTTATATGTACCAACCTGAAAGTTCGTATCCATTTTCGTGAGGGGTACGACATTGTTGAACCAGAAATCTCCCAAGTTACCCCATTTTTCAAACAGCATATATCTTTTTCCATCTGCACTATTGTCTATTATTGATTGGAGTTCAAGATTTTCTGGTTTCTGATAAACTCGAAGGCCGCCACTAGAACTGGGAGAACAGAAAATGTGTTGTAATACTGAATTTTACTGGTTTATTTTTTGGCAAAGCTATGAATATTGCTAAAAGAACAAATTAAGTGAAGTGAATTGAATTATTCTGTTACGTTTACGATTTCGAGTACGTGCAAGTGGATGCAAAAATTGTTGTATTTTATTTAACCTTATTTTAGTTACTAAGCTCTAAAGATATGCTATTTTTTAAATGTTAAAGATACAAAAATCTCATGTAGCGATTACTTTAGATTATTTTCCTTAAATAGAACAAGAATAATTTGTTAAGCAATACGGTATTCACAAGGTACAGTACAGGTACTGCGGTTTTTTGTAAAAGGTAATAACGAGTAAAATAATAGGGGTCGTTCATAAATCACGTAAGGTTCGAAATGGGCGGAGCAGGGTTCGGAAAAATATTACGAAATATCACAAGGGTTAGCTTAGGCCACAGAAATATCACGTGTATTTATTTTTCGTTCAATGTGCGACTTATAAACAAAAAAAAAACAACAAACATTATGCATCCTTGATGTTTGAGCAAAAATTTGTATAACGATGCTTAATTTTCCAAAATTTAATCATATTATACCTACATTTATATGCACATACAATATTTTGAAAATTTCAATTTACTTGGCACAAATAAAAAGACACACAATACTAACACACACAACGTAAATACACGTGATTTTTGGGATGGGTAGTCTAAAATCTTACCACACATCACCAAAGGAGGAGAGGTAAAAAGTTGCTAAAAAACACACGCCATTTATGAACGACTCCTTAAATGAATAAAATGGCTTTATTTCAACATGAACATTTATTTAAACGTGAAGGTCGAACTTACTTTCCATACATGTGGTAGAAGAAAGAGAAGCAGCCATCTTTCGAGCGGGAGCCACTGTATACTGGAGATATGAGTCGTGCTGTATCATTTTCTAATCTCGATGTGCTTTCAATGTACATATAGTAACCTGAAAACAGTATTAAATACTTTGAATACGTTTTGGTCCTAAATTGTGTCAATTTGAGCAAGCACTTTGTGCACACACTTTAATACTAATATTATAAAGAGAAATAGTATTGTTTGTTTGTAATGGATACATCTTAAAAATTAATCAACCAATTTTTTCTTTCACTCGGACAATGGTACCGTATTAATGAGTGAGAAAGATTATATTTTTACGGGAGAAAAGGTAACAGCCAAAATCCAAGAGTGTGAAGCCGCGGGCGGATAGCTAGTCTGTAAAAAATACCCGTCAGTTTAAAAAGCATCGACGTTAAAAATCATTAGTAAATGTCAGTTAATAATCTAAACACTAACGCTGGTTTTGAAAATCTTTTAACAGTCGCGATTGGTATACTTTGAAACACCTAAATTTTAGTTTCCAAAGCAAATTATACTCGGGTCATTTTAGTAAAACAATTGAATTATTTATATGATTACCTGACCCTCCTTTCCCATACGTATGATCATACGATGGTCCAGTCATCAGGAAAGAGCTTGGCGTCTTCTTATTTAACCTCTTCCAATCGAAGTCGTGAAGTTCATCTTGGGTCCATCCACAAATACTGGGGCTTTCGAAGTCACAACTTAATTCGCTCACTGTAGTTGAATCTGTACATTTGAACAGAAAACTATACATTAATAAAACTAAGGAAGATGTAAATAATTATTTTAAAACAGCCGAAGAAATTTCTTGCCACATATGAATCGACCAATTGTAATTTTTGCAGAAATTTATTTTTTATACGTCCACGTTGGCAAACAAGCTTTTGGCCCGCCTGATGGTATGCGGTCCCCGTAGCCTAAAGACGCCTGTTACATCAGAAGCATCGCAACCGCGTCGCTGACCTTATTCCCGACCCTCTCCAGTCCTCTAACTTACTCACACAGGAACACATCACTTGATAGTAGTGATATTTAAATTTAATCTTCTGTAAGGTCTATGTACTTCCCCAGAAGGGTTGTTCCATATTTTAAGCAAGATATGTCTTGCTGTGTCCTACCTCAAAGAAAATAAAGCAAGGGGCACTAAATTACGTTATTACTATTTAATCCTGAATTACTAAGCTAAGCAACTTCATGTGGTCCATTCACATATTATTGTCAAAATAATGTTTATAAATTTTTAATATCTTTAATGTATGTAATGTCTTCAACTTTTTTTGAATGTTTCTTAAGCGTGTTACCTTAACCTGTGTTATGTAACAATAAATTAATCTGTATCATGCGTTTAGACGTGTGTGAAATATCTTACCAACACACGAGGGAACTGTTCCATTCCATCTTCTTCCATTGCAGTAGAGGACGTGTGAACCCACGATCTGATGACCAGGCAGGCAGAAGTATATAAGCCAGGCATCGTCGAAATTTTTTAACAACAATCCATTTTCTATACTTTGTACTTTACATCCTGGACCTAAAAAATTTGAATTTTTTCGATATGTGCTAACCTAGTTTTCTTTCCATATATATTTTGACAAACAACAAATGTCTTATTAGTAGTTGAAAGAAATAAAAATTGGCGATTATTCTATTTCTTTTGCATCTCCAACTCCTGCTTACTTTCCTTAGACCTATTACCAAACAACGTTATTTTTTTTTCTATCGACGCTACAAACATATATGAGAGGTATATATTGATTATTGTTAATTTAGATCCCAGAAATAGACCATTTACAGACTATTCAAATAAGGACTATTTCAATTCAGGTTGCTTCAGCTTAAATTCATATTATGTGTTCATTAACAGGTACATATGTAGGGACAGCTCACAATGGCTTTTGTACGATACAACATGAAATGTATACAACAAAATGTGTGATTCTAGGAAAATATTTTATTATTATAATTGTGGGTTCGATTCCCATCCCGAGTCTGGGTGTAATATAAATATTTATTTATATATTTATATAATTATGTATTATTTATAAGTATGCTTATCGAAAAAAAAAATGTAGCTACACCAGTCGGCTGTTACCTATAACACAAGCATTAAGTTGCTTACTTTAGGAACAGAAGACCGTGTGTGTATTGTGTAGATATTTTTTTATATTTATTTATTTATTTATTATTTAAAGCTCCTGTATTATTAATTATTACTTACGTATACAAACAGGCGTCGGCACATCCCATTCTCCATCCCTGCACGTAGCATACTTATTCCCAACCAGGGTATAATTCTTCTCACATGTGTATTGAATGAGTCTTGCTCTTTGTCGTATTTTGAAATGACCATGTTCGAGTCTCGGTAATACACATGAACTTCTTAAAAAGTCTGAAATAATAGAAAGATAATAAAGACTTACATATTATAGTATGTATATGTTTATGTATAAGTGTATTTGTATTCTGGTGAAATTTTTAAATGGGTATATAAAAATTTATTATCTTCTTTTTAGTTTTTTTTTCTGCTTCTTCTTAAATAAATGCTTCTTGCACTGTTTGCCTCGCTATATGAAACACTTACTCATGACCATGGGTTGACTGGAAAAAATCTCTTTCAGAGATAAATCCGCCTTTGCCATAAATCTTATTGTTATTTTATTTATTTATTTTTATAGGAAGCCAGCGTAGTATACAGTGGTTTTTATCATTCGTACATCGTTAAGCACACTTAAAGGCTAACTCAGCATGCAATACACTTTAAATAGTTGTTTCGAACCTTATACAGTAAAAAATATTCAAAAGAATAAAGTAAAAATATGTAGGTGTACGTAAAAAAAAACAATGAAAGACAAAAATTAATATATAATAAATCGCGAATTCTGTAAATATATATAAAAAATACAAATTGTATCTATAAGTAAAAACGGCTTGAGGTACAAGAAATCAGCTGATTTAAAGTATAATAATGATATGTGTGTTCATAACTTCATAAGTAGGTAACTAATTTGAGTTCAAATGTAAAAAGAGCATCTTAACTTTTCTCTTGAATGCTTTCCCAGAATATCTATTCTAGGAAAGCGTTCCAGAGAAAAGTTAAGATTTTATGTTTCTACGTGTAATTTTTGAGTGCAATAAAGTATATAGTTGGATTTGTGTGTCGTCTTTGGATTTTTTTTAAGTTGTACGTTTAGTGGAATATAGTTTATTAAACACTCTTTGGGCTATTGTCCTAGTGATGACTGGTTGCTGAGTGTATAAACACGCGTGTCAGTATCGATTCAAACATACGTTTGAATTTCTGCATAAGTTCCATGTTCAAAGGTACACCTACAAGCTAAATCTGACTAGCGTCTTTATCCCTACCAACTAGGGTTGCCAGATTCAAGCGTGTCATTTCCGGGACAATCGAGGATCACGAATTTGGTCGGTTAAAAAATATACGAAAATAGATAATATTTTTTGTCAATCGCTAGAAAATTATAATTCCTGGACACGGGACAAGACACGTGATTCCGGGACGATTTCCCGGCCATCTGGTAACCCTACTACCAACGCACGCCGAAGATGCTCTTAAAGAAGGTGCTGTTTCCGTCAATCGATGACAATGCTACAAGCTCCCGCCAGACTATCATTAGCTACAAACAATATTGTCGGCGAACATACTAAATTATATTATACAAAAATCAAACAATAATAACTAAGTTATTATAGACGTTGGAACTTTATAATTGTTACTTTACCAGGGCCTTACTTTAATATTTCCAGGAGTTTTGTTTGGTTAAATTAGACCTTGATATTCAAAAACATATTTAGATATCAAAAATAATTTTGACGATAACCTGGCCTATGTTTGTCCTATTTAACTAGAAGCGTGGTGGACCTTTTTAAATTTGTAGTTAATCAACTTATACAGTAAAGGAGACCAACAGTCCATTTTGCGGATATTCATAAAGGATTCATTATGCTGAACAGTAGCTGTTACGTAACGGACTGAGGCAATTTTCTCTCTGAAATAGGAAATCTCGGTATAGAAGTCAGAAATAAAACTATCCAAATTCTCAGTTTTATTTTTAGAATTGAATATTTATATAATACTGGACAACGTCAGTTAGGTAGAGTGAAATGAAAACAAAAAATAGGCCCTTACTCATATACCCAAAGATTATTCTTTAAACTTTTTCAATTTCACATTCATATTTTTAACCGACTTCAAAAAAAGGAGGAGGTTACTCAATTCGACCGTATATATATGTTCGGGGATAACACCGTCATTTATGAACCGATTTTGATAATTCTTTTTTTGTTGGAAAGGAGATATCACTAGTTTGGTACCATGATAAGGAAACCAGGACCTTATGATGGAATCCCAGAGAAATCGAGAGAGAAACTCTCGAAAATCCGCATAACTTTTTACTGGGCGTACCGATTTTGATGATTTTTAATTTAATCGAAAGCCGATGTTTATCATATGGTCACATTTAAATTTCATCGAGATCTGATTACAACTTTTGGAGTAATCTTTGATAATGCGTATTTACTTGTCAATTTTTTTGTCTACCTACGTTGTATTACTTGTGGATATAATTGAAGTCAGTTTTTCTTCGTTTTCCCGCAAACACAATTATGAAGTGAAAACTTCTTTTTGGGCGCCGCACACACATATTTTTGTAGGTAGTAAGTTATGCTGATCCGTCACGCTCTGAGGTGAAAGGCTCGATCGGGTGAACTCGGGAACTCCGATTGTATCCGAGTAAAAATATACAGACAGCTGCTCTTCGCTGCTGAAAGGTGAAAGGGTCGATCGGGTGAACTCGGGGCTTATTGTTTAAGTTTCTGCCGTGCGGTCTTAAGCACACAATCCATTTTTTTTTATATTATTAAATATATCTAATACAGTATTTATCTGATGTTACGTATCGTATACAAATAAAATTTACTTTATTTTTTACACAATTGTAAAATATTTTGACGTGTACTAGGAAGCCACATGGTCGTTTGATTATGTACATGGAGGTCATAAAGGTACCACCCACACTGCTCAACGGAAGTCCGACACGAGTTCAAAGCTACAAGAGCGTGCATCCGGCTGATAATGTTTATTTATTTCATATTTATATTACTGGTTGTTTTATATTAAACTGTTGAATGTCACCAACGTTTCTTTTATATATAGATGGTAAGCGATTACCGTAGGTTTTTAGACGTCTTCAACACCAGAAACATCGCAAGCGCGTTGTCGACCCTACCCTTAATTACCCCTAATCAGTTATTTAGCTGTGATCTTTTCTAAGGTCGAGGTACTACCCCAGTCGGGCCAGTCCATTTTTGAGCAGGAAATTTCCTGCTGTGCCCTACCTGAGTTTACTTAAATTTATTTTCAACGTGTATTAAAACTGAACGTAGCATACGTTCCTAATAAACACAAATAAATAAATAATAATTTATCACATTAATTTAACCGACTTGTGATTTGTTTAGTGTTCATTTATTACATATTTGAGCGACTTCAAAGAAGGAGGAGTTTATCAATTCGAGTTTATTTTTTTTATGCGTGGAATTTCATAACTTTTACTGGGTGCACAGATTATGTTGAATCTTTTTTAAAATCGAAAGCTGGTGTGTGTCATGTGTCCCGTTTAAGTTTGAAGATTAGTTTTCGCATTACTTCGAAAGGGAGTGTGTGTCATGTGTCCCGTTTTTTGAACGAGATTTAACGATCGCTTTTTACATTACTCCTAATTATGCGTACTTATTTACTCTGACTACGTTAATGACAAATAAATAAA
This sequence comes from Melitaea cinxia, assembly GCF_905220565.1. Lineage (NCBI taxonomy): Eukaryota > Metazoa > Arthropoda > Insecta > Lepidoptera > Nymphalidae > Melitaea > Melitaea cinxia. Next base: position 2,474,349 of record NC_059419.1, on the reverse strand, counting down.
TAAACGCTTCACAATCAACGGCCCCAGTAGAATTTTCTCTTGTGTCGGGGGTCCGGAAACACACAATACACAAGCAAAATAAATGTCTGTCGTAAGCGGGGATCGAACCCGCAACCGCCAGCGCAACATCCAGTACTTGTAGCCGCTGCGCCAGCGCGTAGTCATGTGTCGTTAAGGTATTCTCACTTTATTGCTAGTCAATTAATATTGAAGTGATTTATTGTTAGAGAACAAACACGATTATTTAGTAAATAACTAGGACATAATACAGTAGGTGATAAATGCCGAGTGAATTCAGAAAGTGACCAAGACTGGTACACCTTTATTGAAATATCAGACCGATGAATGATACATATTATTGTGTTCATATCTAATATATAATAAATAAACAATCTTAATCTATACATGAAAGAAAAATTATAATTCAGATTACAAGTTACTTTAATGTTTCATTGATTAAAAATATTAAAAAGCAAAGGACTTACTCCGAAGTGAAGAATAGTTATAAAATAATTGAATATTTTATCGTTAGTTCGAAGTATATACATTTTATGTATAAAATTAGGATCATGAGTTTAATGCATACATTGCATTTATAAAGGTATTTAAGTACGCCGCTCTATTGTAATGATTTACAATATTTGTTGAGTTATAATACAATAATTATCATTATAACATTAATAAAGATATTTAAATAATAAATGCCCAAATTTTTTTTAAAATTATAAATGCCATTTTTTTACAAGTGATGATCACACCTCTCAAAAACTGACAGCACCATTATGAGGAAATGATCTAGGAAGAAAACGAAGAATGGACGATGACGTAATTAAACTTCTTAAAATTTAAATAGTAAATAAAATAATATTAACTCACCAGCATCAAGCGGTCCAAAAATAAACAACAAAATAACCCACTGACTGAACATTTTTAACATAATAATAATATTAAATATATATATTGTTTATATTTATAGTTTACTCTCCCACTATGTCTACATTTGGGAGTAGAACAATGTACTGGGACACTGTTTAAAATATGCTAAATATAATTTTTTACATTTTACTAAAGAGTATGTTTCTCGCAGATGTGACACTGCATTCATCTTGAGATAGTTTTGTACTTATATCTTTTTGCCACGATACATTAATATTTTGAATCAATAGGTGCAAAAATCTCACAATTCCATGTTTTATTTATCAACTTAACTACAAATTTGGGGAGGCATTCATACTGCACCCACAAGGACTGCACAAACATCCAGACCACGGCAAATATCTGTATAGCCAATACAAATGTTTGTCATGTGCGGGGATCGAACCCGTAACCGCCAACGCAACAGGTACAATCCACGGCTGTAACCGTTGCGCCAACGCGGCGTCCTTGTGGGTCTCCCCACCGTGCCTTGGAGAGCACGTTAAGCCGTCGGTCCCGGTTTTTATCATGTACACCTGATACCGATCGTTACACGGAGCATCGTGGTGGATTAAGCTCTGATGCTTCTCCTATATGGGGAAAGAGGCCTACGACCCTGGCCCTTCATACTGAAGCCAAAACTATTTTTTTCCCATTTTATCTATCTGCTTGTCTGTACCTTGGTAAAGCTAAAAATAAGTTTTAGTGAATCTTAGCATGATTTAAGTTTGTTTTATGAACTATAAACTAAGGTACCTTTTATGATATATATGTGTACAGTTATATTTACTGTGCATAATAAAAAAATAAGTAAACTTTATTAAGTTTATATTCAGATGAAAAAATATAAAGCAATTTAATAAAACAGAAATATAATATTGTAGGGAATTAAAGAAAACGATATCACAATTAACTGTCAAAGTATTTCCTAAAAAATAAAGATAAAATGTATAGCATACTAAAATAATTTTCAAAAATAAAAACTGTTTGATTCATTAACAAAATAAAGCTCTAAGATAATAATTTTTTATAGCGTTAAACATTTCTTTAAAAAACTTTTGACTTGACATTGATAGGCATAAAAGTTGTATATTTGTCAGTTCTACATTCATCTTCTTTGCACTCGACGGGATGTGCCACCGCACTTATCAAAGGAAACAGCCTTTCCAGCGATACTACTGAATATTATCAGTCCTCTTTACAACAAACAGATTTATACAAAACTCAAAAACGTGTCCTATCAGCAAAACAATCCATGACATATGATTCATTCTAATTTTTCTGAGTAACATGATATTGTGGGCTTTTTTACGTTTAAAATATTTTGAGAATTTTAGTTCAATTTGGACGTACAACTAATTGATGCGGAAATGAACAGATATGTTCATACATCTATTAGTTAGTAATATCTAAGTCTTGTTTGTTGTTGAGACTGTATTTATTTTGTAATGAAGGCCGTTGGTATGGGACGTTTTTCTTAAGGTGGACATGGTAACAATTGCGTCGCCATATATTTATAACAAAATTATGAATATTCACAAAAATATTGATTGTTTTAATACAACTAGTAATAATCGCAGTGTAAACACGAGAACGAATACCAAAATCGTAACTTCAAGTTTCCGACACTAGACACGGTATTCGCATGTATATTAAAATCCCGCAAACAACCGCAATTGTCGCAACATAAATTTAAAGTTTTTATTTAAAAAAATTAGTCTGTAAAGTTGGTTTACGGACAATAGTTGAACGTGACAAAGTCATGACAAAACATCTCCTCGGACGCATAGGTCAATCGAGTGGAAGAGAGATAGATGCGACGCAAGCGTACAATTCGCGTAACGGGACAATGAGCGCAACGGGACAATGAGCGCAACGCTTCAATGAGTCATATTTTTTCGTGTATGCAGGCGGCGTTCATCGATTTATTAGACGTCATTACGTCAATAAATTAATGGATAAAGCGCATTATTCGGTGCAGGTTTTTTTTTTAAATATAATTCATCAGGTGAAATAGTGATCAAAGTTCAAACGCAAGCGTAACATTGTACTTATAAAAAAGGATTACATAGTTGACAAAGATGTGTGGACTTAATGACGCTGTATTTCATGTAAGATCTTAGTATTTTTGTACTTAAACACAGTTTATATGTTAGTTCCAAAAAAGTAACTGCGGCGTTTCTTGCCGATTTCATTTCTGCAGAAACTTCATCCTGAATCTGCGGTAGCTTTACTTTTAAAAACTAATAATCAATTTAAAAAATTTGTAAAATGAGCATTTGAAAGTGCATTTGAAACCTATTTGAATAAAGTTGTTTTTGATTTTATACATATTCACAGAAGCACAAATATCTCATTGTAAGCCAGGCTTGCATACGAAGAAATCCAAATCCTTGAGTTATGTACCGAGCGTTCCGTAGAAACAAAATTATTAAAAATATTTCTATTACTTACTTAATTAAAAAATTATGCTTTTCGCAATTCATAAATAAGTATGTGTAGGACATAGGTACTATTAAATGTATAATCGTTAAATCCCTTATCAGTTTTATAGTAGGTAACAATTTTATAGTAATCGTTATTCCCTTAATAATTTTAACAATTTTTTAACTAATGGTTGAGTTCGTAGTCGTTTCTTCTCAGCAGGAACAACATTCCGAATCTGGTGATTCTTCTGCTTTAGAGGTTGTGGGTTCGATTCCCACCCTGAGTGTGGGTATAATATTTGTATTTATCGGAAAAAAGTAGCTCTGTAAGTTGGCTATTACCTATAAAACAAGCATTAAGTTGGTTTTCTCAAAAACAGACGACCGTGATGTCATTGTGTGTCAGATGTGAGAAATTTTATTTATTTATTTACTTATTAATTTAACAAGTTTAATAAATTTGACTTTGATTTTTGGTTTAGTAAAAGTTTGAACTAGCTAATGGACTACGTGTTGTGTTTGATAAAACTTTTAAAGGCTTTGTTCTTGTAGAATTGTAGATGGTCCTGGTTTTTTTTTTTAATTATTTACATGTTTTGTTTTAAGTTTTAAAATATAAAAGTGTGTTACTTACTATTTGTTATTTCGTATTTATTATTTTTACAAAATATTTTACAGGGGATATCAAAGTAAGAAGAGCTAATTTAAGAATTTTTTGACTTTAAGCTCTAGGGATAAACACTTTTGAGAGTTAGTAACACTTCTGATTTCTGAAGTTAATTTATGAGTTATGACATTGGCCAGTGTCACAGTGTGCTTGTAAACACAAGTCTGATTTGAAAACTTGAAATTAATTCTAATTTTTATTACTAAAAGTTGAAAAGTATTATTTAAAAAGTTATAAGTATTAAGTTTACTACATAAATTGTCACGATATTCAATAATAACATTCGTGATTCTATTCAAGTTATTGAATTATTAAAGAAAGATGTCTGGCTGAGAATCAAAACGGTTTTGTAAAAATTACCTTGTAAATAGTTATGGAAAATACGTGTAGATTGTGTTTAAATGTTTCTCCTGAAATTGTTGAGGAGTTATTGGAAGGATGTGATGTTTTGCACAAGTTGTCAAAATGTTTCTCATACTACGTACGTACCTATTTCAAAAATTCTCTAACATTGTGAAAGTTTTTGTTAAAATAAGAACAAAACAAAACAAAACAAACAAAATTTTTGTTTTTTTTTTTTAATTTTCTTAACTAGAATATTTTTAATTTTTTTTAAAGTGTCTTTTATTAAGCTGGTTATAATTTAATTTTATCATCATCTTTTTTGGTAGTAGATAAAAATCTTTTATGTTACAGGTATCTTTAACAAAAGAATTACCAAATAAAATATGTAATCCATGCATTAATAAAGTACAAGATGTATACATTTTCCATCAAACAATTAATCAAAACGAATTAATTTTACAACAAAAATTAAGTAATAAGCTATGTAATGAGATTAAGTATGGAAACAGTATCAAACAAGAAAACGAACTATCTGTTAACAAAAGCTCAATAAGTGGAGAAGAGCTAGAAAATTTAGAAACTGTCGTAAAATCAGAATTAACCGAGGCTTCAAAATATAGTACTTATTATGAAGATGATAACTTGTACTTGAATGACTTAAACAATGAAAATTCTCTAAATAATATTGATTCAGAAGAGAAACGTACATCTCATAAAAATCTAAGTAACATTAATACAGATGACATACCTACAAATATATTAACTGAAAATAAAAATTTAATTATTGACACTTCAGCAAAAATTGACGAATTAAAAAGGCATATGTGTTTAACATGCTTCGAAATATTTCCTAATCCAAGAGAATTATTAAACCACTACCGTACAATAGAACTAGAGCGATACAATACAAATAATATTGGTAACAATGACAAAACCGAGCCCGTTCAATATAAACTGTATGAATCTGAAGATGGTACTTTAGTGTATAAATGTGAGAAATGTGATAGGAAATATGTACACAAGGCTTTAATTGAGAGGCATATTAAGAGTCATATTGAGAAGAGGCCATTTTTGTGCAAATTGTGTGGTAAGATATGTCTTTTAACTTTTATAACTTAGAGGTTGTAATTCAATAGTGGCGTATCCTCTCTTAAAACCGGCTAGACTATTTATATACACAAGATTGTAAATATTGGTATGTGACAACAATTTCATTATTTTTTTTGTATGTAATATGTGTGATGTGCCTATGGAGTGGCCTAGTCCTTGTAGACTAAAATTCTTTAAATTAAGCAACAAAAAAAACTAAGAATAAAATAAAATTAAATAAATAAAAGTACCTATAAAATAATATTTATATAAGACTGTAAGAAGAATAAAGAATTATAATTCTTCTTTATTATTTATAATATTTAACAATATGATGCAGAGTATTACAAATGTAAAAGTACTGTTTGTGAGGACAGAAAAATGGAAGGATAGATTTTCACAACTCTCTCTGTCTTCAATTGTCAAGTATTTCACTCTCTTTTTAAACTACTTAAAAAAACGAGAAGATTCTCAATTCGATTATAATTTATTTTATGTGTGTTACTTCATAATTTTTTTTACTGGATGTTCAGATTTTGATGATTCTTTTTTGATTCGTGAGCTGGTGCTTGTCGGGCCACTATTTAAATTTAAACTAGGTCTGACGTGTAGTTTTTGAGCAATCTCTTCTAATGTGTGTACCATAGTTATCAATGTAAATTGAAGTTGGATAAGGAGTTCTATCCTAGAATTATTTATATTTGTACAAATATTTCTTTACAGTTAGTATGTCTATCCTTATGGGTCTCCCTAACGTTCCTTGGAGAGTAAGTTATGCCGTCGGTCCCGGTTGTTATCATAAATACCTGATAGCGATCTTTACTCATAGGAGAGAACATATCATATCATATCATATCATGTGGTGGATTAAGCTCTAATCCTTTTCCTAAATGAAGAAAGTGGCCTATGTCCAGCAGTGGGATGTTAGTAAATGCCTGTATCCTAGAATTTTTTTCAAAAATAAATTACCTTAAACTTAACCTAAAGTTAAAGCTAGTCCCTTATATCTTGCAGGTAAAACATATCAAACGGCATCAATAATAGTTTCTCATGGCAAGATGCATACCGGTGAAGTATATACGTGTTTATACAACTGTGGCTACCAGTCTGTTCATAAACACGTTATTAAAGATCACGAGAAACGTCACAGGAAGGAGTTTAAGGTAATTTTGGAGTATGGCCATCCCATAGAGCGCTATTATGGTGCAAAGGGAATCAATGGGCAAAAGGGAGTCCATGGGCCAAAAGGGCCATGGCCCGGAGTGGTTCAAGCCATACTATCAAACCATACGTACTAGAGATGTGGAAAATTAATCGATTTTTACAACAATGAAAAACCAATTAACAATAATTGTGTTTAAACATTTTTGAATATCATATCAAAAATTGACCGCTCCAGCGGGGATCGAACCCGCGTTTCCGACTGACCGTGTCGGCGCTCTAGCCAATTAAGCTATGGAACGATGTACCCGCTAGATCGAAATTTTTGATATGATGATTTTTATATTTGGTTTAAGCGAACCGTGGCGCCGTCTATAGTGATTTCTTTACAGAAACCAGAATCTTCTTCTTCTTCTTCTTCTTCTTCTTCTTCTTCGAAGCCGCGGGCAAAGCTAGTATATATATATCATCATCATCATTACAGCCTATACAGTCCACTGCTGGACATAGGCCTCTACAAGTTCACGCCAAAAATATATATCTGTTATTAATTAAACTTCTGTTCAATTTCAGTATAAATGTGAAACGTGCGGCAAAGGTTTTCAAGTGAGAACATCGTATGAACAGCATCAGAACATCCATAATGGCATCAAACCGTTTTCATGCGAAATATGTGGCATGAAGTTCCATTTACACAAGTAATGTACTATTTTAATTATTATTCATAAATAAATATTTTTTGATCAAATCCTGTCAAAAAATAAGTTAAAGTATGTTTCATAAAAATTTTTAAATCGTCGGACTGTTTGAAATTATAACACTGTTTAATAGATTGTGTTATTAATGTAAAAAAAAAAAACGAGTGTGCTTTAGATTATATACTTTATTGCACTCAAAAAATACATGTAAAAACAACATAAGAATAATATTTATGGCAAAGGTGGACTTATCTCTGAAAGAGATTTCTTCCAGTCAACCCATGGTCATGAGTAAGTGTTTAATATAACGAGGCAAACAGTGCAAGAAGATTTACTAAGAACTTTAGACCACACGACTGAAGTAAAACTTATGAAACGTAACTCTCTCTCTTTCTATTGTCACTAGCTTATATCTCCTTAGTAAAACTTTTTTACGCGCGCTGGGCTTGGGGAGTAAGCTGGTGAATGCGTGACGAGAGGGTTACGAAAAGTGTGATCGGGCGAAGCGAACGGAAGTTGAGAGGGAGATATAAGTTAGATGGAGTTAAAAAAGTTTTACTTCAGACTTGTGGTCTAAAGCACATTTTTTTTTTAGATACCTTACTACCCACCGCAGTAACGTCCATCCACAAACGTCTGTTCGTAAACCTTGGGTATGCAAGCACTGCTTACTACCGTGTGATTCTAAAAACAGTCTCAATATACATTTAAAGGTAAAAAATGTTGAAATCCATTATTCATAATCAATTTTTATACCACTAAGGTGGCTTACCTTATTCACCTTATTCACCACAGGGACACAACACTGCTTGAAAGTAGTATTTATTTAGTTGTGACCTTCTGTAAGGTCGAGGTACATCACCAGTTGAATTGCTTCATATTTTAAGCAGGATTCACCATAACTTAATAAATAAAAACAATCGTCTAAGCAAACACGATTCTTATATTATATAACTAGATACGCCCCTCGGTTTCACCCCCGTTAATTAAAAAAAAGAGGAACTGAATTTTATATAGCCTTTAGCCTTCCTCGATAAATGGGCTATCTAACACCGAAATAATTTTTCAAATCGGACCATTAGTTCTTGAGATTAGCGCGTTCAAGCAAACAAACAAAAAAACTCTTCAGCTTTATAATATTAGTACATGTAGATTGAACTGTATTCTTCGATGTTCGATGATTCGATGATGATTCTTCGATGATTGTTTCGTACATATGTGCAATAAAAATTTAGCAAATATTACTATTTTTAGGATAAACACGACATTATAGTAAAAATTTCAATACTCTGCGATATCTGCGGCAAAGTGTTCAGAGACACCCAGCAGCTTAAATCTCACCAGAGGAGTGTTCATCTCAACATCAAGCCTTACACTTGCAGGTAATGTCATATGTTTTATTAAATTTTCATTCATTGCTTTATTTATCTAAACAGATGTCATTTTCAAAAGTACACATTTCAAAAAAAAAAGTTTTGAAAATTACATCCTGATGTACGTACTAAGCCTGTTAAATAATAATAAGCACCTCTAACATTACAACTAACATCTTTATTGTGTAAAACATCTGTATGTGAATATATAAAATTTTCTACTACTCTAATAATAACAAAGCTGTGTGGCTACGGCAGTAAAGAATGTAGCCACCCCCTCTCTTCTCGTGGCTGTCGTAAGAGGCGACTAAGGGATAACACAGTTCCACTATCACCTTGGAACTTATAAAGCCGACCGATGGTGGGATAACCACCCAACTGCTGGCTTTGAAATACACAGCCGAAGACAGCCCTGCGGTCACAAACCCGCCTGCCCAGCGTGGTAACTATGGGCAAAACACATGAGTTCACGCCATTTTGGTGTTAACTTATGGAGGCCTATGTCCAGCAGTGGACTGCGATAGACTGAAGTGATGATGATAATAATAATAAAATTATTTTTTCGAGCGAAAATATTAAAATTGTCTAAATTAAATACGTATAAACATAATGGTGTTTGCTTTAACTTAAAAAAAAAAAAATTAAAACTTTCTTTAACTTAAAATGGTAGTCAAACATAATTATAGTTATTTTTTACAGTGTATGTAATAAATCATTTCCTAAGAAATTTACACTGAAAGTACACGAACAGACGCACACAGGGAAAATGTATGTATGCAGTGTGTGCGATAAAAAGTTCTTAAGACAAAGTAGTCTACAGAGGCATTTACAACGGTAATTATTTTTTTTATATAAATACTAAATAGGGTTGCCACTATAGCATTTTTTGGCTGGCTAAAGTTTCCAAGAAAATAAATTATTTAAAACTACTATTTAGCTACATCAATGTGAATTAAACATTCTTATATTTTGAAATTAATTTTAGAAAAAGTGTGTCAACTCCGATACGTGGCTGGAGTTAACTCCTTAGGAACTATTAAAAAGTTACTTAAAAACATATTACGTTATTATATAACCTATTTCTCGCAAGAGACATTGTGCGGTAAATTGTCATTCTCAGGGAAGGTTAGAGTTATTGTTTCGTACGATTTCACTTCCCATTTTTAAAGTGAAACATTCAATCGCCCCAAAACTTTGAAGTTGTATTTCTTTTGGCGCGTTAGAGAAAAATGATGAGTAAATTTTTACGATGTGCGCTCACACAGTCACAAAAAAAACCGATGCCTTGGAGTTAGCTAGTCACCAAAAAGGAAGTTAGTAACGTGAAGTTAGCTAGCCAATGAAACACTTAAGTAGATTTCTTACGTGCGTACATAAGTACACACAGACTTTTTTTTCGTTCATCTATCGCATGTCGCATGTCGCAAGTGTTCCGCAGTATTTGTGCGTTTTCGCACAATTCTTTTTTTTTGATACCGTTTTTTAAGGAGTAAACTCCGAAAAATATATTTTAACTTTTATTCTAAGACGTAGTACAAACTAAGGTAGGGCACAGCAGGAATTTCCTGCTCAAAATATGGAGCAGCCCGACAGGGGTAGTACCTCGACCTTACAGAAGATCACAGCAAAATAATACTGTTTTCAAGCATCGTTCCTGTTGGTGAGTAAGATGACCAGAGCTCCTGGGGGGATTGGGGATTGGGTCGGCAACGCGCTTGCGATGCTTCTGGTGTTGCAGGCGTCTATAAGCTACGGTAATCGCTTACCATCAGGTGAGCCGTACGCTTGTTTGCCGAGCTAGTGATATAAAAAAAAAAAAACATTAAGGTGCTTTACACATCTTGCTGGACTGGCATCTATGAAGGCCTTTTTGACGTGACAACGTCTTATAAATTGGTTTGCCGGGTGACACTTCAAGAAACTGCGTTACGCTCCGCTCACGTTATGCGCTCACAATGAGAGCGAGTGAGAGGCACGCGTCGTCGTTAGCCCGCCTAAGAGCGAGAGAGACAGACATAAAAAGTGAATGAAATTCAGTGCGAGATTCTTTGTATAAATTAATGTTTTAAATATAATTCTTTGTATAAATAAATGTTTTAAATTGTTACTATTATTTCATCCTTCTTCCTACTATACGAATGAATATTCACATTAAAATTATTTTACCACTCAAAGTCGTTGTCACGTAAAACTTTCGCCCGTATACCGACTTTACAGGCAACCAATTTTTAAAGTTTTAATTTGTAAAATGACGATTCGAAAGTGCTCTTGGAGCCTATTTGAATAAAGCTATTTTTGATTTTGATTTTGAATTTTTAAGTTGAAAAAAGGTTTACAAGAAGTATACATTATAAAATGTGATTAAAAAATACTTACATATGAAAGGTAACGCCATCTTTTTGTAAATTTGACGTAGCAGATCTCTTTTTCCTTATGTAGGAGAAGGTGTGGGCTGGCCGATATATTCCCTATCATGAATAACGATCGCTATCAGATATCTTTGATAATAACTAGGATTAACAGGTTATCCGAAGTACGGTGGGGAGACCAACATGGTTAATAACATTGGACATAATAACATTTTAAAAATAATTTTAGTATTATTAATTTATCTTAGATATAGTAAATTGTACCTAATATAATAATAACTATATTATTTATATTAATATTTTTAATTTTCAGTTTCCACGCAGAGTCGCAAGGCAGTGATCAAAAATGTAATAAAATGTTGCTATCGAATTTGAAAACACAAAGACATGTCAAAAATTCTTCTAAAACTGTTAATATTACACCAACAGCATAATTATTGTATAATTGTCTTCCAAGTTGTAATTTTATAATTCTTCTTGTGATTAATTTTTTTTTTTACATTTTCATATTGAAAAATAAATTGTATGTGTAATACATGTATTCTACTTTTACAATAATTTTAACGATGACAATTAGAATAAAATGACTTTTTTTTACACATCTGACTTATTCTGCACTCCTCTATATACACTATAATTGTGCGAAATTTCACACTCCTCCGTCCGCGCAATTTTTGAAAAAAGTGGTACCTACAAAGTTTTTACTTCATGTACCTACAGATAAATATAACTAAAGATTTATTATACCTGTTGTACATCAAAAATAATATGTAAACAGTATGTAACAGGCGGTTCCATTGCTAGTAGGTTAACCTCGTCCTTACTGTGCATAATTGTGTTTGCTCGCAAACGAAAAAAAACCGACTTCAATTATATCGTAGTAATAAAACGTAGATCGACGAAAAAATAGTTAAGTAACTACGCGTTATCAAAGATTACTCAAAAAGTAGTTATCAGCTTTCGATTAACTTAAAAATTATCAAAATCGTTACACCCAGTAAAAAGTTATTGCGGATTTTCGAGAGTTTCCCTCGATTTCTCTGGAATTCCATCATCAGATCCTGGTTTCCTTATCATGGTACCAAACTAGGGATATCTACTTTGCAATAAAAAAAGAATTATCAAAATCGGTACATCCAGTAGAAAGTTATGCGGTATAATACAACGTAGGTCGACGAAAAAAGCGTCAAGTAAAAACGCATTATTAGATATAACTCGAAAAGTAGTTCTTAGATCTCAAATAAATTTAAATAGGACCAAATGACACACACCACCTTTCGATTAAAAAAAAAAATTGTCGAAATCGGTCCACCCGGTCAAAAGTTCTGATGTAACATACATTTAAAAAAAAATACAGTCGAATTGAGAACCTCCTCCTTTTTTGGAAGTCGGTTAAAAAGAAAATATAACAACATAAATTAACAATATTGCTTGACTGGGACACATATAAAGAAAAATATAAAATCGAAAAAAGAATAGTAAAAATTGTAATAGGTATCTAAAGTAATTGAATTTTTGTTAATTATATATTTTTAACAGTCCTTAATATTAAGATTACTATGATAAAATTCTTGCGATTCACTCGGCAATTCGGTAATCGGTCATTCATTCGGTAATATTTTTTTTGGAGTTGGTTCTAGACTTATAACATGAATGGTCTGCTAGAACTATGAGTGGGTTCCACTAAGCGACCGCAACGCCTTTTCTATCGTTTCACCTATGACCGTGATCGCCACGAGCGATCGTTAAACATCATAGATGACTTCATTGTTCGTGACCACATCGCGCCCACTTCGCACACAAAATATAGGTGTGTCAGAGTTGACTTTCATCAACATGTGGTGGGAATTAAAAAAAAAACAGCTGTCAATGTCAAATTGTTAATGTTATCTCTCATTGGATTCGGCAAAAACGCTACGACAATATCCCGGGGATCCATGTTGAATTAAGTTTTATTCCAATCCATGCGAAATGTTTACTCACAACCTCCACAGCTGCATGTTTTTACCACGGTCTTATACACAGGTCGTACAATTACAACAGTGGTGGTACGTCGGCTTGATGGTTGCGCTTTTCTTTCCAATTTACGGCCGCCAAAGATGGGTGTGCTGTGCAACGAAGACATATAACCAAATTACAATGAAACATCACTCAATAAAACCAATTACAAGTAAACGTCACTCAACCAGCGTGCGCGGTGCGCACTGCGCACTGCACCACGTAACCGTACACATCGATAGCAGTGACGTACAGTGGCGATGATGCGGACAAAAAGTTATGACACGTTCGTGCTAATCTCTCACCATTGAAATTGGGCTTAGTTGCATGATCTGTATACTGTCCTCATTGGCACTATTGAAAGCCATTAACTTAAAGAAGAATAAGAAGATGATCTGTATATAATACCGTAGTTTTTATCATGCCCCCATATTGCGAGGACACAGCTGACGTCTGACAGCACTCTAGTATGCGTTCTACTTATAAAATTCACCTAGGACACCCGCGGCGTTTTTACGTTAGTGGAACGGCAATTTCAGCGGTCGTGGTCGGTGGTGTTGCAGGCCTTTAGTGGAACGCACTTAATATGTCAAACATCTGACAAATTTACTGTTTAATGTTTATTATGCAAATTGTGAATTTTGATCAATTAAATAAATATTACTAATACATTTAAATGACTAAGTATAACTTCATAACATGGAATGTATAAAAACTGGTAAATCAGAGTACTGTTTAGGTTGTTTGTGCCATAATAATGATTTTAATTTACGAAACTATAAATTACAAACGGAAACTCTCAAAACACTATTTCAGGTAAAGTTATAATGTTAATAATTGTGTTTTTCCTCTGCCAAAAAAGACTTAATTTTACATGAAAAATAAACGACAAATAAGTATTACGATGTATATCTCAAAACCTACTGGTCAGATTATGCTCAAATATAAATAAGACCACATAAAAAGCACCAACTTTCGAATTAAAAAAAAAACAATTATCACAATCGGATCACCCTGCAGTCATGAGGTAACACAAAAAATATAGTCAAATTAAGAAATTCTTTCTTTTTTAATGTAGGTTGAAGAGTATATTGCTTTTTATATATTTTTATAGGAATATTTAAATGTTCTAGGTTGAACGTATAAATTTTTGCTATTTATGTAAAAGTTTAATTTGCAAAGCGGAGCAGTTCATACAAAATGTTCAAAGCAACCAGATCTTTATGGAAAATTTTCAAAGTGTAAGTAAAATAAATAAATTTTTTTTACACAACTAGGTCGTCAAACAAGTATACGGTACTCACATAATGGTAAGCGAGTACTATACCTATACCTTTATAGAGGCCTGCAACACCAGAAGCGTTACAAGCGTGTTGCCGACCCTACCCCCAATTTCCCTCAAACTGCACACGGTGTACAAATTTGATTAAAATCAGTTCACTAGTAGTTCCACAATAGTCCATCGCAGACAAACAACGTGACACGTAATTTATTTATATTAAGATAATACATAAATTTTTATCCAAATTTTTTTTAAAAATCTTTAAGTATCGCATTAAGCAGTATAGAAGTCATAATAAATAGCTCCCTTTCCAGATTACAGATTCAACGATTGAGACAGCACGGCTTGCATCGACAATTATGCTGTCAGAGGTCATTTTAGATTCTATTGAATTGACGGATAATAACAAAGATATTGACGAACCAATATGTGTTATATATGGTAAATGTAAGAATAAGAATTTAAATATTAAGTCTGAAATAAAGGAAGAAGAGATTTTGGAACACATTGAGGACGATTTTGTTGATGATAATGGTAAAATTAATATAATTATATATTTTTTCTCACATAATAGTAAATTTTGACAGGATAAAAGATAACATAGGTAGGGCAGGAAATTTCGTGCTTTAGATATGGAGCAGTCTGACTGAGGAAGCACTTCGATCTTACAGAAGCTCACCGTTACATAATACAAAACAGTATTATTTAACAGTGTGTTGTGTTTCTGTTGGATAGGATACACACACTTTTTTATTTTCCTTTTTATATCTATTTTAATAAAAAAAATATTATAATCTGTAGATCTTTAATATTTTATTACAGAATATCCAGATTCCAATGTGAAGGAGGAAGATGATTGCCCGTTAAATACATTAATTAAGGCTGAAAATAATGATTTATCAAAAGAAATCTGTGCAAGAAAACTTAGAAAAGAATTGAAAAGAGGTAAAGTCAAAAAGAAAGGCGAAAAAAGAAAAGAATTCAAAAATAGTGGTAAATATATTTATTATTTTATCGACTTCAAAAATAAATAAACACGAAAGTGTTTTAGACCACACAACTGAAATAAAACTTCTTTAACTCCATCTATAGTATGTATATATATATATATATATATATATACACATATATATATATACACATACTAGTACATAAAGATCCCTATTCCAATAGAGCCTCCCTTGAGGATATATGAGAGTGCCCATCATCAATTGTACACCAGCAAAATGGATCATCTCAATAGCATTTGTATCTATTGATTTCAGCTCCCGGTTTTGTGCCCAATATATGTTGCTCTATTCTGCTACAAGTTTCCAAAAGTCTAGGCCCAAATATTCAAAAAAGAGAACTACACATTTATGCCTGAATTACTCTGAGAAATTAGCACATCATCTTCAATATCGGGTCCACGGGAAGTTATTTCCTTAGTACGCCAGAATAACCGTGTTGAATTTCCTACTTCCTCTTTAGTTTCTACTTCAGCTGGCTTCTTCCTAGATTTTTTCGGACGGTTGGAGAGTATTACTTGTAATTTTGTAGCTGATCCGAAAGTTTTTGTCCTATCTTGCTTACTACTAAAAGCGTAAACTTGAAATAATTGTTACGTTTTCTGAAATTTTCCGATATCCTATTGAAATTATTTAAGTTTTCATCGCAAAGTTTTCATTTCATAAAGTGTTAACCTATGAAGATCCAGCCGTTATCGAATTTTGCGCTTAGCAAAGCGTTTAACGATTTATTTTTATTTATATAAATAATATATACACACCTGACAGCGACTATATATCATAATACACCAACATTGTTACTCACGGCAGGTAAAATATTCGCAAATACGTAGCGAATGATTAATCAACACTAAACGCCTTACACTCAAAGGTCATCAGTTGTGTTCACTCCTGTGTCGGGGGGGGGGGGAGGGGTCACAACTGAGTTGTACATTATCATTACTTCAGCCTCTCGCAGTCTACTGCTGGACATAGGCCTCCATAAGTTCGCGCCACAAATGGCGCGAATTCATGTGTGTTGCCCATAGTCACCACGCTGGGCAGGCGGGTTGGTGACCGCAGCGCTGATTTTGTCTCACCGAAGACGCTGCTGCCCGTTTTCAGCCTGTGTATTTCAAAGCCAGCAGTTGGATGGTTATCCCGCCATCGGTCAGCTTTTTAAGTGCTATTGTGGTAGTGGAACTGTGTTATCCCTTAGTCTCCTCTTACGACAGCCACGGGAAGAGAGGAGGTGGCTACATTCTATACTGCCGTAGTCACACAGCCCGTACATTATATTACATAAGTATTGTGGTAGTTCAGGCTTTAATCCTTCTTCAATATGGACAAGAGCTCAGTGCCCACACGTTGGAGGCCTGTAGGACGATTTATCCAAAAGTTTAAGATGTTGTGATGAGTGTTATGATGTAGTTGATTAATCGATTTATTCACCATGTAACGTCCCACTACTGGGCATAGGCCTCTTTCCCCATGTAGGAGTCGGATCAGAGCTTTATCCACCACTTTGCTCTACTGCGAGTTGGCGGATATATTCCCTGCTATGAGTAATGATTGCTATCAGGTTTTTGTGATAATATAAATTGTTGAACTAATGTTTCGTAGATGAAACAATCATAATGAAACGCATAACAAGGGAACAGTGTATGAGAGAGCGGATCAAAATGGCAAAGGACCCGAAATACTTGAATTGCGTGTATAAATGTACAGACTGTATAAAGGGATTCGTTTTTAAGGAATCGTACGACAATCACATGGAGAAACATAGCAAGGTATGGAACATTAATCGTTCACTTTGTTTAGAACTTATTTACTGAGTGCCCTACGCACAGCAGGAAATTTCCTGCTCAAAATCTGGAGCAGCCCATATGGGGAAGTACCTCGACCTTACAGAAGATCACTGCTAAATAATGCTGCTCTTAAGTGACGATGTGTTTATGTGTGAATAAGGTGTCCAGAGCTCCTGGTCCAATACCTATTGGGGGTAGGGTCGGCAACGTGCTTGTGATGCTTCTGGTGTTGCATGCGTCTTTAATCGCATAGGTCTTGTACGCTTGTTTGCCAACTTTTCAATGTAAGAAAAGACCGCCTTTTGCGCAATTAACTTGTGTATGTTTTGTGTTTTCTTTTCTTACTATTAATTGTAATTGTAATCATGTTGGATAAAATAATGAGACGATAGTCGTCTAAAACACTGGTTCGATTCCTGGTCGGGATGGATGTTTGTATTTGTACAAATATTCCTTTCTGTTTTTGAGGTCTTTGTGGGTCTTCCCATCATCCATCGGAGAGCACGTTAAGCCGTCGGTCCCGGTTGTTATTTTACGTACTTGATAGCGATTGTTACTCATAGTAGGGAACAGATCCGCCAATCCGCACTGGAGCAGCGTGGTAGATTAAGCTTTTATCCTTCTCCTACATTAAGAAAGAGGCCTGTGCCCAACAGTGGGATGTTACAGGCTGAATGCGATTGCAATTGTAGTGACTGCAATGTAGCTTTTATCTATAATTTATCTATAATTTTCAGGCGATGGGCAAATATAAGTGTGATATATGTAACCAGAGAATGGCTACAATGAACAGGTTACTGAGTCATCAGAGATATCACAGAGTGTGAGTTATTTCATATGTTCTGTTATTTGTCCAGGCAAATTTTGCTTCTCCATTTTTTTTTTTATAAATGTGTCGGTCTTTCTTGTTTTTTTTCTACAACTTGGTCCTGACAATAAATGAGAAAAAATACAATTATAGCTTCAGTATGGATTAGAGAACGTCGTCCAAAATGTTTAAGAAATATGCAAAGTCCAAATCTATATGTCTCTCTCTATCCAGTTACTCTGTTTTCTATTTTATCAATAAAAATTATGTCACTTGTTTCCACAGACGGTACAAATGCAGTGAATGTAATTTGACAAGAACCAGTCGATTGACAATAAAGGAACATTATTCAGCCTACCATCATCAGGATCCTTACTTGCACGAGTGTTTACACTGTCACAAAATGTTCAAGTAAGTATTATATTAATAAAGCCGTCATATTCCGACATCTATATATTAATATCAGAAGCAAATAAGTATTATATCAATACAGTCGTCATATTCTGTCATCTATATATTAATATGAGATGCAAAAACTTTTTAGCCCTCTTTACGAAACTTGTGCAGACGGAGGAGTATGAAATTTCGCACACTTACAGTTTACATAAAGAAGGATTACAGAATGCTGATATATATTTTTTAATTGTGCATAAAAAAAACATTAAAACAATAAAAAAAAAAACAGTACACACACAACAATGTATTTGACACACATGCGTATATATACTCTTTTGTTTATTATTACAGAAGTATAGTCTTTGACAACAGAACCTAATAATGTTCAAGCTTATAATTTAATTGTGGTCGAGTTTCGACCACTGCGCTACAACTATTCATAATAAATACTGTCTACTAGGGTTGCCACCTTTTTTTTTCTCAATAAAAGTACATTTGGTATTATAGGTATAGCACAGTATCAACATAAAGTACAATTTATTTTTCTTTTTTATTAAATTTAAAAGCATATTTTTTGTATTTTTAATGAAATATGAAATATTATCCTTATTGCCTAACTACTGGGTATACTACACAAGTTTGTAATGTACCTAATGTTGTAATATAGCAATTTTTAAATTGTTTATTGATTTTGCTACCATTATTCTTTGTAAATTTTTTTTGGTGTAGAATTTTGAAGTTAAACTTCTTTTACGCACGCTTGACTTAAGGAGTAAGCTGGTGAATGCGTGACGAGAGCGTTACGAAAAGTGTGATCGGACTAGGCGAACGGAAGTTGAGAGGGAGATAGAAGTTAGTGAAGATAAAAAGAAAGAGAGTTTCGTATATTACTGTAAGGGCAATTAAATAAGTTTTACTTCAGTCGTGTGATCTAAAGCACACTCGTTTTTTTTTTGATATTCGTTAAGGGTGTTAATGCACACATTTTACGGTAAAATAAATGTTCTCTTGATGTTTCATTTACTTTTAAGCTCTCTGTGTGTGTGTTATTTTTAATAATAAATAAATAAATAATAATAATAAATAAATAAATAATAATAAACGTTACACACTCAGTAATCTTTAATAGTATCGTTACTCAGTATCGTTAAAGTGAATGCTGGTAACATTTTGTGCCAAATGTCCCATATAGAAGAAGGATCAGAGCTTAATCCACCACGCTGCTCCGATGCGGGTTGGCGGATATATTCCTTACTATGAGTAACGATCGCTATCAGGTGTACATGATAACAACCGGGACCGATGGCTTAACGTGCTTTCCGAGGCAGGGTGGGGAGATCCACAAGGACAAACACCCAGACCACGGCAAACACCTGTATGGCCAATACAAATGTTTGTTAACCCGCAACCGCCAGCGCAACAGGCATAATCCATGGCTGTAACCGTTGCGCCAACGCGGCGTCATTACGTGTAGTTAATGTGAATGCTGGTAACATTTTGTATCGAATGTCAGTTCTAAAATTTCAAAGGTTATTAAAATGTATATCATTTCAGGCGGCAAATATCTCTAAAGAAGCACATAAAGTTCACGCATATGACGCAGAAGCGATCGAAATGTGAAATCTGTCAGAAAACATACGTAAACAAGGAAGGTTTAAAAACTCATATGATCGAGTGAGTAAATAAATAACCCATTTCTATAGTTTTTTTACGGTTCCGTACCTTAAAAAAAACTAAAAAAAAAAAACGGAACCCTCATAGGATCATTTTGTTGCCCATCTGTCTGTCAAGACCCATTTCTCAGAAACGCGTGGAGGTATCAAGCTAAAATTCATATCAAATAATCAGGTCTACTAGCTGTGAAAAACTCAAACTTTTAAGCCAACGCGATCAAAAGTTACAGCCGTTTATGTTGCAAATTTTCGACACTCCCAAGGGAATCAAAACCCCTTTTCGTGAACTCAGAATCTTGAAATTTGATACGAAGCAACGTGATAACGTCATAAAGAAAAATTATTGAAAAATTGCATACTTTTATGAATTGACTCGAATAATTTTGAACTCTGACGTCACGCGAAAAGACATTGATGTGTTGTGCCAACGCTTGGGCCGATCGTGCCTCTCTATCGCTTGTTCCGCGCTCTCGCTTGCACGCTCAGGCGGAACGTGACACTTTGTCGTGCGTGCAGCCGATGTTCATTAATTCATAAGACGTTCATCATTACAGCCTATACAGTCCACTGCTGGACATAGGCCTCCACAAGCTCACGTCAACAATAACGTGAACTCATGTGTTTTGCCCATAGTCACCACGCTGGGCAGGCGGGTTGGTGACCGCAGTACTGGCTTTGTCGCACCAAAGACGCTGCTGCCCGTCTTCGGCCTGTGTATTTCAAAACCAGCAGTTGGATGGTTGTCCCGCCATCGGTCGGCTTCTTAAGTTCCAAGATGGTTGTGGAACTGTGTTATCCCTTAGTCGCCTCTTACGACACCCACGGGAAGAGAGGGGGTGGCTAAATTCTTTAGTGCCGTACCCACACAGCACGAGACGTTATCTCTTCAAAAAAAAATGTATTAATTTCATATTGTCTACAACAGCAAGCATCCATCCGAAGCCACAGCGGGTACGATAAAGAAGCACGTGTGTCCAGACTGTGGCGTCGCCTTCAAGGCTCCGTCGCAACTCAGGAGTCATATGGTCAAGCACACGGGCGCCAGGAACTACTACTGCGTCGAATGTGACAAGTAGGAAACCTCTGATATTTCATTTGTTGAAGTTAAACTTCTTCACGCACGCTTGAATTGGGAAGTGAGCTGGTGAAAGCGTGACGAGAGCGTTACGAAAAGAGTGATCGGACTAGACGAACGGAAGTTGAGAGGGAGATAGAAGTTAGTGTAGATAAAAAGAAAGAGAGTTTCGTATATTACTGTAAGGGCAACTAAATAAGTTTTACTTCAGTCGTGTGGTCTAAAGCACACTCGCTGTTTGTTACGAAAAGTGAGATGTGATAAGTTAGTGAACATAGAAAGAGATAGAGTTACGTTTCGTAAGTTTTGCTTCAGTCGTGTGGTCTAAAGCACACTTATTTTTTTTTTAATTAACATTTTACGTATTACATACGTGTTGTTAATGCTATGTGTAACTCCTAATTACTTAACCGATTTTAATCAAATTTGCACACCGTGCGCAGTGTGATCCAACTTGAAAGATAGGCTATATTTTATTTCAATATATGTAATTATTATATTTAAGAAAAAAAAAATAAGGCGGTACGAAGTTCGCCAGATCAGCTAGTTATAATATTGATAATTTATTACAATACGCATTTATTGTACTTTTATTTCAGAGGTTTTAAGTCGAACAACTCTTTGAAACAACATTTGAAGATAGCAGCGCCCCATGTCAACTATTTGGAATTACCGTATGTAAATATTATTAAAAACATCTTTTTATATTGAAATATTATAAAATAATGTCTTTAACATACACATCATCACCCGTTCCTAAACCAACCAACTTAATTCTTGTGTTTTAGGTAACAGTATACCTGTATATGAACGATGTATGTATATTTTCCTTATAAGATAATTAGGCAAAAGATGCTCAGTTACATTCAATTAATTGTGTTAACGACTAATTACATCGACAAGTAATACAACGTTGGGTCACGAAAAAATAGTCAAGAAAATACGTGCTTTCAAACACCTCGTGACGAGCATTAGCTTTCGATTAAAGTAAGAGTCATAAAAATTGGTAAACCCAATGGAAAGTTATGCGGTACAGACAACGTAGGCCGACGAAAAAATAGTTCAATTTGAATGGGACCAGATGACACGCACCGCCTTTCGATTAAAAAATAATTCATCGAAATCGGTCCGCCCAGTTCAAAGTTCTGAGGATGTTGAACATACATTAAAAGAAAACAATCGAATCGATACGTCTTCCTTTTTTGGAAGTCGTTTAAAAAGTCAATCATTATAAAATTAGTGATGTTTCAAGAAATACAGCGTCACTAAATCCATACATATTTATTATTAAGTAATAAAATGTGATTGTTTCAGACTTAAATGTGACCATTGCGACAAGAGGTTCAGTGTTCGAAGAGATCTGGTCCGACACAGTAATAGAGTCCATCTTAATATCAAACCGTTTCAGTGCGACAAATGCGATAAGGTAATGTTGAACTACCCTATGTTCTTATTTCGTCTATCGACCTTTTTTTTTACCAGCTTTATAGAATAAAAAAGAGTGTGCTTCAGACCACACGGCTGAAGTAATACTTCTTTAGCTCCAACTAACTTATATCTCCCTCTGAACTTCCGTTCGCCTCGCCCGATCATACTTTTCGTAACGCTCTCGTCTCGTTTCAACTGAGGTAGGGCACAGCAGGAATTTCCTGCTCAAAATATGGAGCAGTCCGACTGGGGTAGTACCTCGACCTTACAGAAGATCACAGCTAAATAATACTGTTTTCAAGCAGTATTGTGTTCCTTTTGGTGAGTAAGGTGACCAGAGCTCCTGGGGGGGATTGGGGATTGGGTCGGCAACGCGCTTGCGATGCTTCTGGTGTTGCAGGCGTCTATAAGCTACGGTAATCGCTTACCATCAGGTGAGCCGTACGCTTGTTTGCCGAGCTAGTGATATAAAAAAAAAATTCACCGCCTTACTCCCCGAGTTAAGCGTGCGCGAAGAAGTTTTACTTCAAAAAGTTAGATAGCATTCGATTGGATGTCATGAATGGCTAATAACTGGTGATTTAATACCAATATCTTCCTACCCGTAATTTTTTTTTTTGGTTCAAGTTAAATTAGCTAAATATTTTTTTACAGGCATATGTCAACTTATGGTCCCTAACGGAACACAAACGTTTCACTCACGAAGGTCACAGGAGACCTCTAAATTTCCCCTGCCCTTTCTGTGATAAAGTTTTTAGTGTAAGTATGTCAAGATCATAACGTATCATTATTTACAATAATTTCCTTATATTTATACTAATTGACACGGCGACTTAAAGATATTTATTTATTTATTTATTTATTTATTTATTTATTTATTTATTACTATCTGACTAGACAAAGGTCGTTCGTCTTGCGAACTGTGAAATATATGCAGTTGAAATTATTGTTAAAATTTTCCAAATGTCTATCAATTTTTTTTTAATTTTTCATTCCCTAGAAACATTTTTCAAAGTTAAATTACCTGAATATCTCCAGTTTTTCTCCGGTTATGCTCTTAGCTATGCTTATAGCGGTTCACATTTATATATGCACATTCGACGATTAGACATTCTAACTTTCTAACCCAGTTGTCTTTAAATCGTCAGTTATAAAAATATTTTGTTTTTTAATTGTAAATATAAATATTTTTATCTTTGTATATAAAAATTAATTCCTATTTCTCTTGGTCACACCATAACTAGAAAAAGATTTTATTGATTTCCTTTAACCTAAAAAAAAACTAATATATACTTATAGAAGGTTCTTTAGCTATCTAGCAACATATGAACTAAGAACAGAAGTATCCTACATCGCAATATTAAAGTTATCCGAAATTGAAGATATATACAAGAACCCGAAAAACAACCGGGGGGGGGGGATTAGCCCACCAGATACAACACCCGTCTGGTTGCAAGATCCTTCCCTTTGCGAGGTTGGATGAGGAAATTCATCAAAATTTAAGAAAATTACAAGGAAAGTTAACGACTATTTAAACTTCGCGTTTAACGTGACAGTTTTTGCGTTTAACAGTTAAAAATAACAACGTCTCGTCACATATTATAGTATACTTATGTATTTTAATGTGTATTATGGTATTTAATTAATTTTGAATTTCCAGCGTAATGCAACCCGTAAGTCTCATATACGGACCCATACGGGTGAACGTCCTTTCGCCTGCAACAGCTGTCCTGCAAAATTTAGCCAAGCAGGTGTTCTTGCTACTCACGTCAAACTAGTCCACCTTAAGCTGACAAGGGATGGGAGACCTAAGGAGGTGCCCATATTGCCCCACTGAGGTCAGCTATATCTTGGGCCTACTGATAGCTTGGGTCTAAAAGATGGATAGCTTGCAAGCATTCCGCAGTTGATTTAAATCTGGGTCGAAGATTACTACAGCAAGGCTATGATTGCCCCATCGAAGTGACCTCAGATATAGCTTGAGTGCACCAATAGCTTAGGTCTGGAAGATGGATAGCTTGCAAACATTGCGTGGTTGGCTTAAATCTGGGTCGAAGATTACCATCGCAAGGGTTTAATTGCCCCACTGAGGTGACCTCAGACATAGCTTAGGTCCACCAATAGCTTGGGGTCTGTGAGATGAACAGCAAGGATCCCGCAATCGATCTGAACCTTGGTCCATCGCAAGAGTATAAGAATAAAGATCAGTTATTTCTCAAAAAAATACAATTTACTTACATGACAAATTTGAATGACACAACAAAAAATATATATGTTTGGTATATCAAACAAAAAAAAAAAGACAAGAAACAGTTTAGAGAATAAGATCAAAATCTCTTTACAAAAAGATAATCGAAATATGGGCAACTGGAAGTCATTGCTTAAGTGAGTAAAAATGAACTACCCCCATTTGGGTGTCTTTTGGACATTGTTGTGTCAGCAAAAAACGTACTTAAAACTTGAATTGGCGAGTGGACTGTATTGCAGTAAACCTGACTCTGTATAAATGGGGAACTTTTATATTGTTTGCCGAAGATGAAAATTAGGACAATGATTACAATACAATTCAATCACCTATTTGTTGATTAAATATCTGGATTGTGATGTGATGATAAATAAATAAACGCCTCACAATCAACGGTCCCCACCAAGATTTATACTTGTGATGAGTATTCTCAAGCGCAATACACAAGCACAAACACCCAGTGTAATACCCTTTTGGTGTAAGTAATTGTTTCTGAGGGATATCAAAACTTACCGCTGTGTTTTGTCAGAGCAATAATAAATGTGTGCACTGATTGGGCTTGACAGAAATTGTGAAAAGCATAAATTCGAGAGCTGATAACAGATTAGGAGCAGCTGTTAAGTAGTAAGCATTGTGTCCAAAGTTTAAAAAAAAACATCTTTTATTCGACAACTAAGGACGTAAAGAACTTAAACTTTGTTATGTTACAAACAATATGACAAAATATATACGTTCTTGAGAATACTGCCTTTTCTTTTTATTTCTAATTAAAGAACATTGCAACACCTTTTACTTGACACAGCACTTTATGCTATCAAAAATACAAAGAAATGGATATGCTAACATCGTAGGTACGACATGTTACATAACATTTCTAAAGGTAAAACTGACTTGATAAACCGAACAATACTTCCCTATAATTTTATCTTGGCATATTTTAAAATGGTACCACACACTTTGCAATGATTAAACATGTCTAAGTCAGAAAAGTTTAACTTTTTACTAAATTCCACATTGTTAGCTTCCTACATGGGTCCAATAAAACATTCGTGGACTGTACAATTTTGTATTTTTTTGAAATACACAAGGCACAAAATAACGGCACCCGATCGATCGCTCGCACGCTGTTATTCGCCGCGGTGTTAGATGGGAAGTGACCGGTGGCCGCCGCCGGCGTCGCACAGTGGGCTGAAATTTACGTTTCATAGACATTCAAATTTATTTTTTCAAGTGACGCTTTTTTTGCTTGAATGCGATTGAGAATAACTGCTATATGCCTTATACAACGAACTTTCAGGTTTATAATCGTAAACAGCGCACTAAGATTTTTTTTTTAATTTTTGGTATGGAGTCGACATAATAAATGATGATATCTCCATAATCGCACAATTGCGCCTAATCCTCTTAGGTTATTAAAATATAAATTATTTTTGATTTTTTGACATACTTCATGCTGCGGTCAAACGTGCGTTTTTTTTAAATCTTTAAAAAAATTACCAATTTTGTTTTCTAATTTTTTGGTTTTTAACTAATATCAAGATTTACAGGGTTGTACTTTACATTTACTCAAATTAGTTGTGATTCCAAACCATAACCAAATAGTTATAAACCATGGTTGGTTGATATTAGAAAGTGAAATTCATTAAAAACCATAAAAAGGTTTAATTATTACAATAAAAATAATACCAGATTAAAATTTTTATTTTTTATATTTGAAAAACGAGAATAAAATAATGATTGCTTGAATTTAAAGTCACAGGCGCTTTAAAGTTGAAAAGTTGGGTTTGAAATTAACAATAAAGCCACATCACATCCTTGTTTTGGTATAAAATTGAATTATTTTGTTGTATAAAAAACTTGTAATATAATAATTGTGTTTGCTGGCAAACGAAAAAAAACCGATTTCAATTACATCGACAAGTAATACAACGTAGGTAGACGAAAAAATAGTCAAGTAAATACGCATTATCAAAGATTACTCCAAAAGTTGTAATCAGATCTCGATGAAATTTAAATTTGACCACATGATCAACATCGGCTTTAGAATAAATTAAAAATCATCAAAATCGATACACTTAGTAAAAATTTATGCGGATTTTCGAGGGTTTCCCTCGATTTCTCTGGGATCCCATCATCAGATCACACTTAGGATATCTCCTTTCCAACAAAAAAAGAATTATCAAAATCGGTTCATAAACGACGAAGTTATCACCGAACATATATAAATATACTAGCTGTGCCCGCGGCTTCGCCCGCGTTTAAATCACTGTGTTACAAAGTTTTCCTGGCAAACTTCCAGTGAAACTCTCATCAAAATCGGCTTAGCCGTTCCGTAAACCTTCCTCTTGAAGCCCCCTCTCCTTTGGTGAAACCGCATGAAAATCCGTTCAGTAGATTTTGAGCGAATCGATCACATAGGTACACTTTTGAAGACTGTTTTATAATACACTAACTGTTGCCCGCGATTACGTCCGCGTGGTTATGCAGATATGCATTACTATTAAGATGTTTAACGCAAATTATTTTTTATTTCAGTCACTTGAAATGCTTATCAAACTGAGTAACTTTTTAAAAGGCACAATTTAGTATAATTTAATAGTTATTTTTATAAAACCTCATTTTTAGTTTTATTTTCAGGCTGTATATGTTTCATACAAACTATCAACCCCAATTAAACCCCCTTAGCGGTGGTAATATCGCAAAATCCGTTCTTAGCGGACGTCCACTAACTATAATCTGCCTCCCTGCCAAATTTCATCTTTGTCCATCCTGGATTGATGGACCATCTAGCGGTTTTTGAGTTCTCGTAATGAGTGAGTCAGTGACCTTTCTCTTTTATATATATATTACGATGCATTATTTGGACATCTTCTTATCATCTATAGAGCATACATTTTAAATTTCAAGTCTCTTACTTCAAAAACATAGGACTTTGATACAAATTCCAACCCCCATTTTATCCCTTTAGGGGTCGAGTTTCAAAAATCCGTTCTCAGCGGAAGTCTACGCCCTATAAGGAACCTACTTGCCAAATTTCTAGTTTGTAGCTGTTTTAGTTTCGGAGATTTCGTGATGAGTGAGTCAACCTACCAACCCCCGTTTTAACCTCAAAAAGGAGTTGATTTCTAAAGATACATTAATTGAACACGTTCTCACCATCTAAAGAGCAAACATTTTAAATTTTAAGTCTCTTACTTCAAAAACATAGGACTTTCATACAAACTTCCATCCCCCGTTTTATCCCCTTAGGGGTTGAGTTTCGTAAAATAAGTTCTTAGCGGATGTCTACACCCTATAAGAAACCTACCTGCCAAATTTCAAGTTTGTAGCTGTTATAGTTTCGGAGATTTCGTGATGAGTGAGTCAATCTACCATCCCCCGTTTTAACCCCAAAAGGGAGTTGCTTTCTAAAGATACATTATTTGGACACCTTCTCACCATCTATAGAGCATAAATATTAAATTTCAAAAATATAGGACTTTCATACAAACTTCCATCCCCCGTTTTATCCCCTTAGGGGTTGAGTTTCGTAAAATAAGTTCTTAGCGGATGTCTACGCCCTATAAGAAACCTACCTGCCAAATTTCAAGTTTGTAGCTGTTATAGTTTCGGAGATTTCGTGATGAGTGAGTCAATCTACCATCCCCCGTTTTAACCCCAAAAGGGAGTTGCTTTCTAAAGATACATTATTTGGACACCTTCTCACCATCTATAGAGCATAAATATTAAATTTCAAAAAACATAGGACTTTCATACAAACTTCCAACCCCCGTTTTACCCCCTTAGGGGTCGATTTTGTAAAACCCGTTCTTAGCAAATGTCTACGCCCTATAAGGAGCCTATCTGCCAAATTTCAAGTTTGTAGGTGTTATAGTTTCGGAGATTTCGTGATGAGTGAGTAAACCTACCATCCCCCGTTTTAACCCCAAAAAGGGGTTGATTTCTAAAGATACATTATTTGGACACCTTTTCACTATCTATAGACCTTACATTTGAAATTTCAAGTCTCTTACTTCAAAATATAGGACTTTCATACAAACTTCCAACCCCCGTTTTACCCCCTTAGGGGTCGTTTTTCATAAAATCCGTTCTTAGCGGATGCCTACGTCTTATAAGGAGCCTACCTGCCAAATTTCAAGTTTTTCGGTGTTATAGTTTTGGAGATTTCGTGATGAATGACCTTTCGCGTTTATCTTATCTTATCTTATACTATTGAACGAGCAATTCTTGTATATATATATATAATCTGAATCTCGGAAACGGCTCCAACGATTTTCATGAAATTTAGTATACAGGGGATTACGGGGGAGATAAATAAATCTAGCTAGGATTCATTTTTAGAAAATGTCGTTTTATCCCTGTTTTTAGGCAATGAAAAAATGGCTACAATATCGTTAGAATAAGAAGGTAAATTTCGCATCTGTCAATAAAGTTGTAATAGCTCAGGGGAAATCGGCCGATCGCGCTCGGCCGAAAAGATCATGGTTCGAATCCTCACGTAATCCAGATCGATTATCGTTTTTTTTCTTTTTTTTTTTGTAAAAAAAATAAAATCGAAAAATATTATTCATATTTTATCAATATGTAATTCGTATTTAAATATGATTTTCAAAAAAACATAACCCTTCCTTGGCAGTCGGGTAAAAACACGATTTACTAAAAATACCGAGCTAAGCTCGGTCACCCAGGTCCTATATATTATTGATTATAGATATAAGGTCTAATTGAGTAACCTCCTCCTTTTTTGAAGTCGGTTAAAAAAGTATGAAATAGAACAATGTCGAAATTGAGGCACAACAAAAAGCTACTTTCGTCATTCTTCAGAATTATTGGTCATTCAATAGTAGTCTATAAAATACCTAATAAGTTAGGTAGCTTGAAATAGTTCCATATTATGGTCTTAATAAGTACTAAACACGTACCTACTTATTAATTTCTCAGGTTTTACGTGTTTGTAATTTCCTATTTTACGATACTCTTGTATTCGACGCTGACTCTTAGAACTTCGTACAGACTTTTATTTTGTGATTTTTTTTTTATTTTCTTTCACAAACCTTGTCTTGACCACTTTGTAATTCACGATGGATTAAGTAATGAAAGGTGCGACTGTTAGTCTCTGTACGTTTTGTTTACTATAGGATGTGATCAGGCACAAGACCAGGGGCGTCCCGTCCCACGGGAGCGATGCTACGTCCGCCGACGCGCGGATGTGTTCAGATCCGGTGGTTCACATCGCGTTATGAGCAGCGATTTGATAATTCTCAAATATATTATTCAGGCGATACATCGTCATAAGCGTAAAACGGATCTGACATAAATAAAATTTTACAAGGCATACATAAATTCAATTCTAATTAGAATATATTACGCATGCGTAATTTTATCATAAGCATCTATCAAATCCGATGACCGACTTTTTCCTTTTATGCAGTTGTAATATTTTGATAATGCATATCCGAATTATAGTAAAAAGTAAATTTGGTAATTTTTTTTTCGAAACAAAAAAGACATATTTCTACGATCATGACGAAATACCTATACTAATATTGTAAGGAAAGTTTCGTTTATTGTATTTTGTAAAATTATGACATTACTGAATCTATAAGTTCTTGTTATTGGTATACAAAATTATCTTATACTATTAAACGAGCAATTCTTGTATATATATATATAATCTGAATCTCGGAAACGGCTCCAACGATTTTCATGAAATTTAGTATACAGGGGATTACGAGGGAGATAAATAAATCTAGCTAGGATTCATTTTTAGAAAATGTCGTTTTATCCCTGTTTTTAGGCAATGAAAAAATGGCTACAATATCGTTAGAATAAGAAGGTAAATTTCGCATCTGTCAATAAAGTTGTAATAGCTCAGGGGAAATCGGCCGATTGCGCTCGGCCGAAAAGATCATGGTTCGAATCCTCACGTATTCCAGATCGATTATCGTTTTTTTTTCTTTTTTTTCTAAAAAAAATAAAATCGAAAAATATTATTCATATTTTATCAATATGTAATTCGTATTTAAATATGATTTTCAAAAAACACGATTTACTAAAAATACCGAGCTAAGCTCGGTCACCCAGGTCCTTTATACTTAGGTAAGTAAAACTTTTCTGACGAACCCACCGCCCACGCCCACACGGCACTCGTACCACCAGCAAAGCGGTGTAAAGATGTTGCAGACAGTTAACGGTAGGTAATCTACCGCTGTTTTTGTCGACAATAACAATCACTTCAGTTTGAAAACACGACAGCAACGATAATTTTTCGTCGTGCTTCCTGCATCCCAATGGACAAAAATATCATAAAACATGGAAAAATGCAGAACAAATTCTCATACCGAGTTGTGAGAGGTTATGAGTCTCATAGACTCTCATAACTCGGTTTGAGAATTTGGTCTCCATTTGTCCGTGTTTTATGATATTTTTTTCTATAGGGATCCTTGATATTGCTAAAATCCACAATGCATCACTGGATATTGAAATAAAAATTTATGAAAAGTCCCTACGTAGAAAACTACCTAACAATTCTATTTTATGTCGAAAATGATTAAACAGCATTTTAAGAGCATTTTAAGATGTGATACTCTTCGAACTGCTAAATCGATTTTTACCAAATATAGCTAAGAACCAAGGACTGAAACTAAACTTAAATGTTGATCAAATATTTGGACATAAGATCATTTTAACTACGTACGCTAATTTGCTAGAAATTTTAAGTTGCAAATCGATAACAAAAATATCGTACGAGTAAATATTGAGGAGAAATTAACCTCGAAATACTGACACAGTTACTGTTATAGGCAACTATTGCAGCCCTACCTTGCAAGACCTTTGCCTTACAAGCTAGAATGATAAATTAGTTTACTTCTGCTCTGCTCTATGGCAAGAATTCAAAACAAGTCTTTATCAAATTTATTTCATAGTTTAATAAATAAATAAAGTCTTTTATTATTTCTTACAAAAAAAAGATCTTAGTATACTTGTCAACAAAAAAATATCGAATTAGTTATTAGTAGGTAGTGTCTTGTTTCAGTTAAAAATGCGTTTTTAAATTTTATTATAAATAAACTGTATTTAGAAATAGTCAAAATATAGGCGTAAAAAAAGGCGTTAATATACTAATAACTTTTTTCATATACATTTGCCTAAATGGTTTTAAATTACGAAATGGACAAACTACATATATTAACATTTAAAAATGATACAACTAACAATCAGGTAAAACCTAAAATCAAGGTAACTTACCTACAATTTTAGTACAATCTTAACTTGTGCTAAGCGCTCTTTTTTAATTAGTATGTTGCACTCGTGGAGGGTAGGCAATAAAAGATAAAAAATTTCATGATTGCAATTTTTACTTTGAACGGGGAAGAGAGAAATATTAAAAATTCCTAACAGAAGGTAATCTGCCAACTCTAGAGGGAATGTAATTTGTTATGTACTTTCTCTTTCATTGCTATTACAGATGTTTCTTTATTTTTTTGTGTTCGTTTGATTACTTTTTTTTTGCTAAAATATGTGTTACTTTTTGAATTTCGTCAATGAAATATTTAATACTGTAAGAGGATCTATAATAGAGATAGAGTAGTGTCCAAAAAGGGATGAGTGTTCTTGTCATGCATCAATAAAGTTTAATATTAACCACAAACATTTAAATTCTCATCTTGACTGTTGATAAAATATTGCTCCCCAGGGTCCGCGGATCCTTGACTCGTCTGTGTAACTACAATACGCTTCAGTCTGTAATATGCCACTGCTAGGCATAGGCCTTTTCCCCCATGTAGGAGAAGAATCTGAGCTTAATCCACCACGCTGCTCCAATGCGGGTTGGCGGATATATTTCCTATTATGAGTAACGATCGTTATCAGGTGTACTTGACAACAACCGGGACCGACGACTTAACGTGCTCTCCAAGGCACGGTAGGGAGACCCACAAGGACTGCACAAACACCCAGAATACGGCAAACATCTGTATGGCCAACACAAATGTTTGTCATGTGCGGGGATCGAATCCGTGCAACATAACCATGACCAGTGCAACATAACATAACATAACATAACAATACACTTTATTGTACACCAAAACAGAAATAATACATATTATGGACTTAAACAGAGTATCATCAGGCACAAAGGGCGGCCTTATCGCTAAAAAGCGATCTCTTCCAGGCAACCTAGGAGCAGAGGAGATGGTATTGTGTCAGTGTAGGTGTACAAATTGAGACATAAACGTGCAAATAAGTTAAATTTTTATATAATGTTATCTCGAGATAAAATATAGCTCAGTTATCTCATGTATAGCACTGTTACATAGTTCTAGTGCGTTGTACATTCACACCTCAACCGGAAGTTGTTACAGAGACAAGCGCGAGCGCGCTTCCTATAACTTCCTGGAACGAATTTAGGACTAAAAATAGGTTCACGTTTAATAACTACAAAATACAGCGGTCCCGATATTTCAAATAAATTAATCAGTAGACCCTGTCTAGAATTGAAATAGTCATATTCATGCATGAATTATTACTTAATTTTAATTACATTTACCTGCGTAGTTTCAAAATGTTTAGAAGGTTAATCCTTCAAAATATCAAGCTTTGTTACAATAGGTTCAAAAGTTTTAATGTGAAAGTGGAATAAACATCCATCCATCTGAACAAACTTATGCATTAGTAGGATAAGCTACGTATTAATACTGTAGGATAAATTAGTTTTGCCAATCAGGGCATACGATTGATCGGGTAAAAGCTGCCAACATCCTTGTTACCATTCCACGTGGACATAATGTATATACATAATTTTATCGGTCCAGTCGTTTCGGAGGACTGTTGTAACAAACATTGTGTCACGAGAATTTTATATTTAGGATTTTGATAGCCCTAATTATAAAAAAGTTGCAAAAGCCTAGCTATACCCGTAGTTAAGCAATGAGAGAAGTTAGTTTTAGTATCAGTTATGGCTTAGTAAGGATTGGTTGGCGGTGGAGCCATAAAAATATGAGACCCAAAATTGGTGAGTAACAGGGTTGGCGGCTTATTTATACATATCTTGTTCAAAATAAAACAATATACTAAAAAGAGTTTTTATTTCAAGTATTTATAGTGAATTTTAGACAGATAACAATGAAAATGTATAATTTAAAAACAACAAAAAACTTTGCAAAAATGCTGTAACCCCTAGTTAATCCTTAAAATAAGCATGCCTATAAATCAGGTCTTAAATTTTTAATATTTTTTTTTATATACAAATCAATATTGTAAACAAAAATTAAATCGAATTGAGAACCTTCTCTTTTTTGAAGTCGGTTAGTAATAATAAAAAATACCGACTTATAAAAAAATAGATTATACTTTCTAGCACGTCCTACCTGTAAAGCAAAACAGGAACAACAAATACAAAAACGCAAAGAAGTTCAGTAACTCAATCGTGGTATTAATACGTCGAAATAACTTTGTTAAGGCTCTTCTCCAGGTTTCCAAGGGTGCCGTAAATATGTGTATCGATCTCTTGACCTAGTTCCCATGGTGTATGGTGGTATGGAGTTGTCTTATTTAAGTTGAAATTAGAACA
Source organism: Melitaea cinxia (assembly GCF_905220565.1). Classification (NCBI taxonomy): domain Eukaryota; kingdom Metazoa; phylum Arthropoda; class Insecta; order Lepidoptera; family Nymphalidae; genus Melitaea; species Melitaea cinxia. Next base: position 2,440,036 of record NC_059419.1, on the reverse strand, counting down.
TAACTCTGGGAAGAATTCTTTTAAGGTTTTTTTTTTTTATATTTCTTAAGAAGTTGTAGAATCAAATAATTGATAAAGTTTGTTTTAAAATGTTTGAGTAATTATTAATTTTGCATAAGTAATCATTTCAATTTATATAATTTGTATATGTATGTGTGTAATATTTTTATTCTATGCTTAATTAAAATATCATAAAAAGTTTGCTATACGACATTAAAGGATCTCTTTAACAATATATTAACAAGTTCATTTCGGATATTTAGAACGATACTTTTTTTTCGATTCGGAAAACAGATTTTTTTCGGATCGGATTTTCTTTGGATCTTAAAAAAAATTTTTATTTTCAGTCACAAGAATAAATAAAAGCTTTGATAACAATAGTGCCAAACATTGAGGTAATTTTTCATAAATAGTCATGGTTCTGATAGAAAAAAATTAAAAAGTCAATAAATCTTATTTCATGTTAGGATTAGTGTTTATACTTTAAATCTTGTTTAATATTAAGATGAACGTCTTATACTTATAATAAAACAGGTCAGGTCCGATTCTACTCATCAAAGATATTTTGGACTCTTCATTTTTGTCTGTATATACAGATATCTATGAAACCCGTTTTTATATCTGTTCGTCAATCCGGAACTTGTTGAGCTTTTCATCCTAAAGTACAGTTCCCTTAAGAGAAGTAATGAAAGTAAAAACATATAATTGCACACAACGTGTCGCTAGTAAATTCTTAATGCGTACGGCCAAAGAATGGAACTCTCTATCAGCGTCTGTGTTTCCGGATAAATACAACCTGGGGATCTTTAAGTCGCGAGTGAACAGGTTACTTCTAGGTAAGCGTACTCTATCTTAGGCCGCATTTTCACTTATCATCAGGTGAAATAGTGGTCAAACGCAAGCCTATCTTAGTATGATAACTATAAAAAAAAAACGAACGTTACGGTACATTATGTTTGTATTAGAATTGCGTTTCAAATTTATTTATTTTTTTTACAAATTTAATATATATGAGGACTATGTTTAATTTTTTATCATACCTAAATTTTTAGGTAAATTGTTAGGTAGTCGCAGTTTGTACCACCAATGTACCTATGCTTTTTTAAATTGAAATAGTGAAATAATTATTATTTCATAGTTTATAGTCATAAAAAAGCAGTTTCAATTAAAATAGCATATATGGCGGTATATATAATATATATTATGTATGTTCGGGAATAACTTCGTCGTTTATGAACCGATTTTGATAATTTTTTTTTTTTTGTTAGAAATGAGATATCCTAAGTGTGGTACTGTGATAAGGAAACCAGGATCTAATAACGGGATCCCAGAGAAATCGAGAGAAACCCTCGAAAATCCGCATAACTTATTACTGAGTGTATCTATCGATTTTGATGATTTTTAATGTAATCAAAAGCCGATGTTTATCATGTGGTCACATTTAAATTTCATCGAGATCTGATTACAACTTTTGAAGTAATCTTTAATAATACGTATTTACTTGACTATTTTCTCGTCTACCTACGTTGTATTACTTGTCGATGTAATTGAAGTCGTTTTTTTTTTTCGTTTACCAGCAAACACAATTATTATTTTTACGTAATTTAGAATTTAAAAGGCTTCGGAAATTATTTTATACAAGGTTCAGACTTTTTATGATGCCTTGATAACCTTAATTCTCCCCGGAAGCTCTTGCTACCTTACTCACTACAAGAACACAACACAATAATTGAAAGCAATATTTAACTTAGACTTTTTAATACTTTCGAAGCATCCCTTTGCACCAAGGTATACTTATGCAGCTGAATTTTCATTTTAATAAAAGTTGAATACAAGCATGTTTATTTAATGAACTTGTCATATGCATATGCACTGTACACAAAATATTCGCTCGTTGTAATAGAATTTGACGCAGACAAAACCTGAAAGTAAACATTAATATTTTGATTATAATTTAAATTAAATAGTGAAAACGAAAGTGTCATTAAACCCTAAAATGAACAATCTATTTCAAAAATATCTTTATGAACAAACTATAAGATTCAAAACTCTTTGGTGATAAATGCATATACGACTGTTTTGATTTGATGTAATGTAGTCCTTACTAACTTTGAAGAATTTACTATATGATTTCAAATACTAAAATTGCCCTTTTTCTTGTGTTATTAGAATATTATGTTGAGCACAGTTTATTACTTATGTCATCATATATGTTGTGTGTCGTTACTGAATTACATAAAAATATATGTACATTAGGTTTACACATGCTTACATAGATAAGTAATACAACGTAGCTAGACGATAAAATAGTCAAACCAATACGAACTATTAAAAATAACTTAAAAAAATATTCATCAGATCTCGATCAAATTCAAATGGGACCACACTACAAGCACTAGCTTTTGATTAAAAAAATAATCATCAAAACCGGCACACGTAGCAAAAAACTATAGGGTAATATAAGACAACGTAGATCGACGAAAAAATTGATAAGTAAATACGCATTATTGGAAATAACTCACAAATTACATGACAAGCGCCACTTTTGATTAAATAAAAATTATCGAAATCGGAGCACAAGGTAAAAAGTTACGTAGCAACATACAGTCGAATTGAGAACCTCATCCTTTTCTTGAAGTTTTAAAAAAAAACGAATATTTTGCAACGATTATTTTTTTTAAAGCTAAAATATAATTAGCCTTCGTCAAGATTAAGAGATGTATAAAAAAGGAAAATAGAGAATTTGTATTCCTACAGTTCAATTTTAAACAATATTTTTCTTAATTAGAATGAAAATACGTAGTAGGGTGTGTGTCCTTTACGCATGCGTAAATAAGGGAATCTGTATTCTCTTAACACGTCCTTTGTCTACATTTAGCAACGCTACCGCGTAGGTGTCGACTTCAGGAGAGTAAGGGCGGGAAAATCGTGAGTACCAAAATTATAAAAATTATATTCTAAATTACGTTCATTTGTTTATTATATATAAAATAGTTGGGGAAATTGAGTATCAAAACTGTATTAAATTATTTTTTTAATTTATTTTATTTATTTATTTGTAGTACAAAAACAACGATAGAGGAAAATTACAGTGAAAACTGTTTGTACTATGGGCTTATTATTTCCTTTTAAAAATATTTTCTTAAGCTAGCGATATAAACATAGGAGTATTGGCTAAAGTACGATTTTCTCAATTTTTAATCAGATTGTGATTGTCTTTACGATAGTGACTTTTCGTCGTAATTTTATTGAAAAAATAATAAATTTTATAAATTTTATTTTTTTAATTTTTTTTTTAATAAATTTTATTTTTTTGCAAAAAGTTAGCCAGTATTCATATAGGTTAAAATAATAATAATTAATATTTAAATCGTAATATTTGTAGTTGTATGGATTCAACTTTGCGTTTTCCTGAAGAATGTCCTAGGCGACACAGTGTCTGACACTGTCTAAATCGTCTGCAATAGACGGACTAAGGCCAATGAATGAATATGGTATTGATGGTGCTTAGTGGAAAACTCTTGTTTTTTTTTTTATTATTAAGTACCTGCACTGTTTTCATTATCAAAAGGAGGAGGTTCTCAATTCGATTGTATTTTTTTGTATGTTACCGCAGAACTGTTAACTGGGTGGACCGATTTCGACATTTTTTTTTAATCCAGTAATGCGTGTCATGTGCTTTGTTATTTAAATTTAATTGAGATCTTTCTACTGTTACATCATACCACAATAAATAAAATATAAACAAAGTCAACGGTTAATTTTCCATACCTTGCTGTGATTTCTCCATGTTTTACGTATGATTCCTTAAAAACGCATCCCTTTAGACAATCTGTACATTTATACACGCAATTTAAATATTTCGGGTCCTTTGCCATTTTGCTACGTTCCCTTATACACTGCTCCCTTGTTATGCGTTTCATTTTAATTGTTTCATTTACAAAACAGATCAACAATATGGGTTGCAATATGCAATCGTTACTTATAGTAGGGAATATATCAGCTAACCCGCAGTAGAGTAGAGTGCTGGATAAAGCTCTAATCCTTCTCCTACACGGGGAAAGAGCCCAGTAATGGGATGTTACAGGCTGAATCTTATATCATCTGATAAAAACTTTGTTTTTCTTTTTGATAATTACGTAGAATGATTTGTATATTATTAATTGAATTGTTTGTTTTATAAAACAAGTTTTTCAAGAGATCAATATAGTTGTTGAATTCCTCTATACTCTTTAATCTGATATATTTTTATATCTATACAAATAAATAAAATTGGAGTATTTGTTATATTATCGCTATTGTTTATTAACCGCTTCTTTTTACTAAATTCATATGTATACACGGTGCATATACCAAAATAACGTTTTTTACAATTTTTGCCTGCCTGTCTGTCTGTTTATTCCGGCTAATATCTGAAACGACTGGATCGATTTTGATGGGACTTTCACTGGCAGATAGCTTATGTAAGAAGGAGTAACTTAGGCTATTTTTTATTATTTTATAACTGCGAACTGAACAATAACTATTTTGTTAAATTCCACCCGGACGAAGTCGCGGACACCACTAGTTGTTAATAAATGGTAACTGAAAGGGATATAAATATGATATATACTGCTATTAATTTATGTTATAATTTGTTTATATTTTTAAACCTATTTCTTTCACGTGACACTGAAGCGAAAACGAGAATCCTAGTATTTTATTTTTTATGTTTAGGGTAGAGCTTTAAAAAAAAACGAGTATCCTTTGGACCGCACGACTGAAGTAAAACTTCTGTAGCAATGAACCTTCACAATAGGCCTGTACTGAGTCTTAGATATACGAAACGTAACTGGCTATGAGAGAAAGAGAGAAAGAAAAAGTTTGCTTGCACCCTTCTCTCTCTTGCTCCGTTTGCCTCACCTAACACTTCTTTTAACGCTCTCGTCACGTATTCACCAGCTTACTCCGCAAGTTAAGAGTCCGTAAAAAAGTTTAGTTAGTTTTACTTCAAAAAGTCTTTATCTCTTTATCTTCAAAGGGTTTTTTCAATAAATTTTCTTACGACTTTAGCAAAAAAACAAATATGCCCGTGTATGCGTGATGGTTATAAATTTCCTTTGATTTGTGTGACAGAGACGCTTCAATTTTCATATTGAGCCGATGAGTGTAAATACTTAATATATTATAGAATTTCAACAAATGTGATTCTTCACTTAGTGTATTAATATATATGTATTAGAAATATCAAAGCCAGCGGTTGGATGGTTATCCCGCCATCGGTCGGCTTTTTAAGTTCCAAGGTGGTAGTGGAACCTTGTTATCCCTTAATCGCCGCTTTGTTGTACGACACCCACGGGAAGAGAGGGGATGGCTATATTCTTTGGTGCCGTATCCACACAGCACAGGCCGTAGACGGGCAGCAGCGTCTTCGGTGCGATAAAGCCAGTCCTGCGGTCACCAACTCGCCTGCCCAGCGTGGTGACTATGGGCAAAACACATGAGTTCACGCATTTTTGGCGCGAACTTGTGGAGGCCTATGTCCAGCAGTGGACTGCAATAGGCTGGAATGATGATGATGATGATTAGAAATATACGCATTACCGTTAAATATTTGCATTCTGTAGCATTATATGTATGCACATATTACACGACCAAATTAAGCATCACATGTTTTTATCAGCATTTGTCTACCTACTGTGCACGGTAGCAATTTCACGGGTAGTATGTCACATAAAAACATCAAATAAAATAAACCATGGCATGCTGTTTGATGAACATCCGGTATTCGGACATTACGCTACCTAATATTCGTAGCTTCAAACGATTTTTGTAACTACATCAGGTATTTACGAACGAGCAGTTGCCATTACCCGCCCGCGTTTTTTTTCTGATTTTACTTAGAGCATTATTTTTAATAAAATAACATCTATAATACTTTAAAATACCTAAAGTTCCACATATTACTTAGTTTTTGTACCTTAGAACAATGAAGATGGTATGGTCATTAATCAAACCATTAATCCATTGAAATAAACCTACTAACTTTATTTAACGCTAAGTCAAATAATATCTAGCTATTGTCTCTTCGATGATTAGCATTCATACAATTTGTTACAAGAAGGCAAAGCGAAAATAATCAAAATTTAAAAGACTCATATTTCGAGAGTATGCGAGATGTTTGGGTGACGTAGAATGTTCCTTTACTTAAAAATACACGAGAAGTTTAGGTAACAGTCATATAACACGATGTTATGGTACATTTTTTGTTAATGTTTAACTGAAATATACGCGTGATGTTTTGGTGAGTGCGATGTCGCGTTACTCGAGATGATCGGGTAAAGTGAAGTACCACATTACTCGAATACGATACTAAAATTTGAAGTTATAATATTACACATAACGTTATATTATATATAACGTTATATTATATTATACAGTCCAAACCAGTCTACCACAGTCCACTGCTGGATACAGGCCTTCTTGCCGATTATTTTCTGTAGTCTTCAATACGAATCCGTGGCTCCACCTTTACTGTAAATAATTAACTGTAAATGATTATCTATACTAATATAATAAAGCTGAAGAGTTTGTTTGTTTGTTTGTTTCCTTGTTTGTTCCTGTTTGTTTGAACGCGCTAATCTCAGAAACTACTGGTCCGATTTGAAAAATTCTTTTTGTGTTAGATAGCCCATTTATCGAGGAGGGTTATAGGCTATATATCATCACGCTAAGACCAAAAGGAGCGGAGCACCAATGAATAATGTTTCAAAATCGGGGGTTCTTTTTTCCTTTTGAGAGCTTCCGCTACGTGCGCTGTGAAAACAGTTAAAGTTTCACGTACACGACACACGATAGCAAATATCTATCTTTTAAGGTTGGCTCACTATAACTAAATTTTTATGCTAACCAAGTTTGTTCTAAAATAATGCATTATTTGCGAAGATGTTTTTATAAACATGATATTTATCTAAATAAATACGTTATTCCTTACAAGTATTTAATTTAAAACATAATAGCCTTTTACACAAATCGATTTCAATTAGTATCTCAGGAGATATCGCAGTTTTAAAATAACATCGCAGCAAAATTATGATCAAATATTGCGCGCGCCTCTGGTCCACGCTGACGAAGTCGCGCGCAGAAGCTATACCTATTAAAAAAATCAGACACAGGTGTTTGAAATTACTTAAAGGATACAGGTCTTTACTAGCTCCAGTATACGAACAAATTTCTTTGGGCACGAGATGGTAAATTCAAACTTGACGTTCTAGCTTTACATGAAAAATTGTGTGCACCGTCGATTTGACAAGTCGCAGAGCCACGATATTATCTATTTCGAAATGTCGAGCTGTATTTAGGACCAAATCCTATTGATTGCACATGTCTTGAAATGCACTTTTTGCATGCCACACTGGGACACATTCTCTGACGATCCGTTCTTTTCATTTTCGTAGTTACTATCATTATTATAATCATCATTTCACGTACCGTACCGTGGTCTCTAATTTTTGTCTGTCTGTCTGTCTTTCTGTTGGCTTATTTTCGGAGCGGCTGAACTTATTTTTATGGGATAGTCATTATAGGACAAAAAAGGTTGGGAGGCAAAACATAGGCTCCTTTTTATCCCGAAATTTCCACTAAATCGGGGTTTTACGCGAAAAACCATGTTTACCGTGTCCGAGTATCTAACGCCCAGATAAATATGAAATACCCAAACATTTTTTTATTAAATACGACAATTTTTTGCGATCAAATTCTTTTTGTTTAGATAATTGTGTTGAATTTTTATGGGACAATCATTAGAAGATATAGAGATATAGTGATGAAGGTTATAGGCAACTACTTTCCTTAAATTAACGCGGGTGAAAGCGCGGTGCACAGCTATCTACTACAGTATCTTTAATATGTAAAATGACTGTTCAAAAATGTTCTTTACGTTTTCACTAAAGAAAGTATTTATTTGGATTACAAATGATTACCCGCTTTTGGGTACTTGTGTAAAAATAAATAAATTAGTAATTTATGTTCTTCAAATGTGTTATCCGTTCATTTGTTTTAATGTTGCGTTTGTAATCCATTAAGACTTATTAAGATAAAAAGGTATCAAGCGTCTTCACAAGATTTTATATAGTAAATATAGTTATATTATTATACAACATATTATGGGCGTATTCACGATGGAGCCAGGCGGGACATTTGCCCCATTCTGACTCGAATCTGAGAATTGATATTTTTGAAATTTTATGTACATTACTATTATATATATTTGCTATTATCTAAGTGTACTACTTCGATAATAGTAAGAGTAAATGAAAAGTTTCAGTAAATAAATATAATTTAATTTTCTACTACTTATCGATTTTTACATTTATTTGTTACCTTACAAAATTCTGGGCACGGCCATGCAACGTACATTTCTATTATAGATATTTTTAAAACATTAGAATTTCATGCAGTTCAGCCGTTTTAAATTACGACGAAAAGAAAAGTCCTTTAAGTCCTTTAAGATTAAGCGTTTAATATTATATAGTTTTAACCATATAACTCTTGTACGGCCTTTCATTCGTATATTTTTAATAGAAAAACTTAGGAACTCCTAATATTAACAATGTAATAACTACAACAAACACCACAAACCATAATAATTAAACATTTTTTTTTAATTATGCCAGTACACACACATGCAAATTTAAGTATACTCTTTCTCTAACTTTTAAACACGTTAATCAATTGAATTGGCAAAAATTCAACACGACTTAAGCTTTTCTATACTCTCCTTAAGTGTTTACTTATTTATAATTTTTTATTTCACCTTTTTGTTTGTAGCCTTCTGTTGCCAGTTTTTATATGATAAGATTTATAATGATAACTTAAGAATAGAAAATAATTCGTGAAAAATAAAAAATGTTAAAAATAAAATCTTTGTGTTCAAATAAGAACAGTTCGTGCTCTAGATACCTAATATTAAATAAGACTAACTTTTTTCTTTTGTTTACGGAAAATGTTTCTTAAATGAGAGACAAAAGGAAGTAACGTCGAGGTAAGAAAAGTAATTATTTTGTTGTATATGTGTGTATTTCTTAGAACTCGGGTATAGGGCAATGTGACAGTCTTAACCTAGATTAAATGTAGGTTTTTTATTGTATTTTATCTACATTTGTTGTTTTGAAAAATAGTCATATGGACATTTTATTTTATTTCAATTTATTTTGCGCGGTAAGAACATACACAGGTATAAGCTGATCTAGTGCAATTTGTCCAACCATGTTTTTTTCGTGAATTTATAAATTTTTGAATTTTCTTTCATAAAAACTATGAAGAATTATTCATTTTGATGGTGTCGTCCGAAAGTTACGCGTGAACCTACATACATTACAGCATCGCAAGCGCACTGCCGACCCTAACCCCAAACTCCACTCTATTTGGAAGCAGTATTATTTAGCTGTGTTCTTCTGTAAGTTCGAGGTACATCCTTAGTTGGACAGCTCCAGATTTAGAGCAGGATATTTCCTGCTGTGTCTGACTCCAGTATTTTTTTATACTTCATTCATATTATATTATTTTACCTTTAATATAGTAATGTTACTTATTGACACTAAACGGAAACTGAACGACCGTTAAGCTCCGTTTAAGTGATTATTCAACAACGAAAACCTATATCTGAATTTTGTCCATAAGTTTCCACAAAATCAGTACCAAGATGCGTAGTAAATATTTAATTGCTTACAAAAGATCACATTCAAATTAATAGTCCCCAGGAGGGCAAATTTTGGGGTAGAGGGTTGGCAATGCACTTATGATGCTTTTGGTGTTGCAGGCCTCTAAAGACTACGGTAATCGCTTACCATCAGGTGACTGGACACTGGTTTGCCATCCTAGTCATAAAAAGAGGAAGAAATCTATATGAATACAAAGCTTCAAGCCCTTGCTTTGGTAAATAACCAAACAAAAAATTCAATAGACTATTTTTATTTTCCAAACATTTTACGTGGAAATGTTCTCTATTTCCGTTTCATTTCATACCTATTCCGCGTAAAATAAATGTAGTTTCTTGTCACAAATACAGAATGTAAGGGACGTATTTACGTATCGACTTTGTAAGGCTTTTCACACTTGACATGGGCGCATTTCTTTTCGTGGTTTTTTTCTGACGGAGCGGAAGAAGGTGTCAATACAACCTTTCTGATATTATTTATATTTTTTAAACATGATTACTTGCTGTGTGGTTACGGCATCGGCAGTAAGAATATATCGTTCTTAATTCTTTATTCAGTTCAAGGAGAGTAAATTATTTGTAGTACCAAATTTGTACACTAGCTGTACCCGCGACTTCTTCCGCGTGGAATTTTATACATATTTACGCCGTTTCCTAAGAAAATTTAAATATTTCATATAAGAAATCTAGGTTGCGTATAGTTTGTTCATGTGGGATAGCATTGATTTATTTAAAAATAAATATTAGCGGTGAATTGTATTTTATTTCGGAAAAATCAATGGAAAAAAATTACAAAACTTTATGCAATTGAGTTAATATGACTGTAATCTAGAGTTATTTGAAAATTTCAAATATATCCTAGAAATATAATTGAAACACCAGTTCAAGACCTTAGAAGAGTCAAGTGGCCATAAAACGGGCAGTAGTTGTTTGACGCAATCAAATGATTTCAACAATCTAACAAATGTCTACGTAGAAATAACAATCGCCGATCAATTTATCTAGTCGACAACGTCAGCGAATCAAGCTCCCGCGATGATCCCCAGCGATCACCAACACCTTCCGGAGGGTCAGAATTGTTGAACGAACAACGCTCATAAATTCTTTCAACGACTGACAGTTGCAGGGTTCACATGTAGAATCATAGTATAGTGGGTGCGATGGTAGTCAGTAATACCACATTCGCGTTCAAGCATGTGGCAGGACAACACGCACCTGTCAAATTCTCCGCCGCCATCTTGTCGCTTTTGACGTTTGCTGTTGCGTTCAGGATTCGGGAGTTCGGTTCCACGTACCGGTATTGTGTTTAGTGTATGACAATGTTGGTGTGTGTGCTGTTATAGTGTACTGTGGTGCTGTGTGTGTTTCAATTTTATAGTAAGTTTACTAGTATAGTTTTAAAACACTATGAAGGCGATTTTATATTACCGTTGTAGTTTGAGCAGTATGGGGGATATATTTTACACTCTAAAAGTAAAGCTACAAAAATCTTCAACAGACAAAAATAAAATATTGTTTCTTAATAAATAAATAAATAAATAAATAAATAAATAAATAAAATATTGTTTCTTTAATTTTAAAATATTTGAGGACCGCAGCGTAGTATGCGGTTTAATTTTAAACGATTTAAATCCTCAATTTTAGTTATTACTAGCGATAAAATTGTGAAATCTAGAGGGTAGACGTTTAAATGAAAAATTTCTAACGATTTAGATTCTCCAATTTAGTGAAATCTTAAGGAAAAATCTGATAGTATTATCATCATTGGCATTTTTTAAATTATTGTGAATACTTGATGATATTTTAGGAACTATTTATTTAATTATATATGTATCTATAATGGTAGGTAATTAAACTTAACTGAAGATATTATTACTAAAAAAGTTATTGTATAAATTTTTGTTGAGATATGCATATGATCTTTATACAATTAGTAAAATCAAAATAGTGTAGAAACGCGAGTTTTCCATTGTGATTGTTAAAGCAGCGTAAGGGGGCTTCTTTATAAATTTTAAGTGAAATTCAGACGTTTGGTCGGAACAATAGGTATTAATTTCAACGGTAGTGGAATTGAGGGGTAAAACAATGCGAGTATGCTATGTACAGTATCGGCATTTTTTGATTATTTCACAAAATATTTTTACTATTATATGTTTTTAGAGTAAAGAACGATTACGTACTCAAATATTCTACGTATACAGAGATTAATTATTGGAGTCTGATAGTGGTATTTTTTTTTTAAACATACACCAATGGTCGTCTGTTCCTATGGTAGGTTTGTGTTGTAGGTAACAGCCGTCTGTTATAGCTAAATATTATTTGAAAAATAAACATAGAAATAACAAATGTATTAAATACGAATATTACACCCAGATCCAGGCGAGGATCGAACCCGCAACCGGCGGAACAGTAAACGGACCACTACAAACTGCACCAACGCGTTTATCAATATATTATAGTATATTCAAATTTTGTACATTTTTTTAAATTTATATCTTGCTTATTTTTGTTTTGTTTTCTGCTAAATACTTAACACTAATATTGATCCCAATTGTTATTCAATTCAGAGTAAAAAAAAACATTAAGTGTTTTAATTTTTTTGTAATTTCAAAAGTTAAAATGCTAAAATATGCCAGAATTCTTCGCACATGTTCGCATACATATTCTATGTGATAAATTACTGACTTTTAAAAAGTGGTTATAAATACTTTGCAGTTAATACCTTAGACTAGAGTAAATTATGTAGTATAGTAAAAAAGTAATTAACTCCGTCTATAGTACTCACAAGGTTCTCCTTGATGCACTACACTGATCTTTAATTAGTATAATGGGAAGTTATTCTTATTTAAAATACAATGTCTTTACTCGTTGGTGACATTATTAATAAGTGCCTACTTGAAAACAATAGCAAAGTATGCAAAGGTTGAAATTTTGAAATGGTCATGTTTGTAGTATTAAAATATTTGTCGCTGTGTGTGATGTACATTGATATAATTAGGCTTTATATTTTTTAATAAATTATTTATCTAATATACAAGAATCTCGTATAAATGTATTTATGGTCACATTCCACGATGGATTTTTCTTATTTTTTTTTTTAATATTTTTGGATGTTAAGAGAAAAGACCGTAAAGTTTAAGACGTAAGACAAGACTATAACCATCGGGGACCTATCAGGCGAACTTATAGCTGCTGTATGTGTTTCATACAAACTATCAACCCCAATTAAACCCCCTTAGCGGTGGAATATCGCAAAATCCGGTCTTGGCGGACGTCTACTAACTATAATCTATTTCCCTGCTAAATTTCATCTTTGTCCATCCTGGATGGATGGGACCATCCAGCGGTTTTTGGGTTCTCGTGATGAGTGAGTTAGTGACCTTTCTCTTTTATATATATAGATTACGATGCATTATTTGGATACCTCCTCACCGTCTATAGGGCATACATTTTAAATTTTAAATCTCTTACTTCAAAAACATAAGACTTTCATATAAACTTCCGACCCCCGTTTTATCTCCTTAGAGGTCGATTCTCGTAAAATCAGTTCTTAACGAATGTCTACGCCCTATAAGAAACCTACCTGCCAAATTTCAAGTTTGTAGCTGTTATAGTTTCGGAGGTTTCGTGATGAGTGAGTGACCTTTCGCTTTTATATATATTATAGATTATAGATTACGATGCATTATTTGGACACCTCCTCACCATCTATAGAGCATATATTTTAAATTTCAAGTCTGTTACTTCAGAAACATAGGACTTTCATACAAACTTCCAACCCCCGTTTTACCCCCTTAGGGGTCGAGTTTCATAAAATTCGTTCTTAGCGAATGTCTACATCCTATAAGAAACCTACTTGCCAAATTTCAAGTTTGTAACTGTTATATTTTCGGAGATTTCGTGATCAGTGAGCCAACCTACTATCCCCCGTTTTAACCCCAAAAAGGGGTTGATTCCTAAAGATACATTATTTAGACACCTTCTCACCATCTATAGAGCATACATTTTAAATTTCGAGTCTCTTACTTCAAAAACATAGGACTTTCATACAAACTTCCAACCCCCGTTTTATCCCCTTAAGGGTCAAGTTTAGTAAAATCAGCTCTTAGTGGATGTTTACGCTTTGTTAGGAACCTACCTGCCAAATTTCAAGTTTGTAGCTGTTATAGTTTCGGATATTTCGTGATGAGGGACTCAACCTACCATCCCCCGTTTTAGCCCCAAAAAGGTGTTGATTTCTAAAGATACATTATTTAGACACCTTTTCACCATCTAAAGAGTGTACATTTTAAATTTCAAGTCACTTACTTCAAAAACATAGGACTTTCATACAATCTTGCAACCCCTGTTTTACCCCCTTAGGGGTCGAGTTTCGTAAAATTCGTTCTTAGCGAATGTCTACGTTCTATAAGGAGCCTACCTGCCAAATTTCAAGTTTGTAACTGTTATATTTTCGGAGATTTCGTGATCAGTGAGCCAACCTACTATCCCCCGTTTTAACCCCAAAAAGGAGTTGATTCCTAAAGATACATTATTTGGACACCTTCTCACCATCTATAGAGCATACATTTTAAATTTCGAGTCTCTTACTTCAAAAACATAGGACTTTCATACAAACTTCCAACCCCCGTTTTACCTCCTTAGGGGTCGAATTTCATAAAACCTCGTTCTTAGCGAATGTCTACGCCCTATAAGGAGTCTATTTGCCAAATTTCAATTTTTTAGGTGTTATAATTTCGGAGATTTCGTGATGAGTGAGTCAACCTACCATCCCCCGTTTTAACCCCAAAAGGGAGTTGATTTCTAAAGATACATTATTTGGACACCTTCTCATCATCTATAAGGCATACATTTTAAATTTCAAGTTTCTTACTTCAAAAACATAGGACTTTCATACAAACTTCCAACCCCCGTTTTACCCCCTTAGGGGTCGTTTCTCATAAAATCCGTTCTTAGCGGATGCCTACGTCCTATAAGGAGCCTATTTGCCAAATTTAAAGTTTCTAGGTGTTATAGTTTCGGAGATTTCGTAATGAATGACCTTTCGCTTTTATATATATTATAGATATATATATATGTGTCCTTAATACAGATTTATTTTTATGTTTATTGATTGATCGTTTGTGGATGTGCTTCACAAAATTTTACCAAAGTATAATTCAAATATTGCGCCTGTAATTTACCACAGCTGGGCATAAGCCTCTTTCTCCACGTAGGTAGAGGAATTGAGCTTAATTAACCACGCTGCTCCACTGCGGGTCGGTGGATATAATCCCTACTATGAGTAACGATCGCTATCAGGTATTTATGACAACAACCAGGACCGACGGCTTGACGACCTCTCCGAGGCACGGTGGGGAGACCCACAAGGACAAACATCCAAACCGGAAAGAAATATTTGTGCGAATAAAATATGCTTCCCGTGCGGGAATCTAACCCGCAAACTGTCGGTGTTTTAGGCAACTCGCATCACGACACCAGAGCGGTTATTTTTCCTTCTTATGTGTGTAAATTTATACTAATAAAATTTGGTTAATTCATCCTGTTAAATCCTACTGCCCTCATATTAAAACGGTATCTACCATGCTACTCCACTGCAAGTTGGCGGACACATTCCCAACTCCGAGTAACACAGTAATAAGCCCATTATTAGAAGTCAACTTAAGTCCACCCCATGAATATCTAGTCACCACATCTATCTATTAAGGACATTGATGTCATCTAAAAGTAAAAAAAAAAATAACAAAAATTCAACAATCTTTTTTTAAGCCATACATGGTCTTATCAAACGCTTTTACTTCGGGAATGTAAACAGAACAGCGTAGTGGCGGAGTACTCGTTTATAATACTTTACGCTGTAAAAATCTACAAGGGTCTCATCGTGATTCGCATTTCGAAACTCTCGATGTTTCGATGTCGTCACAAATGTTGGTCACGGGCTTCATTTAACTTGTTATGCCAAAACTTAGTAAATGCCCTCTTTGCCCGCATAACAAGATCATGTCATTAAAAAAGCATAATCACTATCATCCTAGACAATATTGTACATAATATATATATTATACATGGAAATATACAAGCTGACAGTCAAAACTTTTTGTTCCAATAAAGTTAGATTATAGATAATTGACTACAGCCATCATCTATCTAGCACATTATTTTCTTTAGCCCCTCTTTCATATCTAAAAATCAACAAAGCATTTTGGCTCCTACGGTGCTGAAAATTTTCTGGCAATCAATATTAACCACCAGATAACTTGATTACCATTTACCATTTAGTACAAATATCCTGGTCCAACGTCCCAGTCCACGAGGTTACGGGCACTGGTCGCTTGAACTATGACTAAATATATCTTCACTCGTTATCCTATTATCCAATTTAAATTTAGTAATGGTTGGCATATTAGTTACTTCAGATCTTAATAACCGTTGTAAGTTTTTGATTTATTTATTGACTAGTGATCCACCCCGGGTTCGCACGGGTGCAATGCTGATACTAAATATACTACAGAATGTCTTTATTTATAGTGTGAAGCTAGCTTATAGCATGGTTATTAACATAATAATAACAACATTCAAATACGCCTCGTTAGATTACACTGTTACAGAATGCGTTGAAGAAATAAAGGTTCACTGCTCGTTCCCCGTAGGTAACTGTGATAATATGTAGCCTATATGTTGACCCGACTTCTTAATAATGTTCGTGCCAAATTTGAAGTAAATCCATGCAGTACTTTTTGAGCTTATTAGCTAAATTTATTCCGGACATACATACAGACAAACAGACAAAAATTCAAAAAACTATATTTTTGTCTTCGATATTGACTGTAAATCACACCCCAAGTATTCTTTTAAAAAAATATTCAATGTACAGTTTCGACTTTCTTACCATTTTATTATATGTATAGATTCTGATGGTGTATTGTTTGGTATGAGTCCAATTATTTTTGTGATTTGATGATATTTTTTTGTCGTCTCGATGACTTTACATAGTGCAACGATTTCATTGATGGTTTCTCCTAAGAAGCCTGTCCTTTTATATTTTATTTTTTAAACAGTCCTTTTTGTAACTTTTGTATCTTCATTATTCTTACTGTATTATTAGGGGAGAAGCAAGCGCATAACATTTTACGTTGTGATTATTCCGTTAAAAAAGAAAACACACCTCGTTTTACCATCATGAATTTCTTCAAACAGAAAAAAATGAAAATTGTAATAACATAGTCTACAAATTTCTTCTTTAATTAGTTAAGTTATTTCAATCAATGATTTATACACTTAATAACTAAATAAAGCTTATTTTTTTTGTTACAGAAAATTACTCTGAACAGTACAAAGATACATTTCTAGTCGACGTACTTCTATAAAAATGTTAATACAATTCCCTTGACTGATAAATTATTTGCTGGTGAGGGAAACAAAGATTGTGAGACAAGAAGAGAAAGTGTAGATTTCGAAGGAGTTTAAAAAGAAGATAAAGAAATGGATACCAAAAATGATGCACGTGGTGATGACATCGAATTGACCGTTCAAGGAGTCAGTAAGCCCAGGTAAGATAAATCATTATAGTCAGATTATTGAGGTAGGGTACTGTAGATATGTTTTGCTCGAATTTTCTATGATACCAGACTGGGAAACTACCTCAACCATGCACACGATTACAGCCGAATAATACAGCTTTTAAAAATTATTTTGTTCCTGTGATGATCAAGGCACATGCAATACCTGGTGTTGCAGGTACTGATAGGCTAGGGTCCTGGTGCTAAGGATGACCATAAACTAAGTGAAATGTTTATCATTAGGCGGACCGTAAGCATGTTTGCTATGTGGTCTATATACCTAGTCCAGCCATAAGTTCTGTTACAAATGAATATGTATTTTTATTTAAATGAAGTAATGTAATATTATTAAAATTTATACCTACATATTTATTAACATCTCAGCAAAAAATAAAAAAATATTCTTTTCAAAATGGCCACTTTTAGCTTTTATACAGGCCTTTAATCTGTTTGGCCACGAATCTATAAATTAACGCACTGTTTCCAAGGGAAATTTCGCCACTGCTTGCTCCAAAGATTTTTTAAGAGACTCAATGTCGCCGTGTCGTTTAGAGCAGGCCATGTCCTCTAAAACTTACCATAATTTGAAGTCTAAAGGGTTGAGGTCTGGGCTAGATGAGGAGGGACAGTCTTCAACTCTTATAAAGTCCGGAACGTTGGTTTCAAGCCAGGCTTGGGTAGTTCCTGCCTTGTGCCCAGGTGCAGAGTCCTGCTGGAAAGTCCACGGTATATCTTTAAAAAGTGTATTGTTGAGAGGTTTCACAACATGATCCAAGATTGTATCTTGATACACTTTGGCTGAAGTCTTAACTCTTTTTTCACAAAAATGTAGTTTTGTGACTCCTTGATAAGACACGCCCCACCAACCATCATTGATGCAGGATGATGATCAAGTTGTACCTTTCCGACAACTTGAGCAGCTTCTTTAGAACTGTGAGCGTATACTTTATCATTTTGCTTATTGTAGTGTTCTTAATTTTCTTTTATTTTATTTTATTATTATCTTACTAACAATAACTAACATAGATTATAAGTAAATATTGTTACTAACACACTAATACACTATGGATGTACACGTCTGAAATAAACGCTTATTATTCTTATTATTATTATTAAATCGTGAAAATTTTTTCATCGGTAAAGAGGATATTTCTGTGCCTTTCACTTGCGTATCGCGACAGAAGGCGTTTTGAAGGCGTTTCCACTCTCTTTAATTGATTTTGACTGATTTAGGGCATGTTCTGTATATCGACGATAAGCAGCGAGCTTCAGGTCTTGTTTTATAATACGCGACAGAGTCCTAGCGGGAATCTTCATTTCTCGCGATAAGATTTTTTGCTTCCTAATGGGGTTTCGACGAATTCTGGCTTTAACAGCATTAACAGCCTTTGTACTTCTAACAACATGCAGCCACCCTGATGTTTTCTGGTCTTCGACAGACGAAGTGTTGCTGTATCTGTTGATAATACGATATACGACCATACGGCTGATACCAAGCTTTTGAAGTGTCTGGAATTTGATCGACGGCTCCGTACCTACTTTGTGCAAGGCGATCAATGCAATCCTATTTTCTTTAACACCCTATTCCATATTGTAATTTGATAATGAACCCGAAAAAATATGTGTAATGGCGAAAAACGAAATAAGTTTTTAAAATAATATACGTGTTCCAATTTCAAAATAATTGAAAATTTCAAAAAAGAAAAGTTTTTATGTAACAGTATTTATGGCCAGACTAGTTAAAAAAATCATAATGATATATGATAGTTAAAAAAATCATGATGATAGAGTCAGTACTTAATGTGAACCTAACTATTGATTACATATATTTTATTCTAATAATTCTATTGGTTATGTTCATCAACCATTATGCCATTTATCAAGAGTAAATGTTTTTTCAGCGTTCCGAAAAAGTCAAAATCAGATCTTCCTGAACGAGGGTCATGGGGTAGCAAGCTGGACTTTATTCTCTCCGTCATAGGTCTAGCTATAGGTCTTGGTAATGTCTGGCGTTTCCCTTACCTCTGCTACAAGAATGGTGGCGGAGCGTTCTTGATACCCTACTTCTTAACGCTGTTTCTTGCTGGTATACCGATGTTCTTCATGGAACTAGCCATGGGACAGATGCTTACGATCGGCGGTTTAGGCGTATTCAAGATTGCACCGATTTTCAAAGGTTAGTAAGATGAGAGTATTTAAAAAAGTAGAAAAAAACAAGATATTTTTGTAATTCAAAGTTATCTTTCTTAAAAAAGAAGATTTGAAAATTTAAATCAAATGTCATTGAAAATTAAAACTAATTTGAATCATTTGCTGTTCAAGTTCTCAAAATAATTTTTCTTTGTATAACAAAAGAATAAATGATAGCAAGCAATTATTTAATTAATGCTTCATCTTACAGCTTTAGAAGCAGTTATATTTAATTATTCCAAATAACAATGATTTCAGTCTTGAAGGTTTTTGATGCTTTGAACAATTATTAAAATTACCAGAAATTTATCAGTTTTTTCTTTTAGGAATTGGTTACGCCGCCGCAGTGATGTCTTGCTGGATGAATGTGTACTATATTGTAATTCTAGCGTGGGCTATCTTTTACTTCTTCATGTCTATGCGATCAGGTTGGTATGATCTTAGGATTTTCGCTTTAATTATAAAGTGAGATAGTTGAGTCAAATCAAGTAAATTTCCACTAAACTTAATACTTTGTTAATAATGCGAGATGAATGCAATTGTTTAAAATTGTAGCTTTTATATTTTTCATATTTTTAGCAGTTTTCGTCTGTTTTATAATGGCTGCCAAAACTTATTTAATTTCAGATGTTCCATGGCGTACATGTGACAACTATTGGAATACAGATACCTGTGTGAACCCTTACGACAGAACGAACCTTACTTGTTGGTCTGATTTCGACATGAATACCTTCTGTACCCTGAATGGCAAGAATGTAAGCAAAGCCGTCCTTTCGGACCCTGTGAAAGAGTTTTGGGAGTAAGTCTCATTATTTTTAATATTTTGAATTTGCTTACTTGTGTTTTAGGTAATAACCAGTTTATGTAGATATTTTTTTTTCTTTGAAAGAAATGCTGATTAATATAATAATAATATGTATCTAAAAAAATTTACATTACACTCAGACTTAGGGTAGGAATAAAACCAGCATCGCAAAAGCAGGGTTTTGTCAGGGCTTATGGAAATTGTACTAAAGGGCTAGCTAGTTTGCAAATCTCACCATGATATGCCGTACACGCCGTCAACTGCTTTGCATATACCTATATTTCATAAATTCTTTTGAGCAATAAAGGTTTTTCATTATCACCTACCGTCTCACTAAACACTCCTTCATCGTCGTTTTCATTAATTACAAGACATAATTAAAGTCTTCACTCTTTTGGTTTAGACGTGTTGTTTCAATTTAGTTACATAATATATTTTTTATTTATTACTAATATAAAGTATTTTTTCAGACGTCGTGCTCTCCAAATATCGAGCGGTATCGAACACATTGGGAACATTCGTTGGGAACTAGCGGGTACTCTACTATTAGTTTGGGTGCTCTGTTACTTCTGTATCTGGAAGGGAGTGAGGTGGACCGGCAAAGTTGTCTATTTTACTGCTCTGTTCCCCTACTTCTTGTTGACCGTTTTGCTTATTAGAGGTAAGTGAGGTTTGCAATGAGGAAATGGCGTAAAATTTGATCTAATTATTCGTTTTCTTAACTTTCAATTTTGATGGAGTAATAAATTTAGAGATTTCTAGAACAACTAAAGACATAAAAAATTTGTAATCATTGTTAATATAGTAGGAAATATTAGTATGTATGTAGAAAGAGGGAGATAATAGTTACTGTATATAGGTGAGTTAAATAAAGATTATATATACAAATATAGCTAAGAATGTAATGTTTATTCTCCAAACAGGTATAACTCTACCCGGAGCGATAGAAGGTATAAAGTTCTACGTAATGCCAAACATGTCGAAACTTTTCGAATCCGAAGTATGGATAGATGCGGTCACACAAATATTCTTCTCTTACGGTCTCGGTTTGGGAACTTTAGTGGCTCTCGGGAGTTATAACAAGTTCACTAACAACGTTTACAAGTATGTCTCTTTGAGTTTGTTTTCTTTTACTTTTTCAGTCTTTTTATATGACATTTCTTCCTACTTCTTAAACTGTTTCTGTATAATATCTAGATGATGAAAGTGATAAAATTC
Source organism: Melitaea cinxia (assembly GCF_905220565.1). Classification (NCBI taxonomy): domain Eukaryota; kingdom Metazoa; phylum Arthropoda; class Insecta; order Lepidoptera; family Nymphalidae; genus Melitaea; species Melitaea cinxia. The sequence continues at coordinate 2,418,567 of NC_059419.1, read as the reverse complement.
TTTACTTAAAGTCTAATTCTTTAGCTTGTTGTTTTATGCTTATAATATTGTTATATGACATTTCAATAAATTCTTGGTTTCCCCATAAAGGTTAGGTAATTAAGGAGTAAAAAGAATATTAATAATAATAGTATATTCTTTAATGTACCCAAAAAAAAATCAAATACAAACCACAATCATCATCGCACCAAATACAAAAGTTGGCTTTATCGCGAAAATAAATTTCGTTGGTGTGATATATTTTGTAAATCAGTATTCACGAAATCTATTACATAGAAAATTAGATTTTAGGCTGCCTCTTTATTATGATAAAACTATTGTATAACTCATATTTAAATCTGATTTTGTTAGGAATAATAGCAAAATTTTACTTTTTCTTTCAGAGATGCGTTGATAGTATGTTCAGTGAATTCCAGTACATCAATGTTTGCTGGTTTCGTCATATTCTCAGTGGTTGGTTTTATGGCTCATGAACAACAAAGACCCGTAGCGGAAGTTGCAGCATCAGGTATGATTATTTTTTCTAAATAATTGTTATATTTTCAACATTTTGTGTAAGAAATAATTATTGGAACGGATTAAATTTAAAATCTTAAGCCAAAAGCAGAATAATGAAAAAATCCGATACTGTTTTATCGCTGGCTGTACAGTTTACATTTTTTCAAGGTCAAACTTTATCGATGTGTTGCGGAAATGCTTTAAAAAAACACATTTGTCATTGTAGTTACTGGATTATAAAAACTAAACTTTCCAAGACTTGCTAACCTATACATTTAATACCGTTAAGACATTGTGTTTTTTTGCCTGTCTTACATTGCCAAACTAAACAAAATCTGGCAATTTCTATTATAAGCACTAAATATTTTCTTGCAGGTCCAGGCTTAGCTTTTCTCGCCTATCCATCAGCAGTTCTACAACTACCAGGCGCTCCTCTTTGGTCGTGTCTCTTCTTCTTTATGTTGCTGTTAATAGGCCTGGACAGTCAGTTCTGCACCATGGAAGGTTTCATCACTGCGGTGATCGACGAATGGCCCAAACTATTGAGAAGGAGAAAGGAAATATTCATCGCTATTACTTGCGTTATATCTTACCTGGTCGGACTTTCTTGTATTTCTGAGGTAAATTTTAGAAAGTAGAAATAAGAATATTACTTTTTATTTGATACCATTGAACGAAAAAAAAAGTAGCAAACGAAGTGAAATATACAAAGTAAGGTTAACCTTACTTTGTATATTTCACTTCGTTGCAATTATGCTAGAATGGAGATATCTTCTAGATAAACTTTCGGTTTGGGTTTAGGACACAATATAGAAAACAAATTATGATAGATATCGAATGTGAATCTAACGAACATCAACCAGAGCGTAGGATAATTGTAAAGAAAGTAATAATGAATAATAAGTCATTTAGTTCTGTAATCGTTTAAGAGCTGAATGATGTGCCATTATGACAATTATATGCAAACATTTGTTGTTGAATTTAGATACAGCATGCAACTTGTAAGTCGATTAAGAAATCTAATATTTAAAAAACAGTTTGATTTTATCAATACAAATTTTATATTATATGTTACTTCACTCAATATAATGTGATTTGTTAACAGTCTCATTTATTTTTTCTTAGATCTTGTGGTTCAATTTCATTAATTAGTAATTTCTTCTAGGGTGGTATGTACGTGTTCCAAATCTTGGACTCCTATGCTGTATCCGGTTTCTGCTTATTGTTCCTCATTTTCTTCGAATGCGTCTCCATCTCCTGGGCGTTTGGCGTGAACCGCTTCTATGATGGAATTAAAGAAATGATCGGATACTACCCAACTATCTGGTGGAAGTTTTGCTGGGTTGGATTCACTCCCGCTATCTGTATTGTAAGTAGTTTAAAAACATGATGAACAAATTAATATGTATTTAATGCATTATTATATTTTATTAATATTAATAATATTGTTAGTTACCGAAATATTTTAAAAATTCAGTGAAATTATAAAATTATTAATTATTCTATGAATGTAATTTTTAAGTTTATTACAATATTGAAATATTTGGACAGAACACGACAAGTTTACCAACGGGCCGCCGGATATTAATTACTAAAATATTTTATTCTTAATCGTATACATCATGGAACAATAAAATTCGTCCATTATCCCAGTCACACAAGTTAAGAATTTGTCTGAATAGAAAAAAATATAGCTTTTCTTTTATGGCATCTCATTGTTCATAGGCTTCTTTCTCCATGTAGGAAAAAAATCGGTGTTTAATTCTCCACGTTGCTCTACTGCAGGTTGATGGATATATTCCCTACTAAGAGTAACCTACTAAGACTATCAAGTGTATGTGATTACAACTGGGGTCGATTACTAACGTTCTCTCCGAGGCATGGCAGGTAGATCTACAAGGAATGACAACCAGACAACAAATATACATCCCGAGTGGCAATCGAACTACGATATGATATAGTACATTTATAAATTTTGATAAAGTATGATGGTATACTAATACCAGTAGTAGTCATACTTGGTATTCCCTATCCGCAGAGCGTGTTCATCTTCAACCTGGTGCAGTGGAAGCCCATCAAGTACATGAGCTACGAGTACCCGTGGTGGTCGCACGCCTTCGGCTGGTTCACCGCGCTGTCCTCCATGCTCTGCATCCCCGGGTACATGCTGTACCTGTGGCGGGTCACCCCCGGGACCAACATGGAGGTCAGCTTTTTTTTATTTTTTGCACACCAATACATAATTGACAGAATACAGAATTACATTTGAAAGTAACACAGTTGCATCAGTTGCAATAGGCGGCCAAGCAAGGTTATTTTTCAGAGTTATGTAATCAAACACAGCCACCTACCCTCACAAGAACCCTCGGAACCAATATGGAGGTTAGTTTGATGGTTCTGTAACTAAATATGTCTAATGAAGCCTTTTTATTATGACTCCTGAGTAAGTTTGTAATATTTTATTGAAACAGGGTAAAAAGGGAAATATATGGCTCGAAGTCAGGTGCAGTCCGACTGGAAAAGCACGTCAAATTTACAGAAGATCCAACAAACAATATACAACCAACGAAAAACTTTTGCCATGTAACTTCTGAGTATGATTATTGTATTTTGCTCAAAATCTCAAGCAACCCTACTTCAGTACTTCAACCTTATAGAAGATCACAGACAAATAGTACTGATCTCAAGTGGCATTGTTATAATTTAGTGAAAAAGATTGACACAGCTTCTGGAAATGGGCTACGCTAACAGTGGGGATAGGGTCCAGCCTTTTGATTTTTTTGGTTTTGCAAATGTCCTTACCGTCAGGTGGTGGTATTTTTTTTTTTATATCACTAATTCGGCAAACAAGCGTACGGCTCACCTGATGGTAAGCGATTACCGTAGCCTTAGACGTCTGCAACACCAGAAGCATCTCAAGCGCGTTGCCGACCCAACCCCCAATCCCCCAGGAGCTCTGGTCACCTTACTCACCAACAGGAACACAATACTGCTTGAAAACAGTATTATTTAGCTGTGGTCTTCTGTAAGGTCGAGGTACTACCCCAGTCGGGCTGCTCCATATTTTGAGCAAGAAATTCCTGCTGTGCCCTACCTCAGTTATAGGTATAAACAAAACAACTGCTCCTTCGTTTGTCTGCTAAGAGATAGTATCTCTAGTAGTCTAGTCTTTGTATTCGTGCACGAGTCTTCCTCGTACTTCATTTTATAATATTAAAATTTTAAATAACCTTATACAAAAAAAACACGAAAAGCCTTTTAAAACTTTTTTTAGATTATTTATAAATTTTTAGTACATCAAAATAAATTCATCTACTTTTTTCATAAACTTTCTATCAAATCGTATGATTTAGTTAAAAGTATCTTCTAATCTATCTAAGTAAAGTAGTTCAGATTGTTTTGTCTTATTCATAGTACGTTTAAAAAAAAATTTATAAAATATTCAATACATATAAAAACTTTATATATTTCAGAAATTCCACACAATCGTCCGCATCCCGGAAGACGTCCCGTCACTTCGCACTAAGATGCAAGCTGAGGAACAAGCGAAGCACGGAACCGCTTAAACTCATTACACCTTCGATCTCAGTCGGTTAGAGATTCGACAGCGTAAGTATTCAACTCTATACATTATTCTGAGAGTACTTCAATAAAAATATATTGTTATATGTCACGCACAATTTTAATATTATCAAAATTTTGTGCCATATTACCTACATAGTTTAGCTTAGCGATATTTAATCATTAGTCTAACGTTATTTTTATTTAGTTTTATCAAAATAACTTCGTTGTTAGCTCTAAGTCGTGTGTTCGTTTAAGCGTTTAAGTCTCAACAATTTTTTTGACTTTAGATTATTTTGGTGCGTCGCGATGCGTTCATGTATGTTTGTACGTTACGCTATATTTTTTTGGAGTTTTTGATTTATTTAATTTTAGGATAATATTATCTTATTGTCTTCCATGTAGTCAATGCTTTATGTAATACTAAATGTATAATTAAATTTTGTTTAACATGTAATGGGTTATATGTCAATCATTAGCGAAGTTAAAATTGATCGAGTGGCTATACGTATTTGCTCTATTTGCGCGTTTGTTTATATGATTTAATGTTAGTCCTATGAGGACTTAGGCGTAAGATGATGACTATAATGTTTAGATTAGAAATATTTTTGTGTAAAACGCAACGAGACGCGGTGACATGTGTGTTTTTAGATTAGCTTTCAGATCTACTGTAACGTTTACAATGAGTGCTGTATAATCAAAAGCATGTGCATGTAACATGTGTATTGTTGTTTATCGTTAATAGGAGTCTAATTTAGACTGATCGTTAATTTTTTTTTTGGTTCAGCTTTAATAGAATTATATGCGTAGAGAGTTTTAGTTAACTTTTAGTAATAATTTATTAAAATCGATTTAAAATATGAAAATATAAAGAACTGCGTTTTACCGTGACCAAAAAGTTTTCAAACAAATCGTAACGAAATTCATATACATAATAGAACCAATATAAATTTTCTCAATTGATACATTTTTTATCATATACTGTAGATTTTTATAAGAAATATCACAATATATTGGGCCTAAATTAAGTTATTTATTTACAAAATATTTTTTATCACATATTTACTAGCTGTAACTCTCTCTATATATTTATATAACTCTATACATAAATGATGTGTAGTGGAATGTGTGGATTCCCAAAAGCTAATCGTGTTCAAACATGTTTTTAAAAATCTATTGATGTCTATTTAATGTCAATTTTAATAATATCGATGTTAGTAAAATTTTAGTAGACCTTTAAGTCGTATAGGAACTATTTAAAACAAATGTTACTAAGAAAAAAAATATTTAACCTATATACCTATGAATCGTTGCCAAATTTGCGTTTAAGATTTAATATACTCATGTCTTATGTAATCGCTGTATCTCTATACATATATACATATACTATTTATTTCGTTAAATAATTTCACGCATCATTCCTAATAGAACAACATATTATAGTCGTTCGCTATGTAACTCAATATTGTGCTTCCATATACTTTAAAACTAGGAATAATATTAAATTTATTAAGTTACATGAAAATGTACTTTGATTAGATTAGCAGTGTGTACTAGTAAAAATAATATTGTACTATCAATGCAAAATATGTATCTGTGTATTTATGTACTAAAAATAATGCCAAAATAATTTGTAAAAATACCATAAAGCCAAAATACACAGTTTAAGGCCCTGTTCCACCGGTTGCGGTTAAACATCCTGCACATAAGCTATGAATAAATTTCAACAGCATGACGTGAAATATTATATATATTAAGACAGGTTTTGCCTCAATTAAACTACAACTTTAAATTCACAATTGCGAATAATATGCCATAAATATAATTCAAATGTTTAAAATTCAACGGTGTAAAAGGTATTTGATATGTCGTAAACTTTTCCATTCTATTTCCATCCAATCAACACTGACATCAATCAAATCTCGTTAACGGCTACCAGTGAAACAGGCCCTCAAACTTGTAATAATTTTATCATTAATATTGTATTTAAATATATATAAAACGGTATTATTCTATAAGTTGTTTTGCTTTATTGCGTAATATATAAAGGTATCTAAAACATATCGAAATAAACCAGAGCTGTATTTGTATTAATATTGGTGTTGGTTTGTGCCAAAGACTATTGTTGTGTAAAATTAGTTATAAATTTATTTATTTCATTAAATAGTAAATGAAAATTATCGTGTGTTATTTCTTATAAAAAATTCCTATATCAAATTATCTTTTACTTAATTAATAAAAATAATTTATACTTTATTGTACGCAAAGATTCAAACAAACAGTACAAACAGACAAAAACAAAGATGTACAAAGGTGATCTTATCACTGATGAGTGATTTCTTCCAAACCTTTGGGCGCGATTTTTTTACACGTCGCAAACACCACAGCCACCTTCAGTCAATGGTAAGCGGTTACACTACCTATAGACGCTTGCAAAACCAGAAGCATTGCAACGCGTTGCCGATACTAACCCCGACCCTCCCCAGGAGTTCTGTCTAACTCACAACAGAAACACAAAACTGTTTGAAAGCCGTATTATCTAGCTGTGATCAGTAAGGTCGATATTTTTTTTATATCACTAGGTCGGCAAACAAGCGTACCCACCTGATGGTAAGCGGCTCACCTGATGGTAAGAGATTACCGTAGCATATAGACGCCTGCAACACCAGAAGCATCGCAAGCGCGTTGCCGACCCAATCCCCAATCCCCCCCAGAAGAGCTCTGGTCACCTTACTCACCAACAGGAACACAATACTGCTTGAAAGCAGTATTATTTTGCTGTGATCTTCTGTAAGGTCGAGGTACTACCCCAGTCGGGCTGCTCCATATTTTGAGCAGGAAATTCCTGCTGTGCCCTACCTCAGTTATAAGTCGATGTACTTTCCCAGTCGGACTGCTCCAGATTTTGAGCAGGGTATATCCCGTTGTGCCGTTTCTTAATAAAAAAATGAAGTACTGAACTATACGAGTAATCATTTAGTTACACAAACAGATCAATTATCCGCTGCTTAGGTCACTTTTCCATAAATAAATAAATAAATATCTTATAACATACACACACGGGCGTCTGTTTCTATGATAAGAAACTTAATGCTTGTGTTACAGGTAACATCCGACTGTTAGAACTATTTTTTTTAAATATACATACAAATAATACATATATAAATACAAATATTACACCCAGACTTAGGCGGGAATCGAACACGGAACCCGCGGAATACAAAGCACAACAAATTGCGCCAACGGGCTAGTCATTCAAAGTCAAATAAACAAGCTTAAACCTTAATTGACCAATCAGTTCTTAATATATATCTTTTTAGACTTTCAAATTTATTAGTCTATCCACTATCCATATTAACCCTATACTTACCCCAATCTTTTTAACTAAAGTGCGCCTGATGATTTAACCTGTAGCATCCAATAGCTTGGCATAGTCCTATTTCTCCATCTACGATAAGTTTCGGAGCTTAAAGCACAACTTTGCTCTAGTGTTAGGTGATAATTTCCGACCATCAGTAATGATAGCTGTTAGGTGTCTATGATAACAACCGAGACCAAAGGCTTTACTTGTTTTACACACGTATTCTGTCGATTCCGGTTGGCAATAGTTACTCAAATTAAGATGCGATCCTTTTCTTATGTAGAGAAACATGTCTATGCCCAGTAGTGGGATTTTAAAAGTTGAATCAATCAAACAAAAATATTTTTTGTGAAAAAAAAAGTTATTACTAAAAATTTCTACTCGCACATTACATAACCTAACAATGCTAAATACGAACCAATATAATATGTGACAGCATTTAAGGATTAAGTTCAACAAAAAGCGTTTTTTATTAAAATAAAAATATTTATATTTATAAAAAAACTAATTTTGTGCAACGTGTTTTTTTCCTTCGCTTATATTTAAAAAAAAAAACAACTGAAATATTGTTTGTTTCGGTTATTTCAAATCTTATTATACAAAATAGCTTGCACTCACTTCGATCTTTTAAAGATTTTTGTAGTAATTTTAATAATAAATAAAAGCATATTTTTTTAATATTTTCTTAATTTATTTAACATAGCAATATCTTAATATTGATTTCGATATTAAAGAATCTTTGCTTCAAAATAACTAAAGCCTATTCAAGAATCGCTTATTTCAAATACACTTATATAAAATCGCTTACACTCACACGAATATCTTAACTCATGTCGAAGGCGTTAACACCTTTTTCGGATTTTAGCGTTTCTATGTAATTGTTTGATTTAATAATATCTTCATGCGGATGATGTAATCCCGCTCGCCTTGATGTGTTGCAAAATTATTTGACACAATAACGTGATGGCCACAAATCTATAAAGCACCAACGCTTTGTCTATCTAAATAAAAATTAATCGCTAAGTGTGTTACTAAGCGCGAAACGCGAGAACAAGTAGACCAATTCGATTAACGGTTAATTTATCGATTTAAGAACAAGAAGGAGGTTCTCAATTCCAGTGTACTTTTTATGTTCCATATCTCATAACTTTTTACTAAGTGTACAAGTTTTGGTGATTCTTTTTTTTTATTCGAAAGCTGGTACTTCTCGTGTTGTCACATTCACATTTGGATGAGATGTGATAAGTCGTTTTGAGTTGATGTAAATTAAAGTCAGGATTTTTCGTTTGCGAGCAAACACAATTGTTTTATTTCGGTTTTTCTTTACATTGTTAAGGGTTCTTAAAGAAGGATACTTTGTAAAAGTACGGGATGAAAAATTGAATTAATCGCATAGAGAAGTGGCAGATATCAAAAAACGTAACAATTATCTAAACGTCACATGTCACATGTAGTTAGAAATAATTTTAGGCAGAGATTTTTTTTTTAGTTTTATAAATCTGTATTTCTGTTCATTGACAGTTAGTATATCACGCTCAAAGTCTAGAATAATTGGTAAATGATACTTAGCATTATTTTAAGCCATTCTATGAGCTAGGACAAAATGCTTCTTATGCCAAAGCTCAGTACAGTGCTTCTAGGAGATTAGAACAAAGTCAAATACTAAATTTCAAGTCACATATATTTTTTATCCTAGACAATCTTTCATTTCACTTTCATCATCATCTTCAGCCTATCACAGTCTACTGCTGGATATAGGTTTCCCCAAGTTGGCGCCAAAAAATAGCGCGAACTCGTGTGTTTTTTCACCACGCTGGGCAGGCGAGTTGGTGACCGTTGGTTGTCATTTCACTTTCATTGAAATAATATTTTTGTCTGTGATGAAAAACACCTGGTCAAATATCATGTTTCTGCTTCTATTATTTTCGGTTTCACAAGATATTATGACTGTCGTTTTAGTAAAACGGTAGTGGTACGAAAGTTCTATTAACGCCGATAGTCACGGGTTATATTGCTCTCAAAATAGTATTTATATGAGTATTTTACAAGCTATCTGTCAACTCACAGAAAAATGGCGTTATGAATTAAAGCTTTTAACTTACAGTGCCAATCATCCAATCAAGTCTACACGTACAATTATATTAGGAAATACATGGAAAAAATGATTTAGTTTTGCACTTCTAATAGATCGGTCACCAACCCGCCTGCCCAGCGTGGTGACTATGGGCAACACACATGAGTTCATGCATTTTTGGCGCGAACTTGTGGAGGTCTATGTCCAGCAGTGAACTGCAATAGGCTGGAATGATGATGATGATGATGATGATAAATAGATATAAATATTGATTATGTCGCATAAATTTTCATCGCCAGAGTATCATTACCTTTAAGATGACGACTTGACGCAGATGTCTTGGGATCTGATTGTTGCACATGACAATATTTTTATATAGGCCTTACAGATCTCTTTCTTTGCCTGAGTGTTTTTTCTCTTGTGTATGTTTCCGGATACAAGAATGTTATCATACTTTGAGTGTGAAGCGTCAATTTATTTATTTCTAGCAGACTCGACAGACGTTGTCCTATCTTTGCTGTAAAATGCGCGAAGCTTAAATAATCATTACGTGTCTGTGTGTATGTATTTATACTTATAAGTTTGTAATACATTACAGTTATTCAACTATTTTCTCAATATTGTTATTTCTTGCACTGTGTCCCCCGCTATATGACACTCTCTCTCATGACCATTGGTTGACTGGAAGAGATCTCTTCTAGGGATAAGTCCACCTTTGCCATCAACTATATATGTAATTTTCTGTATATTCTGTTCTTAAGTGCAATAAAGTATATAATACGTTTACTGAAATATTCACCAAAAATTTCACCTTACTTCGCATTTTCTTAAATTTTCGATGCGTAAAAACCATCTACAAAGTATTAGAAAGTTAGAAGAAAAAAAAGAGAAGCCGTTCGTTAGTTTTGTATTTAGCAGTACCCACATCTGGCAGTTTATCTTTATTTATACAATTTATTTACAATTCTTTATATCAAAGAAAAATGTCACTCTTCGCTATATACTTTTTTTGCGTCCAAGATTTGCATGTTTTCTAACATTCTTTTCCTTCAACGTTAATCACGAAATATTTTACAAAGTACCTTAGATCGTTTATCAGTTGCTCAGTTTTCAAAACACGTCGCGACCTTCACCAATACATTTAGTATGACATTCCGAAGAAACAATAAGAATATGTATTGGTTGTGCCTTAGCATATTAAGTGTGGATTATCTCATACTTTAATCCAGTGTGTAGAATTAATTATGTCATTAAATTATTTGGTAGTGAATTATATAATGAATTATATAATATGACTTTGCTATTGTTTGTACTTTAGCTTACATATTGAACTTTTTGAACAATATATAGTAGTTGAACAGTAGTTATAATACTGTTTTCAAACAGTATTGTGTTCCTGTTGGTGAGTAATGTGACCAGAGCTCCTGGGGGGGGGGGGGATTGGGTCGGCAACGTGCTTGCGATGCTTCTTGTGTTGCAGGCGTCTATAGGCTACGGTAATCGCTTACCATCAGGTGAGCCGTACGCTTGTTTGCCGACCTAGTGATATAAAAAAAAGTATTTTTATTATTTTAATTTTTTATGCTATTATTTGATTATCTAGCTCTATGTTACCGCTACTATATATAATGTTTGATCGATGTATTACATGTTCCATTACACGATGAAATAATTATTAATAATCACTTTTGCACGACTGTATTCCGCGGTAACATCAATTCTCACCACTATGGGTAGACTGGTAGAGATCTATTATAGAGATTAGTTCGCTTTTGCCAACTTTCTTAGTAAATATGATTTTTACTTGTTTCTTTTTTTAAGTTCAATAAAGTAATATATATGAAAACAGGCATGAAATAGTTTTTGAAATTTATTTTTATTTAGTGATTTTGGTCTCTCTTACCTATACTTTACTTTTCCTGCTATTTTTTTAGTCCTTTTTCCACGTTTCCAATGAAGGTCTTTTGGTCCAGCAAGTATTTACACGGGCGTTTACTCTAGGGCCAAAAGGGCCATGGCCCCGGGCGGCATTATGCGAGGGATGGCGCATACGTATTTTGAATGTGAAAAAATAATCGATTGTAAACAAAGGCACCTAAAAAAAGGTTAGCCGAAATATAAGTTCCCTTTAGTCGATTTTTTTATGGAACGGACGGCCTAAAAAAGGTCAGCCGAAACATTTTACAAAATCAATAGATAAAGTTATTAATGGACTATTTTCCGAAATGTCATATCCCTAATAAATACGCTGTATTTGCTTTTGTTCCTTAATCTATGGGGTGGCAAATTAAAATGGCTCGCGGCGCTGAATCTTAAAATACGCCACTGGATACTCACCTAGCTTTGGTTTATGCTTATCTATCTATATAAATAAAAATGAATGTTGTTAAGCGCATAATTAAAGATGGGCTCGACCAATACGGCTAATTTATTTTTTGTATGTTCCTTAACTACGGTACTAAATAATACAGCCACCCCCTCTCTTCCCGTGGGTGTCATAAGAGGCGACTAAGGGATAACATAATTCCACAGCTACCACCTTGGAACTTAAAAAGCCGACCGGTGGCGGGATAACCATCCAACTGCTGGCTTTGAAATACGCAGGTCGAAGACGGGCAGCAGCGTCTTCGGTGCGACAAAGCCAGCCCTGCGGTCACCAACCCGCCTGCCCAGCGTGGTGACTATGGGCAAAACACATGAGTTCACGTTATTTTTGGCGAAAACTTGTGGAGGCCTATGTCCAGCAGTGGACTGTATAGGCTGTAATGATGATGTTCCAAATTAAAAGAAGGTCAATTTTATCTGTGATGTTTAGTATGTTGTTCAAAAACAACATTGTCCATTTAAGGGTTTTAAAGCCCACGGAACGTTTTAAGAGTAAAAATTTTTTTTAAATAAAAGTAATTTTTATTATTAACTTATGACAGAACAAAGTCTGTCCAGGCAGCTAGTCATCAATAAAAATCAAGATCAAACTTGCCGTTAGCTATTTACAAATTGAATAACATTTTATAATCGATAACAACATTTAACTCTCGTATCGTCTAACTATCATTGCCTAAGACTTAAACACTCGTTATATAGCTAACACTTTTCTATTTATACAGACAAATAAGGTGGCTGTGAAGATCAGATATTTTGCTTCAACGGGTTTCTTAATAGAAAACAAACATGGTTATTTAATACGCTTTTTAACCGCATATCTATCTATAAAGATGTACGCTCTTACTCGTACATAAGATTCACTTCACGTTTAGCAAATTTTGTTTACTTATATATATTTAATATATAGAAATTTTATTTATTTTTGGTATTGATATTTTTTCAGGCAAATCAAGCACATTTTTTTTATCATAAAATATTTAAAAAAAATTAAATTGTTCGAAAACATTCTGAAAAAGAGTTTGTTTACGGTAATTTACATACGTCGGTACTTTTAAGCAATCACCATTATTTTTAATTTAATTTTAATTTAATAATGTTCTGTGAAGTGACTACCTAGTGCTAATGACAGTGTAGGCAGTAGTCGTACCAGTAGTTTCTCAAGGGTTTTAGTAGTACCAGCATCATAATTATACTGGTTCATGAACAAAAATTATAAAGTTGTATTAGTTGCAACAGGCAGCCTTATTGCTAAAGTAGTGATTTCTTCCAGGTAACCTTTGGGCAGAGGACTAGAATTGATTGTTAGTGGGGATAGGGGCACAAAATATGTACTATCAGACATAAACATAATTACATATTATATATATTCATACATACACATATACATACATATCAAATACACCTACACAAATACCTACATAAACACATAATAATTTGATTACAAAAGAAAAATTCACACACAGCGAAAAAAAGAAATTGATAAACGAATAAAAAAAAATATTATGATGACAAGTACATTGCTTTGGTTAACCTCTTGAATGATTCTAATGTTACTTAATCTATCGTTTGTAGCTAATACTTAGCAGCGCTCTCTAGTAGCTTGTTTATTAACTAATGATTGGCCATACAACGATTCGATGACTGAATGATTCGATTGTGACCGCGGAGGCAAAGTGCCTTGGTAATGAAAGCCCGGGTAAGGAGGGTAGCTTCAAGGCTCGTATCCAGACAGGCTCGTACATACACACGATTCGAATACATAGTTCGATTACTTGATTTGGTTTTTGTAGATAATCTCAGATTTATTATGGCAGATACCAAAAATATTTATAGTAAAAAAATTAAAAACATTTCATCATTCATTCATATTCAATAGACTTCTTAGTTAATAATATCCTGACTTCAAAAAAAGATTATTTCGTCAAGTGGCTCTTGCGTGATTTTGCTATCATCCGCATATCCAAAATGTTGACATATTTTTTTTTATTTGAACGATTCTATACTGTATTTACTGTACTAGTATTCAAAAAAGAATGTTATTAAATTTGTAGTTTGATGTATATTCTGTATAAAAGTTTATATTTTATAGCATATTAATGCATTTTTATAAAAAATATAGAGGTTAAAGAGTAAATGTTTCCCGTATTTTTCATTTTGTGATAGTAAAGCACAGCTTCCTTGGAGGCGTGCAATGTGTATAGTAAATGCTATTTCTTTAAATAAAAATACCATTTATTTTGAGATTTATACAAAAAATTCTTATTCCTCTTTCTAATGGAATGAAGAAATCTATAAATATTCAGTATTAATATAACAATTTTCAAAGTTATCAAAGATTTCATCCTGATTATGCTAATTGTTAAACGGTGAGAACTCAGAACTTGCTTGTGAGTTCGTTGAGGGAGTAATCGTTAATGGAGATCTTATAAAGGGTTTCCCTTCGTATGGAATGTTCGTGAGTTTAATTATTCATGTACATGATAAATCTTCGTTTAGGTAATTATAACAGTAATATACAAGATAACTAATTCATATAACTAATTTACTGAATTGTTTTTTAAATTGCCACGCGACCTTCCTGTTAGTAAGCTGATAACGTAGCCTACAAACGTTTGCAACACCTCAAGCATAAAAAGCGCGATACCGACCCTACCATTGCTGTCAACAAAGTACAATCTCAGGAGCTCTGGTTACCTTATTCACCATATAAATACACAACTTGGGACTAGTATTGTTTGTCTGTGAATTTCTGTAAAGTTGAAGTTCTATCTTAGAAAGACAAATTTTGAGCTAGTATTCCTTGCACTTTAGAGCTAGTCCCTATTAAGTCTTTGTAAGTTCTAGTACCTCTCCTTCGTTGCCCTCTACCTTAGACAACTCGTAAGGTCATAGGTTAGTCATAAAGAAACCTGAGAATGGTCGATAATCTTAATTAAATTTTGTGCTAATCTGAGTGCAATTTAAAAATGGTCAGCAGATTCCCATATATACCCAATATCTGCAAACCGGAGTGGAGCAGCGTGGTGGATTAAGTTTCAATACTCCTACTCCCTACAAGGGAAAAGAAGCTTATGCCCAGCAGTGGGACGTTATAGGCTGAATCGTGATTGTGGTCGTGATTGCAATAGTGGAAGCTTAAAATTAGCTTTATAACGTACGAAACAAACCAATATCCATTTAGGATCAAATTTCTTCACACGCAAATCACGACACATTATGCATGCTTGTTTGAACAAGCATTTATGTATAAGCAAATATTGCTCAATTTTTTTTTTTCGTTAGAATGAATTTATTAAAAATAATCACTTTTTAATTAGTTATTCTTTAATTTGATTCATGACTGACTTTTTGAAATATGAGCTTTAACCTTGATGGAAGCAACATGGTGATTAAAACTCGTCTTGTTTTATGATTCCGAGAAATCAGAATTTTAATAAGTTGAAGAGCCTCAGTCCTATCTGGGTGTAGGCGATAAATAAACTTTTAATTTTTTTTTACATCTTCCAGCTAATTTGAGGATGTAACTAGATGTTGATTAATCTTCGGCGTCTAAAAACCATTTTTAACCGACTTCCAAAAAAGGAGGAGGTTCTCAATTCGACTGTATTTTTTTTTTTTTTTTTTTTTTTATGTATGTTACATCAGAACTTTTGACCAGGTAGACCGATTTCGACAAATTTTGTTTTAATCGAAAGGTGGTGTGTGCCGATTGGTCCCATTTAAATTTATTTGAGATCTAACAACTACATTTCGAATTATATCTAATAATGCGTTTTTACTTGACGCTTTTTTCGTCGACCTACGTTGTATTATACCACATAACTTTCTACTGGGTGTACCGATTTTAATAATTCTTTTTTTGTTGGAAAGGGGATATCCCTAGTTTGGTACCATGATAAGGAAACCAGGATCTGATGATGGGATCCCAGAGAAATCGAGAGAAACTCTTGAAAATCCGCAATAACTTTTTACTGGGTGTATCGATTTTGATAATTTTTACTTTAATCGAAAGCTGATATTTATCATGTGGTCACATATAAATTTTATCGAGATCTGATAACTACTTTTTGATTAATCTTTGATAACGCGTATTCACTTGACATTATTTTCGTCACCTTACGTTGTATTATACCTCATAACTTTTTACTGGGTGCACCGATTTTGACGTTTCTTATATAAATTAAAAGCTACTATTCGTCACGTGGTCCCATTCAAATTTAATTGAGATTTGATTCGTAATTTGTGAGTTATATCTAATATTGCGTATTTACTTGACGGTTTTTTCGTCACCCTACGTTGTATTATACGTTATATCTTTTTACTGGGTGCACTGATTTTGATCTTTTTTGTATAAATCAAAAGCTAATACTTGTCATGTCGTCCGTTTTAAATATGATTGAGATATAATGGGCAATTTTTGAGTAATCTTTGATGACACGTATTTACATGACGATGTTAAGACGACTGTGGTCATGTTCAATACTTTGCCACAACGCCATCTATCAAAATGTTATGAAATTACTTCGTTCACTATCGATCAAATTACAATATTCCACTAGAGTAGAGAGTAGCAGTTTATTCGTTATAAATATATTTGAGCTTTTAATTTTTGAGTTATCGCTAATACTGGGTATTTACTTGGCTATTTTACGTCGACCAACGTTATATTAACCTCATTACTATTTTACTGGGTGGACCGATATCGATGATTCTTTTTTTAATCGATAGGTGGTGCTTGTCATGTGGTCCCATTTAAGGGGCCTACTCAAAGCACTGCCTGCAGGGCCCTGCTTGCAGTGCCACTGCCGATCGTATTGTATGTATGCATGCAGGGCCGATATTTTAATTGTTCACCCTGTCGCAGGGCCGCAGTGTCGTTCTGCCAGCCCGACACACGATCTCCCCACTCCGTAAACTGCAATCAGGGACATGTGTAGCTCGGTCGGGCCGATTTAGACCACCATTTTGTTTACGTCGGTACATTGCGACGTTTGTCTACTCTATTTGACCTGGGGTTTCTCTTGTCAGTGGTTGTCATTTAGCAATTAATCAGTTAGTTGGTGGTTAGTTGGTTTGGTTTTATTATATTATTTGTTTGGCTCTGTTTTCTTCAAGAAAAATGAGCCAGCGAGAAAAAGACGTGTGGAGGGACGTAATCTAATTGTATAGGGATTTGCCATGTCTTTGGAAAACTAACCACGATCATTATCATAACAAAGATATGCGGTCGCAGGCTATGTGACTTTTACATGAAAAATATAAAACTTTTTTACACCAGTGCTTCCTTTTTTTCTTTTGAACGCTACAAGTACTCAATACAGTCAAACCCAATGCTATTTTTTGGTGTTTGAATAATGTAGGAGCCATTTATAAAAACTGACGAATTTAGGCAAGGACAAAGAGAACACAAGTGAACACGACAACGTATGCCGCGTAAATGATTTGCAGTGCTTTGTGGAGCAACATCCTCTGCGGCAGTAACTGCAAGCAGGCCCTGCAGGCAGTGCTTTGAGTAGGCCCCTTTAAATATAATTGAGATTTGACTCGAACTTTTTGAGCTATATCTGATATGGCGTATTTACTTGACTGTTTTTGGAGTTTTCTCCTTAAGAATCGATTTTCATTTAAGGCCCCGGAATGAAAAAATTGAACAGTAAAATCTACTGAACGAATGACCTTGTTAGAGATGGCGTTCAGACGTTTTCTAATAACGCAATTAGGTTCCGATAAATGGCGTTATTGCATTCATTTATTTACAATTTGATATAGTAATAATATATTTCTTAGACTAGTAAGCCTTTTTGTGCCTATTTAGACAGTTGATCTGAAGGGGTAAACTCCAGTCGTGCATCGGAGCTGTGTGAAAACATGAACATTACATATTTTTAATAAAAAAGACATAAACCGTAATTCAATATAAATCCGCTTCAACTAAAAAACCCGCCGTAATAAGCGATGTCAGCGCTTCGCGCGAATCGACGACGGGCCTTTTATGAAATTTCTGCCTACAATCGCTAACAAAATGTTAGAAATAACAGTAGAACATTATATAATTCTACAATTTTATAATGTCGCGTTATATGGAATACGAACAAAGTATTACTATTTTTTTGTCGATCTACGTTGTATTACTCTTCGATGTAATTGAAGTCGGTTTTTTTTTCGTTTGCGAGCAAACACAATTATTATTTTCAAATTTGTATAATAAAAAGGGCTGATAAGGTAAATAGTGGGAGAAGGGGGAAGTAGCTTCCTGCTTTTTTGCTCATGTTTTACGATACAGAACCGTGGATTACTATGATCTTTTAATGCGCACAGTCAAGGAGTGGAATTCCCTGCCGGCGTCTGTATTTCCGAGTTCATACAACCCAAACATGTTTAAAGCGCGAGTGAACAGGCTTCTTCTGGGCCAACTCGCTCCATCGTCCTCCATCCTCGTCTCTGCTCTAGAGCTAGACTGGGGTCAAGAGTAAGCCCATAACATAATTTAAAATAAAGATCTCAATTGTAAGTTGTACAATGTATGTAATAATAAGTAATCGGCATCAAATTTATACTTAATTGTACATAAAAAACATGATAAAGTGTAGTACAATGAGCGAAATTAGGGCTAATTAGCTATTTTTTTAATACAATCCAAACGTAAAATGGAAAATTTATTATCACACCGGCTACGTCACTAAGATATAACATAAAATGACATACACATTCAAATAATAATTACAGAACAAATATCCTGTCAGAACTTTTATTTACATAATTAGTTGAACCATATATGCTTAGAAATCTTAACTTTGCGATATCTACTACTCTTGCAATTTTTCATTTTAGTGTAGTTGTGTGTATATTTCATTAGTATCTAGTCAGTTTGTGTCCTTCCTTACCGTGTCTTGGAGATCACTTTGAAAAGTCTGCCCCAGAAACTATAAATATGTGCAGCAGACTGATGGATCAAGCCTTCTCCTGTATGGAAAAGATATCCAGTAGTAGAATCTTTGCATGTAGTTTTCGACCTTTCGTTCATTTAATTAAAACTTTAAAAAAAACACATCATCATCATTACAGCCTATCACAGTCCACTGTTGGACATAGGCCTCCACAAGTTTACACCAAAAATGGCGTGAACTCATGTGTTTTGCCCATAGTCACCACGCTGGGCAAGTCAAGTTGGGTTGGTGACCGTAGGGCTGGCTTTGTCGCACCGAAGACGCTGCTGTTAAAAAAACACGTTGAGTACTAATACAAATTCAAATCAAAATCCAAATTGGTTAAAAGTAGGTTCAGTTAAAGTGCATACATAGGTTGAGGTCTAGAATAGTTCTTTTTGATAAAAAAATAAGATTAAAATTCAAACCTAAAAGAAAAATATTATGAAATGAAGGAGATTGTACGATAAACGAACTGGCAATGATCACAAAATTAAAGAACCTTTTTAAAATTTGCATCAAATTTTTTACTTCATCTTAATCATGCTCAAATCACCTCGACCATGTCAAGTACGCTAACACTGAGAATGAGGAAAAGAGGCTTTAAAGAAAAATCCTGACATCCATTGAAGCCAAGAAAAGCAACTTTTTTATAAATTTCTAAGAAGAACATACGAGTAGACGAAACAATGATTTTAACCATTAAATATTACTTTAAGTAAGTTACCTATAATTAAATATAAAGAAACTGGGAACAACAAATAAATGATAATTCCTATAAATAATACTGATTCATCACAATCAGATACAGTCAATTATTACCGTAGTACTACAAGATAGCGACGCTAAGGACGATGTGACCTTGAGGTCAGCGTTAAGGCAACATGCACAGGTCATGGGATCACGTTCCTGGACAGACAGAAATAAACAATGAAAATTACAATGAAATATTTCATTTAACGGATTTTGTTTTATTATTTATTAACTAAATGGTCCTCGCGGTTTCACTTGCGTGATTTACGATCTTATCCTGATGAAAATTAGCCTATGAGTTCTTAACCTGCATCAGCTTAAAAACCAAGCTTTCCAGTGGTTTGAGTAATCCAAATTTTCTCTTTTATAAAATTTGTAGGGTAAGCAGCATCGCTTGCGGTTTTGTATTATATGTATATTTACGGTTTCACCATTATAAGTCGTAGCGTATTCAGTCGTATTAGGTTTTTTATCTTTGATATATTGTCTTGTTAACTCGATACCAATTAGACATTAAAAAATACAAATAAATAAATTGGAGTATCTGTTTGTAATATGAAAATAACCGCTTTTTACTAAATGCTAAGATGCTATACATCATACACGGTACATATACCATAACAACATTTTTTACAATTTACGTTTGTCTGTCTGTCTGTCTACCCGCATGTCTGTCTGTCTACCCGCATGTCTGTTTGTCTGTTTGTTCCGGGTAATCTCTGAAACGGCTGGACCGAATTTGACGAGTCTGTCACTGGCAGATAGCTGATATAATAAGGAGTATCTTAGGCTACTTTTATTTTAGAGATTTATTCATTTTATAACTGTGCGAACTGAACAATAACTTTTTTGTTAAATTCAACGCGGACGACTTCGCGGGCATAGCTAGTATGTATATATAAATTTAAAATATCACAGTATCACAGTTTGTTTCACCGATTATTTTCAATAAATAATTTATAACCAATTTAAATGAGTGAATAGTTACAATATAACAGCCGGAGGTACGAAATATTTGTATTAATATTAGCATAGAGCGTTCGTAGAAAGACGAGAGATAAGGTCAACAAATACACTGCGATAAGAGACGGCTGCGCTTCTAAATCATAAATACTGCGTGGAGCGAAATGTGTTAATGTAAATATACAAATTAACACTTATTCGGCCGATGGGGTCGAAACGACCCCACGAATTGAACATCCGAATGAAAGGTCGAAGAATCAAACCAGGGTTATCACTATTGTAGTTTAAATGTTTTAAGAATAATTGTGTTTGCAGGCAAACGAAAAAAAATCGACTTCAATTATATCGACAAGTAATACAACGTAGGTAGACGAAAAAATAGTCAAGTAAATACGTATTATCAAATATTACTCTAAAAGTTGTAATCAGATCTCGATGAAAATTAAATGTAGCCGATGTTTATCATGTGGTCAACATGATAAACATCGGCTTTCGATTAAATTAAAAATCATCAAAATCGGTACATCCAGTAAAAAATTATTCGGATTTTCGAGAGTTTCCCTCTATTTCTCTGGGATTCCATTATTAGATCCTGGTTTCCTTACCATGGTACCAAACTAGGGATATTTTCTTTCCAACAAAAAAAGAATTATCATAAGCGGTTCATAAATGACGGAGTTATCCCTGAACATACATTAAAAAAAAAGACGTGTGGCACTCGGGGACTGCCGCGGTAAAGCTATTGCATAGCATTTTGTATCAACTTATGCAATTATAATTATTTATTTATTTTATTTATGCAGTATTTCTTTTTCTTTGATATTAATTCAAGTTACACTTTTTGAGCGTGGTGACCTATAAGAAAACAATTTTTTTTTATTTTATTAAATAAATAAAAAGTTAATATTTTTTAAAATATTTTTATTATTTTACAATACATGTGGGTTTTATTATCTTACAGTAGCTGTTGGTTATTGAGGAATATTTATCATTGAAACTATAGGTTTATGATAACTGAAATAAGAAACATAAGTTTGCTATATTATAAGTATTACTCTATAAATATTCTAATCGCACGCACACAACGCCGTGTCGAAGACTGCCGAACTGAAACGACGTTAGACGATGCACGGCCTTCAAGCCACCCCTCGTGCCCGTCGGAGTGGGGAGCGTGAGGTTTTTTCGTTACGAAATTTCTGGATTCGGTCCCCGCGCTCAAGGCCCGCGATAGAAGCTATGCAATAGTTTAAATATACGGTCGAATTAGGTAACCTCCTCCCTTTTTTCAAGTCGGTTAAAAAAATTCTTCGGCTTCTTTCAGGATATGATAAGTTTTTAAAAAGATTCGTGATATTTCATTTGTAAAGACACAATTATTAAATTATTATTCTTCTACTTTTTTATGTACGTTATAAAAAACAAGTGTGTTTTAGACCACACGACTGAAGTAAAACTTCTGTAGCAATAGGCCTTCACAATAGGCCTGCGATCTGTCTTAGATATACGAAACGTAACTGGCTATGAGAAAAAGTGAAAAAGAAAATGTGTGCTCGCACTCTCTCTTGCTCTATTGACCTCGCCCAATCACACTTTTCGTAACGCTCTCGTCATGCATTCACCAGTTTACTCTACAAGTTATGCGTGCATTTTTGTTGCTAGGATGCACTCCTCCGCAACGACCCACTTCGTTCCAAAAACAAATAGGTTATATTAATTGAACATTTTTAGTATTTTAATCCAATATTTTTTTATTCATTATATTTATTGCTAACAAAAAACTGAAATTAAGAAAGGATTCCTGTTTCCTTTCTTTTACTGCGGTCCCGGTTTCTATCATCAATTATCACAATACAAATTTTTATATCAATATTCGTTTTAGTATAAAAGTTTTCAAAGAAAAAAAACACAATTTATTTCACTTAAAATTTTAGAATTTTCAGTAATTTTTATAAATATTTTTTTTTTGCAAGTAAACAATATTGAAATTTGCTTATCAAAGCATAAAAAAGTTCGCTGTAGAGAAACAATACGCAAATTCGAAACAACTACACACGCGTAACATAAAACAATGTCCATTCGTTGGGTTTATCTCGGAAACTACACAAACGTTTCGTTTTGGTCCTTTTTTTATCAATGAGCGGAACGATTTCCAAGGATTTACTGTCCATATGTCTTTCTCTAGGATACCGATGTTGCGAATGTCGAACCGAGCTCCTATTTTTTTGTATTTTGAAAGTTGAGATTTGTTGAAAGTTTGGCGTTGTATAAATATATACAGGTTGTTCGACTCCTAACTGCATCCTTCAAATGGGGGTTCCATAGGTATTATTGATCACGTTCCAAATGAAAAAAACCCCTAGCTCTTATTTAAATATTACTTTATCTTAATATACATGCTACTCTGGCAACGTATTTCTACAATTCAATACTATTTTTCTAAGCCCTTAAAAACGTCGATTAAATGAAATATTAATACTAACTCTCGCATACAACTAAAGAATATACGTATTATTTTTCTTGGTAGATTGCTTTTTATTGCAAATTATAGCTGTTTTTACGCGCTCACGAAAGGTATGATGTGGGACGAGTAGCTTGATCAAAGTAACTAACTAGTCTATATAAGCTTCAGCCTGTAATATCCTACTGTAATGCCTCTTTTCTCATGGAGGAGAAGGATCAGAACTTAATTTACCACGCTGCTCTAATGCGGCTTGGCAGATATATTCCATACTATGAGTAACGATCGCTATCGGGTGTACATGATAATAAACGGGACCTCGGGGAAGGGGATGAAGCTCTGATCCTTGTCCTACATTGGGAAAGAGGCCTAGTAGGGGGATATTACAGTCTGAAGCGTTATTGTCGGGAAAAGATTTAAAAATACATCGATACCCTCTTGACAAAAATATTACCATATGAACCTAGAAAGTTCGCTGGGTCAGCTGGTATTATAAAAAAATAAACAAATCTATACATCTATACAAATAAATACAATTTGAGTGTGTGTTTGGAATATCAAAATAACCGCTTTTTATTAAATGCATATAGATGTACAATATGACATGACACGGTATATATACCAAAATATTTTTTTTAACAATTTTTATTCTGTCTGTCTGTCTGTCTGTTTGTTCCGGCTAATCTCTGAAACGGTTGGACCGTTTTTGACGGAACTTTCACTGGCAGTTAGCTGATGTAGTAAGGAGTAATTTAGTCTATGTTTATTTTAGAAATTTACCTATTTTATAACGCTGCAAACTGAACAATGGCTTTTTTGTTAAATTCCACGCGGACGAAGTCGCGGGCACAGCTAGTAAGTAATAAATCCCCTGTAGGATGAGTATCATGTGTCAGAGCAGACTATATAATTATGCAAACATCTGTACGTACCGGTCTATACAAACATTTCGCATGAGCGAGGAATCAAGAAATTCCCAATCGCTAGCGCCAACAGCGAGGTGCTGTTATTATTACGCTATGTCGTTGTTATCACAAAAAGTAAAAAAAAATCCATAAGTTTTGATAATGAATGGATACATGCATTTTTGTTAATTTTTCACTCTTAACCTATTGTACCTGTGTTACAAAACATTGATAATGTAGATAGTTGGAAACCTGATATTACATATAAGCAATGTAAGCCATTATATTTCATCGCTTTTCTCTCAAGCTATTCTGCTATACATGACTAATATTGCACAAAAAAAATGTGTTATGTTTTAATATTTTTGTTAAATAGTAACTGTTGAGTTTTAGCAAGCTTTCGTCGGCAGAATCTACGTTACAAATAAGCTAGTATCTATAATTAGTAAAGTGTAGATGTTTTTTATTTATGATATTATGTTAATTAAATTGAATAAATTCAATGTAATGGGCACGACAATAAAAGGCTTTATAACTATAAAGTGTAAATGTAAAGAAAGCCTACTAGGACAAAGAAAAATTTACTTTTATTTGATTGCACGAACTCGCACTAAGACCCACAAGGACTGCACAAACACCCAGACCACGGCAAACATCTGTATGGCCCGATCTGTATTAATAAATTTATAAAACAACATTAACAAAAAAGAAAAAAACGTGCTTTCATCGCTCCGAAGGTGTACAATCCCATTGATTTATTAAACAAAATCCGATAAAAAAACAATAAGTATATTCATTAAAAGCTCCGCGAGCCATAGGGCATTTTATTGAATGTCCTGCAGCATCTCGCTTAAGATGCGGACTTGTAGGAGGGGTATTGCAGATTATGATAAAAACAGACGAACCAATTCATTTTGTCTATTCACTAAATTAAGTTCTTTCATAAGTCTTTACGGTCACTTACTTTTATGTTATTGCGAATTATTGCTATTGTCATTTTGAAACTGATCTGACTGATATTTGATAAATATTTCGGCAACGTTGCAGACGCTATTGTCAAAAACATAACCGCTGTTAGTCCTGCATAATAAAAGTATTAGGTTTATTGATGTAAATTATCGTAATACTACAATGTTATATAGGCATATATTTTTCGTGATTTTTATTTTTTAAGTTTTTATTAAAAATTTGATGTCAATGGGTATTATTGCGAATTATTGCTATTGTCATTTTGAAACTGATCTGACTGATATTTGATAGATATTTCGGCAACGTTGCAGACGCTATTGTCAAAAACATAACCGTTGTTAGTCCTGCATAATAAAAGTATTAGGTTTATTGATGTAAATTATCGTAATACTACAATGTTATATAAGCATATATTTTTCGTGATTTTTATTTTTTAAGTTTTTATTAAAAATTTGATGTCAATGGGTATAAAACCTGTACATCATAACTTATATATAGTAAGTACTACTGTTTATTTTTACACTTAGACACACACATTACAATTATAAACCTTAAAAGAAGAAACAAAAAAATTAAAATAATATATCAAGATTGCTTAATAATAAAGATGTGAACGAAGGTAATGTCTAGATAAACTACATATTTTTCATTTTATTATCTTTGCTTGCTTATTTTCACGCTTAAAATAAATTGTGTATTAAATATAATATATTACAACATAGTTAAAGATTTTTTTTCCATTTCCATACATGCTACAGACAAAAGTTTTAGTAATACATTAAATTAAGATTCAAATTTATTCTTATTGCTATGTTTTTAAAGGTAATGTAAATAGGTGTTTTTAAAGGCCCTGTTAGGTAGCTTCCAGTGATATGCATAGCCACATCTGCAGTTACAAATCTTTGACAAGACAGAGCCGGCGGCCATACACGCCGACCGAAATAGACTCGCTCGCGTACGCTCTCACGACACACTCCTGCGCAACGCTCTTGTATTAAGGATCCACGGAATCTTTTTAATTTAAAAATGCGATAACTTTTATTTTATTATTTCATCTCTTTCGCACATATCGAATTTGAGTGAAATGTAGCGAGACAGGAGACGTTTTGTGATATATTTTAAAAGTTTTTTTTTTTTTTGAAAAGTTTGTTTATTGCAATTGTGATAATGTGGTATTTTGTATTGTGTCTGTTTATCCTGCCCATGCCGTATGTGGACGGTAAGATATAATTTATTGGCTATTGTTTTGTGCTTATATTAATATTTTAATGATCCTGTTCTGATCCTGTAATATAAGCTTAGTTTATAATAGAGTATTTTATGCCTTAACTTTTAACAGATTTTTCGATCTTTATTTTAGATTTTGGGACTTCTAATTGAAAGTTTACTATTGTTAGTTTTTAATGGCAAATAGATGAAACACAAGAAAAGTCTTATTGTATATCATAAAGATAGGATTTTTCTTATATTTTCGTAATTAAATAATTTTTTTTTTTTTTTTGTTATAATTAATGTATTAATGAGTAGTAAGTAGCAAGGTGCTTCTTAACTAGAAAGTTTTAGATTCTGTAAAGTGGACCATATCTATTGCAATGTTGGTTTAGCGATAATCGTGAAAATTGTGATAAGGAAATTTCTCTAGAACGCGTTTTATATTGCTATCATCGTTGCATATCCTATTTTAGACATGATAATGGCTTAATGAGACCAAGAATGCCTTTACATGTACAAGTAGAGTGAATTTATTAATTACTATTTAAATTTCTGGAACGGGTACTACTTCTACCTACTTATTACTACCCAATACTAATATTGTTTAAAATTCTGGAATTACTTAATCCAGATTGTCTTTGTGGGATTTGTTGTCCAATTTTAATAGTAGTGATGTTTTTTGTTAACTTTTTTATGATTCGTGGTTCTCATTGATAATTGTTCTTCCGATATATATCTTCGACTTAATTATCTTCTTAATTAAACGATAATGGATTTGCTTGTTTTGATGATATGCTGGTTATTTATAGTTAAAGTTTTTTTTGAAGTAAAACTTCTTAACGCACGATTGACTTGGGGAGTGAGCTGGTGAATGCATGACGAGAGCGTTACGAAAAATAGTGATCAGCGGGGCGTACGGGATTTATGAGTTAGTAAAGATAGAAAGAGAGAGAGTTACGTTTCGTAAGTTTTACTTCAGTCGTGTGGTCTAAAGCACACTCGTTTTTTTAATGATGTTAGGTTTATGAAAATAATCGATCCCTATATTTTGGTATTTGAAAATCATGGTTTTTGTTATACAGTCTGTGAATATGAAAACCTTTGCCTGGTTTTTTTTTGCTTTTTTTTGCGCGTTTGCGAATGATTCTCCTATTAAGAGTCGATCGTTCTTTAACCGAGTTACAAAAAAGGAGGAGGTTCTCAATTCGATTGTATTTTTTTAACGTATCTTTACCTTAAAACTTTTGACCGGGTGGACCGATTTTGATGATTTTTTTTAATCGGAAGGTGGTGCATATCTCCCATTTAAATTTAATTGCGGTCAAACAAGTACTTTTCGTGTTATGTTTAAAAATGCGTATTTATTTAATAATTTTTTCGTCGACCAACGCTATGTTGTATCGATAACTTTTCACTGGGTATACTGATTTTGATGATTCTTGTTTGAGTCGTAAGCTGATGCTTGTAGTCCCATTTAAATTTGATTGACATCTAATAACTACTTTTTGAGTAATCTTCGATAACTCGCATTTACTTGACCATTTTTTCGTCTACTTACGTTGTATTACTTATCTATGTAACCGAAGTCCTTTTTTTTTCATTTGCCAACAAACATAATTATACAAGAGTCAAGATATACAACTATTCGTTCTCTAACAGATATACTAAAAATGTATAAGAAGTAACACTAAAACTAGAAACTTATTGCAAACTTTCGCTCTCAACGGGAATCGAACCCACGCAATGACATTATAAGAACTAATCTCTCAGCCACACAATACTGATCGTCACCAGAAAATAAACAAAAAACTTTCAATATATAAAAAATACACAAACACACAAAATATTATATTTTCTTATCATTGCCAATATCTTCATGAAATCTTTTACGAAATTATTGACTGCAATTAAACACCTACCTTTGCTGATGGCATTGACAGACAAATTAACATATAAAGTCGTTTACGTAATGTTTGGACATTGATTTGTTTAACTGATTTATAAGTTATCGATTGATAATTTTTGTATGCTAATTAGATTGTAAAACCTTTTTGGTGTTCATTAAACATGTGCTACTATGTGAAAAACAAAATTAAAAAAAACTTATTTCAAATAGGCGTCAAAATCACTTTCGGATCGTCATCTTACAAATTAAAATTTTAATTCAAAATCATTAAAAGTAAAGCTACCATCCATTCGTAATTTAGATTCTGCAGAGAAAAATCGGCAGAAAACTACATATACCACTATATCAGCCAGTTAACGATGTTTTGCTCTTTTTACCGACTTCAAAGAAAAGGAAGAGGTTCTCAATTAGACTGTATTTTTATGTGTAATAATAATAACCTTATACTGTGAGTCAATTTAAATTTAATGAGATCTAACTAGTAGCTTTAGGGTTATGTGTAAAAAGGTGTAAATACTTATCCACGTTAATTTAAATAGCTTTATTTCTTTGAGAACAAACATATTTATGTATAATTTTACTTTATGTAAAGCAATCATTTATACTCATATAACTTCATTTATATTATAATAAATAAACAATCTTAAGCCCTCATTCACAAGCACTTGAGAGGAGCCACAAATGGTTTGCTCGCTAAAGATGGGATGATCTTAAGGATAAGTTAAGAAAAGGGATAGAAAAATAGAAATTAAAAAAATCTTAAGCGTAGGTTAAAAGTCAAGTTCTCGCTGTTAAACTAAATTTATATGAACAAAAACAAATTGCCATAAAGCATATACTGACGCTTGTAACTTAGGAGCGACAGCGCGAAATCAGATCATTTTTTTGCTGTTTTGGTTTTTTCAGGATAAAATTTGTAAACGAAAACAATCGATTTACGAAAAAAAAAAAAATGTCGGCACGAAGAGTACACCGGTTTAGCTAGTAGACAATATGATGTCATGCTTTTAATGTGACAGATGGCACACTTTGATTTAGATGTAGCTTAAAGACCTTTACGTGTCGTAACCAAAGACACATGGGATCGTATCCGTTGACAGTAATTTATTGTTTTTGATTTCAAACCTACATATATCATTACAGACATAGGTATGTTTTTATATGTCATGTATAATTTTTGTTTTGAACCAAAAAATTATGAAAATACTGAAACTTTTTTAATATTTTTCAATTTAACTAAAGACTTTGATAATCAACAAAAGAGTATAATATGCGTGTGTATGTCAAATACATGGTAGTGTATGTAATTTTTTTTTTATTGATTTAATATAATTTTATGCATAATTTTTAAAACATATTAGCATTCTGCACATGTGCATCCTTCTCTATATTAATTATAAGTGTGCGATATTTCATACTCCTCCATCCGCGCAATTTTTGTAAAAAGGGGTACAAAGCTTTTGCTTCACGTATCCTCCTATATGATGTAGATAAAGATGTTGGAAAAGCGTGAAAAATGTACACAGACAATGTTAGATTAGTTTGACATTGATCTTTATTTTGGCTAAAATCACTCGTCCTTCGATTTTCTAGCCAATAAGTCTGGAAGTGTCAAAACCACCAAAAACAGATGAATGACGACTAATTTGATTTAAGAACTTCGATCAAAATATATCTACAATATAAACTATCTTTTCAGCTAACTACGCATGCGAAAGGTAAAAATACCTAGTAATAGGTAACAAACAATCTTATCTATGTTTATTTTGTTGTGTGTGAATGACACTAAGTAGAAGTAACGACGACTTGACTCATTGATCATAGCTACTCGTTGTTATGTTAAGGGCCGCAGGATCAATATCTCATCACAAATCAATGTTTATGACAAACAGACGATTCTCGTGATTTGAACATTAATTTATGCATTATATGTTTTTCCGGAATACTTTCGAAATTTTCGGACAGAATTTCGCCCTACGGGCTATAACACTTTGTGTCCGAGGTGTTTATTTTTAACCTACTTCCAAAAAAGGAGGAGGTTCTCAATTCGACTGTATTTTTTTTTATGTATGTTACATCAGAACTTTTGACCGTGTGGACCGATGTCGACAATTTTTTTTTAATCGAAAGGTGGTATCTGTCAATTGGTCCCATTTAAATTTATTTGAGATCTAACAACTACTTTTCGAGTTATATCTAATAATGCGTTTTTACTTGACGCTTTTTTCGTCGTTGTATTATACCACATAACTTTCTACTGGATGTACCGATTTTGATAATTATTTTTTTGTTGGAAATGAGATATCCCTAATTTAGTACCATGATAAGAAAACCAGGATTTGATGATGGGATCCCAGAGAAATCGACGGAAACTCTTGAAAATCTGCAATAACTTTTTACTGGGTGTACCGATTTTGATAATTCTTTTTTTATTGGAAAGAAGATATCTCTAGTTTAGTACCATGATAAGGAAACCAGAATCTGATAATGGAATCCCAGAGAAATCGAGGGAACTTCTTGAAAATCCGCAATAACTTTTTACTGGGTGTACTGATTTTAATGATTTTTAATTTAATCGAAAGCTGATGTTTATCATGTGGTCAAATTTAAATTTCATCAAGATCTGAATACAACTTTTGGAGTAATCTTTGATAATGCGTATTTACTTGACTATTTTTTCGTCGATCTACGTTGTATTACTCGTCGATGATGAAGTCGTTTTTTTTTTCGTTTGCGAGCAAACACAATTATCATTTATCACTGTATAAATAATGCCTTACTGGCAGCTTTAAAAGTTTTAAACGGCTTATCCTCACGAAGAGCTTATAATAAACCAGTTAGCTATTTTCGTCGTACGAATCAATTTCGTGTTAATCGTGTCTCGGTAATGGGAACAATTATCTAGAACGAATGCTCGTGAAACTCCATATTTAATTATTCAGAACGATCGACTTCTTCAAACAGTCAGGCTGTTTGATATCCGGATTAGTCTAGATTTGGAGCCCGACTGGGGTAGTACCTCGACCTTACAGAAGATCACAGCAAAATAATACTGTTTTCAAGCAGTATTGTGCTCCTGTTGGTGAGTAAGGTGACCAGAGCTCCTGGGGGGTTTGGGGATTGGGTCGGCAACGCGCTTGCGATGTTTAAGTCTGTCTATAATATATAGTAAGTTTAAATAGTAGGAATATAGTATAGTAAAAATAGTAGGAAAAGCTTGCTAAAAATCTGGAGTTTCCTGACTTGGTAACTGTTTCAGCCGTTTGAAAGATGACACTGAGTAAGGTAGCCACAGATTCTTTGACGAGCCGTGACAGCGGGGTATTAAGCTGCGGAACAAAAATTCTTTATGACTAAAGAACAGAAAGAAACTCAAAAAAAACAAGCTAATTTACGACAGGTTTATGACTTTTAAGTAAAATTAGTAATTGAAATAACAAGATAGCATGAATATTACGATTTTTTTTTGTAATGAGGTTACTTCTATGCTATTTGGTTGAAGTTTTCTAAATTCAAAGTTAACTTAGTTAAGTTTTGACTAGCTCGTTGGTGCATTTTCTAGTGCTTTCTGCTCCGTGGGTTGCGGGTTAAATTCCCACCTGAGTCTGGGTGTAATATTTGTATTTCTAAGTATATTAATAAAAAAAGTATTTAGCTACATCAGCCGGCTGTTAGCTATAATACAAGTAGTTGTAAGTATAAAGTTGCTTACCATAGGAACAGACAATCGTGTGAGTATGTTAAAAGATATCAGATATCAAATGATGGATAATTTTTTACTACTCTGAGTAGTCATAATTATCACACAAATGAATATAAAATATATAATGATAGAAGTATACTGAATAACAAGTAGCAGAAACAACATCAACTTTATTTATTTATTTAATTATTTAAGGTGAATTTACGGTTGTAATAATACACAATTAAAGTTTATACATATTAGAAAATTACAAAAACCAATTAAAAATTCACACCGATTTGTTTAAATGTTTTGTAATTAAATTTATGTTTTGTACTAGCTGAGACGATCGACGATGTATCGATTGTAGATCACACCCCAAGTATTCTTTAAAAAAAATATTCAATGTACTGTTTTGACTTTCCTACCATTTTATTATATGTATAGATTCGAGGTTCAAACATCAATAATATTAAAAAGTAAAGTAAAGACACCTGGTTTGGACTAACACCACAAGACTTTCTGTTAGAAAAGTTCTAATAGACAGACCAAACAATGCAAAAGAACGTGCTAACACGAAGATAAAGGTTTTCATTATTCTAATCTGTTGTTAAGGTAGAGAACATCAGATGTATCACGCTTCAAATTACGGAACAGCTCTGGGGAAGTTCCTTAACCTTACAGAAGATTAACCCAAGTAATTACTGCTCTCAAGCAGTGTTATGTTTCTGTGATAAATTAGGTTGACAGAGCTTCTAGGTAGAGCTGGGGGTAGATTTGGAAACACGCTTATAATGCTCCTAGACTTCATCACACCATCATTACAGCAGTCTTTCGCAGTCCGCTACTGGACATAGGCCACAAGTTCACGCTGAAAATGGCGTGAACTCATGTTTTTTGCCCATAGTCACCACGCTGGGCAGGCGGGTTGGTGACCGCAGGGCTGACTTCGTCGCACCGAAGACGCTGCTGCCCGTCTTCGGCCTGTGTATTTCAAAGCCAGCAGTTGGATGGTTAACTCGCTATCGGTCGGCTTTTTAAGTTCCAAGGTAGTAGTGGAATTGTGTTATTACTTAGTCGCCTCTTGTGACACCCACGGGAAGAGAGGGGGTGGTTATATCTTTGATGCCGTAACCACACAGCATGCCTCCTAGACTTGCAGGGCGTTAATATGTTACGGTAACGTCATACCACCAGGCGGGCCATAAGCTTATTGCCCCTATTTTTACTACGTATACCTACTATTTTTGGTAGCACTGTACCAAAAACAGTAGCAAACAATGGTTTGAATATAATTTAGCAACACATTGTACCTAATGATTTTGATACATAAAGTGCAATTGTTATATAGAATTTTCAACTTCCAGGCTCACTCGCAGATGAAATGGCTGAAACGACGCAGTTGTGTTGCAACCAAGGGACAGCGTACGCCCAAAATCATACTGTTGAAGACTGCTCCTCATCAGTACCGCCTCCCGTGCCTGCGTCATTTGATTCGCTGTGTATATTCGCCATGGATCAATGTTGTAAAGAATATTTTACGTAAGTATACAGCTTAGTGTCCATCTTACCAAAGTATACAAACGAGGCGGATTAGCCCTCTTCTCAAGTATAGGAAGTAAGTCTTCTCATGTAACTATAGGAGAGGAGATGTTTACAATTTGTACGATTGAAAAGTAATTTCGAATAAATATTTCAAAGTTGGGAAAAGTTTAACCTATAATTCATCAACAATTAACAAAATATTTTATGAAGGAATATCTTTTTAATTAATTTAATGAATTTGGTAGCTGTCTGTAAGTAGTAAAAAGACAACGTATGAGGAGACGACTTAGACGAAGTGTCTATTCTTATAATTAATTATTATTTCTGACATGTATATGATTAATTTTCGTGTATATGATATTTGGGTATAGATTTCCTGTTAATAATTTATAAAAACAATTGCAAGCTTGGATCTCAATAAAGCGCATGTCATCATCAAAGCTTGTATTTTATTTTAAACTATTTGCAAACTTATTTACCAGACACATCGTAAATGTCAATCTTTAATATCGAACAATTATTATCGAATATCATTTGTACATTTTGATTTGTACTTAATTATTAAATAAAATGATTTTTACAAGTGCTGAAATAGTGCAGATAATTTTGCCAATAAAAGAATAGAGAAGAAATTAAGATCTATCTGATCGTTGGATATGAAGTTACAACTGCAAATATTTTAAAATGCGTAGATATAGCAAATGTTTTTTAATCACTCCTTAATATCAAACAAAATATTGTCATATCATACACGTATATATATGAATGTCATATATCTTCAGAAAAATAATTACCAGGAAAATGTATTGAACAGGATAATGTATTTGGTTTTCAAGTGTTGCGTTTCTAATTAATGATATAAAATTGAACTGAATAATTTAAGCTTGGTCAACGTTAATAATAGATGCGTAAATAGTTCTGAGAACTGCGCTAAATGGCAGGACAAAAATATTTCGTGCGGAGGGTGCATTTTCAGTGTCAATACTAAGAGATTTGTTATTGTTATCAAACTCTGAAAGGTCGATAAAATAAGTTATTATAAAAACTTCGTATTTTACTGGTTATTTATCCATGTTATTAAAATGAATCGCTAAATTCGGAAAAAGGAAACGGAAAAGAAATTCGCAGTTACCGTAGAATGGGGTTACTTTGAATCGCGGGCTAACTTTGATAAGAGCTTAGTTTTGTTTTTAAACTCGAATAGTGCGAATTAGTTCGCATCGTTTTCAAAACTAAATGTCACTATCATCGTGTGCTCAGTCGCTGTGGAATAGATCCGTGTCGGCTTGGGAAAAAATACGTTAAATATGGTAAGTACTAGTTTTGTGTAAATTTAAAAGCTCTAAAAACTTCTAAAATACAACATTGAGTACTGTAAATGTATTAAACGTAAATAATTCACCGAATCAGAAATTCATTCGTCTATAGCATCGACGTTTGTCACAAATAATAACCTTGAAATCCACCGGAGTTTTGGCGGCGTATTTTGTATAGGGTGTCATTGATCACCTATGTGGGTTTACTTCGATCATTTATCGATGTTACCCCATGAAGTAATCTCTTTCCAATTACATAGACTATTTATTTACTTATAGTATTTTTAATAACCATAATATATTTTTTATTGTTTAAGCTTCATGCCAAAAACCTACAAAAAGCACTTAGGGTCTCGTGATTACCAGAATTACACTGAAGAAGTTTTAAATAACGCTATAACGTAGTTGAAAACCGTTTGTCCTTACATGACGCATTTTAAAAGTATTATATACCCTATGGAACAATTTATAACAAATACCATGGTAAATTTGGGAGAAGTCCTGGTGCAAAACCTGTTTTCTCAGAAAATGAAGAGTCTATTATAATAACTATATATAAATCTGCAGCGAAAAGTCCTGAATGGGGATTTACACTATCTCTTTAGATTTACGAACGTTCTCGAAAATATTCCTTGATAAACAAGGAATATCTGTATTAAATATCATACAAGTTTATAATTGTTTTATAATTTATTGATAATGCTTAAAAACAAATTTAATACAGAAAGACGTTTATTTTTATTATAAAGTTGAATATTTCGTAAAATATCTTTGTTTCTATTTGTCAAAGTAACTTCAAAGACATTAAAAAAAAAACCTTATAACTCCTAGAGATACGAGCGAATTTTAAATATTTCCCCATTTTCTTACTGATTGGGAATTCTTTCGATTTCCGTTGAAAAAAAAGGTGATATCAACCCGGTCATAGTTTAAAATTGATCACTGGCATTTTATTTATTTATCTATAATATAAAAATGAGTCGCTGAATGTGTTGCTAAGCGCAAAACTCGAGAACGGTTGGACCGATTTCGCTAATTCTTTTTTTAAAATATTCCTTGAAGTACGAGGATGGTTCTTACGGAGAGAAAAATTCTAAAAAAAAAATAATAAAATTAAAGAATCGACTGTTAGGCGATACGAAGTTCGCCGGGTCAGCTAGTCTAAAATAATAATCAAAAATAAAAAATATATATTCAAGAAATGGACAGTATAGATAAAACCGATATTTAATTATTATTTTACTATATTTCGTGCGCATATTTTAAGAAAAATAACCGTTTAAATCCTGAAAATGATCAAATTCACCCCAGTCTACGGTACCTACTCTTTAAAAAACACTGCAGTTAAAGCAGTTTCCTTTGTTAGTATAATTGATCATAATTACTAAATTTTAACCGAACGTTTAGTGTTTTCTAATTTTTACGCAAATTTCACTCACTATATCAAAACAACTTTTTCGTCTCTCTGAGTCCTCCCGTGGCCATGGTTGCTGTAAAGTATCCGAAACGTCGGGCATGTAATAATTGTGTTTGCTAAACGAAAAAAACAACCGACTTCAATTACATCGACGAGTAATACAACGTAGATCGACGAAAAAATAGTCAAGTAACTACGCGTTATCAAAGATTACTGAAAAAGTAGTTATCAGATCTCGATAAAATTTATATGTGACCACATGATAAACATCAGCTTTCGATTAAATCAAAAATTATCAAAATCGGTATACCCAGTAAAAAGTTATTGCGAATTTTCGAGAGTTTCTCACGATTTCTCTGGGATCCCATCATCAGATCCTGGTTTCCTTATCATGGTACCAAACTAGGGATATACCCTTTCCAACAAAATAAGAATTATCAAAATCGGTACATCTAGTAGAAAGTTATGCGGTATAATACAACGTAGGTCGACGAAAAAAGCGTCAAGTAAAAACGCATTATTAGATATAACTCGAAAAGTAGTTGTTAGATCTCAAATAAATTTAAATGGGACCAATTGACACACACCACCTTTTGATTAAGACAAAATTTGTCGAAATCGGTCCACCCGGTCAAAAGTTCTGATGTAACATACATAAAAAAAAAAAAAAAAAAATACAGTCGAATTGAGAACCTCCTCCTTTTTTGGAAGTCGGTTAAAAACCTAATAAACCGCGATGAAATCCGAAAAACTTATTTCATTATAACGAATATTTATTTATTTAATAAACTAGGTGACCCCGCAAACGTTGTTTTCCCATATACCTATGCTATTACCCTCTAAATCGCCCGATCTCCCTTATAAGTTAGGGGTATGAAAAATTGATGTTATCCAATTCTCAGACCTACCCGATATGCACACAAAATTTCATAAAAATCGGTTCAGCCGAGGTATAGTAACTAACATTGTGACACGAGAATTTTATGTATTAAGAATAATCGGTTAAAATTATTAATTCGGTTATAAATATTATTCAATGTAAATTACTGTACGATAGTCGTTAGTAGGTAGAAACACTCTTGCAACTGTGTAGCAACTGAATGCAAAATATAGTTTTAAAGTTATCGCTCAGACTTCCTTAATGTAGCGAAAACAAATAACGGTCTAACTCTACGTCAGTAAAGCTTTTGTAAATCATTCATTACTTTTAGAAGTATTTATTGTAATACTAGCTGACTCGGCAAACGTTATCTTGCCGCTAAACGCTATTAAGAAACAGGAGTTGGTGGTGGAAGGGTGAAAATTTAGGATTGTATATGTATTTTTCAACGCCAAATCATAATAAAATAAAAAATAAATAATTTATCTAAAAATTGAAAATAAATTTAGGGGTTACCTTACCTACCTTACCTACCTTACCTTACCTTGCCTACCTTATCTTAGGGGGACTACTTAACACTAAAAATAGATTTTGTTCGATTCTCATCATTACAGCCTATACAGTCCACTGCTGGACATAGGCCTCCACAAGTTTACGCCAAAAATAACGTGAACTCACGTGTTTTGCCCATAGTCACCACGCTGGGCAGGCAGGTACCGAAGACGCTACGACAAAGCCAATTGTTCGATTCTCAGACCTACCCAATATGAACACAAAATTTCATGAGAATTGGTCAAGCCATTTCGGAGGAGTTTAACTATAAATACCGCGACACGAGAATTTTCACTTCAGCCTATCGCAGTCCACTGCTGGACATAGGCCTCCCCAAGTTCGCGCCACACATCCCGGTCTTCCGCAATCCTCATCCAGCCTACACCGGCAATTTTACGTAGATCGTCGGTCCAACGGGCCGGAGGACGTCCCACACTGCGTTTGCCAAGACGCGGTCTCCACTCTAGGACCCGTCTACTCCAACGGCCATCGGTCCTGCGACACAGATGACCAGCCCACTGCCACTTCAACTTGCTAATTCTGTGGGCTATGTCGGTTACTTTCGTTCTCTCGCGGATAGTCTCATTTCTAATCCTGTCTTTGAGAGAGACCCCAAGCATAGCCCGTTCCATTGCACGTTGTGCGACTTTAAACTTGTGGACCAGTCCCTTGGTCAGTGTCCACGTCTCGGCTCCGTATGTTAACACAGGCAGGACGCATTGCTCGAAAACTTTTGTCTTCAAGCATTGCGGAATCTTCGAAGTGAAGACTCGACGGAGTCTGCCAAACGCCGCCCAGCCCAACCGAATCCTCCTATCGGCCTCCTTCTCGAAGTTGTTGCGGCCTAGTTGGATAGTATGGCCTAGGTAAATATAATCCTGAACAACTTCGAGAAGGGTACCATCGACCGATACCGGTATCGGTATGACTTGGTTGTTAAACATAACTTTCGTCTTATCCAAGTTCATACAGAGACCGACACGTCGGGAGGACTCGTTTAGGCCGGCCAGCATTTGGCCTAACTCATCCAGCGTCTCCGCAAAGATGACAATATCGTCGGCGAAACGAAGGTGAGAGATGAATTCACCGTTGACGTTGATGCCCCGTTCCCCCCAATCCAAGGTCTTAAAAACATCCTCTAGCGCAGTGGTAAACAGTTTCGGTGATACTACATCCCCCTGTCTTACCCCGCGCCGGAGGGAAATAGGTCTTGTTCTTTGGTCATTGACATGAACGGTCATCGTCGCCGCGTCGTACATAGATTTTAGTACTTCGATATATCGCCAGTCGATATGACATCTCTGCAGAGAGTCCAGGACAGCCCAGGTCTCGACGGAGTCGAAGGCTTTCTCGTAGTCCACAAATGCCATACACAGCGGTTGATTATATTCTTCCGTCTTTTGGATAATCTGCCGAACAGTATGGATGTGGTCCACGGTGCTGTAGCCATTTCGAAACCCAGCCTGCTCTGGTGGTTGGAA
Source organism: Melitaea cinxia (assembly GCF_905220565.1). Classification (NCBI taxonomy): domain Eukaryota; kingdom Metazoa; phylum Arthropoda; class Insecta; order Lepidoptera; family Nymphalidae; genus Melitaea; species Melitaea cinxia. The sequence continues at coordinate 2,379,723 of NC_059419.1, read as the reverse complement.
TTCGTCGAGTCTTCTGGCGAGACGATTCGTAACAACCCTCGAAAACAGCTTATAGACGTGGCTCAGAAGTGAGATCGGTCTGTAATTCTTTAACAGAGACTTATCGCCTCTCTTAAAGAACAGCACCACCACACTCCTGGACCACGCCTCCGGCGTGGTACCTCGGTGGATGACGGCGTTAAATAGTCTTGCCAAGGCTTTCAGGACAGGTCGCCCTGCGGCTTTAAGGAGTTCAGTGGTAACTCCGTCATCCCCCGGGGTCCTTCCGTTTTTAAGCTGCCCGAGCGCTGCACCAATCTCATCCTCTTCGAAGTCCGGGATACACTCCGAATAATGGCGCAACAATGGTGCCCGTGGATCTTCGGTGTCCCAAGTCGCAGGTTTGCGTGCGCTCGACGAGTACAGCTGTCCATAAAAATTCTCAACCTCTTCTCGGACCTGAGGGCGAGAGCAGACGGTTCTGCCATCTGCTGTTTTAAGCTTCGCAAGAAGGCTTCTCCCCAATGGTCTTTGGAAAACTTTGGACCCCCTTTTCTGCTCAATCAGAGTAGCAACCTCTCTCGTATTTGAGCAGCGGAGGTCTCGGCGAATAATTTTCCGTACCCTCTTGGAAAGAGCCCTCTGTTCTGGCGAAGCAGCCGGCAACTCGCGCCTCTGCCGCATCAGATCCAAGGCTTCGGGAGAAAGTTTGGACTGCTTCGTTGGCTTTGTTGGTGGAAAGTGCCTGCGACCCAGTGTACACACCGTCTTCACCACGTTGTCGGTTATCTCGTCCACGTCGCTAGTAGTTTCCAGCGAATCGAATCGGTTTTGGAGTTCCAACTGAAACTGCTCGGAGCCACATAGTATTTGGGGCAGCGTAGGTCGGAGAGTAGATTTCATCAAGCGGGTCCGCTCCTTTCGGAGACATATATTCAGAGTGCCCCGTACTAGCCGGTGGTCGCTGCCGGTGTTAAACCTGTTAACCACTGAGACATCTCTGAATATATGCCTTTTATCCGCTATGATGAAATCTATCTCGTTCCTCGTCACAGTATCGGGGCTTTGCCATGTCCACCTCCTTTGGGGCTTCTTCTCAAAAAATGAGTTCATCAAGAAGAGCCCCTCCGATTCGAGGAAGTTGACAAGCGTCTGCCCCCTGTGATTCCTGTGCCCCAATCCGTGTGGTCCGATGCTCGATCCGTCGCGGCCTTGTACTCCCACTTTAGCGTTGAAGTCTCCCATAACAACGCTGTAGAAGGTCGAAGTAGTGCCATGTATGGCCCTTGTAATATCTTCATACAAGGCTTCGACTTCATCGTCAGAGTGTGCCGAGGTCGGCGCATATACCTGTATCACTTTCAGGGAGTACCTGTCGGTGAGCTTAAGTACAAGGTACGCTACCCGGGTCGACACACTACTGACTTCCACAACGTTGTTAGTGAGAGTCTTGTGAACCAGAAAACCGACGCCACCTTGGGAAAGCCCATCACCTTCACGGAAGTAGAACAAGTGCCCGGAGTCCAGGATCATCGTGTCCTCTCCCTCTCTTCGGACTTCAGACAACCCCAGTATGCTCCACTTAATGTGACTAAGTTCTACCTCAAGTTCGGTGAGGTGATGGTCCAACCGTAGCGTGCGTCCATTATACGTAGCCAGGAATATTTTTCTATGGCAGCCTCCCGTACCCCGGTGATTCTTAGCACCCTCTACCCCACCGTTACCACGGCCGCTGCCGTAGCCGGGAATAGTGGGGCTGCCGGGAACTGAGGGCCTTATTTTTAGGTTCGAACTCATGGGGGTTTTTGCCCATAGTCACCACGCTGGGCAGGCGGGTTGGTGACCGCAGGGCTGACTTTGTCGCACCGAAGACGCTGCTGCCCGTCCTCGGTCTGTGCATTTAAAAAGCCAGCAGTTGGATGGCTATCCCGCCATCGGTCGGCCTTTTAAGTTCCAAGGTGGTAGTGGAACTGTGCTATCCCTTAGTCGCCTCTTACGACACCCACGGGAAGAGATGGGGTGGCTAAATTCTTTAGTGCCGTAACCACACAGCACAATTATATTAAAGCACATTAATATTAATCATACATTTAATATAAATACCTATAATTTCCATACGTATTAATCAAAGAAAAAAAAATTCAAATGAATATATATCGTAATTATCATATAAAAACACAAAATGAGTTCACTTTAAATATTGCCTTAGATTGAATTGTGGAAAAGTGAACAGACTAGCTTAGATTACCTCTTTGCCTTTCTTCACGAATTATTAACAAAAAAAAAAAAGCCATTAACTCAAGCAAATATCCAAATGATCATTCATATCTACTAGTTCTATCATTTTAAGGCAGCAAGGACATGGACACTTAGTTCCCGTTGAATTTAACGTCAACGATTCGTCAAATTCGTCATCTATTACAATAGTCTCAAAACTTGTAGAGGGACCCTCTGTAGGTATTGTCGCGTTATTATCGAAAAACGCTAAACATTCGTCTAAATGTTGATCCATCGGTTTTGTTACTAGCTTATCACAGCAAGGACATTTTTGTTCACTTATTGACTTATCCAACTCATTACTACAGCTAGGTTCTATTTTAATTTTAGGATCTGTTAACAAATCTTTTTGTTCCTTCGTTTTAAATGCATCTGATTTTTTTTTTTTTTTTTTTTTTTTACGAATTTTATATATTAGATATATATACACGAGAATTTTATATATTAGATATATACAAAACCGCCAACTCGCATGAGAGCAGCGTGGTGGATTAAGCTTTGATCCTTTTCTTACATGGGGAAAGCCTATGTTCAGCAGTGGCGAAATTATGTGTACTATTTGGCAGCGTAAGATGCTATTAATCCAAATTAATGAATTAATAAAAAATATAGAAAAGCATGAATGTAAACAAATATACATAAGTACTAGCTGACCTGGCGAACTTCGTATCACCTTATTTTTTTCTGAAATATAATAATAACATAATATATCAAAATAAAATATAGCCTATCTTTTAAGTTGGATCAAACTACACACGGTGTGCAAATTTGACTAAAATCGGTTAAGTAGTTTAGGAGTCCATTGAGAACAAACATTGTGACACGAGATTTATATATATTAAGATTACATATAGATTTGATTAGTTTCATCAGATATTTAACAAAAAACTTTTGGAAAATAATAATGTAAAGAAAAATAAAACTAATAATAGGTTAAACGTTCATGTGGAATTGTTGTAAGTTGTATTTTGGAGCTAAACTATGCAATTCGTAACTTTTAAATTGACTTGTAGTTAAATTTTTCTTATTTTAAATTATTTTATTTATAATTATTATGTCCACTTTCCTGCGAACCGTCAAAGAATACTTATAACAAATGGACACAACGTTAAATAATTTATTTATAATTTTATTTTAGTTTTAAAATTTGGACATTCGATCATTTTATAATTTTGACATTGTATTTTGCCCTGTTTTGTGTTGTTGTTTTCCTTTTTTTTGCGCTTTTCACATCGTATTTTATCGTGTATTATATATATTTATGTTATATTCTGAATTGTTACTGGATTATCACACAGAACTTGGTACGTGTATTATTAACGATATTATCATTTTAAATTTTTATTAATTGCTTATTGATAAATTTACTCATTAACTAATTATTTGTATTACTTGACGTGATAATGCATGTTGTGATAAACTGTAATTAAATGAATATTGACACCCTGTTGTAAACTCGTGTATAGTAAACTATTATTATTGTATCTTTTGTTGGTTATCCTTTAATAAATAAATAAATACTCATAAAATAATGATAAATAACAATTCTTTAAGTGGAATTGTGTTATCCGTCGTCCTTGACCTCATTACAAATACAGATCCGAAGTCGACCCAATTCCAACATGTGCGATACGACTATCCTTATTTTATTAATAACATTTATTAGTCATAAATTACAATACAAAATAATAATACTAATCACTACATAGTATAAAACAAAGTCGCTTTCTATGTCCTTATATCCCTATGTCCCTATGTATGCTTAAATCTTTAAAACTACGCAACGGATTTGGATGCTGTTTTTTTTAATAGTGTGATTGAAGAGGAAGGTTTATAGGTATAATAACATCCATTAAATAGTGGAGAAATACTGTTATTTTTGAGGTTTCTAATGTGATGTCGTAAATAATTCCATTTTTTCTGCTTACACTGCAAACGCAGCCTGAACCCTACGAGATTTATCAAAATAATCTACTTAGTATTGTACACATTGAAAAGGTCTGCAGAAAACTCCGCTATGGTATATGTCTATCTCTTATGGATATCCCACAATAACATTTTTTTATCATTTACTTTTTACGACAAATAATGGCTAATTTTCGAAGCGATTTTAACCAATACAGCATTAATCCTTATCTAATTAAATACCTTAAATACATTGATGATTTAATATAGATCTATATGGCCCTTTACAGCAAATGATTTAAATGAATATTTTCGAAGATATTACAGATTTAAAAATTGCGGTACGTAGCGTTTGCGGCGGTTCCGGCCGGTTTTTACTCTAAAGTTAACGCGTGCGGGCCACAGGCAGTAATGAATAAATCAAAACTACTGGATCGATTTGAATCATTTTTTCAGTGAATGACATAGGCTATAATTATATTTTATACCCGTGCGAAGCCGGAGCGGGTCGCTAGTACATAATAAGTTTACGATTAATGAATTAATATAGTAAGCTATAACTGTACCACGGTGTTTCACACGCGTCAATTTGAGGTAAAAATAGCCTCGGTAAATTCGGACTTCCTCGGTAAATGGACTATCAAATACAAAAATAATTTTTTGATTCGAACTAGTTGTTTCTGAGATTAGCGCGCTTAAACAAACAAACTTTTCTGCTTTTTATACGTAAAGATGGTAATTAGGTTGTGTTTTATTTTATTTAATGTTAATTGCTATTTGATGAGTAAGTTAATTTGGACTACTACAAGTGTATATGTATCTATTAACTACAATTTACTAACTACAATGTACACCCAGCTGCAGAGTAACCCATAAGGTTTATCTTCCCGTATCTCTTAAATCATGTGTCCAAATAATATATTAGTTATGTCAAACTCTATCTCTGTTCAACTAAAAAAGCCTTAATTACTTCATTTAAACTCACATAAAAAGGCTATCAGTGCCTTACTTGTAACAAGCTTTGACAGTTACATGTGAAATAAATCAAAATCAAAAACTGCACTTTCTAATTGTCATTTTACAAATTAAAACATTATAAATAAAATATTATTTTTGTAAAAGTTAAGCTATCACCGATTCGGAATGTAGATTCCGCAGAGAAGAATCGGCAAGAAACTCCGCTGTTACTCTTTTGAAAAATAATATATAAACTGTGTTTAAAAAATTGATAGTTAAACCCTAAATATTAAATTGTAACGAATTTTTCGAGTCATTAAATATCTCTTAAGAATGTTTTGTGTGGCTACGGCACTAAAGAATTTAGCCACCCCCTCTCTTCCCGTGGGTGTCGTAAGAGGCGACTAAGGGATAACAAGGTTCCACAACCACCTTGGAACTTAAGAAGCCGACCGATGGCGGGATAACCATCCAACTGCTGGCTTTGAAATACACAGGCCGAAGACGGGCAGCAGCGTCTTCGGTGCGACAAAGCCAGTACTGCGGTCACCAACCCGCCTGCCCAGCGTGGTGACTATGGGCAAAACACATAAGTTCACGTTATTTTTGGCGTAAACTTGTGGAGGCCTATGTCCAGCAGTGGACTGTATAGGCTGTAATGATGATGATGATGATGATGAATGTTTTAAATTATCTTTTGATAAATCAGTAAGTTGAAAGTGTCCAGATAGGTTTAACAATACATTTTTTTTTGCAGGAAAAAGATTGACTGCGAAAATGGAATCGACGTAGCGAAAAGTTTGAAAAGTTGCGGATCGACGAAAGATTCAGCAAAGGTTAGTTTTTAATTAAATTAAAATATATTTACAGGTAAGTCTTTAGATTAAAAGCCGTTGAATTATCTAGGCTCAAACTTAGACCGTTTATCGACGTAATTTCGTTACCAAAAAAAAAAAAAAACCTATCTAACTTCAAAATGACGGTTCTAAAGACAACAAGACTTAAAATTGAAATAGGAACAAAATATATATATAATTTTCTGTGTATTAACAGAGAAATATTTGGATTATGTTATCATTATTTATTTACAATTAGCAAAGATATCCGTAACATTGAAGAAAATAGAAATCTTCGAATTTCAATAAAAATGTGATTTCATATTTAGGGATATTTCGTTAACATATTTTTCTTAGTATAGCTGCTAGGACGCTGCAACGGAATTATACGCGGTACAAAAGAATTGGCATGCAAAATTCCATTAGGTAAAATGTTACAAATTAGATCCTTGAACGTAGTAACCGTATAATCTTAGTACATTATAAGCGTAGAAAACTAATACGTATAAAAATAATAATAATAACGCTTTGGTATGTTTAATTACGATGAAGACTACATATTCTTTACATTATTCAAGCCCTATTATATTATTAAAAGTTAATCTATATATATTGGCGCCTATCATAGGGTTTTTTTAGCCATAGTCACCGCGTTTGGCACTGCGTGTCGGTGACCGCAGTAGATGTTATAGTACACAGTAAACGCTGCTGCCCGTCTCCTGGAAATTTCCCGTATTAAATAAAATTAATTTAATATGCAAAAATTCCAGTAATTTTTTTCTCATATTTTTTTTGGAATTACGATGTACAAAAAATATGAGAAAAATAATTAAGAAAGAATTAAAATAATACATTTATGTATATAAAATGTAATCAGTTTTAATAATTCAATGTAAAATATCCCACGCGACAAAATAATCGTGAACGTGGCATACAGGCCTGCAGCTGTGTGTCTGTATTAGTAAATACTCAACTTTGATTTATGAGTTAGTAACGCGTCAGCTGTTGAACGTGCAACAAGTGTTTCGACCGCTTTGTTATGCAAGCGCTGTCAATAAAAACAGGACATAATTTTAGAAGAGCGCTTATATGTATTACTAACTTTTACCCACGACTTTATTCAAATGGAATAGTTATTTCGGAGATTCAGCATTTTCAATTTTTTAGGATTCTTCTTTTACATATATTTACTAATTTCTTTATCGCTTTTTTTAATCGACTAAACCCATCTGATGGTAAGCGGTTACCATAGTTTATAGTCACCAGTAGTACTTCTTCTTTTACTTTGGCTCCCTAGTCACCAGTAGTAACAAGAGCTTCCAAGCGTGTTGCCAACCCACCTCTGTCACTCCCCAGGAGCTCTCTACCTTACTCACCACAGAATCAGAACACCACTTGTGATCAGTATTATTTAGCCGCGATCATTTGTAAGTTTTTGGTAATTATTCAGAGGTTTTGCTCTATATTTTAAGGCTATATATCTCGTTGTGTACTACCTCCATCTTTATCAAGTCCTTAAATAAAAATTTCTTAATTTTGTCTTCGATAATGACAAACTTCCATCAACGATAAAACGTAGCCCATGTCCTTTCCCAAGATACCAAGGTATCTCTTTACCAAAATTTCACCAAAATCGGTTCAGTGGTTAAACGCGAAAGCGTTACAGGTGGACAGAGTTACTTTTACATCTATAATATAAGTAGGGACTATTGATAATGGAATTAAATAGAATAATATTCAGTATGTATGAAAGGAACATACTTAAGTATATCCCATATCATAAACGTATATTTATAACTTATACACAAGTGCTTGTAGAGACGATACCGAACATCATTACATAGTCAATTTTAATATTTATTTTATTTATTCATAATACATTAGAAATTTTATTAACTAATCTTGTTTGCAAGGGTAAATTATATTTTATAGTAACCGTTTTATGGTACATGCTATAATCGTGTAAGATGTTGTTTAAAGTTTCAATTAAGTTGCCAGTGTTGGGACTTATAATAAAAATTAGTTCTTACATTGTGTATGTTATAAAAAGTTTACTTACAACTATAATTTAGCTATACTAACTTTGCAAAGTATAATAAAATCATTTTTCGTTTCGTTACTGAACTTTAGAATAATCATAAGGAAGAAAAGTCACAAAGTGATCAAATATTTTTTTTTACAGAAATGTTGTGACCAGTGCAAGTCAGGGGCTATTATAGGTAAAGCCCGGGGCGCTGCCTCTTGCTCAGTGTCGGTGCACGGTAAGAGCGCTGAGCAACTATTAGCCGGAGAAGCTTTCTCACAATGTTGCAAGGTAAGACTTTTGTAAAGTAAGACTTTTTTAAACTAGGCTAATGGCCAGTTAGATTGACCGAACAGACTTAAACAGCGGGTAGAATAGACCTTTAAAACCTGTTTCTTTAATTAATTATCATAATCATATTATCAATAATATATCATAATCATTTTATCTGTTAGATAACGTCATCCGTCAAATAGTAATCCACGGTAAAACAGGTCTTTGAATTCATTTCTAGGAATTAAAGGTTTTAAGATGTTGATACAACCTTTGGCCACAGGAAAAAAAAAACAATATTTTGTTAGTTTTAAAGACAATTACAATAATATATTAATGTATTTGTAGGATGCAGTCAAAGATAGTAGTAATTCCCAAGACAAACATCGAGATTCAGTATCACAACCAAAACCAACCGAGAAGGGTGAGTTCACTTAAGATACTATCAATTTAAACTTGACACCATAACTGTTGATTAATAGCCTTTTCAATTTATTCAGAACAGTTTAAATCGATTCGATTGCCTGTCATTTAATGATGATAAACTCGTACCCTACATTGTAAATGAAAGGTTTATTTATGGAGAACAAACTTAATTTAATTTTGTGTTAACATTTATAAAGGTTAACTCGCATTAAGAAAATAGAGAGTCATCGCTGTCACTCAGCATAACCGCACTCATGGACTTATTAAATCGTATCAATAGTAGAACGCTTTTTCTAGATTCCACGGAACTAGTCGCGGTCACTATTTTGAAACTCCTAGTATTTTTATCCTAGATTTACTAAACATTACTGTCAATCTGCAGTCTTGAGTAATAAATCGCCTGTAATAAGTATACTGCATGGTGTTTAACAAAAGACGTGGGCGTTTTATAGCCCGTGGATGTTAATTTTAAATTTAAAATTCCCTCAAATTTCGCGCCATGGTCGTGAGGGATTTCAGTCACCTGTAATTATAGCGTTTGTAACGATTACTGCGAGTTAATTGGTCGTTATTATGACAGTAGTGAGTCCACTATTTCTTTAACGCGAATAGACTATATTAATATAATTTTTATTAATTTTTAATAGAATATCTACAATGAATAGCAGCTCTTGCTTACTATAATTTTAATGTTAAAACTTTTTAATTTTTTTCTCTACAGCAATGTATCTTTCCGTATTTTGATATGATTACAAAAAATATTTTTTGTCTCATTTGACTTCGCAGTACATATATTTCTTTGTATTTAAGATTTGTCAATGATAGCATCTAAATGTGAGGAATACGCGCCAAACGAGCTATGCGCCCATCATTGTATCCCCGTACCTGGTTCATACAAATGCGAATGTAATCCTGGATTTATGCTTATGCATGATGGGAAAAACTGTAAAGAGGTAACGTTTTGACGTTTCTTTGTTTAAACAATAACTTATATCAGTGTATTTCTTTATCGAGATCCAATAGATCTTAAAAGTGTCAGTTCTAATTCCGTATATGGCACATATTTGTCTTAGCCATACAAATGTTTGTAAACTATACATCTATACAAATAAATGTAATTGGAGTGTCTGTTTGTAGTATTAAAATAACCGCTTTTTACTAAATGCATATGGATGTATACACGGTACCTATTAAAAAATAACATTTTTTACAATTTTTGTCTGTTTGTCTGTCTGTCTGTCTGTTTGTTCCGGCTCTCTCAATCTCTGAAACGGCTGGACCGATTTTGACGGTCTTTCATTGGCAGATAGCTGATGTAATAAGGAGTAACTTAGGCTACTTTTAAATCAGAAATTTATTTGTTTTCTAACTCTGCGAACTGAATAATAACTTTTTTTATAATTCCACGCGGATACAGTCACGGTCACGGCTAGTTACTAAATGTAATTAGTGATTGTATTCTAATGTTTACGCGAATTTTACTCATTACAATGAAACAACTTTTTCTGGTGATTATCAAGCTATTAAAGTTGTTGAATTAATGTCTCGATATATTGTTAAACATAAAAATATAAATATATGTAAATATCAACGTAACAAGGTTCCACTACCACCTTGGATTTTAAGAAGTCGATCGATGGCGGGATTACCATCCAACCGCTGGCTTTGAAATAGGTACACAGGCCTAAGATGGGCAGCAGCGTCTTAGGTGCGACAAAGTCAGCCCTGCAATCACCAACCCGCCTGCCCAGCGTGGTGACTATGGGCAACACACATGATTTCACGCATTTTTGGCGCAAACTTGTGGAGGCCTATGTTCAGCAGTAGACTGCAATAGGCTGAAATGATGATGATGTATATAATTATATTCAAGTTTATTAATAATGACAATCTTGAGAGAGGTGATCTTGAATGAGATATAATCAAGATCTGGTATATTATTATTAAATATATATTTAGGTAACAAAGAACAGATGTAAGCCACACAACCCATGTCATCACAAATGCAACGACAATGGCATTGAAGTGAAATGTTCCTGCAGAAGGGGCTATCAGCTGATGGCTGATAAGAAATCTTGCGAAGGTATGGAAAATTCTCGACTTCTCTTATAAATAATAATATATAAGTTATGCTAGATGATAAAGACGATTGAGTATAAGTTTATCCGCCAACCCGCAGCAGCGTGGTGGATTAAGCTCTAATCCTTCTCCTACATAGGGAAAGAGGCTTATGCCCAGCACTGGAATATTACAGGCTAAAGTGAGTATAAATCAGAGCAAGAAGTTGAATAAAAATGAATTTTACGTCAGAACTGCGAGAGAAAGTTTGGGAGAAAGACAGAATGCAATATTTTAATAATTTTTAATTCGGTGAAATAGCTAAATGGAAGAAATAAACGGTAACCAGATAACGGAAGCTTGATTTAGGTATTTAAAATTTATCTCACTTTTGAGGGAGTATGTGACCCAGACCCATTATTATTATTATTAATGATTTTGATCTGTTCTTGTTTTAGATATAGATGAATGCGCCTTGGATCCTCCCTTATGTCTGCCAGATACTCAGTGCTTCAACATTCAGGGTTCATATAAATGTATTCCTGTGAAAAATCCCAAATCTAGTCACGAAATTGGTCAGTGTCCTCCAGGATTTGCAAAGAATTTTCTCAATAACGCTTGTGACGGTAAGTAAAACAAAACGAAAAAAAAAACTTAATATTACAAATCATTAGCCTAACTTAAAAATCAGACAATCTTTATGTAAGATGCTATCATTGTAATGTATCAGTAAAATATAAATAGCTAAGAAGTTGTTATGAAACAGAAAGAACGAAACAAAAGTTAGTTAACGAAGCAGTTTGGAAATAAAAATGATTTATATTGTAGAATATTTCGTTTTTATCATCTTCTTTTTAACCGACTTCCAAAAAAGGAGGAGGTTCTCAATTCGACTGTATTTTTTTTTTTTTTAATGTATGTTACATCAGAACTTTTGACCGGGTAGACCGATTTCGACAAATTTTGTTTTAATCGAAAGGTGGTGTGTGCCAATTGGTCCCATTTAAATTTATTTGAGATCTAACAACTACTTTCGAGTTATATCTAATAATGCGTTTTTACTTGACGCTTTTTTCGTCGACCTACGTTGTATTATACCGCATAACTTTCTACTGGATGTACCGATTTTGATAATCCTTTTTTTGTTGGAAAGGGGACATCTCTAGTTTGGTACCATGATAAGGAAACCAGGATCTGATGATAGGATCCCAGAGAAATCGAGGGAAACTCTCGAAAATCCGCAATAACTTTTTACTGGGTGTACCGATTTAGATAATTTTTAATTTAATGGAAAGCTGATGTTTATCATCTAGTTACATATAAATTTTATTGAGATCTGATAACTACTTCTTGAGTAATCTTTGATAACGCGTAGTTGCTTGACTATTTTTTCGTCGATCTACGTTGTATTACTTGTCGATGTAATTGAAGTCGGTTTTTTTTTCGTTTGCGAGCAAACAATTATACATCGAAGTAGATTACTCAATTTTCATTACTTTTTCCTATATTAAGTATTGATCTATTTTCGACTCTCGATAAATGGTAACTTTTTCAAAGTAACAATACTGCAAATTTATTATTTTAAATGATCCTAGTTACCTTTTCGCATTCGACATATGACATATCCTCGGAGAACTCGATAAATAGGGATTAAATGAATCTTTGGCATTAATAATTCAATTACATATCACTTTTTATTTCACATTACTTACCTTGATTGTTATTTTCAAACTCCCGATATTTTGAGTGAGTCCGCGTGACTGATGAATGTTGGGAGTTTCAAAATAAAATCGCAGTAAATCCTGCTTGATAAAAAGTGTTCATAGTGACAGTCGAAGTTTAAAAACATAAATCCCTTACAGATATAAACGAATGCAAGTTACCCACCCCTCCTTGTCCCTCTTACCTCTGCCAGAATACAATAGGTGGGTACAAATGTGGAGGGCTCACCGGAGATCCTCTGAAGTTTTTCAGTAAACAAAAACCACACGTAGAAGATAGATGTCCTCCCGGTTTCAAAAGTGGATTAAGTGAAGAATGTGAAGGTAACAAAGATAAACAAACAAACTTTGAATATATTATATTACAAGAAAATTCTTTATGGGCTTGGAAAGAAATATATATGACTGAGGTAGGGCACAGCAGGAATTTCCTGCTCAAAATATGGAGCGGCCCGACTGGGATAGTAACCTCGATCTTACAGAAGATCACAGCAAAATAATACTGTTTTCAAGCAGTATTATGTTCCCGTTGGTGAGTAAGGTGGCCAGAGCTTCTGGGGGGGATTGGGGATTGTGGGTCGGCAACGCGCTTGCGATGCTTCTGGTGTTGCAGGCGTCTATAAGCTACGGTAATCTCTTGCTATCAGGTGAGCCGTACGCTTGTTTGCCGAACTAGTGATATAAAATAATAAAAAAATAAAATTAAAAATGTTTTCATAGCCAATTTTCAACACAAATATTACTCAAAAGACCAAGATTATATACTCCGAAATAAAATATATGAACTAAGCAAACAAAAAACGTTGAGGAAAATTAGACTAAAATATACTAGATGGGTTTTTAACTTAATTTTGTTTATTTAACTCTTTATTGCACATTTGAAATTACGTAAGGAAATTAACAATATTATATCTTAAAAAGCTCTAATCCTTCTAAGCTCTGACCCTTCTACATGGGGAAAGAGGCCTATGCCCAGCAGTAAAGGTAAAGCGTATCTTAAGAAAATTCAAAGGCGACCAAAGATTAATTTTATTTCCTGTTTTCTTTTAATATTATATTTTACTTTAATATTATATTGACTTTACTAATGTATTATATTTTTTTATAGATATTGATGAATGTTTAATGGGTAAAGATGATTGCAATAATATGTCCCAGTTCTGTATAAATACGCGCGGATCATTCCATTGTCAAGATAAAGGTTCGAAGCACTGTCCACCCGGATTCAAAAATAACGCCATCACCAATAAGTGTGAAGGTATGTATTTCATTTTCGATATTTTATTCTGAATTACACTTTTGTTAAAGTGAACTCCAGTCGCGTGTCGAAGCTCTAACAACACCTTTTTTATTAGAATTATTTATATTTGATACTATTTTTAATTCATTTACCTTAGAATTTAAGTCAACTGCAGCTCTTAACAATGACTGTATTATTCACTATGTAGATAAGTCATATCTTTGCAAGTAATGTTCCACTGTCTGTGTTAACAATCGTTTACGTTGTAGCTCCGTACCGTTGAAAATTTTAAGTATTCAAAAAAGATAAATTCGTCGTTTATGAACCGTTTTTGATTGAAAGCAGGATCTGATGATGGCATCCTAGAGAAAGCGAGGGGAACCTGCGAAAATCATGGTGGCGACTAGTGCATTTGTTAATTTTTTTCGTCTACTAACCTTGTACTTACTTGTCGATGTAATTGAAATTAGTTTTTTTTGGTTTGCTAGCAAACACAATTATACATATAATGTACGAACAAAATTTAAAACTATGTTTAGTTAAGGTATGTTTTTCGAGTCATCAATATATGGTTTTAAAGCTATACTTTGATTTTTAGATATCGACGAGTGTGAAGACGGTCAAGATATATGCAGACCAGATCAGATTTGTGTCAATGTGCTTGGCGAATATGACTGTAAACCAAAAATTGATCCAAGGTATTTATTTGTTTTTTAAATGTAATATTTTTTATTCATTTTTTATTGATTTAGTCTGTAACGTCCAGTGACTGGGTAAAGGCCTATTCCACTATACAGAAGGGTCGGAGCTTCATCCACCAAGCTGCTGCTCCATATGGGTTGGTAACTATATTCTCTACTATGAGTAATGTTCGCTATCAAGTGTTTATGATAACAACCAGGACTAGGTAGGTAGGTAGGTAGTACTTTCCAAAGCGCAGTGGAGAGTCTGAAAAGGACATACACCCAGACATGTAATAAATATTTGTATTAATACAAGCCTAAGCGGGTATCAAACCCGCGACCGCCTGGCGCTTCACTTGGCTACATAAATCACTACACCAAAACTACGAAGTATTATTACGTATTTGGTATTACCAAAGATTTTCCATTTTTAGGAATACCAAAATAAAGTGTCCTGAAGGCATGAGATGGGATCCGGCTATGAAGCAATGTGATGGTATGATTTAAAATACTATTAACTGCATTAAAATTATTTATTCCTAAAAACGTATTTGATTCTGTTTTAAATATTACACTACATAAATTAGCTTATTATTAATTTTATGTTTGTAGTTATATTAGCTAAGACTGGATGTTGTATGTATCTAGAACTTAAAAAGTCTGAAAATATTTCACTGTAGGATAAAGAAATTAACAGGATAAAGATTGGGACGAGAAATTAGAGAAAGACGTTTATTGTATTAGTTACTTACAAATTCTGATAAATATGTGTTAGCAGATAGTTTTTTCACAACGAGATATGATTGTTATCGAGTTTACGATAATAACCGGAACTGGTATGATGAGAAAAGACCTTAAAGCACACAAAGCCCTAGAAAGCACTGACCACTTTTCTTATTTCGTACTTTTGATTTTCTTTTATCTACGGAATCATTGCTGGTCTGTTTCTTATAAATTACTAGCATCCCACCACGCCTTCGGGTATTTAACAAAAATTTCATAATTGACAATTTTAATACACACAAAAATTAGTAAAGAAAGTTGAATATTATCATTTTATTTAACTTTTTTTACAACTTGGGTTACATTATTGGATATTTAGTAAAAATCCTTTTTTTTAATATAATATAGCCTATGTCAACCGAGAATAATGTAGCTACCCAAAACTTTCAAATCGGTTCAGTAGTTTCGAAGCCTATTCAATGCAAACAAACAATTAAGACTTTCCTCTTAATTAATTATATACTTTATTGCACTTCAAAAAATATACAAAAATTACACGTATAGTTGATGGCAAAGGTGGTCTTATCTTAGAAGAGATCTCTTCCAGTCAAGCAATGGTCACGAGAGAGAGTGTTATATAGCGGCTTTATAATATTAGTATAGATTAATTGTCTATTTCCGCTCCGATTCCGTTTTTATCAATTAAATATCGCTTATGATAACATAACAGTACTTTTAGTAGAACAAACCAATTTTCTTACAGACATCGACGAGTGTGTGGAAGGGACACACCTCTGTGATCAATACCAGAACTGTTTGAACACTAACGGCAGTCACGAATGTCACTGTAAACTAGGATTCGAATTGGATTCTACTCTTGGAGCTTGTGTTGGTACGTCCTAAGCCAATTTTTATCTAGTCTTATCTTTTATTTTTACAAAGAACTGTTCTAAGTAAGATGCTTAAGCTAAACATTTCATACACATAATATCAAAAATGTACACTTAGGGATTACGTTCCGGTGTCGTTTTCAATCCGGCCGATTTGGTCATCCGGCAGTCGGTTTCAGTTTCGTTCAATCGGTTTAGGTCAGTTACAGATACTCAGTTTTAGAAAGGAAATGTCAAAGTAAATATATGTATTATTTACTTGACTTACTGTAGTACTTACTCATGAGTAAGTACTCATTGTAGTAAGTAAACGTTTTTTGTATTCGTTACTGTTACAAATTCTGAGTATTTAAAAAAATAATTAAGGATGTGCACGGCTTGTGTTATTTGATCGGGAAAATGTAAAAACATAACACATGTATAATAAAAAATTGCCTTCTGTGATAGATCCCTGCGAAATCATCCGAGTCCGAATTTATGTCTGTTTATGTTACGGATAAATTTTTTAACCGCCTTAAAAAAAGGTTACTCAAATCGACCGTTTATGTATGTTCGGGGATAACTTCGTCGTTTATGAGACGATTTTGATCATTCTTTTTTCGTTGAAAAGGAGATATCCCAGGCGTAGTACCATGATAAGGAAACCAGGATCTGATGATGGAATCCTAGAGAAATCGAGAGGAACAATCGAAAATCGTAGTGGCGACTAGTGCCTTTGTTAATTTTTTCGTCATCTCACGTTACTTGTCCATGTAATTGAAGTCATTTTTTTTCGTTTGCGAGCAAACACAATTACTATTTTGGATATCCGATTATTTATTATATATTTTGGTATCCGATACGGATACTCCGTTTATTAAATCCTTAGTTTGAATCTTTTATTTCTTTTCTGCAACTACAATATGAATTTCTTAAATTCTAGCACAATAAGTCAAACAGCTTAAGTGTTGTTAACTATAAATAGAATTGAATACCGCACCATAACGCAACTATCAATAAAGTCTTTTATTTCAGCGCCACAGGACATTTAAGAACTACGCTCTATCTTTCAATAGAGCGGTTATTTTCTCAAAAAATATCATCACCGGATCTGGCAATTTGGCAACAGATCCGGTAGGTGCAAAATGATACCGGAACTGCCGTATTACCAAATCAGGTTTAGTGGATTGCAGTCCCCATGTACATTTCCTCATAAAAACTTACCACTAAGTACTGAGAAATTTAGTAGTGTTATCTTTGTTTTGACCCCTGAACTGTCATCATAATCATGAATTCCCTAGATATAAATGAATGTGCGACCGATCAAAACAACTGCATCCCGGACTCCCAACGCTGTGACAACACGGTCGGCTCTTTCCTCTGTATCAGACTGTTGTCTTGTGGAACTGGCTACATCATTCACCATTCCTCCAGTACTTGTGAAGGTACATTTTTTATTTCTTTGCTTTTTATTATGTGATGAAAATTTTTAATTTCCACACGAGTTTTGATATTTAATTTGCTAACAAATTTCAGGCTTAACTTCTGGTGACCCTTTTCATGTTAACTTTTCCTTTACCAGATAAATTTATAATCTACTTCAATATTACCAGCGAGACCGTACTTAATTTTTTTTTTCTAAAATCAAATCAAATAAAACAACAGTATGAATACAGATGACGCATTAGCGCATCGGTTGCGGTGGTGGCTTGAGACAGTTGCGCTGGCGATCGCGGGTTCGATCCCCGCACATGGCAAACATTTGTATTGGCCAAACAGAAGTTTAATGTGGTTTGGTTGTTTGTGCTTGTGGAACCCCGACACAGGAGAAAATCTTACTGGGGGCCGTTGAGTATGGGTCGTTTGTATTTATATTTATTTTTTAGTATAGCTCAGTATATAACTCCGTTTATCACAGATTACTATGATACCCAAGGAAGTGTAACGATAGGATTTTAATCACCCATTTCTTAACAGATATAGACGAGTGCGCTCTGGGCACTCACAACTGCGACCGTGCGGGCCCCGAGTACCAATGTGTAAACATACCTGGCTCCTTTCGCTGTCAGAGGCGCCACACACCAACGCCAGTATACGATTACGAGTACTACGACTCAGAGTATGTGTGATTTAGTATATGACTGTGTAATTATACATATATCCATTTGGGTATATTTTCTTTGATAAAAAAATTGCAAAAAAAATTGAATATACTTTGATTTTGTTGATTTATTTTTCGTAAAATTTGGTCATGAAGTTTTTAAAATAAGTTATTAGTACAATAAAAAGTTAACTTTAAAGTCGGAGAAATTAAACTTTATCCCCGAAATAAGTCATCTAAAGCATCTTATATAGCTTCTAAAATGTCAAGGAATTTTAAATTAAATATGTTTCTAATAGAATAAACGTTTTAAGCATAATTTGAATTTGAAACATGAGTTAGTAACTGTTATAGTGCTCATTTCAACTTTTCTGGTGATTTAAATGATGGAATGACTGTTAGTTTGGTGTAACAGTAATTTTATAATTTTGTTTTTAGAGAGGAAATTGATGAAAAAGACATAAGTCAAAACAACTCGAAATCTGAAAACGTAACGACTACAACGCCTAATCCGACTACAATTGAAGTAAAAACCGTATCGATACCCCAACCTACAGAACCCACACCTGAAGAGCCAATAGTCATACCTATTCCAGAAAAACCAGCTGATCCTTTTGACAATAGTATAATTAATGAGCCAGAACAATCAAAACCAACTCAACAAATACCAGAAGATAGAAAAATATTTAATAGCATCCAACCACCTGGTGAACCGAATTCTCTTCCTCAACCACAAGAACCAGAATACAAACCTATAGAACCAGATTATAAACCCATAGAACCAGAATACAAACCCATAGAACCAGAATACAAACCCATAGAACCAGAATACAAACCCATAGAACCAGAGTCTCAACCAACCGAACCTACCAAACCTGAAACTAAGCCTACTGAACCAGAATATAAACCTGAAGTGTATCCTAAAACTCCTGAAACTACTAACAGTCCTATACCAGAAGAACCAACTCCACCAATCGTTATTACTGTAAGTGTCACTGAAGAAACAGCAACGGTTAAAGGACATAAAAATTACGACGGTTCGGTTGTAGTCGATACTAATAAAGTTCAAAAAGACAAATGGACTGTTATCAATCAAAAACCAACAGATTGTCAAGCTGGATTTGAAATGGATGATTATGGTGCTTGTTTTGGTAAATGATTATTTTGTATACACTTCACCTTTTATATCAAAAATACGGCTATAAACTATGATGATAATGATGTGATGAAAAAAGATTAAAACATTTTAGATTTGAAATAAACATGTTATAATTTGTAATAGAAGCATCTGAAAAATAGCTTTTAAAATCCGATGATTTTTAAAATTTATCCTTTTGAAAATTACATCTTCAATTCGTACACTACAATATTTGAACCTTTTCTTATATACAATTGTAATATATCAATTTTTGTTTTAGATATCGATGAATGTGCCACAAATCGCCACAGCTGCTCCGGTTTAACAGAATCATGTCGTAATACTATGGGAGGTTATATGTGCAATTGTGCGATTGGATTTAGGAGAGATTTGCCTACAGGAGCTTGCATTCCTACTACGTCTTCATCATCTACTACTAGTACTTCTACTAGTACTTCTACTAGTACTACTACTAGTACTTCCACTAGCACTACCAGTACTACTACACCAACACCTCCAACTTCATCTAGTACTAAAGGTGATTCTGTAATTAATGTTACTACTCCTCTTTTTTTGAGTTTACTTCTTACGAAACGATATATGCTCCGTGTTATGAAAAAAATGTCGTGTTACGAGTGTATCGTAATAAACAGTAACTTTGAGCATTGACGCTGAGTCCCGAGAAAGAGTGCCTTTTTACCACATAAAGTGTTTTGAGAAAGGGATAAATATATTTTTAAATATTAATAAAATAATCTATCGTAACGAGTTTACTCCTGTCGCGTATCGGAGCTGACACATGCAGTTTTTTAATTTATATGTTTACAAATATTTAAAATTATTATAAATTATTATAAAATTTATGTATTTTTTTTTAAGATTACTTTTGGGGCTATCCAGATCCTCGAAGTATGACATCGAGACCTTTTAGACCGAGAAACAATTGCGATGTCGGGTACCGTTGGAATCCTAACAACAGAAAGTGTGAAGGTAAAATTATTGTTATGTTCATCATCATCATCATCATCATTTCAGCCTATTGCAGTCCACTGCTGGACATAGGCCTACACAAGTTCACGTCAAAATGGGGCCAACTCATGAGTTGCCCATAGTCACCACGCTGGGCAGGCGGATTGGTGACCATTGATTAATTGTTATGTTGTAAAACTAAATTTATTTTCTTGTATTTCATTGTATAATTTTTATCTTCGGACGTGTTAGCATGTCATGTGTTATTCAGATAAAAGTCAAAGAGCGGTCTTTGTTACTTTGATAGTTCGCTTTATCATAATATCAGTAAACTGTTTTATAAGGTTAGCTAATTTAACAAAAAAAAAAGTCCGAGAGAGAAAAAAGCGTGTTTCGGACTATATCTAGACTTTTTTTATTAGTCTTACTGCGATTTTCAGAAAACACACGCCTATCAGAAACAAATTTCAGGCTGTACAAAAAACTCACGGGTAACTAAGAGCCCGTGGATGTTGTGTAGCTTAATGAAAAATCACCCAATTAATGTCATAACTTTACTTGTTATATCGAAAGTAATTATAACAGATATGATATTATTTTCAATTATAGGAAATAATCAATAATTTACTTTAATTTTAGATGTAAATGAATGCACAAATGGACAAGCAAACTGTGCTACTGGGGAGGTTTGTATCAATACAGACGGTGGTTATAGGTGTGAATGTTTACCGAACTGGAGACTCGACCTCGACAGACACAGATGTATGCCGGTCTGGGATGGTGAGAGATTCCCGCCTGGCTATAAAAATCTACCAGGTAGGTTTTTTACCCGGTTTTATTTACCACCATTTTATTTATCATATTTGAATACCGTACTACCACGCTAATAGTTGCAGGTAATACAGATTACCTGTAACTATTAGTTCTTCATTTCTATGGAAAAAAAACGTTTCTTCATAATTACTTTATCTAAATTTATCAGAGATAAATAAAGAGAGATATCTTCTACATGTATATTATTATTTATTTATTACTGTCGATGTAAATTGCAGACGCTTTTTTTCTGTTTTCTATTGTTTTATTTAAAAGGGATGTATGTTGTCAAAAAATATTTATATAATGTTTAATGTTATGTTAATTGTTATTATTTTACAAAAATGGCTTTTGCAGTTTATCCCAAATTCGATGCTAACGCTATAATACCAGAAACCAAAGGCACTGTAAACGTTACTATCGCAGAAGATAAACATAATGAAGACAGACGAACAAAACGCAGATGTCCTCTGGGATATAGACTTAGTAGGGACGATACTTGTGAAGGTAATGTTTACCCTCGTATTATTTATAATAGTAAAATATAATATAACTTTACTGATTTACAAAATATTACAAATGATAGTAGAGAAATTCGAAATATGTATAAAATGTTTGTCATAGTCTGGTAGGTATATTCCACTAGTTGTTGGTGACAAAATAATTAAAACAA
Organism: Melitaea cinxia; assembly: GCF_905220565.1. NCBI lineage: Eukaryota > Metazoa > Arthropoda > Insecta > Lepidoptera > Nymphalidae > Melitaea > Melitaea cinxia. Next base: position 2,358,059 of record NC_059419.1, on the reverse strand, counting down.
ATGCATTTTAATAACAAGCCAATGAGAACCAAGATAAGGCTTTAGATTAAGAACCGTCGAATTATCTAAGCTCAAAATTTGACCTTTTATTAACATAATTTCATTACAAAAAAATATCTAACTTAAGAATGACGGTTCCTAAATTCCAATCGTATTGAAATACTATCTTAGTGATATACACGCTAATATCAAAAAGGCATTTAATTTAACAAAATTCGAACTTCGCATATTTTAAAATTATCTTTGCATATATTAAAAAGAAAATAAGGTGAAAGAAATAAATTTATTTGCGCCATTAGAAAAATTGCAAATATAACTTTTTTTGTACACAGAAATATAATCGGTTTCGTCTCTATCATAAGGGAACGGAACCATATCAAACGGAGCCCATACCCAGAGCTTTCAACCTTACCAGGGCTCCAAATGGATACCAAAATTTATCTTTATATCTACCAAAGTAAATTATAAAACTTATATTTCGAGTTGATATTAAAACTTGATCCTATAATACAACTGTAGTTTTTTTTCATATTATTGAGATTCTGTATATCTTTAATATTTGACTAATATAATTATTCGAAACCCCATTTTTTTATCAAAAAATGGCTTGGATAAATACTCTCTATCTACTCTCATAATGCTCTACTCTATAAAACTTACAACTTATTACTTTCCAACAGGGCCCCAAAAATTTGTCGATGCTCAAGGGCTCCTACATGCCCTTAGACGGCATTGTATATAATTTATTTAATTACTTGTTTACATGGTGAGATATATGGTATACTTGAAGTAACTATGACTAATTCTACCGCAGACATCGACGAATGCACAACTGGGGAAGCCCAGTGCGGCCCGCTCCAGCAGTGCACAAACCTGCGCGGCGGGTACACGTGTAGCTGTCCACTGGGCTTGAGGCTGGTGGGCGACCACCAGTGCGAGGATATTGACGAGTGTTCGCTTAGCGGCCCGGTGAGTAGATTGATTGATTTTTTTCTTTTATACAACTAGGTCGGCGAACAAGCGTATGTGTCACTTAATGGTAAGCGACTACCGTAGCTTATAAACGTCTGCTACACCAGAAATATCGCAAACGCGTTGCCGACCCTACCTCCAATCTACCCCAGGAACTCTGGCCTAGCCTTGACCTTACTAATAACAAGAACACAACAGTGCTTGAAAACAATATAAATAAATAAAAACAGTATTGTGTAGGTGAGATCTTCTGTAAGATCAATGTACTTCCCCAGACGGGCTACTCCAGATTTTGAGCAAGATATTTCCTGATGCACTTAATTCAATGAAAATTTGTTTCGGCTAGTAATATCATACTGCTGAGCATATTCCTCTGTTTCCGTGTAGGAGTTGAATGCTTGTATACATGCTTTAAAATACTTTGTTACAAACATTGCAACTAATTTTAATATTGGTTCACCTTCATTCCGCTTCATTTTATTCATGTCCTTTGCCCAAAGGTTGTTTACAAGAAATCGCTCTTTCAGTGAAAAAATGAGCTGTATATTTGTATATTTTGTTTTTTTTTCATTGTTTATTTTTAGCGTACAATAAAGAATATTTGAATTTGATAATATTGAACTAAGTAATAAATTTATTTTGATCTAATTCTTAATTCTTTCGATTCGATGTTCAAAAAAAAAATTCAATCAATATTAGAGACTAATAAAATTATCGATAATTTCAGCCAGTGTGCTCACAACACGCAGACTGCCTGAACACGATGGGTTCATACCAGTGCCACTGCCACAAGGGATTTAAGTCAGCTCCAATAAACGATAAGGTTTGGTTTACTTATCATTGATTTCTTTATTTTGTCAATTTTCAAAATTTCTATCAATTTCATTTGGTAACTTAACAGCACCTATTTTCACACTAATTCACTCTTTTCTAGAAGAAGAAGATGTTAATACTCCATATGTCTTTACTATACGTAATTTGGAGTTTTTAACGAGTAGACGCCGCGTTGGCGCAACGGTCACATCCATGGATTGTATCTGTTGCGCTGGTGGTTGCGGGTTCGATCCCCGCACATGACGAACATTTGTATTAGCCATACAGGTGTTTGCCGTGGTCTGGGTGTTTGTGCAGTCCTTGTGGGTCTCCCCACCGTGCCTCGAAGAGCACGTTAAGCCGTCGGTCCCGGTTGTTATCATGTACACCTGATAGCGATCGTTACTCAGAGTAGGGAATATATCCGCCAACCCGCATTGGAGCAGCGTGGTGGATTAAGCTCTGATCCTTCTCCTACATGGGGAAAGAGGCCTATGCCCAGTAGTGGGATATTACAGGCTGAAGCAATGTCTTTACTATACGTAATTTGAAGTTTTTAACCTTGAATTGAGTATTATATAAAAAAAATGTTTTGTTTAGGTGTGTGTGGATGTAGACGAATGTCTAGAGGCTCGAGCAGGAACATTGTGTGAACAACGGTGTAACAATGTGTGGGGCGCCTTCCGCTGTAGCTGTCATCGTGGATACCGTCTCAATGCAGACAATCGGTATGCTATACTTTTAATAACTACGGTGATCCTTTGATCCGGATATTAATTGAACACTATCTATTTCTTTATATCTTTCTATCATGTTATTAATAATTTCTATAGGACTTTCCACGATTGGTATTTTGAAAATCTCGGTATTTCGGCTTTGTGACTAAATTATCCGCGACTATGGTTTCTTGAAAACGCCACGAATAACTGTAGAGCTTCTAGTAGAAGGATCAAGAAAAATTTCCCAGTTAGTGTTTTAAAAACATATGTCTTTATTATTTTAATAACTTCTACCATGAAATACAGTGCCAATACATCGTTTTAGCTATTAAATTATCTCTATAAAATTTACTTCTGAATATATCTACTGAATTGACTTCTGCCTGTAATGTTAGATCTAAGAAGTTAAAAAATAAAACTCTTTACTGTACACCAAGAATAAGTAAGATTTCAGGTAAGTACAAAAGGCGACCTTATCGCTAATGAGCGATCTCTTTTAGGCAACATTTATGCCGAGGAAATGGTACATACATACAGTACAGTAGTAGTTTTGTATTTACTGTACAGTAGGTGTACAGTAAATACAAAATAATCAAAAGATATATAAAAATTTCAAAAATAAATAAATAGTAAACATAAAAGGGTTTTATATTAGATATGCATAAATGTATATCTCTATGTAGATAATTAATTATTATGATACGATTCAAAGATAAGACAGAATACAAAATTTGACTGGATAGATAAGGTAAGGGTTAAAATTGAAGGAAATTGTGTTATACAGAATTCTTGAACACTGCAAGTGGGTATAGATAATTAAATAAATAAAATTGAAATTGATACAATTTTAGTACGTGTTCCGATGTGGACGAATGCACGGAGTTCAAACACAAGAAGCTGTGCATCGGGCGCTGTCTCAACGAGCCGGGCAGCTACCGGTGCAGCTGCCCGCCCGGGTACAGGCTCGCGGAGGACAACAGGAGTTGCGTCGGTAAGATGTCATACTACCTTCTGGTATGGATTACTGTTTTAAAGTGTATTTCGATAAATATTACCAACAATGTCAACATGTATTATTAAAAAAAACATTGTTGCGACTGTTGAAGAAAGATTAAATGGATCGAAACTACTATAACTAATTTAGTATGTCAGGCTATAATTCATAGGTACCTAACACATTGTCGATCTCTCCGGTGACATTCGCTTCGATTCCTGCTCGGAGTGGATATTTGTATTTACGCAAATATTTACTTCCGTTCTGGTTGTTAGTCCTTATCTACCCACCCTGCCTCGGAGAGCACGTTAAATATCGAATATATCTGTTAACCCGGATTGAATCAGTTTGGTGGATTAAGCTTTAAGATGATAGTTTTAGAAGTTCCCATGTAGGAGAAGGATCAGACCATTCTCCTACACGGGGAAAGATGCCTATGCCCAACAGGGTGAATCAGGCCAGCGATTAACGCCTTATGAGGAATAATGTAAGATTAAGCTAGATATAAGTATAGTATTATAAGGAAATAATAATTTAAAAAAAAAAACAGAAATTGTGCCATACATTAGAATAAGAACCGGTCGGTGGACTCACGTCTTTTTTGAAGACATTAAAAACATAGTCTAACTTGAACAGCGATGTTGCTGAGTAACGCCTATCTTAAAAAAAAACGCCTTATGAGGATACACTAGCAACCAGAATGTACCCCCCCCCCCATCGCCAGACATCGACGAGTGCGAGACGGGCGCGGCGCCGTGCGCGGGCGGCGCGCCGGCGGCGGGCGCCAGCGACGTGTGCCTCAACACGCGCGGCGGCTACCGCTGCCACCGCATCGCCTGCCCGCCCGGCTACCGCCTCGAGAGCAAGCAGTGAGTCGCCTGTGTTTGAGCTATAAGCATCCGAAGGGTCGTCCATTCATCACATTGTTTTTTTTAATGTTTTTAGCTATTGAATGGTAGATGTGGCTAATGGGATCACTTTCAAACCAAAAAGACACTTAAAGACTGATTAGTAAACTTTTTATTTTAACTTAAACATTTCGAATTTATTTTTGTTTCAACGTAATCATTATAAAATTTATATAAAAATACAAAATTTATGACAGATAACTAGACATGTTACTTCTTAAAGCAATTTTAGAAGTAACAAGCACAGAATAAAATATGGCACAATTCAATCTAAACAAATAAAATAACATTCCAAATTTAAAGTAATTTAAAAACCAAACAGATCAGAGTTGAAATTTTTTTTTATATCACTAGGTCAGCAAACAAGCGTACGGCTCACCTGATGGTAAGCGATTACCGTAGCTTATAGACGCCTGCAACACCAGAAGCAGCGCAAGCGCGTTGCCGACCCAATCCCGAATCCCCCCAGGAGCTTGGTCACCTTACTCACCAACAGGAACACAACACTGCATGAAAACAGTATTATTTAGCTGTGATCTTCTGTAAGGTCGAGGTACTACCCCAGTCGGGCTGCTCCATATTTTGAGCAGGAAATTCCTGCTGTACCCTACCTCAGTTGAAGTAACATTTTAACCCTCCCCTTGATAATTACTGGTAGAGTTTTAGACGAGCTATACAATATATATAACCCTACATTCGCGTGTATTTATTTGCGAAAAAGTACTTAATAATTATAAGCATTTTAAGAAAATTATCTTTAACATACGATGATTACATTTTGAAAAATTAAGTATCGTGATTTAAATTTCTAGACAAAAATTAAGATTGCAGATAGAATTCTGGTTATAGTTTTGTGCTGCTTAAAGTTTAGAAATCAACTATCATCATCGAATCATCAATCGACGAAAAATAAGTACAGATGAAATCTTATTCTACCCCCCCCCCCCCTATATATGTCCTGATGTTTTTGACCCTTATGAGATTAATAGACGACCTCTATTATAAAATTTTCTAACAAACAAAGGCTATGGCCTAATTAAGTTAGCTAAAGGTTGATTAAGTTAGCTTATATCTCGTCTTGACCATCTCTACCTTTCATATTTCCATTTCTCTTGCATAAAGTGATTCTCTGTCTCATTTTTTCTATCAATCACTAGATATTATATTGCTAATGCTACAAATTGCAAGGTACATTAAATTTCTGATTACTTTACGCATGACAGCTAAAAAGTTAATTTTGTAATAGACGTTATTTTTTTTAATCTGTATTTTTGATTTTTTTATTTTTTTTGTTTCAGTCGTTGCTCTATAATACAAACTTATTGTCCGCCCGCTGACTGGGAGTGCTCTCACAAGCCGAGCACTTACTCCTACAACTTTTTCACCTTCGTCTCCAATCTCTACATACCTGATTCTAAGGCAAGTACCACGAATTATATGAAAGGAATACGATTTGATTACAATTTGATGAATAGCGTCTTTGTTACACAGTAAAATTGAATACTACAGTAACCCAAAATGATATCAGTCAGTCAGTCAGCTCAGCCTATTGCAGTCCACTGCTGGATATAGGCCTCCCCAAGTTCGCGCCAAACATCCCGGTTTTCCGCAATCCTCATCCAGCTTACACAAAAAATGATATATTATTAACTATTTTCCAAGTAATTTTTTCATCGCTTACAAATCAATATATATATATCATCATCATCATCATTATTACAGCCTATTGCAGTCCACGGCTGGACATAGGCCTCTACAAGTTCGCGCCAAAAATGCGCAAAAATGCGTGTATATATATATATTTTTTTTTGAACGCATATATTTATATATTTGTGAATGGGTGTAATTCACACGAGACAGAAGTGAAACTTCTGAAAAGTAGCCTGAGAGAATTTTTTTTAATGAGAATATAAATTACTGTGTAATGTATTCTATCTAATTCTCTCGCCGACTTAATCCTAAACATTTATGTGCTTGTTTCTTTATCGTAACGCATTTTCGTTTAATCGAGTATCTAATCACAACGATTCTAAAGAAATTTCACTTCAATAAAATACGACCGACAAGGTACAAATATAGAGTACGACGATAGTAGACTCCGGCTCGCTGGACCGACGTTCTACGTAAGATTGTCGGTGTAGTCTGCACGAAGATTGCGCAAAACCGGAATTTTGCGTGGACTTGAGAAGGCCCATGTCCAGCAGGGGACTGCGATAGGCTGAAACATAAATAATTAATGTATTAATAATTTAGTGATAAATAATCTACAGTAATTGTTAAAAATATTGTATCGAACCACATTCATATTTAATATTTGCACACCGTAAGGTAGAACATGTTTGGACTATACTAATGTTAATCTTGTACAACTTCAACACCATGTTCTTGCAAATAAACAATTATTATTATTATTATTATACTGAGTGTCACTCCGCCCGCCCAACACATAATAGATACATATATTATAATAAGTACTTATATAAATAATATAGTAAATTTACTTATACTTACATATATAAATATAAGCGGGTGGAGGATTACGCCCCGGCAGGGAGATCAAACGGCCAGGGGTTAGGGCTGAAGGCTGAGAAACCGGCGGATAATCTTAGCCGAGTCAAGTAACACCGCCTTCTGCATCCTGGCTGCGAGCGAACCGTCCCGGATCCCCAGTTGCCTCAGATGGTGAGCGAGGCTAACCGGGATCAAACCGTTGGCAGATATTACGATAGGGATTATTTCAGCGGACCCCACACCCCACATGTCGACAATCTTGTGCGCCAGATCCAGATATTTACGTTTTTTCTCAGTCTCGGCTTTCACGAGGTTCTCGTCATGCGGGATTATTATTATTATTATAATTAATGACGACGACGAGGCCCGCAGTAAGTGAGCGTGCGCGTGCGCAGGTGGAGCTGTTCACGATGCGCGGGCCGGCGTGGCGCCTCGCGCGCATGCGCTTCCAGCTGCGCGTCGTGAGCGTCGACGCGCCGCCCTCCGTCGCCGAGCCCGCCGACATCTCCGCCTTCTCGTACGACTCGCTAATATTATTATACTTATATTATTGTTCTGATAAAATTACACTAAAATTATTGTCGTAATATTATTATACTAATATTAAAAACACAAGATGATATTATTTTAAAACAGTAATCAGTTCATTGCGCTGTGCGCAAACGCATGTAGATACCTGCGTGCTATCGTAAGCAAGTTTACGGACTTAAAACATTCATTTTTAAAATTTCTATATGCCTATTCGTATTTTATATGTATACATATAGACTAATGTATATAATAACTAAATAAAGACTAAGTTCAAAAAACTATTTTTATATATCAGGCAAACTCTCTTGAAAAGAAAATACAAAAACATACACATACCAACTAACTCTATAAGGAACATTGCCAAGTAAAATAACAATTTTGATGGTTTTTCATCCATTATGCTGTATCTCTCATATATTTTTCCTGTTTCATTTTTTAGATTGGTTCAAACCGGAAATCAAGCTGTAACATCTCTCGTCCGACCTCTAATAGGACCTCAGAGCATAGAACTGGAGCTATCTATGGAACTCTACAGCGGGGAACAGTTCGGAGGGATAGCTGTTGCGAAGTTGTTCATATACGTATCGGAATATGAGTTTTAGATATTGTAATAAAGTTTTAATTTGTTCGTTGTGTTTTTATTACGAATGAAATACTAAATACTAATACTTGAATAAAAAAACCTATATAATAACTCTCAACTCAGCCTGAGTTGCACCTGTAAGTAAGTTGTTTAGTTAGTTTATATTTGCGTTTTGTTTCGATCTGAAAAATGGCTTTTACTTGTCTTAGTTATTAGTATAACTTTTACTTTATTCAACAAAAACTTTAGTACCGACTGCAGTCAACGAGTTAGAATACGTGCCCTAGAATTAGTCCCGTTTTATCCAGACTTACTCAAGTTTTCAATTTCTTTAGGCACATGAGCGTAAACTTTTTACGGATGAAACGGCAAGGTTTTTATCGATGGCGCTGGAACGGAAATCTAACTAAAGCTTTAGATTTGTATAAAAATAAACAAGACCTAAAATTAGTTTGCCAAAGAAGTTTCACACCTAACATGTGTACTTTATACGCAAGCACTTTTTTATTTTACTACCGACCACAAAATAATATTTGAAATATATTTCTCAATGTATCTTTTTTAGCTGAGTAACATTTTATTCCATTTTTTTTAAATAGCAGCTTGAAGTTAGACGAAAGAAAGTTTTTTGTGAGTTAACATATGGGTAGAAATTTTGATATTCTAAGTATTCCGATAATAAAAGTCACAATTTTATTTATGTTTATTTATTGAACAACGCTATTACAACCACATTATCTAAGATAATAAAATTCTAAACTATAATCAATATTTTAAACATTTAATAGACGTCATCTAAAGATCCAATTAAATTTTCTTTAATTGATAATACCTAAGACATTCCTTACGTAACAAAACAATGCTCATATCACAGTCCGATAAAACTTAGCCTAATTCATTTATCCTAAGCATCTTTCGTATTCCAATAATTTGTACTCAAATATCTGTACCATGGTCATTAAGGAACATTTCAATTGAGGTATTTATAATCCCTATTGTAAGCAAGAATATATATAATTTAAAATAATACTCTGCATAGCACAACCAAAATATTATAAAGCTGAAGAGTTTGTTTGTTTGCGCTAATCTCAGGAACTACTTGGCCAATTTGAAAAATTATTTTAGTATTGAATAGCCCATTTATTGAGGAAGGCTATAGACTATATATCATCACGATAAGACTTATAGGAGCGGAGCACCAACGAAGAATATTTCAAAATCAGGTTTTTTCCTTTTGAGAGCTTCCCCAGTTAGCCCAAAGACTCTGTTCCACGCGAACGAAGTCGTGGGCAGAAGCTTGTGAATAATAAATTTAAAAATAATGAATTAATATAATAAGATATAGCTGTAGCACGGTGTTTCACACGCGTCAATTGAAAGTAAAAAATAGCCTATAGACTTCCTTGGTAAATGGACTATGATCACGCTAAGACCGCCAACGACGCCGCGATGGCGCAACGGTTACAGCTATGGATTGTACCCGTTGCGTCGGCGGTTGCAGGTTCGATCCCCACACATGACAAATATTTGTATTGGCCATACAGGTGTTTGCCATGGTCTGGGTGTTTGTGCAGTCCTTGTGGGTCTCCCCACCGTGCCTCGGAGAGTTCTGATCTTTCTCCTACATGGGGAAAGAGGCCTATGCCCAGTAGTGAGATATTACAGGCTGAAGCGCGTCACACAAAGACCAGGAAGAGTAGAGCACCAAAAAAGAATGTTTCAAAAACGGTATTTTTTTTCCTTTTGAGACCTGCCGCTGCGTGCCCTGCGTAAACGGTTAAAGGTTCGCAAATTATTAAAGTTAGCGTTGGCCCAAAGTAACTATTTCACGTAGACAAAGTCGCGGGCAGAAGCTAGTTTAAAATAATACTATGCATAACACAGCCAATGTTTCTGTTTGGAATAGTATTTAAATATATATTATTCTAAATATTGTTCTATATAACGTAGAATAAAATATTTAATATTTGAAATAGTAACATATTAAAGTAAAACTTATTTTAACAAACATTTCATATTTTGTAGTTAATAATACTTATCAATAAAATATTGATATCTTCAGTTAAGACAGAAGACTGAAAGTTTGACTAGAATTCTTAGATTTTGTGTTTGGTTTTTTCCTAGATAATACCTCTCAAAATTGACGAGAATTATCACTTAACTGGATCTACAGTTGTCAAGATCTCGAGATGTGATCTTCTACACAAATGACATTCAGTCTTACATTACTGTCAATTTTGTCCAGATTTCTAGATTTTGTAATCATTATCCAAGTACCAAATCCGAGACTGACATTTTATAACATCTGAAGTAAATAACTATATGGATGGATCAGCGTATCATTAAATTAGACATTAATTTTTTTTCCATTACTTTTTTTTTATACCACTAGCTCGGCAAAAAGCGTACGGCTCACCTGATGGTAAGCGATTACCGTAGCTTATAGATGCCTGCAACACCAGAAGCATCGCAAGCGTGTTGCCGATCCAATCCCCAATCCCTCCCCAGGAGCTCTGGTCACCTTACTCACCAACAGGAACACAATACTGCTTGAAAACAGTATTATTTATCTGTGATCTTCTGTAAGGTCGAGGTACTACCCCAGTCGGGCTGCTCCATATTTTGAGCAGGAAATTCCTGCTGTGCCCTACCTCAGTTAATTACTACAAGTCTTTCTCCAAGACAACATCTAGTTCCTCTAAATTAATAAATACTACACCTAATAACTGTTGACGTCTACGTTACTAAAACTAATTTTCTATGATAAACTTTCTACAAAGCATCGAATCAAGGATAATGTGTATTTTATTCGTAAGGATCGACAATATTAAGAACGGTAAGACATCCATCTTGTGAGGCAATAGCTACTGCTTTTCCTCCATGAGCGCTTGCAACTCCCGTTACTTCTGCTGGAGCTCGATATTCAGCTATTGCTTTACCGTCAACGGTTCTGTAAAATAAATTAAATTTACATATAAAACATTGATCTTTATTATGATAATGTTTGATAATCTTTAAAGGAACAAAATCACTTGAAATAAGATTTGGAAGAATTGAAGATAATAATATAAAGACAAATTCACGAAAGTGGCATTCCGGCGATTTTTAGGTTACAGGTTAAGAAAGGGGCGTAGGACACTAATTACATTTACATAAAATGAATAGTTATTATCAGTAACGTATTTTAAAAATTATAAATAATATACAAAAATTGTTTGTAAGTTTTGTTGTTAAAATGATAAAATCAATTACTCAACTGAAATTATATATTTATCTTCTCTTCTTCTCTAATCAGAAATTAGTATAACGACTGCTGTTAATTATATATTTTAAAATATAAACACTCACCTAAAGACTCTCAAAGTTTTCCTACCGCTGTGATAATAGAAGACATACTGGTCAGTGGAACTGAACATAGTAATAATAGAGAAGACGCCCTCCGCTGCTCTGGAGATTAGCTGTTGTACTGCAGTGCCACGTTTCAATTCGATCAGATCTAGTCCACCACGAGATGGAGCACACAAGCCAAGTTTTCCATCACGCGTGCAGGCTCCATTCCAGCGTGGTACAAACCTGAAATCAGTCGGAGATTTGCAAGTAAGCCAATAAATAAATAATCGCCTTACACCCAATGACCTTCAGTAGGATTTACTCCTGTATTGAGGGTCCGAAACACAATAAAGCACTAATACCCAGACCAAGGCAAACATCTGTATGGCCAATACAAACGTTTTGCCATGTGTGGTGATGGAACCCGCGACTGCTAACGCATAAGCCAGTCCTGTGACCATTGTGCCAATACGTTGCAAGTCGAGAAGAAATGCGTCAATTATAAAAATATAGCGCATGTTACTTGTCAAACTGGAAAGAATAGTCTTTGGAGTGATCAACTTTATCACAGCACTTACCTAACGTGTCGCTTGGTCTTTATATCCAATATTCCCGCCTTGTCGTTTCCGACGACTGCTACCCAGTGGGGTTTATGTGGTAACGCTACAATTGACTGCATATCTTTTATACCACTGTTTTTTACGGGAATCCTGAAATTACGAGTAAATTTATAACAAATCGTAAATATTTAGCTTATTAAACATTCATTTTTGCTGCAAATATTTAACAAAAAATAAACAACTAAAGAATGTTATAAGTAAACAATGTTAAAATGATATATGAGGCATACTCTTTTCTAAGGTGTGACTAGTGATCAAGATTGGGCTTTAACTTATTATTTAACTAGCTTCTAATATATTTTTAAAATTTGAATATTTACTATGTGACAGAGATAATTTATCCTTTTTATCGTATCTTACTTTCCATAAATTATTATCAGTCTACCTTCTTAGTTTACCTGTGTAACCTTGCACCAGTTCTTGCATGGAAAATGTGTAAGCATTCTCGTGAAGATTTGTCCATCCCCGGAGCAACTATATGATGTTCATCAGCAGAAACCACGGCTGCTCTGTATCCCGTCCCCCGGACTTCATAATCTACTGTGTAGATTTTTTCACCGTCTACAACAAGATAATTCTCTTTACTGCAAGCCTACTAGAATAATATCAAATCAAAGAAATGTTTTTTAAATTACTCTTAGCAAGTTAGCTTTCTAAGCGTTTATCTATAGATTTTGAAAAAGACTCAGTAGTCGAGCAACTGCGTGTTGCACTAGTGGTCTTGATTACTATTCCTCCACATGACAATTATATATTGGTATAAATCATACGGTCGCTTGTATATTATGATTAAACGTGTGTGTATATTTTTCCGGACTTCTGACATAGGATTTTATACCTACTGAGGTCAATATATGTAGTGTTTTTTTTATATTTGATACTTCATTGTACAGTCTTAGCGTTCATCTATTTATTTATTTCTACTTGCCTGGTATAGTTCTTGCAACAATATGAGCTACAGCTACATTGTCAACATTGTCTGTAGCTACGACCATGGATATTGTTATTAGTTTGGTACCATCTTCTAGAAATAATAACTGCTTTATACCTTTTTGTTCTTCTTTAAATACAACCTTGAAAAAAAAATATTTTTGTCTCAAATTTAAGAGCTCTCTAAATTCCTATTGCACGACTCCAAGGAAGCTGTGCTTTATTCTCACAAAATGAAAAGTATCTCTATATTTTATAACATTGTTAAATATTTAATATGCTACAAAATACACACTATACAATAGAGTAAAAATCAAACTATAAATTAAATATCCTTTGAAGTCTCTTTTGAATACTATTATAGTAAAAAGAATCGATTCTATAAATATGTATTATATTGAACGTGAACTTTATATGTGAGGACCATTTGACAACTCAGTATCAGGAAACTATTAATTTAGAAGCCTATTGAATATGAAGTATGAAAAATTCTTATTTTTTTTTTTTTAGTTTGTAACTCAATTGTTAACTTTTTTTATATCATTAGGTAAGAGATTACCGCAGCCTATAGAGTCTGCAACACCAGAACCATCGCAAGCGCGTTGACGACTCAATCTCCACCCACCCAGGAGCTCTGGTCACCTTACCAACAGGACTACTGCTTGAAAACAGTATTATTTAGCTGTGATCTTCTGTAAGTTCGAAGTACTACCCCAGTCGGGCTGCTTCATATTTTGAGCAGGAAATTCCTGCTGTGCCCTACCTCTATACATTAACTAGTTATAAATTGTATATTTTTAGTGGTAAACTCAATTATTAATTATCTTATAAATAAACTTGGAGGCGTGAACATAGAATTTTAAAACTATTTTGATAGCCATCGAAATGATATACATATACAATGTTAGGATAATGTACGACGAATAGTGTCACCTTGGAGTCCTAGGACAGTTTCAAGTAGCGAGTAAAAATTATTATAAATAAATAACAATACAACAGACATACATATACAACATAATACTTATATATATATAAACATGTGTAATTCTTAACATTTTTGAATATCATATCAAAAATTGACCGCTTCAGCGGGGTTTGAACCCGCGTCTGACTGACCGTGTCGGCGCTCTAGTCAATTTTTGATATGATATTCAAAAATATTTAGAATTCCTAATGTGCGGGTAACACAAAAATAAAAGTCGTACATATGTGTAATTCTTAATAACTTTAAACGATACTTAGAATTAACAATAAAGAATAAAAGAGACCTGTCTGTCAGCCGTGTCCCATATAATTAAGCAGCCAGACTCAGCGGTGACGACGTGAGCGCCCGCCGGCGTGATGCGCGCGTGCGTCACTATGGCGCCGAGGGGCGCGTCCGCGAGCTGCGCGAGCAGGCGGCCCGCGCGCGTGTCCCACAGCCCCCAGCAACTGCGCGTCACTGTCGCTGCCAGCGGGACGTCGCGGGCCAGGCTGATACATGGAAATATATATATATATATATATATATATATATATATATATATATATATATATATATATATATATATATATACTACCTGACCCCGCAAACGTTTCTTTGCCATATATGTTATTAACCCGCTTAATGTTTAACCCCTTAATCCCTTATAACTTAGGGGTATGAAAAATAGATGTTGGCCGATTCTCAGTCCTACCCGATATGCCCACAAAATTTTATTAAAATCGGTCGAGCCGTAGAATTTTTTTTTTCGGTGATTTAATTTAATATGAATTTGTTATATATAACTTTGGATATTGTGCCTCTGTTTTCTTTTTGCGAATTGTATGTAACACCTATAATTAAGGCAGCACTTATACTTAATATTTTTGTAAAAATTCATTATTATTCTCTTCTTGTTAGTGTATGTCTTGTTGGTGTTAATGTTAAATTAATAAATAAATAGCCAAATTTTACAAAAAAAATGAGTGTTCTTTAGACCACACGACGAAAGTAAAACTTAATTAGTTCACCATTATCATTACAGCCTATACAGTCCACTGCTGGACATAGGCCTCCACAAGTTTACGTCAAAAATAACGTGAACTCGTGTGTTTTGCCCATAGTCACCACGCTGGGCAGGCGGGTTGGTGACCGCAGTACTGGCTTTGTCGCACCGAAGACGCTGCTGCCCGTCTTCGGCCTGTGTATTTCAAAGCCAGCAGTTGGATGGTTATCCCGCCATCGATCGGCTTCTTAAGTTCCAAGATGGTTGGTGGAACCTTGTTATCCCTTAGTCGCCTCTTACGACACCCACGAGAAGAGAGAGGGTGGCTAAATTCTTTAGTGCCGTAGCCACACAGCACAGTGCCGTAGCCACACAGCACAAATAACACAATAATTAGTTCAATTTAACATATATCTCCTTCTCAAGTTCTGTTCGCCTCGCCCGATCACACTTATCACATTCTCGTCACGCATTCGCCAGCTTACTCCACGAGTCAAGCGTGCGTAAGAAGTTTTCAAAACTTTGTTTAGTAAATAAAAAAGAGCTTGATTATAGTAGTGCATGATTTATAAAACAAAGTTCTTCTTGAAAACCCCTCTACATTTTATATTTAAAATATGGACTAGTGTGAAAAGCGTTTTGGTCCGATACTAGTACCTTATTTTTCGTCTGTTTCTAAAACTTATTGATTTTGATGAAACTTACCTTATCTAATAATGGTTTTTGACAATTGTAATAGTTGAGTGTAAATTGTAACGCTGCGATAAATATAAACAAAGTAATAATCGTTTACACGAACACAGTTAAAAAAAGGATCAGCTAATTTAATTCAGTGAAAAATGTCTCAGAAGGAATTGTATGAAGGAACCTTTTTATTGGTAAATATTAGTTTTATTTAAAAATATATCTTAAGACTTTTTTCAAAAGTTACGTTAGCAATCATTCTTGTTTTTACATAAAACATGTAATCGTGTAATGTCAAAATTCAATTCTATGTAAAAAAAAAACAAAATTGTCACCTAAACATATAAAGCAGAGTAGTGAAAATAATTTTCAAACCTAAAACTTATATTTAACAACAAACCTAATTGATTCGATAGGTAGTTCCTGCCTATCAATTTTGTGGACTTGCTCAAATATGTTATCAATGTTCCATATCTTCACAGTTCTGTCTATAGAGGAGGTGATCACGTTGTTCCAAGCACCTACAGTCAGAGGTTCCAGCTGAACAATTCTACCGAAGTGGGCGTCTAAGACTTTTATCAGCTTTGTTGTCTCTAGGCTCCAGACGTATAGATTTTTCCTGGGAATTATAAATTTGGAACGTGACAAAGAAGTTTGACAATTTACAAAAAAAATATAGTTTTTTTACACAACTAGGTTGGCAAAAAAGCGTATGGCTCACCTGATGGTAAGCGATTACCTTACTTTATGGATGCCGCAACGTCAAAAGCATCACAGGCACGTTGTCGACACTACCCCCAATTCCCCCCAGGAGCTCTGATCACTTTACACACCAACAGGAACACAGCACTGCTTGAAAGCAGTATTATTTTGCTGTGGTCTTCTGTAAGGTCGACTTGTAACTAACTAACATTTGTATTGTATGTTGGTGTTTGCCGTGGTCTGAGTGTTTGTGCAGTCCTTGTGGGTCTCCCCACCGTGCCTCGGAGAGCACGTTAAGCCGTCGGTCCCGGTTGTTATCATGTACACCTGATGATCGTTACTCATAGTAGGGAATATATCCGCCAACCCGCATTGGAGCAGCGTGGTGGATTAAGCTCTGATCCTTCTCCTACATGGGGAAAGAGCCCTATGCCCTCTAGTGGGATATTACCGGCTGAAGCGTAATACATATAAACATACAATCCATAAAAATAATATAAACTTATTTGTATGTAGTAAGGAGGTCACATCTAAGGTAACCCGAGATAGTTATTAGTTAACAACTATACATTGTAACATAATATGTAAAAGTTAATTAGTTTGCACAAATTAACTATCGAAAGAGTCTAGGGTAAGCAACTAGCAGGATACAGCATGTGCTCCGTGCCAAGCCAGAGCCAAGACTCCCTTAGCCACAGTTGCTCCAGACGTTTTATACATGTCAGAATGACTCAAACAATGGAATGAGTGAGGGTAGGTGAGTATCGAACGATGTGCTAAGTGGTGTAATCGGTGTGCATCTGTTGCTTATAAATTTCTTGCTAATTGCCTACGATAGCGCAGGTGCCGACGTATACATAAAAAAAAAACAAAGACATACCTCACTCCAGCTACAGCATAAGTATTATTATTGCTGATCATGAAAGAGTTAGATTGAGTCATTTTCGTTGAAATATTTCTAATAGTGTGAGGAAGTTTTAGAACTATGCCCTCTAATCTCAGATCCTTTTCTTGTTTGTCTTGTTTCTCTTTCTTAAATAAAAATTTTATCACAATTATTTTAAAATGTTTACTGTCTTTTGTATTATCTGATACTTAACTGAACATAACTCGCAGAAAATAAAATATGCTTTTACTTACGACTTCATCTTCATTCTTGTCATCATTTTCTTCATCTTTATCACCATTATCATGATTACCTCTTGGTATGATATTATAAAAATCCCAAACTACAAAACTGTAAGTTGTTGTAGCTGAAATAAAATAACTTACTTTTAGTCAAAAATCAAAATCGAAAACAGCTTTATTAAAATCGGCTTCAAAAGCACGCTACAATTTAAAATTTTAAAGTATTATTTTTAAAAGCGAAGCTGCTAGATTATTCAGAGAAGTATCCGCAAGAAACTCCGCAGTTATTCTTTTGAAAATAATATATAAACTGTGTTTTTGTAAAAAAATAGTAATATTATCTTGTATGTAATACAGGCGTCACTAAGTCTACATATCTTTATCAACTATGTAATTCTACTCCGAATAAGACGCTTTACCTTATAATTTCTTTTTAATAATCACTTTAAGTTTTTGTTGAGTCTTCACTGACACCCATGTATATGATTTAAATCGATTTTGTATGAACTTATTTTGCTTATTATTTTTCCTTAAAAGTTAAAAGTTAAAATGACAAAGAAATAACATTTATTAATAAATTACTACGAATACTGCTAGTAATGTTGTGTTCCTGTGGTGAATAAAATAGTTAGAGCTCCTAGGAATATGCCAGGTAGCGTTTATAATAAAGCGGGTCGTAAGGTTGTTTGATCAAGTCATGGTAGAGAGGTGTCTTGATTGGGAATAACTAGAAGCGACTAGTATGTATTTTTGTAGGAACAAAAATAGCAACTAAGCTTTGTTTATTCTAAAAAAGCATATTTATAATAAATATTTGTACCAAGTAACATCCGATCCTTCTTTCCTCTTTTCAATTGTAGCATCGCCTCTGCAGTGTCTGTGTCTTTGTGATGTAGTTCTTCGACTTTATCCCAAACTTTTTCTTCTTTATTTAATTCGTATACCGAGATCTATAGAAAATGTATATTTATTTTAGTATTATAAGAATTACCGTCTGCTTTTATTGTAAGTCTGGTTTCCAACGATGATTGCATGAGTTTGTCGTCTGAAGAGTTCACTTGCTTAGTATCGTTGATAACTGAAATTTTTTAATTTTCTTTCTAATGAATAAAAAGCGTTTTAATTAACATAATTTGTGGTACCTGATACCCTCTCTCAGGATCACTGGTATAAATCTTTGTCCAGTACTTGTTCATCGTAAAAGCTCCCCTACACCTCAATGGCTGCATCCAGACATCATCCTTGCAGAAATGCACCAAAAGTCTATCATCATCCAGATCACCGCTCCACATCACTAACACCAAATTTTCCAAGTCTCGAAATTCTATTGCTGGAAATAATGTCACTGTTGTACGTAAAAAAATATCAACAAGGGTGTATCGGATATTCTGTATGAATTTTTAACATGAGCACACAGCATCTACTGTATAAGTCTTGCAAACTATTATGAAAATGAAATATCAAATTGTGTTCGAAATTGTCTTCTTATTTAGAAGCGAAACCTTATCAATTCTGCTCCTTTTTATCCATCAATAATCGTTTTCAGACTTCAGTTTAACTAATTTTAAAGATTGTTGTACAAAATCCTTATTCAGGGGAACTTTGAATACTAAAATTGTTATATCGACTTATCTACCTTTATCTACCTTTATTTTCATTTTATCAACCTCTTTGTTTTTTCGAGGTCGAAATAATTTACTTATTTATGAATCTACATAGTTGAGTGTGTGTACTTTCACCAGTTAAGTGCTTAATCATCGTTTGGTGTTGGTGTTTTACATTGTTTTTACATCGTCACTGTGCTGATTTCTTGATGAATATTGGGAGATACCCTCATAATCATAATTATAAACTTCAATTACATAGAACATTATAAGGAACAAGTTTTCACTGATCATTAACAATACAACGCTGGCGCGGCGGCTTGTATGACAGAATAAAAGAATTAATCAATCGATATAACCCGAGTTCCAATCCAAGTCTAACACCGAGACAATTTTTGTATATTCAATTTAATCTTTGGTTTGTTTGAAGTTTATTTGAAGTTATTGTAATTTTTAAAATGAAATATGCTTGTTGCAAATCAACGGCAGGGGACGCCACTGGCCGTATCAATTGTAAACAGTGTAAGGATACATATCATATTAAATGTTTATTTCCTTGTGATAGAAACAAACAATTGTCACCGGAGTATATGAGGGAATGGGCATGTCCTGTATGTGTGTCTGCACGCGATCGTCGCCTTAATTCAGATAATACCCCTGTACGTGGCTCAACCTCCGCGAGATCTCCCAGTGAGAATATAAACACAAAAAGAGGCGGTTCGACTGTGTTGAATCAGTCACCTGAGATTGTGACGAGCGATTTTGATATATCCACTCAATTTGAGAGTATTAAGGAATTTATAGCCAGTGAAATGGCAAAGTGGAAAGTAGATTTAGAAGCGTCGATAAGCAATATGGTGTCAACACTTCTTCAACCAATTAAGGACGATATTACAAGTTTGAGGGAATCTGTGTCTTTTATCAATTCGAAGTATTATGAGTTTAATAATAAAGTCATTGGATTAGAAAAAGAATTAAAGTCCTTATCCCCACTGTCTATTGAACTGAATACTTTAAAGAAGAAAATTGATACTTTGGAAACTGAAAATAATAGCCGAGAGCAATGGTCACGTAGATCAAATATTGAAGTTTATGGTATACCTGTGAGGAAGAATGAAAACCTAATGGAGATTTTAAAAACAATCTCAGATCGTACTGGTTATCAATTAAATCCTTCTACAGATATTGATTTTGTTACCAGAGTTGCTCATAGTAAAAGCGAAAATCGGCTTATTAAACCTATAGTTATTAAGTTCCTGTCACGTTGGAAGAAGGATGACTTCTTGGCTTTAGCTAAAAGAATAAAACTCCAATGTAGTGATATTGGTTTTGCTGGTAATAGCTCTAATGTGTACTTTAAAGAACACCTGACACGTTCTAACAAAGCTCTTCTGCAGGAAGCTAAAAAGTTGGCCAAAGAGAAAATTTTTTCCTATGTTTGGATAAAGAATTGTACTATTATGGTCCGACGTACAGATACCAGTCCAGTATTACATATATTAAGCAACAGCGATTTGAAAAAAATTGCGTGAATGTCGTTATACCTTCCTCTGATTATTTTTTATTATTTCATTATTATTTTTTATTCTTTCATTATTATTTTTTATTTTTTTATTTTATATATATTCATTTTGTAAAAATAAATTTATTACTAATTGAATTGTCACCCTATTGTATAACTAATATTGTAGGTAGCGAGGACATCTTGACTTGTGATTGTTTTGTGTTTGCTAATTGCTTTGACTTTTCTGTTGTGTTTCTTGAGTTGCATTTGGATCGTCTTTATACTTTAGTATTACTGAACTGTGAATGTGTTTTCTACGGAAATGGATGATAATATCTCTATTTATTATCAGAATGTTCGTGGCTTACGTTCTAAAACCAATTTATTTTTTCGAAACCTACTTAAAACAGATTTTGGAATTATATGTCTGACAGAAACATGGCTACTGGAGGGCATTTTTAACGAGGAATTGTTTGACTCTCGATATTGTGTCTACAGATGCGATAGGGATTATAAGGTACGTGGAAACACTTTAGGTGGTGGTGTTTTAATAGCCGTCAGGCGGGACTTTTTTGTAGATTCTGTTACAGCTATACCTATTATCGGTGCAGTCGCTAAGGTTATCAAAGTGAAAATAAAACTTAGTCGTGAACGAAGATTGCATTTTTTAAACATTTATACTTGTTATTTTCCTCATTGTCAGTTGCATTTTGAGGCACTGTACGGGTGTTTCGAAATTATTTCAAATGACGTGATTAACTGCCCCGAAGAAGATTATTTTATAGCGGGTGATTTTAACATTTCCGTAGCTAAATGGTATTCTAATGACTCTGTTATGTGTTTGGATAATTCTAATTTAGATAACAATCTCGTCTATACATTATTTAATTTTCTAAGTTTTACAGGTCTGAATCAATATAATTGTATTCCAAATGTAAATCATAGGTATCTGGATTTAATTATTTGTAGCTGCCACTGTGTAACTTCTAAATCGATTTGTGCGCTTGTCCCCGAGGATAGCCATCATCCGGCAATAGAGGTATGTCTCAATGCTTTTAAACAACAAACCCTTTCTTCTAAATCAAGGACTGTGCGACTATATCGTGCCGTTGATTACAATATTGTCAACGGGATTATTGATAATATTAATTGGTATGAGTTACTGTCGGGCCTCGATATCGATACGTCTGTTACTGTCTTTTATCAAACCATTAATGAAATCATATCCGAATGGGTTCCCGTTAGGGTCGTGGCAGATAGTAGACATTATCCGTGTTGGTATTCGAGCGCTTTAATTAAAATTGTTAGGGAAAAACTCAAATATCACAGAAAGTGGAAAATCTACGGAAGGATTAGTGATTATGATACTTTCAGATTATTAAGGGATAGACAAAAAAGGGCACAAGTATACTGCTATGATACTTATATTAATAACTCAGAAGAAAAAATATTACGACACAGTAAACATTTTTGGTCATTCGTAAAGTCTAAAAAAAGCTGTAATGAATTACCTGGCACGATGTTTTTGGATCATTTGTCTGCGTCAAATGGTATAGAGATTAGTTCTCTTTTCAACAATTATTTTAAATCAGTTTTTCGATCTAATACGCCCAACACAGATTACGAAGTAAATAACTTTAACACGTCTCAAAATTGTCATGATAGTGTTTCAATTGGAACTGTCGATATATCGCGTGGAATTGTATCAAGATATTTAAGGAAACTTGACGTTAGTAAGGGTTGTGGCCCTGACCTTATACCTCCATATTTTCTAAAAATGTGTAGTGACAGTCTTGCGCTTCCAATATCTCTGCTTTTTGATAAGTCCCTGAAAACCGGAGTTATGCCGCTGTTATGGAAACAGTCATTTGTGGTGCCCGTTTTTAAGTCTGGTAATAAACATAATATTCAGAATTACAGACCTATTTCTAAATTGTGTGTTATCGCTAAATTATTTGAAAAAATTATATATGACAGCATTTTTCCAACTTTTAGGCCTATAATTATTGAACAGCAACACGGTTTTATGAATAAAAAATCTACAGAGTCTAATTTGAATGAATTTTTACACCGAATATTGTCTCATATGGATAGTGGTTGTCAGGTTGACGTCGTGTATACCGACTTCTCAAAAGCATTTGATAAAATTTCGCATTATTTATTAATTCGTAGGCTTGTAGAAGTTGGTATACATGGCGATCTCCTACGTTGGATGATTTCGTATCTTAGGGAGCGGAGTCAGGCTGTGACAGTTAAAGGCTTTTGCTCATCTTTTGTACCTGTTACCTCAGGTGTGCCTCAGGGTTCTCATCTCGGCCCTCTACTTTTTAATCTATTCATAAATAACATAAATAAGGTATTTAAGAACTCGGAAATATTATTATATGCTGACGACATGAAAATTTTTAAACCTATTAATACACCTACTGATTGTGCATTGTTGCAGGATGATTTGAACCGTTTATTTGATTACTGTCAGTGCAATGGTCTTATCTTGAACATCGAAAAATGCAATGTCATTACTTTTTCGCGTAAACGTAATACAGTGGAGTACAATTACTGTTTTAACAATGAACCAATCAAGAGGGTTACTGAGGTGAGAGACCTGGGAGTGTACCTTGACTGTAAACTTTTATTTAACTGTCATATTGACTACATTGTTGGCAGGGCGTTTCGAATGCTGGGGTTTATTCTTAGGATTGGAAAAGATTTTCGTAACAGTGCCACACTCTTTACTTTGTACAATGCCTACGTCAGCTCAGTTCTCGAATATGCTTCAACTGTGTGGAACCCAATATACAATGTATACATTGATAGAATTGAGAATGTTCAAAAGAAATTTAGCAAACATATTCGTTTTAAAACTAACTACCTGTTCGCGAAGCCATCCGCTCTGATCTCTTTAAAGGACCGTCGAATGGTTAGGGATGAGCATTTGCTTTATAAAATACTAACCGGTTATGTTGATACCCCTTATCTTTTGAGTAATATTAGTTTGAGATGTCCTCGTTTACAAGCTCGTAAAAAATTACAATTTTTTGTACCTGTAATTAGAACGAAATATGCTCGGAATATTTTTCTTTATCGTGCATGCAACTCTCATGACAATGTGTTTGGTGACATTGACATGTTTAATGTTAACTTAAATAGATTTAAATCTATCACGATGAATGTCATTTCTCGATGATATTTTAATTTTAATTAATTTTAATTGTAATCTTAATATCTGATATTGTTAGAATTCTGTCACTTTTTTTGTTGTCATTTTTTTTTGTTTTCAATCATATTTTATTGGCATTTTATTTTGGTATAAGAAAATATATATCTAAATTTAGACCCTTAGAGTTGAAATTAGTATGCTTTTTTTTACTAATGTACTAATTGCTATTATTTGTGCTATTATTATGTGAAGACTTAACTGGTAAATGTATGTCATTTAAATTTAATTTTTAATGTATATCAAACTGTATGTCTTCCTAATAAACATAAATAAATAAATAAATAAATAAATCTCCTCAAATAACCGCAAAACCTGAAGTTTCAGATATCTACTATTTACTTACAAAGTATTTCCCAAGACATGTCATCATACGGTGCTGTGTCGGGAGCTGGCTTGGTGTCCTCGAGTTCTCCCCTCATACTGTACTGAACCCATGAATAAGGGCCGTATATGAACATGTGATGATTTAGAACGTAAACACCACGTACTGTTTGGCCTAGAATAGTTAATAATAAATCTTGTATATAATTAATATTAAATTAAAGTTTTATATTTCACTATCGTCAAAATTGGCCTGATACAGTTTAGTTTTTAACTGTTTGTCAAACTTTACTTAAGTGTTGTACGTAATAACTGATCGATGTATAGAAAACTAGAATTGACACATGTCTTTGTCTGCATAGGATCGCTTTCATTTTTTTAAAGTGTTTTCTTTAAGTGTCAAAATAGAAAATTGGAATTTTACTCTTTCAATAGACTAGTGTAATATATTAAGTTTGGTTTTATCGTAAATGAAATAAATCAAAGTACCCTAATTGTTTTTTTACAATATATATCTAAACAATGCCGCCGCGTTGGCGCAACGGTCACAGCAATGGATTGTGCCGGTTGTGCTGGTGGTTGCGGGTTCGATCCCCGCACATGACATACATTTGTATTAGCCATACAGGTGTTTGCCATGGTCTGGGTGTGTGCGCAGTGTTTGTGGGTCTCCCCACCGTGCCTCGGAGAGCACGTTAAGCTGTCGGTCCCGGTTGTTATCATGGTCAGGTGTACACCTGATAGCGATCGTTACTCATAGTAGCGAATATATCCGCCAACCCGCATTGGAGCAGCGTGGTGGATTAAGTTTTGATCCTTCTCCTACATGGGCCACAGTAGGAGAAGGATCAGAACCACACAGGCTACAGGCAACAGTGGGATATTACAGGCTGAAGCGATCTAAATAATTATTTATTTATATTATATAAATTGTTTTTTTTTACATATATTTTATTTTTTAAGGATTAAGAATGAATTCACATAGCTAAGCATGCATTGTTATTCAAACTAAGCGTGTTTACAATATTTCAGCTCAATCGGTGAAAGATATAGGGTTCAAATTGAGTTGCAAGATTCAAACTCTTACATAATTGTTTCTGCTCGCAAACGAAAAAAAAACCGACTTCAATTACCTACATCGAAAAGTAATACACCGTAAGTAATAATCTATGATTATCCAAAAAGCAGTCATCAGATCTAGAACAAACTTAAATGGTGGTCCCATTGCACACGTATTAGCTTTTAGTTAAATCAGAATTCATCAAAATTATTTATAAACAATAAACTACTACGGCCCTCTTGTGGATTTTATTGCTCACTACGTTATAGTAGATTGATAGTCCGAACCGAAGTAGTTTTACTGGATTCCGGATAGATGGCATTGCGACAAAGTGTCATCAATGTCTCATAAATACGCGTCATCAAAGATAACTAAAAAAGCACTCATTATACCTCGGTCATATTTATATGGGACTACATGACAAGTGTTAAAGTAAGAATCATCAAAATCTAACCCAGTAAAAAGTTATGCAGTATAATACAACGTAGGCTGACGAAAAAATTATAGTCAAGTAAATACACATTATTAGATATAACTCAGAAAGTGCTTGTCAGATATCAATTAAATTTAAATGGGACACCATGACACGCAACTTCTTTCGATTTAAAAAAAACATCGAAATCGGTTCACATAGTCAAAAGTTCTGAGGTAACATACATAAAAAAATATAGAATCGAATTGAGAAACTCCTATTTTTTGGACGTTGGTTAATTTAAATAAAAGGTTTTAAAAATGATTGGTGATATGTAACTTGTAATTTATAATATTTTATGACAATAATAAATAATACTAACCTTCATCCAATGGGTTATCGATTGTGATGTATTCACTTGTCAGCATGTTGAGGAGAATTGACTGAAACAGTTTATTAGAAATTTTACTCAGTAACTATTCTTAACAAACATTATTAAGTAGTGTTTTAGATATCATTTGCAATTTTTAATGAAGGATATTGTTACTTACAACAGAATTATTAGTAGACGCAGCTGCCCATTTGTTATCAGGCGATATTTCGAGGTTTTGCATAATACCTTCCAGTTGAGGACAGAGGTCTCTGGCGAGGTCTGATGTGGACAAATCCCAGGATATTACTCGACTAGATATAGATACAACATAGCGCTTGTCCGAGCTTAGACGGAACGCGAATACAGCGAACTGATGACCTTCGAGTGAGTACTGAAACAATGACGATGTAACTGGAATAATATCAGATTTTATAACAAAATAAAAGTTGTAAAAATGACGTAAAATAAAATGATTAATACACCCATTAAAATTTTCGTTTCTACAGATTGTTTATGATTTTAAGATTTTTTTTTCATTTGATTTATCGTTTAAAAGTATATTAAGTTCAATATACATCCGAAATATAAATATTCTATTAAAACTTTGGGAAGCCTTTGAATTTTCAATTTATGTATCTCAATGCAAAGTTAATAAATATTTCATTCTTGAAAGCTATATTATTTAGCTGTTAACTTCTCTAAAGTTGAGGTACTTCCTCAGTCGGGTCGTTTTATATTTCATCATTCATCATCATTTCAGCCTATTGCAGTACACTGCTGGACATAGGCCTCTACAAGTTCGCGAAAAAATGGCATGAGCTCATGTGTGTTGCTCATAGTCACCACGCTGGGCAGGCGGGTTGGCAACCGCAGGGCTGGCTTTGTCGCACCTAAGACGCTGCTGCCAGTCTTCGGCATGTATGTATATTTTAAAGCCAGCAATGGGATGGTTATCCCGCCATCGGTCGGCTTTATATGTTCCAAGTTTGTAGTGGAACTGTGCTATCCCTTAATCGCCTCTTACGACACCCACGGGAAGAGAGGAGGTGGCTATATTCTTAAATGCCGTAGCCACACAGCAGTTTCATATTTAGAGCAGGATAATTCCTGCTGTCCCTACCTCAGTTAAAATAATTCTCTCACATTTCTTCATGACAAAAAAATTCATATAAAAATTAAAAAAAAAAACGAGTGTGCTTTAGACCACAATAACTAAGGGTACTAACTAAATTTTTTTAGCAATGGTCCCGCGCAATATGCCTGCCTGTGTCATAGATATACGAACTTGCTATGAGATAAAGAGAGAAAGAAAATCGAAAATGTGTGCTCGCACCTCTCTCTCTCTTACTCCGTTCACCTCACCTCTTACCTTGAGCGGACCACCAGGAGTATGCAGACAGTGATGTGCAGGCAGCAACGCACAGTGGTGTCGTCCCGCGCGAGCGCACTGAGCGAGCAGAGCAGCTACTGCGGCGTGCTGGGACTCGGGCAGCAGTCGCCCCACTAGTTGCGGAGCCAGCATGTCTGGAAACAGGCCTAGGATAGCGCCGCCCAGACGTAGTGCATCCGCTACAAGCGTCAGCTCCCTGAGAACATTTTTTTTTTAAATGTTAATATGTATGTCGCTATTCCATTAAATTTCATTATATTTAAGCATTTATATTTAAGCATGGTTTGAATCGTCATATTACAATTAGACTATAAAATCTATGATGACGATATATCTATAAAATAGCTAAATTGACTCTTTACATCTTAAAAATCTGAATACATATTTATAATTTAATGAAAAATGATGGATAAACTTATTCAAGTTTTTGGGTATATATATACTGATATGTAATAAGTTTTTGTCTGCTACTCGTGATAAACTACTTTACTTCTTTTAATAATAATAATAATAACAATAATAACTCGTGAAAGCCGAAACTGAGAAAAAACGTAAATATCTGTATCTGGCGCATGATATTGTCGACATGTGGGATGAGAGGTCCGCTGAAATCATTCCTATCGTAATATCTGTCAACGGTTTGATCCCGGTTAGCCGCACTCACCATCTGAGGCAACTGGATATCCGGGACGGTCAGCTCGCAGCCAGGATGCAGAAGGCGGTGTTACTTGACTCGGTTATGTGTGGCCGAGTGTTTTGTATTCATCTTTTTCTTAGAGTAGTAAGCCTTTTTGTGCCTATCTAGACGGTCGATCTGAAGGAGTAAACTCCAGTCGTGCGTCAGAGCTGACACACACTTTTTTTACTTTGTAATAAAATTAGTAACCTTAACGGAGCTTAAAGAAGTTGGGTCAGTTTTTTACCTTACAGCGTCTTTGTTAACATGTTGCTTAGCATCTTCGAAGTCAGCTAGTACAGCTTGTAACGGACAGCAGTTGAGTTTTGCATGCAGCCATTCATAATTGAAGAGGACTTCAGCATAGAGATCAGTGAAACGCTTGGATCGAACCAGGTGGAAAGGGAGTTCGCCAAACTGAAACCATTAAGAATTTTAGTAGAATACTTAAAATAAATAAAATAAAAACATAAGAAAACTTCACTTTTTGGACAGATATGTTGGATTTACCTTAGATAAATGAATATAACTTGGGAGGCCTATGTCCAGCAGCGGACTGTATTAGGCTAAAGTGAGTGAGTGAGTGAAATGAATATAATATGAATGCTTATAAATAACAAGATTTTTCCTTTGTTATTTAACATATTTGGTTCTAAAATATATCTACTAGTAATATAGTCGTTGGGAATCCATTGTGCATTAGTTCAATTTGTTAAAAGTGCTCACAGTTTTTAGCCTTAGGTTTCGTTAAAATATTTTTATTAATGACAGTATCTTTTAGGCGTTCTGTAATCAGCATTTATTTTTTCTTATTTGTTAAACTTACCTTGCGTAAGTTGTATCTCTTAGAAGAACCATCAGCAGAAGTGAATACGAGAGGCTGTAGAGGCACCTTCCTGTCAGCGACGCCTTCTTTGTCCGCGAGATTAAACCGATGACGTTGAATCTCAGTATACTTAAATGGTTTTGGTGTACCACCGCCCCATATACCTACGATTTACGATAATACGATCTTTAAGTCGCGAGTGAATAGGTTACTTCTAGGTAAGCTTGCTCCATCCTAGACCGCATTTTCACTTAACATCAGTTGAAATAGTGGTCAAACTTAAGCCTATCTTTTTATATATAAAAGAAAAAAATTTGGACAAATGTATTAGGTTAATACTGTCAGATGTTGCCTGTCTTAATGGGTCATGATCGCTAGATTTTTTTATGTATGCGATTTTTATAACCTTATAACGAGTGCTTAAAAAAATCAATATGTTCTAAGTGTATGGTGATATTTTTTCTGGATTCTAAAATTCAGTCTCAGACAGGTTTTGTTAGATTATAATAAATTGCGTAATGCGCTTTGCGTTGCGCTTTCTGGAAATTAAAAAAATTTCCTCAATCTCGACTAGACTTTTCATTTGACTACTCAAACTTTTACCAGTTCACAAAGTTTTTTTATCTTTCATAGAAATCTTACCCAAATAATAATCAGCGATCATGGAATGGAAGTACATCGCCATGTTCATATTCTTGAAGTATCTTTCCCGCGCCGTGTCACGGAACTGTCGATGGTACCAGTTCATTACTGAAACGCCATCGGCTTCTCTCTCCGATAAGTAATTTGGAAGATCGTTGCGGATTCTAGAAACGTTACATTGAAGAGAAGTTATTACATTTTTGTGGTAATTGTGACACCAAAAAAGTCAATACTTTTTAAAGGAACTAAAACATTTACTTAACACACAGGTTTTTAACAAAAGTTATTCTTCCATTTTATTTTCTATTTTTTTCTCTTTAATTTTTTTGGGTGGTAATAAAAAGTATTTAATAGGTACGTATGTGTACTGCTTTAAATATTTGACATGCATATTGTACAAGAATGATCAACAATTACAATTTCTATAATATTAATTAATATTAACTTATGGAAGATAAGATTATTCCCATGGGGTCATACCTGGTCCACAGCAAAGGTGGTATTCTTCTAACCGGTGGAAGATGGTACTGATACACGTCATCTAACACCTTATCATCTAATGATATAAGGTCTTCTAGTTCGGTTTCTGAGAGACCACTTCTAGCTGCGGTGATATAGGCCAGGGCATGAAAGACCAGCAACCTACCATGCTGATAAGAATAAAAAAATAAATAAATAAACCTACTGCACTCAATCTTAACACTGACTTAAAAGTAGGATAGGTACTAGGATTTACACATACAGGAATCAGAAATCACACACACAATACACAAGTACGAAGACCCAAACAACAGTAACGGTTGTGGCCAATACAATACATGCCATGTGTGGGGATCGAACTTACGACCGCCAGAGCAACAGCCATAATACAGTGTCGTTAGTCACGTACGAAAGCGTCAACAATTATTAGTTGTAACATAAGTAATCGATATAAATTACAGACTAAAATTTTAAAATTATACTTCTTGTGCTAGCAGTTAAGCCATTGTTACTAAATCCACAATTACTTACGCAATGATAAGATTTAAAATTCTAATAAAATTGTTATAAACGGTCATAAAACAAGTCTAGACTTGTTATTATGCTTACTTGTTTTTCGATTCGTTCGAATAGCATCATAATAGAATCCATAACTGTTGATGCTAAATGCGTATCTTGAGGTTTTGTGTAACTTCTCCATCTACAGACCTATAAAGTTAGGATTATTATTTAACGAGAAAAAATTAAAGACACTATAATAATTATGAAAATCATATATTTTACGTTTTTTTAATACTAGACTCATTGTAGACATTGAATTATGTAACTATTTGAAACTAGTGAACAAACGTATGAGGGTAACACAAAAATAAAATCGTACTTATTGGTATAGCAAGAAATTATAAAAAATAGAAAATACAATATAAAATCTGAAAATTGCAAAATACCTCAGCAAATACAAGTTTGACGAATATAGGCAAAGAGCATTGCCCAATAGCATTGGAGACCAGACGCCATTGATAGTTCGAGAGATCCCTAGCAGCAGATGCCATCCATAGTCTGAAATGAAAAATAGGCACTATGACTATTTATTCGAGAGATCTCTAGCAGCAGATGCCATCCATAGTCTGAAAGAAAATTAGGCACTATAACTAGTTATATAAAACCTTATTCATGTAGACATTGTATTGTTAGAGATGTAATATTTGTTTTTCATGTTTTGTAAATTTTTATTGCGATAAATTTATATTTCGTTTTTTTTTTATCAAGACAATTTATGAATCTATCTGACTATTTGTATTGCCTTGAAAAACGAACATTACGGTAAGACAAAAACGAGTATCCTTTAGAACACACGACTAATGTTAAACATCTATATTGCCACAACAGTAATATACGACACGTAACTCTCTCTTTTTCTATCTTCACTAATTTATATCTCCCTTTCAACTTCCTTTCGCCTCGCCCAATCACACTTTTCGTATCTTTCATCGCTCATTCACCGCCTAACTCCCCAAGTCAAGCGTGCGTAGTTTTACTTCAAAAAAAAAAAGAAATATAGAGTCGTAACCTCAATGCGGGTGACACTAAACAGGTATTCTAGTACTGAGTAGTTGCAAATATTTCTAAATACTATTTTTTAACCTTTCTCAAAAGTTTTGCAAATTATGTTTTTAATTTCGTTACTCACTTCAAAACTTGCATAGCTAAATCCTCTCCCAAAGCTTTGACTTCTAGGAAATTCTCTTCTGAATCAATCATGCGTCGCAACACATCGTATTCTTTAGAAACTTCTGGATTTGCCTCTTCACATGCACATGTTACTATTATCTGCAGAACATATTTTAAATATATTTTAGTACAATTTTAAATTGCTTAGAGTTCATATTTCTGTAGGTTATTTTAGTTTTTCCAGAAAGAGAAAATAATTATTTTTGAAATACAAATTTTTATAATAATAATAAATACTATTTATTGTACACTACAAAGAAACGTTACAAAAAAAGCAATACATACGAAGAAATATATACCAAGGCGGTCTTATCGCTAAGAGCGATTTCACCCAAACAACCTTAGGGTATAGGACAAGGCGTATAAAATGAGAAGCGGTAAGAAATGTGCGAATAGTTGATAAAGAATTGGCATGAAGTTTACAAGTTATATGATTTAAAAATAAGTAAAAGTACTACATATAATACATATATACACATATACATATACACATAATTATACATTTATATATTTATCTTCAACACACAGACGCAGTCTTCTGTTCCTAAGATACTTAAAGTTGGTGTTATAGGTAAAATTCGACTGATAAAGCCACATTTTTTCGATAGATGTAAGCTCTTTCTCATGTCGGTAAAAATTAGGGTCAGCAGATAGCTCCAAAGGGCAGAACCATTTGCAAAGGAATGATAAAGAATGTACTCACTAATATCATGAACTTATACGATATAGTCCGTATTGAGAGAATTAATTTTACATTTTAATTATTTAGCTCTTTACCTTACAATGTGGTGGTAGTCTCGTTGGTAACCACGAAACCTTATTATTTTCAGTGCCAATACCAGTGAGCTGGTCTACAGAATCCAGGAAGAGAAGGAGAGGTTGTTGCGGTGAAGCCAGGGTTAGGAGTTGTTTGAAGTGAGCGGTGAGGGGTACCAGGTCATCTGGGATATTTTCGAAAGGAAGGGCGAAGTTGTACGAGATCTGAAAAAAATTAAAAAAGCCAAAACTGTAACAAATAAAGAAATATGTACAAAAGTGGTCACACTAAATGTCAAATATACATATTCTTTTTAATTTCTTTAAAGATAAAATATAAATAAAACTCAATATAACAATTTTTTTTAAAGATTATTTTACATTTATTTCGAAATTTTATTAGATAAATATTTGCAATATAAGCACAAAAAAGTGTTTATTTACGATATCACATTAGAAAACTCTAAAACTATCAGTGTTTCTTTACTATATTATGCATGTTTCATTCATATAAATCTTTCTCTGGAATCACTTTATTTACTCAAGAAAACCGCATCAAAATCCGTTGCGTAGTTTTAAAGATCTAAGCATACAGACAGCGGGAAGCGATTTTGTTTTATACCATGCAATGATTATACTAGTGTATAATATTGCTTGCACAGCTAGTGTACCCGGCGGTTTCACCCGCGTTAATTTGAGAAAAAAAATAGCCATCTTCTGTAAATGGGCTATCGGAACTAAAAATATTTTTTCGATTTAAACCTGTAACTTCTGAGATTAGCGCGTTTAAAGAAACAAACAAACTTTTCTATTTTATAAATTAGTAGATATATCTAATATTCACAGCATTTTTTTGAAAGAATGCCGATTAATGAAAGTGAAAATAATCACACTTATACATATTTTCCTAAATCATCACATACTTAAATAATATAAATAACATAAGCTCAATGAACACATAAACAAATTGAAATATCTAAAATAAATACCTGTTGACATATTGATATAAGTGTTGGCGTAAGAGCGCTGGAGTCGGGAGTAGTTCCGAGAAACCTGATGATGTTCGTCGGTCGCAATTCCGCGAACCACTTGTCTAAGGACATTGCTGAACTTTTTGCCAGGAGACTTGTTTTTCCACAACCACCTGTAAATTGAATAACAAAAATATAATTACGAGTATACTCAAAATCTGGAGAATTTTGACTGTGGAGGTAGTACTTAGTAAAACTTACAGAAGATCGCATACAATATTGTCCTTTAATAGTAACTAGTTGTCGCCTAGAGGTAGAAATTCGACCATAATTAAAAATTAAAACTAAAGAAAACCAAAAAATAATGAAAATAAAGAACCTTTTTTTTTTAAATTTTAAATTTGACCACAGACTGACAATCAACAATAAATATATAATAATAAACGCGTGTGTGTCAAATACATGGCAGTGTGTGTAATGTTTTTTTTAAACTGATTTAATGTACTTTTTATGCATAATTAAAAAAATATGAGCATTTTGCATTTCTTCTCTATATAAACTATAAGTGTGCGAAATTTTATACTTCTCCGTCCGCGTAATTTTCGGAAAAAGGGGTACAAAGTTTTTGCTTCACGTATTAATATATATAAAATATAGACACAATACCTTGCTACTGGAACGCAACACGCGTTCTAAAATGTAATGTAATGTTAGACTTAAAATTTTTACTACAAATTTATTAGTGATATTGTGTTTTACAGGATAAATATTAATACCAAATAAATAAAATCCTCATAATTTGTCGTTATATAGTGTGGAAACTATTTATTTTAATATAGTCTAAAAGTTTTTTAAAAAACTATCCTCGAACAATCAGGCTCCATTTTGCTTAGGCAAAAATATGGAAACTATGGCTTTGCACAAATTAATATAAAAATTACGGAAGGTTATTTTGTCTTGAAAAATCACCTTTTCTATACAAAAACCAAGGTTTACTATATATTTGTTTATTTATTTATTTATTACTCCTTGCATAAATATAATCAAACACTTTTACGTAGTAAAAAAAGGAAAAAAAAACAGCAATACAGAAATAAAATTAAACAAAAAGTACTTACAATGACAGCATGCAAAGGCGGTCTTATTGCTTTAAGCAATATCTTCCAGACAACCCAAGGTAAAAGGAGATTATTAGTAATAAAGATTTATCTTAAGATATCCATCGTATAGTTTTCGATCAAGTTCAGGTTATCTTCTCTTCCGTGGAAGGCCTTCACTGAGTTGTTACAAGCATGCTTACCGACGAAATTTTGGTTGACGACAGAAATAAACCAAAAAGAAACAAAAATTACCTTCTCCATACAACACAAGTGGTTTATCAGAACTGTTCATCATGTAGTTCTCGATGAAGTTCAGATCATCCTCTCGTCCATGGAAAACCTTCACTGAGTTGTTGCAAGCGTGTAGATGCTGGAGTATCTCCGTCACTATCTGACCTTGAGCACTGCTGTCTTCTTTACGCATTGCTCTAGAAGTTAACGACAAATTGTTTTAAATGATAATAGAATTTTTTAACTTAAATAAGTTTCTATATTTTTCAGTATTTTTACGCTTCACCTATAATATCCCACTGCTGAGCCTTTTTGCCCATGTAGGAGAGCTAAATCCACCACGCTGCTCTAATGCGGGTAGGTGGATAATATTTTTTATTACTCTTAAATTTCTATCAAAATCATAATGGCTTTATTGTAATCAATGATGTCTGAAACTAATAAAATTAATGAAATTAATAAGTGTCACCGTTAGAAAGCTATCTAAAAATATAGGAAACAACAAAGTATCGTAATTTGTCATAACAATTTCAACTTTACAGATAGTAGTAAATATTCATCTTTAATAATAGTCATTCTGATTAATAAGTTAATTATATCGAAACATAATTCTGAATTCTGGTACAAAACGTCAGGTAATTTGTCCATACATGCACACACACACACACGAAATATTTTCTCATAAAAAACATTATACCTATCAACAAGTTTAATGATGTTCTTGTAAAAATGTGATATAAAGTGATTAAGATATTCGCCGTGAGTCTCATTATCAAGGCCGTCACGTCCAATCCACTCGACTGTGTATCTGTAAACAAAATAATAATAATTAGGGTACAAGGAAGCCTTATCACTGCAGCTATCTCTTACAGTTAAATTTGGGGTTGAAGAAATGGGTAGTAAAGATATGGATCTTACAATACACACACGCACATATTAATATGTTTTTAATATTGATTGTTACAATTAGTACCTATATACTTTCAGTAAAATTAACATAAAAAAACATATAAATAACATAGAAAACTGTCAAATATACCGTAACAGTCGGTAACTTTTGTAGTAAACCGAATTTATACCTAATCTCCATCCGAATTTATCCTAATCCATATATTCTTCAATTTGATACCTCTACCAGCATCCCAGTTTCTAAAACCTCAGTTGTATTTTATTTACACAAAAAAAAAAAATATTTTTTACAATAATTTATGTAACTGCTCGAGTTCATTTACCTCTTGTACACTAAAAACAATTACAATATGGCTTCACACGAAAATGCGAGTAATCAATAAATTGGGAAGCCAAACACCAGACAATCACGTCAAATTGTAATTTGGTCGATTATTATCTTTACAGACAAGGAGTGATTAGCTTGTTGTAAATGTTAGTTTCCATTTGGTAAACCGAATATACAAGAATATAGTTGAATATTTGAGTATTTTCTAATTATTTAAAATTCGTTCCTTTTTACGAATAAATAAAATACTGCATATTCTTTACTGCCGTAACTACACAGCACACAAATCATATAAATATATAAAACTCTCTTTTAACTATCCAAAATGTGACGATTATTAAAATAATATCTAATAAAATTTAAATTAGAAGCACTCCAACAATATATGAATACTTAAATTTGTACAAATAACTGACTTTTGTATATTCGTTGTTTCAATCTTATTCGGCAATCTGACATCTCTTAAATCAGCCAAGAGCTTGGAGGCTTCAGCGTCTAAGCTTCTATTGAGAATGTCGACGAAGTTACTGGCCTTCTTTAGGTTCTGGAGATTGATATTATTGATGTAACGCACATATGCTAGACAGTGATTCTTCGTGTTCTTCACGTTGAGAATTCCGTTGATAACTTCTCTTTCAGTTACTGAAAAAGAAGACATTCTCATATATTTTTTTTGTGCAAGTAAAGATATTTTGTTATAAGTTTTTAAACGTTTTAAAATTTCTTTCCTAAAACCTATCTGGTATATTGAATACTGAAATATAAGGACTGAACGAGGATATGGCTAATTCAAGTAAGCTGTCAGTGTTTAATACATGCTTCACTGAATAAACGTTTCATTGCTGGGGAAACTCTTCATGCATAAGAAGCAATAATTTTCTGTGCTATGAGTAATTTTTCTGTCAGTTTTCATTAATAACAAATGCGAATAATCTTCTGTGGCATGAGTAATTATTGATATCAGTTGTCATAAATAACAACGAAGTTAGACTTATCAACAAAAATAATCAAAAGTAGCTTAATAATAAGCTTTAAGCATGATTCTATTCTTCAATGAAACGGTAACTTAAGCTTCCTTGATCATTCCACAAGATAACTAAACAATGGTATTTTAAACAAAGCCAAACATTTCTTAAAGTCAGTTGTAAGTAATCTTGAAAATTGCAAAATTATTTCCTAAACGAGACTTACCCGACATAAAATAATTGTGCATAGTGTCTTTATCAATTTTTCCGGCATTATAAAGTTGCAATGATGACTTGCGAAATAGTTTTTGCATTTTGGTGAGTGTGTCCCACCATATCGCTTGGTCCTCTGCTTGGAGCTTAGGAACTCTCTTAAAAAAAAGAAAAGCTAGCATTTTTATCATCATTTACAAGTAACCGAGCTAAGTTAATAGATTTTAAGGATAATAGTTGGCTATCACTTATTTTATCAACGAATTGTAATGAAAGGACTGACAATAATGAAAAAAATATGTTTTTCGTGAGCAAACGGCAATTTGGCGGTAACACGTTGTACAACAAAAGTAAAGATGACGAAAAATTTAAAGTACTTCCAAAACCTTGTCAAGACTAATAAGAAGAAATCTACTTGAAAATATATTATTTAACAAAGCATAATCATAATAGGACTTTTGGAATATTCTAAAGTAAACAAAAGAATATCACACAAGTCCATTAATTTAGAAAACCTATACTTAAGGCGCTTTCAATAAAGTTTGATTTAAAGTTGTTTTTGTTCGAAGCGAGTTAACAGTTAACTTTATAAA
This sequence comes from Melitaea cinxia, assembly GCF_905220565.1. NCBI lineage: Eukaryota > Metazoa > Arthropoda > Insecta > Lepidoptera > Nymphalidae > Melitaea > Melitaea cinxia. The sequence goes on along the minus strand of NC_059419.1, from coordinate 2,320,362 downwards.
TTGCTCACTGAATGCCTGATTTATTTATACACGGGATTCTATTTAATTAGAACTTCATCTTGAGAAACTTTCTACGATTCATGATTATATTATAAATTTGTTTATGCTTTGTTGCGTTCTTTGTTAATCTCATTGCCGGTGAAAAATAAATAATAAGTCTTTATCTATTAAATTGCCGTTTTTAATGAAATTTTTTCTGTATTTTTTATTTTTATTATTCAATCCCATGGAATCAATGTATTTTTACCAACGTAGTGGTAACTTATTGATGCCTTTCTTGAAAAACTCTGCTGGACGGGAGGCAACAAACTCTTCAAAGGCATTTTGTACTGCCTCTCGGGTATTGATTTTTTCCCGCCAAAAAGGTATCCAAATTCTTGAAAAAGTGGAAGTCTGTAGGGGCAAGATCTGGTGAGTACGGTGGATGACGGAGAACTTCTAACCCCAGCTCTTGTAACTTGGAGACCGTCTGTTGTGCAGATGAGGTAGCGCGGTGTCGTGCAGGACCAGCGGAGCCGAGCGATTGACTAAAGCTGGTTGGAAACGTGCAAACTTCCCCATTATTGTGTTTAATTCTTCTTAGTACACATCTGCAGTAATGCTTATGCCTCTTGGTAAGAAGCCGTGATGAATTACACCAGCGCTAGACCACCAAACATTTACCATCACTTTTTTAGGGGTCATTTTTCGTTTAGGGTATTGTTTAGGTAATGAACCAGGATCTAACCAACTAGCTGAGCGCTTGCGATTGTCGAATAGAATCCATTTTTTATCACAAATAACAATGCGATTCAATATGCCTTCGTTTGTGTGTCTGTTGAGCAGTGCATGGCATGTCTCGACGCGTATTTCGCGCTGGCGTTCATTCGATTCGTGAGGCACCTATTTGTCGAGCTTCTTTACCTTGCCAATTTGACGCAAATGGACCAATATTGTTTTAGTGCTAACTGCGAAAGCTGCTGCTAATTCAGCTGTAGTTTGAGAATCATCAGCCTCCACAATAGCCTTTAATTCGTCATTGTCGACCAACATTTCCAGCCGACCACGTGGTTCATTTCTTAGATCCAAATTTCCGGAACGAAAGCGAGCAAATCAATAACGGGTGGTACGATCGTTAGTAGTGTTCGCACCGTAAACGTCGCTGATGTTGCATGCCGCTTCTGCCGCTTTGCTACCACGACGGAACTCATACTTCATATAATCATTCGAATTTTTAACATATCCATGATGACGAAAAACGTACAAATGCGATGTAAACAGAACGCTAACCATTAAACAAATGACTAATTATAAAATAAGAATTCTTTATTTTAAAAATAAAAATAATTTGAAATTCGAGTTCTTAGCGATTTTTTTTTAGTTTTTAGATAGCCAGTACGACGAAACGGCAATATCATAGGTAAAAGACCTAATATTAGACCACTTTATCGCTACATTGTTTTTTTTTTTCGTCATAGTAAGGTTGTAATATTTAGTTTATATGGCATAATGCCTGCATGTTACATAAGGTCAGAGCTGAACTTTTTTTGTCTATCAACTATGAATAATTAAACAGAAATAATGTTGAATTTATTTATTTTTATAAGTAAAACTTCTTTACGCATGATTGACTTGGATAATAAGCTAATGAATACGTGATGAGAGTGTTGTGAAAAGTGTGATCAGGTGAGGCGAACGGAGCAAGAGAGAGGTACGAGCGCAAATTTTCTTTCTCTCTTTCTCTCATAGCCAGTTACGTATCGTATATCTAAGACACAGTGCAGGCCTATTGTGCAGAAGTTTTAATTCAGTCGTGTAGTCTAAAGCGCACTCGTTTTTTTTTTTCCTTTTTCTTTCATTTAATTTATTTCGATCGAATCTTACATATTAACAACGCAGTAAGAACTAATTAATAAAAGACAATTTGGTATAAAGTTCGAATCGAGTTAAACCATTTAAGTAAACATTCAATTCTAAAATCAACGAACATACCTAAGTTATTATGCTTATTCAAAGACTTTTTACCTTACCTGAGACTTTAAACTTACTTTGTTATTGAAATTGACTAATATAGATGAAATAGGTTGCAACACAGAAACAGGTGGTACTGCGTTAGAGTCCTTTTTGTACCACGTATCTAACAGTATCACATCAACCCCACCCGCTGCCAGTTCGTCTCTGAGCATTTGTAACTCTGATGATAGCACGTAGGTTGGTATTGGTCTGAAAAATGAAAGCAAGACTTAAGTAATAATAATTGTAAAAAAAAACGAGGAATAGGTTTTTCGTTGGTCTAACTGCCACTGTAACTTTTATTTGGTATATATTATCTCTATTGCGCCTGGACTTCTAACGGCTGATGGATGGATGGATAAAATATTGACACAATAATTTTTTTAAATATGTCAAAATGTTATTGGGAAATCTCTTGACACTTACATTAGCGCATTCTATAAAACTATTTTGTTCTTAAGATTCGTGGAGGATAGGTAAAATAAAAATCGCTTACCATCAGGTGAGCCGTATGTTGTTGTATAAAAAAATATAACCAAGAACTAAAATAAAAGCCCTTTTATGCCAGCTGCATAACCAAAAAATGTATCGAGAAAAAAATATTAATTAAAATAATATCCGCCGAATATTCGTACAGCCGACCGGTGGCGGGATAACCACCCAACTGCTGGCTTTGAAATACACAGGCCGAAGACGGGCAGCAGCGTCTTCGGTGCGACAAAGCCAGCCCTGCGGTCACCAACCCGCCTGCCCAGCGTGGTGACTATGGGCAACATACATGAGTTCACGCATTTTTGGCGCGAACTTGTAGAGGCCTATGTCCAGCAGTGGACTGTAAAGGCTGTAATGATGATGATTCGTACAACCATTTATTTTTCATAAGTAGTTATTTTTAAATTTCTTTTATAAAAACCTTGTTGTCTTATTGTGTTATAATAATGTAGGCATATTTTGTGGCTAGGTAAATAATACACTTAAATATATATTATTGTATAATTAGTAACGATGAAAAACAGTCAAGAAACAATTTGTTAACATCATGAAAGTATCCAGAGCGAACTTGGAGTACCACGCTTTGAAAGCTTCAGCAATTGTAACTTTACAAATGTCTGTCAAGAGCAATCGTCAAAAGTTTTAGACTTGAAACCAACTTAGATGTTTTTTTTTTTTGTTTTTTTTAATTACATTAAGACTACGCAATCCGCCAAGTTTCACCTGTTCAATTACTGCTTCGCTTTCACAGCGCGTTGACTATATTATAGCATTTTTAGTAGCTTAACCAAGTTTAGTCTAGTCTAACATTCACAATTGGCTGACTTTGTTTCACTAAGTTCATTATTGACTATGAACTAGTAAAACCAATTATAAGACAAGGCAGTAGCAAATAAAATAATTATAAAGATACATCAGACAAAATTATTACCTGTAACCATACTTTTGCCCGAGAAATACTACAAAATTGGGCCCCATAGACAACCGCTGGCAGTTTTTGATCTCCCGCATACACAGTTCTGTTGTCATGTGATCATCAGTAGCTTCATCTCGAACACCCCACCGCATATCTACAACCTACAACATAAGAATTAGTTAAACTGAATCAGGATGGTATCATATTCATCACTGTTTCGTTCGTTGTATTCTTTTTAAAATTTTGCGTAACAACTTTCTGTGATTTTTTTTCCAAGATTTAGTGATCTGTTATAAGGAAAAATGGGATATTATATGCTAAATCAATCAATTAACTAAATTTAAGTTACCAAGCATATTTTAGCACAGTGTCGCGCGATAGTCTGCGACGAGCGCACGTAACGATTGCGACTGTATTTACATTGTAAAAATATTATCAATCTACCCACTTTAAAAATAATTAATGAATATGGATGAATTTTCTTTGAGTGATGAGGATGATCCTGATGAGGGTCATTCAACAACTTTAAAGCAGCGTGAACATTTGTTGAAGGATATGAGCTTGGATCTAACGGAGCAAACCGAGAATGCTAAAAAAAGTGAAAAAAGATTACGTGAGGCCGAAGATAGTAGCGAAGAAGGATTTACGACTGTCACAAGGAGAAGATCCAAGAGATTGATTCGTAGTGATTCGACAAGTAATAGTAATTATATGATGGAGCAGCATTTGAATAAAGAAGGAAATGGAAACGGACCTGTTCAGTATGAAGTATGTTTGTTTTCATTAAAAGTTTTGCCTAAACAAATGGCTATGGCCAAATTTCTGAAAAATGAAAATATAACTAATATTACAAAAATAAAATATAAGAGTGCGTATAAATTATTTATTCAGTTTGATGATAAAAAACAAGCTGAAAAACTCATACAAAGTCAGAAGATTTCAGAGATGGATATAAGGGCTCAATTTACTGATGAAGGAAATTTATCTTACGGTGTAATTAGGGGAGTAGATTTTGACATAAAAGATGAAGAATTATTAGATAATTTGAGTTCCGTACATGAGATAGTATCTATTAAGAGATTGAAAAGAATCAATGAAGATGGAAAATGGATTGATAGTCAATCGATTCGGGTATGTTTTAAGTGCTCTTCTCCACCACAGTATGTATCTGCGTATGGATGTAAAATGGATATAGAAAAATATGTTTTCCCAGTAACACAATGTTCCAACTGTTGGAAATTCGGTCATTCAAAGAAAGTATGCTCCATTAACAAACCGACATGCCCAAAGTGCGGTAAGGATCATCATAACTGTGAAGTGGAAGTATTTTGCTGTCCAAATTGTAAGGGTCAACACATGGCTATAGACAAGATTTGTCCGTGGTTTTTAAAAGAAAAGAAAATCCGATTAATTATGAGTGAACAAAATTTAACATATAAAAAAGCATTACAAGTTTATTTGGATGAACAAAGAGGAGAAGAAAATTTATTACCGGTTATATCGCACTGGATTGATAAGGAACCTCATAAAGCTTTGCCGGGAACCTCCCTAAATTCAGGAAAAACGTATAGTTCGGTTCTACAAAAGAATAAAGAACAAGACACTCATAACAAACAGTCTAAAATAAGAAAGATAACAAATCAATCACAACAATTTAGAAAAAGTTTTAAAAAGAAAAATAAAGAATCATATGTAAACTCACAAACAGAATTACAAGAAGACGAAATGGAATTACAAATTTCAGAAGATGACAACAGCAATTCAGACTCAGTGGCAGAAAACCCTAATATAGAAAATCCCCATACAAAAAAACGCGAGAGAAGTAGAATGCAAAAATTTGACATTTGGAGTTTTATAATTAAAATTAAGAATATAGTAACGTCTAATGATGAATTTAAAGATAAAGTATCAGCGTTTGTGAAGGTAGTGTGTGAAGAATTTCAATTGTTTGTGTTTAATATAATATCTGGTACGCGAATGGGTGAAAATTTGTTTAATTATTTCAATGGATAAGAACTGTAACATTAATATATTGCAATGGAACTCACAAAGTTTGAAACCAAAATTAATTAGTTTTGAAAATTTATTGTATCAAGAAAAAATTCATATTGCTATTATCTCTGAGACGTGGTTGAATACGGACACTACTCTCTATCTGAGTGAGTATAATGTGTATAGAAAGGATCGTTATGACTCTTATGGAGGAGTAGCGGTTATGATCCATAAATCTTTAAAGTCGTTTGTTTGCTCTAGCAGTAGTATTAATTCTGGCATAGAGGTAGTTCATATTAAAATAATTAATTGTAAGTACTTAGAAAATATAATTTCTGTTTATTGTCCTTCATCTGTTACAACACGTCAGTGTGACTGGGATAGTATCTTTTCAATAGCATCTAGGAAAACTTTAATTGGGGGGGACTTCAACGGACATCATTCCAATTGGTCCTACAAAACAGATAACAGGGGTGTTCAATTACTGGATTCTTCTTTAGAGCAAGGTTTTGTGTCACTTAACAATGGAGATGCAACAAGAGTTAAATTAGTAAATGGCATTTTGCAGATGTCATCTCCAGATATAACATTTGTGTCGTCTGATGTAGCTGTTAGTTTTGACTGGCGGGTAATTAATGAGAACCTCGGGAGTGACCATCTGGTTATTAAAGTTAAATTGAATTTTACTAACGAAATAGTCTATATTGAAAAACGTAATTTTTTAAAAGCTAATTGGGAATCATACAAAAAGGACCTTACTGATTCATTTGTCTCGGTAGATAGTTTCAACCGTTCTATTACTAGTATACAAGATTTATATGATTATTTTATCAATCAAATCAATTTTTCAGCTAACAAAAACATACCTATAAGTAAAATTTTTATAAGTCCTATCAAAAATTTCAAACCTAAACATTACTGGTCACCAACGTTATCGAAAGCGATTGCCGAGCGTAGACTAGCTCTCAGTAGATTTAGAAAAAACCCTACTCCAGATAATCTTCGAAAATTAGAAGATAAAACTAAGCAAGCAAGAACAATGCTGCTCAAGGCTAAATTAAACAGCTGGAAAAAATTTTGTACGGATATTAATGAGTCTACATCCGTAACAGATATGTGGAATAAAATGAGATGGTTTAAAGGGTATCAAAAAACTATTATTTCACCACCCAAAGAGAAACTAAACGAGTTGCTTCGATCCCTTACCCCCGATTATGCCTCGAACTGTCAGCCTTTTGTCCAATCCAATAATGTTTTACTAGAGTCAAGTTTCACTATTCAAGAATTAGAGGCCTGTTTAAAAAAGAAGGATACGGCTCCTGGTACTGATGGTATTACGTATTCCATGATTTTTAATTTACCATTGGCTGGTAAAAAAGCACTTCTAACAATATTTAATGCTATATTTAATTCGGCTACTGTGCCAAAGCAATGGCGTACAATTTTGATAGTTCCCATTCCCAAATCACATAATAGCTTAAATTCAGAAATCAATTTAAGACCTATCTCACTTATATCGTGTTTGTGTAAAATATTTCATAACATGATAGGAAAACGGTTGGAATGGTTTATAGAAAACAAGTTGATTTTATCACCTCTTACTTGTGGTTTTAGAAAGACACAATCTTGTTCAGACTGTTTGTCACGTCTTGTTTCTTACATTCAATTAGGCTTTGCAAATAAAATATCAACAGTGGCGTGTTGCATAGATATTGAAAATGCATACAATAATATTTCGATAGATAGAATGGTTACGACATTGGATAAATTAGGAGTTGGTAAGAGAATATGCAACTACATCTGGTCATTTCTGAGCAACAGACAGCTAATGATCAAAGATAGTACAATGGATCAGTTAACTAGGTATACTAATAGGGGTCTAGCCCAAGGCGACCCAATTTCTCCGTTACTTTTTAATATAGCAACTTTTGAAATATGTACTAAAATTAAAAATGTATGTGTTGCACAGTATGCAGATGATTTTATTTTCTACATTTGCCATAACGATTTAAAGCACTGTGAAACGGAATTACAAATAGCTTTGAACTCGGTTGTTAAAATGTTGGATAATATTGGCCTTCAAATATCTGGAAGTAAATCTAAGGTGTGTATATTTAGTAGAAGTCGCCGTAGAGGAAAAGTTAAGTTAAAAATTAATAATGATATTTTGCTATTGAATGAAAATATTAAATATTTAGGCCTCTGGCTAGATCGATCGTTGCGTTGGAGTAAACATATCAATGAGATTGTTGAGAAATCTACAAAATTTTTAAATTTATTAAAAGTGTTGGCTGGGTCTGGTTGGGGTATCCATCCAGGCCATATTCGATCCTTGTACTTGTCTTTGATTAGAAGCAGGTTTGATTATGGTTGCTATTTTTACGATAACAGTGCAAAAACACATCTTTATAAAATTGACAAGGTTCAAAACCAAGCCCTTCGAATAATAGGTGGATTCATTAGAAGTACTCCTATACATGTAATGGAGAGTGAATTGTGTATTCAACCATTGTTTATTAGGAGATTGTATTTAGCATATAAATATTGTATGAAATGTAGATCTTGGTCAAATAATGCAACAATTAAACTTTTGGATGATTTAAGTTCATCAAGATATGAGAGATACTGGCAAAATATTAAAAACCCGTTACTTTTATTAGTATATCGTGAATGTAAACAGGTCCAGATTCACTCCTCGAACCTATTAGAAATGTTTAAATTGAATTCATGGATCAGTAGTATTGATTTAAGTAATGTAATAGAAACTAATTTGAATTGTATTAAATTATCTAAAAGAAGCTATGAAAGCGCATCTCTGAAAATTAGTGTCGTGAAAGAATTGTACGAAAAGTATTCTGGTTGGACACAAATATTTACAGATGGGTCGAGGAGCGAAGCTGGACTTGGATGTGCTTATTGTAGCCAGAAAGGGGATATTTTTGGTCAATTTAAAATTTTATCAAATATTTGTATAATGACGGCAGAACTCATTGCAGTTTCAGAGGCTTTAAAATATCTCAGTACACTGAATAACCAAAATATTGTCATTTTCACGGATAGTAAAAGTAGTTTACAACATTTGGCTCGATGCGCCTCTGGATATAGCAGAGGTGTATCGATAGCCTACACAATTGTCAACATTTTAAACGAACTCCGGATTAGGAATATAAATGTGAAGCTGCAGTGGGTTCCATCGCATATAGGTCTTAGTGGTAACGAGAAGGCTGACTATCTAGCAAAAATAGCTATAAATGAAGGATTGGAACTTCACGTTTTACCTACTTTTTCAGAAAGTTTGACTAAATTTAGAATTGATTGTTATCAAAAATTTAAAGAATATTTCGACCAAAGAAGTAAAGAAAAGGGTATATGGTACAAAATTATTCAAAATCAGCCCCCTCGTTTACCTTGGTTTATAAAAGCAAGGATTAGTAGGAAGTACATCACTACAGCATTCAAATTACGTTCAGGCCATTTTCCATCCAAAAAGTTTGCCTTTTTAATGAAAAAAGCTGAATCCCCTAATTGTGACACATGCGGTCTGCTAGACGATGTACACCACATATTAAGTGAATGTTGTAAATACGAAACGGAGAGAGAATTATTGATGAAACGATTTAGTATAAATAAATTTGATATGGGTACTTTTTTTTCTGTGTTAACAGAACCTTTGTCTGATGCAGCAAATTTGCTAGTTAATATGATCTTACATCATCAATGATTCTCTCTCCATTTCTTAGACATAGTGAGAATTAGGGTATGATGGGGCTGGCATGTCTGTGTAGACAAAAGTCCCTAAAAAAAAAAATTAAAGAATTAAAAAAAAAAATATTTTAGCAAATAGGTCCCGTAACCAAGGCGTTCCAAAACATTTGATACGCAAAGTGACCAATTGAATATGCTATAAAGACCTGCCTGTTAACGCAGTTGGGTATACATGTATGTATGTATGTATATATATAGCATTAAATTGCTTCTCCAACCAGATTTTCTAACCCTAACATTCCATATATAGGTAAAATAAAGTTTAACGAAAATGAAGTATTAAAAGTAATAAAATCTCTGGATATAAAAAAAGGTGCTGGCGCGGATAATCTTCCTCCCCTTTTTATCAAACGGTGTGGTTCAGCTATTGCTTTTCCTCTTACCCTTACTTTTAATCGATCGTTAAAAGAGGGAGTTTTCCCTGACGAGTGGAAAAAGGCGAAAATTGTTCCTGTGCACAAAAAAGGTGATCGCATGGATGTATTCTCTTGTGCTTTGCAAAGCTATTCGAAAAGATATTATATCCGATAATATCGAACCATTTGAACGTTTTCTTACAGGTGCCCAGCATGGTTTTAGGAGGGGTCATTCTGTTTAAATCAATTTATCAGTATTTATCTCTGATTTGTCGCGCGCGATAGATGGTGGACAGGAGGTTGATGCAATTTATACTGACTTCAGCAATGCTTTTGACAAAGTCGATCATTTTTTGCTAATCCACAAGCTGGGTCAGTATGGGATTGGGGGTGCCTTATTGAAATGTTTTGAATCGTATTTAAACAAGCGACCCCAAACTGTCAATGGCTTTGAATTTGGTACATATTTGGCAAATTCTGGTGTACCACAGGGATCACATTTGGGACCACTCTTATTTCTGGTGTTTATTAATGATATTACGAGTAAAATAAAACATTGCAAAATTTCTTTGTTCGCTGACGATTTAAAAAATTATAAAACAATAAATAATAATGTAGATGCTAGGTTAGTTCAGGAAGATCTTAATGCAATTTCCACATAGTGCCATACCAATAACATGACTCTCAATGTTAGAAAATGTTTCTTTATCAAATACATAAGGAAAAAAAACCGCTTGTTTCAAGCTACTTAATTGGTAATAAATCACTTCAGGAAGTGGCGGAAATAAGAGATTTGGGAGTCATTATTGATAAGAAATTAACATTTAGATCCCACATTGACAAAGTGATTACAAAAGCGGCTCGTTTGCTTGGGTTTATTAGACGTAATACGGTTTCTCTTGGTCTACAAAAATAGGTTTGTACAATGCCTTGGTTCGCAGTCTTCTCGAATATGCTAGTGTTGTTTGGTGCCCCACCTATATTGTGCACTCACAACGCTTAGAAAGTATACAACGTACTTTTACGAGGTATCTCGCTTTTTCTGCCAGTGGCATCTCACACAGACAGCCATACAGTCAACGATTGGCTTGATTTGGAATGATGAGCCTTCGGAACAGGCGCGCACTTCTCGAGCTATGCTTTTTGTATAAAATTCTGCATCATGATGTACATTGTAGCAACTTGGCTGAGCGTATACTCTTTCAGTCCTACGTAGGTACCCAAGAAATAAAATCCTTAATATCTTTTATATTCCACGATCAAAAACTCATATGGGAAATCAGGCGCCCGTGGTTAAACTGTGCTTAAATTATAACACTAATATAACATTATAACAATTGCAAAAGATTTACCAGGCATTGACAGATTTGGTGATAATTATAATACATTTAAGAGGAAACTTATTGCTCATTTTTAACCGACTTCCAAAAAAGGGGGAGGTTCTCAATTCGACTGTATTTTTTTTATGTATGTTACATCAGAACTTTTGACCGTGTGGACCGATTTCGACAATTTTTTTTTTAATCGAAAGGTGGTGTGTGTCAATTGGTCCCATTTAAATTTATTTGAGATCTAATAACTAATTTTCGAGTTATATCTAATAATGCGTTTTTACTTGACGCTTTTTTCGTCGACCTACGTTGTATTATACCGCATAACTCTACTGGATGTACCGATTTTGATAATTCTTTTTTTGTTGGAAAGGGGATATCCTTAGTTTGGTACTATGATAAGAAAACCAGGATCTGATGATAGGATTCTAGAGAAATCGAGGGAAACTCTCGAAAATCCGCATAACTTTTTACTGGGTGTACCGATTTTGATAATTTTTAATTTAATCAAAAGCTGATGTTTGTTGATGATGATGTGGTCACATTTAAATTTTATCGAGACCTGATAACTGCTTTTGGAGTAATCTTTGATAACGCGTAGTTACTTAACTATTTTTTCGTCGATCTACGTTGTATTACTTGTCGATGTAATTGAAGTCGGTTTTTTTTCGTTTGTCTGCAAACACAATTATCACAAATAATATAGTTTTTTTTCTTTCTTTATTCATATTCTCTTTTGTAATCCTTTTTTATGTTCTCGTTTGTAATCCGTTTGTAATTTTTTTCTCGTTTGTAATTTTTAAGCAATTAATAGTTTTATTTGTTTATTAATAGATTTATATGTTTTATATGCAAGCTGAAAAAAAAAATTGAATGTTATGCATGCTAGTTATTGATATATGTATTAAGGACCTTACTGTATTCCCTAATGTGTTTATAACAATGTAAAAATATGTACATTGTTAGTATGCTTAAATAAATAAATAAATAAAATAAATTAAATTGCTTATCTTAGGAAAAGACGACCGTCTGTGAAATATTATTCAGAAACGGTCATGTATTCTTTCACCATTAAATGCAATAACTGCTTTTATGTTGTAAATTTTGAGTCGTATGCGAAATAATTGGCATACTTGTATACCATTAGTCATTGTAAAACAACATTGGTAGAAATCGGTGCCAATGTTCTTATTCATTGTTTAATTATCCGCTTCGTGTTTTCTATTACAATTCCGAACTATTCTCGATCAGGACCGAGTGCGGGTCTTGTAAACATTTAAAGATTTTTATACTCTGAAAGCTATATTGAGCTAATCTGAGCGATAGTTCAATTAAATTTAATTGAGATATCTAACTAGTATTTTTGAACTATCGCTATTAATGCATATTTTCCAATTTAGGTAATTTTTTTTTTTAATCAAAAGGTGGTGATTTTCATTTGAGATCTGATGAGTATTTTTTAAGTAATCTTTGATAACGCGTATTTACTTGACTATTTCTTCGTCTACCTACGTTGTAGTAGTTGTCGATGTAATTGAATTTGTTTTTTTTTTTTTCATTTGCCAGCAAACACAATTGTGTAACATTATAAATGAGAAAAGGTATCGTTCATAATTGTTAAACAAAGCTCAAAATGTAATAACACACGATTTAATGACATATTATATAATATCAGTACCAGAGCTGGGCATTAACTCGTTAATCCGTTAACAGTTAATTAACGAAGTTAACACTTCGAGTAACGGATTAACTTTTAAGTTAACTTATAAAATGGTTAACGGACCCGTTAACAGTTAACCCAATGGAAGTACGCACCGCGCGCGGCGGGAAAAACAGGTTTCGACAAGTTTGGTCGAGCGCGCCGGCACTTGCAGCGCGGAGCGCGTGCCGCGGTGTGAGTGAAACAAATATAGCTTAGGTGTGGCGCGTGCGAGCGGGAAAACTGCGCTGTATGAAATTCACTTCACATTGTTTTTGTTTTGGTTTCATTACTTATTATCGGCGGTTACGGTCAAGAGCTAACGAGTGTTTGTTTTGTTTTCTTGTCTTTTCCTGTGAAATTGCGTATTTATATGAGCAGTGCAGTTGGTGTGGTGTAAGTTTATAAATAAAGTGTGTGATCATTAAAAAAATATCATGGATTCAGATTACAGTGAGACTGAAGAAAATCCATGGCCACATTTGAGTGAGTATGTTGATTTTGTATCCAAATCGGGACAACAAATACTCTTTGTGTGTAAAAGATGCTTGCCTAAAGAAACAAAAATAAAAGTTCATGCATCGAGCCTCAACAATTTAAAACAACACATGAAGAGAGTTCACGAGTCCCAATACATACGGTTTGAAGAGATTATCAGGGCGGGATCTAATCGGGGCAAGCCTAAGAGGAAAATCGTTGAAGCTGAAAATTAAAATGACGATGATAGCGCTGCAAGTACCAGTAATCCAGGTAAAAAAATACGTCAGAGGAGCATTGGAGAATCTTTCGGTATTGCATCTACCGGTAGTGGTGTACCTCAAACCAAAGTGGACAAATGTATACTTTTTTATTTCTAACATGATTCCGTTACATGTTGTCGAAAGCGAAACATTTGATATGTTGATAACGGCGATCAAGGCGGAACACCGCAGCGGGAAGATGCATGGGAATGCCGACGCACTTTCACGAATGCCGTGTTCGGAAGACTGCAAACATTGTGTTAAGCAAGAATCTAATGAAGTAACATTAAAGCTAACAAGAACAAGTCCTTTGGGTATCTGGAAGAATGATGCTATGAGGGAAGCTCAAGAAAGAGATGACGACCTTCGGCACATCATCACATGGAAGAAACGGGGTGACGTAAAACCAATCTGGAGTGAGGTTGCACCCACTGGCGCTGTCACTAAGGCGTACTGGGCTCAATGGGACAGTCTGATACTTCAAAACGGAATACTCTACCGGAAATGGGAGAAGACTAACGGCAGAGAGTTCCACCTTCAGATAATTGTCCCAAGAACGAGAGTACCAGATGTTCTCCGTGAAATACATGATGGCGTATCAGGAGGTCATCTAGGTGTCAAGAGGACGTTAACAAAAGTGCGAGAACGATTCTACTGGTTGCATTGTCGAGATGATGTACAGGATTGGTGCCGCAAATGTACTACTTGCGCTGCTGTAAAAGGACCACAGACCAGGAGCCGTGGGAATCTGCGATTGTATAACGTCGCTGCACCATGGGAACGAATTGCAGTTGACGTAGCGGGGCCATTTCCTGTAACGGAATCGGGAAACAAGTATTTTATGGTCGTCATGGACTACTTCACCAAATGGCCCGAAGTGTTCGCCATACCAAACCAAGAAGCTACAACAGTTGCTTCTAAGTTAGTCGAAGAAGTGATATGTCGCTTTGGCGTGCCTCTAGAAATCCATTCCGATCAGGGCAGGAACTTCGAATCGCAAGTATTCCAGGAAGTGTGCAGAATTTTGGGCATGCATAAGACGAGGACCACCGCGTACCATCCACAGTCTGAGGAATGGTTGAGAGATTTAACCAGACCCTTGAGAGGCATTTGGCGAAATTGGTAGACGACAAACAAAAAGATTGGGACAAGTATATACCACTCTTCCTTCTGTCGTACCGAACCGCCGAGCATGAGAGCATAAAAGCTACCCCGGCGTATGTCAATTACGGTAGAGAATTACGAATACCAGTAGACCTATTGACTGGAGGGGCACCGGAGGGACCAAATACCGTACAAGACTATGTCAGCGATTTAAGTGAAAAAATGCGCTATATACACGCCTTGGTTCGGGAAAATGGGTTACATTCAAGCGAGAACATGAAAACCAGATACGACCGGAAATCGAACACGAGCGGCTTCAAGGAAGGGTCACTGGTGTGGCTGCATAACCCAACCCGCCGGAAAGGGAAATCGCCAAAGCTGCAGACCAAGTGGGACGGTCCATACAAAGTGGTTACCCGACTGAATGATGTGACTTACAGGATTCAAAAGCAACCAAGAGGGACATTCAAAGTGGTACACATAGACCGTCTGGCGCGTTACCATAGCAGTAACAACGATGCTCGGGACGAGCATCTCTAAGAGGGGAGTAGTGTTAAGGACACACAAAGAAACTAGCGCCATCTAGCGGCAACCATTGAAACCACGCAAATACAGAGACCGCATGAAACTCTCTACTCAATACTAGATGGCGTTAGAGGTACTACTGTGGAACTATATAGAAGTATAGTCTCGAAAACCGGGTACATGCGCGAACTTTCCAGAATGGTCTGGGCCTCGCGTCGGCCGATATAAATAGCCGCAGGTAGGCGAGCGAGTTCAGTTCAGTTTGAGCGATCTTCGAGGCGACTTCAAGAGTGAAAACTAGTGATCAAGAGTGGTACCAGTGAAACCTACGACATTGGCTACGACTGAGGACATTGTGAGTGCTTAGTGTTTGAACTTAGTGCTTAGTGTTTGAACCTAGTGCTTTGTGTTGGACCTAGTGCTAGTGAATAAAGTCTTGAAAAGAGTCAGCAGGTCTTTCTCTCCAAATCCTTCGAACCCTAACACGTAACAATATATCTTGCTGCGGTACATATAACTATTACGAACTATTACATTTATTTATAAAATTACATTATATCGCTTATAACTCGCGTCAATATAGCTAAAAGTACTAAATAACCCTTACGAAAACCAACAATTCCAGCAGCAGGTTTATTTCTGTCGACGGAAGCATGCCCACGTGCTGTTCGACGTACTATTTCAACTGCGCTATGAAATTTGTTAACTCTACTCATATGTTGTATAAATAATCTTTCATCATCGTTAAAGGTAACCTTTTTGTGAGTTTCATTTTTATTAATTTTAGATTTTTTTAATAAAGCACCTTTTGTTTGGCTTTGAATTTTACGGTGGATTTCTGTTGAATTATTAATTTTCGAATTGAATGGAAATGTCAAGTTCGAACTACACACGATATAACGCATTTGGATTATTTTGATATTTTTTGCTTACTTTTTTGGTAAAGAAATTTTATTTTATTTTATTGTTCTAATATTACGAGTAGATGTTATAAAATATAATTTGCTATGCCAAGTACTTTTCATTACTTTATATTTTGTACCAAATTCATAATGAAAGTAACGAGCTCGTAGTAGTACCTACCCACCCAACAAAAAACTTTACGTGTACGTTTGTTGCCATTCTGAGCGAATTTCTAATTATGATAATTAATCTTACAGGGAACAAAATGATGATATTTATCCTCTCTTAAGATGAATACTTTGTACAGACGATGTAGAAAAAAAATTTAGAACTTCTGGTAGAAATATTTATTTACAACAAAACTTTAACTCTTGTATTTCTTGATAATATATGTATCAACGTTAAATCGTCAACATAATTATAAATATAAGTAAATTGTATGTAATAAGTCTTTACCTGTAGTATCTACTTTTGAACTAATACGAATAATGACGAAAAACATATACAGATGGTCGCCCGCTCCTAAGGTAGGGAAAATATCTATTTATGTTGTTTTCGAGCTTTTCCGGTCTAATTTAAAACGAAAAAAGTGTGTGTGTGCACACGGGAGAAGTGAAACTTCTGAAAAGCAGCCTGCAAGAGAGTTTTCACCATGAATATAAAATACTGTGTAATGTTTTCTATCTCATTCTCTCCTCTACATTTGTGTTTGTTTGTTTATCGTGACGCAGTTTTGTTTCATCGAGTTTCAAATCACAGCGATTCTAAAAAAGATTTACTTCCTTAGAATCGTCAATAAATAAATCAACTTGCATGATTGATGAATCATTTTCAAGAATCCGTTTCTGTTTGATCAATTCTATGGGAAACATTTAAGGGATTAATGGCATTATGGGTTTCCGAAAAACGTCCTTTGTTCGTTTCGTATCCACAGCTTTAAAATCCCTTCGCTTCTACTCGGAAAAATCTACGGATTTATACGAAGATTATTATGAGAGACAAATCAAAGGAAATTTAAGGGTAAGTTCAGTTTGAGGGTTAAATATCCGCATATACGTGTGGTTTAAGATGGAAATACTCTTTTTCAATAAGTCGCTATTATAAAGTTTTGAACTGAAATATGTGTTTTATTTTCAGGTAATTTGTTATTTTATATTATTGTGTATATTTACCAAAATATACAAAAAAAATCTTTGTTAATGCCATTGAAATATACTAAATAAATGAAATAAATGGCTTTCGATTTTCAATCACTGCACGAAAACTTATATAGTGATCATAAGCGATAAAAAAAGACAAAAAAATTCTTGCACAAGCAAGAGTCGACAAGCAAGAGTCAGTTCGTACAAGGGACAAAAATTCAACGTCTTTTTCACCAACTTCAAAAAAAGGGGGTATTTCTCAATTCGACTATATCCTTATTTATGTATGTTACCTTAGAACTTTTTACTGGGTGGATTGGCTTCGATGATTTTTTTTTATCGACAGGTGGTACTTTTCATATAGTCCCATTTAAATTTAATCGAGATCTGACAACAATGCGTAATTACTTGACTATTTTTTCGTCGACCCACGTTGCATTATACCGCATAACTTTACACTGGGTGTAGCACTTTCGATAATCGATTCTTGTTTTAAATTAAAACTTCCTTGATACCTACTTGTCATGACATTACCATTTAAATTTGATCAATTACTTTTTGAGCAATCTTTATTAACGCGTTTTTACTTGACTATTTTTTCGTCTACCTACATTGTATTATTTGTTGATGTAATTGAAGTCCAATTTATTTTTTCGTTTACGAGCAAACACAATTGTTTTAATTAAATTGAATAGAGATTTCAGAAAAAAATATTATTAAAATGACTTTCTCCTTAATGAAAACAAGGATTTAGAAACTGGGAAACGGAAGACATAAATTTTTATAGTATCGGATAAGATAATAATCGCCCGAATTCAAGGAAAACGAGAACTTTTTATATAAAACAAATAATTCTTAGTGTGTTGCGTAAGTCGCGTTTAAAATTGTGTTGGTTCGATTTGTATTTACAAGTATACCAGATTAAAAATTATTAAGGATATTTTTTTCTAATGTTTACGCGAATTTAACTCATTATAATGATATCACTTTTTTGTAACCATGTCACGGAGTCCTCCCTGACCATGTTTGCTATAATATATCCGAAACGTCGGGTGTTAAAAAATCTTAATAAACTGCGGTAAGATCCAGAATACTAAAAACAAGTTGTTTCATTATAATTATTAGGGATAATACAAAACTAGTCATCAGACCTCGCTTTACTTAAATTAGATCACACGACAAGCACCACCTTAATAATAATCAAAACTGATTCTCTCAGTAAAAATTTATGACACATTAACCTCACTGTCATTATTCTACGGCTTACTGTCAGCCGTAGCATAGACGTCTACCACACTAGAAACATCGGAAGAGCGTTACCGTATAGTGTGGTCACCTTAGTCGCCAATAGGAACACAGCACTGCTTGAAAACAGTTTTATTTAGCTGTAATGTCGAGATACTAGCCCAGTCGCGTTGCTCCATATTTTGAGCAGGAAATTTCCTTTACCTCCCTTAGTTATACTTATAGTAGGGAATATTCCACCAACCGGCATTCGAACAAATTGGTGGATGAAGCGGAGATAGATCCTACGTGAAGGTGGATGGCTATCTCCACCAGCGGAATACGCTTCAGCCTTTAATATCCCACTACTGGGCATAGGCCTCTTTCCCCATGTAGGAAAAGGATCAGAGCTTAATCCACCACGCTGCTCCAATGCGAATTCGCGGATTGTCCACCAGTGGAATGCTACAAGCTAAATCAATCGATTAGAAACAAAATATTTTGACGTACCTGAAACTCCAAACCATGTTTTTCACGACAGTAATCTTTTATTCTGGGATAGCATTTGGCCATTAGTGTGTTCCTCTCCATCGTTGTATCTAGAAAAAAAAATTATAATATATTATTTATATGTATACCAATGATATGCAAATGATATGTATAAACAAATGCCATACACTCAATGGCACCTAGTACGATTTTCGTCAGTGACGGGGGTCCGGAAATATAGAACGCACAAGCAAAGCCCAGATCACCACAAACACCTGTATGGGCCTAAACAAATATTTGTCATATGCGAGAATCGAAGTCGTCATCTCTTATATATAAAAATGAATCGCAAAATGTGTTGCTAAGCGCAAAACTCGAGAACGGTTGGACCGATTTCGCTAATTCTTTTTTTAAAATATTCCTTGAAGTACGAGGATGGTTCTTACGGAGAGAAAAATTCTAAAAAAAAAAAAATTTTAAAATTTTCTGAAAAAGTCTACAAACAACACTTTTCTATACTCCCATACAAAAGATTTGTGATAATACTTAAAAGTCACTGTCAGGCGATACGAAGTTCGCCGGGTCAGCTAGTGTGTCAATAAAATTAATCTTTAAAGTGTCAAAAGTCATTTAATTATAGCTGAAAATGTTATATCACATTAAAAAAAAACAGAAAAAAATAGTATATACACATTTTTTTTGTATGTAGATTGCCGTTGACCTCTTTAATAAATGAAGGGAGTAGTCCCTAAGAGGAATAATTTCCTTAACTGCCTAAACTGAGTACCCACTACACATAAAACGTAATAGATAGCTAATGGGCAGTAATAATATCTTAACGTCAGCCGACTGCCCATTTACTTTTTTATTTATTTTATTTTATTCATTAATACTCTCTTGCATAAATATAGTCAAACACTTTTACATAGTAAAAGGAAACTTTTTTATGTGAGTCTAAAAACTTTATGAACATTTTTTTTTGTCTCTTTCATAAAGTTTTTTGACGTATTATGTAGACATAAGGAGTACATGAAGTATTCAACTAATTATATAATATATATTTACAGGAGATCACAGCTAAATAACACTGCTGCTTTTAAGCAATGCTGCGATCCTGCGGTGAGTAAGGTCCAGAGCTCCTGGGGGGATTAGGGGTAGGAAAGTAACTCCGCATCTACTCTTTTAAAGAAAGAAACTGTGTTTTAATACAAAATTTGTAACTTTTTCCATAAAATTCATGTTTATCATTTATATAATACTAGCTGTACCCGCGACTACGTCCGCGTGGAATTTAACAAAAAATATATAATTGTTATCTGCCACTGAAAGTCCCGTCAAAATCGGTCCAGCCGTTTCAGAGATTAGCCGGAACAAACAGACAGACAGACAGACAAGAATTGTAAAAAATATTATTTTAGTGTATGTACCGTGTATACCATCCATAATATGCATTTAGTTAAAAGCGGTTGTTTTAATATTACAAGCAGACACTCCAATTTTATTTATTTCTCTCTATATTATATGTTAAATTCTCGTGTCACAATATTAGTTACAAGACTCTTTCAAAACAGCTGAACCGATTTTTATGAAATTTTGTGTGCATATCGGGTAGGTCTGACAATCGGCCAATATCTATTTTTCATACCCCTAAGTTATAGGGGAGGGGATTTAGGGACGTTAATAACATATGTGACAAAACAATATTTGTGAGGTTAGCTAGTATATTGATAATAACATAAGCATTAGCTATGCTACTAACTAACTATGCATAAGCCACGGTAACCGCTTACTATCAGACAGGCCGTACGCTTGTTTGACGTACTACGTCGTACGCTGGTATGGCCTACTTTTATAAACAATATAATATCGAAGGAGCTTTTTCTACCAACTTCTAACGATATATAACTTAAAAGGTGAATAAATAAAAATGAGGATGGTTCTACGTTAACAAGGTATATATTATGTTGGTACTAAATGTGGCTCGTTGGTAATCTACGGTCACTTGTCACGCGATTTCTATTATTCACTAAGTAATACACGGAAATTAATATTTTCTT
Source organism: Melitaea cinxia (assembly GCF_905220565.1). Lineage (NCBI taxonomy): Eukaryota > Metazoa > Arthropoda > Insecta > Lepidoptera > Nymphalidae > Melitaea > Melitaea cinxia. The sequence continues at coordinate 2,299,635 of NC_059419.1, read as the reverse complement.
TGGTTTTATTAAATATTACTTCGAAACTATCTGTAATACAAATGTATACATATATGTACTAAAAAATACTAGCATTTTATCACTCTTTATATAAAATTTGTTCTGATAATAAACCTTAAAAAAGTGTGTCATTCAGCTCCGACGCACCACTGGAGTTTGCTCCTTCAGATCGCTGGCACAAAGGCTTACTAGTCTAATAAAAAGATTTATACCATGTCAAATGTGTGTGTGGATCGTCCTGGCAGGCCCGAGGGCCTCTCCGGGTACGGTTATGCCTGCCTACCCGGGCTTTCCATGTTAAATGGTAAATAAACGAATCAAATACCAATAGGGTTTCGATAGATGGCGTTATTAGAAAACGTCGACGTCTATTAGCGTTAGATGGCGTTACGAGCAACGTAACGAGGTCATTTGTTCAGTAGATTTTACTTCTGATATTTTTTTCATATTGATGGCCTCACGAAAACAATACACGTTATTACGGATCATTCAAAAACTACTTGTAGGATCTGGCTCAAATTTGAATAGGACCACACGACAAGCACCGGCAACATAAAATTAAAACAACATAGAATCAAGAAACATAAAATCAGGACATCCAATAAAAAGTTCTCCGAACGATACAATCTGGGTGCCTTCAAGGCCAGAGTGAATAGGCTGTTATTAGGCAGGCATGCTCCACCTTCGACCGCATCGTCACTTAACATCAGGTGAGATTGTGGTCAAATGCCTGCCTATTTGTCATAAAAAAAAGTTACGAGTTTCAACACATACAAAATAGAATAGAATTGAGAACTTCCCCCCTTTTTCAAGTCGGTTTAAAACATGCTTCAGTCTGTTGTATGCCACTGCATAGGCCTCTTTCCCCATATAGGAGAAGGATCAGAGCTTAATCCACCATGCTGTTCCAATGCTGGCTGGCGGATATATTCCCTACTATGAGTAGCAATCGCTATCAGGTGTACATGATAACAACCGGGACTGATGGCTTAACGTGCTCTCCGAGGCACAAACATCCAGACCACGGCATACATCTGTATGGCCAATGCAAATGCTTGTCACGTGCGGGGATCGAACCCGCAACTGCCAGCCCAACAGCCACAAACCAGTGCTGTCACCCTTGCGCCAATGCATCGTCGGCTTAAAATATACATTTGTAACTTGTGTTCTAATGTAGGTGTACAGTGATATGTTTTTTAAATGAGAATATTTCATTAATCCAGTTATAATAATTTTATGGATAGTAAATAGTATGTAGGTTGTTCACAATATCGCGAAATAGTGCAATATCATGCGTCAAATGCAGCTGTAATGCGGATCACCGCAACAACAATGTGTTGCCGTTTGTTATTTTGTTTGCGTGTACCCAATCATCTATACTAATAATAAAGTAGATGAATTTATTTCTATGTTCAAAACCTTTTAAATACAAATGACTTAATAATTTAAGTAATGTATAAAAATAAGAGACCATTTAGGCATAGCTATAATTATATCTTACATACAAAATATCTATATTCTAATATTATTCAAAATATGTATTTTGTGTAAATGAAAACTCTTTTACTTTCCACTTTCATCTACTAAAATAAAAATAATAAAATCACTGCCTTGTCATGACACAATTATTTATTTTTTAAGACACTATCATCAGCTTAATCGCAGTTATTTTTTTTTAAATATCAAATAATCTCCCAAACACGTGATTAGATAGAGATAGATAGATAGAAAAAATGTGATTGGTAAAAGACAAAAGGATTTGATAATTAGCTAGCCATACAAATACTAACCATTTGTAATAGATAGATAAATTCAATGAAAATCAAACAGTTAGTGCACGATAATTGCAAATCGTAATACATCTTGAAAATTTAATTAGCTAATATCTCCATATAAAGAGCTTATGTAAAATTACTTGTAAAAAGGAATTTAAATGAATCGAAATATTTTATAGTTAAAAAATTCGTCTTCAAAAACATTTTCACCTGAGCAAAGATGGCTGACATCCAAACTCATTAAAATATGAAAACTGTTGCCAAGAATATTATAGAGAACTACTCGCCGACCAACAAAGATTTATTCAACAAATTAATTAGATCGTTTTTTAACGAATATAAATAATACTTTTCAACAACTTTACGTTCCCTCTGGTTTCACTCAAACGAAATATATTTCAAGAGCTTAAGGGTGTTGGTGGTAGCAATTTGTAACAATTTGTGTTTAAGGCAAACTGCTTCACAAGTGTAACAATTATTTTTTTAATACATCCAGGTTGACAAACAAAGGAACGTTCTACTTGATAGTAAGCTTGATAGCAGATACCGTAGCTTATGGATGCCAGTAACACTAAAAGCATTGCTAGTGCGTTCCCGACCCTATCTCTGACCTTCCTCGGGTGCTATGGCTAGCACACTCACCACAGAAACACAGCATTACTTGAGGGTAGTGTTGTTTAGCTGTGATCTTCTTTAAGTTGAGGAGATAGAAGATATTTCCTGCTGTGCAAAATTTCAATAATATTTTACTAACTACACCATGTTATTTCACTCTATCACACACTATTAAATATATATCTCACACTATTAAATATACTTAAGCTCGGGTCCTATATGCAAGTAACGACTCAACGTTATTAATACGATACATCTGAAATACTTCAGACTCAACGGCCCCCACTAGGATTTATTCCTGTCTCAGAGGTCCGGAAACACACAATACACAGGCACAAACGCCCAAACAACGACAAACATCTGTATCATCATCATCATCATTACAGCCTATACAGTCCACAGCTGGACATAGGCCTCCACAAGTTTACGCCAAAAATAACGTGAACTGTGTTTTGCCCATATTCACTACGCTGGGCAGGCGGGTTGGTGACCGCAGGGCTGGCTTTGTCGCACCGAAGACGCTGCTGCCCGTCTTCGGCCTGTGTATTTCAAAGCCAGCAGTTGGATAGTTATCCCGCCACCGGTCGGCTTTTTAAGTTCGAAGGTGGTAGCGGAACTGAGTTATACCTTAGTCGCCTCTTACGACACCCACGGGAAGAGAGGGGGTGGCTATATTCTTTAGTACCGTAGCCACACAGTACCCGTAGCCACACAGTGCACGTAACCACACAGTACACATCTGTATAGCTAGTAGAAATGTCTGTCATGTTCAAGGATCGAATCCGTAACCGCCAGCACAACAGCCATACGCCAGTGCTGTGACCGAAGCGCTAACGCGCCGTCAACTTGGTGTGTTAAGGACGGTTAAAATTATTTCATATATTTTCATTTTTAATTATGTCATCTTAATATTCGATAGAATATTTATAAGATTTATGTAAAGGTTACGTTAGGTTAGAGGTCGATAAGGGTGGCCTTATGTAAGCGAGGCCACCCCACCATTATGCCGGGGCCCGGAGGCTTTGTCTGGGCCTACCGCTGAGGCGAGATGGCGAATGCTAGCGCGACCCCATCTCGCCCCACCCAGGCGTATGACTGCTAACACGTGGTGGTTTTTAGTCAGTAGGAGTCTGACATAACCCTCTGGCGCCCCCGCGCTGGCGGGTATCCATGATGGATTTTCCCCACGTAAAAAAAAAGGTTATAGGTCGATAAATTGGACTGCAGCAACATAAATTAACCTTTACGTCCACCTGACATATTAAGACTAAAAAGAAATTTAAGGTATAAACGAACTCTAGCCACACTTTGTCTTCAGTTCTGAACTAGCACAATCTAATTATTAAATCAATGGTGCACTTTTCAAAGAAAATGTAACTCCCTAAATCTACTCCTACTTGTCAAATCGTAAATAGACTTTATATGAGTATGTGAGTTATGAGATTAATTAGGGAAGACTTTATATGAGTAGATTAATTAGGGAAATTTCGAAAAAGAAGGAGTAGAGAGTGTGTAATAAATAATTATGTATTTTTAGTTGATGGATTTCTCCATCTTCTAGAATATTCATGATTTCATGTAATATATTACTAATTTTATACTAAAACATAGTTTATATATTTTTTTCAAAAGAGTAACTGGAATTTCTTGCTGATTTTTCTCTGCAGAATCTACATTTCTAATCGATGGTAGCTTTACTTTCAAAAAGTAATAGTCACTTTAAAATATTAATTTCTAAGATTACGATTCGAAAGTGTTTCGTAGTCTATTTGAATAAAGATGTTTTTGATTTTGATTTTGAGTTATTCTGATTATAAAAATATAGGTTATTTCAAAATAAATTAATAATTAATTTGAAGATAAATAAAGAGGTGGAGTACAAATGTTGTCTTGAACTTACAAGCGTCACTTTTGAAGCCTGATTGACTATATGGTATTTACTACACTTCATTAATCTGGTATTATTACTAATGTTACCTGTAAATGTTGAGCTGGTGAAAATCCTTACGATCTTCGAGCTGACCGGCGGCAGAGACTTCAGCGAACCGCCGAATATCAGGTCGACGGTGTGGTCGTCCATATTGACTGGATTAAATCTGTATGTATATGTACATAATTATTTATGCAGACCCGGCGAAGTTTGTAATTACAAACCGATTGGCTATTGCAATCTCATTAAACGGCAATCAAAGTAAACAATTCTATTAAACAGCACTCGAAGTAAACGAAGGTCAAAGTAAACTGCAGTAAAAAAAGAGTGTGTGTCAGCTCTGATGCACGACTGGAGTTTACTCCTTTAGATCGACTGTCTAAATAGGCACAAAAAAGGCTTATCCCGCTGGAGCGGTCAATTTTTGATATGATATTCAAAAATGTTTAGAATTCCTAATGTGTGGGTAACACAAAAATAAAATCATACATACAAAAAAGGCTTGCTCATTATTTCATCATTTCAGCCTATTGCAGTCCACTACTGGACATAGGCCTCCACAAGCTCGAGCGAAAAATGGCGCGAACTCATGTGTTTTGCCCATAGTCACCACGCTGGGCAGGCGGGTTGGTGACCGCAGAGCTGGCTTTGTCTTTGCTGTTTGTGTTCTAAAAAGGCTTACTAGTCTAAGAAAAATATTAATACCATAGCAAAAGGTAAATAAACAAATCAAATGACGCCATCTATCGATGATACGATTCGACAAGATGGCGTTATTAGAAAACGTCGTAATGCCTTTAGACTTAACGCGATAGATGGCGTTGCGCGATGGAAAAGTGCGATAGAAGTGTAATGACGTCATTCGTTCAGTAGATTTTAATCCTCATATTTTGTATAAACCGGGGGGGAAAATCGGTTCTTAACTCCAAAAATATCAATCGAATAGTCAACGTAAACGGCACTTAAAGTAAACGGAGATCGAAGCAAACGACGGTCAAAGTAAATAGCAGGCAAAGTGAATTGAGTTCAAAGTAAACGGCAGAAAAAATGAACCGCAGTCAAAGTGAATGGCGTACAAAATAAACGGCAGACAAAATAAATGGTATTCAAAATAATTGACAGTCAATATTAACTTCAATCTAAATAAATCGAAGTAAAAAAAAAATATTTAGAAGCACGTAACATGCACCAGGTGTCTTAAGAGGTTTAATCGGCAAAAACATCATAAATAGGTCATTTATAGATTTCATAAAAAAATATGTCGTAATAAACGAAATTAGCCTGTCTAACGATAAATAAACAAGAAATATTTAATAATATTTATCATTAAATAATATTTTACAAAGATAACCGCGATATGTATCGATAGCCGCAACAAAAGCTTAATTAAGTAATACCAACATTACGCAAATAACTCTCGACCAAGAAACAATCCTATTACATTAAAAGCCGGTGTTATCTAGAGACAATGGCCTATCCGGCTTGGTCAACCGAAAATCCTACTCACCCGTAACTAATGTCTACCCGTGACCTCGCTTGTTACAACGATTTTAATAGTCTAATCTATTAGAAAATAGAAATTCTAAAACTATTAGAAAGAGTATCTTTCATAAAAAGTTGGCCCATTGCAAAGCAGTTTTTACTGCACTTCTAGTAACTAAACGTGATAAAAGAAAATACATGTGTTTGCCTCAGCAGATATATCCCCAGACTGAAAAACCAGCAGAGGGAAGTTACTACAAACAGGAAATACAAAGGACTATATCTCCTTTTCACTTCACTTCGTTCCTTTTAACGCGTATCAACGTATTTTTAATGACCCGAATACAAAACATCATCAGGTTGCTGCCGTTACTGCCTATTCTGTTTGTAAGCCAGAACAGTTAAAAAGCTCCTTTTGTGCCAATGATCGTCGTGTATAATCACACAACATCAGATATTTACCACGTTCTATATCTACGCCTGCACACTTCGAAAAAGTGCTAGAGTATTTTCGTCTCAGAAAGTATAGTAGAATCAGAAAGTATAGTAGTCTTCGATGGTCCTATTACAATAAAGCAAGAAAAAATTGTTAATTAGATTTCAGAAATCATATTGCCATAAGAATTCAAGAACTCTTTAAAATTCCAAATACAAATGTCAGATCAAATATCAAAATTACACGTAGGACGGAACAGCGTTACACTTCTAGTAATAAATGATAATGGAAATACTTCAAAACCAGTGCTAAAGTGTTTAAACTATATAGATAAAGTACAACGAATTTATTACACCGTAATCGTACTTATCTGTTCGTGTTTCAAGTACTCGATAAAGTTCTGCATGAAACTGCACTGGTGATAACGTGACGAGGGTAAAATTTTAATTAAATGACGCTCATATTTCAAACTACCTTCAAACTGTTTAACTATGTTTATTATAAAGCTTGTATCAAGTCGAAGTTGGTACATTGAAGAAGTTTTTAAAATATTTGTGTTAAAAAAGTATTTGTGTTAAAAAAGTGTCTTCAAAACAAGAAAGAGATTTTTAATTCGACTGTACTTTTATATTTTTTATCTCATAATCTTTTACTGGATGTATTGATATTGAACAATAATTCTTTGATGAATCTTTTATAATCGAAAGCTGGTGCTTGCTATGTCTGATTGATTGATTGATTGATTGATTGATTCTAAATTGAAGTCAGTTTTGATTTTCGTTTGCAAGCAAAAAAATATTTGCAGTAATATAATCGATACCGAATATACCGAAATGGATTTTTAGCTTTTTCTCTGCCTGTTTACATTTTTTTTATACTATGATAGGCTTGCGTTTGACCACTATTTTACCTGATGATAAGTGAAAATGCGGTCTAAGATGGAGCACGCTTACCTAGAAGTAACCTGTTCACTCGCGACTTAAAGATCCCCGGGTTATAGTTTTCTGGAAACAAAGACGCTGATAGAGATTTTCATTCTTTGGCCGTACAGATCGAGATTGTACTAGTGAATCGCAGGAGGAGGAAGCAGGAGAAATGTCAACTATATAAAGGTGGCGTAACGCAGAGCATCTGGTTGTACGAAGATGGAAGGGAGAAGGGGGAATCAGGTCATGGAGTTCCTGCGCACACTTTCCGAAGTGTATCCGATAAAAAGCCGGCAGGCCGGCCACCCTACGCCGATGACGCAAGCTTTGCAGCTTTGCAGCGACCAGTGCATCATCACCGTTGAGTTTCCTGGCTCGTCTCGCAATTGACTCAAGTAGCTCCAGTTGGTACTTGGCTGAGCCATCCTAAAGACGCGAGCAGTACTCCATGCATGATCGAACTTGGGCTTGATATAAATTTAGAAGCTGTTCCGGAGTGAATTACTGTCTCACCTTCTAGAGGACGCCCGGTTTTTTTGCAGCTATTTGAGCCTTTGCCTTTATGTATAAGCCAAAATCGATGGTCGATGACAAAGTAACACCAAGAAGCTCCAGGTGGCCAGTTATGGACACGGAAATACCATGGAAAGAGGAAGTCAGATGGAAAGGACTCCGCTTTGCCGAAAATAGACACGCCTGGGTCTTAGAGGCGTTAAACTTCACCAGGTTTACATCGGCATCTGTGCCGGATACCACCCCAAATGTATTTAATGAATTTGAAAGAGTCTTGGCATGATTACAGTCCATATTACGCGACTACTAAGGGCCAGTTGTCTCATTAATAAAAAACTAACTTCTATCGCTTCAGCCTGTAATATCCCACTGCTGGGCATAAGCCTCTTTCACCGTGTAAGAGAAAGATCAGAGCTTAATCCAACATGCTGCTCCAATGCGGATTGGATATATTCCCCTCCTATAAGTAACGATCGGTACCAGTTGTACATGATAACAACCGGAACCGACGGTGAAACGTGCTATTCAAGGCTCGGTGGGGAGACCCACAAGGACTACACAAAGAGCCAGACCACGGTAAATATATTTATGGCCAATACAAATGTTTGTCATGTGCGGGGATGGAACTCACAACCGCTAGCGAACAGCCTCAAACCAGTGCGACAAAGCGGTCACACCGTTGCGATAACACGTCGTTCATCACAAAGTTTAAAGTTATACCTACTTTTGTAATGTATTCTATTAATTAACAATAAGTTGAACTCGCTCATAGCTGGTAAAAACATTGCGTAATTCTCTTCTTTTGTAATTATTATCAAAGTCAATTAAGACTGCAAATATAGATTAAGTTTTTAACACACTATAATGGTCCCCACTAATGAGATTCTTTTAAGAAGTAGAGGAATAACAGCATCTATGACTACATATTTTGGCCATGTTTTCACTATTTTTTATTTGTTACGAGTGCTGTAAAAGACTCACTATAGATGGCGCCGCGGTCGCTCAAAACCGCATATAAAATCATCATATCAAAAATTTCGCTCTAGCGGGTACATCGTTCCATAGCTTAATTGGCTAGAGCACCGAAACAGTTAGTCGAAGGTGCAGGTTCAATCCCCGCTGGAACAGTCGAATTTGATATAAAAAAAAATGTTTAGAATTCCCTAATGTGTGAGTAACACAGAAATAAATAATATGAATGCTTTCATTGGCCGCGGTCCACTCAGCGTTATCAGCCTATAATTATCTTCCAAACTGTGGGTAGCCACCCTCTGGGGTCTCAGGAAGCCCTTATTATGGACGCCATTGGTAAAAATAATATAATTTCAGTAAAAAGATGGGCTTGTTTGTTGTTTAAACCTAACGTGGATCGTTGTTTTCGGTTTTACCCTAAGATTTTAAGGAGTCACTAGAACTTTACACCTAAAAATGGGGCTAACGAGTATATACTCGTAAATTGATTAACTGAGGTAGGAAACAGCGGGTATATCCTGCACGAAATCTAAAGCAGCCTGATTGGGGAAGTACCTCGACCTCACAGAAGATCACAGCTAAATAATACTGCTTTTAAGTAGTGTTGTATTCCTGTGGTGAGTAAGGTGACCACAGCTCTTGGGGAAATTGGGTATTGCAGGCATCTATAGGCTACGGTAATCCTTTACCATCAGGTAAGCCGCACGCTTGTTTACCGACCTAGTTGTCAATTTAAAAAAAAAAAGAAAAATACTGGTCTCTTTGAGTCGACAATAATCTGATCTCTAATTACTTATGAAATCAGTTAGGCCTTACGCAATAAATACAAGCATAAAACAACCAGAAAGCGTCAACATATAACGCATTAAAAATCTCAACGTACATCTCGTAACAAAATAAAATTATACATCAGAATAACTTTTTAAGTTTATACTTAAAATACGCATTAATGAAATGGAACGCGAAGTTGCGTAAAAAGAACTGAAAAAAGAAATTTACGGAAAATTATACGGAAGAAATAATTTTTTTTAAACTTATGTTGCGTAAAGATTTTTTACGTTCTCGCATAATACTGTTAAAGTAATTCGTAACAAGTTTTCCCAACCAATGTGTTGAAGCAAAAGCTTTTATTTATTATAATTACTAGCTGAACCCTGCGCGCGTTGCTACGCTTTTTTTGGTCGTACCAACTCAGAAACCTTTGTGGACTCATGCACAACACTTTGCTGAAGATCATGTCACATAATCAAATGCATAGTTTACGATTCTATAAAGGATATACAGACAAACTTTCATTTATATATAGATTATAATGTATTTTATGTTACTATTTACGACATCTGTTTGGTTAAGTTTTGGTTTCTGAGAAATGATGTTTATATACGCCAGATAGGGTTTTTGTCAACGACTAGCCCAATCTCTCGATTTTGCTCGCGACGACGTCTTGGATCATCAAAATCTGTTTAGTCCATTTTGGCTATTACGCAATCATATAAAGAGATAAATAGACAACAAAAACATGGTTTTAGTCGTATTAGCATAATTGCAATAATATTGTTGTTAAATCTATGTATATGATGCTGACACCCCAAATCCCCCTCCCTTATAACTTAGGGGTATGAAAAATAGATGTTGGCCGATTCTCAGACCTACCCGATATGCACACACAATTTAATAAAAATTTAATTCGGAGGAGTATTGTAATTTTCATGTAGTGTGCCTGTTGCGCTGGCGGTTGAGGGTTCGATCCCCGCACATGACAAACATTTGTATTGGCCATACAGGTGTTTGCCGTGGTCTGGGTGTTAATGTAGTCCTTGTGGGTCTCCCCACCGTGCCTCGGAGAGCACGTTAAGCCGTCGGTCTCGGTTGTTATCATCTACGCCTGATAGCGATCGTTACTCATAGTAGGGAATATATCCGCCAACCCGCATTGGAGCAGCGTGGTGGATAAAGCTCTGATCCTTCCCTAACATGGGGAAAGAGGCTTATGCCCAGTAGTGGGATATTACAGGCCGAAGCGAGTATTGTAACTAATATTGTGACACGAAAATTTTATATATTAGATATCGTATGTTAAATCTACTTATGTCGGATTAGACTATAACTTAGAAAATATGACAAAAATACACACATGTATAAACAGATTTATATTTTAATTTCTTTACTTATACGTTACAAAAAGTAGTCAGCGAATCAGTCCGTCAGTACGTTAATCACATGATTTGACAATTTTCTTACTTTCATAGTCATGGGTGCGTCATTTTCTGACGTAATACTAATTATATACACATATCGTACAACTATAGGTATATGTATAAAGTCGAATTAATACCCCTTGAGATTAGAACGTTCAAATAAATGAACTAACTCTATAGAATAACGTATTATTTTCATATCTAATAATTCACCATTAAATAATTTCAAACAATCATTTATCAAAACATACACATAACAACAACACAAAATTAAATATGACTGACAGAATAAATCCATCAATATACATTAATATCTTAAGCATAAAATTGTCCTTGATACAGTGGAAGCAATCTTATAAAAGTTTAATAGGTGAAAGAGACAGAAATATCGAACACCTGGAGTGCGATAAGAACAAAAAAGCACGATAACTTTAAATCTATAAACTACACAAGACGCCTCACCTGCCCTAGTTTGTATCGCCTTAAGCTTCAATCAATACATTGCACCATTCAAAATGTTAAGGTCACAATCGCTTGTTTAAAATGCGAATTAAATTACTAATTCTTGTCACGTTTTTATCTGTGACCGTTCGAGTGTGACAAGAATTTGCGCGTTTTTATTTTTTATTTTTTCGTATGCGTGCAACTAGGTATCTTTATCGAATGGAACTGTGATGCTTTTGAAAAGTGAAGATATTTCAAAATTGTTATTTCGTTGCTAGGCAACGGTTTGATTTTGATCAGATTGTTTGCTGTTTGGTATACATAGCGAGTATATGATTAAGTTGAGTACACATGATGAAAAACCTGTGCATTTTTCTAAAAAATTAAATTAATTACAGAAGATCACAACTTAATAATGCTTCTTTCAAGCAATGTTTTATTCTTGTGGTGAGTAATGTGACCAGTGCTACTGGTGGAATATCCTATATATATATATATATATATATATATATATATATATATATATATATATATATATATATATATATATATATATATCACTATATCACGAAAAAAACATTATATAACTAATAAATAAATACATATACTTTTAATACGGCTATATGTGTTTGAAAATTGTACAAACAATCTTAGTACAATTTTTACATGCATAATCCATAGTTATATAACAATGTATTACCTAATGTAAATACACACTACGTATTCATATATATCCGCCAACCCGCAATTGAGCAGCGTGGTGGTTTATTCTCGATACCTTCTCCTAGATTGAGAAAGAGGCCTACGCCCAGCAGTGGGATTCTACAGGCTGAATTGCGTCCATATATAAAAATTTGTAAAACATAAATATTCATAAATACGTACAACTTAATAAGTAGTTTAAAACGCCTTTGTAGAGTTCAGCTTCAAATTATATTTTTCTTTTGTGTAATTTCAAAAAAAAAGCAATAATGTACACGTTTAATCTTTTACAAACTTTTAATGTACAAAAAATAATACATGAAATTATATAATTGTATGTGCTCGCAAATGAAAAAAACCGACTTCAACTACATCGACAAGTAATATAACGCAGATGAAAAAATAGTCAAATAAATACGCATTATCAGATATAACTCTAAAAGTACTCGTCAGGTCTCAGTCAAATTTAAATTGAACCGCGTGTCAAGTATTAACTTTTGATTAAAAAAAGGATAATCTAAATCGGTACACCCAGCAAAAAGTTATGAAGTAATTACATATAAATACAGCTGAATTGAACACCTTTTTTTGATATATCACTAGGTCGGCAAACAAGCGTACGGCTCACCTGATGGTAAGCGATTACCGTAGCTTATAGACGCCTGCAACACCAGAAGCATCGCAAGCGCGTTGCCGACCCAATCCCCAATCCCTCCCCAGGAGCTCTGGTCACCTTACTCACCAACAGGAACACAATACTGTTTGAAAACAGTATTATTTAGCTGTGATCTTCTGTAAGGTCGAGGTACTTCCCCAGTCGGGCTGCTCCATATTTTGAGCAGGGAATTCCTGCTGTGCCCTACCTCAGTTAAACCTTCCACACCTTCCTATTAAAGTCGATTAAAAATCGTTACTAAATTATGACATATAATATATTAAAATACTGTTCACTAGATTGAATTGAAAAATTGTTACTGATTATCGATGAGTCGTATATGTAATAGTTATGTCTACCATGAAAACAAAAGAACTATTTCATACCTAAATATTTGATGGCGCCCATTTTCATGTCAACCAATCGCACCGACCTGGTGGCATGTTTTCCAAATAATTTACACTGAATTATTTAGGTCATTATAATTATTTCGTAGTTATATCCTAGTGATTTTCTGACAGAGAAAGGGTTTTGTTTATTAATATTAAATAGTGTTATAAGAATTTTTAAATAAATGTTATAAAGAATGAATTTAGAAATTGGGAAAGTCTTGAAACTTAGATAAGTATAAAGTCTAAACAATTATTGTTCATAATCTGCTTGATACGACGACATTGTGCGTAATATTTTAAAGGGTATGTATATATGTTGTAGTAATTGTGACTGAGGTAGGACACAGCAGAAAATATCCTGCCCAAAGTCTGGAGCAGCCTGATCGGGTAAGGTGGGCAACGCGCTTGCGATGATGCTTCCAGTGTTGCAGGCGTCTTTAAGCTATAGTAATCGCTTACAATCAAGTGAGCCGTACGCTTGTTTGTTTACTTAGTTATATAAAAAAAAACGAGTGTGCTTTAGACCACACGACTGAAGCTAAACTTACGAAACCTAACAACTATCTCTTTCTATCTTCACTAAATTATAATCTCCCTCTCAACTTCCGTTTCCCTCGCCCGATCACAATTTTCATAAGGCTCTCGTCACGCATTCACCAGCTTACTCCCCAAGTCAAACGTACGTAAAGAGGTTTTACTTTCTTTTGAGTGAATCTTAGTTTGCATTATAAGAATTGTTAAGTTAGGACAGAAAACTTTGCTTTGTGTAAGGTTTTGTGGGAGTGCAAGTAGTAAGAGCAAAAATAAAGACGAAGAAATGAATCAAATCAATCAATTTTAAGTGCCGAGTTAGTATCTAAAACAAAAGACAAAAAAACATGTAAAAAAATTGGTTAGTAGGGTTAATCAAGACAAACAGTGCTTCAATTTAATATTATTTTGATTAATATAGGTACATAAAATATCAATAAACTGAGAATGAACTTATGCTAAAAGAGACCTCAGGTTAGATGGGCGAGGTATCTCAAGGGTAAGAACATCATAGAGGGAAAACTGAAGTTTTGAACAGTTAAAAATATTTGTTCAAGAGTGCCTTCCTCAAGACCACATTTGCAAAGTGAAGAATCCTTTACTCTAATTTTGTGAAGGAAGACATGGGTGCAAAAATGACCTAACCTTATTTGCCTTTCTATACTTGAAAAACCATGGTTTGACAAGTATGGATCCCTGTACACTACCATAGAGCTTTCCTTTTGTGAGGTCTTACTCAATAATTGTTGCGAGTAGTTACTATAATTTTAAATGTCATAGAATTGACATTTGCTAAGGGCAGATCTGTACACAGCAGTATTGTGTTCCTGTTGATGAGTAAGGTGACCAGAGCTCCTGGGGGGATTGGGGATTGGGTCGGCAACGCGCTTGCGATGCTTCTGGTGTTGCAGGTGTCTATAAGCTATGGTAATCGCTTACCATCAGGTGAGCCGTACGCTTGTTTGCCGACCTAGTGACATAAAAAAAAACACAGAGCTTTATTTCTAATCTGGATGTAATACGTTCTTTTGAGTCTTCCCTCCGTACCTCAGGGACAACAGTTAACGGTGGCTACTCGTGGTGATATCATTTTATATATAGATAGTTTTTTTTTGTGTGATAATATCTGGTCAAAGTTTGTATTAAAGTTACTAAAAAAACTTAATACATATATTCATTAAAAAAAGGTTATAGAGTTTCGAAACTATTTAGGTCAGCTAGTAAAATACAACTAAAAATAAATTTGTCGTTTGAAAATTAATATTTGTGTTCATAACCTTACACCTAGAATCACAGACACAGGCTGGTACCATTTTAATTTAGATTTATATTAAGCGTGAAATTCAAGTAAACTTTCAAAATAGATAAATCGCAATTAAGTTGTTTGTTGTGATTAAATTGGTATTTCTGGTAAGTTTTCTATGATAAATTGTAATATAATACGTTATGAGTTTAACATTTGAGTGTTACTTTTGCAGATTTGAGGTACTCTGACAAGTATTTAATTAAGGAATGTTTTAGACAAGCCTTTCGTGATTTATTTTAATAGCCTAGCAGTAGAATAAATAGTAGAAGATAGTATTGTAATAGAGTAGATATGAAACAACTAGTACCCTGTAGCAGAAAGCAGGGCCACTACCGACTGCGCCAATGCATCGATCGACAATTATGAATAAACTGTATTTAAATAAATACTAATAAGCCAGTACTTTATATATCTATACAGTCAAATAAATTTAAAGTTTACAGAGAAATAAATAACATTTATACAAACACGTATTTTCATAAAATCTAAAAATATTTTAGGTACAAAAGGGGCTGTAAAACGAATTTTAGAATCTGTAACGATAATAAGGGGCATGAAAAGCAATCCATTAGCAACTGTGTATGCAGGCCGCACCTTGCTGGGCGTATTCTTTAGGACATGGTCTAAGATAAAAGTCGAAGCGGGAGCGATTAGCGATTATATTTGCTAGAAAATTACCGTTGTACTCCACAAAGAAATTCTAAAGCAATAACGTTTTTTGTAATTAATACACAACAAAAGTAAAACTAGTGTTGTTTGTTACATCATTATATTGTTATGATTATTATTTAAGCCTTTCTTCTATTAAGAAGTGCCAAAAACTCGAAGTTTATTAGAGAAAGCAATCTGCAAACACTATTTAAAGTAGAAGAGAGTAGAAAGTAAAATATTTCACAAAAATTACAATTTCTTGTTCTATTTCTTCTTCTATTTTATTACTTGCCTATGTAAACTGGTCTGGTTTTTTATATGAGCAAAAGCAATTATACTATTTGAATTAGCTTTCGCTTCAACCTGTAATATTGTACTGCTGGGTATAGGCCTCTTTCCCCATGTAGGAGAAGGATCAGAGCTTAATCCACCACGCTACTCCAATGCGGGTTGGCGGATATATTCCCTACTATGAGTAACGATCGCTATCAGGTGTATATGATAACAACCGGGACCGACGGCTTAACGGGCTCTCCGAGGCACGGTGGGGTGACCCACAAGGACTGCACAAACACCCAGACCACGGCAAATACCTATATGGCCAATACAAATGTTTGTCATGTGCGGGGATCGAACCCACAACCATCAGCGTAACGGGTACAATCCATGGCTGTGACCGTTGTGCCAACGCGGCCTCACAATTTCTTAATTAGTACGATTTATTTTTGTGTTACCCACACAAGTGTCCATGAGCTACGGTAACCGTTTGCTATTAGTTGAATAGAATGCTTGCTTGCCACCAAATATATAAAATGTATTTATAATAATAGTAATTAGATAAATAACATTAAACTAAAACACCTTAATATATACATAATATAATAATTCAAAAATATTATTAAAAGGAGTCCCTTTAGGCAAGGTTCCGAAGATACTGGCAGCGTTCCCCCTTTGAATAGCTAGACTAATTCTTTGTCCGAAGTAGCTGCCAGGTCTTTGATCTCCTGTGACGTCGAATAACCTTTTCGCTATTTCCTTAAAAAGTGTTATAGCACTAGGTCCCAAATGTATTTCATAATAATTTCGACTTCATACCTTTATACATTTCAAATATATCAGATATACAAGACGAAAGACAAAATAAATCTTTGACAATTAACTTTGGTAGCTATTACATACTCGTATATTTTAATGAGACCAAAGAGAGAAATCCCCTAATAATATCACCTAAAGCTAAAGTTTTTTGTACTAGCCGACCTTACGAACTTCGTGGGACTATATTTTTTTAATTTTGAGATATAAATATCGCGGTCATTAATTAAAATAAAATATAGTCTAAATTCAAGGTTTAACTATGTTACATATCTGTGCAAAATTTAATTAAAATCGGTCCAGTAAATTTGGAGATTAGCCCGGACAAACATCGTGACACGTGATTTTTATATATTGTATAAAGATTATATGCATTAAGAAAGCTACAATCACTACATTAAAAAAAAGTATATAATATTCTTTAGGTACTTGAAGCGATAAAATTATTACAGTTTTATAACCCATGCGCTTATAACTCAGACCACACCCCAGCGGAAACGCTTCTATTTTTGTATCGATTCCTACCTGCTATTCCACGATTAGAGTATGCTGCCATAAAGTCTGTTCCGCTGGTTACACCCACAAAACATAACAGTCAAGTAACGTTTTAGTGTTAGATCTAAGTGCCTGTGTTAGGACAGATGTCACATGTTTAGTTACAGATAGTCTACAAAATGACTACAAAGTGACTACAATGTAGTCTATCTGTAACGAGGGTAGACTAATAATAACTAATTTTTAGTGTTCCTTAAAAGGCCTTTAAACTGTTATTTCGTCATTAAACTTTCAAATATTTCTAAAGAGAAAATAATTTATTTTATTTTGTTTTTTACTTTTCAATACTTTTTGCTAACATTGCAAGTTTCATTAAAATGTAAAAATTAAATATATATAAGTAAAAAAAAAAATTGAAGTTATTAATATAAATGAAATAAATATAATTTGTTCGTGCCTTAAAATAACGTATAAACCAACAATTAATATTCATAAAGTTCAATTAATTTTCAATAGCCGATATCGGTTAATATCGTTGATTGTATTATTATGGGTAAAAGTGTAGTTAATTACATATTGTTACGACATTTAATACAAAATAAATACAAATAAGACTTTTAATATTTTAGTTGAGTTAAAGGTTTATGTTCCTTTGTGATCCTTTTACGGCCAACATTACTTCTAAAATTACCCACAAAAAGTAAAGAATTTAGGAAATTAGTTTTATATTTTCAGAATTGCTATTATCTTAGTAATTTATTACAAAGGAACAAACAAACAGATTTTACCGCTTTATTTAATTATTTTTCTTGTATGTATTTTATCCGTCAACCCGCATCGGAGCAGCGTGGTGGATTAAGCCCAATAGTGGGATATTACAGGCAGAAGCAGTATATATTTTATGTTTAGAAAAATACATGTACTTATAAGTAAAATTTCAGTGCCACGATATCGTTAATATCACTAACAATGTCATTACTGTCACGCTTAATGAAAAACGCTCTCAAACGAAATTTAAATTTTTATTTTAGTATACAAGCCAAACAACTTATTTTTTTTATTGGGTCCACAGATTGAATATACAAAGTATATGTGTGTAATAATTTGAAAGGTTTTACAATGTTCATTCTTATTACAGTGAACACAGCGTGCAATTTTGACATGTTCAGCTTTAACTAATCACAGAATGTATAATAATACTGTAACGTATATTTTTATCCTTCGTTCGTTCTCTTAACAATTTTTTCATTATATATTTACCTTTCTGTGATTTTATCCGTCGCGTTAAGAAATAATTAATTTTCTCTTATTTTATGCTCTTTAATTTAATTACATTTACATATATTTATTACATATTTTTTTAACGCGCGACAATACTTTACTTCAGTCTATTTCGGTTCAACCTGTAACAATAGGCTTCTTTCCATACTCCATGTAGGAGTAGAATTGTAGCTTAATCCACCACGCCGCTCCACTGTTGGTTGGCAGATATATTCCTTACTATAAGTAACGATCGCTATCAGGTGTACATGATAACAACCAGAACTGACTGCTTAACGTGCTCTCCGAGGCACGGTGGGGAGACCCACAAGGACAGACCTCTGTGTATTAAAAAATAATTGATTATAAAGTTACACGAAACATTTTAGTGTCACGATATCGCTATCTGTAACAATACCGTTAACGTAGCGCCAAATTAAAAACACTCTCGAACGAAATGTAACATTTTATCACAGCGTACAAAGTAAACAAAATCACTTCTCTACCAGCATCTACGAATACGTATAGAAAAACACATTTATATACGTTTCAATAAATACTTTATTGTCACGATATCATCCACGTCTGTAAAAAACCTCGTTACCGTTACTTCTAATATCAAACAGTCACAAATGAAATTGAACCTTTTATCACAGAGTACAAAGTAAACAAAATCACTTCTCTACCAGCTTTTAACAAATTTGAATTTATAGAAAAATACGTATAAAAGAGATTTTCGGAAATTTTATCAAAGATGCTTTGGCACAATAGTCGCAGCATTGGCTTTTGCGTTGGCAGTCACGGGTTCGATCAGGGATGTTTGCTTGGTCTGGGCATTTGTGCTTGTGTATTGTGTGTATCGGACCCCTAACACATTAGTTAATCGTGGTGGAAGCTGTTGTAAGGGCGTTGTCAAATGGCGTTACTGGCATTTTACTGTCACGATATCGTCAATATCTGTAACAATGTCGGTACCGTCACGGCAAATGAAAAACACTCTCAATAAAATTTTCACATTTTATCAAAGCGCACAAAGTAAACAAAATCACTTATTTCATTTATTACACACTAAAACACAGTGTCGAAATTCCTCCAAGCTATTACGTGTACCGAACACGAAATGGCGTTGTCGGAAAATCGCCTGTAAATCACGTTTACGAGCTTTCTTTATGCACTAATTAGTTAATGCAACTTTTAACGGCTTGAACGTAATGAAAGCTCTTTGATGAATTTTAAAATCATTATAATAACCTTGTTATAGCTTTTAATGTCACACATTCAAGCGCGTTGCTTTTATAAAATAGTTGATCCAGTGAACTTTGTGACATCCTATTGTTATTTTTATAAATTTTCTTTTTTATGAACCTAATTCTGATTTTAGGAATAAAAATAAATAAATAAATACAAACACGCATTAATAATAAAATACCACAAACAATTTCGTAAATGTCTCAACATTTTAAAGTGTAATTAAAAATAAATTAAGAGACAAAGCTTGTTATTCGGTGCAGGATTACATAGATGATAAAGTGTGTGGACTTAGTGACGCTTTATTTCATGCAAGACATAACTAAGTTTCTCTGGGTTTTGTTGCCGATTCTTCTCTGCAGAATTTACATTCCAAATCGGTGGTAGCGTCACTTTTAAAAATAATAATCATTTAAAAATTTTAATTTGTAAAAGGACCTTTTGAAGGTGCTTTTAAATTCTATTTGAATAAAGTTGATTTTGATCGTGACACGATCGTCTACACCTATGATAAACATATAGAAATCATACACATATAAATAAAAAATATTACACCCAGACTCAGGCGAAAATTGAAACCACAACCCGCAGAGAAGAAAGCAGGGTCACTACAAACTGCACCCACGGCCTAGCAAAAAATATCAAGAGTATCAGATATAACCTAAGCTGTATCGTTTTTCATTTATGAATTCATTAGTGAAAGCATTAATTTTAACAAAAAAATTCTTGCAATCAGATTTTTTTTGCGAAAATATTAGCAAATAAATAATTGTGCTTGGTCTCAAAAAAGGTTCCAATAGCACAATACACATCGTTAAGGGTAATTTAAAAAAAGTGCTCATCAGGTCTCATTCAAATTTGGACACAAAAATAGGATCAAATTACAAGCACCTGCTTTCGAATAAAAAAAGATTCAACAAAGTCTGTAAGACCAGTAAAAAGTCAAAGGTTAACACACAAGAAAGAAAGGAAAAACAAAAATTACAATCGAACTGAAAACCTCCTCCGTTTAATGTTAAAAATATATTTAATAGAGAAACTTGGCAAATAATTCATTTGAGTAACAATAATAAAACGAAATCTATATAAAATGTAATTTAAATATTAAAACAATGCATAATGATATACGAGTAGTTATCAAGCGTTACTGACTTAATAAAAGTAATTATTGTGTCGCTTTGATTGAACGGCGCTTAAATGATTTAATAATGACATTATACGGATTCAAAATAATCAATTCATTTACATCCTGCATAAAGCTTTAATTGCGGATGTATTTAGTACAAGTAACGACACAAGTGCTTCTGTTGACTATGGATGCTTGTTACACTTTTAGTGAGTGTTGTAAAGAAGAAGATTTTAAAAACGTGCTCTTTACGTTTATACTACCTTATACTTAGGCTTAATACTGTTATCACAGTTAAATGGGGGTTCAAGAAACTTTATTCTCAGTAATTGTGTTTGCTAGCAAACGAAATAAACCGGCTTCAATTACATCGACAAGTAATACAATGTAAGTAGACGAAATCCTATGTGGCTACGGCATTAAAGAATATAGCCACCTCCTCTCTTCCCGTGGATAACACAGTTCCACTACTACCTTGGAACTTATAAAGCCGACCGATGGCGGGATAACCATCCAACTGTTGGCTTTGAAATAGACAGGCCGAAGACGGGCAGCAGCGTCTTAGGTGCGAAATAGCCAGCCCTGCGGTCACCAACCCGCCTGCCCAGCGTGGTGACTATAGGCAACACACATAAGGACATTCCAATTTTTAGCGCGAATTTGTGGAGGCCTATGTCCAGCAGTGGACTGCAATAGGCTGAAATGATAATGAATGATTAGACGAAAAGAATTAACAAACGCTCTAGTCGCCACTAACGAGTTTTTAAGATTCCTGTTGATTTCTTTGGGATGCTATCATCAGATCCTGGTTTCCTTATCATGGTATCATTACCAGTACCATTGCGATATTTCCTTTCAAACAAAAAAAAAACAACAAAATCGGTTTATAAACGACGAAGTTATCCGCGAACACAAAAAAATATATTGTAGATACGGTTGAATCGAGAAACCTCCTCCTTTTCTGAAGTTGGTTAAAAAGAAAAAAATATTCACTTAAATGAGAACATTCAATTTCAACATTTGTATATTTAACGCAAAAACCTTTTACACAAAGCAGGATTTCTCAAAAGTAGGTTTAATTTTTTTTTCATATGATTAAATTAATATAATATAGATATGAACGTTCGGTAACATTCAATTATTAACCGACTTCAAAAAAAGGAGGAGGTTACTCAATTCGACCGTATATATATATTTTTTTTATGTATGTTCGGAGATAACTTCTTCGTTTATGAACCGATTTTGATAATTCTTTTTTTGTTGGAAAGGAGATATTCATAGTTTGATACCATGATAAGGAAACCAGGATCTAATGATGGGATCCCAGAGAAATCGAGGGAAACTTTAAAAAATCGTAAGGGTGACTAGTAAATTTAATCATGTTTTCATTAAGTACTATAAAGCACTACTATTTAATAAAGGTCTGGAGTTGATCTGATGATGGAGAAGAAAGATAGTCGAGGGAACTCTTCAACGATTTATAGCAATTACCTGCTTTTTGAACTTAATTCGTTTCTATTGATGAGAAATTTGCACATGTATGAGTTATAAGTGCCATTACAGTCTGATGATGGAGACAAAAGTTAGTCGAGGGAACTCTTTAACGATTTATAGCAATTACCTGCTGTTTGAACTTAATTCGTTTCTATTGATGAGAACTTTGCATATATATGAGTTATAAGTGCCATTTCAGTCTGATGATGGAGACGAAAGATAGTCGAGGGTACTCTTTAACCACTTATAGCAATTACCGGCTGTTTGAACTTAATTCGTTTCTATTGATGAGAACTTTGCACCTGTATGAGTTACAAGTGCCATTAAAGTCTAATGATGGAGACGAAAGATATTCGAGGGAACTTTTCAACGATTTATAGCAATTACCCGCTGTGTGATCATCTGTGTCGCAGGACCAGGTTTGATGATGGAGCCCATAAACACTCGAGGGAATTTCTCAACAATTTACAGCAGTTACCTTTTGCTGTTTGACGACCGCTTTGATATAATGGTGCATGTACCGTGTCGGCGGCGCCTAAACACCGACGGTCGCGGGTCCTACTCCCGCCGCTCGGAGTGGATATTTATGTTTATACAAATATTTATTTTCGGTCTAGTTGTTAATCCTTGTGGTTAGTTTAGTATTCAACCTAGTCAATGAAACAAATTATGAAAGAAAACTGAATACAACTTACGAGTAGATACTAGAGTAGTTATTGTTTTACTTGGCACCGACTTCAAAATTATAAAATATTTATTTAATCATTTCTGATTAACTAAATCAAAATACGAATTACTTTGTACTAAGTAAATTTATTTTTCACTTTTTAGTTTCCTTTTTGAAGTCGGTTTTTTTTTTGTTAAAAATTATTTTATTTACAACTAAAATCGTATAGTGGATGTACGCCAAAACAAAGCAACAATCACAAAATACAAAAAATAATATTTTTAAAGAGTGAATACTTTGTACTGTTGTTGACAAACTAGTTTAATAGAAATGCAAAGATTGATTAGGATTGGAAGTTTAGGATTGGAAGTGGTATGAGTTCGTAGAAATTGCATACATTTTATTTATTTATTTTATGATTAGTTGAAAACCATTTTACGTTACTTTACTATTTTTATTATTATAATTTTTATTATTTTGTGTTATTTTTTACATTTGTGTATGTTTAATAGGCTAAGCTGATTTATACTGATTGCCTCCTTGATGTTTTTTGGTAAATTATTGTATGGTTTAGCTCCTTAAAGTATAATACTATTATTTCCGTATTTTTTAGTTCGAGGTTTCGGTATTTCTATATCACTGTCATTTGTTAATTTTGTTCTACGTGCTTGATGTTTTTTTATTAAGCTGTATTTCTGTGGGAATATTTTTGTTTAATAGTTTTCAAACTAATATACAAATTAAGTGTTTGTCAGTTTAACATTCATAATCCTCGTGTCTTTGATGTGTGTTAGATTAATTTTATTTGCTCTAAAGCTTATTGTTTTATGAAAATAAATTATTGTAAAATATTAGAATGTGCTTGTCTTTGTGGGCCATTTCCGTATCAACCCAGGGACGTTACGGGTTGACTACGGAAGGACTCACTTTCTGGTGTGACCTTCCAGGGTCCTTGGCGTGGCGGACACGTGCGGTGCCGTTGTTGCCGGTGATACCACGTGGCAGGATTTTGTGGTTTGGCTGCTAGGACCCCAACATCTACGATAAAGAACTGCTCAAATTTTTTTTACCCCGGCTGACATCGTGATGGAGATGGTGTCGTGGAGTTTGGACAACTGAACTCGAGAGACTGGCAGGTGGATCATCCTGGGATTTTCTGCCGAGCCACGTGTCACGGAGACCCGCTATGATAAGTGACCACAGTTAACCTCCACCCACGTGCCAGAAATAATCCGAACCCTCAGTGTAGTTTAAATTAATATCGGATTAATCAAAAATATATTTCGGTCGCTGTGTATAGTGTAGATTTAAAATAATTTCGGGTTGTGTTAAACTCGTTCGTTTAATCCATAAAAGGAAGATAAAGTTGTTTGTTCATTCAAATTTGTATTAAGCTTAAAATTGTGTTTCCTTGTATTAAATTGCTTTCTAAATTAGTCCAATTTAATTTTGTTCTCCAATCCAATCCGATCGCTAACTTTTTTTTAAAATATATATTTACCTCTCTGTGATTTAGTTCGTCGCGTTAAAAAATAATTAATTTTCTCTTATTCTATGCTCTTTTAATTTAATTACATTTACATATATTTATCTTTTTTTTTACGGGCGTCAAGATCTTCTGTGAGGTCGAAGTACTACCCCAATCGGGCTGCACCATATTTTGATCAGGAAATTTCCTGCTGTGCCCTACCTCAGTTAGGAAACTTGTAAGGAAGGTTCTTATTTTCACTGTATTTTAAATGTGTACCTTATAAATTAGAACTGATTTAACTTTGAACTGATTTTATAAATTGAAGTCGTTTTTTTTTTCGTTAGTGAGCAAACGCAATTATAAGGCAATATAAAAAAAAATCGCCAGTTACCCCGCGACCACCGCGCCGATCGGTCCGCGCGTCTCATCGCAGTCTGACCTGTACAACGGCTCGTTATATTGCTATCGTAACAAACAAATATTATTACGGGTGCTCCTGCCAACAGGAGCACCTTGATTCATCATGGAAAATCCTACTGTAAGTTATGCCAACGTTACCTCTAAAATAGTGTACCCAAAGAAAGACCAAGCTATCGTAATTGATTCTATTGACGGACTAATGCTACGAGATTATTTAGTGTCACTGTCAACTGTCACGAAACCATCGACAATCCGCTTTATTTCCCGAATTGCCAACTCAAGAATATGTGTCTACTTGGATTCTAAAGAAACGGTTAATGAACTTGTTGATGTTACAAAAACAATTAAAGTCAAAGATCATATTTTGGATATTCGACCCTTAATTTCAAGAAATAAACGTATTGTTTTGTCAAATGTGTGCCCCATCATTCCGCACGAAGTTTTAATAGAAAAATTCAATGAAATGAATGTAAAAATTTTGAGTCCAATTACTTTTATGAAAGTTGGAATTTCTGATGTGGGTTTCTCTCACATAATGAGTTTTAGACGTCAGTTATATGTGTCTCCTGAGGACGAAAAAAGACTTCCTGATTCACTTCAAATCCATTATGAAGACACAAACTACTGGATTTATATATCTAATGAATCCATGAAATGTTTTATTTGTAACACTAATGGGCATTTAGCTAAAAATTGTCCCCAAAGTAATCACACTTTAACAGCCACCAAAAATCCTAATAATAACACTAGAAAACGAAATGAAAATCCCATTTATATAGAAGATATTTCAGAACCTCAATCTAAAGAAAATAACTGTTTCTACAAAGGAATTGAACACAATAAGGGTATAAAACGAGTCCACTCAAACACCACTTCGGAACCTTCACAGTCAGATTTGAATCAAATAGACCTTATTATGGAAGATGGTATGTACCATTGACTGACTATACAAATGATACCGATAGCAATTTTTCATTGGAAGAATAAAAAAAACCGGAAAAAAACTCCTTAAAAAGAAAACATTAGACAACAGATCCGAAGAACAAGTATGGATTGATATTAAAAATGAAATCAAGGAACCGAACAACATTCTATTCCCCTTTTTCCACTATCATTGGACCAATTAAGAAGCCTTCTAGACGAAACCCGGAACAAACACAATATACAAGAAGTATTACAAGACTATACGGATAACATAGCAGAATTAATTAACATGTGCCTATTCTTTCACCCTAAGTTTAGTAGAAATTTAAAAAACAGATGTTCAAGGTTTACGAGAAAATTGCAAGAAATTAATTTGAGGAAAGATAAGTGATTTGTAATTTTGATTTTCTAAATAGTTTAATATACTTATTTTTGTAAAACCTAATATTATGAAAATTTTACAGTGGAACGTCAATGGTTTTCAAGCACGATTCGAAAGCATAAAATTAATTTTGAATGATATTGATCCACTATGTTTTTGTGTTCAAGAAACTAACTTCAAAAATAATTATTTTACTCAATTAAAAAAATTTGAATGTTTTAATAAGAATCGCTTACATAGCAGTGTTGCCAGTGGTGGTGTTGCTACTTACGTTAAACCTTACACACTACCTGAATTGATAAATATCAATAGTTCCCTTGAAGTAGTAGCAATAAGAATCAAATTTCCACTGGCAGTAACTATTTGCAATGTATATCTACCTAATAGCTGTTCCTTTAGTGATACTGAAATTAACAATTTGGTTAATCAACTTCCCACGCCTTTTGTTTTATTAGGAGACTTTAATAGTCATCATTTCTACTGGGGTTCAAGTCACTGCGATCAAAGGGGAAAAATAATAGCTGACTGGTTAGATTTAAACGAGAATATAATTTTACTAAACAATAATAAACCTACACATTTTAATTCTAGTAACGGTCACACAAGTCATATTGATTTATCTTTTGCTTCTCGAAATATATCATCATATTTTGATTGGAATGCATTCGACTACCTTTATGACAGCGATTACTTCCCAATATTATTATCTGCAGAAATACAATTTAATCTTAGTACACAAACTGTATCTAAGCATTGGAAATATTCAAATGCTGATTGGTTTAATTTCAGAAATGAAATAGAAAATCAAATTAAACAATCAGAAAAAATAAAATTTAACTCACATATTTGTATAAACGAAGTTATAGATGAATTTACCAAAATAATAATTAACTCAGCTAACAAATATATTCCTAAAACTAGTGGAAAATTGAAAAATAGACAAGTACCATGGTGGAGCGAAGAGTGTTCAAAGTCATTAAAAGAAACGAAAAGAGCATATAGAAAATACGTGAAAATTAAAAAAGAAAACCTAAATAAACAATTTAGACAAGAATTAGTACCAGATGACGAACGTAAGGAAGAATTGTTAAAGATTGAATATCGTAAGTTGAGATCTAGGACTAGAAGAATTTTCAAGGAAAGTAAAAGAGTAAATTGGGAAAGATACATTTCGTCGATTAACAGTCAAACGCCCTTAGGAATTGTATGGCAAAAAATATATTCTATAAACGGAAAAAAAAGAAAAAAAGAAACTATAATTTTAAAAAACAATGAAGGAGAACTTTGTTCTGATCCTAAAATTAACGCTGACTTATTCGCTAGTGGATTTGCAGGAAACTCTAGTTCCAATAACTACAGACAAGAATTTAAACAATATAAAAGAGAAAAAGAAGAAACCCATTCAGGTTTTGATTTACAAGATAATAGTGATCCTATTAACCAAAATATATCGATGGAGGAACTGAACCTCATAATACAAAAATTAGGAAATTCCAGCCCTGGTCCCGATAAAATTTCAAACACTATTATCAAAAATCTTCCAATTTTGGCTCTTGAGCGACTCATCGATATTTATAATTACATGTGGATAAACCAAGTTTTCCCTGACCTGTGGAGGGAGGCAACTGTCATACCTGTCCTAAAACCAGGTAAATTGCCCACTATGACCTCAAGCTACAGACCGATATCACTTACATGTAATCTATGTAAAATTTTAGAAAAAATTGTAAGTAATAGAATCAGATGGTATTTGGAACAAAATCAATATTTATCAACTTCTCAGTTTGGATTTAGACAGTTTAAATCTACATTAGATCATTTAAGCCTTTTAGAAAACGATATTCTCAAGTCATTTACAAATAAGAATAAAGTAGTATTAGTCGCCCTTGATGTAGAAAAAGCATATGAAATGGTGTGGAAACACAGGTTGTATTACT
Organism: Melitaea cinxia; assembly: GCF_905220565.1. Classification (NCBI taxonomy): domain Eukaryota; kingdom Metazoa; phylum Arthropoda; class Insecta; order Lepidoptera; family Nymphalidae; genus Melitaea; species Melitaea cinxia. Next base: position 2,271,591 of record NC_059419.1, on the reverse strand, counting down.
TCTGCAACAGTTTAATCTAAGAGGTAATCTACTGGCCTTTGTTATTAATTTTCTATCAAATAGATCGATAAGGGTTAAAATTGATGGTATTCTTTCAAATCCGTCTCATACTGAGAATGGACTCCCCCAAGGTTCTGTTTTGAGTGTCATTTTATTTTTAATATCAATTAATAGTGTTTTGGAGGTTATAAAACGACCAGTGAAAGGTTACTTGTTTGCAGACGATTTAACAATTTTATGTAGTGGCAATAATCTGAAATTAACTGAAAAAAATTTACAGGACACTTTAGATAAATTAAGCCAATGGAGTAAAGAAACTGGCTTTAAATTTTCTGAAACTAAAACGGAACTCATGATCCTATCAAAAAAGAAAAATAAAGATAAATTGAATGTATTTATAAATAACTGCAAAATAAATGAAGTTAATAAATTAAAAATATTAGGATTGAACTTTGATTCTCGATTGAGTTGGGTTCCACACATAAAAATACTTAAATCTGAATGTTATAATAGGATGAATATTATTAAAATTTTGTCATCAAATACTTGGGGATCCGATAGCAAATGTATTAAAAATACCTACAAAACTTTAATAAGGCAAAAAATTGACTACGGCTCAGTTATATATGACTCAGCTTCGACAAATATATTAAAAACTTTAGAAAGCATTCATAATACGTGTCTAAGATTAAGTTTAGGAGCTTTCAGAACAAGCCCTGTTAACAGCGTTCTTGTTGAGTCAGATGAAATGCCTCTAACGTTAAGAAGGAAGGAACTGTGCCTTAAATATGCAGCAAAACATATAGTTAATAATAAAGTTTCTCTCTTTTCAATCCCTCCCCTATTGTCAGATATAGAATATAATTTACGTCCATCCTTTTCTGTTCCATTAAGATTAAGAGTTAAAAAGTATTTATAAGAAATTAATTTTGATTTTCCACCACTTTTTTCACGCCATTATCCCTCCTCACTTCCACCTTGGAAAAAAATGACATGTAAAATAAATTTAGACATTTCTAACAAATATCCCCGAGAAACTACCCCTAACTATATTTATAGGAACTTGTTTTATGAACTTAAAGAAAAATATTCGGATCATATGATGTATTTTACTGATGGGTCTATTTATAATGGTAGAAGAGGCTGTGCAATTGTATCACAAAATAGCAGTTACAAGTACAGATTACCCGACTATACATCTATATTCACATGCGAAGCTGTTGCTATTTTAAAATGCTTGGAAGTAATTAAGAACAATCCTACGACAGCAAAAAAGTATCTAATTTTTTCTGATTCACTATCATCTTTAACTGCCTTATCGAATACAAAAAATGTAGACCCTTTAATAAACCTAATAAAAGAAAACTTATTAAATCTGATCAATAAGAGCTTTGTTATTGAAATAATTTGGATTCCTAGTCACCAAGGCATACCGGGGAATGAAAAAGCAGACGTGTTAGCTAAAGAAGCTACGAATTTAAATGTGTGTAATTTGATAATTTCTAATATTTCTGATTTAAAAAAATACCTCAAATACAATGTTAAAATACTATGGAACAGCTATTGGGTTAAAAATAATAAGAGTGCGTTGTATGATATAAGAAAATCAATTTTTGAAAAATGTAATTTACAAGTTGACAATAGAAGAGATGAAATAGTTTTAAATAGATTAAGAATAGGTCACTGTAACGTCACACATATACATCTTATCACTAAAACCCCGAAGAATAAATGCTCCAGATGTGATAGTGAGCTGAATATAAAACATTTATTGATTGATTGTCCAATGTTTAACTCAGAAAGAAGTAATGTTAATCTCCCTAAGACATTAAAAGAGTGTCTAACCGATTATAAAAATACTGTAAAATTTTTAAGATTAACTAAGTATTATACGTTAATTTAATACCTGTAAAATACTGTTAATACCTTGTAGTCGTTAATGACCCTAGATGTTTAAAGCGACTTTAAACAAATAAAAAAAAAAATCGCGATTATTTGCGTTCGATTTTCGAAAATAATGCGATAGCTCCAACAGATTGGCGATATTGGCTCGTATTTCTTGTAATCAACTATTAATAGTTATTATTATAGTTCACAGTTAATCAATCAATGTTTAGATATAAACGTGTCTGTAGTCAAATCTGTTAACTGTTATACTACACGATAACTTACAGGTCATTTGTTATTGTCGACAAAATTCGATCACGTTTATTGATAACATATTAAAATTATCAAGTAATCAATAAATTTCGGATATATGGAGATGAACCGTTTTATTGTCACAGTAAAACTTTTATGTAAAATACGCTTTTCCAATTTTGAGGTGATCGCGTAAAAGAGAATTTAGTGGCTGATGTTTGATTGATTCCTGGTTGTTGTCTTTGTATATATTTGCTACTGTCTGTGTTAATGATCGTATGATATATGTAGTACAATTGCTCCAAGTGAACAAAAAAATGGTAGTTGAAATCAATAGATATCATTATAAGAACGTGACAAAAGATCGATACTTGCGGTATAGAAATGTCACCCAGTAGGGTAAGGGACGGATCCCCTGTCAATTTTCCAGAAGCTTCGAAATTTTGATTTTTCCACTTCCTATTGATGTTATAAAAAAATATTTCTTTATAAATTCAACAAGAAACCTTTGACTCATAAAATCTAAATATTGGCGATAGAAAACAACTAACAATAAGTGTTGGTTAAAATATTTATGATGTTATTTGAAAGACGCTTCAACGTAAAAAAAATGTAAAGAACTTGCCCCGTCGGAATACAATAGACCAACCTGCTAAAACGGTAACAAAATACTGCTTAAAGCAAGGTACCTCTACTAGATAAAAGGACTAACTTTTATTCTCCATTAAACTTCCTTTCAAAATATATTAGTAAAAGAAAATTTTCTAAAGCTTATAAAGTAATATTCATACAAAATGTGGACTTACCTATCGGCTTCAACTTTTATTTCGTGTTATTTAGTGTTGAATAGTTATATCGTGTAATTAGTAATCCTCAATTTTCGTCCTTTAGGTAACATTAGTTTGTTCTTAAAACAGAAGATAATCTCGATGAATATAACTTGGATAAGGTACATGAATACACTTATATTATGTAACTAGCTATTCAGCACGGATTCACCCGTTTTAATTTTTAAACAAAACAAAGTGTTAACTAAACTGTTTTCATACTCAAGAATGCATTAAATTTTAATAAAATCCTATCATAGAAACCTATCAAAGAATATATCTATACAAATATTATGACGCTGAAGAGTTTGTTTGTTTGTTTAAACGCGCTAATCTTAGGAACCATTGCTTGGAATTGAAAAATTCATTTTTGTTGGATATCCCATTGAGGGAGTCTATAGCCTATTTTTTTTCTTGAATTTACACGAGTAAAACCGCGTGCACAACTAGTATATAAAAAAATACATACATACACAATTTTTTTAATAATATATATAAAATTGATTTTCTATATACTTGTACATAGTCAAGGTAATTCTAACGTTCACTGGCGCTGAGTGACAAGAGCGTATCGCATTTCAAATTATATGATATACAGCAATAACGTTCAGTCAAGTCGTGAACTATATTTCTTTAATAATTCACAATTATTCAGACACCATGTAAAAGTTATGGCCAGGGCCGGACTAAGCTCGAAGATTCGTTAAGGGGCTTTAGGAACACTATAGTGTACGTAGACGCTTACGATCATTTTAAAAGAGTAATAACACAAATTAGTTTATAATATATTATATATTAATAATTCTTTTACATGCAGTAATAATGATCTGCATTAAGGTTTTAACTGAGATAAGCAGGAGATTTCCTGCTCAAAATACGGAGCAGCCCGACTGGGGTACATCGACCTTACAGAAGATCACAGCTAAATAATACTGTTTTCAAGTAGTATTAAGAAAAAACTAAGAACCTTCTTTAGAAGTTTCCTAACTGGGGTAGGGTATAGCAGGAAATTTTCTGATCAAAATATGGTGCAGCCCGATTACTTCGGCCTCACAGAAGACCAGATACTGTTTTCAAACAGTGCTATGTTCCTGTGGGTGAGTAAGGTGACCAGAGCTCCTGGGGTGCATTGGGGATAGGGTCAGCAACGCGCTTGCGATGCTTCTGGTGTTGCAAGCGTCTATAAGCTACGGTAATCGCTTACCATCAGGTGAACCGTACGCTTGTTTGCCGACCTAGTTATATATAAAAAAGGTAAGGGCTAGTTGGCACATTTGGCTCTGCTCTTGCGCTCTTTCTATTACATCGCTCAGGAACTGTGTTTGCTTGGGACTAAGTCGTACAAGTTCTCGCTTTCACTATTTTCCTACTTTCATTCAGCTTTCTATGTATTTAAATCACACTATTTTACTATACCATACATCTACAGGTTAAATATTGTATTACTGAAACAATCCTCGGCTGCTATTGAGGAAATGGATTGGATTCTAATCTACCATCCTAAGTCAATTTGAATGAATAGTTATATACATAGCAAAGCACTTGCAGGTTCCGTAATATATTTTCATTTCACCAGGCGCGGAATGAATTTTTAAACGAATTTAGCACTTGAGAATTCAAGCGATGGCAGGTCTGATTTTATCCTCAATTTTTTATAAGCTTAATGTTTTCAACGAGTATTTATTAAAATATACATCCTTACTTATGAAATCCTTATCTTCAGGTTGATTTTTTTAAACAGAATATAGTTTTGAAATCAGAAGTTTGTGTGGCTGGAATCAATTTCAAATACTGTGATTAATAAAATTGTATTTGATGACACTTTTTCCGCAGTAGTTGCTGGTTTGTAAATTATTAATATTTGTATAAGCCTACAGATAATAACTGTGATCTGGACGGTTATGTTTGTGTTTTGTTGCAAGATTTATATCCTACTCAGTCAGTCAGTCAGTTCAACTTATAGCAGTCCACTGCTGGACAAAGGTCTCTCCAGGTTCGTGCTAAACCTCCCAGTATTCCACAATCCTCATCCAGCCTCAACCGATAATCTTACACAGATCGTTAGTCCAGCGGGCCTGAGGCCGTCGTACACTACGTTTGTTGTTTGTTTACATATAAGTTATATATTTTTATCCCCTTTAACAATGAGTATTGTAGCACTTTTTCTTTCTTATTACTTGTAGTTTTTTTCGTTATCGTTTCCAAAAAAGCTGCAGTTAAACATTCCTGACGAACTATTCCTGAAAAATGTTTTGCAATTGTAAGCAAAGTTGTATGGATATTGTACAGGAGTCCTTAAACTGTCAAGACAAACTTGAATACAAGGAAGAAACTTCTAACTTCATCCCGTAAAAAGTTTTCTAAAGAATAAAAGTTTACATGAAGATTCTTGAAAATTTTAAATTTGAAATATTTGCATATCATTAGCGTCAGTAGAAATCTATTTTCTTTGTTACTTAAAACTTATTATACAAATCACGCATTTTCTACCCTTATTTGGAGGGTACAATTAATATATGTCAAAATTTGAATAACGAATTAAGATTCTGTTACAGTATTAAGCTCAAGCGTTGACAACAAAGACCATTATGCGCAATTCCGGCTATTCCTGAACTTACGACAGCAAAATAGTAGCAAAAATTGTGCAATATAGTTTATTCTTAATGTACACCGAAATATAGACACATATAAAAAAAGATACAATACAAGATGTACAAAGGCGATCTTTCAGGAAAAGGGATTCTTCCAGATAACCTTTGGGTACTGGACAAGATACAGTAGCAACGGTTAGAGGTGTGCACAAATTAGGGGGAAAGATCGATAATAAATAGATAAAAACTACGATATGATAGACTTACATAATTTAAAAAAAAAAACATAAATAAGTAAATATCTATATAATATATATAAAAGCGAAAGGTCACTCACTCATCATGAAATCTCCGAAACTATAACACCTACAAACTTGAAATTTGGCAAGTAGGCTCCTTATAAGACATAGCCATCCGCTAAGAACGGATTTTATGAAACTCGACCCCTAAAGGGGTAAAACGGGGATGCAAGTTTGGATGAAAGTACTATGTTTTTCAAGTAAGAGACTTGAAATTTAAAATGTACGCTCTGTAGATGGTGAGAAGGTGTCCAAATAATGTACCTTTAGAAATCAACTCCTTTTTGGGGTTAAAATGTGGGATGGTAGTTTGACTCACTCATAACGAAATCTCCAAAACTATAACAACTACAAACTGGAAATTTGGCAGGTAGATTCCTTATAGGGCTTAAACATCCGCTTAGAACAAATTTTACGAAACTCGACCCCTAAAAGGGTAAAACGGGGGTTGCAAGTTTGGATTAAAGTCCTATGTTTTTGAAGTAAGAGACTTGAAATTTAAAATGTACGCTCTGTAGATGGTGAGAAGGTGTCCAAATAATGTACCTTTAGAAATCAACTCCTTTTTGGGGTTAAAGCGTGGGTTGGTAGGTTGACTCACTCATAACGAAATCTCCAAAACTATAAAAGCTACAAACTTGAAATTTGGCAGGTAGTTTCCTTATAGGGCGTAAACATCCGTTAAGAACAAATTTTACGAAACTCGACCCCTAAAGGGGTAAAACGGGGGTTGCAAGTTTGGATGAAAGTCCTATGTTTTTGAAGTAAGAGACTTGAAATTTAAAATGTACGCTCTGTAGATGGTGAGAAGGTGTCCAAATAATGTACCTTTAGAAATCAACTCCCTTTTGGGGTTTAAACGTGGGATGGTAGGTTGACTCACTCATAACGAAATCTCCAAAACTATAACAGCTACAAACTTGAAATTTGGCAGGTAGATTCCTTATAGGGCGTAAACATCCGCTAAGAACAGATTTTACGAAACTCGATCCCTAATGGGGTAAAACGGGGGTTGGAAGTTTGTATGAAAGTCCTAGGTTTTTGAAGTAAGAGACTTGAAATTTAAAATGTATGATGTATAGATGGTGAAGAGGTGCCCAAATAATGCATTGTAATCTATATATATATATAAAAGAGAAAGGTTACTGACTCACTCATCACGAGAACTGAAATACCTCTGGATGGTCCTTCCATCCAGGTTGGACAAAGATGAAATTTGGCAGAGAGGTAGATTACAGTTAGTAGACGTCCGCTAAGAACGGATTTTGCAATATTCCACCGCTAAGGGGGTTTAATTGGGGTTAATAGTTTGTATGAAACATATACAGCAGCTATAAGTTCGCCTGATAGGTTATTTATACTGCAGTCTGGAAATGAAACTAAAAATGTAGTGTATAGAGGTTTTATAAAAATAACTATTAAATTATACTAAATTGTGCCTTTTAAAAAGTTACTCAGTATGATAACATGACTGAAATAAAAAAATAATTTTCGTTATACATCTTAATAGTAATGCATATCTTTATAACCACCCGGACGTAGTCGCGGGCAACAGTTAGTGTATTATAAAACAAAGTCCCCAAAAGTGTATGTGATCGATTCGCTCAAAATCTACTGAACGGATTTTCATGCGGTTTCACCATGTTGTTGTCTAAGTTTTAAGCAAATTTTACTCATTATAATGCAACAACTGTCTCAGATTTTATCGCCTTTTATTCAGTTTTTTAGATACTCGACGTTTCAGATACTTTACAAGTTTACAGCAACCATGGTCACGGGAGGACTGGTCCTCATAAAATCCGAAAAAGTCGTTTAATTATAACTAAAATATTTGTGATTTCCCTAAGCGTTTATAAGCAACTCTTACACTCAGGCATTTAGCTATTTTAGGAATAGATGACCGTGTGTGTATGTTGAAGATGTTTATATGTTTTATATACCTGTTATCTGTATATAGAAACAGAACAAGAACAAAACAGAAAGAAAAAGAATAGAACAGAATAAGAAATGAATAAAACAGAATAGTACAGAATAGAACAGAATAAGTACAGAATAGAACAGAACAGAATAAAATAGAACAGAATAGAAAAGAATAGAACAGACTAGAACAGAAAAGAACAGAATAAAACATAACAGACTAGAACAGAATAGAACAGAACAGAGTAGAACAGAACAGAACAGAATAGAACAGAATAAGAACAGAACAGAGCAGAACCGAGTAGAACATAATAAGAACAGAACAGAATAGAACAGACTACAACAGAATAGAACAGAATAGAATAGAACAGAATAGAACAGAACAGAATAGAACAGAATAGATTAAAACACACTAGAACAGAATGCTGTGTGGCTACGGTGTGCTGTGTGGCTACGGCACTAAAGAATTTAGCCACCCCCTCTCTTCCCGTGGGTGTCGCAAGAGGCGACTAAGGGATAACAAGGTTCCACAACCATCTTGGAACTTAAGAAGCCGACCGATGGCGGGATAACCATCCAACTGCTGGCTTTGAAATACACAGGCCGAAGACGGGCAGCAGCGTCTTCGGTGCGACAAAGCCAGTACTGCGGTCACCAACCCGCCTGCCCAGCGTGGTGACTATGGGCAAAACACATGAGTTCACATTATTTTTGACGAAAACTTGTGGAGGCCTATGTCCAGCAGTGCACTTTATAGGCTGTAATGATGATGAACAGAATAGAATAGAACAGAATAAGAACAGAATAGAATAGAACAGAACAGAACAGAATAGAAAAGAATAGAATAGAACAGAACAGAATAGAATAAAACAGAATAGAAAAGAAAAGAAAATAATAGAACATAACAGACTAGAACAGAACAGAATAGAACAGAACAGAATAGAACAGAACAGAATAGAACAGAATAGAACAGAATTGAACAGAATAGAATAGAACAGAATAGAAAAGAATAGAACAGACTAGAACAGAAAAGAACAGAATAAAACATAACAGACTAGAAGAGAATAGAACAGAACAGAGTAGAACAGAACAGAACAGAATAGAACAGAATAAGAACAGAACAGAGCAGAACAGAGTAGAACATAATAAGAACAGAACAGACTAGAACAGAATAGAACAGAACAGAGTAGAACAGAACAGAATAGAAAAGAATAGAACAGACTAGAACAGAATAGAATAGAACAGACTAGAACAGAATAGAACAGAACAGAGCAGAAAAGAGTAGAACATAATAAGAACAGAACAGAGCAGAACAGAATAGAACAGAATAGAACAGACTAGAACAGAATAGAACAGAATAGAATAGAACAGAATAGAACAGAACAGAATAGAACAGAACAGAATAGAACAGAATAGATTAAAACACACTAGAACAGAATAGAATAGAACAGAATAAGAACAGAATAGAAAAGAATAGAACAAACTAGAACAGAATAGAACAGAATAAGAACAGAACAGAATATAATAGAACAGAACAGAATAGAACAGAACAGAATAGAATAGAACAGAATAGAAAAGAATAGAACAGACTAGAACAGAATAGAATAGAACAGACTAGAACAGAATAGAACAGAACAGAATAGAATAGAACAGAATAGAAAAGGATAGAACAGACTAAAACATAATAGAACAGAACAGAATAGAATAGAATAGAACAGAATAGAACAAAACAGACTAGAACAGAATAGAATAGAACAGAATAAGAACAAAACAGAATAGAACAGAACAGAATCGAATAGAACAGAATAGAACAAAACAGACTAGAACAGAATAGAATAGAACAGAATAAGAATAAAACAGAATAGAACAGAACAGAATCGAATAGAACAGAATAAAATAGAACAGAATAATAAAAGAACAGAATAGAATAGAACAGAATATAATAGAACAGAATAGAATAGAACAGAATAGAATAAGAACAGAACAGAACAGAATAGAACAGAATAAGAACAGAATAGAACAGAACAAAATAGAATAGAACAGAATAGAAAAGAATAGAACAGACTAGAACAGAATAGAACAGAATAGAACAGAACAGAATAGAACAAAACAGACTAGAACAGAATAGAATAGAACAGAATAAGAACAGAATAATCAGAATAGAAAAGAAAAGATCAGAACAGAATAGAATAGAACAGAATTTATTATTACATATTATATACAGATAGCATATATATACATATTCGCTTTTATATATATATAAATGCGAAAGGACACTCATCACGAAATCTCCGAAACTATAACACAAACTTGGAATTTGGCAGGTAGGATTGGGGGTTGGAAGTTTGTATGAATGTCCTATGTTTTTGAAGCGAGAGACTTGAAATTTAAAATATAAGCTCTATAGATGGTGAAAAGGTGTCCAAATAATGTATATTTAGAAATCAACTCCCTTTTGGGGTTAAAACGTGGGATGGTAGGTTGACTCACTCGTCACGAAATCTCCGAAACTATAACAGCTACAAACTTGGTAAGGAGATGTCCAAATAATGCATCGTAATCTATATATATAAAAGAGAAAGGTTACTGACTCACTCATCACGAGAACTCAAAAACCGCTGGATGGTCGATCCATCAAGGATGGACTTCAAATTTGGCAGGGAGGTAGATTATTGTTAGTAGACGTCCACTAAGAGCGGATTTTGCGACATTCCACCACTAATGTGGTAATTGGGATTGATAGTTTGTATGCAACATATGCAGCAGCTATATGTTCGCCTGATAGGTTATTTATACTGCAGCCGGAAAATCAAACTAAAAATGTGGTGTATAGAGAGGTTTTATAAAAACAACTATTAAATTATACTAAATTGTGCCTTTTAAAAAGTTACTCAGTCTGATAAGCATTTCAAGTGACTGAAATAAAAAAGTAATTTGCGTTAAACATCTTAATAGAAACGCATATCTTTATAACCACCCGGACGTAGTCGCGGGCAACAGTTAGTGTATAATAAAACTAGGTCCCCAAATGTGTATGTAATCGATTCCCTCAAAATCTACTGAAAGGATTTTCATGTGGTTACACCAATAGAGAGAGGGCTTCAAGAGGAAGGTTTACGGAGCGGCTAAGCCGATTTTGATGAGAGTTTCACTGAAAGTTTGCCGGGAAATTTTTGTGACACACTGATTTCAACGCGAGCGAAGCCGCGGGCACAGCTAGTTTTAGTATATAATATATAATACACTTATACATACATACACACATACACATACACGTATAAAAAGGTAAAGAGGTAACGAACGCAATCGCGTTATAGTTGCAAACAACAATTTTATAATAAACATAACAATTATATATATTTTAACAATAATATATTACTTTATTTTGTTAAATATACATATATATGTCAGAGATTAAAGAAGAAGGTATACTTTTCGGCTTGAAGGTATATTTCTCTTTCTCATCGTCTCAGAGTACTCACTCAGTCTACTGTGGGCATAAGTGGGTAATGTTGACACAAGTAAACACAATTAATGATATCACCAAATTATTATAACACAGGAATCAGTTAACAGAAAGGTAACGCAGTACGGAAGGCGGGTAGTTATTAGTTAAGGGGGCGAAGACTAACTTCTTAGCATTCGATGGATTCACGGTTCACCGTGCGGGTACCGAGTCCATCGTGTGGCAGAGGGAGTAACTCAGAGCAGTGCCTAGGACTTGCGACCCAGGTGTAGGTTTAAGGAGATCTCCTTTGAGATGCGCATCAACGCTCACCTTCACTGCTCGAGTTATCCGCCATAATATGTAACAATTAATTCGTATGCACAAATTAATTATCGAATGAGTCTAGGTTAAGCTACTAGCAGGATACAACAAATGTATCGTGCCAAGCCAGAGCCAAGACTACTTTAGCCGAGGTGACACCGTTCGTTTTATACACGTCAGAACAATTCGAGTAATATAATAACTGAGGGTAGGTGACTATCGAACGATGTGCTAGGTGGCGCGTCGATCACCCCACTACTCTAACAGCTAATAATTGACAACTGACATTATCTGAATACACCCAAGTCAAACACTTGACGTTCCGTATTCATACTCTGCGACATATATATATTTGTCATTCAATCAAAACCGAATAAAGTTATTATAAAGTAGTTAAATGAATGAAATTAATACATTTTCGAATTAGTCACACACGTTAAAGAACTTCGATAACTCAATACACCAATTGAGTTCGTTACGGTTTGTTAAGATAAAATAAAAGAAGCGGCGAGCGGTCAATTAATCGCCTTCCTTTCTTTCGTGACTTTAGAAATAGTTCTAGACCATTCTCTACGGGCATTCGAAATTAAAATGTTATTAATTGCTGTAATATATTGTTTTATCTTTTTATTGACGCTATCGTTTGTATTAATTAAATTTACTTAGGTTACAAATTATTGAATTTATAATTAAAAAATTATCGATTAATATTCTGTATTTAGTCTAGAAGTCTTTCTTTTATTTAGTTTCACATATGACATTATGTAACATATTACTACTTTTTTTTTTTTACAAGTCATACATCCACGGGCTTATGAACCCATGTCCTTTTTTACTCTAAATACATGCAAATTTTTATTTTTATTTTTTTTTCTATTTCAAGGTAGGTAAAAAACATATTACTACTGGACATAGGCCTTAAACCACCACGCTACTAAACTGCCGTTTAGCGGACATATCCACTCATATATTTTACGATTGCTATCAGCTATTTATGATAACAATATGGACTGAAAGCTTTACGTGCTCTTCGAGGTACGGTGGGTAAATCCGCAAGGGCAGAAAAAATTATTTAATTATAGTGGTGATTTAAGCTTCGATACTTTCCCTAGATAGAGAAAAAGGTCTATGCTCAGCAGTGGGATATTACAGGCGGAACAGTGATCATATTTATTATTAATTTGTAGTTCTTTATTTTTATACGCTGCGTAATTACACGGAGAAAAAACCTTTGCCCAGCAGTGGGACGTTACATACTGAATCGTAATACTTATAATATTTATACAAATATCTGTAAATTACGACTTCCAAAGCTCAATAATTAAGTAATACCCTCGGTGACATTATTCTTTTATTATGTAAAAGGTCACGAAACCTTATCCGCCACACTACGCCACTGAGGTTTTGACGGATACACGTACATGTATACTTTTTCGTAGGTATGATCACGTGTATATTTTCTCATTATAGGTCCCTACATTTAATCTTTTAAATGTCAGCTTTAAAAGGTCACACATACAGCAGCGAGGTCTATATTAAAAAATATATATTTTTTATACAACTAGGTCGGCAAACAAGCGTACGGATCACCTGATGGTAAGGGGTTACCGTAACTTTTAGACGCCTACAACACCAGAAGCATCGCAAGCGCGTTAGTTTCGGCCCTAACCCCAATTCCTCCAGGAGCTCTGGTCATCTTACTCACCACAGGAAAACAACACTGCTTGAAAGCAGTATTATTTAGCTGTGATCTTCTGTAAAGTCGAGGTACTACCCCAGTCGGGCTGCTCCAGGTTTTGAACACGATATTTCCACGATATCAAGGTAGGGCATAGCATGCCCTACCTTGATTAAAGTGTTTTATGTAAGTAATTATTCGTTATATAATACTCATTATCATCATCTCGTTACCTCAGCCTATCGCCGTTCACTGCTGGACGTAGGCATCCACAATTATATTATTTATTATATTCTATTATATTATATATTATATTATTATATTCACTATCTGTGCTCTGTAGTTACACCCGCGTTAATTTGAGAAAAAAGCGTAATAAAAAAATATTATATAGCCTATAGACGCCTTCGGGAAATAGACTATCCAACACAAAAAAAAAATTCTCAATTCGAAGCAATTGTAGAGATCAGCGCGTTTAAACAAACAAATTCTGTAGCTTTATAGATAAATTTATTTAATGCCAACGAAGGATTGATGAACATTCAATTTAGCGATTTACAAAAGCGTTACACAGTAAATTATAATTTTACAGTTTACAGTATAGGTTCTTTATGCGTTAATATTAACAATTATACACTCAATACGTTCGTTAAAAAATAATTTTAAATTTATTAAATGTAGTCTGATACTACCGTATTCGAACTCACGATCCAGACAGAGGTATAACGGTTCAAGTAATTACAATTTCGTTTCGCGGATGTAGAGCACTGTACCATGGCGCTAGTCGTGACGGCTCGTACGCACTGTATCACGATATCGTCGACCTGTATACAGATGTGTCACATACTTTGTTATCATCATTACAGCCTATACAGTCCACTGCTGGACATAGGCCTCCACAAGTTTACGCCAAAAATAACGTGAACTCATGTGTTTTGCCCATAGTCACCACGCTGGGCAGGCGGGTTGGTGACCGCAGTACTGGCTTTGTCGCACCGAAGACGCTGCTGCCCGTCTTCGGCCTGTGTATTTCAAAGCCAGCAGTTGGATGGTTATCCCGCCATCGTTCGGCTTCTTAAGTTCCAAGGTGGTTGTGGAACCTTGTTATCCCTTAGTCGCCTCTTACGACACCCACGGGAAGAGAGGGGGTGGCTAAATTCTTTAGTGCCGTAGTCACACAGCACACACACATACTTTGTTAATTAGTTATTAAATATTAGTAAGCTTCAGTCTGTAACATCCCACTGCTGAGAATAGCCATAGGCCTTTTTCCCCATGTAAGAGATGTGTCGGACCCTAATCCACCACGCCATTCTACTGCAGGTTGGTGGATGTATTTCCTACTATGAGTAATGATCACTATCAGGTGTCTATTATAACAACCGGGACTGCTTAATGTGCGGCGACCACGGTGGGGAGATTCACAACGACAGACAGACCGGAAAGAAATATTGGTACTAATACAAAATCCATTCCGAGTGGGAACAGAACCCGCAATCTCAATTTTGTGAGCGCCCACACGGTGTACGCACCACTTCACCAGAGCGATGTCTATAAATAAATAAATATCTTAAAGACACGGTCGTCTGTTTTTGAGGTAGGCTACTCAATGTTTTTGTTTTAGGTAACATCCGGATTATATAATACTCTTTGCAATAAATGAAGATATAAATAACAAATACATTTACATTTATTACAGTCTAACTAAGGACGGAAATTCAATCCACAGTCTCTAGAGCAGGTCACTGTAAACTGTGCCAACAAGCATGTTGCCATTTCATAAAATGTTTTTATGTATACCCACTTGCGTATAATATACGTTGCTTTTTTATATACCATTAGCTGTTCCCCGCGGTTTCGAAAATATAGCCTATAACCATCCTCGATAAATCTAATAAATCTATCTAACACGAAAAGAATTTTTCAATTCGCAATCAATCACAAAGTAATCACAGTTTCAATCATAGTTACAAGAAAAAGAAAGAAGAATAATAAATAATTTGTTAAGAAGGCAAGTACGCTAGAACTCGCCAATCTTTGTATATATAAAAAGAACAGCTTCGTTTTCTAAATATTACATTTGTAGTAAAAATTAAAATAATTTAAAATTGAAACAATCAGTCAAATAAAGTAAGACAATGTCTGAACTGAGGTAGGGCACAGCAGGAATTTCCTGCTCAAAATATGGAGCAGCCCGACTGGGGTAGTACCTCGACCCTACAGAAGATCACAGCAAAATAATACTGTTTTCAAGCAGTATTGTGTTCCTGTTGGTGAGTAAGGTGACCAGAGCTCCTGGGGGGATTGGGGATTGGGTCGGCAACGCGCTTGTGATGCTTCTGATGTTGCAGGCGTCTGTAAGCTACGGTAATTGCTTACCATCAGGTGAGCCGTACGCTTGTGTGCCGACCTAGTGACATAAAAAAAAAAAAGAATGTCAGGGGTCGTCTATGAGAGATTACTATTAGTGATAAGACCTCCTTTGCACTTTTTTTAAATTACAATATTGTTATTTCCTTATGTGATATCGAATGTGTACTAAGGTGTTAAATAAATAAATCAGTAAGTATACATACCTGAGACATATTTTCCATTTACAACACGACTGAAGTAAAACTGACGAAAAATAACACACTCTCTCTCTCTCTTTCTTTTTTTAATAATTTATATTTCCCTCTCAACTTCTCCTCACTTCACCTGATCACACTTTTCGTAAAGCTCTCATCACGCATTCACCAGCTTACTCAAGCGTACGTAAAAAAGTTTTACTTCAGTAAATGAATAAAGTTATGAATTTGATTACTATTAAAAATATAAAGTTTGCTAGCAATGAAACAATACTGATTTCAATGACATCGATAGTTAATACGATGTTGGTAGTTCGTAAAACAGTCAATTATAATAATAATAATAATAATAAAGCCTTTTATTTCCGAGAACAAAACAGTCGATTAAATACGCATTATTAGGTATAGATCAAAAAGTGGGTACTTCTCAAATCTCGATCAATGGGACCACAACACAAGCACCAATGTTCGATTTTAAAAAAATATTACTATCAATACACTAAATAAAAAGTTATATAAGTTGCACACATAAAAAATACACATTAAATACATTTAATACACATTTTAAGCCAGTGAGAACCTTCTCTTTATTTTAGTCAATTAATAATAATTAATTAAATTAATGCATATAAACGTTATGCAAATGAAACAATGAACAAATTACCCAACAAACACTTCAAAACTTGCTCGGCGCTTGCATCAAAGTCACTATCTTCAAAAAAAAAAAAACTAAGTGTCATTCACCTCCTATCCTCATATCAAGTATCGAATGACAATGGAGAAGCGGATCGGTCTCAAAAGCGTAAAGTTCAATGTCCTAAACAGCTGTAGTCATCCATCAGTTGGTTCACTTCTACGAACATTTGCCGGATCAATGGTTTACATTTCAAATCGGGTATATATCGTGTAAAAATAGTTCTAACACGAAATATAATTGAAAAAAATGTATATTAATTTGTTATTTTTTTTTTAATTTCACATCGAAAAGTATAGTACAATACATATTATTAATGATATCTCAAAATGTACTCGTCAGATCACAATCAAATTTAAATGGGACCACACAACAAGCGACAGCTTTCATATAAAGAAAAGAATAATCAATAGCACCCAGTAAAAACTTATGAGGTAACAACACACATTAAAAAACACAATTTTTTAGGTAAAGTAAACACTAGCTTTACTCTCTGCGAATAATTCGCACTAAATAAGTATAATTATTATCTCTAAACAAAATAACAAAAAAATATTAATACGTGTGTTGATTTGAAATGGAACAAAAAATTTACCGACCGTCAATCATGTTAACATTGTTTTAAATTGAAGCCGACATATATATAATTTTAATAATTAATTAATTTACAAAAACAAAAGAAATGATACATTTTTAAGTTGATGCCGCTAGAGCAAGCAATTATCTATAAAATGATATAAAATTTATGTGGAATGATTGTGAGGTTTTTTTGTAAAAAGGGAAGCAAACATTAACCTGACCGTATTAACATATATGATGATAATACTTCCGTATTATTTTGTACATCCGTTATGAAAATTATTTTACTGTTTCAACTTGAAGCATGATATTTTGGAACCTATTTCTGAGTAGTGTATTTAATTGAGATGTACTAACGACCGACAACGGTCTTAAGAGTATGTAGATCTAATCTAATTACATTTAAGCAACTTGACCATTACATCTATAATATAATACCTAGAGTATAATAATCAAGGACAAATACATACCTATAAAGAATCGTACCTAATGCTGTGGAGTGATTTAAACTAAAAAAAGTCTTCTTCCCGGTGCAGTGCTGTCAAAATTAGCATAATATTATTTATTATTGCGTGCTGTGTGGCTACGGCACTAAAGAATTTAGCCACCCCCTCTCTTCCCGTGGGTGTCGTAAGAGGCGACTAAGGGATAACAAGGTTCCACAACCATCTTGGAACTTAAGAAGCCGACCGATGGCGGGATAACCATCCAACTGCTGGCTTTGAAATACACAGGCCGAAGACGGGCAGCAGCGTCTTTGGTGCGACAAAGCCAGTACTGCGGTCACCAACCCGCCTGCCCAGCGTGGTGACTATGGGCAAAACACACGAGTTCACGTTATTTTTGGCGTAAACTTGTGGAGGCCTATGTCCAGCAGTGGACTGCATAGGCTGTAATGTATGTATTTATTATTATTATGTACTGTGTGGCTACGGTACTAAAGAATAAAGCCACCCCCTCTCTTCCCGTGGGTGTCGTAAGAGGCGACTAAGGAATAACACAGTTCCGCTACCACCTTGGAACTTAAAAACTGCTGGCTCTGAAATACACAGGCCGAAGACGGGCAGCAGCGTCTTCGGTTCAACAAAGCCAGCCCTGCGGTCACCAACCCGCCTGCCCAGCGTGGTGACTATGGGCAAAACACATGAGTTCACGTTATTTTTGGCGTAAACTTGTGGAGACCTATGTCCAGCAGTGGACTGTATAGGTGTGTAATGATATTTATTTAAGATATAACATTAATATTCAAAATATTTTTTTCTTGCAATATTAATAATATTATTAAATGTTAAATAAACTTTAAAATATCACACTCCTACACAAAAGCATATCCTTATAAATACGAATAAAATTAGCACTTTATAATCGCACTGGTTTTGTTAGATTTTTTTTGAAGTAAAATTTCGTTACGCACGCTTGACTTGGGGAGAAGCTGGTGAATACGCGACGAGAGCGTTACGAAAAGTGTGATCGGGCGAGGCGAACAGAGCAAGAGAGAGAGGTACGAGCACACATTTTCTTCCTCTCTTTCTCTCATAGTCAGTTCAGTTTCGTATATCTAAGACACAGTGCAGGCCTAGTGTGCAGAAGTTTTACTTCAGTCGTGTGTTCTCAAGCGCACTCGTTTTTTTTATCTTGCTTTTTAACCGACTTTAAAAAAAGGAGGAGGTCACTCAATTCGACCGTATATATTTTTTTATGTATGTTCGGGGATAACTCCGTCCTCCGATTTTTTAATTTTTTTTTTGTTGGAAAGGAGATATCCTTAGTTTGGTACCATAATAAGGAAACCAAGTTCTGATGATGGGATCCCAGAGAAATCGAGGGAAACTCTCGAAAATCCGCATAACTTTTTACTGGATGTACCGATTTTGATGATTTTTAATTTAATCGGAAGCCGATGTTTACCATGTGGTCATATTTAAATTTCATCGAGATCTGATTACAACTTTTAGAGTAATCTTTGATAATGCGTATTTACTTGACTATTTTTTCGTCTATCTACGTTATATTACTTGTCGATATAATTGAAGTCGGTTTTTCTTCGTTTGCCTGCAAACACAATTATTCTTCTCTGAAAAATTTATATTTGAAAGGCTCATTTTTAAACATAACTTAAATAAAACAAATAATATTATAATTTTAATTTGTAAAATGATGAATGAACTCCTTTTGAAGCCTAGTTGATAAAGTAATTTTTTATTTTGATTATTCGATATACACGTGTTTTTTATCTGTGCTATCTCAATTTCTTAGAGGTTTGAGCAAATATTGTTTCTTGTCATTTAATTTAAATAATTATTGCACACCTTGAGACGATTGAATAACTTGCCCGCAGCGCTATTGTACCTAAATCCGGCTTTGCAAAAGCGACTATCCGTTTTGGTTGCCGAGGTAAAAAAAACATTAAGACATTTACATTACGTTAAAGAATTTAAAATAGATTTCATAGGTAAAAAAGTCGAATCAATACCGTTCAAATTCTGAATAGAAGAACAGTTAAGTTATCAAAAACTGAATTTTAATTATATTTTTTTAAGCGTTGTTATATAATCTTTATGTATCAAATTTAATTCGTTCGATTGGTTTTGAAATATCTTTTGAAAGCATCACTATATCAATTAAAAGCTGTGCTCTATGGATTCACCCGCGTAAATTTGAGGAAAAAAATTGCCTGTAGCTATCCTCGGTAAATGGATCATCCAACACAAAAAAAAAACAATTAATCAGTAATTCCAAGGATTAGCAAAAAAAAAATAACGAACTTTTCAGCTTTATAATATTAGTTTAGACAGCATGTTACTATACAAGCTAATAAAATATAATACCTAATGTCACAGTGACAGAGCTCTTCACAAAGTCTCTATATTTACTTGATTACTTAACAAGATATCGTAATAATAATAATAATAATACGCTTTATTGTTTTTTTTTTTTTATATCACTAGGTCGGCAAACAAGCGTACGGCTCATCTGATGGTAAGAGATTACCGTAGCTTATAGACGCCTGCAACACCAGAAGCATCGCAAGCGCGTTGCCGATCCAATCCCCAATCCCCCCAGGAGCTCTGGTCACCTTACTCACCAACAGGAACACAATACTGCTTGAAAACAGTATTATTTAGCTCTGGTCTTCTGTAAGGTCGAGGTACTCCAGTCGGGCTGCTCCAGATTTTGAGCAGGAAATTTCTGCTGTGCCCTACCTCAGTTTGTACACCAAAAACAGAAATGATACATAGCAAAAAAAGAAAAAATTTAACAATATATTCATTGGGTACAAAGGGCGGCCTTATCGCTAAAAAGCGATCTCTTCCAGGCCAGACCTTACCTACAACCTTAGGGCAGAGGAAATGGTCTAGCGTCAGCATAGTATATATCATTTAAGTATGTAAAGTTTTGTCAATAGTAAAATTAAATATTTGTTGAATCAAGTATTCACCAAAAGTACTTTAGTTCATTGCTGCCACAGATTCGGGAGGAAAAAAATATTAGAAAATTAAATTTGATCGATGAAATAATTAAAATTTAATATTCAAAAGAATCGCTAAAAAATTTAAGAATTACTCTATTGCCTTTGATGCGTTACTCCACCAAAAACGCCAGTCCTACTAAACCTCCAGGTTGATTTTACACACAGATATCATGTTTTATACTATATATGTTAATTTATTGGAACGAAGTTCCTTACGGCAGGCTTGACATTTGCCTGGGCGACCGAACTGAAAAAAATGTGATACTAAAACCGTAAGAAAAATATATAATGGAAGTGACGTAATATCAGTCACACGACTGTATAATATGACGTTTGTAAAATTAAAATATTACTAGTAAACTTTTTTTTAAAATATTTATGTAATGCTATGTATGTTTATACTTTCGACAAAAATAAATAATGACACACGTTTTTTTATTTCACTTAATAGTTTGATTTGTTATTATTATTATTTTGTTTGATTTATATTATTTTACGGTATTTGTTATTTTCTAAAATAATAAATTTCCTAAATACTTTTATGTACTTAATTAAAAACCAATCACCAAAATAAAAAAAAAAAAAAACAAGAACTAGAATATATATATAAAATTCAACATTTTGTTTATAATTTTTTTGCTTCTATACTATCCGAAGGAACTTCGTTCCTACCTGGTGTTCCATGACACCACATATTTTTTTTTATAATATAGCCATCAAGCAGTGCTGTGTTCCTGTCGTAAGTAAGGTGACCAGAGCTCCTAAGGAGGTTCGGGGGATATAGGGAATGCTTCTAGTGTAACATGCGTCTACAGTAACCGCTTAACATCAGGTGAGCCGTACTTTTGTTTTCAGAAGCAATTGTATAAAAAATATATAAGCATAATTATTTTATATGTCTAGTTGGCTTTCCCTCAAACTCAATTAATACTATTGTCGAATGTGTCTGAAAATCTAAGCGAAATTCAACTTCGACGTAAATGGCCTCGAGTTAGGAGGGATTAACAATACGCCAGATAGATTGTAAAGAGCTGAGGTCTATTGTGAGCTTAAATCCTGGTTACTGCTACATTTCTAGGAGCTGAAATTGGTAAAAACGTATTTTGCCCTCGGTAATGAAAACGTTTTAAGTAGTCTCATATTTCAGAAAAAACTTTAAGGCGTTTTCTTTATTGAGCTCAGAAGGAGATGTTTGATGAAAAATCTTCATAGTAACCTGACTGGTACTTTAGGTTTACAGAAGAAGATCACAGTTAAATATACTGCTCTAAATTACTTTTGTGTTTCTAGGTGGATAGCCAAAGCGCCTCCAATAGAAGCTGTGTCGACAGCGGAGTAGAGTTGAAAACGCGCTGGTGATACTACTGGTCAGTATCAGTAAAGCGTCCATAATGTCAACATGCGCGCACTTACTCTCACTTCGCTTATATACTTAATAAAAAAAAATATAAGGCTAAATGTAGGCTAAATGCCTTTTATCACGTGGACCTGAACCTTGCTTACCATGCGAGAGATAAGATAATTGCAATGATATCAATCGAACCAATCTAAAAAGTTCTAATTTTTCTTCTTATTACTCCAGCAGTGAGACACAGGCTATATTTCAGTATATCATCAATTCTACCGAAATATTTTTTTTGCAAATATATAGATTTTTTTTTAATTGTTTTTACTCTGACAGTAAAACACACAACAGAAAAAATATTTAATTCGGTGATGTCATTTAAATGTTATGCATATCCACACATTTCGTAAATTCATTTTTATTAACACGTTGAATGCGAAACCAGGTCTAAACGCCTTGTATACGTCTACGCTTACAGTGCGGCTAAGAAAAGTATAGACTTCCTTGTCGTGCGGAAGGCCTAACTTTAATATACATATACATTGTATATAATTCTCTCCTATTTCTCAATTTATTGTGTTATAATCATGCGAGTTATTTAAAATAACTTCTAAAAGATACAAAGTATCGTTTCCTATCAGCAAAATCCACATTTGAACCGTATTTCCACGTAGATCGACATAATAGGCTTGTAACGACTGCTCAGAAGCTCGTAAAAGCTCACTCGAACAAAGTATGCTGTATTCTACTTCGGATTTAAGCACATGAATCTCTCATTACGTTCGTGCTGTTCGAAAACTTTACATGATATAAATAGGATGGTAACAAAGCGTAGTTTTATTTTTGTAAATTTTATTTTCTAAGGTATAAAATTTTGTTAGTCGTATGATTTTATTTTTGTGTTATACACACATTAGGGAATTCTAAACACTTTTTAATATCATATTAAAAATCTAAGTGCTCTCTTAGGCCGAATATAAAATCATCATATCGAAAATTTCGATCTAACGGGTACATCGTTCCATAGCTTAATTGGCTGGAGCAACCGACGCCGTCAGTCGGAGACGCAGGTTCGATCCCCGCTGGAACGGTCGATTTTTGATATGATACTAAAAAATGTTTAGAATTTTGTTAGTCGCTTTATTTGGTAAAAATTGTGATGTGATGTAATTGTGATGAAATACGTAAAAACTTTAATATTCAATTATATAACATACATTCCTATGTATGTATTTACTATCAATTTTTAAATGTGAATATATATCACAAATCAGGCAAGAGACAAAAAAGAAGGGAGTTTATTCATTAAATGTAGTTTACCAGTACTGGAACATAAGAATAATTATGTTTGCTCGGAAACGAAAAAAAAAACCGACTTAATTTACATCGGCAAGTAATAAAACGTAAGTAGACGAAAAAATAGTCAAGTAAATACGCGCTATCAAAGATTACTCAAAAAGTAGTAATCAGATCAACATTAGCTTTTGATTAAAGTAAGAATCATCAAAATCGATAGCCCCGTTGAAAAGACATGCGGCTTAATACAACGTCGGGTGATGAAAAAGCAGTCAAGTAAATACGCATTATTAGATATAACTCTAAAAGTACTTGTCAGATCCTCTCAGTGCCTCGGAGAACGCGTTAAGCCATCAGACCCCGTTGTTATCATAAAAACCTGATAGCGATCGTTACGCATAGTAGGGAACATATCCGTCAACCCGCAGTAAAGCAGCGTGGTGGATAAAGCTCCAATCCTTTTCCTATATGGAGAAAGAGGCCGAGGCCCTGCAGTGGGATTGTAAAGCTTGCATCGTGAATCGTGATTTAATAAACGTATTATTATTATATCCATTTATTGAAACACAGAATTGATATAAAATGATTATAACGCTACACAAGGCATACTAAACATAGTGTTACAAAACAAAACGTGCGGGAAATATATAAGGTGTTCGACTCCTAACTGCGATCCTTCAAATGGGGGTTCCGTAGATGTAATAGATCACATTCCGGATGGAATAAAATTTTAGACCTTTTTTAAATTTTAATTTGTTCTAGTTTAATAGACTTGTTCCGCATGATACCTTTCAAGGGTGCGTAAGTACGGCTATAATTTACAGTGAAAAACATTCTACGAGAAAAATAATTCGTTTCCATATGCGGTTTTTTAGTTGTATGCGGCAGTTAGTATTAATATTTCATCTTCTGAATGATTATGCAGAAGTATGTTGCTAGAGTAGCTCGTATATTATGACAATGTAAAATTTAAAAAGGGACTAGGATTTTTTTTTTCATGTGGAACATTATCTATAAAACCTACAGAACCCCCCATTTGAAGAATCGCAGTTACAAGTCGAAAATCCTGTATATATAAAATAGAATAACTCGTGCGTCGGGCTTACTATTCGCCAATTGAGAGCATCCAGCCTTGAGGCGATATGGTAATCACTATTAACATCACAAAAGGAACCGCTTAGAGGAGATTCTGAGATGCAGCGCTGTTGCGTAATCACGGAAACGTAACTAACAAGCGTGTTTAACTTGTATGTACATTTACCATCTATATCTTTATAGGAGTATTTATATATGACGGTGATAGATTTGTCCTTTTGTTAACCTACTTCAAAAAGGAGGAGGTTACTCAATTTGACGTCTATGAACCGATTTTAATAATTCTTTTTTTGTTGGAAACAAGACATTCCTGAAACCATGATCTGATGATGGGATCCCAGAGAAATCGAGGGAAACTCGAAAATCCGCATAGCTTTTTACTGGATGTCCCGATTTTGATAATTTTTAATTTAATCGAAAGCCGATGTTTATCATGTGGTCACATTTAAATTTTATCGAGATTTGATTACAACTTTAGGAATAATCTTTGATAATGCGTATTTACTAGACTTATTTTTCGTCTACCTACGTTATATTACTTGACGGTATAATTGACGTCGGTTTTTTTTTTCGTTTGCCTGCAAACACAATTATTATACGTTTGTAAACGTTGAAACTATTGAAAAAGATAAATTCGGACTGTAACATCTCACAGCTAGGCCTTTTTCTTAATATCACACGTAAATAAATAAATCAGTAAATAAATAAGGGATACGAAGGGTCCCAACCATGGAAAATTCCATTATTTATTTAATTTCCAATAAAAATAAAATCTATGAAACCACTAATGGTCGAATCGCGTTTCGAATGCTTTTCAATACAAACATTTAAAGCGAAATAACAGTTTTTTATTGAACTGGAAATGGGTTGCTGTTACTCGTATTCTATAACCGGGTAGAAGTACTGGTGCCGGTTACAATCTATACAAATAAATAAATTGGAGTGTCTGTTTGCAATAAACGCTAATTACATACATTAGTGTTGCCCAAATTCAGTCTTGGTCTTGCAGTCTTGGTCTTGTTCTTGCGTTTTTGCAAGACCAAGACCAAGAACAAGACCGCGTATTTTTAGCAAGACCAAGACCAAGACTGACCGTGCAAGACTTGAGCAAGAACAAGACATAGCCTGCAAGACTCTTGCGTCTTGCAGCTAGGACTTAGCGCTATTTCACTGAGTAGTTAGGTGTAACAGTTCGGTGTATAGGTAGGTACGCTTAGGAATTCTATGAGACGCAAAAAACTGTATCAAAGAATATGAAAAACTGGACCTATGCGCATTACGACTAATACCATAAACATAGCGAATAAAAAAATATCTATTAAAATCAAACTGAGTGCATGCATAGTTATGTTTTAACCATCGGCACTTTGATAATGCGGCATCAAAGGTTTTGTACTTACTTCTCAAAGAAATTTGCCGCTTTTCGGAAGTACATGGTTATGATAAACGCGCCGGCGGCTTCTTTTGAAATCTAAAACAATCGTTGCCGCCACGCCGAAATCATAACATTTGACACTATTTGATTGCCGCCATAGGGCCTAGGTATACTCATGCAAAATAATTTCGAATTTTAAGAGTACCTACAGGTGTTCCAAAGAATAAATAAGTTTCAGAGTGCTTAGAATGAAAATGAATACATTATACTGATCACGCAAGTAGTATTATGATTAGGATAAAATGGTAAGGATAGGTAGTAGATGTCATATTAATTCATTCTAGTAAGTATATATTATAATATTGATTACTTATATGGTTTTAAACTAATTACTTAGGTACTATTATTGTACATTTAGTCATTATATTTCTTAAGTTTTTACAAGAAAAAATAGCAAAAAGTGTTCAAATATCACCCGTTTAATAAATATTGTAGCCACTTTTAAATATACTTGAAACGTGTAAAAAAATTCTACAAAACTAATAAAATAATATAAAAAGCGTAGGTACTTACCTACTAATAAAATAAAAAGCCTGCGATAAGAGTTTTGTATTACTTACCAGCCCGAATCTCTCTGAGAGAGATGATGAGAGTAAGTATTTACTAGCTGTGCCCGCGACTTCGTCCACGAGGAATAGTAACTTTGGAGGTATAGTGACGTTCAGGACTTATTTATTTATTTTAAAACTTCTGTCATCAAACATACAAACGAACTCTGACGAAACGATGTACGCCAAAACATTCACTTATATGTAAAGAATAGTGATTGGCACTAATTCTTTACATATATTTTATTCACGCGTCGCGTCTGTACAAGTAATTAGAAAACATAGAAATAGGTTAAGTGATGAGTCAGCCAGATGGTTACTTTGTATTAATTCTTGGTCAAAAAAATTGATATAAAGTATCATAACCTAATGATAAAGCTGTTGATTTGTGTTGTATTTTATTTTTTATTCAAATAAATGATAAATCGTAAAACTCTTTTATTAAATTTCTTATAAGTTGAGGGTTCAATCTCTTTCTAGACAGATAAGTATTGTTCTTTAAAATACAGTCAAGTTATTGTAATTAATTTGTTTTTTTACATGTTTTAGCAAATGTAAGCTTATAAATCATAAATGTTTATTAAGAAACAGTTACTTCCATGGAAAACGACATATAGGTCAGTTGATTTTTCGAATTTCTTATCAAATCTTCAGTTATTTATTAATCTGCTTGATCTTTACTATGGCTATGTTAATTCAAGCTCACAATGTTCCAATTCTAATACGTTTTTCTAAGATTTAAAGTAAACTTTAATAAATAGTAATAGACTAATAGGTAATTGCAAGACTTGCAAGACTCTTGCTGCAAGACCAAGACCAAGACCAAGACTGGGAGCGCAAGACCAAGACCAAGACCAAGACCAGGTGTATTGGCGCAAGACCAAGACCAAGACTGGCTAAGTCTCGTCTTGTTCTTGCATTTGGGCAACACTAACATACATACACCAAAATAACATTTTTATACTTTTTTTGTTTGTCTGTCTGTTTGTTCGGCTTATCTCTAAAACGGCTTAGCCGATTTTGACGGGACTTTCACTGGCCGATGAAGTAAGGAGTAACTTAGGCAGCTTTTATTTTATAAATTTATTTTTTTATAATTTTGCGAACTGAACAATAAATTTTTTTGTCAAATTTCACGCGGACGAACTCGCGGGCACATCTAGTATCTATATAAATTAAAATTTATTAATTGGCCATTTATTTATCAAACAATTACAATGTTTCTACATACATCACTTTAAGGTACAACATAAGTACATAATAAAATTTTACATTGTATCATTCATCGCCGACAATTGTCAAAATTCAAAAAAAAATTTGAGCATCCAAAAGTGCACGCCTCCATGCCCTTTTTTAATAAAGCTACTTAGTTTAGGAACTAATGATCGACCGCGCAACGATTATAAGTTCGATTAGTTCATTTGGTTCTTGCAGATAATAACAGATGGCTCTGATTCGTTTTTTTATAATGGTACAAACTAAAAATATTTATTGTAAAATATTTAGAAATTTTTAGTCATCATATCCAGTAGGCTTCAAGTCGATAGTCGCCTAACGGAATAAAACAGCTTATTTCATCAACTGTTTGTCGCGTTATTTTGCTATCATTCGTACATCCAAAACGTTGACTTCCAAGATAAATATTTACTTGATCGATTCTTTTTAACCGACTTCAAATAAGAAGGAGGTTAGTCAATTCGACCTGATATATATTTTTTATGTATGTTCGAGGATAACTTCATCGTTTATGAACCGCTTTTGATAATTCTTTTTTGTTGGAAAGGAGATAACCCCAAGGGTGGTAACAAGATAAGTAAACCAGGAACTAATGATGGCATCCTAGAGAAATCGAGGGGAACCCTCGAAAATCGTAGTGGCGACTAGGACGTTTATTAATTTTTTTTGTCTACTTACGTTGTATTACTTGTCGATGTAATTGATCACAATTATTACTATAATAGTATTCTGGAAAGGTTTTGAATGATATTTAATTTATAATTTGATGTGTATTCTGTATGAAAGAGTATGTTTTATAGCATATTAAATCTTTGTTTAATTCATTTCCCCCTTTTCGGAGGCGTGCAATTACATCTTAAACTACGTGTCCCATGTGTCGAAGTTTGTAATATTATTAAATAGGCAAATGTGCTGCTTAGTTCAAAACTCGAAAACGAAAGGATCAATTTGACTAATTTTTTAACACTATAACAACGCATCGATACATCTAATAATATTATCGATTGCCTCTTACATTTAACTGTTTTTAAAGTAAATAATAGTTTTTCACTAATAAGCTCTGTTAACATAGTAATAAATACAAAGAAGAACGGTCTATTTTAGAAAGTTGGTTTTTAACAAATTAAAAAAGGTAGAAGATGTTTCGACCTATCCAATTATTTGGACTTCGCTGAATGTTCCTGCAATTTTGATTCCTCTGGTTTGTATCGATCGTAAATATATCGTAGAATAAGTTTTTCTATACTCCTTTTTCATATTATCTCACCCCTGATCCGATTTTAATAAAGCCCTTGACCGGAAATCGTACGACGCAAATATTTACCGATATACTGAATGTCAACTACAGTGCACTTGTTCTAGGGGATAAACTATAGTTATTGTCGTACCACAATATGAAGTATATGATTTAATTTACAAATAGCTCCATAGTCTAAATAGTCCTGTAATTATTTTCTTTAAGCGTTTAGCATGCTAAGAAGGGGCTTAAGTTGCAATGATTTTATATTGAATTTGTGATAGCATACTGATAGAAAAACATAATTGCCAAATGAACTCTGATGACAATTGACTAGCCCGTTGGCGCAGTTTGTAGTGGCGCTGTTTTCTGCTCCGAGGATCATGGGTTCGATTCCCACCTGTGCCTGGGTGTTATATTTGTATTTATTAATATATATGTATAATTTCTATCTATATTTATCAAAAAAATATTTAACTGTAACAGCTGGCTATTACCTAGAACACAACTATTGAACTCCTTCTGTAGGAACAGAAGACAGATTACTATACCGACCGAATATTGTCAGCTGTCTCGGATTTGAAACTAAAGACAAATTTTGAATAGGCTATACAGATTTTTTCATTATCTGGACGATAACTACGTACCTGTACAAGTCGGCTGTAACTTATAACACAAGCATGATATATATATATATATATCACGGGGAAATGCTGCCAGCATTCTTGGCACAATTCCACGCGGACATGATTTATTATAACTATTTGTAAATATTTAGTTCTTAAGTTGTGAATTGTAAATATGTATAATACTTTGTGTAAATAAAAAAAAAACACAAGCATTTGGTTGCTTACTATATTTACAGATGATTGTGTGTATATTTTACAGATATTTATTTATTAAATATCAACATTTACACGATTAATATATATAGTAGATAACGCCTCTGCAACAATCCATAAGTCGACCTCGTGAATATTAGTGTAATCGATATCAACATTTTGTGGCAAATAAATAACCTTTATCTGTAGATTAATAAAAAGTTTACCACATGACTACAATGATTTATTAAGAAGATAATAACGTATAATACTTACTGATCCAATCGCGTCAACGTGGAATCAATTTTCTCGTCTGATGGTTTAAAAAGGTTAACCAATAGTAAAAAGTGAATAATATTATTAAAGCTAGCCGTTGGCGCAACGGTCACAGCACAGGTTTGTGGCTGTTGCGCTGACGGTTGCGGGTTCGATCCCCGCACATGACAAACATTTGTATTGGCCATGCAGATGTTTTCCGTGATCTGTGTGTTAGTGCAGTCCTTGTCCTTGTCCTCCCCACCATACCTCGGATTAAGCCATTAAGCCGTCAGTCTCGACATTTTTGAATATCATATCAAAAATTGACCGCTCCAGCGGGGTTCGAACCCGCGCCTCCGACATACCGTGTCAGTCTCGGTTGTTATCATGTACACCTAATAGCGATCGTTACTCTTAGTAGGGAATATATCGCCTGTAACATCCCACTAGTGGGCATGGGGTTATTTCTCCATGTAGGAGAAAGATTGTAGGTTAATTTAACACGCTGCTCCACTACGGGTAGGTGAATGATACTTATGAAAACGTAATTAATTTGAATGTCATTGAAATTGCAGAAAAATCATGGAAGTTCCCTGGCTGAAAGTGGAACATACGACGACGTTGAAACGCAGCAGAATCTAAGCGAAAATATAAATTTTGACGGTTTAAACTACGCAGTCTGTTATATAAAGTTATAAGAAAGAAATATGAAAACAATATTTACTATAACAATATATTAAGTACTAGTTTTATTCTGCGCGATTTGCGCTTTTGTTTTTGGTCGTACCAACTCAGAAACCTTTGTGGGCTCATGCACAACACTTTGCTGAAGATCATAACATGATCGAATGCATAGTTTACAGTTCTATAAAGGACATACAGATAAACACTAATTTTTATTTATATATAATATAGATTGCAAATTGAGTTTCGGAATTCTATTTATACCATCAAATATCATTAAAACAATAATGTTAATGATTCTCACCATTTTTTATTCCATTAATGATTGATCATTGAAGTCACATTGTGACATAATTAAATAACCATCAAACATAGACATAAACGTGTTGCACGACAACACACGCACACACGCACACACACCACACATACATACCTACACAGTACACACATACAAATGCCCCTGACATTTCTTTTTAAATAGTGCACGATAAGCAAATACCTGTTTAGGTAACATCAAAGCAAAGAACATTACGGTCCAGCAAGGGTAAGTAACAAAGTAAAAGCAATTAACCTCGTTTGTACATATGAAGCATTGTCTCGCACCTACGTAAAACAATGAAGTGACATCATCGTAGAATAATCGTGATCAGAATCGTTCGTCCTTTGTTTATATAGCGTGTTCTAAGAGAAAACAACTTTTAGCTAAATATACCTTGAAATATTTTGTTTATTAAAATGTCCGATGTACAGGTAAAAAAAGAGATTATTCTTTAGACCACATGACTGAAGTAAAACTTGTGCACAATAGGCCTGCACTGTGTCTTAGATATATGAAGCGTAACTGGCTATGAGAGAAAGAGAGAAAGAAAATGTGTGTTCGCACCTCTCTCTTGCTCCGTTCGCCTCACCTAATCACAATTGTGCGATGAATGCGGGACGAAAATGTCACGAAAAGCGTGATCGGGTGAGGTGAACGAAAGTTGAGAGGGAGATGTAAGTTAGTGAAGATAGAAAGAGAGAGAGAGTTACGTTACGTATACCGATTACTGTAGGGACAACTAAAGATGTTTACTTAGTCGTGTGGTATAAAGCACACTCGTTTTTTTTAACATTATTTTTTTACGGAATTATAACTATTATACTAAATGATTGCGTTTAATCGTAAATAGAAAATGAATCATCTTCAAAAAAGCTAACAAAAAAATGTGAGGTACCTAGTATATAAAAAAGTCGAATAGAGTACCTCCTTTTTTAAAAACATTTAATAAAAATAAAACAGTTAGTAAAAAAAAGTATATAAATGTAGATATTTGTTTGTATAATCCTTTATTATATGCAACAGGCTGTATATAAGTAGATGTGATTATCGGCCTGCAATTTTAAATAGTATTATGTCAGACAGGAAGTTGATGCAGAAGCCATAACTACTTTGCATAGGGATTTAGATTTAGAGATTGTCGAGTTATTAAAACTATTGTCTTTATATCTATAGTTATATTTATTTTATTTCTTACTTGTTTAATTTTTTTTATGGTACTGTTAACAGATAGCTGTTGTATTGCGGTAAACTTTTTTTCGTTTATTTTATATTTGAATTTGATTTCAAAAGAAAAAGATAATAAACTGTATAAATATATAAAGCATTACTTACATATTCTAATATATAAAATTCTCGTGTCGCGGTGTTTGTAGTTAAACTCCTTCGAAACGGCTTGACCGATTCTCATGAAATTTTGTGTACATATCGGGTAGGTTTGAGAATCGAACAACATCTATTTTTCATAGCCCTAAGTTATGGGGGGGTTAAAGTGTTAATAAAATATTATGAAATTTAGTGTGCATATTGGGTAGGTCTGAGAATCGGCCAACATCTATTTTTCATTCCCGTAAGTTACAACGGGGGGAGGGGGATTGATACGGTTAATAAAATATATGGAAAAAAAAACTTTTGCGGGGTCAGCTTATATTATATTTTTATATTACTAGCATATTATTTTGAATAGATTAACAGAAATTTCGTGATGTTGTTCTTTCTCTACATCTCTACCACAAGAATGGTTTGTATCATCGTATCTACAAGCAGATGGTAGAGATGACTTTTGGTAGACAGACAACTTAATATCATAAATATTATGTATATACACAGAATCTTTGTGTCTTTTATAGGCGCTGCCTAACCTTGGCCTTATCTCTACTTAAAATAAATGACAAACTTGACAGGGAGTTGTTTAATGTTTGTAATTGTTTCTTTGTTATGTCTAGGCTTATGTATTGTTTTAGGTTGTAGGCTATAATATGTCACGCTATCTACATAGACTAATAAAATAACTAGAACCGTCTCGTACTTTGGCTTTTGATATAACGGTTCTAAAATTTTCCTGTGTTCAACGATTCGATAAAAATTAAAATTCTCGGAGGAAAATGTTTTTAATAATAGCGTGTTCCCAAAATACAAAAATCTTTGATGGTTTAAGTTTACGGCTCCTTTACGAGGGTAAAGTGTTTTCTGATATTATAATAGGCTATTATATGTGTGGAGAATGAATTTAATATAGGCTTAGGTTATTACGCTAGAAGATGACCCGCGGTGTTTTTATGATTGCTCCTTTTCTATGAATTATAACGTTATTTTTTACCCGATAAAAAAGATTCTTAATTCGACTGTATTTATAATGTGTTATCACATAACTTTATACTAAGTGTAACGCTTTTTATCGTGCTTGTAGTTGAAACACAGTCAAAATAAAGTATATTTATTTTTAATGGAGATTGGGCAACGCAAAGGCTCTCAATTCGATCGTATTTTTTTAAATACGTTACCTCAGGATTTTTAACTAAAGACTGGGTGGGCCAATTTTGATGATTTTTTTAAACGAAAGGAGATCTGACAAATATTTTTCGAGCTATGTATATCTAAAAATGCGTATTTATTTGATTACTTTTTCGTCGACCTACGATGTATTATACCGCATAACTTTTCACTGATGTTTTGTTGATGTTTATCTTGTGGTTCCATTTAAATTTGATCGAGAATTGAAGATTACTTTTTGTGTAATCTTTGATAATGCGTATTTACTCGACTATTTTTTCATCTACATACGTTGTATTACATTTCGATGGAATTGAAATCGGTTTTTTTTTGTTTGCAAGCAAACACAATTTTGTGATCCTGCGATACGTGCTGAGAATGCGTTGTGTCCACAATTATAGTAGGTTTATTAATACACTTTTGATAATACTGCTATCATAAGCTGTACTTACTGCTTACAATGCAGATTCTGCGCTTATATGTCACTTTTAGTGATGCAGAAATATAAGATGCTTGACTCCTAATTGCGTTTCCTCAAATGGTGTACCTGTACGTGTTATGCTACCTATAAGACAAAGTAAAATTTAAAATGTTTTTTTTTTACGCGGAACGTTATATATTATACCACAGAACCCTCCATTTGAAAGAACGCAGTTAAGAGTCGAACACCTTATATAATTATATATGACACATGCCTTATTTTGTTGAAAACACACGAAAACACGTGTAAGAAGTAGTGTCAAAACACTATAAATATTATACGATCGAAATAATTCGATACTTTTCTCTTTAACGACGTGAATTTAATAGAATATGTTATTCATAACTCGTGCACTATAACAATCATGTCATAAAAATCTGCCGCACGTAACCATAAAATACGCCATAGCTTTTATACTACGAGGTTCCAAACATCCTTTGAATGAAAAAATAAAATGATATTAAATACTCGTCATTTTTATAACCACCATGATATACTCCTAAAATGCGTGTTGATATAGTCGAATATAGAATTTGTGTTGATATAGTAATTGAAATAGGATACAGTAGAAAATATATGACTCAATATTTGGAGCAGTCCGACTGGTTATACTTATTTAACTCATAGGTCTCAGCCAAATAAACTGATCTCAAGTAATATTGCGTTCATGTTATGACGGAGGTAGCCAGAGCTGCTGGGGAATCACTGTTTTAAAGCGAGGATAGATTCAAGAACTTGCAATGCTTCTGATGTTGCTGACGTTCATGGGCTACGATAATAAAATATTTTATTAAATAGTATAATTCACAAGACACCTTTCTAATCATTTTAATAATAATAATATATTCTTTATTGTACACCAAAATATAAACAAACAGTAGTAATTACAAAATAAAAGATGTACAAAGGCGATCTTATCGCTGAAGAGCGATTTCTTCCAGATAACCTTTGGGCACAGGACATGATATAGTAGTGACGGATAGGAAGTGTACAATATTCTTAAGGATGAATAAAAATAGTGTATGATAGATTCATTAATTCATACTAATACACATATAAGTACAAATATCCATACATAAATAATCAAAATAGTATTAATATACGTGTATAAATGTAAAATATATATTGATAATATAAAATATGCATGTTAAAATCTGAATATTATTATATGTTAAGGGATTTATTAGTATTTGTATTTTTTACAGCGTAATAATTTTACAAAGAAGTAAGTATAATTTTTCTAATTCTCTATACACTCTATTGCCTTGACTAATTTTTCTACGATTACTAAAGTTATATTTTTTAGTTATTTAGTGATATAAGACAGAATAATTATGTAAATAAAACTTGAATTTATTTAACTTAATATAATTTAAAAAAAATGTCACAAAGGTCAATGACCCACAACTTAACACGTCCATTGAGGTATATTAATTTAACTTAATATATGTTATTACTAGCTTTTACCTGCGGCTTCACTTGCATTAAAGCCATAAGTAGAGAGTATCCTAAGTATCATATGTAACTTCTGATACCTCCAAGAATATGTATACAAAGCAAAGTTTCATGATGATCGGTTAAGTAGTTTTCGTATGAAAGCGTAACAAACAAACTTACATTCACATCACTTTATAATATTAGTAGGTATTACATATTCTAAAATAAATTTTTACTTATCATTATTACTTTTTGCGCATACCATACATAGATTTTAAAAGTAAGCTATATTAGAAAAAAATCAAAGATCAACCGAAATTACTAAGTGTAGCAATTATTTAGGATTTCTGAGATTCACAAGTCTGAAATTTATTTTACCGCACTTTTCCAGATTCAACTTTCGCGTGTTAAACTGCAATATTTAATTGCTCGTAATAAATTCCGCAGACGATAAAGAAAATCGAATCGTACCTAACTGCGAATAATCTATCCATATTTTTGTACAAATTCTCATACACATATTTACCCCATTCTTTAATGTCTAAAACATGTGTAAATTAAGTCGATGACCCGTATATAATATATAATAATAATACATTTTTTTTAATTTAAATATACCCTTTGTTATGGTGGATCAACATTAGCACTGTCGGTTATTGGGGTGGTAAGGGCTTAGGTGGAGGTAGATTGTAAATTTTAGCTTAAATATGATACAGCTATTGTAGCTACCTCGTGCCAATCTTCTGCGAGATTTTGGCACAATAATTGACTACCCCAAAAACTATTAAAAAAAAGTGAGCTTTAGACCACACGACTGAAGTAAAACTTCTTTAGCAATAGGCGTGCACTACAGGCCTGCACTATGTCTTAGATATACGAAACACACTGCGACACTTTTTTGCATCCTACCCTTGGCGGCGGACTTGCTTCTCTTCCTGTGATCCGCCGAGTTGTGATCAAGAAATATCGAAAGTGATACGTCAGGGGATGGAGTACTTCATTCCATTTGCTGATGCATCACTAGATGGCAAGATCCCCAGGTGGTAGAATGCAGAATGTACCGAAGCTGCAGCCCGTTAGGACTCAGCGTTTGCAGCGTGGGCTGAAGCCCGTACCCTTAAATCTCCGGACATCACTACGAGGAAGAGAGCGTTCAACTCTGCTGCCAGGTCCTACAAAAGGGTTCTTAAAAAGGCTCGTTTCAACCGTATTAATCGCATCGGAGCCCAGTTATCTTCCCAACCGCGCGGTAGTAGAGCATTTTGGTCACTCTCTAAGTCAGTTGAAATGAGCTTCTGCCGTCCCGCGCTGCCTCCTCTGCTTAAACCAGATAAATCGCTGGCCTTTACTACGACAGACAAGGCTAACTTTTTAGCGAATCTGTTTGCAGAAAATTCGCTCCTTGATGTGGGTAGTGCCTCACCGCCCAGACATCCACCTTGCGACTCTGTTATGTCAGAACTGCGCATTCGCCAAACTGAGGTTTTGAGAGTACTCCCTAACTTGGATGTGAATAAGGGCCACTAGCCTTACGGGATACCAGCAAGAGTACTTAAACACTGTGCTCCTGAGTTGTCTCCTATTCTCACGCGCTTGTACCGCCTCTCTCTAAAATCCGCTCAAGTTCCTAAAGCATGGAAGATTGCCAACGTACAACCTGTACCTAAAAAAGGTAGTCGTGCCGACCCGGCTAACTATAGACCTATCGCGATCACCTCCATACTCTGTAAAAGTTTGGAGCGTATACTGAATGATAAGCTCCTAGCATACCTCGAGTTGAATGACCTCCTGTCGGACCAGCAATACGTTTTCCGCCGTCACAGGTCCACGGGGGATCTTTTAGTGTACGCCTCGCACATCTGGGGCGAAGCCTTGCACAAGCACGGAGAGGCGCTAGCTGTCTCACTTGATGTATCGAAGGCATTAGACCGGGTCTGGCATGAGAGGCTATTGAGCAAGCTTTCAGCTTACGGAATACCCCCGAGCTTGTGTGACTGGATATCAGATTTCCTGAGTGGGCGATCATTTCGGGTGGTCTTAGATGGCTCCTGGTCTGACTTGATGGCGGTTAATGCCGGTGTCCCTCAGGGATCAGTTCTCTCTGCAACCCTCTTCTTGATTCACATTAATGATCTCCTCAGGCCCGGTATCTTTGGATACGTGGATGACAGCACTGTTATCGAGAGATACGTGTCCGGTCCCCGAGCTGGTGGGGCTGAAACTCATGAGCATAGAGAGGCTCTGGTTGAACGCATGAATTTGGCTTTGAAAGAGGTATCCGATTGGGGTGACGCCAACCTAGTCAAATTTAATGCTTCCAAAACGCAAGCGTGTCTTTTCACTGCTAAACGGAGTCCATTCCCATTAGCTCCGACTTTCCGGGGTGTATCTGTACCGATCACCGATAGTATTGATCTTCTAGGCATAAATATTTCGTCTAATATGAATTTCGGACAATGCATAGAATCCATGGCAAAGATTGCTGGTAAGAAACTTGGTATCCTCAATAAAGTCAGGCAGTACTTCACACCGGAACTGCTTCTTACTCTCTACCAAGCACAAGTTCGATCGTGTATGGAGTACTGCAGCCACTTATGGGATGGCTCTGCCAAGTTCCAGCTCGCTGCTTTGGATTCTGTGGATCGACGCGTCAGAAGACTCATCGGTGACAAATCGCTGGTTCGCTCTAGACTTCAAAGTCTCGAACATCGGCGCAAGGTTGCCTGTTTGTTGGTATTTTATAGGTTATATTTCGGAGAGTGTGCTCTAGAACTATACAATTGGGTTCCACCATCACCTTTCTACCACCGAACCGCAAGGCATCGCATGAATCTGCACCGCTATGTGGTTGAAATCCCACGATCTCGCACTAAACGATTTGCTTCCTCGTTCCTAATACGCACCGCAAAAATTTGGAATACACTTCCGGCTTCCGTTTTTCCAACGAACTACAACTTGGGTATCTTTAAATCAAGAGTGAATACTGCTAGGCTGTATCTTCACTTGCCATCAGGTGAGATCGCAGTCAAGCGCTAGTCTATATATTAAAAAAAAAACGTAACTAGCTATGAGAAAAAGAGAGAAAGAAAATGTGTGCTCGCACCTCTCTCTTGCTCCGTTCGCCTCACCCGAACACACTTTTCGTAACGCTCTCATCACGAATTCACCAGCTTACTCCCCAAGTTTAGCGTGCGTAAAGAAGCTTTACTTCAAAAAAATATGTACAAAATAACAAACAGTTGCATTTTTGATATGTACAACAATGTTAGACAATGAAAAAAACTGTGATTGTATTTATATAAACAAAACCAAGTAAAACAAGAAAAAATCGATCTGCCTGAGTGACCTAATTACATTTGTTTACAATTTTCAACAAATAAAAAAATACACAACAAGTGTAACTCTTTTTTTTCAGTTTTCTCTTCACTCCTCGTCGCACAGTCGGCACTAACACACCTGAAAGTTTGCTCACCTAAATTTAACACAGGTAAGAGCAACGATTCAGGCCCATCAGTGTACCGAACTTCTTCTTTCTTGCTTACTCTTCTATCTTCTTTGGTTTTATGTCTTCTTTCTTAATAAAGCAGCAGTCATAGCACTAGTTATCCCTGGAACTCGCTGCCAGTGACAATAGCTTAGTTGGTTTCATATACGCTTATGGCAAGCATTTATTTTGCGCAATATGTTTGCCCTGGTCTGGGCGTTTGTGCCTGTGTTGTGTTTCTGGACCCCCGAACCAAGAGTAAATCCTGGCGGGAATAGTTGCTACGCGTTTACTTATGATTTTGTTTATTAATTTGCCCATTTCAGACTTAAGGAATTAAGGATTTTTTTTGTAGATATTTACAAAACGGTATTAAGCGTATTACAAAGACTGCTCTGTCCACATGTTTGGTAGATACAGAGCTACATTGTAATATAGTTTCTTCGTATACTTGATGATTCAGAGCTTACGAACAACTTGTACTTGAACAACAGGTACTTGAATTTATCACACAATAAGTTTATACTATAATAGCCAATGACGATGAAGTAAAAAAGTCAAAGGGGGTTCCCCTAAAAATAAAAGGGATACCCAAAAGATGTTTCTAAGAAAACCTTCAATCTTTTATCTTAATTATAAACCACACATGGCAATTAAGATTTAGACTGCGAGGCAAAATAGTTGTAGCAGCAACCGGATGTTACGCTGGCTTTAGCGATTTCGAGCCCCGCTCATGATATTTGTATAGGTCCATTACAGATATTTGTCGTGATCTGGGCGTTTAGTTTGTATTACATGTTCTGGCCATCTGATACAGGATTTCATAACTAGGGAGTGTGAGCCGTTTATTTATTTATTGTTTATTTAAATACTACACGATGGTAATCTCTCCATGATAGTTAATTCGTGATGTCAGATTTAAACTGACTTTGTTTTTTGTTTTTTGATTAAGTTTCACTTACACATACAATTTAGCTATATAATTTGCTCACATAGCAAAATCATACATCACATAATCACATCACAGCAGCCTTTCGCAGTCCATTACTGGACACAGGCATCCACAAGTTCACGCCAAAAATGGCGTGAATTCATGTGTTTGGCCTATAGTCACCACGCTGGGCAGGCGGGTTGGTGACTGCAGGGCTGGCTTTGTCGCACCGAAGACGCTGCTGCCCGTATTCGGCCTGTGTATTTCAAAGCCAGCAGTTGGATGGTTATCCCGTCATCGCTCGGCTTTTTAAGTTCCAGGGTAGTAGTGGAACTGTGTTATCCCTTAGTCGCCTCTTACGACACCCACGGGAAGAGAGGGGGTGGCTATATTCTTTGATGCCGTAACCAACCAGCATAATAATATATAAAATAATACGCTTCGAAAACTCTTTTGTAAGGTTTTAATTACATATTATATTTAAAGGCTTCTTTGAATTTTTTTCTTGCTCTCTATCTATCTTCCTATATTATAAAATATATAATTTTATATAACTCGTGATTCATAGAATAGCAGTATAGGATTATAGTTTATCCTCTTAGTGATTTACTGTGAAACCTTACAGCTATTAGCAAGCGAATTAACGCCTATAGAAAAATATCGTATACGTTCAAACATACTTATAAAGTATTTATAATATATTAATATTATAATACCAAGTAATATTATAAATGTGAAAGTTGTGCGTATGGAGG
This sequence comes from Melitaea cinxia, assembly GCF_905220565.1. Classification (NCBI taxonomy): domain Eukaryota; kingdom Metazoa; phylum Arthropoda; class Insecta; order Lepidoptera; family Nymphalidae; genus Melitaea; species Melitaea cinxia. The sequence continues at coordinate 2,231,207 of NC_059419.1, read as the reverse complement.
AATGGGTGCTCACATGGAGGGAATAGATGTATGAGCTGATGGTAATCAGCAATCGAAAATTACGCAAGTAAAACAGTAAGACATAACTAATCGTAAACTTATTGCCGACTCTTCCTTTAACCCTCCTTAGGAGCTCTGACTACATTACACGCCACAGACACAAAATACTACTTGAAAGAATTATTATTTAGCTGTGGTCTTCTGTAAGCTTGAGGTATTTCTCCAGTCGAGCTGTTCCAGGTTTTCATTAGAATATTTCCTACTGTCCGTCCTTTAAAAAACTTCACTTATCGATCGATAATGATTTTCAAAGTATCATCCCATTTAAGAAGCAATGGAAATTTACAATAACGGTTCGTAATTTTTAAAATTGTTCTTGTAGTGAAAATAGCTGTCGATATTTGCTACAAAGTCGCAAAGTTTCATTAATATACTGACATAAGTTGAATGACCTCTGTGACTATATTAATGTTGGGATATATATTTTTTGTTGATTATCTATACTTCAGTCTTCAAGTGTCAAACTATATATTTTTAAATAACAATAACATTCAAATAGATTCCTCATTCGTATTCCATCTATCGTAAGAACAAATCTACGAATTTGTAACAATACACTAACAAGGTTAAGCGTCGCATTACATAAATCAGTAAAAAAAAGATTAAATCGTAAAAAAATACGTGTTCGCATAGAAAACCAAATTTGTATAATCTAAATATTGAATCTACATCGTTACGTTAACAAAGATGGCGTCATATAAAATGGCGCGAAAACGTTTCCATTCTGTCAGCTGTCAATTATTTGCACTTGACAAATGAGGTCGGATAAGCACAAGTAAAAGCCATTAAAATAAAAGAAAAGGAAGGGGTCTGATGGAACACTTCGTTAAACGATAAAACATATATATATTTTTTTCTGTGACAAGTTTGCTTATAATTTGTCGTTATGTGTAAATATTTTTTAGAGAAACGGTCTGCTCTATTTTGACAGGGCATTGTCTGTGTCAGTAATTGTGTACAAATGATCATATATCAACTTATTTGTTTATAAATGTAGGTTGGCATAAATTTTTTTAGTTTAATTTCTATAGCCATGACGTGCGATTAAGGATAAGATCTGAAGGAAAGCTTATTGTTGGCTGTGTGCATCAGGAAATACGTAAGAACATAGCGTGGGTGATTTACCTACATCTCCATTTTTCCTTTAAGTATATATTTAATTATAAGTCTATAATGAAATAATTAAAATATTATTAATGATTACTGTTGTGTTCAAGTGTGAGTTATTTTCATAATTTAGCCTGTTTACTTAGGAGCAAAAAGGCTATATAGGTAAAACCTCTCGTACAATATAATATAATCTTATATAACAATCTCGTATATAACACAATTATTCATATTTGTAGGTATAAGATATTTCTTAAATAAAGTTCTTAAATCCAATTATAATTAAAAAATGTGAATCAAGTCACGAAACATAACAGTTATAATCCAATATATACTATCGTTGTAACTTATCAAGAATGTATAAGTATTCTTATCAATTCTCAGAATGTCCTAAGCGCCTGTGTGGTCTAAAGTGCTTATACATTTTATTACAAACACATACCTACATAGTACGCTTCAATAGAGTTGTGCACTGTATCAATAAAAGTTACTCGAAGAATAAATTATTGTTAGAATTAAAACAGGTTTTTGTGCACTATGGATATGTTATGTTAGCTTAATATTTATGTAACAATATTAGTTATATAGGTTTAAAGATTATTTATTCTCATAAAGACAAATAATATCACTTACATGAGAACATAATTTAAAACATAAACAAACAATTAACAGAACATTCGTTGTCGTACTTACATTTTTCAATTGTAAAAATAATACACAAATAAATCACTGAACACAACCCAACCAGATACCCCGAATCAACAACACCACGACTTGAAACTAACTACATATTATATATTCCATTCTACATATGTACATACTTAAACAGATATTTTTGTAACAATATAATTATACAGTCGCTTTTTAAATAGATTGAATGACTCAATATTTTTTATGTGTGAGGGTAATTTGTTGTAAAGACGCGCACCGTCATAAGTTATTGCAGTTTGACCGAACTTGGTACGGGTTCTAGGCAAAACAATGAGACTTGCGCGTCTAGTGCAGGGGCGCCCAACCTTTTTGCTGCTATTAAATTGTAGTTCGGTATGGACGTTTTTATTAATAGTTTTATGTATGAAAGTGCAGGTGCTGTAATTATATAATTGTTTTATGCTCATTAACTTAGTTTCGCGATAGATTTTTTCAGTTGATGTTCGAAATTTGAAATTGAATAACATTTTTATTATTTTATTTTGTATTACTTGTAGTTTTTCCAATCGTGTTTTGGCAGTACTTCCCCAGATTTCGATTAAATATAATAAATGTGGTTTTATTAGGGAATTATAAATCGTGAAACGTAGTTTACGTGGTATACACCTAACATTAGTCCGTAAGGAAGCATGAAGTGATATCAATTTACTTATCAAGTGATTAATGTGAACGTTCCATGTTAAATAAGTATCCATGTGTAAGCCAAGATATCTTTCATGAGTTTTTTCTTGTAAAGGTCTGTTATTTATTGTGAGAGGTGTGTAATTTGGTATTAGTTTGTTTTTAGCTTTGAATAGTATATAACTAGTTTTAGAAATGTTAATAGTCAAAAGATTGTACTGAAGCCACTCATGAAGGACATCGAGATCGTATTGGGCCTGAGCTATAAGATCGTGAATTGACGAACCAAAGTAAAAAAGGCATGTGTCGTCAGCGTAGAGAGTGATATTACCGTTTAAGCCAAGTTCATGCATGTTATTAATATAGACTAAGAAGAGCAGAGGGCCTAGTATTGATCCTTGTGGAACTCCATAAGACATAGGTAGTGGGGGACATTGGGAGTTACAATCAATTTTTACTATCTGTAATCTGTTCTCAAGGTACGATTCAAACATCTTTAAAGCTTTACCGACAATACCAATGGCTTCCAGTTTCTTTAACAGCAATTTGTGACTAACGGTGTCAAAAGCCTTTTTTAAATCAATGAATACTCCCAGTACAATGTTTTTTTTATCAATATTATGTTTAATTTTGGTTACCAGATCAATTGTTGCTGTGAGTGTGTTACTTTTAGGCCGAAATCCATACTGCCGGTCAAAAAAGAAATTTATAGAATTTAAGTAGTTCAGTAGCCGTGTATGTAGAACTTTTTCAAATATTTTTGATAATATTGGCAAAACAGAGATTGGTCTATAATTTCCGGGGTCTGTTTTTGTTCCTGATTTATAAATAGGTGTAACTTTAGCTATTTTGAGTGAGTCTGGAAACGATCCGTCCTGTAAAAGTTTGTTAAAGCTAATTGTTAATTGATTTTTTGTTAATTCTTTAACACATTTGATTACTTTTGTACTGACGCCGTCCACACCGACACTACTATTTGATTCAAGTTTGTTAATGATGTTAAGGATTTCCCTTTCAGTACATGGTTCAAAGTCATTCATCTGAGAGTATCGTAAAGTTGGTTTTGGCAATGCGTGAATATAATTATTATGGAAATTTACAGGAATCTCATTCGCTAAACATGCCCCTATGGTAGCAAAAAAGTTATTAAATATCTTACATATTTCATTAGAATCAGTGACTTCTACTGAATCAACAATAAGTTTTGAAGGAGCGCACCTCTGCTTTAATTTATTATTCGCCAAGGTATTCAGCATGTTCCACAATTTTTTAGGAGTTCCACTGTGTTTTTCAAATTCTTTCTCATAATATAACTTTTTTGTTGTTCGGATCAGATTGATTACTTTTTTTCTTTTGGTGTCAAACTTTTCTTTTAGGTTTTCGTCGTCTGGGTTCTTCTTTAGTTCTGTCCACATTTGGTTTCTTTCATTGATTTCTGCTATTATGTTTCTGTCTATCCATTCCTTTTGCGGTTCATTGACAATTTTCGTCTTTATAACTTTGTGCTCTATTGTTAGTTTTTTAATTAGTTTCTCCAATTTTGTAAAATCATCGCTTAATTCCCGCATTCCAGATTTTTCCATTGATTCAAAAAGTTCCTTGTAATTGATGGCTTCGTATTGATAACGTTTCCTGGGAGGTGGTTTTATTTTCTTGATTTCCACGTATAGTTGTTTGTGATCAGATAAAGATGAGTTGATGGTTATCACATGAAAGTTATCTTTCTTTAAGTTGGTGCTTATATGGTCTAAGAGGGATTTTTTAGTTGATCCTTCCCTAGTGCAGTACTTTTTGGTAATTTTATTTATAATCGTGTATCCTGTTTGCTTCAAAAGCTGATTGTACTGGTCGGTTTTTGAGTTATATTTGTCACTTATCCTTTCCTAGAGTTAAGTTACATCAATTAACGATTACTAATTCTCAAAAACGATTCGTCGCTTTAATAAGCATTTTTTTAAGAGTTAAAATTTTTTAACTTTTTTAAATGTGGAGTAGTCCGACTGGGGTAGTACCTCGACCTTACAGAAGATCACAGCTAAATAACACGGTTTTCAAATAGTATTGTGTTTCTGTTGGTGAGTAAGGTGACCTGAGCTCCTGGGGGTAGTGTGAGATGGGGTTGGCAATAAATAAATAAATACGAGAAACTTCTTTAATTAAAACGAAAATATTTATAAAAAAAAATTAGAAAATAACTTTTAGATGAAAAATGTTAATGTATGAAATAATAATTTTTAGTTTTTTTTTCTAGTAAATTATTATATTAGTTTATTCTATAAAATATTCATTACATTTACATTAAACATTATTTCATCTAAGGTACTTTAAATATCACTAATTCGTTAATCGATATTTAGACTAGCCCGTTGGCGCAGTTTGTAGTGGCCCTGCTTTCTGTTCCGCGGGTTGCGGGTGCGATTCCCGCCTGAGTCTGGGTGTAATATTTGTATTTATACATGTATATTTCTATGTGTATCAAAAAAATAGTTATAACGTCGGCTGTTACCCATAACACAAGCATTAAGTTGCTTACCATAGGAACAGACGACCGTGTGTGTATGTTATAAGATATTTATATTTATTTATATAGCTTTTTATAAAATGTATATATACGAACACTATTCCAGCCGCATAATTACAATTGAGTGTTCTATTAAAATAAAAATAAACTTATTTTATGGATTTACTAAAAAAAATATTTAAAATAAAGTTTCTTTTAAGGGGAGTCTTCATTGTTCTTTTAAGGCGAGTTTACAACTTGAAAAGTGTAACTGAATTTGTTTCTACATACTGTATTTTTTCATTGATATGTCTACCTTAGCAATAAATATGAATTATTCTGTAAAAAAAAGATTTCATATTATAACTAGATGTGCCTATTGGTTTCACACGCATTAAATTGAAGAAAACAAAATAGTCTATAGGCTTCCTCGGTAAATGGGTCATCCAACATACGAGGAATTTTTCAATTTAAACCAGTCAGTAGTTCCTGGGATTAGAGCGCTAACTATTTACTTTTTTATACGCTTCAGCCTGTAGTATCCCACAACTGGGCACAGGCCTCTTTCCCCATGTAGGAGAAGGATCAGAGCTTAATCTACCACGCTGCCCCAGTGCGGGCTGGCGGATATATTCCCTACTATGAGTAACGATCGTTATCAGGTGTTCATGATAACAACGTGCTCTCCGAGGCATTGTGTGGAGACCCACAAGGACTGCACAAACATCCAGACCACGGCAAACACCTGTATGGCCAATACAAATGTTACTCATGTGCGGGGATCGAACCCTCAACCGCCAGCGCAACCGGTACTTTTTTATATTTGAATGTATATGTTAAAGTGTATAAAGAATAAATATATTATTGTTAAACAAATTGTTTATTTACGTAATGAAATAAAAATATTTAAAAATCAAAATATCAATTTCACAGTGTCGACATTTGTTTTCATTTGCAGATATTTCTTTTCAAATACTCAGTGAATACATTAATTTTATGATGTAAAATGTCAAAGTCTCGTATTGATGTGAAGAATAAGTTGCTTGAAATCAATTGTAATATAATTAAAATAAACGTTGTAATTAAAGATACATCTCATATACATTTACAGTGCACATTGAATACATAGTGTCTATGTGACTATGAGGTCAAATAAACATTACTGCGGTAAATAATTATATCTTTAGTTTTTCCCACGATTAGTTAATTGTGACTTGTCCCCATTATCGAGTCATTTGAACACATATAATATTTAACCGTATTCGGTATGTCTCATACGACTCGTAGTGCAAGGCAGAATTAATTTTAAATTTATTTTGTACTTGAAAACACCTTATGTTGTTTTTGTCTTTTAAATAGATAATTTAAGATGTTATCTCATGAACTTTGTGTAAAGTGTATTTAACATTATTTCTTAAAATTTTAGTACCATTATCGAAAAAAAAACTGAAGTAGGGCACAGCAGGAATTTCCTGCTCAAAATATGGAGCAGCCCGACTGCGGTAGTACCTCGACCTTACAGAAGATCACAGCTAAATAATACTGCTTTCAAGCAGTATTGTGTTCCTGTTGATGAGTAAGGTGACCAGAGCTCCTGGGGGGATAGGGGATTGGGTCGGCAACGCGCTTGCGATGCTTCTGGTGTTGCAGGCGTCTATAAGCTACGGTAATCTCTTACCATCAGGTGAGCCGTAAGCTTGTTTGCCGACCTAGTGATATAAAAAAAAAATTATATAACGTAAATACGAACGACGTTACAAACATACATGACATTACAAATAGAAAATCACCACGAAACAAATGGTTGTAATTATTTCAGTCTTTTATTATTTCTATTATCAAATAATTTTTTAAATATTAGCGTTGATGTGCGTAACCTAATCAGTTACTGAGATGCTGTAAATATTTCACAGCTGGACGAAAGCCAATTAAATATAATCTATACAAATAAATATAATTGGAGTGTCGGCTTGTTATATTAAAATAACCGCTTTTAACTTAACACGGTACATATACCAAAATAACATTTTTTACAATTTTTGTCTGTCTGTTTGTCCCGACTAATCTCTGAAACAGCTGGACCGATTTCAACGGGACTTTCACTGGTTAGCTGATTCGGTTGGATAGCTGATATAGTAAGGAGTAACTTAGGCTGCTTTAGAAATTTATTTATTTTATAACTCTGAAAACTGAACAAAAAAATTTATTGTTAAATTCCACGCAGACGAAGTCGCGGGCACAGCTTGTATGTAATAAGAATTGAAGCTAGGTCAAAAATTTGTTTCGATAAATAGTAGATTCTCTGCCATAATCTTATTTGTGAGAATTATATTAATTTTTAAATTATAAAACACAACTGTATGCTGTCCCAAGTCCCCGACTTTAATTTCTGTTACTTCTAGTACAACTACTTTTTTACTAAAATTATTCAAAAACGGGATATTTATCACGTTTTTTTATTTTCATTTTGCGGAGCTCGATATTTTGACATAAGAACTTGTTCGAAATTACGAATGTCTTGTTCACGAGACAAAATCTTATACTTTTGTAACAATCAGTCAAAATTAAAAAGTTGAATCGAACAGTCACCTCCTGACATAAGAAAAAATCTTATACCTCACTAGACTTCTGTTGCGATTATCTGTGCTGACATTTTTGTTTATCTTTTTGTTACGACGAGTTCAATCGTGATGTTTACTAGCTTATAATAATATCAAGTAGGCTTTTGAGGCACGTTAGAATCGTCGTTTTACAAAGAATATAAATATTTTAAATTCTGTTGACCAGGATCAGTAAGTAACTCAAAACTTATTATTTTACAAAGTAACTTGACTAACAAAAAATCTTATATATAAGATTTTTTGTTCTCGTTTTCGAGTTCTCGTGTTACAATGTTAGTTACAATCCTCTTCCGAAAAGGTTAGACCGATTTTTATGAAATTTTGTGCGCATATCGGATAGGTATGAGAATCGGCCAACATCTATTTTCCATATCCCTAAGTTATAAGGGGGGATTAAGGGGGTTAATAACATATATGGCAAAACATTCCAATTATAACTGAGGTAGGGCACAGCAGGAATTTTCTGCTCAAAATAAGGAGTAAATAATACTGGTTTCAAACAGTATTGTGTTCCTGTTGGTGAGAAGGTGACCAGAGCTCCTGGGGGGATTGGGGATTGGGTCGGCAACGCGCTTGCGATGCTTCTGGTGTTGCAGGCGTCTATAACCTACGGTAATCTCTTACCATCAGGTCAGCCGTACGCTTGTTTGCCGACCTAGTGATATAAAAAAAAAAAAAAAAAAAAAAAACAAAGTTGGCGGTGTCAGCTATTTATGATATAATATTATAATTATGTACATCGATTCAGTAGTTTATTGATTATAAAGAAATCTTTAGTCCATATAATATTAATATAGATTTACGTCAGCGTTTTCGTTGTATTTGTATCTTCATATATTTTTTTCCTTGAAGCGACGTAATAGACGGTTATTGATATTGGCAAATTATTCTTAACGCTATCTTATTTTTATTACGCTTTGTTGACTTCGATTTGTGGATTTGTTTGTGTAACAAATTTGGTTGAGAACTGGTTAAATTCTTCCTCAAATCATTCCACACTAATGTAATTTTTAAAAATATATTTAATATCAAGGTTAAGCTAAAATAAATTATAGTAAAAAAGTTTTTTTTTTTATTCAAAATCTCCAGCATAAAGACAAAGTTTCTATTGAACTGTTGCAGTCTAAAAAACGTTGAATAAAATGTATGATGAAAATGGCATGACGTCATCATAGATATAAAAATAATTTCTATATTAAAGCATTTTATTATCCAAGATATGAATGGAGTAGGACGTGTAGTAGACATTATATTGAATAAAAGGCGTGTGGAATGCGAATACTCACGACACATACCAACTGCGAACTAAAAATATAAAATACTTATCTACTGGCATTTTGTCAGTCTACGCCTAGCATATACAGAGTCAATATCATTTAGGGTAGAAACCCTGGAAGATATTGACAGTGAACTTAAAGCTTCAGGCGTCGTATAGATTAGATGAGAAATCTAAAGTTTTTTTCAAATCAAACTCGGAGTATTTGTTTGAAATTTCATGGCCGTGGAAGATCATAATTTTAATAAAAATTGTAACGGGTTTAATTATCTCGAAAGAAATTTTAGATGTATATCTGAGTTGGAATCGATTGATTAACGTTAGGCACTTCTCCTAAAGAGGAGAGAAAGCCTTACAATGAAATATTTATGGACTGTACCGTAGAGTAAGAATTCACGAAATTGGGTAATAGGTATAACTAAAGTAAAAGGTCATTTGACTTGCAATTTTTAAAAATAGTATCTTTTTATAGTAAGTCATCTTAAAAAACAGTTAAACTATTTACTTTATTTAAGTGATCCTGACTAACTGAGATAGGGCACAGAAAGTATGGTGGGGAAATATCCATCTCAAAATCTGGAGCAGCCCGTCAGCCCAATCTGGGGAAGTACCTCGAATCTACAGAAGATCACAGCTAAATAACACTGCTTTCAAGCAGTGCTATGTTCCTGCGGTGAGTAAGGTGACCAGAGCTCCTAAGTGAGGCTAGGGTCGACAACGCACTTCTGGTGTTGCAGGCGTCTATAGGCTACGCTAATAGGTGAATTGTACGCTTGTTTGCCGACCTGTTGTATAAAATAAAAACCTACTTTCTAAGATAGTCATAAGATTTCTATAACATCTAGTTAGAAATGCACGTCTACCCTTTTATTGGTTGAGGATAGTAGACATGTAATTATGCTCCTGAAATTAGAAAATTCATCTTTATTCATGAAAATTTAAATTACTCTTTACGTTAATGGTAATACATTACCATTTTTGGAACAACGTTGTCGGATATCTTAGCGACAGTTATTATGCTGGTTCAATCTTTTGACGGAAAATTCAAAATTTGGTATCAGAAATCTTTTTGCACGGAATTGAATAAAAAAAATTGTGTTGCTTCAATTCAAGTCAGACTGTTAACTGTGTTATTGTAATTAGTATAATTACTGATTATCTATCAGCAAGCTATGTTAAGTTTTTCAAATTTACAGTAAGATAACTTTTAAAAGTATATACTACAAATAAAATAAACTCGTCATATTTAAAGATGAAAAACCATATTAATAATTAATACCATATACCATGAACAATAAAAGACAATTTTTTTTAAAGAAGTGTCTCACGGCTCTGCAAATTTTATTTTGTATAACATAAATGCTTTACATAATATAACAACACGAATATAAGCAACACGAGATTTAACTAACACAATTTACTTATGAGTGATATCCGAATACACTTTGAATTTAAACTACGGACGCGTTTTGTTTTTGTTCATTGATTTAAAGGTAGTAGAAGAACTAGTGAAGGTAATCGCGTGTACAGGACCGTCGCGGTTGATCGTTCAAATCACACTAAATACATTCAAAGGAGAAATGAAAATAGGCAGAAGGCAACGAATACGCTATAGGTTCACTTATTGTGTTCACAGATTAAATAAAAGCTTAACAGAATTGAAAAAAAAATGTAAATTTTCCACTAGTTTGTCAAAGAGTTCTCCTTTGTTAGTTTTAGCAAGGTTGGAACTTTATTTTCATTATATTAGATGTACGGCTAAACTGTGTGTCAATTGTTTATGATAACAACTAAAATCCGTCATCATTTGAATATCCGTGTAAAGCAAAAATCAATCCTCAAACGTTACAGTTGCCATCGTTGTCTATACACTCGACGGTCAACCGAAAATCATCCCAACGACAAGAAAATTTGAAATTAAGGTTAAAACTCAACAAATTCAACAGTTTTTATAATATTAAATAAAAACTTAATTTGAGGGTAGATGAACAATGTTACTATTAACTTTCATTTCTACCGTCATTTAATAATGACGTTGAATTATAAACGTGTGACAATTCAAAAATTATAACTATAAATACAGATTACTTTCATTATGAACTAGATAGTTCCCGTGGCTTCTCCCGCGTGGACGTCGCTATTTTTTTTAAACTTTTGAGATTTTCATTCCATAAATAACCTTCTACAGAGGATTAGAAAAGTCAATAATATAATTGTGTTTGCAGGCAAACGAAGAAAAACCGACTTCAATTATATCGATAAGTAATACAACGTAGGTAGACAAAAAAAAGTCAAGTAAATTTTATTTTTGTTTTTTTATGTCACTAGGTCGGCAAACAAGCGTACGGCTCACCTGATGGTAAGCGATTACCGTAGCTTATAGACACCTGCAACACCAGAAGCTTCGCAAGCGCGTTGCCGACCCAAACCCCAATCCCCCCAGGAGTTCTGGTCACCTTACTCACTAACAGGAACACAATACTGCTTGAAAACAGTATTATTTTGCTGTGATCTTCTGTAAGGTCGAGGTACTACCCCAGTCGGGTTGCTCCATATTTTGAGCAGGAAATTCCTGCTGTGCCCTACCTCAGTTAGAGTAATACGCATTATCAAATATTACTCCAAAAGTTGTAATCAGATCTCGATGAAATCTAAATATAACCACATGATAAACATCGGCTTTCGATTAAATTAAAAATCATCAAAATCTGTACACCCAGTAAAAAGTTATGCGGATTTTCGAGAGTTTCCCTCGATTTCTCTGGAATCCCATCATCAGATCCTGGATTTCCTTATGGTACCAAACTAGGGATATCTCCTTTCCAACAAAATAAAGAATTATCGAAATCGGTGCATAAACGAAGGAGTTATCCCCGAACATACATAAAAAAAACATATGTACGGTCGAATTGAGTAACCTCCTCCTTTTTTTTGAAGTCGTTTAAAAAGGTGAATAGAATCGGTAAAGTCGTTCTCAAGTTATGGCTTGACAATAAGGATTAATTTACTTACTCGTTTGCCAAATATTGTCACGTTATTATATCAATTATACTTTGTAATTTTAATTAAAATTATTAGATTATAATGACTGCTTTTATAAAAAGTTATTTATATTTACTTATTTGATGAAAGCCTTTGATAAATGAACAAGATTATTTAGAGTAAAACATTTACTCCCTATACGAGCCCTAACTCATCACAGAAACTGCAATTATTTATCTTCTATACATATAATAAAATGGTAGGAAAGTCAAAACTGTACATTGAATATTTTTTTAAAAGAATACTTGGGGTGTGATCTACAATCGATACCGAAGCCAAAAATATAGTTTTTAAAATTTTTGTCTGTTTGTCTGTTTGTGTGTATGTATGTCCGGGATAAACTCAAACAGTACCGCATGGATTTACTTCAAATGGCACGAATATTATTAAGAAGTCGGGTCAACATATAGGCTACATATTATCACGCTATCACCTACGGGGAACGAGCAGTGAACCTTTATTTCTTCAACGCATTCTGTAACGACGTGTAATCTAACGACGCATATTTGAATGTTGTTGTTATTATGTTAATAACCATGCTATATAAGCTAGCTTCACACTATAAAAATCACGCCATATAAGTAACTAAGCCGATAAACATAATTAAATGAATATAAGTAGACAAGACAATTTTAAAGCAGCGCCATCTATGAGATTTTTCTGTAGATATGAAATGTAAAGAAGAAACGGGTAAATGAATGTTATTTTAAAAGGTATATTCGTAGGTATTTTTGGTGCTGTATAGCGTTCACGCAGACGACGTCGCGGGCAGCAGCTAGTGATTTATAAATTTGACAAGCCACAGATCAGTAAATCATTATAAAATCATAGTGAATGTGCCTATAGTTCAGGGACATAGACCGTAAGTGACATTTGTATTCGACAGATTTGGCCTCAAATGTATGTAATGCATAACATTTCAAATATAATGAAAGCAACTTGTCGCTTTTAACATTCAAGTTAGGTAACGATTAGATTTACAGTATTTATATGCTGGGAACTATTTGATTGTAATTCGAGTGCTAATTTTGGACCCAACCGAGGTAGGGCACAGCAGGAATTTCCTGCTCAAAATATGGAGCAGCCCGACTGGGGTAGTACCTCGACCTTACAGAAGATCACAGCAAAATAATACTGTTTTCAAGCAGTATTGTGTTCCTGTTGGTGAGTAAGGTGACCAGAGCTCCTGGGGGGATTGGGGATTGGGTCGGCAACGCGCTTACGATGCTTCTGGTGTTGCAGGCGTCTATAAGCTACGGTAATCGCTTACCATCAGGTGAGCCTTGTTTTGTTTGTACGCTTGTTTGTGGACCTAGTGACATAAAAAAAAAAAATTACAATAATTTTATCGATAAGCCTCTTGTGTTTAGAGTCACATGAATATTGTGCTCATTTGCACTGATAAATTATACTAATTGAATACAAAATATCAAAGGAGTATTTATGCCTTTGGCAATCAAGCTACGGTTAGGACAAAGCGTACGACTGTTGCGGACTTACGCTGCATTAAAATGCTTTGTACCCTATTGTAATGGTATAGCTCGTCAAACAGAATCTCCACCGTATAGACAAACTTCAAAAGTTGGTTGCCTGATAATGGTAGCTATCTGATGTAAAGATGGCAGATAAAACCTTTTGATTTCTGTATTATTAAATTTAACTTTATCTGTTAGATATTATTAATCTCAACCTATTTAACCAAAAGTTGTATTATGTAAGTTAATTTTGTCAATGTTTAAAATTTAAACTATAATAATAAATTAATCAGGCAAATTGATCTGATGCAAACTTTTAGGCCAGTACAACCTGTAATCCATTAAACGTGTAAGTAGCCTCGCGTGACAGCGAACCTAATTGAATTACCCATTCACTTAAGTCTATCGTACATTCTTTTCATTACTTAAAATTTTATCGGCAGTTTAAATTAATTGAAGCTTGATAAATTGCTCTGGGAATTGTTTAAGCCGTTTTATTCAATAACTTATTCGTGACATAATGTATACATGGTAAATAATTTAATTACAACGTGACTAAAGCATTCTTTATATATTGTGTATTTAAAGGGATTTTCTAATTACATATTTATTTACATTTTGTGACACATAAATAGTAGTATATGAAATAATTAATTAATAAACTCTGCTTTAAAAAAACTGTATATTAAAGATTGTTACAGTCTCCTGTATTTAATTAGCGTCATGTTTTATAGCCTATACAGGCCTGTATTGGACCAGGGGTGAAAGGGGCGCTAGGCAACCTATACCTGTACATGGACTTAGAGGGCACAAGCTCTTCATATTATACGGGTGAGCGATATCTACTGATGTAAAAGTTAATTATTATATATATCTAAAAGGATTATTTCTGTTTTTGAGGTCAGAACATCGCTCTATTGACAACTTAATGATTGATTATAATATTATGGGCATAAAACTTTGCCCCTGATATGATAGATAGTCCTAACGCTATTTTAGTGAATGTAGCCTTCTCGTAGTCAAATAAATGTCAAAAAACGTCTGTCCTCTATCAGTATGAGTACAGATAACTAACATCAAAAGTTAATATTGAATACTCGAATAATAAAACACGCACTCGTAAATAAACTGAAAAGTGATTAACCGCTGCTTCGAAGTCTGGCAATAAAAATGACCTACTTCGAATGTAAATTGGCGCCCCAGATATTTTTATTGAATTCACACTTACTGTATCTAGTGATTCACTCGCACGATTAATCTGGAAAAAAAAATAGAATAAAATATTAAAAGAACGATTCAAATGAAATTGTAGTGAATATAATTAAATTTGATATTTATTTAAATGTGCTAATATTGTTTTAAAGCCTATATCATTATAGCCTATATAGTCCACTGCTGGACGTAGGCCTCCACAAGTTTACGCCAAAAAAAGTGAACTCATGTGTTTTGCCCATAGTCACCACGCTGGGCAGGCGGGTTGGTGACCGCAGGGCTGGCTTTGTCGCACCGAAGACGCTGCTGCCCGTCTTCGGCCTGTGTATTTCAAAGCCAGCAGTTGGATGGTTATCCCACCACCAGTCGGCTTTTTAAATTCCAAGGTGGTAGCGAAACTGTGTTATCCCTTATTCGCCTCTTACGACACCCACGGGAAGAGAGGGGGTAGCTATATTCTTTAGTACCGTAGCCACACAGTACCCGTAGCCACACAGTACAAGTTAAAGCCTATATGTTACTTTAAATATAATGCGATTTTATATTAAATTTAAATTAGTACATTAAAAGATCATCGACAACACTCGAACATTTTTTTCTGTTAACATAAGTAAATTTTAAGCTATTTTCATTTTGACGACTTATACTGTTATACTATTTATATTTATAATCCTTTATTTTTATACATATGATAATTGCTTGATTTTCAGTTTTCAATTTAAATAAAATTATTACATCAATACGTAAGTAAAAAAAATTGGAAAACTGCTTCCGAACAGGAGAGCAATTCAAAGTTTTCCGTAAAATGATGAAAGTTTTGAGGTTAATTTAAAATATGGTTTCGCTTCACAATAATGAACATTTTTTTTTTCGAAAAAAAAATGATAAAGTAGTTTTTATTATGGTTGTATATTTCTCTCATGTTGCAACTAAACATATTATGTGTGAGGTATTTACAAAAAATCAGGCTGTATATGAAATATAAGTAAAATAGAAACTCTAGTCAAAGTTCACTTCAGTACTTATATTTATCTATTTTTTTATTTTTATTTTTTTGTATATGACTAAGAATTATATACAGTATATGTGCTTTAGTGACACTTTTTGTACATATCCTTTATAAACTTTGCTCTACCGCTTTTGCTAGTTCATTGGCATTAATATTTATAGCTACTTTTTTTTACAAACCACTGTTACAAACAAATTTTGTTAATGCCTTACAATAATTTTAATTATTTAATTATTAAATAATTGCAAAAATTTGTTAAATCTACAACAATCAGATTTTTTTGTGATACAAACAAACTATAAATATATAAACTATATTTTCTATATTAATGTATTTTGTCGTATAAATTTTTATCGTTATAACATTTCAGTTATAACATATTAGTCATTCGCTTACGTTAACCAACTGCACTTACTGTTAATTATGAAACACGGTTCCGCGATGGAACTTTTCAATTATGTTCCATTAGCTTATAACAAGTACCGATAATATTCCATAAACTATTCGTGTTTTAGTAATATTGGTGTTAGTTAACATTAGTGTTGATTAACTATTAAATTAGGATAAATGTTTATTGTTTTTAAGATGGCTTTCACATGTTCTTTATTAAGTAAATATGTATGTAAATGTTTGTATATTTTAAATTCAAAAATTACAAGGATTTAATTTCATGAAAATTTGTTTGGTAAATGGATCTTGACGAAAATTGACACAGAGATAACTTACAGTTTAGATTACTAGAATACTGTATGGTCCCCGTAATTCATATTTAAGTCAAACGATATTACGATCAACAGCTAGTGTTTTACTTAAATCTAATGTCGGGAGAGGAGTACTTAAATTAGAGGCGTGTGCTATGTGCTATTTTAAAATTACATATTTATAAAAAAATGGCGGATATTTGAAAATCAAACTATCTATATAAAATTTTGCCTAGAAACGAATATTTTATCCTCTCTTCTTAGTGAAAGAAGATGCCAGCTGTAGTATAATTTACAAGCTGTGACAAAAGATTAATCTACTTTTTTGTCATTAATTATCTCTTTAAAAATAACTTTCAAATACCAATATTTTGTACGTAAGATTTGAAAACGAGTTTGTAACAACTGTGTATATAATTTAGTTTATGAGTATTTCGCTTCAGCCTGTAATATCCCACTACTGGGCATAGGCCTCTTTCCCTATGTAGGAGAAGGATCAGAGCTTAATCTACCACGCTGCTCCAATGCGGGTTGGCGGATGTATTTATGAGTATTTATAAAAGATAATTGGTTCTTGGAAGACTTGACGATTATGAGATTCAAAACATTTTTTTTCACACATTAAGGATAAAAGAGCGTACTGGTCACTTGATGGTAATCGATTACCGTAGCATTATATAGACTCCTGCAACACCAGAAGCATCGCAAGTGCGTTGCCGACCCTTACACCCAATTCCCTCCAGGAGTGCAGGTCAACTTACGCAATACAACACTGTTTGAAAGCTATTATTAAATTGTGGTTTTCAGTAAGGTTGAGGTATTTTCAGTCAGACAGCCCTTTATTTTGAGTAGGATATATCCTACTGTGTCCTATCACAGTTTTTGGTAATAATGAAACATCACCAGTCATAGATATAAAAAAAAATATTGTATACGAAACACGTATTATACTAGAAGCTTCGATATTAGAGAATTAGCAAACTTACGTTTCTCGAGGCAATTTATCTAAATCAATTTTTATCTTTTTACTATCCAAAAAAATATATATTAAATATTAAAAATGTGTATTATGAATATGAAAATACAGCATCGTACTCAACTATCGACGCTAATCCGTAAGATACGCCGCGTCTTTGACGGACACACGCCAGGCGCAACGATTCACGGTTATTGCGAGTGTGGTTTAAGTCACGAGCGGAGAATGGAGTAGATTTTCTTAATATAAGTTCGCTGACCCATCTATATTTGTTCCTGTTACTACATACTGTTGTGAATATATAACTTTTATTATTTTAATTAATTATAATTTGATTCATTTGATACAGTATTTTACCTTTTTATGTCACAGTAATCGTACTTAAGTAATAAACACCAGTCATGTGTTGGAGAATTGATATTAATTCCTTTTTTATTTTCTTTTGATAAAATGAATGAAACTATAAATAAAAAATATTATACGATACCCTAGTACCTAACTACTGCAATTTCCTAGAGCTAACCATATTTTCCTCCCATTACGAGGATTATGTCGTTTCTTCCGAATGGTTATACATGTGACTAGTTACCTTTCTTTATGATATTTTCTTTTATACTAAACGTTGTAAAAAATTTACAGAACCAAAAACTAAAAATCTCTTCAATAAACATGACTTTTCGGTTATGAATAACCTATTTTACCAATAGGATCCATCTTGGCTAAGCACTAACAAAGCATATATATATGAGTGTGTGTGTGTGTGTGTGTGTGTGTGTGTGTGTGTGTGTGTGTGTGTGTGTACTAGTTGAGAACTGTACACAGGCTACCTCCTAAGGTTACAGAATATCCTACTGTGATTGTTAGCATTGTTTTATACAAAAATTAATAATCTTAATCTATAATTTTCAGCCAGTTTCCTATAGCTTGGACCGATCAGAACCGATGTAAACGAAATGGATCGATCTTACATTAAATTTATTTTTGGAGCGCAAGATTAATATTTTGGCAGAAACTCAAAGAATCTGTACGCAAGGTAGCAACGGATCCGATATTTTGCGATGTACTTTATATTTAACGCGTTCTAGGAAATAAAAAATGGAAAAACCCGTTGTTTATACTTGATTGATTATGAGACTTAATATTTTTTTATATGCGACTAGGTCGACAAATAAGTGTACCAAATGGTAAGCGGTTACCGTAGTACCGTTTATATATTATTTTCAAAAGAGTAACTGCGAAGTTTCTTGCCGATTCTTCTCTGCAGAATCTACATTCCGAATCGGTCGTAGCTTCACTTTTACAAAAATAATAATTAATTTCTAAAGTTTTAATTTGTAAAATGACGATTCGAAAGTGCTCTTGGAGCCTATTTGAATAAAGCTATTTTTGATTTTGATTTTGATTTTGATTTTGTAGCATATAGATGCCTGCTATACTAAAAGCATCTCTGGTCACCTTTCGTACAACAGTAGTACACCACTATTATAAGCAGGATTATTTACCTGTATAAGGCTGTGGTCCTTTCTAAGTCGGGCTGCAAGTTGAGCCTTGATTATGTCCTGCCGTACCCAGCCTTAATAGAATTTATATTTATCATTTAAATATATTTTGTTTAAAAAAGTTTATATAATTTTATGTATTGCCTTCTTAAATAATATTCCCATTTTATATCCCAGTAACAATAACAAGCTTGGGTGGTCTCACAGCTATTCTTATCGAGCTATGTGCAATTTCAATCAAAGAACTTTTGCTACGATGCGCATATTTTATATACGATGCATTTTGTGTGTGTTTAATTGCAGAAAATTATTTAATATACTGATGTCAAAAATACGGCCCGCGATTGCAATGTGTCACAGAAAGAGTTTTTTTTTTTTTTTGTTTGATTATGGCCTGCTTGCATATTCTATGTTTAATATAAGACTCTCTAAAAAATTGAGTTTGACACAACTGCTTTCAATATTCTCCCATATGGAGCGGAGGCCTATGCCCAGTATTGGGACTCATACTGGCTGATTTCGTTCAGTTCGTTTATTATATCTAGCGATAGCTTAACGCACCTTAGTGGACATAGTTATTACAAATTTATTTTTAAAAGCATTGGTATCATTGAAAACTGAAAAGTAAAAGTTCGTCTATGTTTACCTAAGATCGTTCGTTTTTAAATTAATTCCGTTATTTTTTTAGCCAAAAAGATTTTTTATTCTAATTACGAGAGATAAATGTCATAATTAAAATTTTATATATTTCCACAGACGCAATGGGAAAATAATCATAAAATAAAAAGTTATAACGCCATCATTACGTCAGCTCGAAGACTTTAATTTTATCCTCCCTACGGATTCGCTCGCGTTAAATTTTAATACATTAAGGGTGTAATTAATATTTATGATAAACGTTTCGTTAGCATAACTGACTTGTAAGGCGTAAAGATTTAATAATAAATTAACAGGTATTTCTTAAAAATTAGACTAACGACCAAAAAAAATTTTTTAAGCGGTTTTGAATTTTTTGTATTTCAACATTTTAAGCATAATCATTGCACCTGATTCATAACAGTTACTGATAGAACTCTATTAGCTCTACTAATACAGTTTGTAAAGAGTTTTTCACTTGAACTTATAAACGACATTTTTTCAGTTTGCTAATGTTAATATCTATCAAATAAAATTCGCTTAAACCGAAAATAAAATCATCATATCAGAAGTTTCGATCTAACGGGTACATCGTTCCATAACTTAATTGGCTAGAGCGCCGACACGGTCAGTCGGAGACGCGGATTCGATCCCCGCTGGAGCGGTCAATTTTTGATATGATATTCAAAAATGTTTAAATAAAGTGAGGTTTCATTGTGAAACGGGAAAATCATATCAGTAGCTTTTAGTGAAATTGTCCATTAAACTGGTACCTTTGGACATGAAAATGGCCCTCTACTAAGGCTAAGGGTCGGAGCTTCAGCTGGAGCTGTTTTGACTGAGGTCACAAAAAGAAAGACGAAAAAACAAGGCATTCTCGGGTTGTCAAAAAAAAATAGAATAAGGCTAAAGATTTGAGACGATCACAAGAATTATGTTTACTCCCAATCGAAAATAAACCTACTGCGATTACATGCACCAGTAATCCAATGTAACATCACATCAGCCTTTCGCTGTCCACTACTGGACAAAGGCCTCCACAAGTTCACACCAAAAATGGCGTGAACTCATATGTTTGGCCCATAAACACCACGCTGGGCAGGCGAGTCGGTGACCGCAGGGCTGACTTTGTCGCACCGAAGACGCTGCTGCCCATCTTCGGCCTGTGTATTTCAAAGCCAGCAGTTGGATGGTTATCCTGCCATCGGTCGGCTTCTTAAGTTCCAAGGTGGTTGTGGAACCTTGTTATCCCTTAGTCGCCTCTTACGACACCCACGGGAAGAGAGGGGGTGGCTATATTCTTTAATGCCGTAACCACACAGCATTCAATGTAAATAGACGATAAAATACTCAAGTAAATACGTATTGCTAAAGATAACCCAAAAAGTACTTGTCGAATCTCGATTACATTTAAATGAAAACAAATGATAAGCACCAACTTCCGATTGAAAAAAGAATCATTGAAATCGAAACACCCAATAAAAAGTTATAAGGTAACAACATAAAAAAATACAGTCGAAATGAGAACCTCCTCCTTTTTGAAGTCGGTTAAAAAGTTTTAAAAAATATATTACAATCTCTCTACCAATATGATAATCGTTTTGAATTTATTACTGAATCAATTACTTACTACGAAGTCATATGAAATAATAAAATTAATAATATGAATAAATTTATAGTCACGAATCGGATTCAATAAATAGTTTTGTTTTCGATGCAATAAATCATTTATAAATCTGACTTTAATCTGATTTCTAAAGACAGTTCTATCGATAACAAAATGTACAAAAGGGACGTAATGCTTTTGTCGAGAATGTTGTAACTTGAATTTAGAGCATTTAGTGATTTATGATAATTTGTTGTTCTAAATATAACACTAATGTATGTAACTGAGTTTCCTATCGGTTATTCTCAACAGATTCAACATTTTGAATCGATGCTACGTTTATATCAACTATAATTTTACTAAAGACTAATATCAAAAATTGTAAAATTATGATTTAAAATGTTTTTGATGGCTACTTAAAAAATGATAATTTTGTTCTTTTGTAAAGTATTGGCGGTTTATTTTACCTTTATTATTAGCATTTGCAAATTAGCAATCAGTGGCAAATCAGCTTTACATTAATTATAATTAACTATAAAAATTCTTAAAAAATAACTATTTAAAATCTCTATTTAAGTCCATTTAAATAGTAAAATTTTTGATTTTATGTAATTAAAAAAGTTCCGAAATCATATGATTTGATATTAAATACTTATGAAGATTAACTAGTGAAAATATTTGTTAATTATAAAAAATTTAAAATACTCAACTATTAATACCTATTATATAAAAACAGTTAAATACCTATAGATATGCACTTCTCAGACCCTAGTAACCAAATCATAGAAATCGTAACAGGAAAACCTCAGACCAAGGCTAGCTCAAAACTCTGTACGTTCCTAAATAATCGTTCTAATTTCTGGCGTTAATAGCCAGTTTAAAAAGAAACCGCTAATTGACTATCTTGGCAATGTGGCTACTCTTTGATATTCTTGATTAAAAACAGACCTCTACAGAAATAGACTTAACGCTACTTCCACTAGTTACGTGGTATCTTTCACTCGTTTTTTATATTTAAACTTATTTAGTGTTCTACAATATACATGTTTTAATATAGCCTATCTGCTGTTGTGTTGAAATTTTATTATTTTTATACTAACAGCAACTAACGTTCCGTTAAATAGGCTGGTATTGTAACTATATCCTAAAAAAATATATGTTGATAGTTATTTATTAATAAATACTGTAGCTAAAATGTTTAATCATCATCATCATCATCATTTCAGCCTATCGCAATCCACTATTGGACATAGGCCTCCACAAGTTCGCACCGTAAATGGCGTGAACCCATATGTGTTGCCCATAGTCACCACGCTGTGCAGGCGGGTTGGTGACCGCAGGGTTAAATGTTTAATAAAATATATCTATTCCTATTACATAAAATTGTTGCTCCCCATTCCACAATCCCTAAGTTAGTCCTCTGCCCAGAGGTTGCTTGGAGAGATCGCTGTATCAGCGATAAGGCCGCTTGTTGCAAATGATGCAACTTGTATTTTGTTACATCATTTGTCATATTGTTAAAGCTTTATATTGTGTGCGAAAATGTAAATAAATAAAAAACATAACGAGTAATAAATGAGCATTAAGAAGGCTTCCATAAATTACGTGAGGTGTTTTTTTTTTAATTTTCTGTCCTCCCTCCCCCACTGGTGAGATGTCGTGAGATTTTATTCAGTCCCCAACCCCCAATCTCACGTGAGATTTTTCAAAACGTGGGTTTCTTAAGTAAACACGTTGGACTGTTATTGTAAAAAGAAAAAAAATGCTTCGTGCTTTTATTTACGACTAGTTAAGACTAGTAATCAGACACAATCAACAAATCAGACAGTCAGTGGATGTATAACTTCGAAGTATGAATGAAATTATTTTCTTTCGAAACAATTAATGAATGGTCGTATTACGATTACGCTTAAGATTAAATCTTAAACATGTACAATCTGGATTAAATGGACCAAAATAGTATATTTTTTTTGTTTCAATCAGAAAAAAAATTGCGTGATATTTGTCGAGTCTCCTCTCTCCAACGTAAGATTAGATGAGATTTGACTCGACCCCCTCCCCCCCTTAAGCATCTCACGTATTTTATAAACGCCCCCTAACGTTTAGAAAAGAAAATATCTAATCATCTGACATTTAAACAAAAAAAATCTTTATCCAATAATAAATTATACATAATTGAATTCGCAAATGTAATCCTAAAAAAGGTGACATTCCATTTTCTCACTGCTTTATAAATAGACAGAGATAAGATAATCTAAATATAGATAAAAGATAATTATAATATGTTTCTCGAAACCAAGTTTTCCTAAGGAAACGCTGCATTAAATTAAATAATTTTGTTCGTTATTGATAGGACAAGTTATTTTAAGGTAATTGAAAATTAAAATCGATATATTTTCGAAAAAAATATTCCCGTGCGATGACAAATGAAGACAAAAACAATTTTTCCTTTTTTACTCAAGTAAATTTGTTAATTTCGAGTCAGAAGACCTTATGTCAAGGATACACACAGAAGTACCGTATATCTTTTTGTTAAGGATTTGATTACACACACAAAAAGTTACAACTTTTCTTTTCCTAAAATGAGTTTATAAATAAATAAATATCACACATCCTTAATTAAAAAAAAAAAAAAAAACATAGTTATAACTCATTCATTCAGAGAAATCAGCCTCACTTCACATAAGGAAAGGATGCGTACAAAACTTGTCGCATATCACAAAATGAAAAAACTAAAGAAAAAAATTGTCTTCATTAATTCTCATCATTTTACTTATAAACAATTATATTCATCTTTAAAAATGCATAATATAGGAAGCGTTCGTATAGAACAGACCATAAAACGTTCTAAACCACAGAGCATCTCTTGGGAAAGGAACAAGCGAAGCAAGTAAGGATG
Organism: Melitaea cinxia; assembly: GCF_905220565.1. NCBI lineage: Eukaryota > Metazoa > Arthropoda > Insecta > Lepidoptera > Nymphalidae > Melitaea > Melitaea cinxia. Next base: position 2,207,256 of record NC_059419.1, on the reverse strand, counting down.
CATCAAAGCTACTGGGTGTATCGTAAGGGTATTTTCACATCGACAATACTCAAAATCAAAAATTACTATATTTAAGCAGGCTTCGAAAGCACCTTTAAATCGTTATTTTCTAAACCAAAATTATATTAGTTTCAATTGCGAAATACGGAATATAGATTCTGTAGAGACGAATCGGCAAGAAACTCTGCAATTACTATTTAAGAAAAATGGGTTTTGCTTATAAAATTATTTATTATCTTACACGTAATTCAGCACTACAAAATGAACGCATTTTTATCATATTAATTATTTTTATTAAAAACTTTAAATTTATTTTGTGGCAATTTTAAAAAAGTTTGTAGAATTTCGTTATACGTGCGAATACAACGTGATTTGATTTTTTGATTTTAAAATAGCTTCGTTAAATTTTATTTAATTTTAAAACAGCTAAATAAAAAAAATTAAACCTCCTAATGTACAAAAAATATACATATCGGTAGACTAGAATAAAAAAAACGAATAGGACATTATATCACAAACAACATCTACAGTATAAATACAACCTAACCAGCAGTCAATTCCCAGCATCCCACCGGGGGAGTCTTCTCAATCTGACTGTCCAAGTATTCCCCAGCTGTTACGTAAGACCGGTTCTAAAAGCTCACCGAATTTGTTTCATTCGATAAATTTACTGGAATTTTTTTAAGGAAAAAGGTCAAATGTCGGCTTTTTTCAGACACGGTTAATTTGTTATTCAACGTGACAATCAGAATTAGTCTTAAAATATATTATTTTTATTTTTTGTAAATAGCATATCGATCGGATAGCGATCGTTACACATAGTACGGAATATATCCACCAACCTACATTGGAGCAGCGTGGTGGATGAAGCTCTGATCCTTGGCCTACATGGGGAAAGAGGCCTATGCTCAGCAGTGAGATATTACAGGCTGAAGCGGTATATAGTATGTACATTATATGACATTGTTTATGACGAAAGTCCTTTGGTTTTGGCCTTGGTACCTCCTTTTCTGGGTTTCATTATCGAGTTAACACAGCAACATAAGATATATTATATATATTAAACTATGAGTGATTGATAATTTTAAATCACATAATGTTACTGTATTTTAGGAAGGACAGCGAAATAATGAATTATTTTACGTTAGAACGCTACGCGCCAAAACAAAAGCAATAAAATGTCTGTTTATTTATATTATTAAAAATAATATCTTTCAAAAATTTACATTAAACATAAATTATGATTTAATAAGACGCAAAATTATTTAAACCAATATTTAAAAACATCCCGCCACTCGGTCACCAACCCTGCCCAGCGTGGTGACTATGGGCAAAACACATGAGTTCACGCCATTTTTGGCGCGAACTTGTGGAGGCCTATGTCCAGCAGTGGACTGCGATAGGCTGATGTGTGTGTGTGTAAAAACAAACTATTGAACTAACATTCATAACAGTATAATGAAACAACGGGAGGACTGACCCACGGGTCCTCAACAGGTAAAGTATCCGAAACGTCAAGCATCTAAAAAGTATAATAAACCGTGATAAAATCCGAAAACCTTGTTACATTATAATGAGTGAAATTCACGTAAACATTAGAAAACAATATTCATAACATTATCAACGAAACCACATAAATTCAAAACCAAAGCAAAATTCTAAACTTCAAACACATCGATAACTCCTTAACATTTAAAAGGTAAAAAGACTCCAATATCTTTAAACCGTCAAAGGGTAGCCTTTTATCCCGAATCAGTAATTTATTTACTCTCGGATAAATCTCAATTTAGCTTAAGTGAGACCAATTTATACTGAGAATAGTTTTAACCGACAATTTATTAACATTGTACATTTACTGCTAGATATTTTGAGGATTAAGGTTTCATTTTTAATTAAAATGTGAATTTGTTCAAAAAACTTTATTTATAACCCGTCAAATAAAAGAACAAGTCTTCTGAAACTAAAATTAAATTTTTATCTCAAAGTTTTTAAGGCGTTTAAGGCTATTTTGTCAAAAATGTATAGGCCTTACAAGCAAAAAAAAAAATTGAAACGTTTAAAATAAGCAATTCAATCAACGTTTTATTAATAAAGTTTATTTGTTTGACCGTAAGACCGATACGATCTTTCATTCATTTACTTCCAGTACTACAAACATGGATATTTGTGTTTATACAAATATTTATTTCGGGTTTGGTTGTTAGCCTTTCTGCGTCTCCTAACCGTGCCTCAGAGAGTACGTTAAGCTATCGGTCTCGGTTGTTATCATGTACACCTGATAGCGATCGTTACTCATAGTAGGGAACATATCCGCCAACCCACATTCTAGCAGCGTAATGGATTAAGCTCTGATCCTTCTTCTACGTGGAGAAATACGCCTATGCCCAGCAGTAGCATATTACAGGCTGAAGCGCGCTTCACATGATCGCAGTTCATTAAATATTATTGATTGAATATCTCTTCTAAGTAACTTAGATATTTATTCTAGTTATAATGATCTAGACACAAAAGTTAAAAAATGTCTAACATTTCTTTACGAAATAATCTTCAAACGATCTCGTAACAGTTCTAATACTTCATAAAGATATCTCCCAGCTCTGAATCATACTCATTAGTTTCGGACCAACTTTCTCAAGTCTCGGAAGATTCATCTTGTTTTCCAACGTACTCAATACTTGATGTCAGAGATTGATTGCGATTGCTTAACTTTTATTGTTTTAGACTGTGTGTAAAAGGGAACTCGTATTGGTGATTACAAATCAACATTTATTCTTGAATTTTTTTAGTAATTTTAGTCTAAGACTATTTTAGTGATTTTAGCGCCTCTCACAGATTAACTCACACAAGTTCTAATCTTCTGGAAATTTTGGATGAAAACCTTTGTGCGTGAAAATCTAGATATTCATAAAACAAGTTTAAACAGTTCTTATAATATGCTTAGCGTAACCGAATAACAAACGTATTATTAGTGTGATTGAATTCTTTCCCGATGTAGGAGAAGGATCAGAGCTTAATCCACCACACTCTAAAGTGATTTGGCGGATATATTCTTTACTGTAAGTAACGTATTCTCCGAGGCACCGTAGGGAAGCCCATAAGTACTGCACAAACACCCAAACCACGGCAAACATCTGTACGGCCAATAGAAATGTTTGTCATGTGCGGGGATCGAACCCGCAACCGCCAGCGCAATAGCCACATACCAGTGCTGTGACCGTTGCGCCAACGCGTCGTCTGATGATCTGCAAATATAAAATAAGAAATACATTCCTTTCTATTGATGATAGTCGGTAAGAAATCATAGACAACACACAAACGATTCACAAATGTTTATAATTTTGAGGGATCAAAACCAAGACACTAGCACATGAAGCCAGTTGCTGTTACCACTGTGGTATTATGACCTCATATATCCCACTTCTGGACTAAGAATTCTTTACTATTGACGAATAAAAGACTAATATTTATTCCTAAAATCCACCACGTTGCTCTACTGCTGTTGGAAATTTATAAACTATAGTTCTTGAAATTTCAGCTACTCTAGACTAAAGCCCGTAACTGCCAGGTCAGATAGTAGTACTCAATCCACTGGATCATTGACTAAATGAGGAGTTTGTTGCCAGTTCTTCTCCGAATATATATTTCGAATAGCTGGTAGCTTCATATTTCATTAAGACTTTTTTTATTTGAATCAACCATGCCGTAACTAAACATGCAACAAAAACACCGAATACAAGGAAACATGTAAATTGACAGCTACAAAAAAAAAATCTTTATAGTGTACAAACATTTGTTTTCGGTAACGATGTTTGCTCTGCCTTTTTATAGAAACTTGAGCCATTACATAAAGGTTCAGCCCTTTTGAAGAGAACACGAAAGCGCTTGGTAGTTTTCATGCAACTTATATTTTAGAAATAAAATCCACTTGATTTGGTATTTATATCAATCCTAATAAAATAATTTGCTAAAGTTGGAATAAAGATTTACTAACAACTAGCAGTTGCCCGTGGCTTCACTCGCGGGGAAATTGATAATATTTACATAGAGGAGCTGAAATATAATATAAGTACATAACAATAATTCATGACCTCTTTGTACTCTCCACATTATACACTCTCGATCACGCTTCATGGAACAATCGCACGAAATACAGTTTTCCCTTGGGTGAATCTCAATTTTTTTTTTGGTAATTTCAGTAATACAAACTAATCTTCTATTTTACCATACGAGATTAAACATAAAATCTACTGATTCACTTAGTTATGATAAAAGTTGATACAGATATAGCTGAAGATCTAGAATAACGCTAAATCTGTAAAATATATCTAAAAATAAAAAGTATTTTAGCCCAATAGTCCAAGGAAATTAGAAGTAACATGGGTAAAACCGGAAATCACAGCTAGTAAGTTTGGAGATAAACTTATGTTGTAACATTTTCTTATTAATTTCTCTGTTTAATAATATTATAAACGAAGAAATAATGAACGAGTACTTTAAGTATAATAAAATCATTTTAAATTTATTTACCCAAGTCAAAGAAACATATCCACATGAAACATAAATTAAAAATCAATATTCATAATCCCGAGTAGAAAAAAGGTCAGGCTCAACCAGATAATGTATCTGGACCGGATCAGGATAGAATAAGGCATGCCTGATCCGGCAAGCTCTATCAGGACCAGGTCCGGTCCAGACAAGAATAGCCTGATATAAAGTATAATCAAGTATGGTAAGGCATAGTGGATCAGGACCAGGTCCGGTCCAGACAAGGATAGCCTGATGTAAAATATAATCAAGTATGGTAAGGCATACTGGATCAGGACCAGGTCCGGTCCAGACAAGGCTAGCCTGATGTAAAATCTTACCAAGTATGGTAAGGCATACTGGATCAGGACCTGGTCCGGTCCAGATCAGGATGGCCTGAAAGAAATGACGCGAACTGAGCCTGAATCGCGCTATTAATGTTTTTAAGCGCACTTAGTATATATACAGTTATCAGGATAGTCCATTTCTACACAGTGGAGCAGTCGTAAGTAATATGAAACAGTAGTTAGTAGTTAATCATTAGAAGTTAATAAATAAAATTTAATTAATAATAATAATTAATAAATAACATAAAAATAAATAAAAATAATTAATATTTAAAGTAAAGACATAAATAAATAATACATTGGAAAAAATAAACGGAAATAAATATTATCATAATTATGTTAATACATATTTATATCAATTCGCTTTTTTTTTTGTTAAACAATTTTTTCAAAAATATACATTCGTGTTTTTTAAAAGGACCGAACCGAACCCGCTGATCAGGATGAGATGAGATTTCCTGATCAGGTCCAGATCAGGAAATCTCATCTCATCCTGATCAGGTCCAGACCAATCATCTGCGTTACATGCCTTATCTAGTCCTGATCAGGCATGCCTGGTCCGGTCCTTCTAAGGAAGACGAAAAAATTTCTACTCGGGATAAAGAAAGTTATGTATATTAATTCTTAGTAGGTAACGTATACTTTACAATAGCAGGAAGATAGATCGTTCTAGAAAGATTAAGGTTTTGATACGCAATCAGTGTACGAGGCTGGAGCTAATGACAGCGGAGCTAACGACTAGAAAATCGTATGAGATAAGATTTCACTTGAAATAGTACTTTATTTTAACAAAGAATTTTAGATACAAGCCGTTTTAGTATTACAAAGTTCAAAATGGTATCGCTAAATAAAATTTTTTTGACTGAGGTAGGGCACAGCGAGATATATCCTCCTCAAAATATGGAACAGCCCAACTGGGGAAGTACGTCGACCTTACGGAAGATCACAGCTAAATAATCCTGCTTTCAAGCAGTGTTGTGCTTCTTTTGGTGATTAAGGTGACCAGAGCCCCTGGGGAATTGGGGATAGGGTCGGTAATGCGTTTGCGATGCTTCTGGTGTTGCAGACGTCTATAGGTTACGGTATTCGCTTACCATTAGGTGCGCCGTACGCTTGTTTACCTACCTAGTTATATCTAATATATAAAATTCTCGTGTCGCGGTGTTTGTAGTTAAACTCCTCCGAATCGGCTTGACTGATTCTCATGAAATTTTGTGTGCATATCGGGTAGGTCTGAGTCGGCCAACATTTATTTTTCATTCCCCTAAGTTATAGGGGGGGGGGGGATTGAGAAGGTTACTAAAATATATCTCAAAACAACGTTTGCGGGGTCAGCTAGTAATTAATATAATTGAAATGTATAACATTACATTTATCTTTTTATACTAATATTATAAATATCATGTATAAAGGTGAAAAGTTTGTTTGTTTAAACGCCCCAATCTCAGGAATTATTGATTAGAACTGAAAAAATATTTTTGTGTTGGATAGCCCATTACCGATGAAGGCTACGCTATTTATTTTCCTCAAATTGTGTGAAACCGCGACAAGCGAATCCCTATTTCATTTGGCCACGACATAACTTGAGAACGACTTTACTGATTTCATTACATTTTTTAAGTTATATAACATTGTATACAAGGTTATCAAGGACTATATAAAAAAATTACGTGATAATTAAAAAAAAAGATACGTCCTTTTAAGCTTTAATCATTTGATAGACGAGACAAAGACTGTCGGGTAAGTTAGTAGTTTTCAAAATATATATATGAATTTTATGGGGAATATATTATATGAATTTTATTAGGGCAATCATCGCTGATATTTGTTCCTTTTCCAAAGGAGGTTGTAGGTACATAAGAAAAATGCATAATAATCTCAATGAGCTTAAACTTTATTCTATTACATAAACTGATCCCGTTCTTACTTTTATAATAATCTATTTGCCGAGACGATGCATCACCATATATTTTATAAAAAGGTACGAAAAATAATTTTCAATCTAAAATATATTTAAGAATTTTGCTTTTTTAGCAGACAAAACTGATATCGCGCCAAAATGATATAATGGATATGGCCACAAAGAAGATCAATTCCAATTTCCGAGAAGGAAAACGCTTTTTATTGCAAGAAGATCCTTTTGAAATCAGTAATATGATTTCTTCATTGAAAATTTATCTAGTTACAGCATACCTTCTTACAAAAACTCCTATAAATTTTATTTTATCCTATTCTAAGTTAAATCGAGACTTTTCTGCAGGTCTTGTTCTTGTTTTATACCAAAAATAGGCTGTATAGTTTCTATTGAAAGAATCAGCCTGTAACAATGCCTGTAAAATTGGAGCCTATCCAACACGCTGAGACGAGGTTCTTCTAAATCCACACATGATGTTTAAAAGACCTCTATTAAAACTATTGGTGTCATTTGAACCAAGTAATGATTTAACACAAGAAGGTCTGTCGCATAACGTAGATTTTCTGCAAACTATGATACCTATTCCAATTTAAAACCAGTTTGAAGCAGTTTTAATCTTTCTTGTTTTATTACTTATCTAGCTGCAACTAGACGATAATCTTCTTCAACAAATAAGAAAGATTGGAGCTTAATCTATCACGCTGCTTTCACTGCGAATTGGTGGACAGTCTTGTCACGAGTAAAGAAAGCAATGAAGTGTTTTGTTAATTGGGTTCAAAGTTTTCACAAGCACTCTGAGGTATACCTCATGCTCTCTGCTATAGCAGAGTAAACCAAGAGGATACTAAGACCAAACAAAAATAGTTGCACACTAACTATTAGCGGGAATCAATCTTGAAACCCTTGGTGTTATGGTAATGAAAGTTGCATAACTTTCATCACCATTACACTAGAACGCTTCACACAATTTAGACGCGTAAATAATAAAATATTTTAACAAATTTTAACTCTTAGTTCTTTTCATTTTGTCATCGAATATTAAAATTGTTATTTATTACGTCTATTTCATATATAGGTTCAAAAACGTTTTACTTCGAGATAAATTCATAGATTTCATATTTACGTCACACAAAACTATGAACGTTGAATATTCAAAGCCTAAAGGAACGTTAGATTGGACAATGCGGATTTTAGGAGCCATTTACTAAGTAAGCTATTAAAATGGAATTAGTTTTCTAACTGACCTGTTACAGACATTTACTGCTCCTAGATTTTCTACAGTTTTATATAAATTGCTTAAAACATCAAATACAACTTTAGAAAGATAAATTTAATTATGTCATAATACGTAAGTAGTATTTTTTTTTTGTAAAAATGTCATCAATAATTTTAATCTCCGTTTTATCCGCTTTATTTACCTTTCATAAAAATATACCTTATTTATTTAAAAAATACTCAGAAACTACTTACAATAGACCAAGACAAAACATGATAAGAGTAAAATTTGTGGAGACAAAATCTTTCAACTTTATCTTAGTATGTTCCTTCATTAACATTTTATCGCATTTAATTATTCATACAGTTTTATTTTGTAATTATTGTTCAACTCGTACGTTTTGCAGCGAGACGTTTTATAGCCTATAGGTTCTAATGTTCACACGGTTAAAGAAGCAAACACTTTAGCCGAGTTAATTAAAAAAGTAAATTAAAAAGTAATCTTTTGCGAAGGTAGTTTTAAAAATGCTTTCAAATCAAAAATTATTACCAATAGACTTGTAAATTAACGTTTTTTAGTTTAAAATGTCAGCAAATAGAATTGAACGGTTATTTATAAAGTTACAAAAAAATCCACTTCTTTAAAATTTAAATAAATGCTGATTACAAATTAGAACCTACCTTTAAGTTAAATTTCACTCTCGCCTGTCTAAAACTTCAATGTCACATATGTATATGGATGATAAATAGTTATATAGTTAAGTACTTGACGGAAATGTTCATATGAAATTCCATCCTCAATCTTCCGCAGGTTGATGGATAATGATCGAGAAATTCAAGAAAACCGCACATAAATCTTGCAATATCGCGTACGTTAGTGATCGAAGCTTTACCTAATTGCAAAAGTTTGTTATGAATTGTTTGGGAATTTGTTATAAATTCAGGATTAAATCCATTAATTCATACCCTGAAAATGTTCCAAAAAATTCTTATCAAAATTCTCAATCACAAAGTTACTTAAATCTAAAACTAATATTTTTTCTGTCGATTTAGCCAGAGTGGTTTAACTTACCAGTCTTTGAAGTGCCCTATTGAAAGGATTTGGACAATCAGCGGAAAATTCCAAATTCTTCCCTTTTATACTTTCACTAAAGACTTCGCTAAGGATCCTGACCGTTAAGGGACTAAGGGAGGAAATAATTATCCGTTCAAAATTCGTCCGCCAAGGATTAAGGATTAAAGAGATTGTGCTCAAAACGTATAGTTAAACTTGTTAACTATTAACGATAGATTGAAACAACTCGGTTCGCTTTCAGGAAAGGTCAGAAGTTGTTAAACAAATTTGTGAAATACTTTGAAACTTTCCGGAAACATTTTGAAATTGATAATTGGAGAGCTAACGTCGTCCGCTAACCGGGAAGGCACCACTAAGGAAATTGAACGTTCGATAGATGTCCGCGTAATATGAAAGTAATTTATTTGAACTCCATTAACACGAACAAACGATGTTAGTTAACCTAAAACGCATAGCCCACGCGATAATTCAAATTCTAGGTTAGAGTCTAATTAACAGGCGTAGGCGAGCTGAGTCACTCGTTTAACGTAACGAAACAAATTACAACGAATTATCGCATCCGAGAGAGTCCAAACCGAACCTCTTCCCTCGGCACCACGTGTGCTACTGAGCGTTCAAAAGGAATGTCACTTCTTATAAAGGTCCGGCATGGGGTGCGCGCGCAGACACAATAAACCTAAATGCTAGCGCGCCCCATAAAGTGTCCTCATTAGTGAAAGGGCGCGTCAGGGTTTGTATACACGCCTTTATTGCAGGTATGACGTCCCTCATTTGCGGATCATCTGTTTATTTTACTTTAAGGTCGTTTCTTGTCTTTATTATCGGTTGTTTTAGTGAGTTATTGGGGCCGGTCTAATAACGCGGAGCGATAGAGGTCGCGCAATAGAGTTATATGGCACCGCACCCCTATCTAAGCAAATGTCGAAGAAAATAGGTTGAAGGCTTTTGTTTATTGCAGGGTGCGGCCGAGCGGGGTTGGACGACGCCGTGATTTATCAAATGTGAAAGAATAGTCCGGTGAGTGTGATAGTCTTTACGGCTCGACCCTTATCGTGTTTTATCTGCGTGCTTTATGACTAAGCAAACGTAATTATCTGGAAGAAGTCGTCGCTTCAATAAAATTGTATGGGTTTGGACACTTTATATACATATGTATATAAAATGGTCACTACAGTATAAATGTTTTGGTTTAAGGAAAACTTTAGCTATTTTTTGTTTTTCACTTGAAAATGACGATGTGGGCTTGATAGAAAACCTGTATCGAATTTTAAATTTAAAGGAAATTTTGTACTAGGAACTGTAGCATAAAAATTACGTTCCTTTATTTCCTTGTTTCACAATATTTACGTTTTCTTATTTATACTACTTCCAAATCTAATTCTCATTGTGTTTTTAAAATAATTTCTAAAAATAATTTCACTTTCTTCATTTCTTCACTTTTTATTATTTTCATCATCAACCTATTATTGAAATCACTAAAATTCATGTATTTAAAATTTTACATTTTCTAACAGGATTTTACATTTAATATATGTAATCAAACTTTTTTTTACCTTATTTCCTTTTTTTATACATAAATGTGTATAAACAACATACAGAACCTTATAAACCTAAAACCGAGTTCACATTACCATCATTATACTATATACCTGCTTATTATTTATTTATTTATTCAAGTAAATACTAGAACGTCAGAAAAATTTTCCACATAAAATTTATGTATTAATATTTTGAGTTTTATTGTTACAACGACACATATTAGTCATAGTTTAAATATTCGAATATATTTCTATGCATTTATACATAATAATAATAATTATTATAATATATTCTTTATTGTACACCAAAATATAAACAAACAGTGTTGACAAAAAAAAAAGATGTACAAAGGCGATCTTATCGCTGAAGAGCTATTTTTTCCATTTTTTTTTAATGTCACTTTGTTGGCAAACAAGCGTACGGCTCACCTGATGGTAAGCGATTACCGTAGCTTATAGACGCCTGCAACACCAGAAGCATCGCAAGCGCGTTGCCGACCCAATCCCCAATCCCCCCAGGAGCTCTGGTCACCTTACTCACCAACAGGAACACAATACTGCTTGAAAACAGTATTATTTTCCTGTGATCTTCTGTAAGGTCAAGGTACTACCCCAGTCGGGCTGCTCCATATTTTTGAGCAGGAAATTCCTGCTGTGCCCTAACCTCAGTTAATTTCCATTTTCCATTACATAACACTTTTTACAACTATATCAGTAAGCGATTACCGTAACTTATAGACGCCTGCAACACCAGAAGCATCGCAAGCTTGTTGCCAACCTTGCCTCCAATCACCCCAAGTGCTCGCCTTACTCACCACAGGAACACATCTTCTGTAAGGTTGAGGTACTTCCTCAGTCAGGTTGCTCCAGATTTGAGCAGGATAGTTTGTGTGGTAATATATACGTGCGCACGTGATTTTATCTGCATTAATATTTAATGCGCTGTTTCTGTTGCAATTTTAATAAATACAAAGTGAAACGTTGTTTTTATAGGTAGGAATAACACGTAAAATAAAACAGATACTGTTACTATTGTTGTCGTTGTTAACGTGCTCTCCGAGGCACTGTGGGGAGGCCCACAAGGGCTACACATACACCCAGATCACGACAAACATCTGTATGCCCAATACAGGCGCAACGGTCACTGCACTGGTTTATGGCTTTTGCGCTGGCGGTTGCGGGTTCGATCCCGCACATGACATAAATTTCTAATGACCAAGGTGATCCAACCGATGTTGTCAAGTTTTGCTAAGCTTAAATAATCGGTACGTTTTCTAAGATTTAACAATTATGAGCTATTTTCTTAACTTTTCACACGGATAAAACCTTCTCTTTCCTTAGTATCAAAGTATCAAAAATCAACAATTTTTTAACAATTTTCTTAACCTTACAAACTGTAAAAGAGTTTTAACAAGTTTTAAGAAACGTAAACAAAAAATAGGTCTAGAATTTATAGATCTAGTTCTTGACGAATTTAGTTCTTAGTGACACTAAGCAATTCATTTTTTATTTATATAGATTACATATACATACCTTCTCTAATTCTAAACCACTTACAACCAAACTATTTAAATACCAAAATAAAAAATAACAAACAAAAGTAATTCGTATTTACTTAAAATCAAAGTTCAAATTTCAAAAACAAATTAATACCATTCAATAAAAACTCAAACGTAAAACAAAAAACGTTATTGTATCAACACATACTAGAAATGGTTAGAACAATAATTCTTTTCTCACCCGGGAGTCGAATGTTGGACTCGTGCTACATTAATGGTTAAAACAATCGACACCCATTAAAATAACTAACTACTGTTTTGGTACATGCTAAAAGCGACTAGCGGAATTATTTTTAATGATTTTTTCTACATAATTATTATTTATATTATATATGGTAGAAAAAGGTAAAATGAAAATTCAGTATGAATTTAGAATATTCCTGCATCAATTGGTAATAAATCTTGTTAACAAATAAATATGTTTACACAAAATTGCCTTAGAAAAACTTGTTACAATTACTGACTGTGCCTATTATATACTATACTTACAATGAGCAAGCACGTATTGAAAACTAAATCAAAAGTAAGCATCCCAAGATTTACGGAATTATAGTTATACCTAACTTTCAATGTATATTTCCATATTAAAAAGAAAATTTCTGTAGAATACTAGAAAAGTAATGTGGATGATTATTTTTTCCCATCGGAAGATTTATACTTAATAATATAACTTGATTTATAGCCAGTGTATAAATATCCAATGCTTAGACAAGTTTAGGTAGCGAGATTTACTTTTTAATGTTATACGTAAAACGCTTACGCTTATAAATACGCTACATCTTATAACTAAAACGCTACATCTCATAACTTAACAATTTAAGTCGTTATTAGTTAGTTGATAATGTCTGTCGATGAGTCAGAACCACTAAGTTCTATTGTTAGATCTTTTAGGACATACGTCACGACGAAAAAAAAATGTTTTGTCTGAACAAGGAAAAGAGACTTGCCTTGACGCGTTTATGGATTTCGACAATTTTTACCGATTACGACTAAGGTCGAGTTTTTAAATGATTTTTTTTTTTGCTATTAGTATTCTAGTCTGGATCTGACAGGGTACTGTTTTTTATACGAGATTGAACCGAATGTAGTATAATGAGAGTAAATCAATAATAATTTGTTGTTTTTTTTTTTAAGTATTTCATTTGGTATCATTATATTCTGTTTTCATTATTATATTAGGAATATTTGATGCAACAGTAAAGTATTAAGCTTCTTACCTTAGGAACAGACGACCATGTGCTTATTATAGATTAGAAATTATTGATTATAAAAAAAAAATTTGATTGTAATTTGTTGTTTTCTAAAATTTACGCGAAATTCACTCATTATAATTAATCAACTTTTTCGGATTTTATGGCGCTTCATATAGTTTTTTAGATGCACGACACTTCGGATACTTTACAGCAATCATGGTCACGGGAGGACTTGATGGATATTCGTCAATAATAATATTTTATTATTGATGAATATCCATCAAAATATTTGTAGTTGTTATGATATCGGGTCTTGAATGGATGAACCAATTTCGACTTTTTGAGTTGCAACCAGGATTCAGAATCACGCTTCGAAACTAAACTAATCTTTTTTTGTGATATTTTTAATAATAAGCTATATTTATTTTTATTTAGATGTAGTGATTGGATTTGAAATAATAAATGACTTTTTACAACTTTAATTGTACTTCTATTTGAAATAAATGTGTTTGCTCGCAAACGAAAAAAAAACCGAATTCAAATACATCGACAAGTAATACAACGTAAGTAGACAAAAAATCGTGAAGCAAATACATATTATTAAAGATAAATCAAAAAGTACTAGTGAGAACTCAATCAAATATAAATGTTACCTACATGACAAGTACTAGCTTTAGATTGAAATAAGAATCATCAAAATCGATACATCCAGTAAAAAGTAAAGAGGTATAACCAAAATAAACTTCAGGTTGAAGAAATTACTACTTATCTTATTTATTCTATTGGCAACGTGGGAAAAAATATAAGTATTTACCGTCTCTGAATTGTGTTTGTAATAACTTATATAATGCAAATAATAAATTTACTTTATAAGTGTTAAGTGGTAAATAAGGATTGTTCACATTGATTTAACTAAGCGATGCGCTAGCGATGATATTAAAATTAATTAAAAAAATATATAATCTTGTCTGTATGGTACGTTGTTCTGTATTCTACGTTATATGAAAAGAGATTTTGCGATGATTTCAACTTTAATGTAAATCAACTATTATTTTAATTAAACCAACCCGCCTGCCCTGTGTCGTGACTATGGGCAAAACACATGACTTCGCGCCAGAATGTCTGGCGCGAACTTGAGGAGGCCTATGTCCAGCAGTGGACTGCGATAGGCTGAAGTGATGGTTTTAAATTTAAGGGGAGGGAATAGTACCTATTAAGAGAAAGTGTGCGTGTCGTATACGATTTACTCGAAATTCAATAATTTGTGATCGCATCGATTTGTTTAACTATGGACCAAGCCTTAATCAATTTGTGTTGACAACGTATTCAAAACGATTACATTTTTTGGAATAAAAACTCTTTACTAAAAAGTAAAATACAACGATATTGTATCAGCATATTCCTCTATTTCACATTTAATTGGTAGTAAAAGATTTAAGAGAGCCTGGATAGGTGCCGTAGGAACTTTATCAAAAACTATATTTGGCACTTTGAACGAAGATGACGCAATAAAATATGATAACGCAATACAAAATGTCCAAGATAACGAAAAAAGGCTAAGTTCATTGATAAAAGAAAGTATCTTGGTCACAACTACAACCTTGTCCAAATTTAACGATACTCTCCATAAAATAAAAATCAATGAAGCTAGCCTTGATGAAGCCGTTAACAACCTTTCTTTAAAACTTAAAAATATCTCCAAAATTTCTGTTGAATTAAATTACAAATCGAATATAGATTCAATCTTGACTAGTTTAGAGGCATCCTTGCTTACATTGTCGTTCCAAATGGAGGATATAACAAATGCCATCTTGTTCAGCAGTCGTAATACTTTGCATCCCGCTATATTACCTCCGAAACAACTGTATAAAGAGCTTGTAGACAACTATAGATACTTACCAACTAATGTTAAACTACCAATAAGTTTAGAGTTAAGGAATATCCATATACTATTAAATGTATCTAGTATAGCTTGCTATAGTTTAAATGATAAGATAATATTTGTGTTAAGATTACCATTAGTTTCCCCAAGGGAATATGAATTATTTCATAGTATAGCATTACCCACTCCACACGATTATGTAAACCCTAATACTTTTAGTCTTATAAGACCTAGTAATAAGTTTATCGCAATGACCAAAGATAAGACAGAATACTGTAATCTGGAATCGCTTACGGATTGCCAAGCAGTTAGCGCAAATGAGTACATCTGCTATATAATGAGTGTTTATCCCATAAGTGCTCATCCGAATTGTGAAAGTGAGTTATTGTCAAAAGTGATCAATGTTCTACCCGTGCAGTGCAAAACCGATTTTCTTAGTGGGATATTAGACATTTGGATGCCCATTTCAGACAATAACTGGATATACATACAATCCCAGAACAATAAAGTGTATATGGACTGTATTAATCAGAAAATTTTGGAATTAGATGTAGTCGGTACTGGTGTTTTGAAGGTACCACAAAATTGTGTCGCATCTTGTAAAACTACAAAATTAGTTCCTAGATTTAGTGGTTTAAGATTAAATATAAGTGTTCCTCGTCCTAATTTTAATTTAATAAAAGATCCTTGTTGTATTTTAGATAAGTTCCAAAATGAGATAAGTAATGAGCCCCCTATTCAACTCCAAAATATTGATTTAGATATTTTTACTTCAGAAACTAGCTTAAGGTTAAAATCTATGTCGAAGGAAGCTGATAAAATCCTTAATCAGCACCAAATTATAAAATACGGGACTCACTACTCAATAGCTATAATGATACTATTTTCTGTAATTTGTATTTACTGTATATTCAAAATTTTTGTATGTATTAAATCGCAACGTCTTTCCTATCGCTTCCCTAACGTCTCCCAACCAACCCAAGAACAAGACATAACCCCTAATCCCGTTAATCCTGATAGGAATCCCAAATCCTCGGTAGAAGATCCTTCCCCTATTAAACCTGTCAAACTCTCTTCGGGTGAAATTCCTTCACCAAGCATTAGAGTCAAGGTGTGACCTTGTATCTCCTAAACTTCAGGCCCCTGAAGTTTATTCTACCCCGGGGAGGTGTTATAATCCTGATTAGTTACCCTTATTCCCTATTGAGCACTCCTATTCTGCCTATTCAGCATTTCTATCCTTTAGCAGGTGTTATTACTTATCCGCCACAGTCAGTCTCATTCCCATCTTCCATCCGCGCTAGACGTGTGCTTTAAAAATTAATTTTGTTTCCTTTTTTTAAAAAGACTCTCGCCTTGAGGCTCCTAACATTGGTGGCAGCGGTGGGATCTGAAAGGTCCCAGGAAAAACGTCTCTCCATTTTAAAGTTAAAATAAAATTCAATATTGAATTCATATCTCAAAAGTGCGCGAGTTGAACGAGTTCCAAGGACGCTAAAATTGTGTGACAACCCCGATTTTGTGAAGTTTAACCCCTGTCATAAATATAAATCATCAGTGTACACCTTAGCAACAAAACGCATGCAACAAGAACCTGTGACCTATCGACGCAATAACTGATAACCGATCGACGCAACGCTCGGAAGAAATACGATACGCAAGACGACGCGTGGGACGAACGGAAATGAATCGCATCGCTATCGCTCTAGCTGCATTACTGTAAGTCGAATTCATCTTTGTAATTTGGTCATTGCGAGTCATTTTAATCATCAACTGTTTATAATAATTATTGTTAATTATAATATAAGGACATTTCTGTACATATTATAAAAATAAAAATGGCAACCAGCAGAGCTCCGAGCCCAAAATTAGAAAATCCAGATATATATTTAACAACTGAACAGGACGGTGCTACTTGTACTCCTCCTTTAGAATCACTTCCATCTGGACCTATTACTAGGTCCAAGAAAAAAATTGCTACCGGAACTAAGATAGAATTAGATCTTTCAACTTTATTAAAATTCATAAAACCATACGATGGTTCCAGAGAAACCTTAAACGCGTTTCTGGTAAACTGTAGTAACGCCTATGACCTAGCCACAGAACCCCAAAAAGATATATTATTTAAATACATACTTTGCCAATTACAAGGTAAAGCCCAAGTAGCTTGTTCGATTAAAGAATTTTTAAATTGGCCACAACTCAAAGAATTCTTAAAAACACAATTCAGCGAGCGGAAACATTACGCTCATTTATTGACAGACCTTCAAGAGTGCAAACAGCACCCAAATGAACCTGTTAGCCAGTACGCGTTGAGGGTTGAAACTTGTTTATCGCAACTCCTCACCGAAATATCAATTAGCCACGGTCACAAAAGTAGAGAAATGATAGGGAGAACAGCAGCCATGGAAGAATTGGCACTTCATCATTTTCAAATGGGATTAACACCACGTATCTCAAACATAATCCGGTGCAAATCCCCAAAAACTCTTAATGAGGCTGTTAATATAGCAATTTCAGAGGAAAAAATTCAACAATTTCTTTACAAAAATTCTCAGTCTAGCGCGAGATTAGAAAAACCAAGAATTATTAAGTCTAATTTTAATCAAAATTCGAATAACCAACAAAATTATAAATTCAATCGCAATTTTCCAAGCCAATCAATTTCAAAATCACCTAATAATTATTATAATAATCATAATCAAGCCCCGATCAATGGCTCAGAAATGTTCTGTAGATACTGCAAGACACCCGGTCATATCCTAGAACAATGTCGCAAACGACAATATAACAATGAACGGTCTAAATTCAATTCCAATAATTCTAGGACACAACACCGTGTCCATTTACTGACTGATAACCCCGATGAGGGTACAAGTCATCCAACAAGTCCAGCTAGTCCCACAGAGGGCTACGACACCGTAGATTTTAACTCAAAAAACGAGTAAATGTCTCGTCCCGGTATCGTGCGGGACCTAGTCGAACACAAACCGATACCCTCATTCATAATACTAACTCTAAATCGAATAATTATAATTACCAATCCCCGACTCCGATACATGGAAGTCAAATTTCTCAAATCCAACATAATTCTAAGCCCGCGTCGTTACATGACCAACAGGCTAATATTGTTTCTGAGCCCAATCACAAACAGGGTAACCAGCCCCAACCTTATAGTAGCTATAATAATACTAAATCCAATATTTTTGAAATCACTAATGACCCAAGCATTATGCTCCTACCACATGTAATCGTGGAATCCTTAGTATCCGACATTCCTCTTTCCCTACTTGTCGACTCAGGATCTTCTGTAAGCTTAATTAAACATTCATGTCTGCAAAATCATCCTAAACTTATAAAAGAAACTATCCAACTTAAAGGAATCGACTCATCAGGAAATCCTATCCTGACACGAGGTCACTTTCAGTTAAAATTAAAAATAGCTAAATCAAACGTTTCTTACAAATTTCATGTTATTGATAAAATTCATTTACCCTATGATGGCATCATTGGTTCTGACATGCTCAACGCGCTGAATTGTAATATAGATTATAATAAAGATATACTCAAAATCGGGAAGGCGGCGTTAAAATTACATTTCAATGATCCTGCCTATGTCATCCCTCCTAGAACTGAGCAAATTATCGAATGCTCCGTTTCAAATCCGGAATTAAAGGAAGGATTAGTCCTTGATCAAAAAATCTCCGATTCATTATTAATAGCCAATTGCGTAGTTCGGGTTAAAGAAAATAATAGAATAAATTTATCCGTAGTTAACACCTCCGAGAATGAAATTACCTTAAAGTCTAATTTAAATCTAAAATTGATCCCTATTGAGCCTTACGAATCCAACGGGTATCAATCCGCGACCGTTAACCATATAAATGCTTATTCTAATGTTACTAAACGTACAGAAGAAGTTCTAAAACAGCTTCGCGTCTCTCACCTTAATGAAGAAGAAAAGGGTGCCCTTATGCAACTATGTTCCGATTATTCCGACATTTTCCATTTACCAGGCGAAAACCTAACATATACGAATGCATTAAAACATGATATAAAAACAACCACAGACGTCCCAATTCATACTAAAACTTACCGGTTTCCTGAAGTGCATAAAACTGAAGTCCGTGATCAAATTAATAAAATGTTAGATCAAAATATTATTGAACCATCGAACTCACCCTGGTCTTCCCCAATATGGGTTGTACCCAAAAAGTTAGATGCGTCTAATATCCAAAAATGGAGAGTTGTTATAGATTATAGGAAATTAAACGATATAACAATTGGCGACACTTATCCAATTCCCCAAATTACAGAAATTCTTGATCAATTAGGCCAGAGTACTTACTTCTCCACATTAGACCTCGCATCCGGCTTTCATCAGATCCTGTTAAATGAAGACGACAAATCCAAAACAGCGTTCACTGTCCCAGAAGGCCACTTTCAATTTCTCCGTATGCCGTTTGGCTTAAAAAATGCACCCTCAACTTTTCAGAGGTTGATGAATTCTGCTCTCTCCGGACTACAAGGTATACGTTGCTTTATATACCTTGATGACGTCATTTGCTATTCTCACGACATAAGAACACATATACAAAATTTGGAATTGATCTTCCAGAGAATGCGAAAATTTAACCTTAAGTTGCAACCCGACAAGTGCGAGTTCTTACGTCGAGAAGTCGCCTATCTTGGCCATGTCATTTCTGCCGACGGCGTCAGGCCGAACCCAGATAAAATCAAGGCCGTCCTCCAATTCCCCACTCCACAGAATCCTAAAGATATTAAATCGTTTCTCGGACTAGTATCTTACTATAGACGGTTCATACCCGATTTCTCGAAAACCGCTAAACCATTAACCAGTCTCCTGAAGAAAGATCAGCCTTTTGTTTGGCAAAACCAACAGCAAATGGCATTAGAAACCCTAAAAAATAAACTCATTTCAGCTCCTGTTCTTTGTTACCCTGATTTCACTAAACCTTTTACAGTTACAACGGATGCATCAAACTATGCCCTCGGAGCTGTTCTTTCCCAGGGTCCCTATGGTCAAGAACGGCCAATCGCCTACGCTTCCCGAACTCTAAATAAAAGTGAAAGCAACTACAGCACCACAGAGAAAGAATTACTGGCTATTTTATTCGGATGCAAAACTTTCAGACCGTACCTCTACGGTCAGAGATTTAAAATTGTTACCGATCATCGCCCTTTAAAATGGCTTTTTAACCATAAAGACCCCTCAAGTAAATTACAAAGATGGCGTCTCAAGCTCGAAGAGTTTGACTACGAAATAGTTTATAGGAAGGGCAAGCTTAATTCAGCAGCAGACGCTTTATCTCGCTATCCCGTTAATCCTATATATCCAGAAATCGAGAACCCATTACCATCAAATAGCGATCCAACACTTCTACCAGAACTTTCTATTGGCGATAACGAGCTAAATGAATGGGCCAACGAGAATCCGTTACCATTAATTAATGACCCTACACCTTTACCAGAACCACCCATGGGCAATAATGACCTTGCTGAATGGGCTGAAGTAACATTTAGCCCTTTGGATGAAAGAAATTTGGATTTCGTACCATTAACTCCTCCTATTGCTATTGAAAAAGCAACCACGCCCATTAAACCGAATCCAAACCCGATTATTGATCCCCAACCGTCGACCAGCTGGCAGGCACCATCTATACCTAATATTTCTAACTCTGAACCAGATTATCAAATACCGGAAATGTTGTCAACACCAACCAACGAAACAAATCTTGAATTAAATCCAGAACCTCAATCTTTAATTACGGAAGAAGCATCTCTTCCCATGGCCGAAAACCTCGGACCTTCTTTAACCCATGAAACCTTACCAATACCTTCAAATGAGGCAGGAAGTTCTGTCGCACCACAATTACCTGATGAAACATATAACAATTTCTTAAAATCACCTACGAAATCCTTTAACACACAAATAATAGAACACAATAATAGCCTGCTTAAGAGCACCCAAAAATTGATTATAATACCTACCTCAGTAGACATGGATGAGTCTATGCCCTACGTCCAAGAAATAATTAATAACTGTCCAGAACCTGCCCGCAGCGAATTTTTGAAATTAGAAAGAAGTCCCTTTACCTGCTTACCTTTAGAATATGAAACTAAAACTTACCTCTTCGCGTTTACGAAAGTTCACTATTTCGATGATCATTCATACCCAGATATATTTAAAACCTTAAAATATTTACGAGATGAGATAATGATAACTTATCCAACTGAAAATGACATATGTATATCTGACTTCAAAAATCCCTTTGATAGACATTCCTTCGTAAAAATTTATAACATGTTAGGCTACCTGTTTGATGGAACTAACATTAGAATTCACATATATCATGATCAAATAATATATCCAACCTTAAACGAAATCCCAAAAATCCTTAAGGAGAACCACGACATACCTATTGCCGGTCATCTTGGAACCAACAGGATGCTTAACCGCATTAAAGAGCGATATTTCTGGAAAAACATGCGAACCGACATTGAATCCTATATCAAAAAATGCCAATCTTGTCAATCTAATAAAGCCCTGCGCAAGATAAATCGAGCACCGATGGTTATAACATCTACCTCAACTTCCCCATTCGAAAGATTATCCATAGACATTGTGGGACCTCTTCCTGAATCTGGAACAGCTAAATTAAAATTCATCTTAACTATGCAGGACGACCTAACAAAATTTAGTTTAGCATACCCAATCCGCAGTATCACCGCCGAAGAGACAAGCGAGTGCCTTTTACACTTTGTG
Organism: Melitaea cinxia; assembly: GCF_905220565.1. Taxonomy (NCBI): domain Eukaryota; kingdom Metazoa; phylum Arthropoda; class Insecta; order Lepidoptera; family Nymphalidae; genus Melitaea; species Melitaea cinxia. The sequence goes on along the minus strand of NC_059419.1, from coordinate 2,185,221 downwards.
TCTCTGTTTGGCATACCTAAACACATACTTACTGATCAAGGGACAAATTTCACTGCAGAGTTATTCCAAACAACGTGTCAATTTCTGAAAATCAAACACTTATTTTCCTCACCATATCATCCACAAACCCAAGGTGCGTTAGAAAGATCGCATTCTACCCTAAAGGAGTACCTCAAATCGTATATAAATGACAACCAGGACAACTGGCCTCGGTATGTTTACACAGCCATGTTAGCATATAATACAGCCGTCCATTCAACTACTCATTACTCCCCATACGAATTATTGTTCGGACATAAACCGCATATTCCAACATCCGTCTACGAGGAATCATCTACAGCTACATACCCCGAATACGTTAGAATGCTACAACATCGCCTAAAATTCACCCGCGACAAAGCATTAGAGTTTATACACAAATCCAAAACGACATCTAAAGAATACTACGACACTCGCACTCGCCCTGTAGAATATAAAGTTGGCGATTACGTTTTACTCAAAAATCATCTAAGGCTACGTAAAGCCTTATCTCCAATATGGAAAGGGCCATTCAAGGTAGTAAAAATACATGGTGACCACACGCTTTCACTACTCATTAACAGACGCCATGTCAAACACCATTATGATGAAGTTAAACACGCTGAAATCGAGGATACATCTCATTCTGGAAAATAAAATATTATAATTAAGACCATTTTACTCTATAACATAATATTTACAAATTTATCTTTCCTTACAGCACGATGGCTAATGCTCTTCAAGAGTATACCCGTCCAATCAAGTCTGGACCAGGCATTTACTTTGATCCAATCGGGAAACTTAAGATTAACGTCGGTCATCTAGATATCGTTACCGCTTACGATATGTCTTATATTGAACCGCATATGGAAAATATTAATTCTATCTTAGGTACGGTACGATTTTTATGTAGTCAGATCCAGATGGAAACAATAACAAACCTAGAATGTCATAACACCTTAGAACCGCTAACTGTAAAATACAACGATATTGTATCAGCATATTCCTCTATTTCACATTTAATTGGTAGTAAAAGATTTAAGAGAGCCTGGATAGGTGCCGTAGGAACTTTATCAAAAACTATATTTGGCACTTTGAACGAAGATGACGCAATAAAATATGATAACGCAATACAAAATGTCCAAGATAACGAAAAAAGGCTAAGTTCATTGATAAAAGAAAGTATCTTGGTCACAACTACAACCTTGTCCAAATTTAACGATACTCTCCATAAAATAAAAATCAATGAAGCTAGCCTTGATGAAGCCGTTAACAACCTTTCTTTAAAACTTAAAAATATCTCCAAAATTTCTGTTGAATTAAATTACAAATCGAATATAGATTCAATCTTGACTAGTTTAGAGGCATCCTTGCTTACATTGTCGTTCCAAATGGAGGATATAACAAATGCCATCTTGTTCAGCAGTCGTAATACTTTGCATCCCGCTATATTACCTCCGAAACAACTGTATAAAGAGCTTGTAGACAACTATAGATACTTACCAACTAATGTTAAACTACCAATAAGTTTAGAGTTAAGGAATATCCATATACTATTAAATGTATCTAGTATAGCTTGCTATAGTTTAAATGATAAGATAATATTTGTGTTAAGATTACCATTAGTTTCCCCAAGGGAATATGAATTATTTCATAGTATAGCATTACCCACTCCACACGATTATGTAAACCCTAATACTTTTAGTCTTATAAGACCTAGTAATAAGTTTATCGCAATGACCAAAGATAAGACAGAATACTGTAATCTGGAATCGCTTACGGATTGCCAAGCAGTTAGCGCAAATGAGTACATCTGCTATATAATGAGTGTTTATCCCATAAGTGCTCATCCGAATTGTGAAAGTGAGTTATTGTCAAAAGTGATCAATGTTCTACCCGTGCAGTGCAAAACCGATTTTCTTAGTGGGATATTAGACATTTGGATGCCCATTTCAGACAATAACTGGATATACATACAATCCCAGAACAATAAAGTGTATATGGACTGTATTAATCAGAAAATTTTGGAATTAGATGTAGTCGGTACTGGTGTTTTGAAGGTACCACAAAATTGTGTCGCATCTTGTAAAACTACAAAATTAGTTCCTAGATTTAGTGGTTTAAGATTAAATATAAGTGTTCCTCGTCCTAATTTTAATTTAATAAAAGATCCTTGTTGTATTTTAGATAAGTTCCAAAATGAGATAAGTAATGAGCCCCCTATTCAACTCCAAAATATTGATTTAGATATTTTTACTTCAGAAACTAGCTTAAGGTTAAAATCTATGTCGAAGGAAGCTGATAAAATCCTTAATCAGCACCAAATTATAAAATACGGGACTCACTACTCAATAGCTATAATGATACTATTTTCTGTAATTTGTATTTACTGTATATTCAAAATTTTTGTATGTATTAAATCGCAACGTCTTTCCTATCGCTTCCCTAACGTCTCCCAACCAACCCAAGAACAAGACATAACCCCTAATCCCGTTAATCCTGATAGGAATCCCAAATCCTCGGTAGAAGATCCTTCCCCTATTAAACCTGTCAAACTCTCTTCGGGTGAAATTCCTTCACCAAGCATTAGAGTCAAGGTGTGACCTTGTATCTCCTAAACTTCAGGCCCCTGAAGTTTATTCTACCCCGGGGAGGTGTTATAATCCTGATTAGTTACCCTTATTCCCTATTGAGCACTCCTATTCTGCCTATTCAGCATTTCTATCCTTTAGCAGGTGTTATTACTTATCCGCCACAGTCAGTCTCATTCCCATCTTCCATCCGCGCTAGACGTGTGCTTTAAAAATTAATTTTGTTTCCTTTTTTTAAAAAGACTCTCGCCTTGAGGCTCCTAACAGTACGCTTGTCTTAGGGAGTAAACTGGTGCATGTATGACGAGAGCGTTATGAAAACTGTGATCTAGCGAGGTGAACGGAAGTTGAGAGGCAGATATAAGTAGGGGTAACTTAGAAGTTTTACTTGAGTGGTGCGATCTAAATCATTTATATTAGTTTTTATTATTCGTAATGAATTCCCCGTTAAGGTTTAGACATATTTTACAAATATATTAACAAATACAAATAAATAGAAATATTTTTCGCTTAAAAAGTATTTTGAAACTACCATATGTAACCGCAAGAGTAGTACAACTCTCAAAAGAACTAAACTTTCAAAAAACATAGCATCGCCACAGCATCGCTCCTATTTACAATTATGCACAACCCTCAACCAATAGCTTTAAATCTATTAAGCTATCACTACGGTATTCAAGTGATTCTTATAATTTATGACTATTATAGCCGGTGAACCATTCATCATATTGTCATCATATCCCACGCGGTATTTTACGAGTAGTAAGTAATTTACGAGATTTAAACAATTTTAAAAGAATAATTTTTAACGTAATTGAATTACTATTTCTTTTTTTATACAACTAGGTCTGCAAACAAGCAACAGCAACTCAGCTGATGGTAAGTGATTACTTTAGCCTATATACGCCTGAAACACTAGAAGCATCGCAAGCGTTTTGCTGACCATACTCCCGACCCTAGCCAGGAGGTCTGACCACCTTACTCACCACAGGAACAAAACTCTGCTTGGATTTTTTTTATTTGGCTGTGATCTTCTGTGTTCTGTTCAGGTACTTCTCTAGACGGGCTGCTCCAGACTTTGAGAAGTAAGTATATTTCCTGCTGTGCTCTATCTCAGTTGAAACTTGCTTAATACTCTTAAATTTCATATAAAATAATGAAAATTATATAACTTTGTGCTAGTTTTGTTTTTACGGTTTTGGAAATAAAACATATTTAGTTTTGTATTTTTTTTTTTACAATATACTAGCCTTTACCCGCAGCTTCGCTCACGTTGTATATATTTTTTTTTTACTAAAAGTATCCTATGTTACTTCTAATACCTCGAAGAATACGTGTACAAAGTTTCGTGATGATTGCTTGAGTAGCTTTTGCGTGAAAGCGTAAAAAACAAACTTACATTCACATTTATAATATTAGTAAGGATGTTAACAATACAGACCTAGCACTGACAATTTTTCAAAAAAAAAAAATAAGAAAGTACCATAAAAATAAGTTCGGTAAGGCTTGCAACATTGGTTCCGTTAAGATGACGCAACGCAACAAAGGGATTTGCATACGTGTACAACTAGGCCAATGCACGTGTTCCTTTACATCGTGATAAACGAAAAAATAACTAACAAAAATGAACCTCATAACCCACACAATAAGGTTCATACATTTGAGCTACGTTTTACAAAATCAAATCTACCCTCAGAACAGGCAAATATGAACTGTATAACATTATGATACAGGTCATATGAATTCCATTTGTTACATTCTATTTGTATTTTTGCAGATTTATATGTACCGTTCATTTTTGAAGTTTTATTCGATTTTAATCCTTAGTTGTATGGAGTTAAGGTTGTCAAATTTTTTTGGAGACACTAAATAAATATAAGGAGAGCATCTCTAAGAATGGGTTGTTTATGGTGAATGGAGTCTTTTAATGTACAAATGAGGTGTTATCTGTTCAGAATAATATTGAGTACAGTAAGGACTTCTTTATATAGAAGCAATGTGGATTTTTTTTACGCAATGCCTATGCTAATTTACGCAATAAATTATATCTCGTGATAAATCGTCTGTGTATTGATTGTAAATAAATATTTTTAAAACTAAATACAATTTTATTTATTGATACAAAAAAAATCTTTAAAACAAACACGCATACACATATTTGTGTTTTACACTACTCTCTTATTACCAAGTCTAAAGATAAATTAGATAAAGCAATACAAATTAATACGTTCTCAAAACTTATACACTTCATCAAACAAACGAAAAAAAAAAAATCTACTTAAAATTCTTCTAAAACACTTTCAGAAGCTGTCAACCCTTAAATAAATTACTTGTAGAAAGCTCCTTAAATACGTGAACATTCAACACGACTGGGAAGCCTCCGCCTTACATATTTATGACGTCATCACCATATAAATACATGTCACACAAACCAAATGAGCAATAACTCATCGTTACACGAAAAATAACCTTGTACTGGCCGAATTAAAAAAAAGTGTCAACTTTGTCCCGCGTTCTTTTCAAACAAAGAAAGAATAAATCACATAACCGTCCACGCTACCGGGGTCTACCGCACCCCGCGCGCTTATAAACAAAATAGTCAAAATCCATCCACCACAAAGAATGCTAGCAGCTCAACATTGGCTGGCCGTGTGCTATGTTCAACATCTGTTATGGTATAGTTTTTTAACCGCGAAATTTTTAACGTGACAAACAAAATCGTCTTTATTACCAAGAAATAGAATCGCTGTAATTTAGAAATAGTGTTACGTAACGGTAGTTTTATGTTGGTCGATTTTATGTCTTTACTAGGTCTAATGTAGCATTATAAATTCTTTTGACTGCGACGCCTCTATATTGGGTATGTAATGAGTTTTAATTAGATCCAAAAAAATCGTCGTCTGAGATTTAGTGTTCTTTGTTCTGTCGTGTAGGTTATTTTCGGGAGTTACATGGGTTCACTTTTGCTGTGGAGGGTTAATTGATATAAAATTACGTAATGGTGTAAATATAGTATCATTTATATGTATCATAAGGAAAGCGCTTGCCGTTGTTATGTAATGTTTTTGTATCGTATAAATTAAAACGGAATATACAAAGGCGTAGGATTATAATACCCTTTTGTGTAACACTGATGAGCTTTTTTATCTGTAATAGAAAAAAAAAAGTTTAAGGATACCAACAGCTAAATATTGCAATGTTTCGTAAAATTCATTTGTTTGATTTTACGTATTTATTATTATTTTTATATGTATAAGTTTACAAATATAATTATTCTTTATAATTATCTAATACTATTAAACGAGCAATTCTTACATATATATAAACTGAATCTCGGAAACGGCTTCAACGATTTTCGTGAAATTTAGTATGCAGGGGATTTCGGGGGCGATAAATCGATATAGCTAGGATTCATTTTTAGAAAATGTCATTTTATCCCTATTTTTTGGCAATGAAAAAATCGCTACAATGTCGTTAGAATTTGAAGGTAAATTTCGCAATTGTCAATAAAGTTGTAATAGCTCAGATGGGAAATCGGCTGATCGGTATCGACCGAGGAAACCACGGTTCAAGCCCCTGTCCTCTAGATCGATTAGTTTCTTTCTTTTTTTCTAATTGTACTCATGATTTTTTTATTTAAATAACCAGTTCATATTTTTCATTATGGCCGTAGAATCGGAAAATATTATTCATATTTTATTTTATTTTATTTTCATATTTTATTTTATCGATATGTATCATAATAAATATTATCAATATGTAATTCGTATTTAAATATGATTTCCAAAAAACACGATTTACTAAAAATACCGAGCTAAGCTCGGTCACCCAGGCACTTAATATTTTTATATGTAGTAGTAAATCTACAAATATACCTAATTATTCTTTATAGCTTCTAGCTGCGCCTCTTAGCGAGCTAGGAGATTCAGAATAACACTCTCCAGCTGCTTACACACACACTCCAGGTGTTTACGCATCAAGTTTCATTACAATCAGTTCAATAGTTTTTACATGAAAGAGTAACAAACATTCATGCGTCTATCACCCAAAACTTTCATAATATAGTATAATATATATATGTAGTAAAAAACACACACGTAAAAGGTCACTGAACTTTCTTAAACCATTTTTTTTCTTTATTTAAGGAGTTTTAGTTCACAAGGACTAAGTACGTTACTCCATAGAGCATCACACGTGTTATATAAAAGATAATTATTGAAGCCGTCGTCGCATAGCAATGTGTACAACTTTATACAATAGTTTAGCCAGTTCTGAGAGAGAATACGCCAATATTGAACTACAACCTCCAAGTTATTTAAATTGTGATTATTTACAGCATATCATTTCTGATATCTCTTAAACCATTTTCGTACTAAATTTCACCTAAACTTAGAGAAAAACTAACGCAGAATTTTCAATATTAGCATGAACGTATTGCAACTAAAATAACCCGTAAAGTTAATTTACACGGCCTGTCACGAAAGGAGGCCATGCGTTCATCTACCGTTTCCATAGAACAAAGCGCTATTACACACATACTAATTGAAAACACATCAAAACTGAAAACCAGAAAATGGTTCATTTTAATATGGTGGGTATATTTTTTTTCTGTAGAATTATTTTATTATATCTAAAGTGAAATAACAAATTTCGTCTTCATACTATTTTTCATCAAGCAGTGTTGTGTTCCTGTGTTGAATAAGGTGGCCAGATTACTTGCAGCTTGCGACGCTTCTGGTGTTACAGACGTCTATAAGCTACAGTAATCGATTACCATCAGGTGAGCCGTACGCTTGTTTGCCGACCTAGTTGTGTAAAAAAAATATAACTGGCACTACGTGACAAGCACCACCTTTTGATTAAAAATGGATTCATCGGAATCGATTCACTCAGTACAAAGTTAGAGGTAACACACATAAAAATACACTCGAATGGAGAACTTCCTTTTTTTGAAGTCGGATAAAAATCAATAGGAGCAATTTAGAGGCCTATATCCAGCAGTGGGATATTACAGGCTGAAGCGTAGCGTTAGTGCCAAAGTAGTAGTGTAAAAGATTTCGCCAGTGTCACATTTAATACTATAAATTGATTTAATTATGTATATTAAACTTGCGTTGTTGATTGCGCACTATTACCAACATATTTTTAATATACTACTTTTATTAAAGGTTGCCTGGAAGAGATCGCTATAAGCGATAAGGCCGCCTTTGCATACATTACTTGTTTTTGTATCTAATCGTTCTGAAATGTATCTTTTTTGTGTGTGCAATAAAGTTTACTAAATAAATAAATAAATTATAGTTGATGATAACTTTTAATAAAAAGGTAGTTTAATAATCTTATAACGATGCCATAATAGCTTGGCTGGACTAAATTTGCGTCATTATGCTCCAGATCTATTATTCCATAATGATGGCTAATTTCTATGGAATAAGAATGCAAATACAATATCAAATGTTTAACCGTGACACGCAAAAAACGTCGCTATTACTCTATTACGAGCATATACATTGCTAAAATTAAAATGTTAAAATACTTGTGGTATTGTACTATTGTACTAACGGCGTTTCTGTTTAAACAGAATATTTAATACATTGTTATTTCTTGTGGAATATTGTAAAGAATATATAATTATTTGCAAAATTCCGCAAACTAAAATAATACTTGAGTTCAATATTTTTCAATAGTTAATTACTACATATCGCTAGATAATACGACACACGAGTCTGTTAGTTTAGTCATCGTTAGCAGAAACAGTTTTAATCAATTCATTTTATATTCAATACATACTAATAAATGTAACTGATGTACTTTATGAATTTATTCATGTTGACTCATTATATGTATATTTAATTTTTGAATGTAGGTTATTTGAATTTAAAATGTTATTTCATTTAAAAGTCTATAACTATCTTACATTCCTGTTTTTTATGATCTGGTTTATCTTTGATTATTTCAAGAAATAAAGTTCTTAAACCGAAAATTAAATAAATAGCTTTAAGTTCACTTTAATCTTATAATATAGGGTACCCTTACATTCGAATAACAATTTAATCTATACATATAATGAAATGGTAGGAGAGTCAAAACTGTACATTGAATATTTTTTTTAAAAGAATATTTGGGGTGTGATCTACAATCGATAACGAAGCCGAAAATATAGTTTTTAGATTTTTTTTGTCTGTTTGTCTTTATGTATGTCCGGGATAAACTCAAAAAGTACTGCATGGATTTACTTCAAATTTGGCAACAGTCAACATATAGGCTACATATTATCACGCTATCACCTATGGGGAACGAGCAGTTTTATTTCTTCAACGCATTCGGTAACAACGTGTATTCTAACGACGCATATTTGAATGTTGTTGTTATCATGTTAATAACCATGCTATAAGCTAGCTTAATATAGCTACACTATAAATAAAGACATTCTGTAGTATATTTAGTATCAGCATTACACCGGTGCAAAGCCAGGGCGGGTCGTTAGTAATTTATATAAGTAACATCATCTTCAAATAATTAATAAAAAACATTGTTTTTAATTACATCTAGTATAAGGAAAAAATGGATTACATAATATTAAATTTTTATCATAAAATAGAAGATCATAAAATAATTTTTTCGTTCAAAAATTACACCGAAATTTTTATCAAAGCTTATCAACGGCCGCCATTTTATAAGCCTTAAAAACGAGATAATCCTCAAATCCCCGGATTCAGATAGAGCCAGTTTAGTCCTTATCACATGACATGGTAAATAAAAAAATACCCAAAGGTTGTATTTTGACACAATAACAAAATAATAGAGGTTAAAATCTGGTCTAAAAATAAATAATCACAACACGGCGGTAATTTTATAAATGATTATTAGTCAATAATTAATTTTACTATCCTACAAATATCATAAACGCGAAAGCTTGTGTGTATGGATGTATAGATGTATGGATGTATGGATGTTTGGATTTTTGTTCCTCTTTCACGCCAAAACTACCCAATGGATTTTAATGAAAGTTTACAATAATATAGCTTATACAATAGAATAACATACAGGCTATAATTTTTAAGGAAAGTGTATGAATTGTCCAAAATGTAACGATAATTGTCAAGTAAGTCGGAAAAGTCTGCGAGCTATTTTGGTGTACGCTGAAAAAACTGTAGAGTTTATACGTATATGATGTAATAGAAAAATGTTTATAAGTCTTAAAAAAAATCCGAGACATCATATATCTATCTTTTATGAATAAGCCATTATCGCCAAAACAGTGAACCATAAATACAATAAAAATTAACAATATACTTATTTCTAATGTGGTAACAAATTGATTTTTATATTGCAGAATCAATTTTGATGAATTTTGGTATAGAGATAGATATAGAGAAGATAATAAGCTAGTACCAGCTAGTTTGTATTAAAGCGTTTAGGGGAACTAAGTTATAATATGGATTCTGGTATTGCACTCAAATGGAAGGACGCCAGTTTAAAAAGACGTTGTAGATACTTATATTTGTTTATATGTTTAGGCTCTTACTTATTTTGACATAATATACGTACGTTGCATATGTTATACATATATAAGAATAGAATTATTTATATTTATAGTACCTGGGTGACAGAGCTTAGCTCGGTATTTTTAGTATATATTTTAAGTACATATTTTTAGTGTTTTTTAAAAATCATATTTAAATGCGAATTACATATTAATAAAATATGAATAATATTTTTTTATCTTACCGACATAATAATAAAAAATATGAACTTTTTATTTAAATAAAAAAATCATTACCTTCTCATTCTAACGATATTGTACATTTTTTCATTGCCTAAAAACAGGGATAAAACGAAATTTTCTAAAAATAAATCTTAGCTATATCGATTTATCGGCCCCGAAATCCCCTGCATACTAAATTTCATGAAAATCGTTGGAGCCGTTTACGAGATTCAGATTCAGATTATATATATATACGAAAATTGCTCGTTTAATAGTATTTAATATTAATTAATCATACAAACAAATAAAACCTGCTCTAATTGTGTTTCCTTCAACTGTCACTGCCATATTTGTTACAATACCAACAGCTAACTTAACTTGTTAGTCTAATTGATACTCAAATATTTAAATAAGCTATTATACTACATTACTGTACCCCATTCAGTTGTCAATAAGACCTTCGTAAGTCAATACTGAAAATATTAGTTAGTATACCAACGTAGTATGTGCTCTATACGTATGTCTATTGTCATTGATTGTCTCTATTTAATTATTTAAAAAAAGAACATATTAATTTCCGAACGCCATCTTTAGTTTTTATGGTTAAGCGTGTAGTTAATGGCATAGCGGCTTCTATTTTTCTTTCGCTCCCAGTTGATAGAGCTTGTCCATACACTGATTGTATTTCCGATAAATCTACTTTGAAATATTTGCATCAGTAGAGTACGTACTGTAAGTACCTAGGTAATGACTAGCCCGTTTGTAGTGGCGCAGTTTGTAATAGCCCTGTTTTCTGTGCCGCGGGTTGCGGGTTCGATTCCGCCTGAGTCTGGGTGTAATATTTGTATTTATATATATTTATATATGTATTATTTCTATGTATATTTATAATATATATATATATATATATATATATATATATATAGTTATAACAGTCAGCTGTTACCTGTAACACAAGCGTTAAGTTGCTTACGATAGGAACAGACGACCGTGTGTGTATGTTATAAGATATTTTTTATTTTTTATTTTTTTATTTATGTTGACAACAACATACAACACTGACAACTGATACTTGACCATATAAAATAATTATTTATTTATTTACTACATAATAGTACAATTTTCTACTTGTGTAAGAAAATTACGATATATAATATAGTAAATGTATTACCTTAACACGTTTATTTTTCGTCATATTTTTTTTCATATTTTTTGTAAATTGACATATGTATATAAAGATAAATTAGAAGGTAAAGTAAGTAAATAAGAATAAACATAGCCTTATATTAAAACTTACTTTAAAAAATTTGAACTGCATAAGATGTACATCTGTAACAAAAAAAAAGACATTAATTAATTTTTAAAAAATCGAATATTAATGTAAAGTAAAATTAACTTAATTAAATATGCAACTGAATGTGGGAAGAATTCTATAAATAACGTCCAAGAGAGCAATCATCAGTACTAAAGTATTCATTTCAAATATCAAAGGCCTAATCAAGTGAATAATCAAAAATTTACGAAAACAAATTGTACACAATCTATATACTTATATATTGTTTCATATAATAATTTTTACTAGCTACGTACGGACTAGCCCGTTGGCGCAGTTTGTAGTGACCCTGCTTTCTGCTCCGAGGGTTGTGGGTTCGATTCCCACCCCGAGTCTGGGTGTAATATAAATATTTATTTATATATTTATATATGTATTATTTATAAGTATGTTTATCGAAAAAAAAATATGTAGCTAGGTATATACCAGTCGGCTGTTACCTATAACACAAGCATTAAGTTGCTTACTTTAGGAACAGACGACCGTGTGTGTATTGTGTAGATATTTATTTATTTATTTATTTATTTATTTATTTATTTACACGGCGCATTATAACATTTTTAACCGACTGTAAAAAAGGATAGACTATCTACAAGAAATAATTGAGAAAAGAAAATAGTAGTCATAATGAGTTTGATTTTATTTGTAGAGTAATATTTAATAATATACTATCGACAAGCTCCATCTTCACACCAGCCGCATTAGTTTGTTTTTATTATTTAATTCGTCTTCGATGCGACAAAGCCAGCCCTGCGGTCACCAATCCGCCTGCCCAGCGTGATGACTGGGCAACACACATGAGTTCACGCCATTTTTGGCGCGAACTTGGGGACGCCTATGTCCAGCAGTGGACTGTGTGGCTGAAGTGATTTAACAACGCGTTGGCACTGTAATGATATCATCTGGCTGATGCACTGAGTGTCGTAAGTTCAATCCCCACACATGATATATATTTATATGGACAGATTTTCGCCGTTGTCCCTGTTTCCGAAACCATTACAAAGTCAAGAAGTAGAACGTTTTTTAGAACCAACAATTTAAATTTACGAAGTACATACTGTGGAAACACACAAACGATACCACTTTTTGAAGTGAACTTTTTTACGCACGCTTCACTTAGAGAGGAAGGTGGTGACTGCGTGGCGAGAGCGTTACGAAAAGTGTCATCGCGCGAGGCGAACGAAAGTTGAGAGAGAGCTAATAAGTTAGAGGAGCCAAAGAAGTTATACTTCAGCCGTGTGGTCCAAAGCACACTCGTTTTTTTTTTCGAATAACGAGACGAATACAATTATACAATACAATATATAATACAGTAAATATATAAAGAAACTAGCTTTGCCCGCGACTTCGTCCGCGTGGAATTTAACAAAAAAGTTATTGTTCAGTTCGCAGAGTTCTAAAATAAATATCTTTCTAAAATAAAAGTATCCTAAGTTACTTTTTATTACATCAGCTATCTGCCAGTGAAAGTCTCGTCAAAATCGCTCCAGCCGTTTCAGAGATTAGCCGGAACAAACAGACAAACAGACAGACAGAGAGACAAACATTTTAAAAAATGTTATTTGGTATATATACCTTGTCGTTAATATCCATATGCATTAAGTAAAAAACGATTATTTTAATATTACAAAGAGACACTCCAATTTTATTTATTTGTATAGATTACAGGTATACCTATAGTATAGAATACCTTTCAAATGACATAATAACTTTAAAAAAAAAACAATATACAAATGTTGTTCATCCTATCATCCTCGTTTGAACATCGTTTCAACGTCCTTCCATAATCCTTTATTCAAATTCTTTGATCGTCAAGCGTAACGCTTTGATACAACAATTGAAATATACATAACTCTACAAATACGTATACGTATATTTATCGTTTTGAGTAAAAAAAATACTTATGAAAATAGTAAATAAATACTAATTTTAAAGTCAACGGTTGGCGCCAAAGTTGGCTCTGTCACGAATAACTGTTGCGTCAAATTGGCGGTAATGACAAATGTTTGTATAGGTCATACAAATGTTTGTTATGGGTGTTTGTTTTCAGATGCTGGATACAAATTATATGAAATGTTTAATCTACGTAAAAGGTGTACATACACGCCTGTTCCTAAAGTAGATAACCTTAGGAAAATACGTCCTTTGTTTTTAAGTTATAGGTAACTGAAATGGAAAGATAGGTTTTTATTCAATGCATCTAATGGAAAAATATTACACCGAGACTCGTGGTAGAAATCGAACCCACAACCATAGAACGGAAAACAGAGTCGCAAACTGCCACAACATGTCAGTCATCATTGGTAATAATAATAATAATAAACCACTTTATTGCAACTAAAGATAGTATACATAGCAAACCTTAATATTAGATACATATAGTGCAATGGGCGATCTTATCACTAAATAGCGATCTCTTCCAGATTGGTCCGGATTCCGGATTGGTCATGTTTTTAACAAAATATCACGAAAAGGTAAACAACACACAAATTCGTCTGATAGTAATAAGGTAAATAATACCTGATTTAGGTACCAGACGACTGAAAAACTTATTTTTGTACACATGGCGGCGGGAATTGAACTAACAACCACCGGAACATAAAGAAGGGTCAATGCAAACAACGCAAAACGGTATAGTCAAAAAGATACAATACAACAGTTGTTACAAAATCTACAAAATTAAATGAAAATAGTGTAAATTAAATAGTAACAAATATAACGCAGGACATAATAGCACTTGACGTTTATTTTTATACTAGACTCATAAGTACCTACGTCACGGTATGAGTAATGAGCAATGATACCAGATTCCATCTTGCGTAATAAATTATCGTCGGATCTAATGGAAATATCTATGTTTAGAGCATATTGGTAGATTTAGCACGTTCTCGAATACGTTTGCTTTTTAAATTAAATTATAGCTTTCTTAAAGATATATTGTGAAGTTCCTTGTCAATTCCTTTCTGTAGAATCTACATTCTAAATCCGTTGTAGCTTCAGTTTAACTATAATTAATTTTTACGATTTTTATTTTTGTGTTACCCATACATTGGGAAATTTTAAACATTTTTTTAATATCATATCAAAAATCGACCGTTCCAGCGGGGATCGAATCTGCATCTCCGACTGACCGTGTCGGTGCTCTAGCCAATTAAGCTATGGAACGATGTACCAGCTAAATCGAAATTTTACGCAACGGATTATGATGCGGTTTTCTTTAGAAAATATAGTGATTCCAGAAGTAGGTCTATATGTATAATACATCCATAATATAGTAGAGAAACAATGATAGTTTTAGATGTTTCTAATGTGATGTCGTAAATAAACACATTCTTTTTGCGCTTCCATTGCAAATATTTATTTTATATTTAGTATCAGTATTGCACCCGTGCGAAGCCAGGTCTGGTCGCTAGTATACTCATAAAATGTATATATATATAAGTATTAATATAAATAGTAACATTGTGAGTCATCTAATGACAAATTGTGACATGTCAGTATAAATCTCTGTTGATTCAATGTATCATTATTTCTGAGTTAGATGAGATGACTTACGATATCAGATTGCTTGTTACGGTCTACGCACTTACGTCGTTCTTATATTAGACATATATTTTTAATGCGATGAAGGCGAACTTCTTACCAGTTACCAGAATATGTATTTGTGTGTATATAAGCTTTTCTTTAATTCTATTGTCCGAAATATAATGAATACATAAAAAAGAGTAACTCAATTTGGTGCAGTAGTTCTGAATGTGCGTACATAATTATATTCCAGAGATTCATTTTAATTTACAAAGATTTATTTGGAGTTTTAATGTGAGTCGAGACACAGAGAGGGCGTTGTGTGATAAACGCCTATCAACGAAAACTAATACTAGCCCGTTACTTACTATATATTTAAAATACAAACCATTCAATTCTATACATGTCGTGCTCGAGAACGAATGAATGAACTGTTTGTTAGTAAAACCAGGACTAAATGGTAAACAAGGTCAACTGTTTAAAAAAAAGTTAATATTATAACAAAACTTCGTAATTTATTTACTTTATTTTAGTACGTGTAATAAATTTTCATCTATTGTTTGAAACACTAGCTGTGTGATGCGGTTTTACACGTGTTAATTTGAAGAAAATATAGTCTATAGCCTTTCTCATCAAAAGGGTTATCCGACACAAAAAGAATTTTTCAAATCAAACCAGTTGTGATTAACGCGCTTAAACGAACAAACAAACGAACTTTTCATCTTTATAATATTAGTATTAGCACGTGTGATAAATTTTCATCTATTTACTGAAACATTAAAACAGATTTCAAATAAATTATTTTTCAATTTGATTGGCAATATTTCGAGAAATTTTATAGTCTATAAAACCGTGACTCATAGATACAGAATAGGCTCAGTAAACGTCAATCAATAAACATATAAATTACAAATTGGCAAACTGTACTTAAAATGTGTTCTGTATCAGAAGTCCATGTGTTTTGTATCTGGGTAACCGCACATTACATACACAAACGCCCGAACCTTGATAAGGTATTATTTATTGAGGGTAGGCACAGACGAAAATGTTCAAAACCTGGAGCAGCTCGACTAGGAGAGTATCTCAACTTTACAGAAGATCACAGCTAAATAGCACTGTCCTCAAGTAGTGTCCTGTGGTAAGGTGGTGAGGGAAAGCCCCTGACGTTGGAGGAGTACGCACGGATGCGGAGGCAGGCGCAGGACACCCTGTTGCGGCGATGGACGGAGGACCTTAAAAAGCCGACCGGTGGCGGGATAACCATCCAGTTGGACCATCCATATACAACAATCATATAATATAATATGTATAAGCCAATACACAGGCCAAAGACGGGCGCAGCGTCTTCGGAGCGACAAAGCTAGTACTGCGGTCACCAACCCGCCTGCTCAGCGTGGTAACTATGGGCAAAACACATGAGTTCGCGTTATTTTTGGCGTAAACTTGTGGAGGCCCATGTCCAGCAGTGAACTGTATAAGCTGTAATGATGATGATGATGATGATGATGATGATGAAATAAAAGGTGGTGAGAGAAAAGGGTCAGTATATATAAAAAGAAAAACATCTTGTATTGTTTGTCAAAATCTTTATCATCAGCAGGGATTTAAGCTCAAAAACCTATTTTTAAATCTACGGCGTTCATTCGTTTCCGTTGTGGAAAGACGCGACTTTAAGTTATCGTAACATAACCTTGAATGATTAACCAATTATAAAAAAGAATTCAAACAACGCAGGTGAAATTGTATAATAATTTATATGATAATTAAAAAGATAAAATTATTTATAATTCCTTATTATAACCAAATAACAATTAGAAATAAATACAAAATGATAGTAAATGAATAGAAAAATAGTGTAAAATAAAAATTATGTCGGTACTTAGAAAAAAAGAAACCCATTAAACTAAAAGGAAATTCATCTATACTCGAAAAAATTTAATGTATGTAATATGTTATAAATTATAATTAAATATACATATATAGAAAAAAACTATTTTAATCTACGATTATTTGTCTGTGTGTCTAATCTTGTTTCATTGCATAAATGGCTAGACCGATTTTAGCCAGGCAGTCATTCAGTTTAGCCTATTGCAGTCCACTGCTGGACATAGGCCTCCACAAGTTCGCGCCAGACATCCCTGTTTTCCACAATCCTCATCCAGCCCACACCGTCAATCTTACGTAGATCGTCGGTTCAACGGGCCGGAGGAGGTCCCACACTGCGTTTGCCAAGACGCGGTCTCCACTCCAGGTCTGCTCCAACGGCCATCGGTCCTGCGACACAGATGACCAGCCCACTGCCACTTCAACTTGCTAACTCTGTGAGCTATGTCCGATTTTAGTGGACAGACCGATTGGAGTGCTAATGAGAACTTTTCCATACATAAGAAATATAGTACAAAATTTTTTAATTCTACGCGGATGATGTCGTGTGTCACTGTTAGTCTGTACTAATAATGTAAATATGAAATGTTTGTATTTTTCTGCTTATAATAATCAATGAACTTCAAAGTCTAGTAAGCCTATTTTAATAATCCTTTCATAATGAAGAAGATACATAATCAAGAATATACATTACTTAAAATACTGCAAAACAAGATAAGCCACTAACTCATATTATTAAAACAATTACAATAAATACCAACGCAAGTAAAACCACACACATCAACTAGCACACCTAACAAAAAAAAAAGTTAAATTAGTATTAGAACTCTAATAATTTACTTATCTAAAACGACCATCTAAAACCGTTTGAAATATAAAAATATTTCAATTAATGGTAAATACCTACCATAACACTTAGATAGAATTTTTTCATTACCATGTGGATTATTTGATCCATTATTGTAGACAGAGACGGCACGATGACCTCGAACAGCTGTTCACTTCCACCGGGCGTTACCACTTTAGCCTATTAATGATAAATGGTAACGTTGCGGCTACACCGGGTGATATGTTGCGAACGCTCTTTGTGTGCTACGTTTCTTACATACAATTAAAAAAAAAAAAAAATAACTAGTTACTATGTACAATTTATTTATATTGAGAATGTATCCACAGTACATTCTAAAGGAATAAAAAACTCATATTATATACAACACTTCTTCCAGAATCGTTCAGTTATAGCGTGAGTGAGTAAAAAACATCAGAAAAAAAATATTTTTTTTACTATTGACGCAATTGAAATTTGTATAGCTTCCGTATTAATAATAATATATGGTTTTTATTTTCTACACAGTATAGAAAAAAATTTGACATTTGCGTGAATATAACTAATCCTCACATGTGTCCTGATTCTGTACAGTAAACCTTTAAAGGTAAAGCTACACAGAATACCCAATACGAACAAATATCAGTAAAGTTGGGTGACCTTTTATAGCCTATTACTACTGACTGACTAGCCTGTTAGATGATGATTTGATGCCCGCCCCGAGTCTAGGTGTAATATATGTATTTATTTATAATTAATTTCAAAGCCAGCGGTTAGATGGTTATCCCGCCATCGGTCGACTTCTTAAGTTCTAAGGTGGTAGTGGAACTTTGTTATCCCTCAGTCTCCTCTTACGAAACCCACGGGAAGAGAGGGCGTGGCTATACTCTTCTTTGGTGCCATAGCCACACAGCACGAATACTTTGAAACACACAGGCCGAAGACGGGCAGCAGCGTCTTAGGTGCGAAAAAGCCAGCCCTGCTGTCAACAACCCGCCTGCCCAGCGTGGTGACTATGGGCAACACACATGAGTTCACGCATTTTTGGCGCGAACTTGTAGAGGCCTATGTGCAGCAGTGGACTGCAATAGGCTGGAATGATGACGATGATGATGATGAAATATCATTTATTTGAATGAATATCGAAAAAAAAGGTAACTATATTAGTCGACCGTAACCTACAACACAACATTAAAACAGGAGGAACAGCCGACAGTTTGCGTTTGTTAAACATATACATAAACATAAATCTTATATTTATTTTACTGTCATTCTCGACCTCGTTGAATGTAGTGGAAAAAAACTCTAAAATTACAAGCTACAGTAGTAAGGATTATGATGCCTTATCTTTTTATTGTAGTAACAATACAGAAGAATTATTTTATAACGTCACGGTAGAAAACATAATTAATCATGTCTGGAAGCAGCTTTCCGTTCCCATCACTACGGCGCATATGACAAAAACGTGTAATTTAAAAATTAGGTTAACTCTCTGTTTTATTATTTATCGATGTATCGCAACACATCTGTTTTCGTCAGTTTTGTCAAAATTTCTTTGCTTTTACAACGATTAGAAATTATCGAATTGTTATAT
Organism: Melitaea cinxia; assembly: GCF_905220565.1. Classification (NCBI taxonomy): domain Eukaryota; kingdom Metazoa; phylum Arthropoda; class Insecta; order Lepidoptera; family Nymphalidae; genus Melitaea; species Melitaea cinxia. Next base: position 2,165,742 of record NC_059419.1, on the reverse strand, counting down.
TTAAGAAGAAAAAAATATCTTTTATACAAATAGAATGAATAAATAAATAAAAAATAAATAAAACGTCTCACACTCTACGGTGTACTAAGATTCCTACCTACTAAGATTCCTATTTCGGAGGTCTGTAAACACAAACAATACACAAGCACAAACGTCAAATAGCACACTATGATACGGTTCGTCTAATGCTAAGTGGTTACCGTAGCCTATGGACGCTTGCAATCACAAGATTCAAGAGCATGAAAAGATCGTTGCTGACCCCACGCCCAACTCTCTCAAGGATCCTGACTTCCGTATTCACTACAGAAATACAACACTGCTAGTAAAAAGTGATTATTGGCTGTAATCGTGATTACATGTATGTATGTATTGTATGTATATGTATATGTATCACAAAAAAAAATCTTTAATCTTAAATACACAAATATCTTACTCTTTAATTTAGTCGGTTAGTAAAATAAATCTCATAAGAATCCACACAATTCACTTATATGAAATATACATTAGGAAGAATACATTTTTAAATAGATATAAGTATTACATTATTTCTAGCTTAGCGTGTCGGTAATACACAATAGTTCAACATATTATTCGATATCGTCACAAAAAGCAAAAACGTGAGGGTAGAAAAAGTAAGTTATTAATGTGTATGACAATTAAATACCTGAATGACCGAGCTTAGTTCGGTATTTTTTTTTTAGTAATTCGTGTTTTTTGGGAATCATATTCAAATACGAATTACATACATTTTTTAACTGAGGTAGGGCACAGCACAGTCCGACTGGGGTAGTACCTCGACCTTACGGAAGATCACAGTTAAATAATACTGCTTTCAAGCAGTATTGTGTTCCTGTTGGTGAGTAAGGTGACCAGAGCTCCTGGGATTGGGGATTGCAGGCGGATTTTTTATTGGGGATTATAAGCTACGGTAATTTCTTACCATCAGGTGAGCCGTACGCTTCTTTGCCGACCTAGTGATATGAAAAAAATTACTCATGAAATATGAATAATATTTTTCGATCTTATCGACATATTAATAAAAAATATATATGTTTTTTTTTTTTTAATATACTTAGATACGAATAAGGTACGTTGATGAAGGGCTCCCAGTAATAGCCTTTCTCACAAAAGAAGGAACTTGAAAAAAAAGGGAAAAAAATCGGACTGGAGGTATCTGGACTCAAACCACTGTTTTCTCGTTTCGGAAGCGCCCCATTTCCCACCTGAGCTATTATAACCTTACGGACGTAAGCGAAATTTATCTTTGTATTCTAATAATATTGTAGTAATTTTTATTGCCTGAAAACACGGATAAAACGACTAAATTTCATGAAAATCGTTGGAACCGTTTCCGAGTTTCTAATTATATATATATATATATATATATATATATATATATATATATATATATTTATTTATTTATTTATTTATTTAACATTAACACCAACAAGACATACACTAACAAGAACAAAAAAGAATAAATTTTTACAATATTAAGTATAAGTGTTGCCTTAATTATAGGTGTTACACACAATTCGCAAAAAGAAAACAGACGCACAATATACAAATAAAGTTATATGTAACAAATTCATATTAAATTAAATCACAGAAAAAAAAAATCGACTATAAAAATCATAAAAAATATAAAACAATTAAATTTAACATTAAAATTTATCACAAAATATTGAAAAATTTATAAGGAATTCCAAGGACATTAATTATTAACCACAATATTACTTTACAAATCAACATTCATTCACACACATAATAGATAATAACAATAAAAATCATCATCATACTTAATCATATAGCATAAAGGAACCACAATACAAACATCATAATCAAGAATCATTAAAATTATAAAAATTTAACAAATTGTACTTAAATTTAAAAAGATTGTCTGAAAAAATATCGATATCCGCTTTTGTGTTTTTTTGTTGATCATTAAGAGTTGATGCACGAAAACCATTCCGCTGAATTGATTTATAAACGGAGTTGTAACTCAACATTAACCTATTAATCGGAGAATATCGGCCCTGACGTGAGCGTGTACGTTTTTCCACGAAAGGTGTAAAAGCTGACGGTCTTATAGTTCTAGTTTGGGCACGAATATTTAATTGAGCCAGTAAGTTGGGACAGTCAATGGCGCCATTCATTAATTTGTGCAAGAATGTAAGATCGAGAAGTCGTCTCCGACCCGAAAGTGACTGGAGTTGAAAGTACTCAAGCTTATCCTCATAATGTCTAAGATCTTTAAGTACCCTATTTTCGTACGAGAGGTGCCAAATAAATCTTTTTTGGATTCTTTCTATTCTCTGCGAATAAACATTAAAGTGGGGATTCCAAACAACGCTGCAGTATTCCAAAATACTTCGTACCAAGGCCGAATAAATAATTATTTTAGTGTGAGAATCCCTGAATTGCTTACAATTACGCAAGAGGAAACCAAGTGCCTTAAAACTACTGCTGACAATGTTATCAACATGAATATTGAAACGGAGTTTACTATCAAGTGTAACTCCTAGATCACGTATGTAAGAGACTTCCGACAGTGCACTACTACCAATAAAATACGTTCTCGAGATTGATGTTTTTTTCCTAGAATATCTTATAACGCGACATTTATCAATGTTCAAAACCATTCCGTTATCACGACACCATAAAATCAAGCTATTCAAATCCGCTTGGAGTAATTCAGCATCAAAATCTGAGGTAACTTGTCGAAATATTTTAAGATCATCAGCAAACAGATAATATTTTGAATATTTAATGCAACTACTGACATCGTTGATGAATATGTTAAACAGCAAGGGCCCAAGATGTGAGCCCTGGGGTACTCCTGAAACAGCATAAAACGGGTCAGATGCATAACCATCAACGACGACCGTAGAAGATCGCATAGTAAGATATGACTTTAGCCAATCCAGCAATGGACCCGCCACACCTATCACCTTAAGCTTTTTGATCAAGATACCGTGATTAACTTTGTCAAAGGCCTTACTGAAGTCTGTATAAATTGTGTCAACGGAATTACCACTATCAAGAATTTCAGTAATGTCTTCAACAAAGGAAACGAGATTAGTGACCGTCGATCGAGCTTTCACAAACCCATGCTGTTCTGGAGCCACGAATTGCTTAAAGTGCCATGAAACAACGGGATAAATAAGCAACTCAAATACTTTTGCAAAAACCGAAACAATGGAAATGGGTCGATAGTTTTTGGCTTCTTCTCTATCACCTGCTTTAAATAAGGGCAGCACAAGAGCCTCTTTCCACAATGTTGGATATGTACCAGTAGCAAGAGATTTATTAAAAATTAATGTAAGTGGTAAAGCCAATGAACCAGCGCAGTTCCGGACAAACACCGATGGAACGCCATCTGCACCTGGGCCTTTATTTATGTCAAGAATTTTTAAAACATTGTAAACTTGATCCACTGTAAAGCTTATGTTATCAAGGTACAAATTACTACTTGGAATCGTAAGATTATACTCATTATTATTACTATTGCCATGACCAACAGCATCATTTTCACCTTTTCCGACATATACTGATGAAAAATGGTCAGCAAGAATATTACAGATGTGCGTCCCATCGGCAGTAAATCCATCACTACCCCTTAGTCTCGAAGGATAAGAGCTTCTGCCTTTCTTTTGCTTTATGAATGACCAACTTAACTTTGGATTAGACTTTAAAGAAAGCTCGAGTCGTTCTATATATTTATAATAAGAGAGCTTTAGCAATCTGTCGCACCTTTTCTTTAACAGTTCAAAAGCAAGTTTATCACGAGGATTGTCGTATTTTTTTTTTTTTTTTTTTTTTTTTTTTTAAATAAAGTTATGTCCACAGGCTTAAAGTGCCCATGCTTTTGTTATTCCGATTTTAAGTTTTATTACTGATCGTTTACTTGTTACACTACTGCAGCTTACACTAAGAGACCTAATTATTCTATCTTAGTATCCCTAATGCAGACGTGAGTCCACCGACCAAAATTATGCTAAACTTAATTGATATCTTACATGCAAAAAGACATAGAATTATATTGCGCCTTACTTTAATTATTGTTGTCACTATTATAATAATTATTATTATCTATGTTTATATATACACTTACTTGCTATCTATAATATATGTACACTTATTGTCTAGCTAACGTATATGTACACTTATGGCCTACTTGGCCTACTTACAATATACACTTAACCTATGTTATTATTAGTAATTTTTTTTTTTTTTTTTTTTTTTTTTTTTTTTTTTTTTTTTTCTTCTAAGTTTTTTCCTTATACAATTTATTCCTACAAGTAAGGTGTGCTACAATTTTAACATTTCGAGCACACCCTCAATGACGGCGGCATCCCTGTGGTGAATCGCCATCCTGAGGCTGTGCTCGAGGATATCTTTTTCAGAAGTTTCCGCTGCCTTCGTCACAAAGCGACCAATTGCGTCGTCACGGTCGTCGGTGTAATAGACACAGGTGTTGGTATGCCTAGTCACCGCGACTACAGCGTGCGAGACGCTGTCGTGAATCTTGAGCCTCCTTGTCTTCGTCTGGAGGACAACGACGTCCTCATAGGTCTGGCCCTGCGCCTCATGGATGGTTAAGACGCGCGATCCCTCACCAGACCCGTATCCCTGGTCAGTCAGCAATCTCTTCTCCTCTTGCGTAAAGACCAGGTACAAGGTCCGGTCCCTTCCTACAGGAATGCGCGCGCCCGTGAGGCTCTCCACTCGCAAAGATCGGATCTTTGTGCTTGAGCTGTACACGGTCTTGTAAACCTCACTGATGGCAAAGGCGACGTCTTTGGGGTTACGATGCGTGCATGACAACTCACATGAGATGGTTGTTAACAGGTTTGGTCTGCGGTACCGCATTTCGAACAGGTTGTCCCTGTCGATGTACGGCAGCTGATTTATATCTCCAATGAGGACTACCTTCTCTGCTCCCGATAGTCGGGCGGCCATTACTATGGCTCCGAAATGGTTCATGAGGGCTTCGTCCACCGTTAGGCGTTTGATTTTTGAGCCCTCACGGAAACCATTTACCAGCACGGATGCCATAGTGCGCACCTTTTGCTTGGCCTTGTTGCCATAGCGGTGCGCCAGTTTTTCCTTTAGGTCTTTGGCCGCCTCGACTGTGGTCGTAATCACGACCTCCGTGTCCTCATCGAAGTCCCTGACTATGCGAGTTGTCTTACCGCATCCCGGTACACCGTTTATCCACTCCAGCGATGGTAGCCCCCAGGTCACGGACGGTAAACCGGCTTCCCGGTCGCCCGAGATGGTTTTCGCCATCCGCAGCATCCGGTCGCCCAGCATTACTTTCGTGCATCTGGCCACTACCACCACCGGGTCCCCTTCAGGTGTGTCGAAGGTTTGAGACTCCTCGTCACTCCCCTCAGACTCGACCGCGCTCACAAAACCTGCTGTGGTGTTATATGCAGCCATATACCTACCCGACATCTTGCCCTTGAGTATTTGTCGGGTTTTGCTGTTGTATATGGCTGCTTCGGCTTCCTCGAGTTCCACCTCCAGTAGCCTTTGGTGATCGTACTGGTAGGCCTGCATGATCTTTTTGCAGGTGGCCAGGCTTACCTCGCGGTTTGCCTTTATTATGGCCAGGAACTCGATTAGGGCGTTCTCTGCATGTTGAAACGGTGTGGACGCAGGTCGAAGTCTTGGTGGTTCTACTTGTCCCATATCGGCCCTAGTTCGAGCGGCGAGTGACGCCTCCGGGTGCCTCGGACTGTCGTCTTTGGTGAACCCGCTCAGCGTCCCCGATAGTCGCTCTCCCTGTCCAGCCTTTTTGGGAGAGGGGTGATGCGGGAGCTTACCTTGTTTCGGGGAGATGGTGAGGATTGTCGTATTTGCGAACCCTTATCCTATATTTATATTTTTCCTTAATGCACTTAATAAGACTCGATGAAAACCAAATAGGGTACTTTTGACTGCGAGGTTTCCTGATGGGAACATATGTACGTATTAATTCACGAACCCGGTCATAGAATAATGTTACCATCGCATCAACACAAGGGCAATGACTCAAAATCTCCCTCCAGTCAATTCCATCAAGACACCTTATTATATTTTCATAATCAGCCTTGTGAAAACAAAATTTTGCAAACGCGGAATTAGGGACTAGTGAACCTGTATCAACAAAATTAATGGAAAAAACCAGTGGTGGGTGAAAAGGATCAATACACGACAGAGCGTCAGGACATGCGAGAACATTTTCAATTTCAATATTTGACAAAATGAGATCAAGAATATTATTTTTAATGTTCTTTATGTGGTTAAACTGGTACATGTCATTGTATGAGAGGAAATCAGTTAATAGATTTTGTAAATAGCTGTTGGAGAGCTCAGCACGAAGACCATGCCCATGTGATCCCCGCGACCATGTAATACTACTCATATTGAAATCGCCGGCAATAAGTACGCTATCATTGAGCGACTCCAATACTCGACAGGAATTATCAATGAAATTTTTAAAGATATGTTTTTGTACCGGTGGGGGGATATAAACCGCACATATATAAAGCCTTTCACGCTTTCCATTTATATCGCTTACAGTCATGCAAACCCAAAGATCCTCACACTCAGATTCAAAATTTAAAAACCTTGCAGACTCAAATTGCTTAGACACTGCTATGAGCACACCTCCGATCCAAGAATTGCTCGTTTAAAGGTATTAGATAATACATGACATACAAAAACGACCTTAACATGTCTGTCACGATCAAGAAATTTAAGCTGTCATACAATGTCATCTGATTTAATATATACTATCATATATATATGTAATAGTGCAAACTAAAAATGTGTACCCAGAACGAACTTTAATGGTTTTCAGCTTTTTATCTGACGACAGTAAAATGCTAGAAATGTCTGATCCAAAATACAAAACATTTTTATTGATGGCTAAAATCGTCCTTGTTTAAAGTAATTTAAACTCACGTGAGTTGTTAACGACAAGTTTAAAAACTCAATGAGTCACGGCGTGTTATCTAACTATGTTTGCCTCACGGATTAATTCCTGTTAGTCTTAATTTCAACATTTCATATAGTTACTGCATATTTTGCAGAAAATAAAAATCGATTCTTCGCATAATCCTCATAATTTTTCGCTTTTACAAAGTTAATTGGATAACCTTGCTCAATACAGAAACCTTTTTATGTGCAAATCTAATGAACCCAAAAAAAAAACGAAACCGCTTGTTAAGCTTAATTACACAGCGTATAAAAACAAAGACATATTAACAACAATAAGAACTCTTTACATATATTAATATACAAACATTACAAGAGAAAAAAAAATTGGAAATCAGTACAAAAGGCGGTGTTATTACATATTTTATGGCATACGTAGATAAATAGACTCGTGTTTTGGCTCAAAACTCATGAAACAATTATTTAATTACCATCTTGCGTACTGAACAAATCTGTGCTTAAAAATTTCTTTCCGACTTTAGCCCATTGTTACGAAATGGAACAGCAAAAATTTTATACGAAGTTATTTCAACCGGAATAACATAATTACACTGTCAACGCAGGAAATGATGAATATTAACGCATCATTAATACGGCTTTTTACGTATAAAGCATCGTTAAAAATAAAAAGTTAATTACTTTTTAAAATCGGCCATACTGTAAACTTATTTCGAAACAACACATTGCGTGTTTTAAGCAACATATTGTTACTGAAATTCCTTGAATTTCAAGGGTGTCGTGCCAAGTTTCATTAGAATCTATCTACGTATAAAATAGCATAAAAAATATTAATATCTTTTCTAATGATTCTTTCTTACACTGGAAATATTTTTATTTTCAAAATATATTAATATTAATTACAGAGAAGGCCATTATTGAAAAAATATAAATACATACCTATTGAAAATGAAAATTAAGTGTTAGAACGTAATTCTGGTCGTGACAACCTTAATCTATATAGAAAAATATTAACATAAAACCTAATTAAAATCTATAATACTGGTGATTTTTAATATTTTCCTTAACAATAACTTCCAGTTGGTCACAAAAGACTGATTAATTTTTCGCTCAGAAAATTGAAACTACTACAATTCTACAGGGAAATTCCAAATTATGCCACCATTGTTGTTTCGAACGCGATCTTATTGTACACACAAATTATTATCTAAAAAATATATGTTTATTTAAGTTTTTTTTTAAATATTATTGTATAATTTAGTAAGAAAATTTAATTTCTATTTGAAAGTGGGTGATACAATAGACGACGTTCTGTTTTGTTAACTGTCAAAGTCAAATAAAGTTTAAATAAATCGTTACGTTTTCTGTTTACAGTTTCCTGCGCAATTTACTTAATGTCTGTAATGGTCTAAATGTTCTCGAGTTTAGCGCTTAGCAACACATTCGACGATTAATTTTTGCTCATAACTATGACATTATGATAAGAAACTAACGATATGGAAAATAATTTTAAAATTTTTATTTTAAAAACTAGCTGTGCCCGCGACTTCGCTCGCGTGGAATTTAACAAAAAAGTTATTGTTCAGTTCACAGAGTTATGAAATAAATAAATTTGTAAATTAAAAGTAGCCTAAGTTACTCCTTATCACATATTAAAAACAACTATTAACCTCGCCAACATGATAAAATTTAAATTATTTATATCTAAAAATGGATTGATGATGATGTTTTAGAAATCTCATAGATGGCGCTGCTTTAAAATTGTCTTGATACTACTTATATTCATTTAATTTTGTTTATCGGCCTAAGTCACTTATATTGCGTGATTTTTTAGTATAAAGCTAGCTTATAGCATGGTTATTTAACTTTATATAATTTATTTTTATTATTTTATTTACATGTTTTAACAATCGAGTTATTCCTTCTAGTTGACGCTAGACGTTGCATCTTCGTTTCTCGTATTACTTCTTTATCTTCCGCTATCGTATTTTCCCTAATATATTGAAATATATTTTTTAATAAAGATATAGAAAATTTTAAATTAATACCCTTTACAGGTTATTGTATCAAATTCGGAATAACGTCACGTACATGTCCAAGTTATTTAAAACAAAATATTCATACTGAAATCATAACCTCCTTTTTAGTTTCATCATCTATATTAATACTATAAAACTGAAAAGTTTGTTTGTTTGATTGTTTGTTTGTTTAAATTAGCTAATCTTAGAAACTTCTAGCTGAAATTGAAAAATCTTTTTGTACTGGATAGCTCATTTACCGAGGAAGAATATAGACTATTTTCCCTCAAATACGCCTGAGGAAACCGCGGGACAAAGGTTGGATAAATAGACTTAAATGAGGATATTTAACATTATATACACGTATAGTTCATTTGTTTAGAGCGCATAGTTGCCTCTCGCCCACTAACTCCGATGACGTCATTCATTATCTTAATTAGACCTGTTAGCTCATTGTGTGCTAGCCTTATCTGATAACAATAGAAACTCTTGTGTATTCAGGGTTTTATTAGCTGTCCAGTTCTAGACTGACTCTTTACGATATGATAAAAATTCGAAATCTCCCTGTTTGTTCCGAAAGGCATTTTAATTATATTAGTATTATAAATCTGATTAGTTTGTTTGCTTGGTGGTTTTAAGTGTAAGAGGTAGCTTTTCTTAGACGAAGCTTTCCGATTTGTAGGCCGTATAAAATCATGCTACGTTTTTCATACGCTTCAATAAATGTCTGAAAAGTGTAAGCGAGAAAAATTGTAAAAACAGACATACGTCACCAATATTCTGAATCGAATCAACTCTGAGTTTCATGAACCAAATTAGAAGTATCTGAGCTTTTTAAAGCTACAATTTTTTGTGAACCAAGTAAAGGTACAAAACTTGCGTTAAAAATATAAATAAGGGCCACTTCCTTTGTTATACCCAGCAGGACACAAAGCCTAATAGTGAGGTTCCAAAAAGTCATACAATATTCAGCTCTGCAGCTCAGCCTATCTGTTTCCGCCAATGCCAATTTTAAGGAATACAGAAAAAAAAAAATTTTTGCGTCCAGTATTTCTTGAATTTACATATTAAAAAACATTCAAAATTACAAATATTTCCTATTTAATATTAGTACAAGTAATATGTAAGATTGTAAGTGACTGATATCTGTTAATGAGAGATATTTCAATTCAGCCTTTTGCAGTTCACTGCTGGACATAGGCCTCCCCGAGTTCACGCCAGACATCCCGGTTTTCCGCGATCCTCATCTAGCCTCCACCGGCAATCTTACGTGGATCAAATAAAATATCCATAAAATAATAGTTATTTAATGCTATTTTATAATTATTTTATTTCCGATGTATATACTGTGTACTTGTAAATATCCCACATTTGGGCACTGAGCAAAAGCCTCGATTAAAAAAAAAAACTTAATTCACCACAATACTCTAATATGTATTGGTGGATAAATAATAAAACAATTATAATTTCTAAGAAATGATTTTGAAATTATTATGATTACGAAATATTGAACAACATGTGTGTTTATTAATTAACGAAATGTCCGTACAATTGTGCTCGTTTCCTCGTTTGTGTAAATACGCGTAATGTTTGTTCACTCATGTTTGTTTAAACACGGTAATCCCATGATCTATAAAACCGATTTTAAAAACTATTTCTACGTTACAAAGCCCGTTATAATACAGCCATACAGGTATAAATAATCAGAATCGATATTAAATATAGCAAAATCAAAATTCGTTCAGTAATTGCTTTATTCAAATAGGCTTCAAAATTACTTTTGAATGGTCATTTTAAAAATTAAAATCATATTACTGCGGTCACCAACCCGACTGCCCAGCGTGGTGACTATGGGCAAAACACTTGAGTTGATGATGAGAGACGCCATTTTTGGCGCGAACTTGTGGAGGCCTATGTGCGTAGTAGTGTACTCCGAAATGCTACTGTGACGAATAAATTAATTATAGTTAAAAGTGAACTTACGACCGATTCGGAGTGTAGATTCTGAAAAGAAATTGCAGGAAACTTAACAATTACTATTTAAAAAATAGTTGTGTTTTATTATAAAATTATATAAATGTAATTTCAGGTGTAATTGTGCGGAGCTTTAAATATATTTAAAACGATAACCTTAATTCTAATACAGATAAAAAATGACCTATTATCTCGGCTCACTCACATTTCCTGCTAGTAATTAACATATAAAACCGCTAATAACAATAGGGTAATTGCGCAATATATTGTTTTTTTTTTTAATAATTAAATATGAGATTAAAATTTCGATGAGCCAAAATGTATTTAAAAATACTCTGTGATCCAAAATATCAAAGAGGAATCGTAGTAATTTGATATAGTGTATTGTATAATAATTCTTTGTACTATATCAATGACTCATATAAACTACATAATAAGAACACCATATGGCCATTAGTAGTAATTATTTCATCTAAAAGTTTCTCGCCTATTTTAGTCGTTTACCGTCATAAAGGCCATACGCTTGTTAACGACTTAGTTGTATAAAAAAAATAGAAAAAAAAATACAAGTAATTTGATAAGCAATGCAACAAAACACTATTTTTTAATAATTTTTAAAATAAAATCTAAATTTAAAAAAAAATGTCACTAAAACTACGCAAAGACATAAAACTTGGTTGAACATTACGTAATATATATGTACATATATATCTTCAATGTGCAGTTGAAAAGGACAAACCCTTCAATATTTCAAGAGTTGTATAAACAAAGCGCACGTGTGCTTTTAATTTTACGAGTATATCAGCTGGCATTTGTGATACTACGAGTGGGGCGACCATACAATTATATGGGCCTTGTCTAAATGGGTCAAAGTAGCGTTAACCATTTCATTTATGTGTCAAAATTCTTGCCATAATTATTTTTGAAATAAAGTTTTTTATTTTTGTGATAGTATTGTTTTGTTCGTTGTGAAAGGGCTTAAATAATATACATATACATACGAATGACCATGTTTTGTTTCTCGTAGCGCCATCTCTATCGGAACTCTATTGGGTTCCGATAGATGGCATTATATAATTGTAGCCTATGGACGCCTGCTATATCAGGAACATCTTTATTATATATCATCGTATGATATCTATTGGAACCCTATTGGGTACAGATAGATGGCGTTACGAGAAAAGTAACGAAGTCATTCGTTCAGTAGATTTTACTCTTCGTATTTTCTTTTATACAGGGGGCCTTATGTCAAAATCGATTCTTATGGAGTAAACGCCATAAATATTCTAATGATATATAAAAATATTTATTTGTCTTTCATAGTCACCCTACATTTCGATATCAATTGATTATCGCATGATATCGCCCCTAGTTTTTATTAAACGCCCGCATACAAGACTGTGCCCTGACGTGACTCGACATGCTTTCATTAATTCAGTTAATACTAGTTAGTAATTAAATTTATCGTTTGTTTACTTTTTTCAATCAAAATACATGATCTTATGTTACATAATTATTAGTATTACTTTTGGTCATAAATTTGAAAAAATAAGTATATTGGTAAAAATATGCAAAAATTTTAGCAACATAATATGTACCTATCTACTCTTATAGTAAAATGTTTAATTATTATCTGCCCATATAGTTTGACTTACATAATGTTTATCGAAAAACAAAAAATCACCAAAACAATTAAGAGCTAATTCCACAATTTAACAGACATTAAAACATTACCCTCCATCCTAAACAGTCAGTTAAATCATTATATATAATTCCGAAATCTTATATATAAAATTCTCGTGTCACAATGTTAGTTAGTATATACTCCTCCGAAAGAACTAGACCGATTAGGTAGGTAGGTCTGAGAATCGGCCAACATCTATTTTTCAAACCCCTAAGTTATAAGGAGGATTAAGAGGGTTAATAACATATATGGCAAAACAGCGTTTGCGGGGTCAGCTAGTATATATAATTATTTATGCAGCCGCACCTACATCGGTATGTTTAACAAATGCTACAATATAATATTCGTGTTTGTATATAAATTACCAATTTCATAGACCAACCCACGGCTCGCCATTATGGCAATTATTCTTCAAATCACCTACACTTTTCGACCTTATTAGCCTACGCAATTACGAATTATTAGATATCTAGGAAATAGTGTTAATTGTAAATGTCTACATTCAAAATACGCAATACAACGCGTTCTGTTTAAGTTTTAGTTGTGACCGCTTATTATCAGGTGATTCGCTGATGTAGGGCACAGGAGACAATATCCTGCTCAATTCTAGAGCAGGATATTGTCTAGAGCCTGACTGGAGAAGTACCTCGACCTTACAGAAGATCACAGCTAAATAACTGGTTTGCTGTGTTTTGTTCTTATCTTGTTTGCCATCCTAGTAAAATAAAAAAATCAACATGCCTGACAATGACATTTATATCTTTATAACTTCAAGTAGTATATATTAGTAATATAATAAAAATATTATCTAATAAAAATAGTTAATGTCACTTGAACCAATGAAAGTGAAGGCTGAGTTAGAAAGGAAATGGAGCCGATATCAGACCGAGATGTGATCTCAAATATCAATGATACTAGGTCAAAGTCGTCCACGCAATATTATATTTACTTTGCCAAAATAAAATATATACGGGAACGGTTTAAATAGATGTGATTGTCTTGTAATGGTTATATTTATAAAACATATTAAATGTGTAAAAAATATATATTCTTTGATATACATACACAGTCGTCTGTTCCTAAAGTAGTCTACCTTAGTAATAGACGACTGTCGGTTTAGGAAACAACTGGCTGATAAATGTATGATATGGTATGTATTTATATATATATATATATATAATATTAATATGTATTTAATATTACATTTCTTTCTAAATATTTATGTTAGTTTATGCTTCAAAATAAAATAAATTATTATAAAATTAATTTTTTTAATTTATTTAAATTATTGACCATAAAAACGTCGTTTTACTATTATTTTATTTTTATTATAATTTGATATCAATTAGTAGTACTAGAAATATTTATGTTTTGTACTTGAAATGAATTACAGTGTCCTAAGCTTAATAATACCATTTAACTTTATAGTTATTAGTATTTTGTATTAAAATTTATATTTTTATTACATTTCATTATTTGTGGACATTATTTCATATAATTTATGTAAAAATAAATCTAAGCATATTTATTTTAGTTGGTGAATGCGCGACGAGAGCGTAACGAAAAGTGTCAATGTACCAGGCGAACGGAAAGGTTATAAAAAGTTAGTGAAGATAAAAACAGAGAGAGTTGCGTTTCGTATATTACTGTAGGATCTAAAGAAGTTTTACTTGAGTCGTGTGGTCTAAAGCACACTCGTTTTGTTCTAGCCTTACATGTAGGCGTGCGTGTGTGTGTGTGTGTGATCTATTCATGCATATCAATATCAAAATCACAATAGCTATATTCAAACAGGCTTCAAACCGACTTCGAATCATTATATATACATATACATATACATATATATATATATATATATGTCGGCATTAGCGCTGTCTTACGCAATTAGAAAGGAATTATTAAACAACAGATGCAACGATCGCGCCACCTAGCACATCGTTCGATAGTCACCTACCCTCATTTATTATATTACTCGAATTGTTCTGACGTGTATGAAACGAACGATGTCACCGCCGCTAAGTCAGTCTTGGCTCTGGCTTGGCACGATACATTTGTTGTATCCTGCTAGTAGCTTAACCTAGACTCAATCGATAATTAATTTGTGCATACGAATTAATTGTTACATATTATGGCGGATAACTCGAGCAGTGAAGGTGAGCGTTGATACGTATCTCAAAGGAGATCTCCTTAAACCTACACCTGGGGTCGCAAGTCCTAGGCACTGCTCTGAGTTACTCCCTATGCCACACGATAGATTGGATCGGATCGCATTACAATTTTGTTATAATCATTTTAAGTACTACCTACATAGTATTGTAAAGAGTGCGAGTATAACCTACGCCCGCGCCCTGCAAATATAGAAAAGTAGCTTCCAATTCAGTCGAAAGACTACATCAGAAGTGGGATAAGATCCACCCCCACTTTCAAAATTTAACTAATTCAGTTAGTTACATTGAACGAAGAAATGTCTCTCTTCGCTTCCGGTATGGAAGCTATTTCAGAAAATAGCTGAAGTTATAGGCCCACCTCCTGACGATACATCTGTTTTTAGCGAGTGTGCAAGTTAGTTGCAATATTTGGTGGTGATTAGTGGGTACATCGATCATCGTTTTATTTTCTTTTATTAGTAGGTACATCAGTATTTTAGTTCTTTTCGGTCGTTCTGTAATATTCTCATCGGTTAGTAAGCTGGTTGAACGGGTTTTGTACGCCCGGGCCATGGGTAGCTGGTTGAAGGGGCCTTGTACACCCGGGCCACGCTACAGAGTGAGGGTGAAGGGGCCTAGCACGCCCGACCCACGGTTGTTAGCTGGTTGAAGGGGCCTTGTACGCCCGGGCCACGCTACAGAGTGAGGGTGAAGGGGCCTAGCACGCCCGACCCACGGTTGTTAGCTGGTTGAAGGGGCCTTGTACGCCCGGGCCACGCTACAGAGTGAGGGTGAAGGGGCCTAGCACGCCCGACCCACGGTTATTAGCTGGTTGAAGGGGCCTTGTACGCCCGGGCCACGCTACAGAGTGAGGGTGAAGGGGCCTAGCACGCCCGACCCACGGTTGGTAAGCTGGTTGAAGGGGCCTTGTACGCCCGGGCCACGCTATAGAGTGGGGGCGAAGGGGCCTAGCACGCCCGACCCACGGTTGGTAAGCTGGTCGAAGGGACCACGTACGCCCGGGCCACGCTATGTTAGGAAGGGATGAAGGGGCCTAGTACGCCCGACCCGCTAGTGCATTACGGTCTCAGCGTTTTGGTCAGGAATAGCCGAACAGTTATTAAAGTCACTCGTTACTCTTGTATAGGTCGGGAGGAGTAACGCCGAGTTGGCGGATGCACGACATGGACGCACGAGGTCATGCGATTGTCAGGGTTTAGCCAGCTATTTTAGACGTTACATAGCTGATGTTGCCCGATAGCTGCTTGTATTGTCGACCGCTTCTATCAACAGTGAAGCCGGCGCAGCACGCAGCGAGCGGCGCGTGGACGTGTGCAGCGTTCAACCTCCGAAGGGCACATTACAACACAAAGATAAACACGAGGACGTGTAACTTGTCAGACTCAGGTCCGTGGGTAAGCGATGTGAGTTTAACTCTGGCGGAGGTCGTGGTCAATGGAGACCGTTGTTGTGAGATAGTAATTTGATTGCTCTTCGGCTAGAGAGCCATGGTGTTAGAAGTGTTTACTCGGGCATTTCTGTAAGTTTGGTTGTAACTTGTTGTCGCAGTCTATAGTATTGGTTGTGATGACGTCGATGGTACATGACTGTGGTATTTATCTGTAGTGATTAGTTATGATTGAGATTCTTGTAAAGTTCTTCGAATAACTTAAGTTTAGAGCGTAGAGTTTGTCTACTTTCCCCTTTTACGTTGAGTTTGACTGAGTGGTACAAGGCACTGTTGTGGCTTTTTCTTCTACTCCAGGCTGACTATCACACGAGGGCGTGTGCTAGCAGGATGGCCGTGTCGGCATTAGCGCTGTCTTACGCAATTAGAAAGGAATTATTAAACAACAGATGCAACGATCGCGCCACCTAGCACATCGTTCGATAGTCACCTACCCTCATTTATTATATTACTCGAATTGTTCTGACGTGTATGAAACGAACGATGTCACCGCCGCTAAGTCAGTCTTGGCTCTGGCTTGGCACGATACATTTGTTGTATCCTGCTAGTAGCTTAACCTAGACTCAATCGATAATTAATTTGTGCATACGAATTAATTGTTACATATTATGGCGGATAACTCGAGCAGTGAAGGTGAGCGTTGATACGTATCTCAAAGGAGATCTCCTTAAACCTACACCTGGGGTCGCAAGTCCTAGGCACTGCTCTGAGTTACTCCCTATGCCACACGATAGATTGGATCGGATCGCATTACAATTTTGTTATAATCATTTTAAGTACTACCTACATAGTATTGTAAAGAGTGCGAGTATAACCTACGCCCGCGCCCTGCAAATATAGAAAAGTAGCTTCCAATTCAGTCGAAAGACTACATATATATATATATATATATATATATATACCGATTCAGAATGTAGATTCAGCAGAAGAAAATCGCCAAAATTTCTCAGTTACTCTTTTAAAAATTTATTTATTGCCGTATTTACACAACATATTCTAGTAAAAAGTCACAAAAAAGGAACAAAAGAAAACAAAAATATAAAGTGTGTTTAATAAAATATTTAAAATATTTTGCATGAAATATAGCGTTACTAAATCCACGCACCTTTATCATTTATGTAATACCGCAGCGAATAATAAACTTCAGCTAATATTTTTTTTTTAGTACATTAATTAATTTACAATTACATTCGATTATATATAATCAATCTACTTAAAGATTTAGCTAATAAACTCAAAAAAGCTAATAAAGTCAAGGAACTTCCTGCGAGGGAATTCACGCGGGTCGTCGAGTGTATCAACAAGCGTGGGTGAAGTTGCATTCTATTATTAATTTCCAACTGGTTTGGGTTCGGTTTTTATAAACATTAACATCTGTTCGATGGGAAGTTTTAAAAATTATTTGTTAGAAAAAGTATTTATATTATTATATATTATTTTTGTCCGTGACTCCGTTCAAATCTCATGATAGAAATAATGAAATACGTATGCTTAGGACACGGTCGTCTGTTCCTAAGTGATGTCCGTTTTAGTCAACAATCAACTACTTTTACTGACTGAATTTTTAATAAATGTCTAAATATACCCCCTGACCCTGACTATCAGCGGTAATCGAACTCACAACCAAGTAGCGCAGAGGGATATTTTTTGACTCTAGCAACTGAGTGATAAAAATATGTCGGCCGGTTGTTACTTATAATACAGGAAAATTGCCTACTTTAATAGCAGACGACCGTGTATGTATACACAGGATTATGTTAATGTTAATGTCATTTATATTTGTATTAATTATATATTCGCTAAGGGGCCAATATCTTGATTATGAAAAAAATACCATAGTAATATTACTTCATTTAATTGTAAATAAATAACTCAGTACAACATGTGTACCGATCGACTGTCGAATAAAGAATGACTCTCGTCACGTGACGCACTTCCTTTTATAGAGTTTTAGGTGGGTAGTTTTCACTCGTTATAATTTACTTCGAAAAGTACATTACACATTTAGAAGGGTAACTCAAAAACTGGTCAGATTTCGCTCAAATTTAAATGCGATCATAGAAATAAGCACCAGCTTTCTATAGAATCATTAAAATCGGTACACCGCTAAACTTACGAGGTAACACACATTGAAAAGAAACAAAACAGGCGAAGAGAGAACTTCTCCTGTTTTGAAGTGGTTAAAAATGACGGCGCCACTGTCAGATATATATAGTCTTTATTTATTTATTTAGATAAACAATTGAAATAGAACCATACCCTCCAAAATAACAACATAACCCGTTTACGGACTATATTATTCCAGTTGATTTGGGCTGTCAATATAAACATTATTTATGTCAAATTTACCGGTACATTTCAATTATCTCTAACTGTCAAACTTTGGTTTACACAAATGTATATATATACTAGCTGTGCCCGCGACTTCCTCTGCTTGGAATTTAACAAAAAAATATTGTTCAGTTCGCAGTTATTAAATAAATACATCTTTAAAATAAGAGTAGCCTAAGTTACTCCTTATGACATCAGCTATGTGCCAGTGAAAGTCCTGTCATAATCGGTCCAGCTCTTTCAGAGATAGCCGGAACAAATAGACAGACAGATAGACAGACAGACAAAATTGTAAAAAAAAAATATTTGGGTTTATGTACCGTGTATTCATCCATATGCATTTAGTAAAAAGTGGTTATTTTATTTTTACAAACAGACACTACAATTTTATTTATTTGTATAGATTATAATGTCTCGTAATACAAATAATTGTGTCATTTTGGTTGATGGTTGATGTGATAGATCAGTAACTCATTACCTTTGTAGCTGGTTATCTAAAATACAAATGTATTAGAATCCTTCGATATTAACGTTTTATTTATCTTTTGATTAAATAATAGGTGTAGTTGAATATAACTGGTTTCCTCAACTCTATGTCAGAATAAAATACTAAAAATCACTTAACATACTAGTATAGAGGCGGCTACGACTTATGCCAGTTGGACTTCGTATTACTAGAATAAACGTGCCTAAAAGTGTCCTACATTTTTTAAAGAGTAGGTAACAACTACACTTTTAGATTAGTTTGTCAAAATGAAACCTACAACAGATTCTTTGTTAGATCTAATGGACTCAACTATGAAACATTTAATTTCAAAATCAGAACCAAAAAAAACAAACTCATACAGACTGATAAATACACAAAAAAAAAATGTGCTGTGTTCATAAAGACCTTTTCTTAGATATTTTTTATTTTATTTATTTATTTTTAATTTATTTTATTATCTCTAGTGCATATCGGGAGTGAGACCGCGTGTTGGCAAACGCAGTGTCGGACGTCCTTCGGCCCGTTAGACCCACGATCTACCTAAGATTACCGGTGTAGACTGGATGAGGACTGCGGAAAACCGGGATGTCTGGCGCGAACTTGGGAAGGCCTATGTCCAGAAGTGGACTGCAATAGGTTGAACTGAAATATCTCTCATTAACAGATATCAGGTAATTACAATCTTACATATTACATGTACTAATATTAAACAGGAAACATTTGTAACTTTTAAGGTTTTTTAATACGTAAACTCAAGAAATACTGAACTGAAAAATTATATTTTTTTCTTTATTCCTTAAAATCGTCATTTGCGGAAACAGTCATTAAAATCAGTTTTATAGTTAAGGAGATTCTCGATAACAAACCTACAGATGCTTCCTCTACTTGTAAAGAATAAAACAAATCATCCCATTCATTAATCCTATCGTCGCGATCAAAATTGATCAATCGCTAAGCGAACAAAAAGACGCACGGTTGGTTCCCGTTATTACATACGGAACCAGCAGATGTTCGGGACACGCGCTGACTCATCAGCATGCGCATACGCAGGGTCGCCGTGCAGTAAAATGATTGAATTATTAACTTTTTTTTTATAATAGTGAAATTATTTTTAGTCGTAATTGAGGATAATAATGAATGAAATAAAGATTGAAGTTTTCAAATTTGTCTTTTTTAACCGACTTCGAAAATGGAGGGTGTTCTTAAGTCGACCTTTTTATGCGTGTTACCTTATTATTTTTTACTGGGAATAACAACTTCGATGAATCTTTTTTGAATTTTTAAGCTGTGTTGTGTAATGTTGTTCTATTTAAATTTGAGCGATATCTGATAAGTAGTTTTTGAGTTATGTAATCATCCATATTTAATTGAATATTTTTTCAACTACCTACGTTGAATTACTTGTCAATATAAATTGAAGTCGGGTTTTCAATAATTGTTTTCTTTTTTTTTTGTTATTTTTAGCCAAGACAAGATTTGTATTTGAAAATTTAAAAAAATGTTAATGAATTCAATGAAAGATTTCAATTTAGTCAAATTTTCTAATAATGAAACAAAAAAAATTCAGTGCTATGCACTGTTAGAAATTACGAAATAAAATGAATATTTCATCAGAAACTCTCCATGAACAATTCGTTATCAGACAATTCTTAATGAGAATCGCAAGCCATTGAAATAATTCCTTTATCTATTTACTGGTGTTATCGAAGTATTATTTATCAAAATACAAACATATAACGTCTAGGGCAGGCATATTTTATTATTAGTTAGCACAGTGCTTACGGCAACTGGCTGCCAATCTAAGCGTTACTGGTTTAACGCGCTTATGGCAAATGTCGCGGGCAAAACCTAGTTGCACCACTAATAATAAATAAATAAATCCCACACTTGGATTCATTCTGTGTCGGGAGGTCTGGAAACACACAATACACAAGCACAAACGCCCAGATCATAATTTTTTTTATGTATTATATTTGTAATTATTAGTGAATGATAAATTTATGGTCGATTTAGTGATTTATTTCACAGTAGGAAACCCTAGAGGGAGCCGCTGATTGTGAGAGCCAAATATTATTTTTAATTAATACAAATAAAAATAAATTTGCAAACGTTATGAATATTTAACATGTATTTTCGTAAACGTTTAAATATAGCAGTTTAAAATTGATTGCTTAAATGTGTTCCTCTTAAAATTCATAGCATGTATTGTTTAAGTTACGAATAATTTGAGTTTTGTCTTTCGTTACTATTCCATTTAAATTTAATTTTAACTTTTATAATGAAATAAATAAACGCCTCACACACAGAACCCCTGGATACCCAACTGGATAAAAAAAAGAACATTCTGTGTCGGGACAGGAAAGAACACAAACGCGCAAACGCCCAAATCAAGACACAAACGACCTACACAAAACACAAAAACATGTGTCTTTAACGAGGAACGAACCTAAAGATGCAACACTAGACTAGCCTTTTTATTAGCCAGCTGTTCTAAAACACAGGCATATAGTACCTTAGGAACAGACGACCGTGTGTATGACAAACATGTTATATAACCATATTCATACGTAGCTGACCCAAAATATGTTGTCCTGTCTTTCGAACTATCAAGCACATGAAGTTTCGCTTCAGTCTGTGATATCCCACTGCTGGGCATAGGCCTCTTTCCCCATGTAGGAGAAGAATCAGAGCTTAATCCACCACGCTGCTCCGATGCGGGTTGGCAGATAAAGTTTAAATAATCGATACATTTTCTGAAATTTCTTAATTTTTTGCATGAATTTTCAATTTTTTCAATTTGTGAGAACCTTCTACAAAGTCTCAGCAAACCTTAAAGATAATTAGCCGATTCGGTATTTCTTGATTTTACAGTTTATCAACCCATTTAGCGAATCTATTGTATAAATACTTTTATTATATAAGTAGTATAAAAAAACAATGCATTTTGTCCAAAAAACCGTACAAAAAATGGCTTAAAACAAAAATTCTCTTTCTAGGATTGAATAAAGAGTGGAAACGGCAAGGTCATGCCCTCCAGTATAATATGATCTCCGTACACGTTCCACTTCACCCCACATCGTGTGATATTGTTGTGTCAGAGGGGGGTGGGGCGGTTCACTTGAGACCGGCGCTGGTCAAACAGCGATGGTCATTGTAGGCGTCGACCTAGATCGTATAATTATTACTGGATGCGACTCACAGGCGCCGTGGAGCCTCAGTGGGCGATATGCTGTTATGTGAGTATATCATTGAAAGATTGATTTTATCTTTGTACGCATCTATCTATATAAATAAGATTGCCTGGAAGAGAATGTATTATAACCGACTTCAAAAAAGAGGTTCTCAATTCCACTGTATATTTTAAATTATTTTATATCTTTTTACTTTGTACTGATTTTAATTATCGTTTTTTGATTCGAAAGCTGATGCTTGTGATGTAGTTCTATTAAAATTTAAACAAGATCTGACAAGAGCTTTTTGAGCTACAACAAACAATTGAACAAACAATTATTTACTTGTATAGACTATTCTTTCTAAACTACACAGTTCTTGACTACAACCGTTAACTACAAGGATATATGTCAAATGAAACATCGCACAATCAATTAAATATATTAATTAGATAAATTAGTATAAAATATATTAAAAATCATACTAATATCATAATACTATATAATATTAGTATAATATACGCGAAAGATTGTGAGAATGGGTGTATGTATGTATGTATTTATGTATATTTTTTACTTTTTCACATGAAAACTAGTAGACCGGTTTTAATGAAAATTGGTACGTAGATAGCTGAAGATCTATTATAATACATAGGCTGCTTTTTATCCCGACGTTGCCACGAGATCGGAAATCACGCGAGTGAAACTGCATGGCGCAGCTAGTAATATATAATATGGAATTTAATGCGTATAATATTTTGAATTCCTATTAATATTAAAAATAATACATAAATACACATCAATAAATATAAAAAAAATGGTTGGACAGTTGTTAATCTCAATATTAAAATTATAAGCATTTGCAATATACGAAAACTCGGATTTAAATAAATTACTTTTTGTCCCAAAATTTCCACATTATCCGGACATACACAGAGAAAATCGAGTATATATAGAAATGTCTGACATAAATTTGTCATATTTAAGACATAATTATCTGAAATATTTTCAAGTTTTGTTTGATCAGCTTTATCTTTGACAAACACTTTTTTTTATTATAATTATACATGTGTTCTTTAGATAAAAACATTTTCAAGATTAAACTAAGTATTTATTATCTGTTAAATAGTTAAAAATATATAATTAACATAAAGTAAAATACAATTAAAAGACTAACGTTTTTTTCAATTTTTAGATTAATAAAAAAAATTACGATCCTCTTTAGAGAGACTAAAGCTAATATAACATAGGATGAAGCTTAAAAAAAAAAGAAAACATTTATAAATTTGAAAAGTTATAATTGACGTTAATCATAAATGACGAGTGTTATCTAATATTATCTACGAGTTCTAAAATGACAGAAAGACATTTGAATATAATCCAAAAAGTTTTTACTTCTGAAAATAATTAATTCGTAATTTGTTTTCTTACATTTAAAAAGTTATTTCGATTTTCACTTCGTTAGAATATAATTATTAAGTTTATAAATATATAATAGAAATATTTAATTATAGACATATTTTTACTATAAAACAAAAATCATACAAGATTGTTTCGGTTTTAGGCTTTGTTTCGAAAAACAAAAAAAAATAACAATAACCCATCAACGATGGCGGTTCAATACATTTTATTAACAAACCACAGACGACAAAGAGTCGTAAAAATAGGAGTATTTATTTTTATTTATAACATTACGAATTTAATAACCTGCGGTTACGAATTTAGCGAAACATTACATTAAAAAAAATACAATGGAAAAAATTACACATCCAGTTACTTACATTTTTAGTCTGTGCTCCTTTGACAAACATAAAAAAATAATCACAATAAAATAAAAAAAAATAAAAATGTCACTTCCCGCGGTACAGTACTCGTCGTAACCGCGCGCGACCGTCCCGAGGCCTGCATTCACGCTACTGATCTAATTCGAAACGTATGCTCGAAATGACGTAATGACCGCCATCTTGTCCTCCCCTCCCGCGGCCCCGCCTTCCTCCCAGCTGGAAAAATGCACTTATCAATTTCAGTTTAGCACGTTTAAAGCTCACCAACAAGTTTCTGTTAGTCTACGATTGCTACGATGTTTGTTCAATTTTAAATTCGCATTCGATCTTCATTTCCATACGTTTAATTTTTAAAATTATATTATTGTAACAGATACATTATGACTTTTTTAAAAGCTGCATTAAAATTTCTTGCACTTTAAAAGAAAGGTAAAGTACTTAATTTCCTTTAAATGCATTAAAGTTAAAATGTAGCTAGCATTTTGTACCATATATTTTGGTAAACTTTATCTACCCGTATTTTATTAACGCACTTTTTTATATATAACTAGGTCGGTAAACAAGCGTATGGCTCACTTGATGGTAAGCGATTACCGTAGCTTATATACGTCTGCAACACCAGAAGCATCGTAAGCGTGTTGCTGACTCTATCCCCAATTCCCCCCAGGAGCTCTGGTCACCTTACTCACCAACGAGTATTATTTAACTGTGATCTTCTGTAAGGTCGAGTTTGAGCAGAAAATTTCCTACTGTCCACCTCAGTTAAATTGCTTCAATCTTTGCTTTCAACTTTTAAAATGCGATTCTTGACTCTCTTGGTAATATTGTTATGTAGCACTGATTATTATAAACTATGTAGGAACTGTTTCACCGGCTACGGATAATGCTATTTGGTGGATGTCGGTATCCAACAGATAAAAATCAAATCTATTTTTTTGTCCATCAAATTCCACTATATTTATAAGATATTTCTATTCGAAAATATGAATTTAAAAGCTTTAGTTTATCGATTGAGGAGAAACAGGTTCTAATGACCTAATGTATCTCCTACTTTTAAAGTCTATTCGTAACTTATTTGCAGAATAAACTTTATTCACAATTCCTAAATTTGCCAAATTATATACCGTAATATACCAAATGATTGTGTATGTATGTATTATTCACTCATCACACACTCACTTCAGCGTATGGCAGTCCACTGCTGGACATAGGCCTCCCCAAGTTCGCGCCAGACATCCCGGTTTTCCGCAATACTCATCCAGCCTACACCGGCAATCTTACGTAGATCGTCGGTCCAACGGGCCGGAGGACGTCCCACACTGCGTTTGCCAAGACGCGGTCTCCATTCCAGGACCCGTCTACTCCAACGGCCATCGGTCCTGCGACACAGATGACCAGCCCACTGCCACTTCAACTTGCTAATTCTGTGGGCTATGTCGGTTACTTTCGTTCTCTCGCGTCATCATTTCTAATCCTATCTTTGAAAGAAACCCCAAGCATAGCCCGTTCCATTGCATGTTGAGCGACTTTAAATTTGTGGACCAGTCCCTTCGTCAGTGTCCACGTCTCGGCTCCGTATGTTAACACAGGCAGGACGCATTGCTCGAAGACTTTTGTTTTCAAGCATTGCGGAATTTTCGAAGTGAAGCCTCGACGAAGCCTGCCAAACGCCGCCCAGCCCAACTGAATCCTCCTGTCGGCCTCCTTCTGGAAGTTGTATAGTAGTTGACATTCTATAAAAACTATGTTAATATTTTCACACGTAAATAGCAGAGCTGTGCTTAAACGCCCCTTAACTTCAACTTTAAGGCATTCTTGCCTTCGGGAAAATAAAATTTCGGTCTTTTTTTTTACTTCAGCCTAATGCAGTCCACTGCTAGACATAGGGCTTCTTAAGTTCGCACCAAACATTATGGCTCGAACTCATGTGTTTTGCACATAGTCACTACTCTGGGCAGGCGGGCTGGCTTACCTATCTTCGGCCTGTGTATTTAAAAGCCAGCAACTGGATGGTTATCCCGCCATTGGTCGGATTTATAAGTACCAAGGTGTTAGTGGAACTGTTATCCCTTAGTCACCTCTTACGACACCCACGGGACGATAGGGGGTTGCTGTCATCTATCCCTAAAATTTTTTACTGCCGTAATTTTTTAAATTTTTTCTTCACCGATTTCTGCTCTGACTTTTAGCAATACTTATATAATGGAAATACTAACAAAGCCGAATTAAGGCTTCTCATGTCAATAGCACTGAAGGTCGAACTTCTCAAGAACTTTTGACCCAAATTCAACCAAAGTCGAGCTTGCCTAAATGTTATCTATATACATATAGAAAAACTGTAACTAGGCCATCTGTAAATTATATATTTTCTCGACGAGAACTGCATTTGACATTATTTTTTGAAGTGAATATCTCTTGTATCTTTTCAACTTATTCTTTCATACAGTCGAACTGCATTTTAGTGTAAAAATTTGTAAGCTTCTATTAAGAAAGACTGTCCCATGTTACTTAGTGAAATAAACTTGAGTTACAAATAACTACCCTCGATATGCTGCCACATCTCTTGTCCACCCGCGTACCAGAACAGTTTTCGATTCAAATTCTATTATTTCTCAGCTTTGTAAATTATATAATTGTTATAGTGTGTCAATTGATACAAACGCAAACATACCTGACACCTTTCGCAAACAAGTTAATAACGAAATAATCAATCAAACTTAGAGCGAACAATACGCCATTTGAAATGTCAATATTTCTGTTACTGTATTTTGGACGGCTTTTGGTTCTGTACTGCCAATCCTTTCTGAACGGAAATCCTTTATGAACGGAATCAAAACGTATAGTTTTGGAAATTGTGACTGTTTTAAAGCTTGAAATGAAACGTATTTTGCTTAAATCGTTGTTATTGTTATTTATTTGTGAATAATTTTGACTGTAAATTTTTAATTTTGACTATGTTATTTATTTGAATATTATTGTATCAATTAACTATTTTACAATTCAATTGATAGTTAGATAAATTAATAGATATTTATATTTTGTATCAACACATGTAAAACAAAATCAGAAAAATAATAAAATACATTTATAATAAGTAATGTAACAGTAAAATTGTGCCATTTTTTGACTTAATAATTGTATTTGCTCGCAAACGAAAAAAAACCGACTTCAATTTCACCGACGAGTAATACTACGTAGATCGACGAAAAAATAGTCAAGTAACTACGCGTTATCAAAGATTACTCCAAAAGTAGTTATCAGATCTCAATAAAATTTATATATGACCACATGACAAACATCAGCTTTCGATTAAATCAAAAGTTATTAAAATCGGTACACCCAGTAAAAAGTTATTGCGGTTTTTCAAGAGTTTCCCTCGATTTCTCTGGGATCCCATCATCAGATTCTGGTTTTCTCACCATGGTACTAAACTAAGGATATCTTCTTTCCAACAAAAAAAGAATTATCAAAATCGGTACACCCAGTAAAAAGTTATTGCGGATTTTATTTTTATATTTTTAGTAGTTGTTAGATCTCAAATGAATTTAAATGGGACCAATTGACACACACCACCTTTCGATTTAAAAAAATTGTCGAAATCGGTCCACACGGTCAAAAGTTCTGATGTAACATACATTAAAAAAATACAGTCGAATTGAGAACCTCCTCCTTTTTTGGAAGTCGGTTAAAAAGTGACAGACTAATCCGCCTAATTATTTTACATTTTTTCAAAAATATGTATACAATTATATACCTACAGCCTTTCCGATATTTACCTTAATCAGTAAATTCTAGATGAACTTTAAACGTAAATTTCAGTATATACGATGCCTTATTTGTGAGCAAAACTTTTCAACGCCTACAACTTATCCGTGCAAAGCAAACTTCTAAACAAAGTCACATAAAACTAGGTACATGTAGTTGAATTGCACTATTCAAGTTTGTTATTTAAACACAATATAAGAGCCGTGAACGCAAATCAATCCCAAAACTATTTATACTTCCAAGAATTAATTTGCTTAGAAGAGGTTTCTCAATAATTGTGTATCAACAACAACAAACTAAAAAAAGCGACTTCAATTACATCGACAAGTAATACAACGTAAGTAGGCGAAAAAAATTAATAAATGCACTAGTCGTCACTACAATTTTCGAGGTGTTGATGTTGTGAGACCACAATGATGATCAATGTCCACGTAATTATTTATAATAATAAAAAAAAAAACTGTTCAAAGCAAACGATAGAAAATGTAAAAAATACATAAATAAGGCACACAGTACAAGTACACCAAGATCGCCAACATCTGTTGACACAGTGTAATAATTATTATATATATATTTTTTAGTCAAATATTTTACAAACTTCAGCAAGCAGATGTCAGAAACTTATGTGTAACATTCATCATATATATCAAATATACAAAGGTAATACAATTACATTACATTTACTAAAATGACATTTATTATGGCAACGTGATAATGATCAGCAAAAAACAAAGTTTAGAACAACTCAGTAAATAATATTTACAACAGTAAGTAAACAGAGAGTAATCGCGCCGTCATCGTAAACAATCTTTATAAAATAATTGCGGGTAATTATGAATACCTGGAATAAGGCCGGACATATATTAGTTTTAATTTATATAATTGTAATTTTTGGAGTTTATTAGAGTGTACTTCCTTAATAATCAATTTTCATGTAAGGCCCCCGGTATAAAAAATTATATGAGGAGTAAAATCTGCTGAACGAATGACCTCGTTACGCTTTTGTTAACGCCATCTATCGGAATCCAATAGGATTACATGGTAGCGTTATTTGATTCGTTTATTTACCATTTGATATAGTAATCTTTTTAACTGACTTCAAAAAAGGAGAAGGTTACTCAATTCTACCGTATATATACCGATGTTTATCATGTGGTCACATTCAAATTTCATTGCGATCCGATTGCAACTTTTGTAGTAATCTTTGATATACGTATATACTTGACTATTTTTTCGTCTACGTATGTTGTATTACTTGTCGATGTAATTGAAGTCGATTTTTTTTTCGTTTGCCAACAAACACAATTATATTTATTATTAGACTAGTAAGCATTTTTTGTGCCTATTACCTACAGTCGATCTGAAGGAGTCTGTAAAACGCCAGTCCTGCGTCGGTGCTGACACACACACATTTTTTTTTGTAATGCTGAATGTATGTCATGAGTATTATCTTATTTTAACTATCCAACAATATATTCGTACACTGTAGTTTAATATATTACCATAATATATTCCACTAGTATGATAACAATTATATAAACCTGATAGCGATCGTTACTCATAGTAGAGAACAGATTTCCCGACCCGCAATGGAGCAGCGTGGTGGATTAAGCTCCAATCCTTCTACTACGTGGATAAAGAGGCCTGTGCCCAGCAGTACAATGTTCAGGCTGAATCGTAAATAAATATAAATATGACATCGAGACTCAAGCGAGACTAGAAGCCACAACCCCGGAGCAGAAAGCAAAACTGCAAACGCCAACAGGCTAGTCAAATCTGCAGAGAACAATTTAGTAGCAAGAAGTAATACACTTTGCTAACAGTATACCAGCTTTGTCTATTAGACTCCAAGCTTCTTCAACATACAAAGAATTTCGTCCTAAAAAGCAATTTCAAAGCAATGATATAAATATGAATGGTAAGTAGGAATTATTTCAATAAACGTCGATGTGTAAGCGCCATGATGGCGCGGCGTGTATTCTGAAACGTCGGAAAAATATTTAATTGAATTCACACGAAGTTCCGTTTAACGCTATTAAAATAGTTATATGAAGTGAGTATAAATTCTTGTTTGTATACGTCAGTTGTTTAATGGACTGTATCG
The DNA here is from genome assembly GCF_905220565.1 of Melitaea cinxia. Taxonomy (NCBI): domain Eukaryota; kingdom Metazoa; phylum Arthropoda; class Insecta; order Lepidoptera; family Nymphalidae; genus Melitaea; species Melitaea cinxia. Next base: position 2,135,865 of record NC_059419.1, on the reverse strand, counting down.
ATTTGTTACAATAGACAACTTTCTGACGTAATTTTGCGCCAATTTAATGATAAAAAATTCAGATCGTAGAGTCACTATCTGAATGATTTTATCTTTGTATTATAACTCTTTTTGCTTATTTTTGATTTGTTGTCTGTAAAATGATTGTTATTTTTAAAAGTGTAGCTACTACCGCTTCGGAATGTAGATTCTATATCATATACATATATATAATGAATATATTTTATATAAAGGTTAGATGAAAAACTGACAAAGCTTCGAAGTTATTTTAATTAATCATCCAAAATATTGAGTAAAAATTCTATAAAAAAATTAAAACTAAACGTAACGACTGTATAACGCTTTGTTCGTGTAGTATATATTATAATAATTTGTCCATACATTAAGTAAGGAATTATTGGTTGGTCCCATATATAATAAGATAAGTTATGAAATCAATAAAATTGCACTGAAAACATTTTTGAAGATTTCATAGGAAATGAGAATTTTGTAGAATGTGGCTTACTTCAAAAAGTTAGAATTTGTTATGTATATTATTTACGACGTTTACTGGTCGCATCGATCTGCGTCGCGTAGCTTACGTAGAACAACATTTAAGTCCGAAGCGTAGCGCGCTATAATAAACGAACTTCTTCTATACTAATAAAGAAAAAAGATTTGTATTTTAGTAATAGAGATAGTAGATTTTAATAATTCTTTTACCAGGATAATGGTACGTCATCAAGTGACATAGGCTGTATTTTATTTAACTAAAGAAAACGAAACAGTCAAAATCGAGTGGATTACTCGTAAGAGGACAACTCATAAAAATAAAAAATCACAAAATAGTATATAAATATGTACAGTTATAATAATAATATTCGACTTTACCGATTAATATGACACCTCTATTAAGTTTTGTGCACAGAAACGCGTTTATACGTGATGGTTATTTTATATGGGAATTTAAACAGTGCAGCTTAGACGATAAAGAATATAATACGATACAATCGATACAGAGTCATCTAGTGGCAAACGCGAGAACTAGGTCGCAATGTTTAAATTTCCCATACAAAATGAAGTTAAAATTTACGCCCGTTATTGCGAGGCGGATTAAACAAAAACTCGCACTAGGCACTCTCTACTCTGTAGAATCACTGAAATAAAACTACACGTCATAAATTTACTTATGATCTTTTAGATACAAATTATAATATAAAATGGTACAGATAGCAAAATTATATCACTTATATTAAAATGAATGCTATTTTCGTCCAAGGTTTTGTCTGACTGTACATCCGCATCCTCATTACACCTTCCGCAGATCATTACCGTCTTCCGTACCGAGATCCGCTTTTTGAACTCTTCCTAATGTCTGTCTTTACAATGTATTTTTATATACGTAAATTATACTTGCTTATTTCATGAAAGTTTTTACGTTTTGAAGTAGTGTTTTTGTAAATTGTTATATTTCATTATAAAAAATTTTTCCACTTCTTTTTTATTATAAATTAACTACTTGTCGAGGAATGCTATATCCTATATTTTTCTCAAATTAACGTGTTTGAAACCGCGGGTACTGCTAGTATTTTATAATACAGCTTGAAGCGACGAATGACAATGATAATGCTAGGAAGATGTAATAAGGATATAATAAGACGGTAGGGTGGCCAGGTTCCTTCTAGAAGTAACATATAAGACGTGTTTGGTGTTATTTTCCACACCAAAAGTGGCTTGTTAATTATACAGCAAAATAATAGCTTATTGCATATCATTAAATATAAAAATAAATATACTCTATAACAGACAAATTTTATCGCTTGAAGATCGATGACGTTTAGACCTAGCCTTTGAGAAACGACATCATGGAAACTAATTGTAGATTATCTGTTAAGATCAACACTGCTAAAGACGATCATGGTCGCAAAAATTACGATTCAGCTTGTAACATCCCACTGCTGGGCATAGGCCTCTTTCTCCATGTACCCGAAGGAAAGTAGAAGGATCCAAGCTTAAACGACGCTGCTGCACCCAGCCAAATGAAAGGTACATAATATCTATTCTAATATTAAGAGGAAAGATTTGATTTTTGTTTGTTTGTATTGATTAGGCTCCGAAACTACTGAACCGATTTGGAAAATTCTTTCACTATTGAGAAGCTACGCTATCCGCGGGTGACATACCTATATTATATTTTCAAAAAAATTAGGGGATTTTTTTTTTAATTTTTAGTTAAGTTATCGTGCGAAGCCGGGGCGGGATTCCTAATAATTTTATTACAATTGGACTAATAATTCACAAATATGAATAGTTGTTTAGCAAATACGTATTGCATACATGGTGGTATATAGTTTGTGCTGTATGCCCCACGTCTTGCGAGCGTAGCTCTCCTTAAGCTACTTATGTCGGGCTGACGTCAGAACTACTAATGAGGCGTGTTTGGCGTACACTGCAGTTAAAAAATTTAAGAGCATTTTAGGCCAAATACCTAGCTCTAAGTATGACTTCTTTAAAAATATTATTTTAATATCAAAATTGAAATTTTGTTTATGCTTTTATATACGACGGAAAAATAAAAGTAATACACAAATGCCGTACACACGTGTACGCAAACAAGAAGGATTTTATATCATTGAGGTGGGGCACAACAGGATATATCCAAAATCAAAATCAAAATCAAAAACAGCTTTATTCAAATAGGCTCCAAGAGCACTTTCGAATCGTCGTTTTACAAGTTAAAACTTTAAACATAAATTATTATATTTGTTGAAGTAAAGCTACCACCGATTCGGAATGTAGATTCTGCGGAGAAGAGTCGGCAAGAAACTCCGCTGTTACTCTTTTGAAAAATAATATATAAACTCTGTTTTAGTACAAAATTAGTAACATGTTGCATAAAATATCCTTCTCTAGTACTGGTGTGTACCTTTTTTGGTTAACACAGGGGAAATCTTTAAAAAGATGCCCGGCTCTTGGGTTAGAATCGGGTAATGTGAGATTCTTATCCACTAAAACCCATGTGATAGCCGTCTTCGATACGAATTTGGAGGAGCTAGGGATCGCTTGCGCATTTGCCGCTCCTCCCGTGCCTCGCTCCACCCGAGGCTGTAAGAGCTTACCAATCAGGAAAGCTATCTTAGTCATATAAAAGATCAATCTGTATGGTCATCACATACATTTATGATAAGCAAAAGTCCGCTGCTATCACGATAGCCAGTATCTATGGTCGCTCCGCTAATCCATCTTCGGAATGTATAAAAGACGTTAAAAAAAATCTTATTAAGAAAGTTAGAACTATAATCACCCAAATTTGTTTAATTTTCTATTTTCGCCATTAAATTAATAAAAGAAAGCAAGGTCGTGCAAAATCTGGGTAATTTTATAAAAGCTGCCCTATATTATTACATTATAGATTTGGCAACCTGTTTCACATGCGTTAATTTGACCTTCCTCGGTAAATGGGCTATCCAACAAAAATAATTATTTAATTCGAACCAGGCATTCCTGAGATCGAATAGGCTGAGCATAGCATTATAAATCGTTGTTTGAAACTAATAAACTAACTTTTCAGCTTTATAATATTAGTATCGAGGGTTGTTACGAATCGCCTCGCCAGAAGACTCGACGAATTCCAACCACCGGAGCCGGTTGGGTTTCGAAATGGCTACAGCACCGTAGACCACATCCATACTGTTCGGCAGAATATAATCAACCGTTATGTATGGTATTTGTGGACTACGAGAAAGCCTTCGACTCTGTCGAGGCCTGGGCTGTCCTGGACTCTCTGCAGAGACGTCATATCGACTGGCAAAATATATCGAGGTACTGATCACCGAAACTGTTTACCACTGCGCTGGAGGATGTTTTTAAGATCTTGGAGATTGGGGGGAACGAGGCATCAACGTCAACGGTGAATTCATCTCTCACCTTCGTTTCGCCGACGATATTGTCATCTTTGCGGAAACGTTGGACGAGTCCTCCCGACGTGTCGGTCTCTGTATGAACTTGGATAAGATGAAAGTTATGTTTAACAACCAAGTCATACCGATACCAGTATCGATTGATGGTACACTTCTAGAAGTTGTTCAGGATTATATTTACCTAAGCCATACCTATCCAACTAGGCCGCAACAACTTTGAGAGGGAAGCCGATAGGAGGATTCGATTGGGCTGGGCAGAGTTTAGTAGTCTCCGTCAAGTCTTCACTTCGAAGATTCCGCAATGCTTGAAGACAAAAGTCTTCGAGCAATGCGTCCTGCTTGTGTTAACATACGGAGCCGAGACGTGGACACTGACGAAGGGACTGGTCCACAAGCTTAAAGTCGCTCAACGTGCAATTGAACGGACTATGCTTGGGGTCTCTCTCAAAGATAGGATTAAAAATGAGACTATCCGCGAGAGAACGAAAGTAACCGACATAGCCCACAGAATTAGCAAGTTGTAGTGGTAGTGGGCTGGCCATCTGTGCCGCAAGACCGATGGTCGTTGGAGCAGACGGGTTCTGGAGTGGAGATCGCGTCTTGGTAAATGCAGTGTGGGACGTCCTCCGACCCGTTGGACCGACGATCTACGTAAGATTGCCGGTGTAGGAATGAGGATTGCGGAAAACTGGGATGTTTGGCGCGAACTTGGGGAGACCTATGTCTAGCAGTGGACAGCAATAGGCTGAGCTGACTGAATATAGTATATATCCTTTTTTATATAGCTAGATCGGCAAACGGTACTAGTACGGCGCACCTGATCGTAAGCAAATACCCTGGCGTATAGACGTTTGCAACACCAGGAGCATCGCAAGCGCGTTGCCGACCCTATCCCCAATTCCCCCCAGGAGATCTTGTTACATTACTCACCAACAGAAACACAACATTGCTTTAAAATAGTATTATTTAGCTGTGATCTTCTGTCGAGGTACTTCCCCACTCGGGCTGCTCCACATTTTGAGCAAGAGATTTCCTATTATACCCTACCTCAGTTAATTCCTTATTATAAAACAATCAGATCCTTATAAGATAAAATATATTTACAATCAAGTTTTCGAAATTAGCTCAAAGTATTTAATAAAATTTGTAATATAAAAATTAGATGGATAAAATATTAATGTGAGAAATGAGTCAATTTTCTCTATTTTCATCTAAAAATAGTTTTGGTCAACTTAATAAATTTTATTTGATTCCGAATAAAAATCAACGCAATCAAAATCTCTGACACAATAGCTCATAAACTAAATCGACGAAAACCAGTTACCGAAAAGATATATAGCAGATAAAGTACATTTTGAATATTTCTAAATTTTATTACGTAGTTTATTGCATAGTTCCGATGGCGCACGCACTAATTCAAGATGGCCGCTTTCCCGGAATGCTTATAAAAAACTTTAACTACCCTCCGTGGCGACGAACTCATAAAACTATATGGATTGGCATCGTCTCGTCTATTGTGACTAAAATTGTATAGTAAATGTATACATATATTAGACACATATGTATAATAAACGTATCTTTTACATATCGTCTCTCTTGTCTATTTTTATGGTGTGTCACTAAGAAATTTTTAAAACTTTTTTGTACAATACTATGTATGTATATATATATATATATATATATATATATATATATATATATATATATATATATATATATTTAAAAAAATGAAAAAAAATTCGCTGAATATAATAATATATCATCATTACAGCCTATACAGTCCACTGCTGGACATAGGCCTCCACAAGTTTACGTCAAAAATAACGTGAACTCATGTGTTTTGCCCATAGTAGTATAATAATATATGCAACAAGAATATTGCAAGCTTTAAAGATTCTTGTAACATCCAGTTTGTATTACACTCTTTTTCGAGGTATTTTTCGTTGCATTAAATATTAATACTATCTGTTATTTATCAGATAGAAATAAACTAAAATTACTTATAAATGTCCAAGAGTGCTGCTTTTTTTTCAGTTTATTCTACGCAAGCGTCTCAATTTAGTAGAAAGGATAGAACCATAAGTGTAGTTTTACCTGGCTTGTGGCAAATTGTCCATCAGTAATATTTAAAGTAACAACAGAGCAACGAGGGCATCATATACCCACAGAGACTTATATCAAAAACAAGTAGTTGCATAAATACGTATTTATTATTATTATTATTTTGTTTATTAAGGTTCCCATAAAAACCCCACATTTAAAATGTTTAGATTAAAAACCATAAAACTTTTGCCACGTGTATAAATGGTAACCTTATTGCAAATAACATAATAATATAAAACTATGACAACGGAAAAATAATAAAATATACATATTAATATTTAAAAATATTTGTCTAAAGCAAAAATCGCATTTGGTATCATAAATATTAATGCGACTTACGCACCAAATATCCGAACTATTGTCAATTTTTATAATTATTTAATAGCTTTATTTATTAGCTAATAATTTTAACTGCGGTAGGGCACAGCAGGAATTTCCTACTCAAAATATGGAGCAGCCCGACTGGGGTAGTACCTCGACCTTACAAAAGACCAACGCTAAATAATACTGTTTTCAAGCAGTATTGTGTTCCTGTTGGTGAGTAAGGTGACCAGAGCTCCTGGGGGGATTAGGAATTGGGTCGGCAACGCGCTTGCGATGCTTCTGGTCTTGCAGGCGTCTATAAGCTACGGTAATCTCTTACCATCAGGTGAGCTGTACGCTTGTTTGCCGACCTAGTGACATAAAAAAAAATAGTAGCAAACCCGTAAGTCTGTCTTGTCTTGCAAACTGTCAAACACAAGAAGTTTCATAAACGTATGTTTGATGATTATTTTCTATTTTCTACGCAACTTCCCTAGCCACTTATACCGCTAGAACCTTATAAAAAGTATAGGAATATTCGAAAACCAAATGGGGTTGAGTCGTTCTCAGGTTTCATAGTTTTGTAACACACTTTTTATTTAGGTATAAAGATTAAATATAATTATTATAAATACGCACAATAATTATGATCTTACACAAATATATATTATTTTTTTCGCCCTACTTATACAGATATTATTATACAATTTATAATTCACAACACTCAAGCGAACGTTGCATTCATTAGCAGATATTTTGAGTGTTTGGTTTAATTTACGAGCGAAAATTTTACTATCGATAGTAAAATATATATTTTAAAATTAAGATAATGTCTCTGTGTATGGCGTGTTTAAATTATAAACGGTAGCGGTAAGAATTAATGAAATGTGCAAAGAAATGGACTAGAATGCAATGATAATGAAATTCTGTAAGTATTGGGAATTAATGAAATTGTAACTCGTCCTCTAGATCTGTAAAAAGGTTGCTTAATATTTGCCCAACTTGTATTATAATCTAATTGATGTTGCGTTTAAGCAAACGATTTGAGATTTAGAGCTACAAATTAATACATTTTAGAAGAAGAACAATATTTAAAAAGTATAAGAAAAGTTGAAGAGTAAGAAATTGGTCTATTGTAAATATATATCTACGTATAAAGAAACTATGTCTTTACATAACCCCAAAGCAGTCTGTTTTTCATAAAGAAAACTATAAGAAAAGTAATATGAATCATAGTTTAAGGTTTTACAATCACATACATACTTAAACTACAATAATACTAAGCTAAATTGATGTCATACAAACATTCACACAGGCGAATAACTAAGAAAAAATTGTTTCGCTATAATAGCTTAAGTAAAAAGTAAAACAATTATTGGCATGATTTTATTATATGTATGCAACCCTAAATTTATAAAGTGTTTAATTACTAACACAAAATAAACGAAAAAAATAAGTGTAACTAATTTACTGATAATATTATCAAACAATATATAATAATTTAAGTTATTTAATATCTTAATTAAAATTTCTCGCTGCCTCACTTCGCTTGGTCTATCGGCATAAATTTGTAAAAAGCAGATGCGGCGCAAGTAAAGATTATTTTAATACACTTTGACGTTTCTTCAAATCTCGTACATTATCTCCGTATTGATAATTTAAAGTGAAATAAATTTATATTTCAGTTTCATTTGGCTTCTTATGAATTATTATTATAGACGAAACTAACCGTTAATTTTAAACATAAAACGTTCGAAATTAAACTGCTCGTAAGCTTTCCTTTGCGTATAGATTTTTTTTTTATTAGTAACTGATCTTTAAGAAATATTATTTTATAAAATAAGTAAAGGAATTTTTATTTCTAATGTTCAACCCTAGATTAAGAATAGATTTTTGTGTGAGATTTTTTTGAAGTTCTAAATTTACTAGAATTTGCGTTCTGTCGTCTAAAAAAAAAACAATCTAATAAGAAAAATAGACATATACGTACTATTTCATGAAATTAGTTAATTTGCAGCAGCGTCTTTAGCAAATTTTTCGCAAGTTTTCATACGTCAAACCAATGTCTTACCTAAATATTTTATTTTAATATGATTTGGATGTTTCCGAAATTTCTGTTAAATGACTCAAGATGATGATCATCATAACGTTTCACTACAAAATTTTACACTCATTTTAAACTAAAAATTCTTATGAGAACAGAATATATATTTTAGAATAGATGACACTTGTAATTACTTGTATTTTCAACAACACACAAATGTTCTGATAAGTACATATAAACGACAGTCGAAACTTCACAAACATTGCAGACTTAATGACTAAAATGAATGCAACTTTATACAAATAAAATAAGTCAACCAACCAAAACGTTTAAAATTAGTTAAAACTAAACATATTTATGTAATTACACAAAGAAATAAATGAAGCAATCTGTTCTAAGAGAGAGATAAATTACTTGAATTAAAATAAAAAAGTGCTCCTAAGTTTCTTCAACGGAACAGAGATTGTTTCAAAATGGCAGCTAAACGCTTTCCCGCGCTTTCTCCTGTCAAACTATTTGATACATTAGGAAACGATAGTCTTTGAATGACTGTTTCAAATATTGTCCGATGTGTTTCTCTCTTTCTGAAGTTAGAACCCACTGCTACTTGGATTTTAAAAAAATGATCATTTTTTTAAATGATTAATTTAAAAAAATGATTTTATTGATTAATAGTTAAAATAAAATAAAAAATTGTAGAAAATGGGAAATCATAAATTGAAAATAGTTATGAAAATTCTGTATGTTTTTTCATAGGCTTACAAATTTATTCGGTGAATTTAGTCAAAGCCGAAAAATAATATTTTAATTGAAAAGTTTTTGTGTTAAGTTTCAAGCCATTGAGATTTTTTTATTAGAGATGAACAGAAAATCAAAGCTAAATAATGTTGCATTCGATTAGTTTTGGTTTTCTATAAGCAAGGCAAAATTGCTTGGAATGCTTCTGGCGTTGCAGGCTCTGTATGGTACTACGCATGGTATAAACTATTTATTTATTTGCACTTTTTGCACATCAACACAAAAATAACGTAAGTTTAATGAGGTTAAAAAAATAATAAATTTGCATTAGTTGCAACAGGCGGCCTTATCGCTAAAGTAGCGATTTCTTCCAGGCAACCTTTGGGCAGAGGACTAGAATTGATTGTTAGTGAGGATAGGGGCGCAAAATAAGTGCTATCAATCATAAACATAAATATATATTATTTATATTCATACATACACACATACAAATACACCTACACAAATACAACTACGTTAACTTCTTACTATCAATAGGATTGTATGCTTGTTTTCTGCCTTAAAATGCATTGCGGAAGGAGTTTCGAAATATCGAAGAAGCAATAATTTGTTGGATTCTTCTCACTCACTTGTTCTAATTTTATTTTCCAACTACAAATTTAATAATGAGAACCAAGTATTTTGATTACTTCAATCCATTATATTCAATCGAAAATATGATTCAAAAAGGAAATACTGACAGCATTCTTGGCATCACTCTACGCGGGTGACTTTTGCGAAAAGAATCTTTTTTTTTTTTTATACCATGATAGGCTTGCGTTTGACCACTATTTCACCTGATGATAAGTGAAAATGCGGTCTAAGATGGAGCACGCTTACCTAGAAGTAACCTATTCACTCGCGACTTAAAGATCCCCAGGTTATAATTTTCTGGAAACACAGACGCTGGTAGAGAGTTCCATTCTTTGGCTGTACGGATCAAGAATGTACTAGCGAATCGCTTAGTGCGTATAAGGGGAATATCAACCATATAAGGGTGGCGTAACGCAGAGCGTCTGGTTGTACGATGATGGAAGGGGGTAGGGGGAATCAAGTTATGGAGTTCCTGCGCACACTCTCCGAAGTGTATCCGATAAAATACCGACAGGCCGGCCACCCTCCGTCGATGATGCAAGCTTGGCAGCTTTGCAGCGACCAGTGCATCATCACCGATGAGCCTCCTGGCTCGTCTGTCAATCGACTCGAGACAATCAACCGAACCGAGAAAATCAAACAACTGGACTTGCGGTTACGAGCGTCGACCCAGGCCAAGTAAGCAGTGTTCTTTTCTGCTTCAGCACGAGAACAGTCAGAATTAAACCAGGGTCGAGCTGCCACGGATGCTGATGCGTCAGTGAATGGTATGTAATACTCCATTCCCTGACGCAGAACATCAGCCACAGCATTCGCACAAGATGAGGTACGATGCAAAGAAAGAACGCATCTCATCCCAGTTTGCTGACTTGTATCGCCATATTCTACGGGTGCCTTTGGAGCAGGGTAAGGGCGGTGAATGGACGGATATGGACTTCACCAGACAGTGGTCGGAGCTGCCTAAAGGCGATGAGACCGAAACCTAATAGCGGTCAGGATCTGTTGTCAGGAAAAGGTCCAAACAGTTGGCAGTATGCGAGTCAACATCGGGTACCCCAGTTGCTTCCCGGACCAGCTGGGTGAGATTGAGCGCTAAAGCAAGATTGCGAATCTCTCTACCAGCGTGGTCAGTGTGCTGGTATGGGAATAGCCACTCTTGGTGGTGTGCGTTAAAGTCCCCCAGCATTACCAATTGAGCAGTAGGATACCGGTGCTGAGCCGCATCAGCCGCCTCACTAAGGTGTTGAATAAGCCTGGTTGTCTCCAGATCTCCGCTGTGCGAACGGTAAACACAGACATAAAGAATTTTCTCCACTCCTGTGTCCACCAAAACCGATAAGTTAGAGAAGCTGGGATCTTCAAGATTACGAAGACGCCGGCAGCATATGTCGTCGCGGGCATATAAGCAAACACCCGCGTGTGGTTTAAAATTATGCTCCAAGGTATAACCCGGGTAACACAAGTATGCTGAGTCGGACGGGCTGCCGATCTGCGTCTCCGAGAGGAAAAGTAGGGCCGGTTTCTCAGTCTCAAGATGGTGGTGGACTGCAACGAGATTGGAGTGCAAACCTCGAATGTTAGAGAGGTGCACTGAGAGTGAGAGGGAGTGCAACCGCTGTGCTGTCTTGTTTTTACTGTTACTTCTATTCATAATGGCGAGTGAAGGAAGGTGAGAAGAAGGCAGTGAAACGAGGCTCCACACTACTAACCCTCAGACTTTCACCGAATCACTGCGATGGAAAAGGGGATTGGACTGGAGACTGCGGGGACGCCCGAGCCCCCCCGGAGATGTCCACCGGGCCCTCTCATCCGGTCGCCAACCGGCACGATAGCGCATCCCGGGATTTTTCGACAGTTGGCGGGGCAGCCTTTCGTGTGTGGCTGGCACATTAATTGGGCCCCCAACTACCTGCGGTCGGCCAGCGGTGCACCGTGTCTCGGATCCCGCTACCCTCCAGAACCAATCACCACAACGCAGCGGCACCAGTGCTAGTCAGACTGGCCAATTCGCGCGGAGCAACTTTTTCGACCCAAATTCTCAGTCGGCTACACCGATCAACGTACCGAAACACGAAACCGCTTGACGGTACGACTTTGTTCAGTGGGTGGTCGCGAGCCGTCGGCCAGAGCCTACCACCAGTATGTCACCTGATTGGCACCACCCAGGGACCACGTGTAGGGTTTCACAACGGGGTATACACCTACGGACGAGGGTGACTCAGTCCCCAAAAATATCTATAAACGATTATTTTAGGTTTTATTTTAAGTGTTAATATCTATAAACGATTATTTTAGGTTTTATGTTTTAAATACATCTGTATATTAAGTTTATTATAAGTGAGAAAGATATTTATAGCAATTTTTTATAAACTATAATTAGAAAATTGCTTCTGGTCTGAGATCCTTGTGGGATCCTCAATGTGCTTTGGAAAATTCATAAAACCGATCGTGAGCCACTGAAAAACCACTGGTAACACTCCAGTCTTTATAGAAAGTTTATTCGCCTATCCACAGTAGAACAGCAATTATGCCCAACACTTTTTATAAACCAGCAAAGGATGTAGACAAAGTTTCAGTTCAGGTCAAGTGCTTCAGTCCTTGTGGGTCTCCCCACCGTGCCTCGGAGAGCACGATAAGCCGTCGGTCCCGGTCATGTACAACTGATAGCGATCGTTACCTATAATAGTGAATATATCCGCCAACCCGCATTGGAGCAGCGCGGTGGATTAAGCTCTGAGTCTTCTCCTACATGGGGAAAGAGGCCTATGCCCAGTAGTGGGGTATTACAGGTTGAAAGGGTACTTAAAAAAATAAAATTCAGTATTTCACTAAATTAATTTTCTGCCACTAAAATGGTCTATTTAAATTACGTCTCCTTTAAAATTTTAATCTGGGGACCTGAAATAGAATTTAATTTAGTTCGACGTAATCCTACTAACGCAACCTTCCCTAATCTTTAATTTGTGGGACTTATTCTGGTTATTTACAATATCAAAATGTGGAGTAAGCACTTTTTAAAATTAAGGAAAAATTTAGAAAATGACTAAATAAAATTACTGATCTGCTTATGCAATTGCTGTTTCGTAACCAACACCTGATAGCAGTCGTTACTCATAGTAGAAAATACATCTGCCAATTCGCAATGAAGCGTTGTGGATTAAGCTCAGATGTTTTTCCCACATAGAGAAATAGGCCTATGACAAGCAGTGGGGTGTTAGACGCTGAATCATAACCATCAGTAATAACCTGCTGTTTTAGAGCCTTTTTCGACAAAGAAGATAAAGAGATATAGTTCCTATATTGTATATTCTATTTCTATTTCTTATTTAAAAATAAAAAAAGGAAAAATTTCAGTCTCCCAAGTCAATACATCTAATATCTATTATATAATAAGGATCTATAGGTGTTTGTTTCTAATTAATAAACTGTCAACGTAATAACTACTCTGCTCTGATATTCTTATCAATTAATTAATCTTTTAACTTGTGAAATCTACTTTGTCAACCGCCTTTCAAAAAAGGAGGAAGTTCTCAATTCGTCTGTATTATTTTTAATATCCGTCGCGTTAGCGCACTGGTGGGAGCCATGGATTGTACCTGTTGCGCAGGCGGTTGCGGGTTCGATCCCTGCACATGACAAACATTTGTATTGGCCATACAGGTGTTTGCCATGGTCTGGGTGTTTGTGCAGTCCTTGTCGATCTTCCCACCGTGCCTCGGAGAGCACGTTAAGCCGTCGGTCCCGGTTGTTATCATGTACACCTGATAGCGATCGTTACTCATAGTAGGGAATATATCTTTAACCGTTAACCTTTATATAACTTTTAACCGTGTGGATCGATTTTGACAATTTTTTTTTTAATCGAAAGGTAGTGTGTGGCAATTGGTCCCATTTAAATTTATTTGAGATCTAACAACTACTTTTTGAATTATAGCTAATCACGCGTATTTACTTGACTATCTTTTCATCGACCTACGTTGTAGGTATTACTTGTCGATGTAATTGAAGACGTTTTTTTTTTTCGCTTGCGAACAAACAGAATTATTAATAGCTAGTATAACTAAGGTAGAACAAAGAAGAAAATTTCCAGCTCAAAATCTGGAGCATCCCAACTAGGGAAGTACTTCGACATTACAGAAGATCACAGCTAAATGATGCTGCTTTCAAGCAGTATTGTCTTCCTGTGGTGAGGAAGGTGACCAAAACTCCTGGAGGGGATTGGGGTAGGGGCGACTATGTGCTTGCAATGCTTTTGGTCTTGCAGGCATCTATAAGCTACGGTAATCGCTTACCATCAGATGAGCTGTATCCTTGTTTGTCAACCAATCTGTATTTAAAAAAAAAGTTTGTGTGTCCGCACGTAAGAAGTTATACTTCATTGGCTAGCTAACTTCACGTTGCTAATTCTTCTTCGTTGACTAGTTAACTACAGGGTGTCGGTTCGTTGTGACGGTATGCGCGCGCATCGTAAATATTTACTCTCATTTTTTTTTCCCTAACGTGCCAAAAGAAGTATAACTTCAAAAGTAACCAAGAACTGATTCATTAAGCAAGCATATATTAAAACACAAGACGAATGAAATTTTAGTATTAAAAATATATCTCTATTATCTCGTGAGTATGGAACACGACATTTTTATACAGCTAGTGAAACTAAAAAAAAAACACATCTAGTAAAAGGGTCCCTTTGGTCGTCGATTGCAATAAAAAAGAAATGCGCAACTGGAGATAACGCCGTTCCGATGGTTATTTTCGACGTAGACAAAAAAAAAATACTTTTTTACGTTAAACGTCAAATTGCACCAATTTTTCTTTTAAAAGTCTAAAAGCGTTTCGAGTTTTAGATGTGCTAAAAGCTTTATATTAGTTTTTCAATTTATTAACTTACGAGTATCTTTCATTTATTATCATCAACTAATCAATGTTACAAAATTTATCTAGCGTTTCGATGCTATATTTAGTTAATAGTTTAATTGAATATTGTTGCAATAAATGATAATGCACTTGATATTGTATTTCTTTATTTTCGAAAAGACAAATTTGGTCGTTTAAAACTTTCAACAGCACTTAAAAATAATTGAAACAGGATTTTTTATTAAATTTTTAGGCATTACATCATTTTACGAGTACATTTAATTTAATTTATTTTTGACTAAAGTTATATGAGTTAATTGAAATAAAAATTTAAATATGTGAATTAAAATTAATTTATATCATACAAAAATACTTTCTGTTGCATCCCCTCTACATTTTACGATTGTTAAATTATCATATTTTAATAAACATTTTATTTTTTCAGACAGATCCGGTTTGGATGTCTGTCCTTGTGGATCTCCTCCACACCGTGCATTTGTCGCGCGTTAAAAAAATATGTAATAAATATATGTAAATGTAATTAAATTAAAAGAGCATAGGATAAGAGAAAATTAATTCTTTCTTAACGCGATGAACTAAATCACAGAGAGGTAAATATATATATTTAAAAAAAAAGTTAGCGATCAGATTGGATTGGAGAACAAAATTAAATTGGACTAATTTAGAAAGTAATTTAATATAAGGAAACACAATTTTAAGCTTAATACAAATTTGAATGAACAAACAACTTTATCTTCCTTTTATGGATTAAACGAACAAGAACACAACCCGAAATTATTCCAAATCTACACTATACCCCGAAATACATTTTTGATTAATCCGATATTAATTTAAACTACACTGAGGGTTCGGATTATTTCTGGCACGTGGGTGGAGGTTAACTGTGGTCACTTATCATAGCGGGTCTCCGTGACATGTGACTCCGCAGGAACTCCCTAGATGATCACCCGCCAGTCTCTCGAGTTCAGTTGTCCAAACTGCATGACACCATCTCCATCACGATGTCAGCCGGGATTCAAAATTTTGGCTCGGCCCGAGGGAAGAATCCCTATGCAGATCCGAAGAGGTTGAGCAGTTCTTTATCGTAGATGTTGGGGTCCTAGCAGCAAACCCACCGAATCCTGCCACGTGGTATCACCGGCAACAACGGCACCGCACGTGTCCACCACGCCAAGGACCCTGGAAGGTAACACCAGAAAGTAAGCCCTTCTGTAGTCAACCCCCAACGTCTCTGGGTTGACACGGAATTGGCCCACAAAGACAAGCACATCCTAACATTTTACAATAATTTAATTTAATAAAATAATAAACTTTACAGCAAATAAAATTAATCTAACACACACAATCTACACACTTTTCGCAATTAAAACAAAAGTATGTTAGTAATTTAAATTAAATAAAAGTGTTTAATATTACAACAACTCACCCAACAAAATCTAGGCTCCCTGGACATTTGCTCGGTTGCTCGGTGCAATCCGGTGATTAAGGTCGGTCTTCTCAGGCCTCCCGGAGGTGGGACGCTTCTCTGTGTTCATGGTCCGGTAAGCGTCCCTTAAGTGGGGTGGCTGGCTGGGGGTCGAGAGACTGTAGTCGTCAAGATTTCATGTTTCATTCGGGCCGGGGCGAGTTGACCCCAGGCGGAGGTCGGCTCACACGTGGTGGTTTTTAGTGAGTAGGTGTCTGGCATAACTTCGTCGGTGCCCCCGTGCCGGAGGGAATACTTTGGAATATATCCGCCAACCCGCAGTGGAACAGCGTGAATTAAGCTTCAATCTTTAGACTACATGGAGAAAGAGGCATAGATCCAGTAGTGGGATATTACAGGCTGAATCATAAGCTTAGTGTTAGCTAGCAATGACTCACATATTTTTAAATATTAACGAATTTTATTAACGAATCTTTCAATCTTGTTTGAAAATATAAAATATTCGTTGATTTTCATTCACGTTATATAATCGTGAACAACAAAAACGCGGTTTCATCTCGTTTGAAAACTTGCTTCACCAGCGAAGTTATCTGTTTCATAACTGTTTGTTCGAATAACGAAAATTCACTGAACTGCTTTTTTAATGACCTATTATAATTAATGAGTGCTTTTGATGATCCGATCTTTTAAATAACAATGTTTTAAGTAAATCTATATCTATAAAGTGGATAAGGTTGATTATTATTATAAATGTGGTTCATTATCAGATTCTTGTAGATGTGAGGGTAGGTAAAGATTAAAATGTAAGGATGAGTTAATATACCTATATAATAGAATCAGACCATTGCATTGAATCAGACACACCATGAGAATCAATTACAGCACGTAATGATCTGATTCTTCATGATACATTAACCCATTCTTAGATTTTATTCTTTACCTACCCTCACAGTAGACATCATTGAGCTTAACAATATCGAATAATTGATAATAATAAATAAATAAATAAATAAATATCTTTAGCAAGCACAAGGTCGTCAGCTCGTAAGGTAAGCAACCTAATGTTTGTGATACATTTGATACACACATTTGATACATATACACATATAAATAGCACAAAACAAATATGCAGACTCGGGCGCGAATCGAACCCACAAAACTCGGAAGCAGAAAGCAGGACCACCACAAACTGTGCCAAGATGTCAATAATAATGTAACAATTTAAATCTTTATTTACTCATCACGTACATGACAATAAACATTATATGGTATACAACGTATGAGTTAAGTCAGTGAATGTTTATACAAGTGATGCCTACGCTAGGCCCTACCTATGCTAGGTATGAAAATGCCTACGAGTATATTACAGGACATCAGGCACTATCCTAGACCACTCAGCGTACTGACTCCACTGTGACAACAAATGGAGATTAATATAAGGCTTTATAAGGAAAAAAATAATGCTATTTATAAACCTACCTGCTTCCACAGTATGTTTGTTTGTCCGTCTTCTCTGTGAGTGTGTTTGTGTGGGAGGGTGAATATTTTTGAGAAATTTTTACCAAGTTTAATAGCAAGTTTATCAATGTGAGAGATGATGAGCGTAACGAAGCGACGCGACGCGACAAATGCGACCAGTTAACGTAACAGATGTTGGCACATTTATCTATGACCCCGCTTTCCACTTTAGGAAGTCTGGATCTAATATATATAATATATATATATATATATATATATATATATATATATATATATATATATATATATATATATATATATATATTGTATTTGTAAAATATATCAAGGAAGGCAATTCTCATTTTCTGTGCTTGGAAATTTACCAAACAGCGATTCGATCTTTGATGTCATAACCGGTAGCTAAAATTACATCTTCCCAATATGCAACTAGGCCAGACATCCGTCACTTCTCGCACCTAGTACTTGAACCCTAGCTCGACGCTCCGACGAGCGGGAAATCGATCGAGGATGATGTAAGAATTGTGAACGCGCGTATTATTGAAAAACAAGCCATCGGATTACAGAATATTTATATAGTGATAGCTTTTGCGTAAGTAAAAATGAATCACTGATATGTAAATGTTATTTTTTTCTTTTTTTTATATAAACTAATTACTATATTATTACTAATTACTATAAATAAAAGCAAATAAAAACAATTTAAAAATAAAAGCAATGTCATTTTACTATATTTATATAATAAGATCATTTATATACTCAGTAAAATGACTAATTACATTGCTTTTGACAGAAGGCTTACTTCAATTTTTTTTTAATTTGAAAACAAAATAATGTTTTGTTAAAAAACGTCACACATTATGACATAAGAATTGTATAGTAAGTATTAAAACTATACAATTTTAATAGTAACAAGGCATTATAAGGCAATCAAGTACTGAGAGATGCAATTCCCACAAAAAAAGAAGAAAAAAAGAAAATCCGATTGAAAATTCCATCTGTCACGAGGTCAGTAAATAATAAATGATTAAAGGCATTTAATAAATGATGACGTCAGAGCAGACCGCACCGATGAAAGCGCGCTTTACAAGCTTATCGATTCTCCGGTTTATACTCGTATTTATCTGCTTCCATTTTATTAATATTTATCCGTTTTAAAATATATAACCCGTTATATACCATGTCATGTATATATTGACAACGTAATATCCAGCATATTATCGTCATTTCATAGCTTTGGCAGAATAATGTTGTGTTTGTGCCATTATATTTTTTAATGTCATCACTAGCCCATTTATTAATAAGTTTATGAGTACATTTATAGTGAGAGGTTGTATTCTGTTGCTTTCTTTTTAACCGACTTCAAAAAAGCAGGAGGTTACTCAATTCGACCGTATATATATTTTTTTTAATGTATGTTCGGGGATAACTTCTTCGTTTATGAAGCGATTTTGATAATTCTTTTTTTGTTGGAAAGGAGATATCCTAATTGTAGCACCGTGTTAAAAAAACCAGGACCTGATGATGGGATCCCAGAGAAATCGAAGGGTACCCTCTAAAATCCGCATAACTTTTTACTGGGTGTACCAATTTTGATGATTTTTAATTTAACCGAAAGCCGATGTTTATCATGTGGTCACATTTAAATCTCATCGATATTTGATTACAACTTTTGGAGTAATCTTTGATAATGCGTATTTACTTGACCATTTTTTCGTCTACCTACGTTGAATTACTTGTCGATGTAATTGAAGTCGGTTTTTTTTGGTTTGCCAGCAAACTGAGGTAGGGCACAGCAGGAATTTCCTGCTCAAAATCTGGAGCAGCCCGACTGGGGTAGTATACACACAGAAGATCACAGCTAAATAATACCGCTTTCAAGCTGTATTGTGTTGCTGTTGGTGAGTAAGGTGACCAGAGCTCCTGGGGGGGATTGAGGATTTGGTTGGCAACGCGCTTGCGATACTTCTGGTGTTGCAGGCGTCTTATAAGCTACGGTAATCTCTTACCGTCAGGTGAGCCGTACGCTTGTTTGCCGACCTAGTAATATAAAAAAAAGAAAAAAAAAACACAATTATTATTATCATTACCCTTATGTTCTTAGTTTAAATGTCATTGTGTTAGTTGTGTATCTGTAAGCAGCGTGTGTCTCAAATAAGTCTTTGACAATAAAGAAAACTGGAAAGAATATCACATAATACATTTACTTTCATTATTATCGGAAGATGATTGGTAGACAACATTCAAACTCTGTATTAAAATTTCATCTTAATTTTTCTTGCGAATTAGTAAAACATAGTAGTAGCAAATTCACTATTATAGGTATATTTCCCAATTAAGTAAAAATTATTAAAAAAAAGATTCAGCCTCTAACATCCAATGCTGGACATACCCTTTCTCCGAAGAAGAATCGGAGCTAAATCCACCACGCTATTCCTTTGCGAGTTGGCGGATATGTTACCTATTATGAGTAACGATCATTATCATGTATACATAACTACCGGGACCGATAGCTTATCGTGCTCTCCGAAGCACGGTGGGGAGACCAGTTTCGTATAAACTGTTTGAGTTAATTAAATCCTAGGAGCTAGAGAAACCCTCCAGGATGGTTTTGGACATGTAGATTTACTGGCAGTTACAATACAACACAAGAATACAATGTCAGCACAACTAACATATACTAACATACACATCCATAACCGTTACGTCCATACTAATATTATGACCTAAAAGGTTTTTTCCTGACTTCGAGGCCAACTAATGCGAAAAATATTTACACAAAGCTAAAAACTCACGATAAATATTTAAGTACAAGTAATCTAGTGTCATAATACTTGTATAAAACGTTGTCAAAATGCCGAAAAACGCCAGAGTCCGTGGTGGCATAATTATACGGCGCCAAAACCCTTAAAAACTCCGCCAAATTGCTAAGTAATTTGAATCAGTAAGAAGTTTCACACTGTTATGTAGAAAAGGGACTTTATGTTGTACAAAATCTTTATAATTCAAAAATAACATATTTCAAAGAAAAACCACATAAATAGTTTGTTTTTCTAAGTATGCTGATCTTAGAAAAAACCAGGGACTAATTTTAAAACATAATATTTGCAACAATATTTGCATTAATGATTACTTAGTGATGTAGGTTGTAAAGATTCTTTGACTATTTACACATTTTGATAATACAATGTGTAGGTGCAATTTTTAAAAACCCTAAGAAAGCCTACAAAATTTTAGAGTAGCAAACCTTAAGAAAAACTATTTTCTCTGCTCCTGGTACAAGCACAAAGCAGACCAAAAACTCATAAACTAACTATGATGAAATCAATTAAGACTTAAAGCGTTTAAAACTTTACTAGCTGGTACCCGCGACTTCGTCTGCGTAGGATTAGTAAGTACTTCAAGTAGCTTATTATCTTCTCAATATCTATATTTATACCAACATTCATCAAAATGGGTTTTGCGACATAAAAATCAATTTGTTACTACCAAATGTGCATTAGAAATATATAATCAATTTTTATTGTATTTATGGTTAACTGTTTTGACGATAATGGCTTACTCATAAAAGATAGATATATGCTGTCGCGGACTTTTTTGTAGGACTAATTAAGATAAATATTTCTCTTTTACATTATATACTGTAAACTCAACAGTTTTTCCAGCGTACGCCAGAATAGCTCGCAGATGGTAGATTTTCTTCCGACTTACTTGACAATTATCGCTATATTTTGGACAATTCACACGCTATCTTTAAAAATTATAGCCTATGTGTTATTCTAATGTATAAACTATATTACTGTAAACTTTCATTAAAATCCATTCGGTAGTTTTTGTGTGAAAGAAGAACAAACATCCATACATCCATACATACAAACTTTCGCGTTTATAATATTAATAGGATTTATTCGGAATTTTTTTTTTTTTCATTTTTTGTCTTTTATTATCTTTATTTACTAACTTTTTTATATTCTTATAGAACTATTTAAATGTGCATAGTTTTTTTTTTTTCTTTTAGTTCAACCTACGTACTTAATGTTTATAATATTCAGCATTTGATACACTAGAAAGGATAAAAATCAAAGGATAACTATGACAATAAGGTTTACATTATGATGGGTGATATAACAAAATGTAATACACATTTATTATCAAGAAAGTTTAGAACAAAACGAAAACAAATTGAAAACCATTTATTTTATATATAAAATGTAGTTAAGTATGAAAACCCTATTAGGTTTGGAGAGGAACATTTATCACAATCGCCTCGAAGCCCCTTCAATACCTAATCAACCCGCCAACGAGTTTAATTGACATTGTTATATTGGGTTACACATGCTACGTCGTTATACTAGAGGAAATTTTTATCCCACAATAATTTTTCCACAGTTGAGTACCATTTTATTAATTAAATTCTTATATAAATAACACAATTTGATTAAAATATATTAAATTCAAGAAAAATGTCGGAAATAAGTTTTGATAGGCATTTGTAAAATATTTTTCGAATTTTATGACTGACGTGCTATTCCGCTATTTTTATAACATTTTAATTTTCAATAAATGGTATTGATTTTACAATTTTAGTAGTAATGTTTTTTTTAATTCTCCTATTGCATCGTGAAAAAGGGTTGTGAGTTTGATTCCCACTCCATGTCTGAGTGTAATATAGGATATTTATTTATATATTTATATATGTATTATTTATAAGTATGTTTTTCGAAAAAAAAATGTAGCTATATAACAGTCGGCTGTTACCTATAACACAAGCATTAAGTTGCTTACCTTAGGAACAGACGACCGTGTGTGTATTGTGTAGGTATTTATTTATTTATTATTATCAAATAGCATATTACCATTATTTTCACAAGCGACAATTATAAAATGCTTGTGATGCAACTATAATAGCAGTGACTAGCCGTGGGCGCAGTTTTGTGCTTTGTGTTCCACGGGTTTTGGGTTCGATTCCCGCCTGAGTCTGGGTGTAATATTTGTGTATATGTATACATATATCATTTCTATATACCTATGTTTATCAAAATAATTGTATTTGCTCGCAAACGAAAAAAAAACCGACTTCAATTACATCGACAAGTAATACAACGTAGATCGACGAAAAAATAGTCAAGTAACTACGCGTTATCAAAGAAGTAGTTATCAGATCTCGATAAAATTTAAATGTGACCACATGATAAACATCAGCTTTCGATTAAATTAAAAATTATCAAAATCGGTACACCCAGTAAAAAGTTATGCGGATTTTCGAGAGTTTCCCTCGATCTCTCTAGGATCCCATCATCAAATCCTGGATTCCTTATCACGGTACCAAACTAAGGATATCTCCTTTCAAACTAAAAAAGAATTATCAAAATCGGTACATCCGGTAAAAAGTTATGCGGTATAATACAACGTAGGTCGACGAAAAAAGCGTCAAGTAAAAACGCATTATTAGATATAACTCGAAAAGTAGTTGTTACGAGTAGATCTCAAATAAATTTAAATGAGACCAAATGACACACACCACCTTTCGATTAAAATTTTTTTGTCGAAATCGGTCCACCCAGTCAAAAGTTCTGAAGTCACATACATAAAAAAAATACAGTCGAATTGAGAACCTCCTCCTTTTTTGGAAGTCGGTTAAAAAGTCGAAAGAAGTCGGCGGTTACTTATAACACAAGCATTAAGTTACTTATCTTGAGAACAGACGACGGTGTGTGAATCCTATAAGATACTAGCTGACCAAGCAAACGTTGTTTTACCATATATATTATTATCCCCCTTAATTAACCCCCTTATAACCTAGGGGTATGAAAAATAGATGTTGGCCGATTATTAAACCTCGGGTAGGCTATGATGATATGCACACAAAATTTCATAAAAATCGGTCCAGCCGTTTCGGAGGAGTTTGGCAACAAACACCGCAACACGAGAATTTTATGTATTAGAGCATTTATTTATTTATAAGTAATAAGCATAATGTCAGTATAATATGAATTGGCACTAAGTCTGAAATTCAGATGCAAAATTTTGCATATAATTTATCTTACGCCCAGCGGAGTAGGAAAACGCCATCGCATGTGGATGTAGAATTAATTCAAGAAACATTTATACACATTTATCTCTGCAATAGAGTAATTCCGAAAACGTAAGCCAGCAGTGTGCTTAAACGAAGAGCGTATTATATGTTAGAACTGTTATATTTATTCTACATCATGTGTATTATATTTAATACTAACTGTTCCACGCAGCTATGTCCACGTTAATTTGAGGAAAAACCTTCCTTGGTAGACTATTCAACAGAAAATAATTTTTCAATTCGAACCCAT
This sequence comes from Melitaea cinxia, assembly GCF_905220565.1. Lineage (NCBI taxonomy): Eukaryota > Metazoa > Arthropoda > Insecta > Lepidoptera > Nymphalidae > Melitaea > Melitaea cinxia. The sequence continues at coordinate 2,112,042 of NC_059419.1, read as the reverse complement.
TGTTCCTGAGATATTTGATAAATTAATAAAAATGTTTTATTTAACAATTAGTTGTAAGTCATTATTACGTAATTAAATTAATATTCATTTTATTTTCGTTAGAAAGTAAACAATTTAACACACGCTATAACCCATAACCCTCAGTATTATGTCCAAATAGTTTGTCCAACGTAACTAAATATCAGGGTCGACCTTTGGGGGTCATTCACATTCACATTGCATTGGTCCCCTGGGTTTTAACATAAGCTTAATGACCTACCTTTTTATGTATTACACTACTGAGTATATAAGTCAATGTTATTATTAAATTGTTTTAGTTTTTATGACTTTGGATAGTTTCAAAATCAAAATCAAAAACATGTTTATTTAAGTGGGTTTAGACCAGCGAACGAGACCCATTTTCCTTTATCGCGGGGTAAGACAGGGGGATGTTATGTCGCCGAAACTGTTTACTATTGCGCTGGAGAATGTCTTTAAGACGTTGGGTTGGGAAGGACGAGGCATCAATGCTAAGGGCGAACGTTTTAAAATTGCCGGTGTCAGCTGGATGAGGATTGTGGGATATCTGGCGCGACCTAGTGGAGGCCTATATCCAGCAGAGTACTGCAATAGGCTGAACTGAACATGAAGCTACCCGCAATTGGAAATGATTCTGCTGAGAAGAATCGACAAGAAACTCAGCAATTAATCTTTTAAAAAAATGTGAATTGTAACAAATTTATTAGCTATGTCTTTCATGAAATACTACGCCATTAAAAACCACGTCACACATTTTATTACAATTAAGTAAATTGTGGTTAAGTTAAGAATAATTATCTGTCCTGATTTTTCATATTCTTTGTTAAATATTTATACCCTTAAGCAGTATTATATAAGGATACCAGTTGACAGCGCAAACGTTGTTTTGCCATATATGTTATAAAACCCCCTAATACTCCTCCTTATAACTTAGGGGTGTGAGAAATAGATGGCCGATTCTCAGAGCTACCCGATATGTACACAAAATTTCATTAAAATCAGTCCAGCCATTTCGGAGGAGTATTGTAACTAACATTATGACACGAGAATTTTATACATAAGATTCTAATTCTATTGCCATTTCTTTAGAACCAGGAATGAATAAAAACGTTTTTTACGTAAAGCTCATTTAAAAATGGCGTACTTTTCCTTATGGTCTTATTGAAAGGTTTGATAATCTCGAACAAAGTCACGGCACACACTTGTACACTTCATAAAGTCTTAAGTTTGTATACTGTTAAAGTATTTTAAATAAAACCCTTAAATTTATTAAGTGGTGTCTCTACGATATTTAGTTTCAGTAACTGACACCTTTCTCAAGTAAGAAAGCATTTACTTTGCTAAGTCGAAAACGTGGCGTTATATTTATTTTATACTATCGACCCGCCCCGGCTTCGCACGGTTGCAAAAACCATCAGTATTGCTCTACTATATTATGCGTGTATTATACATATTAACCATCCTTTGGAATCACTCTATTTACTGGAGAAAACCGCGTCAAAATCCGTTGCTTCGATTTAAAGATTTAAGCATACAGACAGCGAGAAGCGACTATGTTTTATACTATGTTATGATATAGCTTATATTTTCTTTCCTATCAGCTTAAGGAAAAGTACTACAATAATATAATTAAAGATAACAGCTCGACCAAAAATTTTTTTTTATATAAAGTGGAAACACTTGGAGTCGTTAGTTGCTTTTTTTGTAAACCCATACTAATAGTATCGGGATGTACATAAAATTAATGTTCTAGCCCTTTATATATCATTAATAACGTACTTTAACGCAATAGTTACTTTTGAAGCAATGTGATAAAAACTATTTCTATTATATTAGACCCTATATGATAAAAAGCCCATTTTCTAGCAGTGATCTGTTGATAGGCTAGGCAAGTCAATTATTTTAAGAAAAAAAAATACAATTTATGTGATAAACAGTGCAGCAAAAACAATGAACAGTTTAACAGTGCACTGTGTTTCTAAAGTAATAATACTAAAGTTTATATGATATTATATACTAACATAAAAATATAATATAAAGCTATACAAATATAGATTATACATTTGAATATAATTGGAAAGAAAAAAAAATAACATTAAGTGGTTAAAAAATAGTAATAATCATAATAACAATAATAAATGCGGTCATGTTAATCTCCCTCTTTAAGTTGGTCTAAAAAGAATTTTTTAAATATGTTTTTATAGTTATTTTTTTGAATTTTTCTTTTTAAATTTGATGGCAGATTATTTATTAAGAAAGGAATAATATATTCAAGCGTACGTTTTCCATAAAAATTACTATGCCTAGGTATTTTTACCCGACTGCCAAGGAAGGGTTATGTTTTTCGCGCGTATCTTGTATGTATGTATGTTTGTATGTAATATTCTTTACTACCTCATATTTCCAGAATCACTGAACGGATTTACATAATTGAGGTATCGTTAGGTTCGTCTTAGCTGCCCAAGTGTTCTTAGATAGGTGACATTAAAAAAAATCAAACATGGCGGCTGCGCGAAGCCATTGTAGTTAATGAAAAAAAAAATTTTCTCTCGAATACTACAATATGGGTATCAAATTAAAGGGCACAATACAAGGATTTTAAAAAGGTATATCATGATTATTGTTACCGTAATACTAATAAAGAAATACAATATTAAAGTTTAAAAAATGTGGACTTTGCTCTTTCCCACGCCTATGTAGTAGTATGTATGTAGCCTTTCTAATAAAATACAATGGTTAAAAAAAACATACAATTAAAATTACAAATAAAAATTAATAAATATCACACCAATTTACAATTACATTAATAAAATCAATAACAAATACATAATACCAAATACAAACAAATAATTTTAATAATAATTTCATTATATTAAAACTAATAGTTGTTGACTTAAGCAGTCACCTATTTGCTAAAGGTCAGGCTTACGTTGCTTTGAGCAGAGTGAGATCTTTCTCCGGGCTTGCTATCAGTTCTCTTGACTCTAAAAAATTACTGAATCAACCACATGATGTAAACTGTTTTAATGAATTGAACCGATTACGTAATTTGTCTGACTAAAAAGACATAAATAAAATAATATTTAAAAAAAAAAAAAACAAAAAACCCGCCTGCGTGAAGAACAACTAATGGAAAATAAACTAAACGTTGTTCTTCACGCAGGCGGGTTTTTTGTTTTTTTTTTTTTTTTTAAATATTATTTTATTTATAATTTAATGTACTTACACCACAAACAGATTGTAAACAAAGCTTAAGGATATATAGGTTACAAAATTTGTGTAGTAAGTACAATGTCTATTTAGCTTTTTCTTTCACACAACTCAAGATCATTGTTTTTAGTGTAATAATTACACAACTAAATTAATATTGTAACTATATAATAATAATAATTTAATTCATTTGAGCTTAACTTATAAATGTATGTTAGTTATTTTTTTACCTTATTATAGAATTGATCTTTACATAACACTAACAACATCCTTACCACTTTTCCACTTCGTGATACATTGTTTTCTTTTTCTTTTGTTTTTAAATAATGATTAACATTTTTAATAATTTCAGAGGCTGTATAACAAGTTCGCGTTTAAAATAACTAATAAAAACCGGACCGAGGAATTTGCAAGATCTTATCATAGCTGGGTTTTGATTTGCGTTTTTTTTTTTTTTTTTTTTTAATGTGTGATTTGTAATATTTCTTGTTAGTTTATAGTGACTCATTTTTATTTGAATGTTTGAATTAAAATATTGTTCTATTAATAATGTATATTTTATTTTAGTATGTATTGGCATTACTTTGCAGTAGTTAAATAATTTCAAGGAGTTGTTTTTGTATTTATTTCTTATGTATGTTATGTATATATATGGGTACGATTGTTTTTAAGATTCGTAATTGGAGATGATAGATTCTATCGAGATGTGATTTAAATGTAAGACCGTAGGTGCTTAGTCCATAAGATATAATAGATTCACCTAAAGATTTATAAAACATTAATAGTATTGTGAATGGAATTTTGGGTTTAATTATGGTTAATTTGGCTAAAAGGGCACGTAATTTGTCACAAACATTGTTTATATGTTCCTTCTAATTGAGGTTAGTATCTATAGTAATACCAAGATAACGCTGAGTTTTAACAAAGTCAATGTGGTTACAGTTGCAGGTACCAGTATATGAATTGTGAAAACATTGATGGCTATGTGCAGTGATTTGTATGTCCCCAGAGAATCTATTTTGCGTTGAGCTTATATAGATGGCTTTTGTTTTTTCTCTATTTATTACTAGGCCAACATCATGGGACCATTTTGAAAGTTGGTCAAAATCATATTGAATTTTTTTAATTGTTTGTTTTATATCATAATGGGCCGACAGAAGACATTTATCATCCGCATATTGATACATTTCACCGTTTTTTACAACGTTTTTAGGATCGTTAACATATGTTAGGTAATGAAGGGGTCCGAAAACTTAACCCTGTGCAGTTCCTTCTGTTATTGGTATTTCGTCATTGAGGGTATCAGTAATTTTAACGCGATATGTTCTATTTGAAAGATAATTATTACACCAATTTAGAAGTGGGCCCCTGATTCCGTTATTTTCTAATTTTGCAAGAAGAATGTTATGTTGTAGAGTATCAAATGCCTTGCTATAATCTATAAATATTACTAAAATGTGCTTTTTATCGTTCAAGTGTTTATTTACAGAATTTAAAAATATTGATCAAAGTTGTGTAGTACTTTTTTTGGCTGAAAACCGAATTGATTACTATATAATATGTTATTTTTATTATAAAAATTTTGAATTTGTTGATGAATGTATTTTTCCGTTATTTTATCAATTATTGGTAGAGGGTTATAGGTCTATAATTCTCATATGAGTCAAAGTTTCCTTTTTTTATTATAGGTCTTACAGTACCTGCTTTTAAATACACAGGATACATTCCTGACATGACACTACCGTTTATAAATTTCACAAGAATTGGAGTTAATTTTTCAAATAATTGTACGATATCAACTCAATCAATCAAGATTTATCAAAACCATGTAAGAAATTCAGTTAAACACCAAAGTTATAAATGTTATAATTTTAGTAGAATAAGCTTCAAAAGCACTTTCACACCATAATTTTCCAGATTAAAATTTTATTGATTTCTAACAAAATAATTATAATTTAATAGGACTAACTATAAACTATTATTTACTGGGTTAAATCGGATTTTACTTGAATAAAAGTAAAATATTAACGTTATTTTTTACCTATTTCTACGTAATTATGTTTATACATGTATCACGTTAATAACAAGTACGTAGTATCGTACTTTCGTACTTATGGGTCATAATAACACAAAAATAATTAAAAGCGAGCGATTGTTGTGGGCTCGCCAGGGAGCGGCCTAATGTGTTTAGGGTGCGTTTATACCGCGATATTAGAAATATATATTTTTGTTTAATTTAATAAACTACTTAATTTATCATTATATAACGTGGTAAAACTATAATTAAAGAACTCTTGCATTGATCACAAGACTGTATACTTCGTAACGATAACGTTCAGGAGATCCTACACGGCTTTGAAATTTTTATGGACTTATCTATGTTGTTTGTGTGGGTCTGGGTGTATTTGTGTGTGAGCGTATGTTATTTTTTACCAATTAGGTACTATAAATAATTGTAATAAAAAAAGCCGATACATCATCTCTATCAGCTTTCTTAGCTCATCAAATATTAAACATAAAAAGCCGGGTAATAACTGTTAACATTACTTAAAAATATATATGTATTATTTATAATTATAATAGTATACTATTTGTAGATAATCCTCCTTCTCCTACATGGAGAAAGAGGCATATGCCCAACAATGGGACAGTGTTACAGGCTGAATGCGATTGTAAATAATATCTGCATCCTGAATTACGTGAAATTATGAAAAAAACCGTTTATCGTACAGAATATTTAACAAACAAAACAAAAACCTCTATAACTAACCTATTACATCAAGACGAAATTTACGACAGTATAAAAACTATTATTACATATTTTATATCCTCAATTATTTTTCGATTCCATTGCAAACGCGCCCCAATGTAAGACTGAGGGCGCGGCGGATGTAGGCGCGCTGACAGCAGACCGATGTAGCGGTGACGTCACGAGAACATCACTAGTAAATTAATTTTTTATCGTTTTGTTTTCCTTTATTCCGAAGAAAATTGTTTCGCAAAAATATGATTGGTCGTAGTGAATGTATATATAAATTAATGTAATGTATTGTACGTGTTTGTATGTACGTAAGTGTGTCAGAGAAATTGGGTTGTAGGTGAGGTTGTGACGTGAAATGTCCTTGTGTATCTAATCGGCTAGTTTTTTTTATACAACTAGGTCGGCAAACAAGCATACGGCTCACCTGATTGATGGTAAGCGATTACCGTAGCTAATAGACATCTGCAACACCAGGAACATCGCAAGTACGTTGCCGACCCTATCCCCTGTTCCCCCCAGGAGCTCTGGTCACCTTAGTCCCCAACAGGTACAAAACACTCCTTGAAAGCCACATTATTTAGCTATGATCTTCAAAAAGGTCCAGGTACTACCCCAATCGGGCTGCTCCATATTCGAGTAATCTAGGTGTTTGTCGTCGTAGGTTCTTCCCTTCAAAGTGGTCCCAATTTTATTGTAAATAGTGTACATGGATGATTCGCGTCTCCACACTAATCTATGAGAAAGTTATTAGCAACCAGGTAACTCATTTTGTGAAAAATAGATACAATATAATTATTTGCCGTTTGTCAAAATGGATTTCGGAAAGACAGATAGAGAAAAGGTAGCTTTTGGCTACACAAGTATATAAATTTAATATATAAGATTCTCGTGTCGCTCCTACGAAACGGCTTGACCGATGCTCATGAAATTTTGTGTGCATATTGGGTAGGTCTGAGAATCGAACCACGTCTATTTTTCATCCCCCTAAATATTAAGAGTAGTCCACCCCTAATTTTTTTTTATATATTTTAGATAAATTATTTATTTTTTATTTTATTATGATTTAGCGTTGAAAAATACATACAACCCTAAATTTTCACCTTACTACCACCAACCCCTATTTTTAAATAGCGTTTAGCGGGCAAGACAACGTTTGCCGAGTCAGCTATTAAGATTATAAAAATATCGGATAGTAGGTAATATGGCATAGGTAGGCATCCTACTGGACATAACCAAGGCGTATGACAGAGTCCAGCATGATATATAATGAAACTAATTGTACGGAATAGACATCCGAGACGCTGCTCACGAGTGTTTTGCGTCGTACTTAAAAGACAGACACCAATTTGTTGACATTGAGCACAGATGATGCTACTAAAACAATATCACGCGTACGGTCCGACTGCAAAACTATAAATGCATCCTTTCTCGCGTATTGTTTACCGATGATTATCCCCATTGACTTCGTCTCAAAATCATTATAATAATAACGTCCATGAACAATGTTTATAAAAGTATTGTAAATAATTATATTTATCTAACAAAGCGCTTACTCTCTACCTAAACACTTCGTACCTGCCGGGTTCATAATTATCTTTTGTATTTTATAAGTACAATGTAAATTATGGTTGTGTAATAAATCAATAAACCTCAAATTATAGTGTTCAGCGAATACCTTATAAGGAAGCTAATCCCACATCCAGCGCGTATGGAAAACAAAGCATAAAAATGATAAAAACTTGACATCATATCAACGAGTTTTCTAGCTTTTTACCTAACATCTCAATCCTAAAGGTACACTAGAAGAACATTATTACTTGTACAATACGCCATTCTCAATCTCCTACAAATTATGAGAATAGCTCCACATAATAAATATGTGATTTACGGGAAACCTGAAAATTACTGACACTATTCCATTTTAATATCTGTAAACACGTGTGTATGTGTGTGCGGTATAGTTTTTGGGTGTTATAAATTTTTAGGATGAATAAGGATCTATCAGATTAATTCTCGTAATAGTGATAACAAATAAGAGAAATTACTCTTAGGCATTAGATTCAATTTTAGTTTAAATAAAGTCGTACCTACTGAATAACTATGTGTGTTTTGGAGTACTACTAACAGAATAATGAAACCTTGATGTCGCCCAGATATCGAAATTCGACCATAATTGATAATTTAAATTCAAGAAAACCAAAAAATTATGGAAATACGAAATTTCATACTTCTCCGTTCGCGCCATTTTCTTAAAAAGGGGTACAAAATTTCACGTATGAAATAATATTATTTCAGTACCATCGAGTTATTTTACACATGTTATTGACTTCCTCAACTCTCTTCTTTTAAATTATTGCCTTTAAGAATAGCCGTTTTAGCCCTGACTAAAGACCGCTATTACTTTTTACATGTCTATTGTTGTGTTATTTCTTCTTCTTTAGGATTAATAGGTTTCAATAGTGCTAAACGAGTACAGATGTTTTTGCCAATGTCACCTAGATTGGAGAATTGGTCGAGGTTACCTAACTTTCATTAATTTATTTCATAATTGTGTTTGCTCGCAACCGAAAAAAACCTGACTTCAATTACATCGGCAAATAATAAAACGTAAGTAGACGAAAAAATAGTCAATTAAATTATGCGTTATCAAAGATTTCTCAAAAAGTTGTGATCAGACTTCAATCAAATTTAAATGGCACTACAAGGGAATGCGTCGAAAAATTCAAATTCAGTGTGAACAAATCATATCGTAGCTAGAAAAGGGAGCAACGGGAAGTAGGCGCGTTGAACGACACAGCCGATGAAATGCGCGCCGGCACGGCGTCACAAGGACGACGTTGTACTAAGGGCGCTGACGAACTATGCGTGATTACGCGCAGTTTTATACTTAGTGTGTAAACACTCACATATGTCATATAGCCGTAACTAGTCAAATTAGTGTTCGAGGCACGATCTCACTAGGAGAGATAAAGTCTACGAACTGCACGTGAGTCCGGTTAGTCTTACAATTGAAATTCACGCGTACAGAAGTAGAATATTCAAATCAGTATTGAATAATCAAATCTTCAGTATCAGTATCAATAATCAAAATCAATTTTAACTGAGGTAGGGCACAGCAGGAATTTCCTGCTCAAAATATGGAGCATCCCGACTGGGGTAGTACCTCGACACTAACACGTTTTTCAAGCAGTCTTGTGTTCTTGTCGGTGAGTAAGGTGACCAGAGCTCCTGGGTGGGATTGGGGATTGGGTCGACAACGCGCTTTCGATGCTTCTGGTATTGTAGACGTCTATAAGCTACGGTAATCTCTTACCATCAGGTGAGCCGTACGCTTGTTTGCCGACCTAGTTTTATAAAAAAAAATTGCTATAGACGCCTGCAATACCAGAAGCATCGCAAGCGCGTTGCCAACCCTATCCCCAATCCCGCCCAGGAGCTCTAGTCACTACTCACCAACAGGAACACAATACTGCTTGAAAACAGTATTATTTAGCCTTGGTCTTCTGTAAATACTAAAATAACTATCTATTTTAAGTGTGTACAGAATTATATAGTAGCGGTTACTGTATCCCTATTTATCTACAGTATAGTAAATATATACATAAATACAATGCGTCAAAATTTATGCGTATACCAGATCAGACATACGCAGATACGCACAGTTTGTACATTGCTTAAAAAATATTTTATTACAAACATTCTTTGTTTCATACCAACCTACTGACTTCATTAAATTATGCATAATAATAATATTTATTGTATTTTGAATATTTTTGACGAAAAATACTGATGTGTGTATACACAATACTATATGAATTACTACTTAATTGCTAAATAAATATATAATTTTGCCGTAAGCTCCATATAATATGTGTCAAAAGTCTATGTAAGCAAAACCAGAGATAGGTGGATTATTGAAACCGGACGTCAGCGTGTTTCATTAAGTTTATAAGCCGGTATAATGCTACCACTATCAAATTTCAATTAGACTGAATAGTATTCGTGTTAGTCACTCATCGCTGTAAAAGATTAGAACGCCGGTCCGAAGGGCTGACTTCAACTGGTCAAATTGAAAATGGTGTTCTAAATTATTACGATTTATTTGGTCAAGGAGCATGGCTTATATAAGTGACAGCGATGTATCACTATTTTCATGTCACCAAAACTCTGTCCTTGAAATTAGATTTAGAAAGATCGAAAGCAAAAAGGTTTATTAATAAAAAAACATGAATAGCTGAAGTATGTACGTGCATTCTTTTTGAAGTCTAACTTACACAAAAAGAGTTTTTCAATTCGAACCAATAGTTCCTGAGCCAGGGTGTCGCGAGTCCTAATGGATATATTATATACTTTATTGCACTTAATAACAGAATATACAGAAAATTACATATATAGTTGATGGCAAAGGTGGATAAATAATAGATTAGATAAATTAGCGTGTTTAAACAAACAAACGAAATTTTCAACTTTATACATGTATAAATACAAAAGTATAAAGCACATTTAATAAAGAAAATCGTTTTCCGCAACTCATTAAAATCTGTTTCTTTAGTCAAAAGGCCAACATTATAACTCAGTGCAGTTTCGTGGAGGAAAACTGAAACTCTATAAGCAGACTTCGCTTAGACATGCATGGTTTCCTTAATAGTAAATTAGATCTTTAATACATTTTAGATCAGAAACAAATTACTTTTGGTATTAAGTTCTTAGAAACTATGATTATTTTTTTTATTTTTTTATTTCCAGATTATCCTCTTTTTTCTTGACTTAATTATTTTTATTATTATTGTTATTACGTATATATATATATTATTTATTATTACAAACATGTAACAAAAATACAAATTACACATTCACAAAAAAAAAAACAATTAGGTTTACATAGGAACATGTCGTTCAACCGTCATTCGCAACACAAGAATCACCGTACAGTTCTTAATCAAAACAAAACAACATAATTATGAAGGTAGTATTAAAAGAAATCTGACGGGGCAGCTCAGTAAATAAAAATATACGTATACATGTTAAATATACAAAACAATATTTATACAGCCTGTTATAGTTTTTTAAAGAAATGCATCTTAACTTTGTATTTTTATATTTGTTGGAGTTATATTATTTCTTAATTCTAGATCAAAATCGTTGACTAAAACAAGAATCAGATAGCTGGAACGTTTGCCGTATATATTTTTGATTTTAGTTATATTTAATTTTTTGTTTGTGACTCGACGTGTGGCAATTTTGTGTTCCTTTAACTTTTGAATATCTAAGTTGAAGAATCGTTATTTAAGTAAATTGTAATTGACAAGGTCGTGAATGGGAAGTGTTTTACAGATTTTCAATAACAGATTATCATTATTAGCGCTATCCAATTTAATTTTAGGCGGTACAATGTTTTTAATTATTCTTATATGCAATCGATGAATACTATTCAGGTAAGTGCGATAAGTACGTCCATAACTACTGAGTTCGTAGGATAAAACAGAGGTTATAAAGACATTATATATCAGCAAGCGTGTATGGAAAGAAATACGGTTTTTCATTATTACGATGTTGGCCAAAAATGCTCTTAATTTTTCACATATACAATTAATATGTGGTTGCCAGTTTAAGTTGCGATCTATTACAAGACCAAGATATGTGTGGTTGTCTACGACCTCAATGGGTTGGCAATCATTTAGACAAGTCATAGGTAATTGTTGGTTATGAAAGCAGGAGTGACAACGGGATATTAAACGTTTTTGAAGAATGTCTCTTTTATGCGGTGTGCTAATGTGGACTAATTTTGTTATATAATTTGTTTTTTTGGGAGATTTTGAGCTTCAAATGCTTTCAATATTGTCTGATCCAAAGGTAAGTTTATTCTTCCATGGATTTCATTAATAATTTGCTAAATTTTGCGCCAATTATTAAAATTGCTTTTGAAAATCAAAATAAAAAAAAAAAAAATCTTGAAATACGAATTTTTATAGTATTCTGTCACCTTGTGTAATATCGTATTATAGAATAAAGTTTTAGGATCTTTTTTCCACTTGTTGTATTGCCTATCTTTTTTATCAGATAGTCGAACTATATTTTTATTGACCCATGGGCCCCCCCATGGGTCAATAAAAATATTAACTGTTTTATTTTGAACCTTGTTGGTTTTATGCATTTGCGACCTTGCATAAGCAACCGCAAAAGCGTTTTTTATAAAAAAATATATTTCATCGGGAGATTGCATTACATTAGTTTTATCCCACTCAGCCTTTTTTGATTCCTCTATCAATACTTTGTTATAGACTTTAGCTTTTATAAAAATCACGCTGTATAATATGTTTACTATAGCAGGCAAATACAATTGCGTGGTGGTCGGCCAGTGTGGTGTCGACAGCCGCAGTAACTGAATCCACTGATGCCGGGCGCACGAAAATATGATCGGATACGTCATGACTTTGTTACTTTGTCTAGACGTTTTTCAATACAAGTGTAATCGGTTATACCACATAGCAATCCGAAACTACTTAATATGTATTCGTATCGAATGCATTTCTTTGACAAACATTAACATATTTGTGCAGGGTGGCCTATAAACAGCACATACGGTTAAGGTTTTATTGAAGAGTGTTTTAATTGTACCGGTTATGTTTTCAAATGTATATGACTTTATGAACCGTTGGGTGAATTTACGGTAGTTTTTAACGTAAATTATAATTCCGCCACCTTTTTGTTAATACGAAGATGGGACTGTATTGATATACCCATTCCGCTAATAATTATTGTATCTATGGGATGTATAGCACAATGGACAATGTACAATAGTTTCGAAAAGTTTTATTTAATGGATCGAATGTTAATATGAACACAAGTTAGACTAATTCTGCTTAATTTAAGTTAACGAATTTCCTGTTACACAATTTAATACTTCGTTTACTTCAGTGACTTTTTCATTTATTATTCAAACGTAAAAAAAAAAACAAAAGCTTAAAAAATAAAATACAAGACGTTAATAGTGATTCGTAACACAATTCCTAATGTTCAGATTCTTGGTTCTTATTACATTTCAATGATTTTATGTCTTCCACGAGCGAATAGTGTGTATCTTACTGCCACTAGACTGGCAAGCATAGACTCTGCCTTCTTAACACTAGATAAATTGGAATGAGCCGCTTAGAACTCGTTTTGTATTGTAGAGAGGTAAAAACAAAAGGGAATGTTAATGATTTAGTGTGAGTTACGGAGTATGAAGAATTTTCAAAGAAAATTTTAGAATAATAAAAAAAAAATATACGTCTAACTAAACTAACTATCTGTATTCAAACTTTAGGTCAATAATTAGCCTACAAGCTCTGGTCCAGACATCTACGACAGTGATATTACATAGAAATTAATACAATTATTTAGAAAACAAGTCGAAGATTAAATTTGAATTAGCCAATAAATAAATAAATAAATAAATATTTACACAATACACACACGGTCGTCTGTTCCTAAAGTAAGCAACTTAATGCTTGTGTTATAGGTTACAGCAGACTGGTATATAGCTACATATTTTTTTTCCCGATAAACATACTTATAAATAATACATATATAAATATATAAATAAATATTTATATTACACCCAGACTCGGGGTGGGAATCGAACCCACAACCCTCGGAGCAGAAAGCAGGGTCACTACAAACTGCGCCAACGGGCTAGTCGAAACTAAAAATCGGGCCAATGACTGATTACTTTTAATAAAAGCAGTTTAGAATCTTCGGTACTAAATACTCTATATATAATTTAGAAAATGAAAGTCAAAGAATTCCGGTTGTAAAAATAAACAAAAATTTCATACACATTTATTTACATAAAGATATTTATAACGTAAACCAACACAGATCCGGGATTTTTTATTTAGTTTATAATAAGGTCATGATAAATATTAGGAATTAACGTTCTTCATAGTGCCAAGAATTATGAAATATTGAACTGCTAAATTCCAATAACCTAGACGAGGTCAGGTGGCAAAAGAATTAATTTACTGCCTTACGGCTCTCAAGGGAATAACTTACTCAAAGTCTGAAGCAGCCCGCCGGTAAAGAATCTTAATTTTACAAAAAAAAGCCAAAAAATACTCCTTTTAAGTACTCTTGTGTTCCTGTGGTGAGTAGATAAGGTTATTGAGGTAGAGAATAGTAGGAAGTATCTTGCCTAAATTTGAAGCGGCCCGACTGAGCAAGTATCACTCAACCTTACTAAAAACCATGGCTAAAACTGTTTCCAAATAGTGTTGTGTTCCTCTAGTAGGTAAGGTAGCCAGAACTCCTGGGACGAGTCGGGATAGGATCAGCAAATATCTATACAAATAAATAAAATCGGAGTGTCTGTTTGAAATATTAAAATAACCGCTTTTTACTAAATGCATATGGATGCACACGGCACATATACCAAAATAACATTTTTTTAAATTTTCTGTCTGTTTTTTCCGGCTAATCTCTGAAACGACTGAACCGATTTTGACGAGACTTTCACTAGCAGATAGCTGATGTAGTAAGGAGTAACTTAGGCTACTTTTATTTTAGATTTTTTTTATAACTTTGAACTGAACAGTAACTTTTTGTTATACCTATTCGTGGACGAAGTCGCGGGCACAGCTAATATAAATATATATCACACAACCTACCCACTGGTCATCTGTTCCTAAGCTAAGCAACTTGATGCTTGTGTTATAGGTAACAGCCGACTGTTATAACTAAATAGTTTTTTTTTTTTAATAAATATATAGAAATAATACATATACAAATATATAAATACAAAAAATACCATCCAGCCTCAAACGAGAATCGAACCCACAACCCGCGAAACAGAAATTAGGGTCACTAAAAACTTCACTTGTAATGCTTCTGGTATTACAAGCATCCATAAGCTTCGGTATCCGCTTACCATCATGGAGACTGTACGCTTGTTTGCAACCTTTATACCATAATATAATATATAATAATTATTTACCTTTATAAGTAAATAATCACCTTACCTTGTTTTTTATGTCACTAGGTCGGCAAACAAGCGTACGGCTCACCTGATGGCAAGCGATTACCGTAGCTTATAGACGCCTGCAACACCAGAAGCATCGCAAGCGCGTTACCGACCCAATCCCCAATCCCCCCAGGAGCTCTGGTCACCTTACTCACCAACAGGAACATAATACTGCTTCAAAACAGTATTATTTTGCTGTGATCTTCTGTAAGGTCGAGGTACTACCCCAGTCGGGCTGCTCCATATTTTGAGCAGGAAATTCCTGCTGTGCCCTACCTCGGTTAACCTAGCACAATATAATATATTATAATAATTATAAATAAATAAATAAACTCCTTTGGACGATGGCTTGGCTAGGCTTGATGGCAGCTTGCGACTGTAAATAACTTTGATATTACGTTTGTGTAAATATAATTTATTTTGATTCATCTAAAAACAAATTTACCAAGGTTTTTATACCATTAACTACGTAATTACGCTTTAGCCTGTAATATCCCATTGTTGACACGACGTCGTCGGGATTGTTCAGAAGTGAGCCGGACAGTCCCCGTGGAGGAGAAGTCTGGCCTTTTCGCCAAGGCCAGCCGGTCGCTGGAAGGATCCTGTTGCCTGCAGATCCGGGACCCTCCAATTAAAGCGGCTGAAGGCTCCCGCAGGGGTTTGGTCGGTAGTGCACCCCCAAGTGTTGAAGCCGACATACGGTCTAGGACTGCCTACCCGGGCGTCCTGGATATCACCCACAAATGGGTTCCCCTGCGATAATAAAAAAAAAATTGTTGGGCATAGGCCTGATTCCCCGTGTAGGAGAAGGATCAGAGCTTAATCCACCACGTTGTTGAAATGTGGATTGGCGGATATATTTCCAAATACTATGAGTAACGATTGCTATCAGGTGTACCGCAATCGCCAGGGCAACAGCCACAAACCAGTGCTGTGACCGTTGCACCAACGCGTCGTCAACTACGCCATTACATATGATCTTAAAGGCACTAGTGTGCTATCATTTCTGCAAATTGTTACCTAAACTTCCACCGTGGCTCTGCAACAATTATCATAAACAACGACAATCCCCAAAACAGTTGTTTACCAAGTTAATACAGGCGTGTAATGGCACACCTTCAGCGGTCACAAGTGACTTAGTATCAACTATGCCCATTTATTACATTTACTTATGTAGGGAAGCAGCTTTGTCAATTATTTTTGCATCATAAATTTTTTTGCTAACTTACAATTTAAATCGGTTTTTAAAATTCCTTCATATGATTTCTTACCTAGAGATTTGAAATAAATCGCCGCTTTCCGTCCAATTGTCTAAGTCTGTAAATATATGTCTATAATTTTAAGAATTTTAACAGACATTTAATTTTTTTACAGAATATGGATTGCTACTGGCTCGTTTGTAACAAAAAATATGAATGAAATAAAATTGACAAATAATGTATTATGGAATGAGATCAATCGGTAATAGGTATTAATTGTACTTCAACTTCCAAAATATTTAGAGAACAGGACAACAATTATGTCTCCTGGATGTTTCACTCAAAAGTACTCTTCTATCGAGAACTAAGTGCTTTTATAATTATCACGATGTTCTAAGAGTCACTAAAAATGTCATCTTCTTAGCGTCCCACGTAAGACACTCATTCTTCTGTCATTGGGTTCCCTTTGCGGTTGGGAGGATTCCCTATGATGACAAATGCTGAATAAATTATTATTATAACTCGGTATGAGAGGTTATGAGATCTATGTGAATATGGTTTGCATTTTTTCCATGTTTTTATTAAGTTTATGAGATTTCTCCATAGAGCTGTTTTATGTTATTGTGGGAGAAATTGTAATATTAGTCGTAGCTGTAGGTAATTAAACTACAGAATAGTACAAAAAAAAATATTTACGTGTCAGTTCCGATGCACGACTGGAGCTTACTCCTTCAGATCGACTGTCTTAATAGGCACAAAAAAGGCTTACTAGTCTATGAAAATGTACTGTGTGGCTACGGTACTAAAGAACATAGCCACCCCCTCTCTTCCCGTGGGTGTCGTAAGAGGCGACTAAGGGATAACACAGTTCCGCTACCACCTTGGAACTTAAAAAGCCGACCGGTGGCGGGATAACCATTCAACTGCTGGCTTTGAAATACACAGGCCGAAGACGGGCAGCAGCGTATTCGGTGCGACAAAACCAGTACTGCGGTAACCAACCCGCCTGCCCAGCGTGGTGACTATGGGAAAAACACATGAGTTCACGTTATTTTTGGCGTTAACTTGTGGAGGCCTATGTCCAGCAGTATATAGGCTGTAATAATGAGTCTATGAAAAAGATTAATACCATGTCAAATGGTAAATAAACGAATCGAATAACGCCATCTATCGGAACTTTATTGGGTTCCGATAGATGGCGCACAAAAACGTAGCGAGGTCATTTGTTCAGTAGATTTTACTTCTCATATTATTTTCATACCGGGGGCCTTATATGAAAATCGATACTTAAGGAGAAAATTCCAAAAAGCGGCCAGAAGATAACTTCGTGCATTCTTTTCCATCCGCAATTCTCTAACAATCTCTTATTTCCTTTATTCCTTGTATTTTTTTGGCGCAAATAGTATATATATATTCACGAATGGGGATGATTATTCAACATCGGGTAACCATATCCTTTATCTGTGGCTATTTTCAAAAGCGAACGATTTATGAAAACCCAACTAAGCATAGCCATAAAATTTGAATAGAAGTCCACACCGAACCACAATTATCAATTTATCAAGAACCGCAAGTTTTCTTGAAACACTAGAATATGATATTCAAACGTTGTCCTTTATCACCAACGAATTTCTAATCTATGCAGGTAAAATCTACCTTAAATTAGACTATCAACTCTAGAACTATCGTATTAGAGTCTAAACTACAATATCACAAATTCATTATATAAGAATTAGTCACGGGAATATAAACTTTATTCTTTAATGAGTAGAATAATATTTTCTTTGGAGTATTTCAAAACGAATAGTTACATATAACATCATGAGAAGGTTCTAGTTATTTGGGTGTTTGTCAAGGGCGCGTGGAATTAATTAATTTGTAGAGGGTGAGGTTTATGGTCTGTTAAAGTTGTGACGTAATTCGTTTGATTGTTTATCGATGTAACGTTCTTGTTTCAGGTGGAAATTGAGCTCTCTTGATTGTTCTGAATATATTTTTGGTTTTATCTACAAAAATGACAATATAAATTAGAAAATATTTTCAAATTTTTGATTTTATATGAAGCAGTTTAACGGATGACGACATAAAAGAGTAAATACGCAGTATTTTAGATTTAAATGTTAAGCAACAATTAGAACCGACGATTAACCTAATATTGCTGGCCTATAGCCCAAGGTCCTACCTCCTGTTGTCAACGTCTAATCGCAACTTATTTGCAGGATACGGTTTATCCAAAGGCCCATACTTATAAGTGAGCCAATGGAATTGCCAGTGCTTAGTAAGTAAAAATAAATCTAAAAAGGAAGCTTTACGTTAGTATTATTAAAGTTACGAAAAATTAATTGATAATATTTGGATAATAGAATTGGTTATCAGGCTGGCTGGCCAACTATGGGCCAAAGACATACACACACGCGCACATACGTACACACACACACACTCCATTCGTGAATACGCGTTTACACTTTCGTCTCCGAAGTCAATCGCACTGAATTTTAGGATGAGACCTACTGGTCTGCTAGGATAATCCCTAGATTATAGGGCTCAAATTACTTCAATTTTGATTCAAAGTAGTGAATTTATCGAGCAACAGAATATAATTAGTGAATGCAGACGTTTCGTCTTAATAGTCGGCAAAACACGAACAGACAGTCCAGAAAATAATTTTGTACACAACTAAGTCGGCAAATAAGCGTACGGCTCATATAGTGGTTAGGGATTATTGAAGACGCCTGCGAAACCAGAAGCATCGCAAGCGCGTTTTTGACCCTATCCCCAAACCTTGCTAGCAACTGTGGTCACATTTCTTACCACAGGAGCATAGCACTGCTTGAAAGCAGTATTATTTAGCTGTGAGCTTCTGTAAGGTCGAGGTACTTCCCCAGTCGGGCTGCTCCATATTTTGAGCAGGAAAATCCTGCTGTGCCCTACCTCAGTTAAATTAATTAATTGATTACTACTTTTATAATATCTAATTTTCCAAAAACGTATTATTCCGTATATTTCCTGCTGTACCCTATCTCAGTTGATGTGCCCTACCTCAATTATATTGACATGATATTTCCTGTTTTACGTTAGTAAAATTAGTATTTGTTTGTATGTTACCAAAAAAAAATTATTTTACAAATACCTACCTGAGTGGGAATAAATCCTCAATCATCGCCATTAAGACAACTCGTTTTACGTCAAAGATTTTCACTACGCAAATCGTACTTACTAAATTATTATTCAGCTGTCCCTAAATCATTTGCATAATCGCAAAACCCTTTACGAAATTCAAATATTTAAATTAAATTATATAGTTATGCATGTATTTTCAACTAAACGTAAAGATAATAATCTTTTTGAGAGCATATTTTAGTTCATAATTTATACAGACTTATATGGAAAATTATGTTAAAAATAGCTTCATTCTTAATTTAATGTGTAACGTTTTATATTTGCACAATTTTATGTAATGTACTCATAGTAGGAATATATCCGCCTACCCGCAGTAGAGCAGTATGGCGGATTAAGCTCCTGAAACTTCTCCTACAAGGAGAACGAGTCCTACGTCTAGCAGAAGTATGTAACAGGCTGAATCGTCACCTAGATAGAAGATCCTACAATCGATAAAAGTTAAAATATAAAATATAAGCCTGTACTTAAAACGACACAAACATGAAAATAAATAAAAGAATCGAAACTAACTTATTAGTACATAAATTTATTTATTTATTTATACTTTTTTAATATTATATAAAAAATTGAAAATCGAATTTTACAAAAATAAATCGTAAGAATTAAAAATAGTATGGTGTCGTCTCCTGTCAATGAATTCATTGTAATGTGAAACTTTGAATAGTTACGAGTGCTGTAGAAGACTCACTATAGACGGCGCCACGGTCGCTTAGACCGAATATAAAAATCATCATATCAAAAATTTGGATCTAGCGGTTACATCGTTCCATAGCTTAATTGGCTAAAGCACCGACACGGTAAGTCGGAGATTCAGGTTCGATCCCCGCTGGAACGGTCGATTTTTGATATGAATTTCCTAATTTGTGGGTAACACAAAAATAAGTCGTACGTATTTATACTTTATTGCACACTTACAAAGAGAACATTAAAAGAAGAGAAAAAAAATACTGAATAAAGTGCAAAAGCGGTCTTATCACTGACAGTGATTTCTTACAGACGACCCATCTATAAAGAAAACATATGTAACATATTACAGGGACACGGTGCAATTTAAGACAATAATTATACTACGTATAAGACTAATATATACAATACACCAAAAACTATATTCGCTTAAACATAAACGTAGACATACATATATAAAAGAATCTAATATATAAAAGAAGAAGAAGATGATGATGAAGAAGATGATGAAGAAGAAGAAGACGAAGAAGACGAAGAAGAAGAAGAAGAAGACGAAGAAGAAGAAGAAGATAAAGAATCTAATATATAAAAATCTCGTGTCGCGGTGTTTGTAGTTAAAAGTTCCTCTGAAACGGCTTGACCGATTCTCATGTTCTTCAATCAAATCTTCAATTTTGTGTGCATATCGGGTAGGTCTGAGAATCAGCCAACATCTATTTTTCATTCCCCTAAGTTATAGGGGGGAGAATTGAGAAGGTTAATAAAATATATGGCAAAACAACGTTTGCAGGGTCAGCTAGTTATTATATAAATATATGTACATGACACATATTTACAATTTAACATTATTCCTTTTAATTAAAAATCTTTCTCACGCACAATTTACTGTAACTTATTCATAAATCTGTTTTTAGTTATAATTAATTTACTATATTTATACTCTGTTGTATAAAAAAGCACCCAAAACTGTAACATGTATAGTCTGTGCAAAAGGCCGGCTGTACAAAGTTACACGCAATCCATCATTCTCACGTTGACAGAAAAGAAAAAAAATTGACGTTAGTCATTAGGGGTAATTAAACAACTTGGAGACGCGCTTATTTTATACTTAAATTGCATAACAAGTGAAAATAAACCTTATCTCAAAGGGAGAAAATGTATTTTAGCTTACATGGCGTTAAATTTAAAGTTTGTTCGCCATTGATATGCTAGGCTTGTATTTGACGTATTATAGAAAACTGTAAAGTAAATAAAATATAACTTTTACACCTGCAAACCTGTGTACGCTTGTCATTATCATTAAAATAACTTATTTTCGATGGTAAATCAAACTTCAACCTACAACAAATTAATACTATAAATTAATTAACAATAACACGTAAACCACTAAGATTACACCTAGTCCGGTCAAAATAAGCATTCACCCTTGTACAAATTCCTAAGAAGCTGAAAATTTAAATGAACGCTAAGGATACCGTTATAATGAAATTGTGAAAAGTCCCCATCGATCCCACGTGTGTAAAATTTTTATTCATGTTCAAAGATCACATAAATATATTTTTAGATTTTTTTTGCAAAACAGTTTTTAAATAAATATAGTTAAGATAAAAAATTGTAGATCGTGCAATTTTCTAAAAAAAAAGAAATTCCAAAAGGAGGATGGGCAAAAATGTATGGAGCTTGGTCCAAAAAATTTTTTACTGCCCCCAGGGTTGACACTACCGCCGTTTGGCACATCACGTACGTTTATCTCTGCGAGTTGAACCTCATTGAATTCTAACCTGTAGTTTCTGAGTTATGCCACAGTTAATAAAATTATAAAAATGCATACTAAATAAAAAAATAAAATAATTCTTATCATAGACTTGACTTTGACTTTAAATATTTTATACAACGGGGATATTCCTTTAGAATTAAATGATGGTGTGCGAGAAAATCGTTCTTAATTGGTGACTTTATTTAAACCAAAAAATCAAATATTTGTGTACCGCCTGCAGCACGAATATGCCAACAATATCTGCAATTGAACGACTTTGAAGTTTTATTGTCAGCAAATAACATGTGCTGTGTGGCTACGGCATAAAGAATTTAGCCACCCCCTCTCTTCCCGTGGGTGTCGTAAGAGGCGACTAAGGGATAACAAGGTTCCACAACCACCTTGGAACTTAAGAAGCCGACCGATGGCGGCATAACCATCCAACTGCTGGCTTTGAAATACACAGCCGAAGAGGGGCAGCAGCGTCTTCGGTGCGACAAAGCCAATACTGCGGTCACCAACCCGCCTGCCCAGCGTGGTGACTATGGGCAAAACACATGAGTTCACGTTATTTTTAGCGTAAACTTGTGGAGGCCTATGTCCAGCAGTGGACTGTATAGGCTGTAATGATTGAAATAACATCAGCCATGATTTCAACGAGGACCAAATCATGGACATGATGAATATTTTAAAATCTGCTCATCGGGTCATCGGAAGACCGGATTTTGAAAATATAGAAAATATGGATCCTAACGAACTATATTTTTTAACTGGTCCTACAATAGACCAATTTAATGCAATTTTGGAGCAACTGCCGTCGTTGATACAAACATGCAAAAAACCGAAGACTGCATTGGCTGCCTATTTCATTAAGCTACGTACTGGTGAACCAGACACAGCATTGGCAGACATGTTGCATATGAGTCGAAGAACGCTGGAAAGACTACTTAAAGCAGCGAGAGAATGCTTAACCCGTGACTATGTGCCAACCCATTTAGGATGGGATCATATCACAAGAGAGCAAGTTGTGGAAAAAAATCTTTTTATCGCCAATGCTCTTTTTGGGGGCAATTCTGGAGATGCGATGAAAGCAATAATTGTTTGTGATGGTACTTATGTATATATTCAAAAAAGTGCTAACTTTTTATTCCAAAGAATGACATATAGTCACCATAAGTTTCAAAACCTATTGAAACCATTTTTGATAGTCTGTTGCAATGGTGGGGCTTTACACAGCCACAACATCAGACGCGACTATATTAAGTGGCACGCTGAACGCTGAAAATAGTGCTTTTAACTGGTTTTTCAGACCAGGTGACGTTCTAATACTAGACCGAGGTTTTAGAGATGCTTTACCTGATGTTGAAGCTTGCGGCTATGAAATGCACATGCCCCTATCTGTAGCAAGAGGTCAAACGCAACTTTCGACAATAGATACCAAAAAGTCAAGAATGGTGACTATTTGTCGGTGGGTCGTGGAAGTGGTGAATGGCCGTTTCAAACGTGACTTCAAGTTATTCAGACAAGAATATTTTAACAAAGCGTTACTGCATATGCAAGATGACTTTCGGATTGCCGCAGTCATCACCAATGCCTTTCACGACCCAATAACCGATTGTTCCAATGCCCACGAAATTGTTGAGAGAATAAATAATAGACTAAATGTTGAATACTTACTAACAGAATATGTTATTGGCCAAAATCTTAATAGTAGAAGAGTGAATTTTCAAAGTATGTCTGCCGACTTACCAGAGCTTCAAGATTTTCCTCGTTTGTCCGAAAACGATTTAATTATGTTCTCTACGTACTAGCCAGAAGTTATTACGCAGAACACGATAGAAATGGTGTTTACACCATTAAAATATTCATAAGTACCGACGATTTACATAATGCTTTGATCAATTATAATATAATCGGTAATAACTTCTGGTTACTAAGAGGAATACAATTAAGACACAGACATATACATACATTTTAATAAACTTGGACCAACGAGGACTGGAAGCTCTGGAACACTTTTACTGTTCATGCAAAAGCGGCAGACGTACCTTGGGTTCATGCGCCAACATAATGTCTATTGTATGGTTTCTGGGATGGGCACGATATGACACCGTTAGTCACCCTGCAGCATTTTTAGACTCTGTTATTGTAGATGATGAAAATATATAATAACTGAAATACAAATTAAATAAAAATGTCTGCGTTTTAATGTACTCATCTACCAAATTCGTAATTTCAGATTTTTTTTATTCATTATTTCTTTTTCTGTAGGTTGGATTTTTACGATTCCATATAAAGAAATGGTCCGTATATAAAACTCTTTTGAATGCACTACGTGCCAACCCTGGGGACAGACTTTTGTATCTTTGGGCCAATTTGCCCATTCTCCTTTCCCTTCCCTATTACACTGCCTAAGATTCTTTATTATTTCAACCAATTTGACCGGACTAAACGGTGAAGAGAGTATCCGATTTCGTGTTGCAGATTTTACGTGATACTGAAACATACATACACTTGTATGTAAATAAACAATTTGGCTAGCATTGCTCTCATAACAACTCCTATAATACGTTATTCTTTACTTTTTCTCCTGTTCTAACATCGGACGGTTACAGTTTTGCTGTGTGTATAGATTTATTCACGATTTAACCTGTAAGATACAATAGTTGTTTCTTTTGCGAACCGCCGCCGTTTAGGCACGTACGTGGCATACGTTGGCAACACCGGTTCTTATAGATTCATTATTTGCATTATATTTAATGCCTCCAGTGGACAGATACTTAACTATACGCGTCACATGCTAACATATCAGTCCTCGCCTCTGATTGGCTGATCGGAAGTGCTATCAAAATGGCAAAGTTGACAAACGCGTGTCAGCTGTCAACTTACACTGCTCTGATTTGTCGAACGACATATTTTTTAAAAAAAGTAGTGTGTTGGAAATTCAGTTTTCAATATACTCGTAAGAAATAAACGTATTGTTCTTGGAATTTAGATGTTTATTTAGAAAACTATTGAGGTAGGGCATAGAGACTATTTAAAAAAAATAAAACGAAGATTTAGATCGAGTTTTCTTAAGTTTAGGTTATATTGAGAATTCTTGTCCCTACTAATATTATAAATATGAATATAAGTTTGTTTGTTACGCTTTCAGGCGAAAACTACTAAGCCGATCATCATGAAACTTTTATACATATTTTTGGAGGTACTAAAAGTAACATAAGATACTTTTTATTTAAAAAAATCAATGTGAGCAAAGTCACGGGTAAAAGCTAGTAAATGATATTAAAAAATGACCCCCTTGACAAGCAACATTGATATTTGTTACTGTGTGATAAGTTACTACTCCGGTTCTCGTCACGTGTCCCGAATTAAATTACTTTTCTCTAAGCGATTTCTGCACGAACTTGGTTGGTTTTGTATCCATGGCGTGTGAAAACAGAGACAAATCGAGCTTTGCGATATTGCTGTCAATATACTATTCAGTGCTTGCTTGAACAATCAATAAATTAAAATTTCAGTACCTATTGACAAAAAAAGAATTATGTACATTTGTTAATAATGATATATATTATGGTTAATTTTTGGGTTTCATTGCTTTCTTTGCCAGGGGGCACTGTCGATTTTGCCAATGTTACGTGGGATAGAAAACACACGAAGGAGAATAATGAAATCATAAATATATTATATCTTTCGCTTAAAATTTATTTTGTGCTAACATTTTTTTTTGTAGATATAAAGTGTCATGTATATTCTTTACCTGTCATAAATTTAAAAAAAAATGTATATTACTGGCACTATTGGAAGCCATTAAACCTAATGAATAAATTAATGATTTATAAAAACTTATAAAGATTAAAAAATATATATTTAAAGAGGATTAGAGATAAATATTTAAAATTATAATAAATACGCATAGTGAACAAGGTTACTTCTATTACTAAAACGATGCGAAAACGGGTTATTTACCATGTTTTTTATTTTCGTTTTGCGGAGCTCGACATTTCGACATTAACTACGAATGTCTTGGTCACGAGACTCTCTTGACGTTTTACGTATACAGAATCCATACATTCCAAATTCAAACTACATTCTTTTAATCAATATTTTAATTCAGATAGATCTTGCCATATTCCAGGCAGGTTAAATATCCGCAACAATAATTAAGACAATAATTTACCCAACCCGTTATGAAAACAACGCTAATTATATACACGCCTCCTCGGGGGGCGTTACTTACTAATTTGTACACATTTATCAAAGGGGATTTTCGCACGCGTCGCTATAATTAAAAATTTATAAGAATACCTAAGGATTATTATAATTAATTGCTTATGAATATTTATGTAATGTTTATATGTACATTGCATAACGCACATATTTTTTATAGTAGGTATTAGAAAAAATATCAAGATGAAATTGGTTAATACATTTAGGAACAAAAAGGGCAAACTGAGTTTTTCTCCTCCTTTCGTTATTGCAGACAAGTAAACAAGTTTATTTTCATGAGAGTTTGTTCTAAATAAACATTTGTATAATTTTTTGGATATAATTATTTTATACAAAATTCTAATTTTAGTTCGTATAGAATGCTTTCAACATTAAACTCGTCATCTGCAATAAATTCTGCGATGCATGCAAAATAATCATCGAAATAAAATTTCATAAGTCCCACGAAAACGAACTTGTACAAAAATCACAGTCACCCCAATAAGTCCACACTAATCAAGAAGCCCGACGATTTTCACTATTCCGTTAAAGTTATTTTCGTGTTTTGATTGCGACTAATGAACTACCAGACAGACATTGTTTCCAAAATTGAATCATATCCATTTACTACCGTGAAAGTTATTTGTATAAAAGACTTTTCATTTTGCCGTCATTAATGTTGTATTGTTTATTTAACAAAGACTGACATGGCTATTTTTGTTAAGAATAATTAAAACATTTTGACTGCCACGTGACGTCTATACAAATGTACAGTGTATAAAATATTTAATAACATAATATCACATTGACAAGTAGAGAACATCATCGCTTCAGCCTGTAACATCCCACTACTGGGCATAGGCCTCTTTCCCCATGTAGGAGAAGAGAGAGAGAATACAAATGTTTGTCATGTGCGGGGATCGAATCCGCAACCGCCAGCGCAACAGGCACAATCCATGGCTATAACCGTTGCGCCAACGCGGCAATATATCTTATTTTAAGCAGCCTGCCTGATGCCTAGCTAACTTTAACTGACACAGCTATTGCTCTTAAAAAGTGTTGTCTCCCAGTTGTGAGTAAGATAGAGAGATGAGATTTGAGAATATATTATTTTTTATATTATTTAACTAGGTCCGCAAAGAAGCTTACGACGTCTGCAACACCAGAAGCATCGCAAGCGCGTTGCCGACCCTGTCATCAATCCCCCTTGGAGCTCACCAACAGGAACACAATACTGCTTGAAAACAGTATTATTTAGCTGTGATCTTCTGTAAGGTCGAGGTCTACCCCAGTCGGGCTGCTCCGTATTTTGAACGGAAATTTCCTGCTGTGCCCTACCTCATTTAAAAGATTATATTGGAGTAGGGTCAGTATTTCGCTGATAATGTCGCGTTTGGCTACAAGTGATCTACTATGGTGATCGCCTATCATCAGTTGGGCCGTACTTATACTTATCAATCTAATGGTAAAAAAAAAATTGTATTATTGTGTTTTATATTGTAATCTTTATTCCGAAGCTTATCAATCACTTAAAATGACTTGATTTAAAAATTTCACACTAAAAACCCTTCAATTAAAACAGTTGCTTGCAGTCTTACACTTTTGTTTTACAAAATTAGTAAAGACAAGTCTTTCTTTAAAAAAAAAATCTCATAAATAATCTAGAACATTAATAATATCTCTGTATAGAGAAAGTTGAAATATACCCCTAAAGTTCACCCCTGTTGGCACCCCGCCAAACATAGTCACGATTGTTTTAGCCGGCAATTTCGCAGAACTGCAGTTCGAAATAACTTATTCAAACATGCATTATTCCTCGAAATAAATGAACTAGCACTTTGCTTCAAATTCACTTGTAAGGAAATATACTAACTCGTAAGTTTTGTTGAAGTAACTGGTAGGGCACAGCAGGAATTTCATGCTCAAAATATGGAGCAGCCCGACTGGGGTAGTATCTCGACCTTACAGAAGATCACAGCTAAATAATACTGCTTTCAAGCAGTATTGTGTTCCTGTTGATGAGTAAGTTGACCAGAGCTCCTGGGGGGTATTGGGGATTGGGTCGGCAGCGCGCTTGCAATGCTTCTGGTGTTGCAGGCGTCTATAAACTACGGTAATCTCTTACCATCAGATGAGCCGTATGCTTGTTTGCCGAACTAGTGATATAAAAAAAAAGTAGGGTAAATCAAGAAATATCCTGCTAAAAACCTGGAGCAGCCCGACTGGAGAAGTGCCTCGACATTACAGAATCAGAATAACACTATGTAATGTGTGGGTAATACAAAAATAAAATCGTACATATTACGAATAGCATGGTGTCGTCTCCTGTCAAAGATTTTCATTGTAATATGAAACTTTGAATAGTTACGGGTCTCTGTAAAGAACTCACTATAGACGGCGCCACGGTTCGCTTAAACCGAAAATAAAAATCATCATATCAAGAATTTCGCTCTGGCGGGTACATCGTTCCATAGCTTAATTGGCTAGAGCGCCGACACGGTCAGTCGGAGACGCGGGTTCAAATCCCGCTGGAGCGGTCAATTTTTGATATGATATTTAAAAAAAAAAATGTTCAGAATAACACTGCTCTCAAGCGGTGTTGTGTTCTTGTGGTAAGTACCGAGAGGTGAGAGAACTTTGTGGTAGCGTGAGTTCCTAGGAAGGTTTTTTTTTAAATAAGTTGTAACACTGTTGGGTTTTATTTCGATATGAATGAAAGTGAGACAATAGTGTAAGTGAGATGATGAAGGTACGCCCCGGCCAGTTTTTGGAAAATTAGATATTATAAAAGTAGTAATCAATTAATTTGTTCAGTCGAAAATTATGTGGTAGCCCCGATGGAGACTTTGGTGGAGCGCTGCATGGGTACAGGGGGTAGAAACTTGCGATTTGATACAATTGTGTCATCCCCTGTAGTGTGTCCGCGAAGCTTCTGGTCTTGCAGACGTCTATAACCTACGGTAATCGCTTACCATCAGGTGAATCGTATATTTGTTTGCCAACTAGCTATATAAAAAAAAACGTGAGCCATAACCTTGTTTGCTATCCTAGTCATATAAGAAATCAACATGTCTGACAATGAAATTTAATATCTAGTAATAATAGTCCAGTATAATAAGAATACTTAATTTCACTCGAATTGATGAAAGTGAAGGCTGAGTTTGAAGAGCCATTACATCATCCCACACTGCTATTACTCATCTTGCTGCTAGGGTCTTTTGCTATGCATAAAAGGAATCGGAGCTTAACTTGACACGTCGTTCTACTGTAGATAGGTAAATAATTTTTACATAGTGCAGCATAGAGAATACGATTCGATGTTGTATTTTTTATTTTATTTTAACTACAGCTAATCGGTTGCACGGGCAGCTGTGGTTACTGCAACCTAGAATTTAACAAACAAGCTTGTGTATCTATGTTGTATTGGTTCTAGACAGGCGGAGCGCGTCAAACTGACGCTGACGGTACGGTTTGTCATCATATAGACACCTGATAACAATTGTTACTCATCGTTACATATAATTAAAGTTTTTATAAAAAAAATAGATTAAGCTTATTACTCGGTGCAGGATTACATAGTTGATAAAGATGTGTGGACTTAGTGACGCTGTATTTTATGCAACATGTTTCTAATTTTGTACTAAAATTTACATTTACAGCTTATACATTATTTTTCAAAAGAGTAACTGTGGAGTTTCTTGCCGATTCTTCTCCGCAGAATCTACATTCCGAATCGGTGGTAGCTTTACTTCTACAAATATAATAATTGATTTTTAAAGTGTTAATTTGTAAAATGACGATTCGAAAGTGCTCTTGGAGCCTATTTGAATAAAGCTGTTTTTGATTTTGATTTTTGATTTTGATTTTATAGTAGGGAATATAGGTATCCACTAACCCGCAGTGTAGCGTGGTGACTTAAGCTTGGACCTTGTATTACATGGAGAATGATGCCTATGCTCAACAGTGATGCAGGCTAAATCGATTGTGATTAAGGTGATCATCAATGCACGACGAAAGAAGTTCTGATTTTTGTTATTCTTTTTGGACTACTTGCTTAAAAAAGTGTATAAGTAAACCACAAGTAAAATAAGCAACAAAGTTTTTATGATATGATATGTACATAAGTATTGTATAGTATGATAATCGATGTACTTTTTAATAGTTTCTAAAATATTATTTTGTACCCTAATCTTGTAATATTTGTGACTTATACAAAACAAACTTACGGCTCACCTGATGGTAAGCGATTACCGTAGCTTATAGAGAAAGTTGAAATATACCCCTAAAGCCTACAACACCAGAAGCATCGCAAGTGCGTTGCCGACCCAATCCCCAGTCCCCCAGGAGCTCTGGTCACCTTACTCAGCTACTAACTAATACTTAATAGCATTATTATTTAACTTTATCTTCTGTAAGGTCGAGGTACTTCCCCAAGTGGTAACTAGGATAGGAGAAAGATATTACCTGCTGTGCCCTACCTTTGCTAAAACTCATTACTGGTGTGAGATTGATACAAAAAAAAATAATATATCGAAGTATGCCTACATTTTATTTTAATCTGTATTAAGCACAAATGATAAAGATCAAAGAGGATCTAAAAAATCGACAAACTTGTCTTAAAAATTATAATAATACTAGCAGACCTCATAAACGTTGTTTTCTCATATTTGTTATTAACCCCCCCCCCCCCTCATAACTTAGGGGTATGAAAAATAGATGTTGGCCGATTCTCAGATCTACCCGATATGCACACAAAATTTCATAAAAATCTGTCCACCCGTTTCGGAGGAGTATTGTAACTAACATTGTGACACGAGAATTTTATATATAAGATTTCCTTGTAAAAACGTCGTTGTTTATTACAAATTCATATAATTTTTACACAAATTATATATTGAATACTCTACTGAGCAATACTATACTAGTCTGCTATTGTTTCATTAGTTACCTATACAAATCTTTTCTTGGAGAGATTACATAATGCTTTGAAGCTGTATGCGACACGTTGCTTTACAGGTTTGAATTTCACATTTATTTTTCTCTAAATATATCTGGTTTCAATTACAATGTTAACATAAGTAAAAATGTCTTTCATACACCATAAAATTATAACCTTTTACATAAAAATTACTTACCACTTTGAATACAAGCAAATGAACGCACAAAGTCGAGTGAAATCGTAAAAAACCTGCAATTGCCTTCATTCATTCAAGTGGCACTACGGGTGCGAGAGGGATGAAGCTAGGATAGCTATAAGTGTGAAAGAGTCATCACTGAGTCAGTCAAGAGGGGTCATCACTCGACATAAGTACAGGCTTGACCCCGAAACGTATGGATAAGAATTCTCACTCAAAAATCTATTACGTATAAAATAAGTCTCTATTTTGATCAGATTTTTGAAATGGACAATTTCAGAAGGTCTCGTTATCACAGATACCTAATAGCAATTATTACTCTTATAATAAGAAACATATTCGTCAACTCGCACTGGTACAGCGTGGTGGATTATACTCCGACCGTCTATATGGAGGTGGAGGTCTAAACTCAAAAGTTAGATGTACGGGCTGATTCAATAAAATATAGTCAACAAAATGTATGACAAAAAAATAGCTCTACAACAATGAACAGAAATACTTTTAAATGTTTGTTAGATCCACATATCTGATGTCATAATTGGTAACCAACCTAAAAGGTTGACACAAGTATTTTCAATGTTAAACGCAATGATACTCGTAAGAGGATAATCTAGAATTCTATAATAAAAGATGGGGAAATTATTTTAATTACATACAACCTAAACTTTGATGAATAAATATTGTTCTTCTGTAATCTATACAAATAAATAAAATAACCGCTTTTTACTAAATGCATATGGATGTATACACGGTACATAAAACAAAATAACATTTTTTACTATTTTTGTCTGTCTGTCTATCTGCCTGTTTGTTCCGGCTAATCTCTGAAATGGCTGGACTAATTTTGACGGAACTTTCACTGGCAGATAGCTGATATAATAAGGAGTAACTTAGGCTACTTCAATTTTAGAAATTTATTTATTTTATAACTCTGTCAACTGAACAATATTTTTTTTTAAATTCCACGTGAACAAAGCGGGGACAGCTAGTTTCGAATAAGAAACTGAAAATACCTTTAAAATCAATTTTGTAGCAACGAATGATACATTAGTGTTAGTACGATACAATTGTATTAACTTCAATTCGCCATACCTATCTGTAATCGACAGCACATAAAACTAATAAATACTTTTTGGTCATTTCATAATAGACAAAAAACATGATCTATTAATTTTAGTGTATATAAAGATTAGATTATACTACAAAAAATTGTCATAGCAAATAATTGGTCCGTATGTATATAAATATGGGAAGCATTAAGATACATTAACTTGACAATGGGTCGATCAGCCGATAACGATAACTCATCCATCAAACGCAGGAAATGTTGCCTTCCCGCCTTCCTGAAGCTCGACTCAGCAAATGGTTGTTAATCCTATCAAAATGGCGGCAATAGCTGGTATATCTTTTATTAAGTAATGGGAATAAGTTTTACTATATCGAAGAATATTTTGTGTTAATAGACCATATTAGAATTCGGATAATCCGTACTGATATTATAAATATGAATGTAGGTTTGTTTGTTACGCTTTCACGCAAAAACTACTTAACCTATTTATATATATTATGAAACTGTGAACACATATTCTTGGAGGTATTAGAAGTAATACAGTATACTTTTTATTAAAAACAAATTCAATGCCAACGAAACCGCGGGTAAAAGCTAGTAATATATATATGTTAGTACTTTAACACACTTAAAATACACACATAATCATACAATACATAATTATTAGGTTAAAAGCAAAGGTGTACTTATCTCTAATATCTATGATTGGCCAAAATTTAATAGTTTTCAGCGCATATATTTTCTAATAAGGATATTTGTAATGAAAGAATTTGTAGTTATTAATCTTATAATTGATTTTTCCCCGAAAAGAATTCATAAAAATATGCATTCACGTAATGGAGTGAGTGACCTAATTACATTCATTTGACTACCAAATTAACGATAATCACGTAAACGTGAATAACACGAAAGATGTAGCTTCAAATAATATATGTGTTTGCTAGCAAACGGAAAAAAAGACCTCAATTACATAAACAAGTAATACAATGTACGTAGACGAAAAAAATTAACAAACGCACTATAGTCGTTACAAAATAAGAGGCCTGTTGGACATTTGAGAAATGCCCTAGAACGTAATTTGGTACGAAACTGTATGAAACTATAAAATAATTATTAACAACATAAATTGTTTTTAAAACATACGAACATTTTTTGGCGCGTTAAATAAATTTAATATGATAGAATATATTGGGAGATAATATGATAGATGGGAGGGACGCCGCGACGCCGCGTTGACGCAACGATCACAGCTATGATTGTGCCTGTTGCGCTGGCGGTTGCGGGTGCGATCCCCGCATATGACAAACAGACAAACATTTGTATTGACCATACAGGTGTTTGCCGTGGTCTGGGTGTTTGTGCAGCCCTTGTGGGTCTCCCCACCGTGCCTCGGAGAGCACGTTAAGCCGTCGGTCCCGGTTGTTATCATGTACACCTGATAGCGATCGTTACTCATAGTAGGGAATATATCCGCCAACCTGCATTGGAGCAGCGTGGTGGATTAAGCTCTGACCCTTCTCCTACATGGGGAAAGAGGCCTATGCCCAGTAGTGGGATATTACAGGCTGAAGAAGAATACTCCCAATATATACCATATTGGGAGTATTCTTTTCGCACTTACTTTACAGTAGCATTTCTAATTATTACGAAACGTCTCATAAATAGTTACGTCTAAGTCTTTTATTTTTTAAACACTAGTGCTGTAACTGAATAATTACTGAATTTCACCAACTTCATTCGATTTTAATCGTAATTAAATGTTGTGTCGTGATCTTTACTGAAAAAAAAGAGCTTGGCGCTCAAAGTTGTGAATAGAATTTTGATTTGGTTAATAAACCGCGATATAATCCGAAAAAAATGTTTCAATATAATGATTAAAATTCATGTAGACAATAGAAAACCATATAAAAATATAAAATAAAGACAAATTGACCTTTTGTACCATTGTATTATTTGAAAAATTACCTACAATATTAAATTTTAAGTTAAATTTCTGATCAAAATTTTAATCAAATGCACTTTACATTTCATAATCATATCAAATACTCATACAAACTTGAATCGATTTATCGTCAGTATCGAATACCGAGTTGTATGGTTACTTCACTATTTACGTTTCACGTTATCTATTATTTTGTGACAACTATAGTCGTCAGAACGATTTTCGATTTCTCTGGGATTCCATCATCATAACCTGACTTTCTTATCATGATACCAACCTTAGGATATCTCTTTTCCAACAAAAAAAGAATTATCACAATTATAAACGGTATAACGGTTAATACGGTCGAATTGAGTAACCTACTCCTTTTTTGAAGTCGATTAAGAAGGAGGTGATTAATTTTTATACCTAAATGTTTTTTTATACGTTTAATCTAAGTAGTTAATAGAATTACGAATAAGGCTTGTAATATTCCAGCATTTCTCAATGCTGATATTGTATAGATATACACAATTGGTTCTACCGGTTCCAGATTCGATCTCAATTCATCATAAATATTCATTTGCAAATTGCAATCAATTATTTAAAGCTCCCTGATTTAACTGAAATAAAAATATATTAAAATATGTTTTACCCCTACAGTGGTCGATTATCGTTATTTGATAATTATGTAAGTCTATCATATCGTAGTTTTTATCTATTTATTATTGATTTTTCCTCCTTAATTTGTCCACACTTCTAACCGCTGCTATTGTATCGTGTCCAGTACCCAAAGGTTATCTGGAAGAAATCGCTATTTAGCGATAAGATCGCGTTTGTACATCTTGTATTGTATCTTTATTTATATGTGTCTGTATTTTGATGTAAATTAAGAATAAATAAATAAATAAATAAATCGTGTCTCACTTCCTGTGGTAGGAAAATAGTAGAGGAACAAGGTTGAGAATATCTTCACCACAAAACTAAGTATTAAAGTCGATGAGCCGTCTATATTACTGCAATTATCTGTAATAATAAACTATGTAATAAAATATAATGTTTAACTGAGGTAGGGCACAGCAGAATTTCCTGCTCAAAATATGGAGCAGCCCGACTGGGGTAGTACCACGACCTTACAGAAGATCACAGCAAAATAATACTATTTTGAAGCAGTATTGTGTTCCTGTTGGTGAGTAAGGTGACCAGAGCTCCTGGGGGGATTGGGGATTGGGTCGGTAACGCGCTTGCGATGCTTCTGGTGTTGCAGGCGTCTATAAGCTACGGTAATCGCTTACCATCAGGTGAGCCGTACGCTTGTTTGCCGACCTAGTGACATAAAAAAAAATAATAATAATCAGTTCTTAAATGTGCATTATAAATATGTACATGTTACATTTTGAAATAAAAATAATTACATAAAATAAAAATAATTACATAAAATAAAAATAATAAATATTCCGATTTTGTCCAAACAGTAGACTCAAATAATAAATATCCGTCTATTCTTCCTTAATTTATTTATTTTATTTATTTATTTATTAATTTCATTATTATATTTTCAATAAACTTACTACAAACAGATGTTAGAGTCACAGTACATTCATTAATCTATCAGGAATGGACAGAACTGACCATATCTAAGTGACCTATCTAATTACGAGAACAACAAGGTCAATTCAATCAATTGTGACTCGTGAAGACGTAGTTACACGCTGAAGGGACAATTTTTTTCTGACATCATTAAAATGGAGATCTTAATTGAAATAAAATTCGTGTTTATCACGGATTTCGTTTTTTTTTTGTACATATTAAGGTTGTAAACGAGAGGATGGATTCATCTGATATTAAATGGCTCCCGTCACCCAATGACATCAGCAACGTTAGAGGAAGTACGAGTGCGAGGACAGTGATTATTGTAAAATACACAATTATCTCCTGTAATTTTTAAAGAGTTTTGGCCTGTAATATCCCAGTGCTGGGCATAGACCTCGTTCTCCCTGTAGAAGAATGGTCAGAGCTTAATCCACGACGCAGCTCCAATTCGGGTTGACCGATATATTCCCTACTATGAGTAACGACCGCTATCCTGTGTACATGATAACATCCGAGACTGGCGGCTTAAGGTGCTCTCCGAGGCACGGTGGGGAGACCCACAAGGACTGCACAAATTGCCAGACTACGGCAAACATTATGGCCAACACAAATGTTTGTCACGTGTGGGGAACGAACCCGCACCCGCTACCGCAACAGCCACAAACCAGTGCTGTGACCGTTGCGCCAAAGCGTCGTCAATCGTCTCCTAAAATTTTTTAACGGTATTAAAATTCCATACTGCGATTTCTTTGATTTATTGATTTAGGAATAATATTTGATCAAAACCTTTCTGTGGTCTTTTCTGGTGTCAATAGATTTGTGAAATAAGTCGTAAATTTTTTTCTGCTTTGGAATCCCTTCGTATGCTACTAAATTTTCTTGCTACGCCCACCAAAATTGCGCTAGCACATAGTCTTCTCTTACCTATCTATGACTATGCTGACACTGGCTATCTCGACATAACCGAGGAGCAATTGAATAAGTCTGAGAGCATTCAAAATTTATGTATGACATTCAAATTTGGTGTACAGGAAATAATATCTGTTTATCTAACTCTCTAAAAAGTGCACTGTAATAATTATTTAAAAGCTCATTTTAACTGCATTAAATAAATAAATATCTACACAATACGCACACGGTCGTCTGTTCCTAAAGTAAGCAACTTAATGCTTGTGTTATAGGTAAC
Source organism: Melitaea cinxia (assembly GCF_905220565.1). NCBI lineage: Eukaryota > Metazoa > Arthropoda > Insecta > Lepidoptera > Nymphalidae > Melitaea > Melitaea cinxia. The sequence goes on along the minus strand of NC_059419.1, from coordinate 2,075,123 downwards.
AGCTGACTGGTATAGCTATATATTTTTTTTTTTCGATAAACATACTTATAAATAGTGCATATATAAATATATAAATAAATACATATCCAGACTCGGGGTGGGAATAGAACCCACAACCCCCGGATCAGAAAGCAGGGTCACTACAAACTGCGCCATCGGGCTAGTCTCATTGAAGAAGATATATAAATAGCCTTCGAATCTTAAGTTCAATTACTTAACAATCGAAAATGTATAAAAAGATGAATATTTTAACTATCAATAAGTAAATACCAGTAAAAAGTGACTCCAATAAGAAACGTTCTGTCACAGAAACGAGAACGTGACACGTTGATCCATGATGAGAGTAGACACCAATACTGCTGTCCGGATTCTATTAAATTCTTATTACAATTTTGCGAATAGAAACGTTCAATTTGTAATATCCCATAAATTGTACGTTAAGCAAAGGAAGAAGGATAACTATATCGTACAAATACAGTGCAAATATTCTTCACCACAACACACACAAGTATACCAAGAGACACGTAAACAAAAAATAAGTAAAGCAAAAGATAAAAAATATATATGTAAAATATTGGTTTTTTTTGCTAAAATATTAATATCTATTCGACAGTCTTTAGTAAAAAAATATGAACTAAATAAATAAAAAGGAGGTGTCTAATGTTAATTTCTTAATGATTTGGGTCTGCAATGAACCCTGCAGCCTCCCTCCACTTCGCAAAAATCCTTCTTCGCGCTTCATAATTACTTTTTGAATTCGTGTGTTTTGTTTGGTGGTAGCGGAACTGTGTTATCCCTTAGTCGCCTCTTACGACACCCATGGGAAGAGAGGGAGTTGCTAAATTCTTTACTGGCGTAATCACACAGCAAACTATAAGAGTAATATCGATACAAAATCCAATATTTTAATAATTGTCAGAATCAGAAATTTAAATGCTAATACAACCAATTAAGTTTCAAAACTCATCATAGTTTTTGAATGAATCAGAATTAATCTTAAACATTCCGTCTAAATATTTATTGAGAAAACGTTCTAAACAATAGCGTTTACGGTACAGAACATTTAACAAGCTCTACACATGTGTTACAAGCAATTACACATGGCTGCCAACACGCTTTAGTTTCACCTGTTGCTTACAAGCATACTTAATTGAATTCTCGAATACAAGCTCCTTTCATTGACGATTTACTGTTCGTTTAATCTATTTACAAGATGTAATAAATGTTAACTTAAAATGATTATGTACTTATTTTTACACACATCGCTCTGGTGTAGTAGTCCATGTGCCGTGTATATTTCTGCAAATATTCCTTTCTGGTCTGGACATCTGTCCTTGTGCGTCTCCTCATCATACCTCCACCACGTTAAGCTGTCGGTCCCAATTGTTATCGAGGACACCTAATAGTAATTCTAATTCATAGTAGGGAGTGTATCCGCAAATCCGCATTGTGATGGATTAAGCTCCGAGCCTTATTCGACATGTAGAAAGACGCCTATGACCCGAAGTAGGATGTTAGAGGATGAATCACATAGTTATGTGATTCATCCTCTAGTCGTAGTAGTAGTAAGTCTTTAACTAGTTATATCACGTGTGATTGTTCTTACATAAGTAGTAATTGTAGTTTTTTTACAGATACAGAAAAACATATTTACAAGGTTTATCGCAAAGATGGATTTATCTCAGAAAAAATCTCTTCTAGTCAACCCATGAGAAAAAAATCATTTAAAAGGACAAACAGTGAAAAAAGTATTCGTTTAAAGATGGAAAAAAGTCTTTTGGGACTTTTGGAAAAATATTTTTTGAATTTTTTATTTGATATTTTTTCTGGTGTACATTGAAAGATGTGTATGTAATAATTATTATTATAACTAGCTGGGCCCGGTTTCACGAGCGTTGTTTGAAAAAAATAGCCTGAAATCGAACAAAAAATTTACTGATAGTCAATCTCGTTGACGTTGTTTCAAAATCAAAGCCGTCATATAAGATATCATTTTAATAATTAATTAATTTACAAAAACAAAAGCAGTACCTTTTTTTTGTTGTGGAGACCGGTAGAGCAGGCAATTATCTAAAAAATGATATATAATTTATGTGGAGTAATTATAAGATTTTTTTTCTAAGAAAGAAAGCCAAACTTAACCTTAGCGTAGCGTATATATGATAATGTGTGACCAGCCAATAATTCCTTACTTAATGTATGTTATGTAAAAAAGCAAACCACATGAAATTTTTCAAGAAAGCGTTATACAGTTGTTAAGTATAGCTTTAATTTTTTTATTAATATATATGATACAAGTCACAACGAATAAAGCCACGAAGACCGTATAGCTATAAGATTCCGTTTCCTATTGCCAGTAATAAGAACCCATTTTTCGAGGCCGAAAGTCTTTTATTTCGTAAAAGGAAATCCCTGTTTCCCTTAAGATACAGTTCTGGCTTGTACGTTTTAATTTGTGTTACTTGACTAGGACTCTCACTTGGTTCTGACTGCGTTTGCTTTATTATTTATCATATTCGCCAATACATGGCAAGTCATTCAGAGTCAGAATCGAGGTTCAGCTTTGCTATCATAAGTCAGACAACATGTTTATCATTACCTTACATGGTCATGTTTTCCTAAAATAGTCAATTTAAAGCCTGTGCTTTAACCCGCGAGTGGGCGCGCGTGGGTCGAAAGGACCCAGTACCTCGATTTTTGTTCAATAACTTTTTAAATTTTAGTTACTTCTAATGGTCACTCCCAGTACCTTCAAGTTAGTATAAAGTCTGCCCACAGACCTCGCCTCAGCCAGTTTGCGATCGGTGCTTGGAGTATAATAACGTCTAAAGTGAGTATGGGTCATTTCGACCCACGTGCGACGTCTTGTGTACGTAAATTATTTACTATCGTCATATTATTATTTATTTTATTTTTGTTTGCAAATGTTGCGAAATCGTTTAAATGACCAAAGAATAGCATAAGTTTTGGAAGAAGATGAAATAGAGCGAGAAATTTCATCCATAAAAAGAGGACAATTTGGAAACCTTTGAAAACGACTCAGATTCTTGCCAAGGTGGTGAAGAAGATGTTTCTGAACCTGTTCCTACTAGAAAAGGAAATATGACTGACAGTTTATTACATAGAAGACCTGATCTCGTTGATATAACTCTGAGTCACATCCGTCAAGGATACTTTCCAGGCAGGAACGGCACTACTTACTGGAATATTGACAAGCCTCCAAGAAACGTAAAGGAACTTTCTTTGACCCTCGTAAAAACCAGATAGAAAAGAGGACTTCTATAACATTTTTACCCAGACACCTCCGAAACGGAACATTTCAAGTATTGGGCAAAGAAAATAATCCAGAGACCTCTGCAGTCCCAGGGCCTAGTGGTGTTCGCGGGCGGTGTTCGATCTGCCCTACTAGAAAGAACAGAAAGTCTAAAACCCAATGCAAATATTGTTATACTTATATTTGTGGGAACCACACTTCATTTCTATGTAGTAACTGTAGTCAGAAACGAAGTACTAATTAACATTAGACTGTGATAAGATTAATTATATAATAAATAATAATTTTTTTATCTCGATTTTTACGATAATTTGAAGCCTTATAAAAAAAAATATTGTTATGTAAAAACTTTAATTTTATTGCTCTATTTAAGGTAATGTTGATTACTTTCTATAAAAATAAAGTTTTTTTTACTATTACTGTAGCAAAAAAAAAGTTTCTCTATGATAATTGTTACTACATGTCAAAACTCATGTATTTTCCCAAATATTTCAACTTTTCTAAAAAATTGAAATTATTTATATGAGAAATAAGATTTATATCTCAGCATTGTATTATTACATTCTTTTTTTATTAATAAAAAATAAAAAACGAAAAGTCTTTTAACACATAGTAAAAAATATTTTGGAAGTACGGGTCTTTTCGACCCACGCGCGACTGTTCGTGTCACAAAAAGTTGCGCGCGCACCGGAGGGTTAAGTAACAACCGGCTGATATATTTAGACATTTTTATTTGTCATAAATATGAATGTAAATAATACATATATAAGAATAGATATATCACACTCAAACTCGAGAATCGAACAAAAAGCAGAGCAGAAAGCAGGGTCACTGCAAACTCTGTCAACGTACAACGTGCCTTCCCTGTTATCTAAAACAGATTAAGCTATCGTAGTTCTAGTTTTAAATGGTCGATGTTTAAAAAAATACGTTACAACATATATATTTTTTACAAAAAAATATCGAATTGGTCGAAATTCTTGCGAAACCGCTCCCAACGGTAACATTTCCTGGGCTATTGCGTCAGGGAATAAGGTAAAGTGTTAACTAACGACAGATTATATAAAAAATCATGTGTATGTATCAGCAAGGATATTGAGCGTTCGGCGAGAGAGTGGAAATTTCTTTGCACATTGTTCATTGTCATTGGTCGCAAACTGGCAAACTAGCGTAAGGCTCATCTGATGGTTAGCAATTACTATAGCGTATAGACGCCTGCAACACGAGAAGCATCGCAAGCGCGTTGTCAACCCTACTCACTCTCTGGTCACCTTACTCACCACAGGAACACAACACTGCTTGAAAGCAGTATTATTTAGCTGTGATCTTCTGTAAGGTCGAGGTACTTCCCCAGTCGGGCTGCTCCAGCAGAAATATTCCCTGTACCTTAGTTAAATTACTATTTAGTACTCATTAAATATCTAAATCTATATCCATAAAATGTTCAATTAAAATTGATCTCAGAGCTCAAATGAGCCGATAGCTACTTCTATTTCATTATTTATTTTTAATCAATACATATAATGAAAATGTAACACATCGCTGTCTGTACATGGAAGACATATGAGAAAAAATATTATTGGGATATTTATAAACGCAAATAGCACTCAAAACAATGATTGTTGGAATTTTTGTCTGTTTGTCTATTTGTCTGTGCGTTCGTGCACACTAATCTCAAAAAAGGCTTATCTGATTTAGATGTTGTTTTCACTAATATATTATGGTAAGCTTCACTTAACATTTAGTGTTTGTTTCATGTCAATCGGTTCATAAATAAAAAAGTTATGCAAAGTCACTAAGCCACTATTCCACGTGGACGAAGTCGTGGGCACAGCTAGTAGACATATATATAATATATGTATATATATAAGTTTTGTGAATCATTTTGAAATCAGTTCAATAATCGTTCAACCTGTTCAATCTTCGTTCCTGTAGGAAATTCTATCTCATTATTATTTTAACGGCGTTATCCTGATCTCGTGCGAATTACGAGATAAAAGATATGTTGCCATGCCATAACCTCCTTTTTCTTATTTTAACCGTTCCAAAATCAGATATACAGTCATATAAGCAAACATTTAAAACTGTCTTATGAAAAACAATATAGTTATTTTTTTATATAATTTTCGTGAAAATCCCGAAATTAAAAGTATTTAATATGTTGCTTCACAATCTTCTCTATCTCTCAGTGATAGTCCCATTAAAATCAGTTGAGCCACTGATGATTAGCCCGGACGAACAAAATGACATACAAAACAAACAAAAATTTTAAAATCGTTTATTTGTTTTAGTATCGTGTAAATAACTTGAACGTGAAAAACACAGTTATTTTGAAATCACAGACCGACACTTCAATTTTATTTATATGTATATGTATACATAAATAATTATTTTTTCAGTATAACACTATTTCTATTACGATCAAATTTATTCACCGACATTTTAATTGTAGTTTTCATCTTAAAATTGTACTTGTAAAAAATCTGTCTTACATCTATAGTTACCCTTACGACTTTCCCCAAACGTATCCAAAATAAAATGAACTCTAGACATAAACAAATTTATGTCTATCAAGTGAATATATGAGAGAAAGTTGGTCGAGGATGGGTCTAGAAAAATCGGTTTATGTATCAAGCACTCGTAAATATCCTCCTTTTATTACAACGAACAATCTTTATAAGAATAATTTAATTTATACAAAAAATATTATAACATATTTTTCTGTTCATCTTCTTATTATTTATTTAATAAGAATGACCAACAGATTTGAATATTAAGAAAAATATTCTAAAAGTTACATGCTTAGGTGCTGTGTGGCTACGGCACTAAAGAATTTAGCCACCCCCTCTCTTCCCGTGGGTGTCGTAAAAGGCGACTAAGGGATAACAAGGTTCCACAACCACCTTGGAACTTAAGAAGCCGACCGATGGCGGGATAACCATCCAACTGCTGGCTTTGAAATACACAGGCCGAAGACGGGCAGCAGCGTCTTCGGTGCGACAAAGCCAGTACTGCGGTCACCAACCCGCCTGCCCAGCGTGGTGACTATGGGCAAAACACATGAGTTCACGTTATTTGTGGCGTAAACTTGTGGAGGCCTATGTCCAGCAGTGGACTGTATAAGCTGTAATGAGACATGCTTAGGTAAGTATACATGTAATTCCTAAAGTCAGTTACGGCATTCTTATCACTTTAACACTAGCTCTTGTTTCAGTTTCGTACGTTGTGAATTCACATCTCAGTTTATTTGGCCCATCGTAGTCTACTGTTAGACATAGGTCTAACCAAGTTTGCGCCAAACATCCCGGTTCTCCGCAATCATCATCCAGCCGCCACCAGAGATCTTACACAGGTTCTCCAGCAGGCAGGACCCACGCTGCGTTTGCTAACTGCGTTCACAGTGCGTTTTTGTTGTTGTTTATTTTTGTTGTTGTTATAGATTTTTAGTTACCTTTACAGAAATATAATAGCGAACAGTATCATTCGAGTTGTATTGTTGTTTTGTGAAAGAAGAGTTACATAAAGACAGAAATATTAGGAAATTGTAATAAAAGTAGACTATGCTATTAAACAAGATCCAATAAATTATATGTCATCTATTCACTAAAGTCATCACAATCGATTCAACAATAATGGTGTGAAAAAATTGAAAATCTGAGTTGAAAAATTGAATTCTAGATTATTATCTAGAATTCAATTTTTCAAAAAAAATCACATTATCTATTTTAAAGAACGTTGATATTCTCATAATTTAGCGAGAGAGAGTTTCTAAACTTAATTAATATTACATGTCAATAAAATATTCAATTTAAACTCAGCTAAATGAATACTCATCAATAAAAAAAAAACTTCACCACGGTTCGCTTAAACCGAATATAAAAATCATCATATCAAAAGTTTTGATCTAGCGGGTACATCGTTCCATAGCTTAATTTGCTAGAGCGCCGACACGGTCAGTCGGAGACGCGGGTTCGAACCCCGCTGGAGCGGTCAATTTTTGATATGATTTTCAAAAATGTTTAGAATTCCTAATGTGTGGGTGACACAAAAATAAAATCGTACGTATTAAAAAACTTCAACTTAAATATATAGATATTCTAAAACATTTTATCACACATTCAATTTCTCGTTTAGATTAAATTCTTTGCAGTCAAATCCCTAAGGACAACCCTCTTTGCTAAGAATTACTTTTGTGGTTTTCACCTTTGAGTTCAGATGAAAATTTATCTTTGATAGGAAAATACAAGCTCTTATTATATAGAAAATTCTTTCCCCTATTCGTTAGTGAGATAACAATGACCTGCACCATATAATGTAGAAATTCATCATATAAATATTTTTACTAACTTTAAAAATTATATCATTAATCACTTTTAATAAAAAAAAAGTTGATTTACTAAGTCTAAGTGATTATTCTTGATGCCATTTATAACAGAATATTAGGGGCGTTGTATACAATAATTTGACAAAAAAAAGCTTCAAAAATTAATTCTTACAAATACCAATAAACCAAACTATTGTATTAACAAACCACGGTATTAGTATACATTCCCCGATTGTTTATCTTTTGAGTACACAGCACATCTAGCTTACGCAAACAATTTGCAGTGTCGAACTACTAATAAATTTTGTCCAAGATGAATGGAAAAAGTTAGACCCAGATCATGTGTATATGTATAGCCTATATGAAAATGCAGCTGAAGAGGGTAAAATAGCAAAAAATAGAGGACGTACTAATTACTAAAACAAAGAAATTAAATTATTCAACTTTTGAATGTTATCCACACAAGTTTTTAGAGTTGCACTTTTTAATAAAAATCTTGCATTTAGTTAACAGCTAGTTATTATCATTTGCGCAATATTATACAAAAATGAATCGAATATCCGTCCGTTAATTTTTTTATACCTTAGTGTATTATAGTTTGATCTCGTCGTTCGAGCGGCATGTTCGTACTCGGAACGTTTAGCCCCTCTCTAGAGGTAAATAATAGCGGTCTCTTTCTAATCTCTGCATGAATGCCTTGACTAACTAACTTTAATGGTAAAGTCAAAGAAATATTTTCATTAAGAGTTGTAATGAAAAATGTGTACCGTGTTAAAGTTTTGTCGCGGACTGTAGACTCCATAAAATAATAATTGATTTCTCGAACTATCGCGCAACAGATACAAAATTCGCATAAAGTACAAGAAATATCCGGTAGATAAACTAATTCCATTTTGAAAAATTCATAAGAAAGAAAAATGTCAAAAGAAGTCAGTTTTTTTTTTCTTCCTGCACTTGTTTTCTAAAGTAGTAATTTAGATTAAAACTATTTTCTCACCAACAGTGAGTAATAATTATATTGCTATCAAGAGTGTATACGATAGTCAATCAAGGCACGCAAAGCTGCAGAACATGTTTGCTCATTAAAATGTCCTACTTTAAGAATGCGTTCTATAGAAGTCTAATCTTAGAGTTTTGTTTTGTTAGTTACCAAACACTTTACAACTTCAAACAACATTTGGGAGTTTTTGTTTTCACTACACTTGAAAACGGTGCAAAATTTAAAAAGTCACAAGAACTAGCACCGTACCAAACATGCGTACACACGAAAACGCACGCACAAGACGAAGTTTTCGCATTATTTCTGGCTTCAATTGTCGATCTGATTAATCTATAGCACTAAATACAAAAAGATTGCGAAAATACACTTCTGAAAATTTTAGACGAAAAAATTAATATTTCTAAGAGAACTGTTTTTTTTTTTAATTCACAAAACATCTTGTTATAAAACATCGCCACTGAATATAATTCTGACGTCACCCCTCCTTTGGGTAAAGGAAAGTATGTTTTGATAGACATTGGGACCAATTTATTCAGAACCGTGCATTCGAACCGTTTTCATTAAATCAATATACTTTCCTTTACGGGAATACGACGAGGGTGGATCATGCGTATTGGTCTAGGAAGTGCTGTATAGAGTATTTCTTTAGCTAAGTTTAACGAAGGTCACACTTCAAGGTCATGTTATGTCTGCATTGTTTTATGGAATTTTCTTTGAAGTTGCGACGTAGTTCTTGAGCTATTGCGTATAATTTAATAGGAACAAGATATAAATATATTCGTATTGTATTACAGATAAATTGATACAAGAGATATGAATTAACAATCCTCTAAAAACTGGTAACAGTTTTACATAAAACTAACACTGAAAATTTTATACAGGATACTACTTAAGTAAGATAGTTGCTACACAACATCAACTCACATTAAAAATAATATTTTTGTGATAAAATATGACTTCCGAGTCTTCGCTTAAGCTATCGGTATCCTGTTAAGCCTCATTCCAGTACAATTATACTATAAAGCCTTTTTTTGTAGTATTATTAAGTAAAAATATATAAAATAAAATACTATTTATTTTGAATGCAAATAAATTGTCGATCTGTCTGTGTCAACTTGCGAAAACCGCTATGATCAATACGTATCTTAATTGATAAAGTTTCAGTGAGAATTGAAATTACTCTAATCAAACCAACACGCAAAGCAAGGGCCGCACCTGAGTCTAAGCCGAGCTCGATGTCATTGGCGACCTTTATCCAGGCAACCATCTCCCCGAAACAAGGTAAGCTCCCGCATCACCCCTCTCCCAAAAAGGCTGGACAGGGAGAGCGACTATCCGGGGCGCTGAGCGGGTTCACCAAAGACGACAGTCCGAGGCACCCGGAGGCGTCACTCGCCGCTCGAACTAGGGCCGATATGGGACAAGTAGAACCACCAAGACTTCGACCTGCGTCCACACCGTTTCAACATGCGGAGAACGCCCTAATCGAGTTCCTGGCCATAATAAAGGCAAACCGCGAGGTAAGCCTGGCCACCTGCAAAAAGATCATGCAGGCCTACCAGTACGATCACCAAAGGCTACTGGAGGTGGAACTCGAGGAAGCCGAAGCAGCCATATACAACAGCAAAACCCGACAAATACTCAAGGGCAAGATGTCGGGTAGGTATATGGCTGCATATAACATCACAGCAGGTTTCGTGAGCGCGGTCGAGTCTGAGGGGAGTGACGAGGACTCTCAAACCTTCGACACACCTGAAGGGGACCCGGTGGTGGTAGTGGCCAGATGCACGAAAGTAATGCTGGGGGACCGGATGCTGCGGATGGCGAAAACCATCTCGGACGACCGGGAAGCCGGTTTACCGTCCGTGACCTGGGGGCTACCATCGCTGGAGTGGATAAACGGTGTACCGGGATGCGGTAAGACAACTCGCATAGTCAGGGACTTCGATGAGGACACGGAGGTCGTAATTACGACCACAGTCGAGGCGGCCAAAGACCTAAAGGAAAAACTGGCGCACCGCTATGGCAACAAGGCCAAGCAAAAGGTGCGCACTATGGCATCCGTGCTGGTAAATGGTTTCCGTGAGGGCTCAAAAATCAAACGCCTAACGGTGGACGAAGCCCTCATGAACCATTTCGGAGCCATAGTAATGGCCGCCCGACTATCGGGAGCAGAGAAGGTAGTCCTCATTGGAGATATAAATCAGCTGCCGTACATCGACAGGGACAACCTGTTCGAAATGCGATACCACAGACCAACCCTGTTAACAACCATCTCATGTGAGTTGTCATGCACGCATCGTAACCCCAAAGACGTCGCCTTTGCCATCAGTGAGGTTTACAAGACCGTGTACAGCTCAAGCACAAAGATCCGATCTTTGCGAGTGGAGAGCCTCACGGGCGCGCGCATTCCTGTAGGAAGGGACCGGACTTTGTACCTGGTCTTTACGCAAGAGGAGAAGAGATTGCTGACTGACCAGGGATACGGGTCCGGTGAGGGATCGCGCGTCTTAACCATCCATGAGGCGCAGGGCCAGACCTATGAGGACATCATTGTCCTCCAGACGAAGACAAGGAGGCTCAAGATTCACGACAGCGTCTCGCACGCTGTAGTCGCGGTGACTAGGCACACCAACACCTGTGTCTATTACACCGACGATCGTGACGACGCAATTGGTCGCTTTGTGGCGAAGGCAGCGGAAACTTCTGAAAAAGACATCCTCGAGCACAGCCTCACCACAGGGATGCCGCCGTCATTGAGGGTGTGCTCGAAATGTTAAAATTGTAGCACACCTTATTTGTAGGAATAAATTGTAATTTAATGTAAGGAAAAAACTTAGGAGTAAGTAAAAAAAAAAAATACTAATAATTACATAGGTTAAGTGTATATTGTAAGTAGGCCAAGTAGGCCATAAGTGTACATATACGTTAGCTAGACAATAAGTGTACATATATTATAGATAGCAAGTAAGTGTATATATAAACATAGATAATAATAATTATTATAATAGTGACAACAATAATTAAAGTAAGGCGCAATATAATTCTATGTCTTTTTGCATGTAAGATATCAATTAAGTTTAGCATAATTTTGGTCGGTGGACTCACGTCTGCATTAGGGATACTAAGATAGAATAATTAGGTCTCTTAGTGTAAGCTGCAGTAGTGTAACAAGTAAACGATCAGTAATAAAACTAAAAATCGGAATAACAAAAGCATGGGCACTTTAAGCCTGTGGACATAACTTTATTTATAAAAAAAAAAAAAAAAATCAAAGCAACAGGTTATTTATGAATTGTGACATGTATTTCGTCGTTGTAGTAAAAATTAAATAAATTACATTAAAAATGTTTTACGTTTCATGCAATAGATTCAATTTGTTAGAATTCATGTTGATTAGACTAATCTTTCACAGTTATATTTTGAGAAATAATATTTCAACATACCCTTTTACAGTCCTCTGCTGAACCTAAGCCTCTCCCAGGAAACGCAACAAGACCCGATCACCCGCTTTGCAATCCAGTCGGACCATCTGTCTTGAGGGTATCAAATACTACGTTTGCCGAACCACAGCCAAAATATTATTTAATAAGTTGTAAATAGAGCGCTGTGTGATTTGCTTGTGGCTACGGCATTAAAGAATATAGCCACCCCCTCTCTTCCCGTGGGTGTCGTAAGAGGCGACTAAAGGATAACACAGTTCCACTACCACCTTGGAACTTATAAAGCCGACCGATGGCGGGATAACCATCCAACTGCTGGCTTTGACATAGAAAGGCTGAAGACGGGCAGCAGCGTCTTCGTTGCGACAAAGCCAGCCCTGCGCTCACCAACCCGCCTGCTCAGCGTGGTGACTATGGGCAACACACATGAGTTTACCCCATTTTTGGCGCGAACTTGTTGAGGCCTATGTCCAGCAGTGGAGTGCAAAAGGCTGAAATGATGAAACAGAGTGGTTGATAGAGTGGTGGTGATAGGTAAATAGAGTAATACCATATGTCTTAAAGCCTTACAACTCAATATAAAAAATGGCATAAAGCAAAGATTTAAAAAATAAACTGTCGAATCTAACCGATTCTTCTCAGCAGACTAACTGAGGTAGGGCACAGCAGGAATTTCCTGCTCAAAATATGGAGCAGCCCGACTGGGGTAATACCTCGACCTTACAAGAAGATCATAGCAACCCAGGTGAGCCGTGCGCTTGTTTGCCGACCTAGTGACAAAAAAAACTGTTGCACAGCAGAAAATTTCCTGCTCAAAATGGGGGGGTACCTCATCCTTAGAGATGATACTGCTTTCAAGCAGTATTCTGTTCCTGTGGTGAGTAAGATAACCAGAGCTCCTAGAGGGATTGGGGATACATCTGGTGTTTCAGTTATCTATAAGTTACGGTTATCATTTATCATCGGGTGAACCGTACACTCGTTTACCGACCTAGTTGTATAAAAAAAGCAGATCAATTATTTCGAGCTATAATTACTAAGTTAAACATTAGTTATCATTATAAAGTAATGCTTTAAAAAGTTTCTGTATAATTTTGTTTTTCTATATAAGTTTGGCAAGATTCCACATGATTTCTCTTCGAAGTGAGGTTTCAGATCTAACTTTTCTGCACAATATACTAAATAATAGGGTTAAGAATTCTGAAATAACAGAAAGATACTCATATCGGTTCCGTCTAGGACACAAAGAAGTATTCACGCGCACAAAACATTCTACATTCCATGCGTAAGGTCTCACACTGAGAAACAAGCTCCCCTAGTGCGTTTGTGTTACAAATATAATAGTATTAGTAAATCGGTTCCAGGCATTGACATTTTTTACGACTCTCTCTCTGTCTTTAGATTTAAGTTGCTTAATTATTATTAAATACATGATTAGTTTAAATAATGTATTTTATAATAATTTAATTTAATTTTAATTTCAATTTTTTCTTATTGGAATTTTTTTAAATCTTTATTTTGAATTTTTAACCGACTTCCAAAAAAGGAGGAGGTTCTCAATTCGACTGTATTTTTTTTTTTTTTTTTTTTTTTTTTATGTATGTTACATCAGAACTTTTGACCGGGTAGACCGATTTCGACAAATTTTGTTTTAATCGAAAGGTGGTGTGTGCCAATTGGTCCCATTTAAATTTATTTGAGATCTAACAACTACTTTTCGAGTTATATCTAATAATGTGTTTTCACTTGACGCTTTTTTCGCCGACCTACGTTGTATTATACCGCATAACTTTCTACTGGATGTACCGATTTTGATAATTCTTTTTTTGTTGGAAAGGGGATATCCCTAGTTTGGTACCGTGATAAGGAAACTAGGATCTGATGATGGGATCCCAGAGGAATCGAGGGAAACTCTCAAAAATCCGTAATAACTTTTTACTGGGTGTACCGATTTTGATAATTTTTAATTTAATCGAAAGCTGATGTTTATCATGTGGTCACATATAAATTTTATCGAGATCTGATAACTAGTTTTTGAGTAATCTTTGATAACGCGTGGTTGCTTGACTATTTCGTCGAGTTTCGATTCGTCGATCTACGTTATATTACTTGTCGATGTAATTGAAGTCGGTTTTTTTTTCGTTTGCGAGCAAACACAATTATGTTGTTTCCATATTCTTAATTATTTAATTGATGATAATTTGGTTCTTAATTTCTGTTACGATAGGGTGCAAATTCTTTTTTTCAATTTGAAATTATCCAATTGTTTAATTTTATCCATGTATATATAAATTTTATTAATTAATGTATATTTGATTATAATAATTTGTTCCTATTTTTTTTAATTTATATATTTTTTATTTTAATTTGATTATGATAATTATTCTTTATTTTGGATTTTGGTTATGTATTTTGGAAACGATAATGATAAAGTATCACTATCTTTTCTTTAATATTATAAGTGTTGAACTGTATTATTAATATATATAATATTAAGTTCAAATATTTTAAGTAAAATTATATGAAAAGTTATATAAAGAAATTTATAGTTATGATTTTTTGTGTTTATAATCATTGTATCCCAAATTGTTATATACGCTTGTAAGGGCCATGCATATCAGATGCTTTATAATTATTTATTGTTTAATTTTAATTTTTTATATGTATATTGTAAGTGTGCTTTTGAAATAAATAAATAAAGATAAAGACAATGATAAAAACAAACAATTATTAAGTCCAACCTTCCAAATATGCTTATAGAAAAATAAAATATAAAAAATGCTTCCTTATACAATACTTTTGGGAAAAGAAATGGAACATTCAAACAGATCTTGACATAATGGATAATTCGGGACAAGTATTTAAAACTAGAGTGTCCCGGAAGAATCACGACAAATCGTAATGCCATTGCTACACGCAATTCGTTCGCGTTTCAATCGCCACATTAAGAATTCTAAAGATCAGAATCAATTAAAATGCAATCCACTTCGGGTTAAGGCTCGTGAAATAACACCACGAAATGCTTCGATAACCTCCAGATAAAATGTCGATGCAGTTCAATAAAACTGGAACAAATTCATTTGAATTAAATTTGACATTCATTTTGCAAAATGTAACAGTCTTTAGAAGCGGTACTCGAAATATCGATTTCAATCCCTTGAAAAGTCGTTGTTAACCCAAAGTTGAAAGTTTGGGTTGTCTGGAAGAAATGACTAAATAGCCATAAGTCCACCCATTGTACTTGACAGTCGTAAATATTTTTTAAATATGTTTATTGTTTAAAATGTAGTTGTGGTGTACAATAAAGAATAAATAAAAAATAAATAAAAGTCACCAATCTTAGTGAATATCATAAATACCAGATAACAGTACTCTTGGGCGGAAAGAAATGCCAAACACACGTTGGAGGCATTTTTTGAAGTAAAACTTCTTTACGAACTGTTATCTTGGGGAGTAACTGGTGAATGCGTGACGAGAGCGTTACGAAAATTATGATCGAACCAAACCTAACTCTTGTATGCATGTTATATGTGCGATCCAAAACAATTTCTCGTAAGGAAGTGCGCAAACAAGTTCTTAGTGATTTGGAAGAAGTCCAACAAATTTCGATTTTACCATGCGATCTGACCAAACTATCAATCCGTACCATAATCTTCCAAATACAGCTATATTTGTAAATAACTAGTGACTTGCTTTAAAATTTACTTCTCGCAGCAGTAGAACATTAGTAGAAATATTTGATTATTTGATTAATTCGGTCTGTAACCTCCCACTGCTGAGCATATCCCACTTTTATATCGAGGATATATATTAGGTGTACAAGGTAACAACCGGGACCGACTACTTAACATGCTCCTAAGCACAATAGGGAGACCAGACAGAGACCAGACAAGGACAGACAACAAGACCGGAAGCAAATATTTGTACAAATATAAATATCCATCGTCATTTACGAAGTTCATAATACTCTTTAATTAATGGACATATATTTAAAGAAAGATATCAACATTTTCAAAATGAACAAAACAACAGAAAAATATTACATTACTTAAAAAAAAGACATTTACTATTAGAGTTATAATAATGAACCTAAAACTACAAACCTTAAATATATAAATATAATATAATAACTAAAAAATATGATTGGAAGGAGTCCCTTTACGCAAGGTTCCGAAGAGACTGGCAGCGTTCCCCCTTTGAATAGCTAGACTAATTCTTTAAATAATTGTGTGTAGTTTATGTGAAGCTACCAGCGGAATTAAGATTCTACTGAAAATAATCGACAAATAACTTCACAATAATATCAACGAATATTCAGTCACATACACACATGAATCAAAAAATAATTCTGATCACACAAAAAAGAATTTCAACTTTCAAAAGAAGACACAAAGAAAAACATACATTCAGAATCAGTGATAGCTCTACTTTTAACTATAATTAATTTATTGTAATTTATAAATAAAGAATCAAAAGTAGTTCTAATGTCTATTTGAATAAATTAATTTTTGATTTTGATTTACTCTTATGAAAATTATGATCATCATTTCAGCCTATGCAGTCGACTGCTGGACATAGGCCTCAACAAGTTCACGCCAAAAATGGCGTGAACTCATGTGTGTTGCCCATAGTCACCACGCTGGGCAGGCGGGTTGGTGAATTATGAGTTTTATAAGAATTCTGATTATGATACTATAATTTACGGACCCGTAATAACTTCACGAACGGTACAGTAAGGGTCACTGAACTAATTTTTTTGCGCTATTTTCGTAATATTCCAGCCGTTTTCTATACCGTAAAGTGGCCAACCACCCTAACTCACACGTGGGATTAAGGGGAAGTTATCACGTTCTATAATCAAATCCAAATTACCTAACCAACCTTGACACCCAAACTGTACTGAATAAGTTAGTAATTAAGACAGTTAACTGAGGTAGGCACAGCAAAAAATATCCTGCTCTAAATCTGGAGCGGCCCGACTGGGGAAGTCCCTCAAACTTACAAAAGAAAACAGCTAAATAGCACAGCTCTTAGTGTTGAAGTGGTGTGTCAGGTTACAGATCTCGTAGAAAGAGCTGGAATTAAAAAAAATAAACGCTTTACACTCAATGGCCACCAGTAGGATTTTCTCCTGTGTCCGGAAACACACACAATACACAAGCACAAACGCCCAGACAACGACAAACATCTATATGACCAATAAAATATCTGTCGTAAGCGGGGATCGAATCCGCGACCGCCAGCGCAAAAGTCAGTACTGTGACCGCTGCGCTAACGCGTCGTCAAATTAGGGTTGGGAACGCGATTGCGATGGTTCTCGTATTGGAGACATTCATAGACTATGGTAACCACTTATCATCAGGTAGCCCGGAAGCTTATTTACCACCGTATTTGAATATAAAAAAAATACTAATAATGTCAGTCCTGGTTGTATCATAAACACCTAAATGTTATAATCAATAATAAACTAGGTTTACCCGTGCGAATAATTCGCACTATATGAGTTTATTAATTGCGACAAAGCCAGTATTGCAGTCACCAACCCGCCTGCCCAGCGTGGTGACTATGGGCAAAACACATGAGGTCACGTTATTTTTTGGCGTAAACTTGTGGAGGCCTATGTCCAGCAGTGGACTGTACAGGCTGTAATGAATGAATGAATGAATGAGTGTATTAATTGTCACTTTATAAAATTACAAAAAAGTATTTATACGTGAGTTGATTTGTAATTGAATAAAAAATTTACCGACCGTCAATCATGTTGACGTTGTTTCAAAATTAAAGCCGTCATGTATATAATTTTAATAATTAATTAATTTATAAAAACAAAAGCAATAATATTTTTTTTAGTTGTTGGTAGAGCGAGCAATTATCTACAAAATTATATATAATTTAATGAAAATAAAGTTAAAATTAAGTTTTTTTTTTTTTTTTAAAGAATGGCAAACATTTTAATCTTAACGTATAAATATATATTATTACGTTTACAATTCATTTTAATACGTCCTTTTCTCGTCTTTAAACTTTCATGCAAAAATTGACTAGTCCTTCGCCTTAACACGGTTCCAAAAATAACAGTGTTTGATCGGCAGCAGGCGCACGCGCTGATCGCTTACGTATCGATCGATTGATTTACGCATAGAACCCCGCCACTATTTCAACCTATACGCTATAAAACCTACCAAACGAAATTCAAACTTACGTCTCTGTGATTAAAACTCATTATACTACATCTTAATGACGAACTTGAAAATAGATGAAGTGCACCTTATTTATTTCGCTAAAGAGTTGAAATTACAACATTAAAGTATTGGAACACCGAAAACTCTTGTCAGAATACAGCAGTAAATTTTGACCTTAAATTTATGACAACAAGATTCTTTTTCCCACGAAAATAAGCTAGAGCTTTATAGACGAGTGTGATTTAAAAGCCGTGATAGCCATGTGTTTTGGAGCTAGGTCTTTGAAGGGAATTATAAATATAGTCTGGCGGTCTGGCTTAAAAACTACGAATACAGTATTTTTGTATCGTGTAAGTAGCAGTTTTTCTGTGATTTCTATTTAGTTTTATATTATGACTAGCTGACTCGGCAAACCTTGTCTTGCCGCTAAACGCTATTTTAGAAGGTTGAAAATTTAGGGTTGTACGTATTTTTTAATTTTTTATCATAAAAAAAATTATCTAAAAATTATAAAAATTTGGGGTGAACTACTCTTAACATGAAATGGATGATGAATGGGGGATGAAAAATAGATGTTGTTCGATTTTCAGACCTACCCAATATGCACACAAAATTTCATGAGAATCGGTCAAGACCGATTTTCCGACCGACCGGTCAAACCGAATTTCAAGCCGTTTCGGGGGAGTAAACAACAAACACCGCGTCACGAGAATTTTATATATTAAATTATTTTTGTTTTAAAATATTTTCCTTTTTATATGAAGATTTTTGATATTGAGAACAGTATTATTTAGCTGTGATCTTTTATACAACAATCACTCCGCTGTAGTGATACGAGTACCTATTCACCTAAAATACCGACGGTTTACGTGGTCGATTCCCGCTCGGAATGGATAGTTGTATTTGTACAAATATTTCTTTCCGGCTTGAATGTCTGTCCTTGTCCAATTGTTATCATAAATACCTGATAACTATCGTTACTTATAGTAGGTAACATATCCGCCAACCAGCAGTGAAGCAGCGTAGTGGATGAAACTCCAAACCTTCATCGACACGGAGAAAGAGGCCAATGCCCAACAGTGGAATATTACAGGCTGAATGCATTTCAACACTGCTTGAAAGCAGTATTATTTAGCTGTAATATTCTGTAAGGTCGAGATACTTCTCTAGTCGGGCTGCTCCAGATTTTAAGTTAGATATATCCTGCTGGGGTCTATCTCAGTAAAAGATATACCACTAAAGTGGGAAACAAAACCTTACGGTCTTCCTATTATTATTATTATTACAATTTTATATATTTTTTTATTTGTTTACCTGATTTTATAGCTGATACTATAGCCTATGAACGTATGCCATACCAGACGTACATTATCGCATTTTAATCGAATCCTAAGCTTGTGGCTTCTTGGGATCTTTTTCATCACAAGAACACGTACTTGAGATGGGTATTATTTAGCTATCATCTCTTCTGAGTTTGAGGTATTGATTTCTGGAAGCTTCAAATTTTGTCCAAGATATTTCCTACCAAGTATAACATATAGTTACCAATTTCAAGAAGAAATACCACATTTATTTTAGTCATACTAAATAGATTGGAGATGTAAGATGTTTTATAATATCAAACACATAATATACAAGCTGATATTGTGGCCTTTGAGGTCAAAAACCAGGTCTTACAGTGAATTATATATTTAACTAGGAAAGTGGAAAGGCTGGTTCAATGAAATCGTGAGTTCCCATCCTAGGTAGAACAATTATTTACTTTCAAACGAAAATAAGCTCTAATCTACAATGCTAAGAGTCTATTTTTGTAGTTCGATATGTGATTCTTAGGGCTATCGCACACTAACGATAGTGAAGTCACGTTTTTTACTTTTTTATCTCGAACACGACAAAGGTAAGTGTGCTTGAAACGTCAAGATTTTAAAAATGTTCTTTGAGGCGTTTTTAGTCTGACTTTGAGCTTGACTAATGACGTTAATCAAAGGAAATATTAATATGCCAAGAAAGTCATTTTTATGGTGTTTTTATGGTGTTTCCGGCTCTTAATTACCTACACAAATGTACTTGCAGTATATTGTTCAGCCATTAGTGATAGTAGCGTGGTATGATACAGCTTAGTTTAGCTCTATTTTAACAATTTTTCGTTGCGTAACCACCATTTCTTATTCTACACTTTGGATCAACTACCTACCAAGTTTGAACCCAATCGCATTATTACAGGGGTATGATTTTCTTTTTTAAAGATGTTTAACAACGCTGTTAACTTTGCGTTTTTAAGCGACTTCAAAAAAGGAGGCGGTTGTCAATTTGACGGTAGTTTTATGTGTTTTACCTCATAACTTTTTATTGGGTAAACTGATTTCGATGATTCTTTGTTTCACAAACGTGAAAGTAATTTAGGTGAGACGTGTTTATCTAATGATAAAATATTTAACATCAAAACATTACTAAATCTAGTACACATCTATATTAATACTGTAATGTAATAAAGAATCCTATTTCTTTTGTAATCAATAAGCTTTTAAACCACTTAATGGGCTTGAACTGAGGTGGCGCACAGCAGGAATTTCCTGCTCAAAATATGGAGCAGCCCGACTGGGGTAGTACCTCGACCTTACAGAAGATCACAGCTAAATAATACTGTTTTCAAGCAGTGTTGTGTTCCTGTTGGTGAGTAAGGTGACCAGAGCTCCTGGGGGGGATTGGGGATTGGGTCGGCAACGCGCTTGCGATGCTTCTGGTGTTGCAGGCGTCTATAAGCTACAGTAATCTCTTACCATCAGGTGAGCCGTACGCTTGTTTGTCAACCTAGTGATATAAAAAAAATTGTATATTTTTTTACGATTTCAAAGTTAGGTTATCAGGAATTAAAACAGGCCATAAAAACACGTTTCAGCAGGCATCTGTAAAAGTCGATGAGTGAAATCGGGAGTAAAATATAGTACAATACTTAGATGAAGCTTGTTCGTGTGGTTGATATATATGTTAATATAACTATTTTTTTAATTATTTTTATTTATTTATTTTAAAACTTTATAAAGTTATAACTATTGATGATATAACCGTTTTTGACATTTTGAATGAACAGATAAAAAATACATGTTGTCCTTGACGCAAGATATCGAAAGAGATTCCTTTAAGCTCAGAGACTGATTGTGAGTCCTAAATCTACTTTTGCATTCCGAGAGTCTTTTTTCAATAACCGAAAACAATGTGCCAACGTAATTTGGTCTTTAAAATCTGGTAATAGAGCTGTTATTTCTAAACGCTAATGTAATATCGAAGTTTCGCGGATTTTAAGCCATTTATCCACTGAATATGAAACAGAATTATGCAAATCCAAGGGTGCAAAGTCGCATATGTTAGACAAGTGAAAGCAAATAAAAAATCTATCGATATCGATCATTACATTCAATGTAATAGAGTATTCGTAAATTATATGTAATCTTAACCAATCCATAATAAATCTACCAAACACAAAGATATTTTAAATACTTGATTTTCTTATTTACGCAATAAGTATTTTTATCTGCTTATAAAGACTGTCAGTTTGAATTTTCAAGGGATGAGCAAGCTTAAAAATAACCTCAAATTACTATTACCTTAACTATCTGCTAGTAAAATTTTTGACAAAATTCACCCATTTTATGCTATTTTTCGTGGGAGTACCTAAGCATTGTGTATGCTTTTGATATTAGTACCAAGTAGCATAAATAGACACATATATTTTTCTGAACGGGACAAAGTGTGGTACAACTTTTCTTTCTCTTTTCAACACCAAGAAACCCTACTCAAAGAGAAGACCACAGCTAAATAATACTGCTTTCAAACAGTGCTGTGTTCCTGTGGTGAATAAGATGATCAGAGCTCCTGGGGGGAACTGGGGATTGCGTCGGCCCTACCGGTCGGCAATTCGCTTTCAATGCTTATAGTACGAGTATTGCAGACGTCTATAGACTACGGTAATCGCCTACCATCAGGTGAGCCGTACGCTTATTTGCCGACCTAGTTGTATAAAAATACAATCTCACATACGTTTTCATGAAAATGTACATAATTTGTTTCACGTTGAATTATAGCATTCGACGACACAAATGAGTTGGTTGCTCGAAAACACATACAATAAATAACCACAAACGCCCAGACAACAGTAAATATCTGTATGACCAGTACAAAAATATTTGTCATATGCCAGGTATCGAAGACGCATAGAACATAGCTAGCTAATTTCAGTAAAATTGTAGAAAATTCCATAAAACCTTTCAAAGTAAAGATTATACGATTTAGTTTATATGGACGTTCGTCCTAACTCTTTGGCAAGTTCAATTTTACATCTTATTGTCTTTGAAATAGAGTCATTTCATGTTAAAGCTGTAGTTTCAAGGTTTCTAGATCTTGGCACGGGTTTTATTTGAATTTTTATGCATTAGTAAAAGCTATATCTTATGTTTTGTGTCTATACGTCGAATACCACTGCTCAAACAACCGTTAGGTGTGGTGATTATGGTGGGTGTGCCGTGTCGGCGCCTACACACTGGCAAATTGTGAGTTCGATCCCGCACGGGATGTATATTTGTAAATGCAATATTTGTACACATATTTTTTTCCAGATTTCTGATCACGGTTGTCATCATGTACACCTGATAACGATCGTTGATCTTAGTAGGAAATATCCACACCGCACCGCACACACCCGCAGTCGAAAAATTGTGGATTAAGCTCCAACATGGAGAAAGAGGCTTTAGGCCAGCACTGGGATGTTAGAGGCTGAATGGTCGTCGTCGTAGAGGCTTATATAATAAATGGTTCACACTCCACGGCCATCATTAGGAAAAAGTTATGAGAAAAAGTTATGAACCTCCTTTTTTTTAAGTCGTTTAAAAATGGTAGACTTCTTCGTAGCTATAATATCATACACACAAACTAGTTTAAAATACACCTAAAACTATGAAACAACTCTTTCGAATTTTATCGCGGTTTATTAAGTTTTTTTGATGTTCGACGTTTCGGGTACTTTACAGCAACCGTGGTCACGCGAGTCCTCCCGTGACCATGGTTGCTGGGCGTTGTAACAACATTAGAAAAACCTTACACCTAAAACTAATTTAGTGAATCATTTGCCTTTGTAGATACAAAAGAAAGTAGTGTTTAGTTTAGTTCAGCTAGCGTAATTTACTAAATTTTGACCCCAAAAAGGTTTCGTTACTAAACATTGACCTATAATAGTTATTATTGTTGTTATAATAAATAAATAAATATCTATAACATAAAGACACAATATATATAAGTTTGTAAGAGATTTTTTTTCAGCCTATAAGTTGAAGAGATGAGAAGAGACTGATAAATATAGTTTTTTTCAAAGTTAAGCAACTTTATAAGCAGACTGATACTACAGTTTTATAGACATACATACAAATAATACTATATATATATATATATATATATATATATATATATATATATATATATATATGAATATATGAATATATATGTATATTACACCCAGATTCAAGATAGAAATTGAACTCCCAACCCCAGGAGCACAAATTTACGCCAACGGACTAGTCTAATTGAACCTTGTACGAACGCCTCTTAGTACCATCTAATCAACGACTATAAAAATATATAACATTGAAAAAAACTATACTAGTCGACATCCAATGCCTCTAAATACTCGTATTAGCTCAAAAATATTTAGTTACTACATTATAAGTTGAGCCATAATAATTATACCTTGTACTGCTATAATAATTGTGCATTTTTGTATCTTTTTTAACCGACTTCAAAAACTAACTGTTTTTTTTTTATTATTGTTTTATGTATGTTCGGGGATAACTGCGTCGTTTATGAACCGATTTTGATAATTCTTTTTTTTTTGGAAAGAAGATATCCCTAGTTTGGTACCATGGTAAGGAAACCAGGATCTGATCATGGAACCCCGGAGAAATCGAGGGGAAACTCTCGAAAATCCGCACAACTTTTAACTGTGTGTACCGATTTTGATAATTTTTAATTTAATCGAAAGCCGATGTTTATCATGTGGTCACATGTAAATTTTATCGAGATCTGATTACAACTTTTGGAGTAATCTTTGATAATGCGTATTTACTTGACTATTTTTTCGTCTACCTACGTTGTATTATGTCGATATAATTGAAGTCGTTTTTTCTTCGTTTGCCTGCAAACACAATTATTTATTTAACAAGTTGGCAAACAAGCTTATGGCACACCTGATGGTAAGTGGTTACCGTAGCCTTTAGACGCCTGCAACACACAACACACAACAACAGAAACATCGCAAGCGCGTTGCAGATATGACTCTGACCCACCCCAGGAGCTCTGGTAACCTTACTCACCACAGGAACACAACAATGTCTAAAAGTAGTATTATTTAGCTGTAATCTTCTGTAAATTCGAGGTACTTCCCCAGTCGGGTTACTCCAGATTATGAGCAGGATATACCTCAGTTGAAATCATCAAGCACAAGTATCAAAACACATCACATAATTATCTACTATACTATAATATTTCACGTAGAAATATGAACCAACACATACACAACGTATCGATGTAGTAGTTAGCTTAAATTAGTACAGTGTGAAATATCTTCCAAGTCGCTAATAGGATATCAATTTAAAAAGCAAACAACTTTCACGGTTAAAACGAATGGTATTCATTGTTTTAATATCTCCTAAAAGCGGCCGGATTCGATAAACTTTTTAATTAATAGAGCATGTTTTTCACCGGTAGAATAGGACGACTATTATTTTTTATAAATTTGGATTTATTTCGTGTATACTTTTTATACATTTCATTTTTACGGTAATTCTTTTTTATGTTTGTTGTTTTAAAGCAGTGTTGTCAGATTAGTAAAAGTTGTATTAAAATGTCGATGATGTTTTTATTGGTGTTTAATAATATCTTCGTGTTAAACCTTTATTTATCGCAGAAGTGCTTAGCGTCCCCGTGATCCCACCCCAGGCGAGCGAAGGTACACCCCAGAGGTTTTAGTATGTGCGAATCGGACATACCCTCCAGTTCCTCGGGCTGGAGACATCCGTTAGGGATTTCCTCTGAGTCAACAAAAAAGTGTTAAACCTTTTATAACACGTTCGAAAAAAAACTTGCTTTTACTGTTCTTAGATCTTTTAGTGTTCTTAGATCAATTGAGAATTAAATTCATGATTTTGTAGGTGTTATGTTTACTATAAGTCATAGCCATTATATTTTATCATTTTGTATGTATCTTTTACTTTACTTATACTGCGATGTTGTTAAATTAAAACTTGTATTTTTCTTCTATATATATTCCTGTTTAAAATTTTTTTTTATTGATATTGCGTCAATTTTTTTTAAACAACAATAGTTTATTAAAAATTATACATATTTACAATTCACAACTTAAGAACTAAATATTTACAGATAGTTTTGGTTGTCCGCGTGGAATTGTGCCAAAAATGCTGGCAGCATTTCCCCTTTGAACCGCTATGCCGATTCTCTGGGCAAAAAATTCACCGGCCCTCTTGTCACCAGTGAAGGCAATAAGGCGAGTAGGATCTCATTTAAAAAAAATTTAACACTGCTACTCCAAGGTCCAAGTGTTTCGACTGCAAACGGCACAAAAATGTAATTTGGAATTAGTGATGAAAATTATTTAACATAAGATTATAATATAATAATAATTATAAAATAATATTGTTTAACAATACACAACTTTTAAAAACCAATGTCGCAAAACTTTTTACAGCTATGATAATAAAAAGGTTGTTGTTTCCTAACTTAGATCCTACAAAAAACCTAGACCTACCTTGTATTTTCGAAATTAATTTATTTAAGTCTATAGTGCCTGGATCATCTGTACTAAAATCAGCAGCAAATTCAACTTTTTTATAATATTACAAATAGCTCATTAGAACTATACCTAGTAATCCAAATAATCACAAAACGATGGTAACCCTACCTAGTAACAATGGGTCGAGCGGGGTCATCAACCCGGTCACGGGGTCACGGCGATTGTACACCATTGTTTTATGGTCCAAGTAAATGTCATTAACCTAGTTCTACACGATTCTAGATAGGTTGAGGAGTGACTCCCATGTAATATAGAAAATTGATCAGATGTAGTCCGTTGGTTAAGTAATTAGGGGATTTTGTTTGTTTACGTAGGCTGGGCTGTTGGCGCAGTTTGCTTTCTACTCTGAAGGTTGTGGGTTCGATTCCCGCCTCGAGCCTGAGTGAAATATATATACGTATTTATCAAAAAACATAAGCATACGTAGCTACCTATACGTAGTTACCCAAGTATTAAGTTGCTTACCGTTGGAACAGACAACCGTTTGTATATGTTATAGATATTTTTTATTATTTTTTAATTTGTTAGAACTTCAATAAAATAACAGATGTACGTAGAAACAATGAACAAAACAATAAATAAATACATATGTTATATAGGAATCGAACAAACAAACCTATAATTACGAGTAGAAATCGGAGTCAATGCAAACTGCGTCAACTGGCTAATATTTTTTTTTAATATATCAGTTTTACTAAGGTCTTAAGCGAAAGATTTCGCTTTTAGAAACGACAACCATTGTCGAAATTTCAAGTGTAGAATCCGAAAATTGTCCAGGCAACACGTGTCGTGTCCTGCAGATATGAGAACATATCTTGAGACACGTATCATGAGTATCTGTCAACTCGGACTGACTGATATACGCGTCACACTAAGCGGTCAACAGATGAAAATCCTTTGTCCAGTTGACATCCCATATCTGTATAAATAAAAATGTGTCGTGAAACTCGAAAGGGGCTAAACCAGTTTGGCGACGGGTTCTCTCTTACTTTTAAAAACTATTTTTTGTTATGTACATAGATTGGCAAACAAGCGTACGGTTCACCTGATGGTAAACGATTACCGTAGCTTACAGACGTCTGAAACAACAGAAGCATCACAAGCGTGTTGCCACACCATCCACATTTCCCCCAAGAGCTCTGGTCACCTTACTCACCAACAGGACCACTATATTACTTGAAAACAGTATTATTTAGCTGTCATCTTCTGTAAGATCGAGCTACTACTCCAGTCGGACTGCTCCATATTTTGAGCAGGAAGTTTCTTGCTCTGACCTACCTCAGTTGAAATCTAATATAATAATGCAATCATTTATAGAAAGTTCTTACGGTCTATATACAAATGGGTATTTGTTTCTGGTCTGGGCCTATGCCCTTGAGGGTATCCATGCCTCGAAGAGCACGTTGTTAATGAGTCCCGGTTATTATCACCTGATTAGTTATAATACTAGCGAGGACCGTTACTCATGATTGAAAAGTTATCCACCAACTAGATGTGGAACAGGTAATGGTTAAGCTCCAAATCTTTTCCTATAATTAAAAGGCATTTGCCCACCAGTGGGATATTCAAAAGCTAATTTAGACCAATTCGTTTCATACCATATTATCTATACTAATATTATAAAGCTGAAAAGTTTGTTTGCTTATGTGCGCTAATCTCAAGAACTACCTGTTCGAATTGAAAAATTGTTTTGTGTTGGATAGTCCATTTACCGACGAAGCACACAAGAAACTCCGGGCACAACTAGTTAATAGTATATACCGTATATGTGTAATATATAGGTGTAAATATATAGGTGCTTCTTCAGTGCGGTATCCATCTTAGTGGTCTGAGATGTTCTTGATTTAATTACAAACTTTCCGTCACATAGTTTGCGTTACTCTGTTTGTTATTAGTTTGCCAGTGACGTTTCTCAGTTCGAAAACCGGTCACAAAGATACGTGTTTTCTTTGGCACATATTACATTTTGGGTACGATAATTTGGGATTATTTATAATTAATATATGAGGAGAGTTCTTAATAATAATAATAATACACTTTATTGTACACAAAAAACAGAAATAATACATAGCAAAGAAAGTTTTTTTTTTTTTTACAATATATTCATTAGGTACAAAGGGCGGCCTTATTGTTCTTGATGTTGTAGTATCTCTTATAAAAAACTTATCGGGACAAACAAAAGAATAAAACTCTTCAAAATTTTATTTCATTAATTCTTTTAAATCAAGAATTTAAAAAAAATTATAAGTAATATAAATATGTGTATTGTCTTAATGATTTGATAAGATTTAATCACGAAGCGATCATGATGACGCTACTCTAGTAAAAAGTGTACCAAAAATAAAAAATACAAACATACATAGTGTCTATGGCATACCCAATATTAAAGAGACCCGTAATACATAAATATATATAGCATAAAACGATAAAACTTAAAATATACAAATATATACATCTCATAAGTACCGTCCGCGTATAATATGCTTCCAGACCCTTGGATCTAGGTCAAATTATAAAAATAGAGGAAAGAAGTATATAAAATACTGTTGAAACAAAAATTTGCTTCAAATCTTAGTAACCGACTTCAAAAAAGGAGGAAGTTACTCAGTTCTAATAAAATTATTAATATATTTAAATTGAGTAATATATTTTATGTATTTTCGGGAATAACTTCGTTGTTTATGAACCGATTTTGACAATTCTTTTTTATTTTGGAAAGGAGATATCCTAAGTGTGGTGTGATAAGGAAACCAGGATCTGATGATGGGATCCCGGAGAAATCGAGGTAAACCCTCGAAAATTCGCATAACTTTTTACTGGGTGTACTGATTTTGATGATTTTTAATTTAATCGAAAGCCGATATTTATTATGTAGTCACATTTAAATTTCATCGGGATCTGATTACATCTTTTGGAGTAATCTTTGCTAATGCATATTTACGTGACAAAATTTTTGTCCACCTACGTTGTATTACTTGTCGATGTAATGGAAGTCGGTTTTTTTTCGTTTGTCAGCAAACACAATTATTTTATGCGCTATTTTCGCCAGTTTATTTAAATTGTGTAATATTATTCTTAAGCTTTATTTGCAATTTAGTTGCACGGATTTGGAAAATATTTTAAACTAGCTGATTAAGCGAAATTCGTACCGTCATATATTTTTCGTCAATTTTATTTTACTTTTTTTAACCAATTTAGTGGAGTCATTTGGAAGTTGTGCGCAACGGAACTGTTTCACTCACCTATTTATATTCTCTTAGTTCGATAGCGATCGAGAGATTTTCATCATAACTTTATATTTAAAAC
This sequence comes from Melitaea cinxia, assembly GCF_905220565.1. Lineage (NCBI taxonomy): Eukaryota > Metazoa > Arthropoda > Insecta > Lepidoptera > Nymphalidae > Melitaea > Melitaea cinxia. Next base: position 2,045,739 of record NC_059419.1, on the reverse strand, counting down.
CCGTCAGCTGCCAAACCTTTTGTTAATTTTGGCGCGTTTTACGATCGACTATAAATCCGCCATGTTTTCGACGACGTCGCAAGATGGCCGCGGTTAATGACGAAAAGGGTGCGAAATAGTATACCGCTCGTTATTTTATATTTAACGAACCCAATATCGCAGTATTTAGAGATGATGTATTTTAAATTGATATCTTTCTACTTGAGTAATAATTTTCATTTCGTAGTAACATAATGATAAGATACAAAAGAAAATACAAATATAATGTGTATTAACGTCAATAAATTATAATAATATTTTGCAATCATATAGACATGTCATCAAGAGGCACAGCAAAAAATGTCTGCCTAAAAATCTAGAGTAGTTTAACAAGGGGGGAGGGGGCAGTATCTCTACCTTTCAGAAGATCACAGCTAAATAATATTGCTTTCAAGTAGTGTTATTTTCCGGTGGTATTGAAGATAGCCAGAACTCCTGAGGATACAATGTTTTAAAACCGAGGATATGATTGGCAACGCGCTTATTATGCTTTTGATAACCGCTTCCGTTCAAAAGGATCATACGCTTATTTGAAAACCAAACGATATAAAGAAGATGTTCTAACGTAATCTACACAGCGAAAAAAATCGTTCGAAATTCAAAAGTAACCAAGAAATGAAAGATCCGAACGCCAGTGTCTGGAACTTAAAAAATATTATATCCAAAACAAAGTTCTGTATTATCAACCTAAACCTGTATTGTTACCGGAAAATCCACAACTGTCAATACAATAAACACTTGCCATTACATAACCACTGCGCTAAAGGGACGCAACAACAAATCCTTCCTTATTATCTTCTTAAAAATTATTGACACGACTTTGTGTATTTCTTCGATGAATGTTGTCGAAGACTATACTGACAATAAGCGCGCCGTACAAACTAAAACTTTTTAAGAAGTCGTACAACTATTTAAAGAAAACGGAATTTTCATTTATTGCGACCAGAGAACCATTGAAATATTACATGACACAGCTTTGGTGTAGTAGTAACTGTGCCGTGTAAACGATTCCCGCTCGAGAGAGATATATGTATTTGTACAAATCTTAGTTTTCGATCTACCTATCCTACAGGTCTTCCCACCGTGCCTCAGAGAGCACGTTGAGCTGTCGGTCCCAGTTGTCATAATGGTAAAGATCGTTGCTCATAGTATGGGAATATATTCCATAACACGCAGTTCAGCAGCGTGATAAATTAAGTTCCAATCCTTATCCTACGTTTGGAAAGAGGCCTATGTATGAAGGAGTGTTATAGGCTGAATCAATAACTAAAGATAATTTAACTCTATGACATTTTCTACTTTTATCTACGTGCCAATGTTCTAAAACAAAATTGCAACATACACACCTAACTGCAGATCAAACACATTACGAAATCTTTGAAAAACCAGATAAATCAAAAACGTAATCACCAGTACTTCAATATTTATTCGTAATCGAGCGCTATTAAAAAACCGACTTCAAACTTCGGAATATTTAAATGCATCATTAATGACCGCATGAAACGCGCTGCCGATACATTAAACTTATGTTTAGATATTCAACCGAGCAGCTGAGATTTAATGCCTCGAGTATTTATACATGCGGATTAAAACGGTCTGAATATTGGGTTTCTAACAATAGCCTCCAAATATTCATAAATATGATCATTTCGATCCGTATAAATTACAATGAAAAGATAACATATATAAGTTGAGCTTTCGTGGTCGCTAAGAACACTGCTACGGGTAACTATGCTTGAGACCATGGCGTCTGCAACGTTTCCAAAATATCGGGAATCAAAATGACAATCGTTGTACAGGAATAACGTACAAATAAAAGATAATATGATTGTGTTTACTGTGAAATTTTATGCTAAGATGATCTAGTACATGTTTACCACACGCGCGGATCGGAGAAGAATGTCGATTCTTCTACCAATTTTAAAAACCATCCAGATAATACGGCCCGCGAGCGTAGTAAAAGTATTTTGCAAAAAAAAAGTGAAGTTTGTTGTATAGTGTTTGTATTTTTTCGTAGGTGACATTACCTTACTTTGAATCTGAATAGAACTTGTTTGGTGATAGAACGTTTTCATAACATATTAAGTAATTTGTTTTCTTTTAAGATTAGCATTAGTAGCCGAACTTCATGCTTTCCAGGGTCTAAATGTCACAATTTTTAAGACTTGCCTGTATATTCGATTGTATTGTCGAAAGACTATCAACCATACATTCAATACACATAGGAAAACACACTTGAAATTTTTCTGCCGTGTGTATATATATATATTTTTTTAATAGGAGACTAATTATGATGCAAAGACGCTATCAACACGATCTTTCCAGTTCCACCTTCGTGACGAACGACGTATTTATTACGCACAAAGAAAATCGACCTCATTAATTCCAAAAAACAGAAAGGTCGGTGCAGGCGCTAACGAAATTTTCCTATTATGCGAAACAATTGAGTGCGAGCGATCGAGGGTGGTCATCGGACCGTAGAAAGATTTGCAAGCGAAATGTCCCGTCAACGTCGTACCATTTATATTTTGACATTTTCGACGCCATCTTAGATTGCACGACGCGTTTGACATTTACGACGCCATTTTGAACAGATTGGCCCCTGGGGTCCTGATTGAATGTCAAACATTGTCTATGGTTAGATGATTAATTTTTGGGTTTATAATTAAATTGGTGACGTGTACAAATTGTTTTTCGCGAAGTTTTGTCATTTTGATTGTTTTTTCTTTTTTATTGTAATAGGTGTTGTTTATTTTTTTTGACTGAAATTTATGAATATAAAATGATGATTTATGAATATAAATATAAAAAAAGCATTTTAAGTTGGGCAAATTTGGATTTTATCGAAATGCACAAATAGTTTAGTAACATTTGAAAATAAATAAAAAGTGTTTTAAATGATACTTATATACATATAATGAAACAGCAAGTCCAATTATTACATTTATTTTAAACAATAGAATTATTGAACAATTAAATAAACCATAAAGAAGACCTTTTTAAAATCCACATTTTATCTACATAATCAAAAAGAGTAATGGAGACAGCGGATTTTAACAAAGCCAGGAATCGCTAGCATATTTTATTTGTCCCTTAACCCTCCCGTGTTTATTTTTGGTCCAAATCGTCTGTTTAAGCTCACTTTGCCTGATTTTTATTGCCACGAAATTAAGAACAATATATAGAGCGATATACATAATTTACTATAACACGTACTGATTTATGCATAGTTACTAAAATAAAGTACAAATGATTGTAATAAAACTAAATCTAAACATAACTGTATAATTTTTACTGTTATCTGTAAATAAAACTGTGAAACCATAAACCTCAGAATATACATATATAGAGAGACCTGCGCGAGCTGGTGGCAGTGGACTGGCGCGAGATAGCTCTGGACCGGGACGGCTGGAGAATTTTAGTGTCGGAGGCCAAGATCCACTTCGGGTCGCTGAGTCAGAGGAGTAAGTAAGTAAACCTCAGAATATAAAGTCGTTACCGTGCAGTCAATATAAATCCAAAATTTACATTAACAAAGATTAACGTTTTAAGAGAACGACCATTAATATACATATTTTATTAGCCCAGCGAACTTCGTACCGTCATATTTTTTTCGTCAATAGGTCGATTTTTTCTATTTTCACAATAATTCGTTTTTTTTTTTTTTTGTTCGTTTTTTATACGTTTTCTTTTTCAATTCCGTTTCTCTTGTTCCTTACTTCGATATTAAAATTTAATAATGCCATTTGTATCACTCTTGTGGGTTTCTCCACCGTACCTCGAAGACCACGCTAAGTAGTCGGTCCCTGTTGTTATAATAGACACTTGACTAATAGCGATTGTTACTTATAGTAGGGAATATATCCGCCGACCCGCAACTTCGACCTTTCTTCTACGTGGAGAAAGAGGCCTATGCCCAGCAGTGGGATGTTACAGACTGAGCCGTGATCTTGATTTGTATCACTCCGTCTGGAACCAACTGGAACTGGACAAAAAGGATATGTACTTTTATGTTTACTAGTAAATTATTAAATAAATTATATATATATATATATATATATATATATATATATATATATATATATATATATGAATGTATATTTGTATGTATGTATTTTTTATGTATGTATATACCTATATGTATAAGTAAATATATTCATACGTTTATGTCTCAATTTGTACACCTACACCGACACAATACCAACTCCTCTGCCCCTAGGTTGCCTGGAAGAGATCGCTTTCCAGCGATAAGGCCGCCCTTTGTACCTTATGATACTTTGTTAAAATCAATCTATTATGATGACTAATATTATAAAGTTGAAGAGTTTGTTTGTTGGTTTGAAATCGCTAATCTTAGGAACTAGGTACTGGTTAAAATGGACAAATTTTTTTTGTATCGTATAGTCCATTTACTAATGAAGACTTATCTATATAACATAATATTTTAGTACGTTTTTTCCCCAAATTAACGCAGGCCAAACCGCAGGGCAGAGCTAGTTATCGAAATAAAGTTAGTGCAGTAAGATTTCGATGAAATCTTAGAATACTTTAACAGAAAATTTGAAAACCACGAGTCAAATCTATATTACATACGTGCTGAAGACTGTATAAAGCATCATACATAAAAAGTAGGTAGCCTAAAATGTCCGGGAGTCCAAAAACCCCTCTTTAACATATATTACATATGAAAATTTACATAATATGTGTAAGGAACACATTCGGCGAACGATATGAATAAAAGAAAAATTTCGCCTCGCCTTTGTTCCGATACGATATTACTATTAATTTTGCGAAACGGTATCGAGAGATTACAATAAATAAAGGTGGGAACCGACTTTTAAATGTTAATATTTTTGAACGATCTTAGAAAATACATAAAGAAAAAGTTAGATACAAAACTAGATATCCTTTTCTACTCATATCTTTTTCTAGAATTTTAACAGGGGTATAATTATTATTTTAGATTATATTTGACAGATTATTGATTTTTTTACTAAACATATTTTATCTAACCCTCGCAATCCATGAGATCAAGACAACAACCCTTCTTTATACTTTACCCCCAACACGCTAGTTTGGGAAGGAGTTCGTTATTATCTACTAGTTCTCTTTCATACCAGTTCCCGCTTTCATGGTTCTCGCTTATTTTAAAAACCTTTCGTAGGTCTTAAGGCACGTACAAAAAAGCCGCATTGGTCAAGCCAGTCTCGAGTTATGCGCTTAGCAACATTCTTTTTTATTTATATAGAATATATCTCTTTTTCAATCATCGCCTTTCACATCATATCATCATCATCATCACATCAGCCTTTCGCAGTTCACCACTGGACGTAGGCCTCCACAAGTTCACGCCAAAAATGACATGAACTAATGTGTTTTGCCCATAGTCACCACGCTGGGCAAGCGGGTTAGTGACCGCAGGACTGGCTTTGTCGCACTGAAGACGCTGTTGTCCGTTTTCGGCCTGTGTTTTTCAAAGCCAGCAGTTGGATGGTTATCCCGCCATCGGTCGGCTTTTTAAGTTCCAAGGTAGTAGTGGAACTGTGTTATCCCTTAGTCGCCTCTTACGACACCCACGGGAAGAGAGGTGGTGGCTATATTCTTTAACGCCGTAACCACACACTTCACGCTCAGGTTTTTTTCCATTCTACATAATTTTATTTTTATTTATTTTTAAGCTTTTATATAGAGACGAAACTGTGGAAGAGCATAATTTAATTTTACCTTTTGTTTTCTTATAGATACATGTTTATCTGTTTATTTATGTACATTATACTGTTTTAGTTTTAATGATATTCACTATCATTACTTCAACAAACTTATTTGTATTCTACTCAATGATATGTTAAATACCTAATCTGTTATTTGTTTATTCAATTAACTACCACAACATTTTCCTTGTTTACTTTTTTATGTATTATTTCACAACTTATACTAACTCTACATTAATTAGTTTAACTTATTCTAGGGTTTTTTTTTAAATATCCAAAATCGACCGTTCCAGCGGGAATCGATCTCCGACTACTCCGGCGCCACGGTCGCTTAGACCGAATATAAAACCATCGTATCAAAAATTTCGATCTAGCGGATACATCGTTCCATAGGTTAAGGAGCTACACTACCTCAGCTCGAATTCAGATTTCACCCGCACTGACACACATGAGAATTGAGAGCGCTTGGTTGTTCATCGCGCGAATTATATGTATTTTCTCCCCACAAAAATTATCAATAGTTATTTTTTTTAAAACGAAACATAAAATGTTCTTCATACTTATTTCAATTACCATGCTTAATCTCAAGTCCATAACTTCTATATTTACTGAGATATTAAGGTTTTAATATAATAATAGAGGTAACTTTGCGATTTTTTTTTTCTATCGGGAAAATTTTATGGAATCGTGTTTTCGAAACATATGAAAGATAGTTTATGTCCTGAACTTTATCATACATAAATTTCAAACTTAAATATTCAGTAGTTTGGAAGATATGGACATCCTGCCGAGTGGAAAATAAGCAATTTGAGGTAGCATACTCTCTTAATTGGCTAGAGCACCGACACGGTCAGTATATACTATATATATACGGTCACACAATCACAGTAAGTATATACGATCCAATTGAGTAACCTCCTCCCTTTTTTAAAGTCATAGTCGGTTAAAAATCCTCAGTACACAAGATTTCTAATGTATTTTTTGTCAAGGAAATCTCCTCAGCTTATCCTCCAATTTCAAAAAAGGCGTATATGTCCGTCGCGTCTTATGCACTGAATTGCTCCTTACGTACTGGATAGCTCCTATGTTCTGGATAGCACCTATGTAATTCATTTCATTTCATTGGCCTTTGTCCGTCTATTACAGACGATTTATACAGTGTCAGACAGACACTGTGTCGCCTAGGACACTCCTCAGGCAAACGCAGAGTTGCCTAAGCTCTGCGCCACCCACTCGACCTCACTGGCTAGGCCCACAGGAACGACGAGTCGATACGTGTGAAGCCAGTTCGGCTGCAGGAGTCTTTCGCATTTTAGAGCTATGCCACGAATGCTTGACGGAGACCCCATTCTGGGTTTCGAATGAAGTTTTCCTTCTCCAGGACCCTGATTATTTTGAGCCAGGTTTATCCCTCGGTCGCCTTTTACGACCCCCACGGGAAGAAAGGGGGTGGAGGGTGCTATTCTACTCGGCCAACACCACACGGCACCACGCGCCTATGTAATAGATAACTCATATGTACTAAATTGCTCCTTATGTACTGGATAGCTCTTATATACTGGATAGCTCTTATGTACTGGATAGCTCTTATGTACTGGATAGCTCTTATATACTGGATAGCTCCTATGTACTGGATAGCTCTTATGTACTGGATAGCTCTTATGTACTAGATAGCTCTTATGTACTGGACAGGTCCTATGTACTGGATAGCGCATATGTACTGAATAGCTCTTATTTACTGGATAGCGTTTATGTACTGAATAGCTTGAAATGTCAACCAAGCTTTACTTAGAGAAAGTAGAAGTCGAAAATGTATATCTTAGTAAAATTTACTAAAACAAAAGGGAAACAATCGATTTATTGGAGTTACATCGACAAGTACATCGGTAGAGGAAAAAAATTAAGAAACGCACTATTCGTCACTACGATTTTCGAAAGTTTCCCTCGATTTCTCTAGGATTCCATCATCAGATCCTGGTATCCTTATCATGGTACCACACTTGGTATATCTCCTTTCCAACAAATAAAGAATTATCAAAATCAGATCATAAACGACGAAGTTATACCCGAACATACATTTAAAATATATACGGTCAAAGTGAGTAACGTCCTCCTTTTATGAAATCGGTTAAAAATAGCAGGAAAACGCTAAAGAACAGTTGCCAAAGATGGAGAGATAAGTGCAAAAGTCTGAAGGAGATCTTCACCCTCAGAGAAGAGGGGTTCTTGCATGAATGCATGATATTTGGATAAATTTTATTTTTGAGAAATCTTAAATTAACAATTTTATTTTTGATGGATTTTAGAATTTTTTTTTCATTGTTTTAGTACATAAATTTAATACTTAATGCAATGCTTTAATCATATTTCAGTCATATTACAAACAAAAGATGAATTTGATTAATAATAATTGTTACTATAATATTACTTTTTTGTTTGATTTAATTTAATTTTGATAATTTTGTTATTAGTTTTATTTTTAATTATAATATTTTGAATTGTAGCTAAGATTTAATTTAATTTAATTTAATAATTTAACTGGATTTGATTAGATTTAATTAGTGTAAATAAATTTTTTAATTTGATTTTATTTTGTTTAATATTGTGTTTCTAAGTTTTGTAAAACTAATTATTGTATCAAATATTTAAGTTCTGTAAAAAAAAATGTTTTTTGTGTCTTAAATTCGCTAAAAATAAAAGGTTCTTTTTATAATTACAGATAAATTGAGAACCCCAAAGTTATACGGTAACAGTAATTCTATACGCTTATTATCTCTAAGTATTATTAAAAGCACGACGCAATTTATGTGAGTTGTATCTTAGCTAGCGTAGCCATAATTCAGACAAATGTATCGAGATAAGGGAAAAAGTTTTATATATTGTATTATAAGTCATAATTCATTCATAATTTGATTTTAAACAGGCGTGTACAAATGACATATTGTTCATCGAAAATAAAAAAAAACTTTAATTATAAAAAGTGAAAAGAAAACTTTCAGTTCAACTAAATAAATAAAAAAATATATATAAATAAACAGAAAATTTAAATTAAAACAGTTAAAATTAATTTATTTTAGGTACTTTACTAGAAACAGTATACTGAATTGAGGTTCAGTATGAGATATCTTGCTTATCTCTGTCTGTATGTTTGAAGCAATCCGACTCCGGAAGTACCTCAACCTTATAGAAGATAAGACCACAGCCTTATAGACGAAATACTGGTCTTAACTTGGTACATTCTTGTGTTGACAGCAGCGATAACGTGAAATCTGAAAACTCCATCCTTTATTTTGCTTTTTCTTCTCCATAACATATCAAACTATTATTATCTGCTTGATAACAATGCACATCAAATAGCTGTATCAGAGATCCTTAATAAAAAGAAATCGTACTAAAGTTTTCACTTCATCTAGCTACCCTACTCGCCGCATACTAAAAATCATAGCTAATGTAAACAAACCGTGATTCACTTGAAATCAATTTGAAATATTCGCCTGCCCGTCTGATCGTTTTATCGGAGCACCGTCAGCGATGTATATTTAGATTTTTCTGAGAAATTAAGGAAATTGCTGGTTAAAATTATTGTCGACTTCAATCAAGACATCTTAGAACTATGTGTGTTTGGTGAATTATGAAATTGCATATAGTTTAAATATGTCCTATTATAATTAGCATTATTTGGGATAGGACAAAACAAAAAATTAGTCAGTTAGTCAGTTCAGCCTATTGCAGTCCACTGTTGGACGTAGGCCTCCCCAAGTTCGCACCAGACATCCCGCTTTTCCGCAATCATCATCCAGTCTACACCGGCAATCTTACATAGATCGTCGGTCCAGCGGGTCGGAGGACGTCAAAAAATTATTCTCTTCAAAACCTAGAGTAAATAAATTGGGTAAATTCCTCAAACCAACGAAAACTTATATACGTCTTTAAAACAATAAGAAATGTCTTGGATGCTAACCGATTGAAATCTGTCTATTTTGCCCTCGCTCAATCGGTGCTAACTTATTTTATCACGTCCTGGGGTGGTGCACCGAAAACCAGACTGATTGACCTGGAGAGAGCACAAAGAGCTATACTGAAGGTATCATTATTTAAACCGTATCGTTACCCCACTGTATTGTTACAAGTAATGTGTGTACAAAGAGTGTCAGGTCTTAACGGTGCGCCAATTGTTTATACTTGACACCCTACTAAGACAACACACACTTCTTGAATACCACCCGTCAATGTCAGACGCCAAAAGGCGGTACAGTCCTGTACAGTGTAGCAGGTTTTCCACGAGGTTCTCAAAGAGATTCTTTTGCAGCTTGGGTGGCTTTTTGTACAACAAAATCAATAGATTTGTACCTATATACAAATCTCACTAAAAATAGGTGTAAACGGAAATTAACTGACTGGTTACAGAAGTTGAACTATGATGACACAGAAGCGATCCTTTCTGCCCTAACTTAGAGTACTTCTAACACACTCGCACCCACGCCCACACAACACACAGACACACATACACACACACACACACAACACACACACACAAACACACACACACACACACACAAACACACACACACACACACACACACAGACCACCTAACCCATATCGTACCACGAATAATATAAAATATACTAACCTTAGATATATAAAGTTACTATCTCATATAATATTGTTTACAACAAAATTGTTAATGCCCGAATGACGATAATTGAAATGTACTTTTTTAAGGGGTGGAGACCTGGTGTCCTGAAACACAGGCCTCGAGCCTTTCTTAGGCACCAGTCTCCCACAATATTAGTGCTCATGTTGTTATGTACCTATCTAATGTCCTGTTAGTAATATTGTGGTGAGAAAATAAATAAATCTTATTATTATTATTATTATTACTGCTGGACATAGACCTCTTTCCACATATAGGAGAAGGATCAGAGCTTAATCTACCACGCTGCTCCAATGGCGGATATGTTCCCTACTATGTAACGATCGCTATCAGGTGTACATGATTACAACTGAAACTGGCGGCTTAACGTGCTCTCCGAGGCACGGTGGGGAGACAAGGACTGCACAAACACCCAGACTCAAAATACATAACAGAGGTTGTACAGGAATACAATAAACTAAAACCAACGTGTAATAAAAAACATATGATTACATGTAACATGTCCTTGTGACGCTCTAACGTTGAAGACGGTTCACGCTTGACCACATGCTATTTTAGCCACGCGTAGGCCATGTGGCATTTGAGCAGTCCTACATCAAAGAACAAAAGAATCAACTTTATGGACAAGGTAAAAATAAAATTTCTTCATACAGCGTGTTTTAAAATTATGATTATAAAATTTTTGGTTGATTTTTATCGAACTTGAAAAGTAAGCTGATGAATGCACGACGAGAGCTTTACGAAGAGTGTGATTAGGCGAGGCGATTGAAAGTTGAGAGGGAGATATAAGTTGGTGAGGATAGAAAGAGAGAGAGAGATACGTTTCGTATATTACTGTAGGGGCAACCAAAGAAGTTTTACTTCAGTCGTGTGGTCTAAAGCACAATCGTTTTTTAAATAAAAATAAATCGATCCATTTAATGGAATGTTCCATAAAATGCGTCATATTAAAATTTTTTAAAAAATATGGTAATCGTCATTCGGTCAACCCGCCTGCCTAGCGTGGTGAGTATGGGCAACACACATGAGTTCACGCCGTTTTTGGCGCGAACTTTTGGAGGCTTATGGCTAGCTGTAGACTGTGCTAGGCTGAAGTGACAATCGTTCTTAACAGGAACTTAACAGGTTCTTAAAGGATGTAATTTTAGAAAAAGATATTTAGGAAAAGATATATTTCAAATCCCATACTCAATGGACTTCCTAGAACAGCCTGTATAAGTACGTCGGGGCCCTCAATAAAGAGGCGTACACGCTGCCAAAACCGGGCATCGAACCCGGGACATCTGTTTCTTTGCGCACGCGCATGCCGCCGCTCTCATTCATCGCGTTGTATTTATGTGAGCACTTAGTTTTAGAAATTAATCTTTTTATTTGCTTGTTTTATATTATTCTTCAAAGAAAAGTCAAATGCGCAAAAAAGTTTTTGTAATTTGAAAAATTCGTGGGAGGAAATCCAAATTTTTTATGTGTTTGTATATTAATATATAAATATGGTCAAAATAATAATTTTAAATGACAAAAAGAAAAAATTAGTAAATAGCTGTATAAATTTGAATTTGAAATTCTTAACCAAAGAGGAATTATTTGAGATCAAAGTAGCCACGACAAAACGCCATTTTTTTTATGTAATCAGAACGGCAAACAAGCGTATGGCTCACCTGGTGGTAAGCGATTACCGTAGCTTATAGACGTCAGCAATACCAGAAGTATCGCAAAGCGCGTTTCCGACCACATCCCCAGTTCCTCCCTGGGAGCTCTGGTCACCTTACTCACCAACAGTAACACAACACTGCTTGAAAACAATATTATTTAGCTGTGATCTTCTGTAAGGTTGAGGTCTACCCCATTCGGGCTGCTCCATATTTTGAGCAGGAAATTTCCTGCTGTGCCCTACCTCAATTAAAATATGTAATCTCCTCATTTCATATGTAAGGACCTAATAAAAATTAGTTAATTATTATGCTCAGCTGTTATCTATGATCTACAATAAAGCTTATCACGAAGATTAACAATCACATATACAAGATACAAATCGCGATTATATGATTAAAATCTTCACAAAAAAAAAATTCAAAATTGAAGTTAATCTTTCCTAAAATCTTTTATAAGTTAAACGCTCTGAATAAAAAGGTTCCAACAATTAATATTAAAATCAGTTGATGCAAATTGTGCTAGCTGCGAACAGAGATGTTTGGAAGTGGGAAATGTTGATACAACAAACAATACATAATTGCATGTAAATAAAATGTTTATTTACTTTTTATTAAAATGCCTTTACATGTAACCTTCTTCGACCAAACTTTTGTTAGCAAATTGCTGGGCTTATAAAATACCAATAATATAATAAATAAAGCTGTTGTTGGATCTCACTAACCACTGCAAACTAGTGATGTTTCGGACATCCGTATCCGTGTCCGTATCCGCAGATATCCACGGGAGAAATGATGTCCATGTACGTATTCGTATCCTTCACTTTTCTCGCGAATCTTTTACGGATCTTTTGTTAATTTTCAACTTCAATTGACAGGATAAAAGGCTGCATAATAAATTAGATATTATTATTAGACTGCTGGGTTTGAAATACACAGGCCGAAGACGGGCAGGAGCGTCTTAGGTGCGATAAATCCAGCCCTGCGGTCACCAACCCGCCTGCCACCGTGGTGACTATAGGCAAAAAACATGAATTCACTCTATTTTTGGCGCGAACTTGTGGAGGCCTCTATCCAGCAGTGGACTATATTAGGCTAAAGTGATTATGATGAGTGATGAACTACTTAGATTATGTGATTAAGTAGTATTATTTAAAAAAATACCATACCAATAATATATAACTCAAAGATACTAAATTAACTATTTTATGAGATCTCTATTACACAAAGAAAGTTCTGACATTACTTTTATAAAAATAAGAAAATGAAAAAAAACCACTTTTTTATTTAAACAAGTTTTTCGGATTTCATCGATGTTTATTAAGTTTTTTAGATGCCCGAGGTTTCGGATACTTTAACATGGTCGCGGGAGGACATCCCTAGACTTGGTTACTAAACAAAAGTAAAACGCGCGCAATGCAAGTCGAAACCCGTCCTGCCAGTCGTTGCAGCGGGCGTGACGTCAACTATCGTTTCAAGGTCACGCACCAACTGCGATTGAATTACAAAATAAAGATTCGTATCCATGTCCGTATCCACGGATCTTGATACTAAATTTCCGTATCTGGATCGGTGTCCGAAGATATACATTTTTGACGATCCGGCACATCACTACTGCAAACGTAGAGTACTTACAGATTTTTGTCATGTACGGAGCTTTTATGATTGTGTGTGTGCGTCTAGTTGTGTGTGAGTGCTATGTGTTGGCAAACCCCAACCACAGACGCATTCTCCTGCTAGGGACCCGTTGAGTGTATTATTTAGATTTGAAAATTTATTCATTGATACATAAAAAAAAATATTTTTATGAAAATATGAACTTTACTTAGTAAAATAATAAAAGATGCGGAATATGCGAATGATGAAATGATATTTTTAATTTTATTTTGTTCTGTGGTCGGGCGCCATATTGCAACATCGAGTGCGAGTCCTCAGCGCTCCTCATTATTTTTCGTTGTATAATTTTAACAAAGAGATGATTTTGAATTAAAATTTTATGAATGTTTAGTTTTTATACTGTATTATTATACAATTGTTATATTTCATACAAACTCTTTATTATTGTGATATACTGCATTATAAATGTATCCCAGTAGTAGGATAGGAGTATTTCATTTAATAAAGGAATTAGGACTTGGCCACACTCTATTCCTCTGAACTATTAGGAAAAAGTTTGGCACTAATTGAGTCACTGCTCAACTGAGATTTGACAGACAACCTTAGAATATTCATTGTTTTCTGGTTTTCATGATAAGTAGGTTTTGAAGACTTTTTGAGGATATCCAAAATAAGTATAACATAATTAAAAACAAATTACACTCAGCAGGAATCGTAGCTTAAGCGAAGTTTCATAATATTTTATACAATTATCTCGGCAAACAAGCGTACGGCTCACCTGATGGTAAGAGATTACTGTAGCCTATAAACGCCTGCAACACTAGAAGCGTCGCAAGCGCGTTACCGGCCGTACGCTTATGCCAAGAGCTCTGGTCACCTTACTCATCACTGAAACAAAACACCGCTTAAAAGCAGTATAATTTAGCTGTAACCTTCTGTAAGGTGAGGTACTTCCCCAGTAGGGCTGCTCCAGATTTTTATCAGGATTTCCTGCTAAAAATCCACCACCAACCCAAAGCCCCATACTTACTCTACACTTACTCTAATCTACTTTTGCTTTCTCCTTGTGTACCTACACATAATATAAGCAAAATCGCGGGCAAAGCTCATTAAAATTAACTGAATACAAGAATCAAAAGGACCCAGAAAGACAATATTTCAATTCATTCAACGAATTTATAAATACAAAGTATATTTTAGCCGGGATTAATTTCGGCAGTCACCGACTTTGCAGTCGAGATGTTTTAATATTCCTTTGTGAGGACACGGAGATGAATTAGCCTATTGTTGGAATTTATTTTTATTACATTATGCTACATCAGGTGGAGAAACAAGGAAAGATATTGAAACGAAAATTGTACCAAGTTTAAATAAAAATTAGGTAAATCCTTGGACTTCGTTTTTTTTTTTTTTTTTTTTATTAGGGATCTGCAGTAGAAGATATATACGTGATTTTCATAAAATACAACCTTACCGAAATCATTATACAATTAGTATCCTTCTTAACTTTATCCAATTAAAAGCCTCTTAGGATCATTTATACACATACATATACAGAAAAAATATTAGGAGACTGAATATACTTAATATTTGCCACTACTTCAATACGAAAACAAAATCATAAAGTTAAATATTCTATATTTTAAAAATATAACAAAAATGTCTACAGAGCCACATCCACTATTATTTCAAACAAGACCTTGTTAGACAATTGAGATGAACAGATTAACATAACTCATAGTACATAGTAGAATGCAGGATGGTATACAGTGTTATGTACGTGATGACTAACCGACCTTCCACCAGGTGTTTAGCAGATGCATTGTGTTTTGTAACGACAGCAAAATATATGTGGAATATTTAATATTTATTTATTTATTATTATTATTATTATTTTTTTATTAAATCAATCGCTGCTCTACTGTGTATAAGCGAATAATTTTCGTATCATGAGATACTATCGCTATCAGGTATTTGTGATAATAATCGTGGTCGTAAGCGTTACGTGATCTTTCAAGTGAGAGCCTCACGTTATCAGCTGTTCATAATAACAACGGAGACCGAAGACTGTGTGTGCTCTTCCAGACGGCGCGACGATCTACGAAAAAGTTCAATAAGTATCAAATAGGAAGATCCAAACAAGAAACGAAAATTGGGAATTTTTCGAACGTTACAACTGGACTTTCGACTAGCGCGTTTATGGCAGTATGATGTGCCTTCTACTCAAGTAATGGGGGTCCGATTGCCACCCTCAGATCTAGGAGTTCTATATATTTATTCAAAATATTTTCTATAGCGTTTTGGTAGAAATCTTTAAAAAAAAAACGATATTTGCGTTTGTCTAAAACAAGAAATGCATTTATATTATTTTTACCTCTTTTATTTTTACATTACATATTTATTTATTTATTTATTAATAACTATAACTTTATATTATTATGTTTTACAATGTTTAGCATTTGAACTCCATTATAATTATAATATTCACTTACCTAAAACAAGACAAAATTTAAAGCCTCTACTTAAGCAGATTTTCTTACGATTACATTATTATGTCCTGACAATAAATTAACAAAAAGGTTCTAACTCAAGAAAATCACGAAACTAGTATATAAATAAAGTTTTTTCTTAAATGTACATAAATAGTACAACTATGTATTTCTCGAAACAGAGGCGTAAAATTACTTAAGGCGTAGAACTGTATATGTCTATCAAATAAAAAACTATCTACTATTCACAAACTTAATCATAACGCTTCTCATCAGTGACAACTATCAAATTTGATAAACTTTTACATTAACTTTCAAAAATATGATAGAAAATAGTAAATTTTAATAAAAAATAAAGTGTAATCTCCCATCGGGAGATGAAATTTTGTTAAATCGTATTTCGCTCGGCTCACCTCGTTAAATAAATTCATTTTGTCGCAACAATTTTCACGCTTTTAGTTGAAAATTTGTAATCAATAAAGTTATTTCACATCGTATTAAAATGTATCAGTGTTATATAAAAACCGTCAAACTATACATACATAAACGTAATCTTATTTTTCTAAGAAATATAAAAGCTACTACGTTCTACTGTAAAATATATGTTTTTTCTATTATATTTTATATTGTTATTTTAAATTATAATTTATATTTATTATTTATATTTTTTATTTTTTTTTATTTTTTCTTGTTTTTTTAATATATATATTAAAAAAACTATATAAATAATAAATAATATATATATATATTAAAAAAACTTTATGAGTAGGTCGGCAAACAAACGTACGGTTCTCCTGCAATACAACAGGAACACACACTGCTTGAAAACAGTATTATTTAGCTGTGATCTTTTGTAAGGTCGAGGTACTTCCCCAGTGGGACTGCTCCATATTTTAAGCAGGAAACCTCGAGTACTAAGAAGTACTCGTAGGTTATCAATCTAATTTAAAAAGGACCATGTGACAATCAGACAACAGTTAAAAATAGAACTATTATAGAAAACAGTTCACCCAGTCAAAAGTTGTGAAAAATACAAATAAAAATATTTATACCGTTTCTTTGTCCTCATATCTCTGAATCAATGTTCAATATAAAAATATGCCGTAATAATATTCACCTATTTATTAATTGGGCATCAAATAGTCCATAAAGGTTAAGGTCAGAATTGACCCGAACGTTACAATTCATTAGAGAAATTACTTAAACATTATACGTATATGTGGGATGAGTACTTTGAAAATCAATTTATAAATATATGAGACGCATGAGGTGGGGCATAGTAGGGATACGCTTCAATCTGTAATATCCCACTGCTGGGCATAGGCCTTTTTCTATATGTAGGTATGGTATTAATCCACCACGCTGCTCCAATGCGGGTTGGCGGGCAATAGGAATGTTTCACTCAAAATCTGATTAACAACCGCTCTAGTGCAGTGGTGCGAGTAATCGCCTAAAACACCGACAGCTTTACGAGTTCGGTTCCCGCTCGTGATGGATATTTGTAACTGAAAAAATATTTCTTTCCAGTTTGGCTGTCTGTCCTTGTGGGTCTCCCCATCGCGCCTCGGAGAGCACGTTAAGCTATCGGCCCGGTTGTTATCATACATACCTGATAGCGATCGTTACATATAGTAGGAAACATATTTGCCAACCCGAAGAGGACTAGCATGGTAGTTTAAGCTCCAATCCTTCTCCTACATGGAGAAAGAGGCCTAAGCCCAGCAATGGGTTGTTACAGGCTGAATAGCAATCGCACGAATCGCACTCAAAATCTTCTCCAGCCTGATTGTGGAAGTAGCTCAGCCTTACAGACGACCACACCCAAATAATACGCTCTCAAGTAGAGTTGTATCCCTGTTGCATCCTATGGTAAGAAAAGTAGCCAGTGCTGCCCAAGGTTTTGAGCAGGATATTTCCTGATGTGCCCTACTTCCCGATTCTACTACTTTAATGATTGCGCTTGTGATCAACCGCTTAGCATTAGATTTACTGTATTGTTTGCCAATTACTGATATAATATATATACTAGCGACCTCTATCCGTCAATATTTTTTACACAGCAGGAAAATTCCTGCTCAAAATATGGAACAGCCCGACTGGGGTAGTACCTCCATCTTACAGAAGATCACAGCTAAATAATGCTGTTTTCAAGCAGTGTTGTGTTCCTGTTGATGAGTAATATGACCAGAGCTCCAGGGGGGAATTGGGGATAGGGTCGCAAAGAGTTTGCGATGCTTCTGGTGTTGCAGATGTCTATAAGCTACGGTAATTGCTTACCATCAGGTGAGCCGTACGCTTGTTTATCGATTTAGTTACATAAAAAATTACCAACATATCATATACTAAAACCTTCTCTGAAACATCTTATGATATATATCGCTGCATCTTATGATATGATAAGTAATATTCCGATCCGTTCAGTAGTTTTCGCAATATAACCGAGCACAAAAACCGGCTCCCCATTTATTAGTATAGATATATGTATTATATATGAAACTAAATTTGTTAATTAATAAATCTCAATCAGAGCTAGATCAAATTCCGTTTATGTGGTTATATTTAATTATCAAACGCATATTCAATCAACAGCGCCTTATCTGATATAATGGACATATTTATTGGGTTCATGTTATTTAAGATACATAATCGTAGCAGGCCATTCGGAATGTTCAATGAACATACAAATGGAACTGTTTAGAATCCTTAATGCGAGGGAAAGGCTTATTATAATTCTGTGCCATTTGACATTCAGTTGTAGGAAGGTATTTTGCAGCAAACTATAATTTGTAAATGCCTGGTTGCAATAGTTTTGTCAAAAAGGGAAACTTTTACCGAATTTAAAAAGAAATATAAAAGTATCAATATATAATTGTTTTTACTACTCCGTTGTTTTTAGCACAGTTTTACAAAAATAGCCCGCAAAATTTTGAACCTATTAACTAACCAGATATTTGTATCAACGAGACCTACCAGTACTCCCTCCCTTACCTACCGGTATTGATATAATTGTGTTTGCTGGCAAACAAAAAAAACCGACTTCAATTACATTGACAAGTAATACAACGTAGGTAGACGAAAAAATAGTCAAGATCTCGATGAAATTTAAATGTGACCACGTGATAAATATCGGCTTTCGATTAAATTAAAAGTCATCAAAATCGGTACACCCAGTAAAAAGCTATGCGGATTTTCGAGGGTTTCCCTCGATTTCTCTGGGATCCCATCATCAGATCCTGGTTTCCTTATCATGGTACCAAACTAGGGATATCTCCTTTCTCACAAAAAAAAATTATCAAAATCGGTTCATAAACGACGAAGTTATCCCCGAACATACATAAAAAAATGAAGTCGGTTAAAAAATGAGAACTGTAAAACTTACTAAAACTTAGGTTTTTGATGATTGACTTTTGGAGTAATCTTTGATAATTTTAATTTATTTTTATTTTATTGTATGAGTATTTACTTGACTATTTTTTCGTCTACCTACGTTGTATTACTTGTCGATGTATTTGAAGTCGTTTTTTTTTCGTTTGCAACCAAACACAATTATTTTACATCAACTTACACAATTTTTTTTTTTAATTTTGACACAAACACAAAGATTCGTACTCTGATGGCCTTTACTTAAGATTCACCTTATTTAAGTTATATCGACTAAATGACACTGGCTAAAACTAATTAACTTCAGAGACCATCCTTGAATTTCAAGTGCCCCAAGCAAAGCAAATTTACAAATCGTTATAGAACTATAATTTTGATTAGCAAAACAATATATGATTAATATGTATGATATTTTTTAATAGTAAAATTATTTTAAACGGGATATGATTTACCATGTTTTTTAATTTTTCATTTTACGGACCTTAATATTTCGACATTATCTACGAATGTCTTGTTCACGAGACTGGTATACTGGATATGGTAAATATCCCGTTTTTAATAATTTTAGTAATAAAAATAACAGTTTTAATTTAAAATTAATATTATATTTTTAATAGATTATTTTTAAAGGTTTATTTTTACGCATAATTGTGCAGAAAGATACATCGAGAAGACAGAAAAGCATTGACATCGTTGATATTTACGAAAAAAGAAAACAGATTTTTTTAAACGGTCAGTTATACTAAGACCCCCTAACAACAGTGTTTCCCAAAGTGGAAGATAACGCCCCCTTATGGGCGCTGCCGTACTAAAGGGTAAGAGACCTAGAAAAAAAATGGTGGCGTTGTGTAGAGGCTTGGGAGGCAATTTGTCATTTAATCTATAAGGACTCTCGACTACAACTTGTGAACATCAACTAATATTCATTAAAAGATTGCTCAAAGGAGGCACTTTAAATAATTTATTCTCTTAGTGTACAGTAGACAAAATAAGTTTGGGAACCCCTGTCTTACAATAAAACAAAAAAAAAACATTTGCACTATTTATTTACTTTTTGAGTAGGTTAGTACATCATATCTTCACTTCATAGGTACGCATAGTAGCGTCAGAGGTAACTGTTTTTGGATTTAAAAATTACTATTTTTAACCTTTGACTTCGAGTAAAAATTGTTTCGTTCAAATACTAGAAGGTACCCGTCAGTTCAGTTTCACGCATTTTTTTTTAAACATATCTTATTCATTAATTTATAGTTTATGACTAGCACGGTTTGACATACAATAAAAGCCCTTGTATATATAACAAATTTAAAAGTATTAATATATTACTTGTAAAATAATGAAAAATAAGAAAACGATAAAAAATGAATAAACAAAAAAAAAATAAGAATTTATAACTTATCTACTTTCATACATGATTGTGGTAAAATTATATAATTTTTGTCGTCATTATTCCTACAGTACTTTCGCCTAGAAATCGTGATAGAGTATTCGTGAGATTAGGATAAAAATTGTCGGAGAGGCCACACATGCAACGTACGATGCATAAATTATTACCGTCGGCGTAACTTCATTGAGCGCAGTTACCGATGCCGCTTCACACGTTTGTCAGCAACCAGTACAGTTGGCAACGAAACATTTAATTTTATACATATAAATAATTAAAAAATATTTGATTTAAAATTTAAATAGGGCAACCTTAATTTCATAAATACAATGAATGTACTGTAATGTATGTAGTGTACTAATATGTAAAATTTACAGCTAAAAACGAGTCATGAGACATCTTTGCAGATAACCTAGCTATATTTTAGAAGAAATTGTAAAAGTCATTTGATTCCTCAATTCAAAAGCTATGTAGCACTAACATTAATTTATAATAGTAATAGTTATTTAGTTCTATATTTTCTGTTTTTTTTTTTTTTCGTTTAAATCCTGAATGTTCAAAATCTTTAGACTAGTCAGATGACTTAATTGTCTAAAGCGCACGCTGTAACTACCATAAGAGGAATTATATGTATATTTAATACCTTGGGATATAACTGATTTTATTTTTTTTAAACATGTAATCTGTACATCTTCATCTTCACTTATTGAATCTAAAATTATGGCAAGTTGTTAAAAAGCAAGTTTTTACCCATACTTTCTGTTTCCGGATCCGGAAGGAAGTTTTCATTTTATATTTGCGTAGTTTCCATATGTCGCTGTTCAAATTTTCATCAACCACGTAAATTACTTTGATAAGCACAGTAAATAAACCTTATAATAGATTTACAGAGTAAACGCCAATAATAAACAAAAACAAAACTAAAAAAAGTCGTAGGATCTTGACACCATGACACCGTGGCTTTCTTTTCATGTCATCATTTCCCTTCAAATCCTTTTTTGAAGTCAGCTAAAACTTAGACGAAACAACGAAACCCCCCCACCTAATAAATAATTTTTAAAAACAATATGTATACTTGTTTTATTTATTTCACCCACATACACAGTACACACAGACCATTGTACGAAGATAATAATCCCCGAGGCTCTGATTAAAACGGCCTTGCCTACGCACAATCACAATTAGCGCTTTGTTCGTCCTGCGCGCGCGCTGCATAAAGATACCGTTGTTTCCCTTTATTATTTCCTAAGCGTGCAATTTGAATATGTTCTTACTGACCGTATAATTATTTACAATATCCTCACTTTATCGTATTTATGTATGTATGTTATGAAGGAAAGTTGTTGTATGTTTTTGATTTTGTAAGATCAATGACCCCTTTTCAGTTCGTGAGTATTTTTGTAACATTTGACTATGGAAACATTGTATAAGTTTATCAATATTAATTTTTAAGTATAGTTATAAAACATTTCTATATAAAATGATAATATACCCCTATAAATAAATATAAGTTGGGTTTCATGAAGGACCCGACTAGAAAAAAGGTCAGGCTCAACCAGATCATGTATCTGGACCGGATCAGGATAGAATAAGGCATGCCAGATCCGGCAAGCTCTATCAGGACCAGGTCTAGTCCAGACAAGGATAGCCTGATGTAAAATATAATAAAGTATGGTAAGGCATACTAGATCAGGACCCGGTCCGGTCCAGATCAGGATAGCCTGATGTAAAATGTAATCAAGTATGATAAGGAATACTGACTCAGGACCTGATCCGGTCCAGATCAGGATAGCCTGATGTAAAATATAATCAAGTATGGTAAGGCATACTGGATCAGGACCCGGTTCTGTCCAGATCAGGATAGCCTGAAAGAAATTACGCGAACTTAGCCTGAATCGCGCTACCCGAGTAGAAAAAAGGTCAGGCTCAACCAGATCATGTATCTGGACCGGATCAGGATAGAGTAAAGCATGCCTGATCCGGCAAGCTCTATCAGGACCAGGTCCGGTCCAGACAAGGACAGCCTGATATAAAATATAATCAAGTATGGTAAGGCATACTGGATCAGGACCAGGTCCGGTCCAGACAAGGATAGCCTGATGTAAAATATAATCAAGTATGGTAAGGCATACTGGATCAGGACCCCGTCCGGTGCAGATCAGGATAGCCTGATGTAAAATATAATCAAGTATGGTAAGGCATACTGGATCAGGACCCGGTCCGGCCCAGATCAGGATAGCCTGAAAGAAATCACGCGAACTGAGCCTGAATCGCGCTATTAATGTTTTTAAGCGCACTTAGTATATATATACAGTTATCAGGACAGTCTAGCAGGGACTCCATTTCTACACAGTGGAGCAGTCGTAAGTAATAGGAAATAGTTAATTAGTAGTTAATTATTAGAAGTTAATAAATAAAATTGAATTAATAATAATAATTAATTAATAACATAAAAATAAATAAAAATAATTAATATTTAAAGTAAAAACATACATAAATAATACATAGGAAAAAATAAACGGAAATAAATATCATAATAATTATGTTAAATTACATATTTATAATATCAATTCGCTTTCTTTTTGTTAAACATTTTTTTCAAGAATATACATTCGTGTTTTTGAAAAGGACCGGACCGAACCGGCTGATCAGGATGAGATGAGATTTCTTGATCTGGACCCGATCAGGAAATCTCATCTCATCCTGATCAGGTCCAGACCAATCATCTGCGTTACATACCTTATCTAGACCTGATCAGGCATGCCTGGTCCGGTCCTTCTAAGGAAGACGAAAAAATTTCTACTCGGGGATCTATGTTAATTTATATGTTGACTAGCTGAGCCCGCAACTTCGTCCACGTGGAACTTAACAAAATAGTTATAAAATAAAATAAAAACTGAAATAAAAGTAGCTTAAATTACTCCTGACTACATCAGCTATCTGCCAGTGAAAGTCTCGTCAAAATCAGTCCAGCCGTTTCAGAGATTAGCCGGAACAAACAGACAGACAGACAAAAATTACCTAAACCTAAACCCTAAACCTACTATACCTATGAATTAAGTAAAAAGTGGTTATTTTAATATTACAAACAGAGACACTTTAATTTTATTTATTTGTATAGATTTTGTCTTTTTTAAGAGCCTTCTTCTCAGTAAAACCTGCATTCCGAACGGGTGTTAGCTTCTTCTTTGAAATAAATTATTCTAATTTTTATTTTGTCTGTTATGAGAATATTTTTTCTCATAGCATCTATAGTATTATCAGCAACAAAACATATCCGTATAACTTATCTTTGTTTATTTTTTTATATACAAATTTACGCATCGTAACATTCAGGAATATTAAACACTAATATAAAAATATAAAAATAGAACAAATTCTTGTAACCTATAAATATACAATATCATCACATCACATCACCCTATCGCAGTCCACTGCTGGACGCAGGCCTCCCCGAGGTCGCGCCAAGCATCCCGGATTTCCGCAATCCTCATTCAACCACTACCGGCAATCTTACATCGTTAGATAGTCGTTCCAGCGGGCTGGATTATACAATATATAACAATATAAGTGTAGATGATCAGAATAATCACCGATTACAAAACTTAAACTTAAACGTAAATAACTCATTTTGAGTCAGAGTAAAAACTATTGTAATTAATAAAACAGTGAATATTGATAAAAAATTTACGTAATGACAGCCCTTATCTTAAAAAACACGTGGAGACCGACGACTAGCCACTATCACAAACATCTGCTAATGCTCATTACTTTGACTATAGGTGTTATTGTGATCTAAAAGGCATGCCCTGTTGGAAAAAGCTAAATAAATAGATTAAAAATTTTTGTAAAGCTTAAAATAGTCGTTTTATGTTAAAATTTTTGACCACAATATAACATAAATTATATAATAAAGAACAGACAAAATGTAAATCAGAATAATCTAATGGCACTAGTAATAAGCTCTAGCGATAGTCCAATAAGATCAAGATAGCCACCATTCGAACTGTTGATGGACAATAATTGTGTTTGCTCGCAAACGAAAAAAAACCGACTTCAATTAAATCGACGAGTAATACAACGTAGATCGACGAAAAAATAGTCAAGTAACTACGCGTTATCAAAGATTACTCAAAAAGTAGTTATCAGAGCTCGATAAAATTTATATGTGACCACATGATAAATATCAGCTTTCGATTAAATTAAAAATTATCAAAATCGGTACACCCAGTAAAAAGTTATTGCGGATTTTCGAGAATTTCCCTCGATTTCTCTGAGATCCCATCATCAGATCCTGATTTCCTTATCATGGTACCAAACTAGGGATATCTCCTTTCCAACAAAAAAAGAATTATCAAAATCGGTACATCCAGTAGAAAGTTATGCGGTATAATACAACGTAGGTCGACAAAAAAAGCGTCAAGTAAAAACAACGACGATTAGATATAACTCGAAAAGTTATTGTTAGAGCTCAAATAAATTTAAATGGGACCAAATAACACACACCACCTTTCGATTTAAAAAAAATTGTCGAAATCGGTCCACCCAGTCAAAAGTTCTGATGTAACATACATTAAAAAAAAATACAGTCGAATTGAGAACCTCCTCCTTTTTTGGGAGTCGGTTAAAATTTTTCGACATCCCGGAAATTTAGAAAATATTATTATTTTGAAAAGACAAAGTTTTGATGGTGTTCGTAAGAATAATATTTATTATTTTTATATTTAATATTTTTATAATCAAAAACATACATTTTTATATTAATAGAAATTTATATTTTAAATTTCGTCGTTTGGTATTTTCTAATCCAAAAAATAACACGGGAATTTTAATATACCTTTCTGATGAGTAATGAAAGCAACCCAAACTAAGAGATCCATTTTATCCCAAACTACCTAACAATAGTAGTATAGTAGCCTTAAGAAAAGAGTACAAAATTCCCACCTGATGTTCGGTAATTAAAATACTCCTCTATACTTTAAGGCACTAAATTAATTTTATGCTTAGCGAAAGAAAGCTTCGCACTAAAATCTACTTTGCCAGTCTTACTCAGTGCTAAAAATAAAATAAGCACATATCTACGCTACAGGCTCAGTACAGGCATAAAAAAAATTTTTCGATTACTGATTTAAAAAATATTTTACTA
Organism: Melitaea cinxia; assembly: GCF_905220565.1. Classification (NCBI taxonomy): domain Eukaryota; kingdom Metazoa; phylum Arthropoda; class Insecta; order Lepidoptera; family Nymphalidae; genus Melitaea; species Melitaea cinxia. Next base: position 2,019,668 of record NC_059419.1, on the reverse strand, counting down.
CTAGCTGTGCCCGCGACTTCGTCCGCATGGAATTTAAATAAAAAGTCATTTTTCAGTTCGAAGATTTATAAAATAAATTTCTAGAATAAAAGTAGCCTAAGTTACCCCTTACTACATCAGCTATTTGTCAGTAAAAGTCCCGTCAAAATCGGTCCAGCCGTTTCAAACTTTAGCCGGAACAAACAGACAGACAGACAGACACACAAAAATTTTTAAAATGTTATTTTGGTATCGTGTATACATACATATGAATTTAGTTAAAGGCAGTTATTTTAATATTACAAACAGACAGTCCAATGTTATTTATTTGTATAGATGGTAATGAAAAATGTGACCACACTTCCCGCTTTGACAGAAACAGTTTCCCTTTTAATCTGCCTGTCACGATGTCCCTTGCAAGCGCAAAAATTGAGCAAACGATAATTTGATTGACAAAATTTTCCCTGTCACACTGTATGTATGTAGGTTTGATCAGTGACCCTTGTTCAGCTTAATTATTATTTTTTTTAAGAGTTTTGTACCCAAAGGTTGTCAATCTACTACTAAAGATGTAAATTCGTTTCTCACTTAAAGATTTAGAGACTGATTCGTAGATAGTTTTTCATTTATTTATATTAAAAATTTTTAGTAATTTCATATTTTGACTAAGTTAAGGTTACTGGGTTACACTGATTACTCCAAAAGTTGTAATCAGATCTCGATGAAATTTAAATGTGACCACATGATAAACATCGGCTTTCGATTAAATTAAAAATCATCAAAATTGGTACACCCAGTAAAAAGTTATGCGGGATTTTTGAGAGTTTCCCTCGATTTCTCTGGGATACCATTATCAGATCCTGGTTTAAAAGAAGAATTATCGAAATCGGTCCATAAATGAGGGAGTTATCCCCGAACATAGATAAAAAAAAAAACATATATACGGTCGAATTGAGTAACCTCCTCCTTTTTTGAAGTCGGTTAAAAACAGGAAAAATTGATAATATACTTCTAATGCACATTCGTTAGTAACAAATTGGTTTTTAATAAAATACTTTTTTCGAATTTTATCGCGGTTTATTATTAACTTTTGATTCCCGACGTTTCGGATACTTTACAGCAACCATGGTCACGGGAGGACTGAAAAAAGTGTTTTATTAAATGAGTAAAATTCGCGTAAACATTAGAAAACAAATTGGTTTTTATATTGCAGAACCAATTTTAATGAATATTGGTATAAAAATAGATATTGAGAAGATAATAAGCTACTCGAAGTACTTACTAATCCTGCGCAGACGAAGTCGCGGGTAACGGCTAGTATCAAATAAATGAAAAAATTTAGGAGAAATTAAATATTCAATATCTGAACTTAACGATGCTAGATGCCTTTGTGGTGAATTTACTTTTATACAAATAAATAAAATAAAGCATTCAAGAGGGTCGCAAAAAACAACTTGGAGTTTCGTTTTTCTCGATTCTGCTTAATCGTAAAAGACATTATTATAATACAAAAAAAAATTATTCACGTTATCCTGCAATTATTATACAAAAAATATTAAATAGTATACAGTAAGTACTGTGATTTACATAAATATTACGACAACAAACTAAACAAAATTCAAAACCGACTATCATCTATCTATAGGTAGTTTAAACCATATATCTTCTATAAGATATATTAAAACAAAAGATTTTTCAAGTGATACACATATAAAGCACGCATGAATCGATCGCGCAATCTACAAAGGCAAACAGACGGACAAAGAGAACACTAGATAATTAGAATAGCACACATCCCATCTCGCTGGGAAGCGGGAATCACAATTATGTTCATTGTTTATACCGCCGCGACAGGGGCGGTCAACGTTTCGTAGCCAACGAGTGTGAATACACACTGGGCATCGTGTCTCTGTGTGGTCTGAAACATTGTTTTTAAGATGGTTTGCATAATTTATTAACTTAATTGGTAAACTTTTGCTTCCTCAGTAAAAATCCCAGAGATTTTGTAACTACGGTGATCATGTTGTCAATATGTGCTGTAAGCCTTTGCTGACATTCAAATAATGGCTCAGCACAAAATGTTTATTTCTGGTGAAATTAAAATCAAAATCAAAAATATATTTAATCAAATAGGCTTCAAAGGCACCTTTGGATAGTAATTTTACAAATTAAAACTTATAATTATTTATTAATTTAACCAAATGCCACTTCTTGACATTATAGCACATATAGTTCACGTTGCACTCTTGAATTACAAGGGTGAGATTTTGTTGAAGCTGTTCTACGTCTGATTAATCCTTAAAATTTTTAACTATCTTAAGATCGTCCGCAAACAATTAATACTAAGAATGTTTGAATATTGCGGCGATGTCGTTGACGAATACATTAAAAAACGCAGGTTCTCAAATGGAGCCTTGTAGAACACCAGCGTAAGCAGTAAGAGGTTGGGATTTATACCCATCGATGACTACTGTGGATAATCTTTCTTATAGTTAAATACGTACAAAAAAAACAACTTTGACCAAAATATTTGTAGCAATTTGTGACTTACTCTGTCAAAGGCCTTAAAAAAATTGGTGTATATAGCATCAACCTGAATCTTGTTTTCGACGCTATTTATCAATGTATATAATTATATATCACATTCGAATAAATTTGTTTTAATTGAACTGCCAGATAAGACACTTTTTTTTTTAATATAGTTTCATAAAGTAGACTCTTAAAGACCTTTGACATGGTAGAAATAATCGAAATTAGTCTATAGGATTATATACCGTCTTTTGCTTTTAAATACAGGAACAATTCGTGCCTATTTCAACTGTTTAGGGATAATAGCTAGTGGTGATGAGTCAGAAAAAATAAAAATGTTGAGCGTATATTTTTTGGGATCAGTACAGTACATACTTTATACCGTTTTAAATATCATATTCTGTAAGTTAAATAGTCAAGTGTGAAAATTATTGTAGAAATTAACTATTTTTTACGCTTCAGCCTATAATATCCCACTACTGATGAGAAGGATCAGTGTTTAATCCACTACGCTGCTCCAATTCGGGTTGACGGATACTATTTTTAACGACTTCCAAAAATAAGAGGAGGTTCTAAACTCGATTGTATTTTTTTATGTATGTAGCCTCGGAAATTTTTAACTGGGTGGAGCGATTTCGATGATTTTTTTTTTGGTCGAAAGGTGGTGCATGTCAGTCAGTCAGTCAGCCAGTTCAGCTTATTGTAGTCTGCTGCTGGACATAGGCCTCCCCAAGTTTGCGCCAGACATCCCGGTTTTCCGCAATCCTCATCCAGCCTACACCGGCAATCTTACGTAAATCGTCGGTCCAGTGGGCTGGAGGATGTCCCACACTGCGTTTGTTAAGACGCAGTCTCCACTTAAGGACACACCTGCTCCAACGGCCATCGGTCCTGAGACACAAGTGACCAGCCCACTGCTGCTTCAACTTGCTAATTGTATTTACTTGACTATTTTTTCGTCAGCATAATTATACTACATAACTTTTTACTGGGTGTACCGATTTTGATGATTCTATTTTAATTGAAAGCTGGTGTTTGTCTTGTGGTCCAATTTAAATTTGATCGTGGTCTGATGATATTATTTTGAGTAATATTTGATAATGCGTATTTACTTCATATTGTCTCGTTGTCTACGTTGTATTTCTTGTAAATATAATTGAAGTCGTTTTTTTTTTGCAAGCAAACAATTATTTTTAATTATTATGAAAATAGTGACAGGAAAATGAGGACACTTAATATGTTTATGATAAAATGACATTTTTGATACAAAGAGTCAAACACATAGCTCATTCAAAGTATTGTAGTATATATAAAAAAAGTTAAAAGAAATAGGCTCACGAGATTGATGGCTTCTAACTCTTCAGCCTCATGACCTATTAAAACATCATACCAGACATAATAGGCTTCATCTAGACCATTATAAATCGTAAAATAAATACGATACACATTATATTATAAGTATTACTAATCTAGGATATATTATTATTTTATAAAATTCTTAATTCAAAGGTTGGTGACCCCGGTGTTTACACGACGCAGATGGGGCGCACGTGCCGGCGCGCGCGCCGCTTCGGGACCTACCATGTGATTCTGTTTACACCGCCTTGTTTCCGGCTGTGATATTTGCCTTTCACACTTTACTCTTTATGGTGGAATTTGATAAATTACAAAAAATAACAATGAATCATATACAGGCAACACATACATAGGTAAAGGTACAGTCAAGATATCCTATTGAAATAACAATTTATACGAAATTTAATAGTAACATTCAATCTTTGTACATATATTAATATATTCTATTTAGTTAAATTATTATAAAATATACTTATTACACACACTCATTTAATTTTTTTTTTATTATTATTAGTATTATTTATTATATCCCGTAAATTTGCTTCTATAAATAAACTTTCTGACAAAAGAACTATTTATAAAGTCGTCCTCTATCCGTCCATATTTGTTACTCGATAAGTAATCACCAATATATCATATACTAAAACCTTCTCCGCAACACGCTGCATCTTATGGTGTATTATTCCGATCCGTTTAGTAGTTTTAGCTATTAGTATAGATATAGATTCAGACATTCAACGAAACAAATGAATAAAACAGCCTTATAATGTGGCATAAATAGTACATTATTTGAATAAAGATACCAATATAAACCCACTATCGACACACTCCACAAACTTAATATAAAATGAATCCGATATTCAAGATATGAAGAATATATTCATGTCAAAGGCGCGATGTCGCCCTTTCGCCCCCGTAATTGATTTCTACCCTTGAAATGCACCCCTATCGTATGAACACTTGTAACCGATTCTAATATACTTCTATTTATAAAAAGTATGAATTTTATTTTATTTTCTTATATATTTTTTTTTCATATATAAGTCGGCAAACAAGTGTACTGACCACCTGATGGTAAGCAATTACCGTAGCTTGTAGACGCTTGCAACACCAGAAGCATCGCAAATGCGTTTCCGACCCTACTCCCAATCCTCCCCAAGAGTTTTGGTCGCCTTACTCTCCACCAGAAACCCAAAACTGCTTGAAACTCGAGACTTGCCAACCTAGTTATATAAAAAAAAAAACCTGACACGACAATAATAAATGACCACTAAAATAGGACATCCACAAAAGTCTACCATCTAGGACCTACAATATATAATAATGTGTAGATGAACGCATATAGTTCAGTTCTTGGCTCTCTGGATGAAGCCCTAGGTGCCCGATAGCGATTTCACCGGAAAATATTCATCCAAGTAAGTATTTAAAAATTACAGATTACCGTATCCCAATGAAATCCAGAGTCCTACAGGAAGAGCTTCTCATAAAGAAATGCATATAATCTTAATTTTTCTACAAATTAAAAACAGAATGCTCAAAACGAAGTTAAAAAATATTTAGAATTCTCTAATGTGTGAGTAACACAAAAATAAAATCGTACGAAACAGAATGTAGTCAGTTTAAAAAGGATCTATTAAGACAATTCACGTGAGGAAATTTTTACACACTACGTGTATTTCTAAAACGTGTCTATCAGTTAGGCCGCTAACCTAGTATATTGAGTTCCATATTCAATGAAAGAAAATGCAGTGAATCGTAAGATAAACAGACAGCTTCACAAATGCCTCTACATTCTACATAATATCTGCATTTGTTTATTCCAATTCTTTAACCACTGGTTCACGTTATGCATATCATTTTTTACAGTTCTCTAAGTCTAGCCCCAGGATCTATGTTCTTAACTTATAATAATGATTGTTTTGTTTTGGAGCGACGGTTTACTGAGAACGATTTTAGTTTAGGCTAATGAGTAGACACTCTCTATGTATGTGTTATGAGACCTGATTAATATGTCTGAAGTATTAAAGCTTTGCTTAAAAAAACTCACGAACCTTCTAGAATATTAAAGTGTTGCATAAAAACTAACCGAACGCAAACCAATAACAAATGCTTTACTATGCTTACTATTTTATATTTAGAACATTGGCTCTACGTATAAAAATGTTTTCAATTTTGTATAGTTATATAAAACAACCTTTCTTTTGAGCCTCAATACCATACTCAGACCAACTTTACTTGTTTGTAAATTGAATAAAAAGTTACATAAAATACGCTTCCACTATTAAAACGTCGAATAGACAATGAAACAGCGCGGAGATAGTTTAAGGTAATGTTTTAAACTGGAACACGAGGATCGACATCCGTCACGGCTTTTGTTACGACTACATTGTAGTACTGGCAGGCTTGCATTGAACAATTACATTGTACGCTGATGTTAACTTAATTAAACATTTATTTTAGCTATCTTGCTACGATTGGTCAAATCATTATACAGACAATAATAACATATATTTAAGAAAAAAAAAAACGAGAAATTAAATAAATAAATAAATAAAAATGACTGTCTGTAGTGATAAATTTCCGATCAATAACATTCTTTTTTAAGACGTACAACAAGCGTATCGATAAGCGATTATCGTAGCTTATAGAGCTCAGATCACTTTACTCACCACAGGCACACAACACTGCTTGAATGTAGTATTATTAAGCTGTGTGGTGCTTAGTGGTCTACGATTACAATGAGATGAGATAGTTATAGGTCTACTTGATCCATGTGTCCAGAATTAGACGACTTAGAATACATTATTCACAAAACAATAATTATAAAATATACGAATATAAAAAGAACGTGGTACCTACAACAAAGACCTCTAAGTTTGGTGTTTAATCAAAGTATAAAATATGAAATGAAATGAAATGATATCATTTATTTCGTCATAAGGTGATATACAAACTTAACGAAAGTCAAAATAATGTCATTTACAAAATAAATAATACAAATAAATTAAAAAAAACTCGATAATAATTAAAAAAAAGAAAAAATAATAAAAATAAAAATTTATATCTTAACATTGGGTATATTACAAACTTAGGTAATATACCCAGTGTTATGTGCAAGCTTGCTAACCTTTTAAATAAAAAGACAAACCGTAATTTTACCTAATATACATTTTTTTTTTTTGATAATTTACCATCCTATACTAAAAATACGTTAAATATTAAGACAATGAAAATTTTGTTCATTATCGAAAAACATATGTAGTTCATCAAAACTCGTTCAACGTACCTATATATTTCAAATCAGAACTAACAGTTTAGAATCGCACAAAAGCTGTTGTCTACGATCAACTTACACAAACAACGAACTTTTGATCTCGACTTCGAAACAAAGGTTCTTTATTGTATGCGAAAAAGATCCGCGCTAAAAATGACTCGAGCGAAACGTAAAAATAATCCAGATTATTCTTTCAGGTTTCATTGTGACAAAGAAACTGTAGTAAAAAAAAACTAACTTTAAGCCCCAGTTATAAACACTGTTTTCGCTTATACCGTTTGAAAAACGGTGCCTCTTTTTTACGCTACGTAATAGATTTTGTACTACTTGTTGCATATTATTATAACGCCAGCTTCCCTGACCTGAATAACGAACAAATGGGTCGCGTGAATTATACTGTTCGTATTCACTTACCGCACGCTAGCATGAAAATCAATTGGACCTGTTACGTCAGTGGAGTGCACGCGTTGATTTTTTCCGCTCGGCACAGATGAAAAATTGAACTGTCAGACTTTTCGGTTTGTTCGGAGTGTTCATTTACAATGAAATAAACAAGTTTACAATGTTATTTAAAATTACAATTGTGTACATAAATATCATATCAAAGATAAAACATAATTATTTATAAAACAATAGTTAGACAATATATATTTGTATACATCAACGAACTAATCGGTAGTAAATAAAAATAAAATTTAAAAATTAATACACATATTTCATCGCAGAATGGCTTGTATCCTTTAGCGATAAACGACTATAATGATTTTTATTTTGATTGATTGGTTTAATGGCTTTCAGTTGTTTCAGCGGAGCACGGTTGATCCCGTCATGATTTTTTATTTTGAACAAATAGTTTGTAGAACTGTTAAATGTCAATTTGTGATCGAATGAAGTTGTTTCTTGGTTACGAACGTCATTAATGGGAGGGGCGGGTGACGTCATCGGGAACGTGCGACGGAGTGGGAATTTGAATTGGAACGAGTACGTTATATGGATAGCTGTGTCAGGATGTCGACTTCAGTGGCCGGTGGCACTGATACAGTTAAGCGTAGTTTATATCACGTCTTTTTAGTGACTAAATTAAGCTTTGTAATTGTTTTATGCCTCTATTCCCATATAAGAGAAGCCATGTAAGAGAACTTAATCCACCACACTACTCCACTGCGGGTTGGCGGATATATTTCCTACTATGAGTAACGATCGCTACCAGGTGTATATGAACGGACAGCGCATCGTGCAGCCTGCGTTATACCAAATGTAAGGAAGCAATCAATATCAAATTAATATATTGTTTTATAAGCTTACATACACCCTGAATAAGCAACACTTCTTTCTTTACAAAAACAGAGAAACCAATGTTTTATCTCGTTCTACTGACATGGTTGGCGAATTAAGACATAACACAACAGTTCTATTCAACTTCAAGTTTAAAGATAAGTGTATCTTAGAAAGTCTTCGAAGACAAATAATCCTCTAAAACGGATTTTATTTACAGTAGGAATAATTTTTATCTAATCTTGGGCCAGTCAGAGTGCGGAAGTACCTTAAACTTATAGATCATAGCCAAATAGCACCGATCTCAAGTATTATCGTGTTCCTGTAGTAAATATTAGCCAGAGCTGCTGGGGATGTACTGTGTTAATAGTGGGAGAAGAGTCGGAAAAGTCCTTGCAATGCTCCTGATGTTGCAGGCGTCTATCGGCTACAGTACAGCTTACCAACAGGTGTAGGCGATAGTGTGTTTGTTTACCACCCTAGTTATACAAAATATTAGCTAACGATACAATATTACTTCACAACAAAATTTTGCTTATGAAAGTTTATGAAAATCGACATCAAGAGAGCTTCAAGACCATTTCACTTTAAAAAATCGTCATTATATAATCAATCGTCAATATATAATCGTCATTATAATAATTCCTTCAATTAACAAATTAGGAAACCAAAAATTAAAACTCAAGTTAAACTTTAGTTACTAATGTAAGTAAAACCGTTTACTGAATTTGCCCCTACTGGATAGAAATACGGAATAACCAACAGAGGGAACTTTACTTGTGTGCATAATCCTCCTTATACATACACAATATTGATGTGTGCGTGGCTCGATTGGAATCGTATCTTCGTGTGCGTGACGAGCGTATATAGACGAGAGATAACTGTCGTAGTGTGAGTAAGTATACTTGTATTGTGTAGTAGTAAAAGGATTTGTGTGTAAGGCTTGTTCAGATTAAGAGACTAGTTTGAAACTTCAGCTAACGAAGTACATTTGCGATTTGCGACAACATTCAATATACTGTAACCTATTTGAAAGAGTTTAACTTTGGTAGCCTAAAATTAAGTGGTTTTTAAAGCATTTTATAATTTTTAATGGATATTTTTATATTTTTCAAATTTTTTTTTTTTTTTTTTTACTGTGAATTATGCTTATTTATTTATCTGTATTAAAAATCATCAAGTGCGAATTGGATTTCTTTAATAAAAATTTCATGCCACATGATTACATTCCACATGGCATTTTTTAAATATATACAAGTCGTGTACTGTGTGGCTACGGTACTAAAGAATATAGCCACCCCCTCTCTTCCCGTGGGTGTCGTAAAAGGCGACTAAGGGATAACATAGTTCCGCTACCACCTTGGAACTTGAAAAGCCGACCGATGGCGGGATAATCATCCAACTGCTGGCTTTGAAATATACAGGCCGAAGACGGGCAGCAGCGTCTTCGGTCCGACAAAGCCAGCCCTGCGGTCACCAACCCGCCTGCCCAGCGTGGTGACTATGGGCAAAACACATGAGTTCACGTTATTTTTGGCGTAAACTTGTGGAGGCCTATGTCCAGTAGTGGACTGTAAAGGCTGTAATGATATCAGTCGATAAACAACAAAACAAATTTTAAAAAATAATTTTGATTTTTATTAAACTTCTTACTTAACATGATGTTAGGATACTTTACTTGTATTGTCATAACAAGTAGATAGATGAAAACACAAAATTATTAAATACACTCGTAAAACAGAATGAAAGATGGCAATAAAAGACAGTTTAATTTCATTTATCATACTAGCTGTGCCCGTAACTTCGTCCGCGTGGGATTTTAAAGCAATAGTTATTATTTAGTCTTAGAGTTGTAAAATTAAAAAATCTAAAATAAAAGTAGCCTAAGTTACTCCTTATTACATCAGCTATCTGCCAGTGATTGTCGCATCAAAATCGGTCCAGCCCTTTCAGAGATTAGCTGGAACAAACAGCCAGACAGACATACAGATACACAGGCAGACAGATACACAGGCAGACAGACAAAAATTGTAAGAAATGTTATTTTGGTATATGTACTTATTGTGTATACATTAATATGCATTTACTAAAAAATGGTTATTTTAATATTACAAACAGACACTCCAATTTTTAGATAACTTTAGTATGTCCACAAAGATACAGCGACAATTCTAAAATTTATAAAGGCTCATATTTTTGTAGTCGATTTATTAAAAACTTACTTTTTCTTTAAAAGATAGATAACATTCTAATTAACACACAACTAAATAAAAGTTCAAAGTGAAACAGTCTATTGAATTCCTCAAATTATTCGTACAAGTAATTGGTAATATATAATACCGAATGATTTAAGAGATAATTATGTAAATACATTTGTATTGGCCAAACAGGTGTTTGCCATGGTCTGGGTGTTTGTGCAGCCCTTGTGGGTCTCCCCACCGTGCCTCGGGGAGCGTGTTAAGCTGATAGCGATCGTTACTCATAGTAAGGAATATATCCGCCAACCCGCATTTGGAGCAGCGTGGTGGATTAAGTTCGGATCCTTCTCCTCACGGGAAAAGAGGCCCAGTAGTGAAACCGTTTACTGAATTTACTGATATTACAGGCTGAAGCATGCAAGCAGCGTGAAATTTACTATAAGTACACCGAAACAGGAATCTAAGTTGTAAGTCTATTTTTGATATTAATAAGACAGTGGATTGTAAATTAACATTTGATTTTGAATCATCATTTGTATTATCTATGTAAGTATGTATGTTTATTTATTGAGTTGCTTTCTATTATTTTTTATAAAATTATACTCTACACCTACACCATCAATATGTCATCTCCTTTGCCCTAAGGTTGCCTGGAAGAGATTGCTCTTAAGCAATAAGGCCGCCTTTTGTACATTTTTTTTTCTACAAATTATTGCTAATGATGCTTGCTTATTTTATTTGTATGGTGTACAATAAAGTGTTAAGTATAATACAGGAAACATAAGTCTTGCGGTTATAAAACAATATTTTCATGGGTGTGTAAGATGAAGGTCCGAAAGGTCTTCCCACCTTTGAATTCAACAAAAAATTTGCATGTGCTAATAGAGCCTATGTAAGATTGCCGGTGTAGGCTGGATGAGGATTGCGGAAAACCGCGATGTCTGGCGCAAACTTGGGGAGGCCTACATCCAGCAGTGAACTGCAATAGGAATTGTAAAATAGTAGAATCGGCCCATTGTTACCCGATGGTGTATATCGATCTTTTCAATTTGTGAGAATGAACTATCGATAAGAAGAAAGATTTTAGAAAAGTCAATTCAGTCAATTTTTTTACAAAATAGAGAATATTTTTTAATTCTACGCAAAAAATTAATAAAGAGACAACCAACAACAGACAAACAGACTTCAAATAGCTATTTGCAGCAATATTATGTTTATATTACAGATGAGCACACAAACAAAACTTTCTCTTTGTAGTATTAATTTAAATAGAACAAAAATAATATGAATTAAATTTAGCTTATGTAAATTGTACTTAAGCTAAAGAGACTCTAATTATCGTAAATACCCGTAACATAATTATGTTTTTGTTTATGATAACGACTTTTGATTCGTTTGAGTTCATCCTCAAACTGAAATCAAATAAGTCCCAGAAGGTAAATTCTCACAAAAAACTTTTGCAACAGAATAAATCCGTTTTCAAATTAAAGATGCCCAGTCGTGACGCTACGCCTGTCGCGTAAATCCCATTAAAACTTTTGTCAATTATTAAAAAATATTGTAACTTTTCTTGAAACCTACTAAAAATATTTCAATATCAGTACTGGATAGAGAAAACCGATAGGTACATACTTAATTATGTTCTGTTTGTGTTGACCAATGTTAAGCATCCGGATTGTTATTTAAAAATAAATAACGAGAGGCTTATTGTCAATGATACTACAGTTTTCTTGGGGAAAAATTTGGATTAAACTTCAGTGAAATTCCCATTTGCCATCTTTGATTTGTAGACTCAGCTCCGCAGCATTCGCATGATTTTTTTTTTTTTTTTTTCGACTTCGACGGTCAGTTGACAGACCATAGTATTATGTCTTACGGTCTGTTATTGTGAGGAATGCTACAGATATCGAAACTGTTTATTTTGCAAAACAGGGCTATTCGTGACATTATTTATCTTGGAACTCGAGTCTCCCTGCGGGATGTTTTTCACAAGGTACAGGTAGACATATTAACAATTGCGTCACAATAGATTTATAGCAATATTATGTAAATTAACGAGAGTATTGATTGATTTGATATACCTAAATACCAATAATCGCAGTGTAAACACGAGGAAGAATAACAAAGTTGTAACTTCAAGATTCCGACTGCGCAAAGTAAACGTCTTCCATTTGGGTTACCGTATTCGCATGTATAATAAAATCCCGCAAACGATATTGAAATTGTCTGAGAATAAATTTAAAGTTTGTATTAAAAAGAAATCAATACATACTTATTCATTTAGTAAAAAGCGATTATTTTAATGTTACAAACAGACACTCCGATTTTATTTATTTGTATAGATGTAAGACGTTGTCAAATTGTTGGCGCCACCTTTGGTAGTTCTGTTCAACTTCTTTTCTAAAAATTCATTAAATACCACATTAAATTCAAGAATATATAATGTCAGCAAATATAGGTAGAGACTTCGAATGTATATATTCCACTTTAAATAATAAATAAATAACGTTTTAAATAAACCTATAATTAGGTTTAGTTTTGACCCGAATGATGGTGAGTTACTGCTATCCTCTACATCAAAACAAGAAAATAATAATTATTGATTTTTTTTTACCGCATTATGGTTTTTAAATTTAGTTCATTGGTTATTTATAATAATAATCGATGACCTTTGAATATAATCCCACAAGACTAGTGTTAAACGTCCACTACCACAGACCACAGAAGTATTCCGTGTCCACTACTTTTATGTAGTTGTTATTTATTTCCAACTGCAGACAAGTAAGTAGGTGACTGTTTGTGCTTTTTCTAATGTTCCAGCCCGTCATTTATCAATCTGACACGGTTTACTTAAGTATCATTATGCAAAAAAATTCGAACGTTACTAAATTTGAATTGGTCAATAAGTGGTCGGTCATTGACGGCCTAAGTATCGGAAATTTGTCATCCACTAGACTTCACTCACACTCTTGGCGACAATGGTGTGTTTAGTTACCACAAGCGAAAAAAAAATATGGCTTACGTTTATTAAATACGTTCAGTATTTTCGAAGCTATATGCAGCCAAGCCAAGCCTGTCGTAACAGGCGACTAAGGGATAACACAGTTCCACTACCACAATGGAACTTATAAAGGCGACCGATGGCCGGATAACCATCCAAGTTCTGGCTTTGAAATACACAGGCCGAAGACGGGCAGCAGTGTCTTCGGTGCGACAAAGGCAGCCCTGCGGTCACCAACCCGCCTGCCCAGCGTGGTGACTATAGACAAAACACATGAGTTCACGCCGTTTTTGGCGTGAACTTGGAGAGGCCTATGTCCAGCAGTGAATTGCGATAGGCTGGAGTGTGTGAGCACAGAAGTGGCAGCAGTATAGATGATTAGATGTGAATGTCTTCTAGAAGAACAAGTTACGAGAAACACGTAACTCTTCTCGAGGTCTGACTGTAAATAAATATTAATAAACAATACTTCTAATTTTTATTTTATATATAAAATTATGTACTAATATTTCCAGTTCAAAAGTAAGTGAAAAAAAATCTGTTTATCTGATACATTTTCATAGCCATATCTCTGGATCATTTGTGATGAACATTTAATGTTAAGATAGTTAAAATCTAGAAAAGGATAAAGGATAGAAAATTCTTCTCCGTGAACATGATATTGTTACGAACACACAAAGAAACTAGCGCCATCTAGCGGCAACCATTGAAACCGCACAAAGACAGCGATAGCATGAAACTCTCTACTCAATACTAGATGGCGTTAGAGGAACTACTGTGGAACTATATAGAAGTATAGTCTCGAAAACCGGGTACATGCGCGAACTTTCCAGAATGGTCTGGGCCTCGTTCGGCCGATATAAATAGCCGCAGGTAGGCGAGCGAGTTCAGTTCAGTTTGAGCGATCTTCGAGGCGACTTCAAGAGTGAAAACTAGTGATCAAGAGTGGTACCAGTGAAACCTACGACATTGGCTACGACTGAGGACATCGTTAGTGCTTAGTGTTTGAACCTAGTGCTTTGTGTTGGACCTAGTGCTTGTGAATAAAGTCTTGAAAAGAGTCAGCAGGTCTTTCTCTCCAAATCCTTCGAACCCTAACACGTAACAACTGGTGTCAGAAGTGAGATGCCATTGACTCCGAGAGAAGACTTCAAGGGCGTCAGGACAAGGGCACAACGAGCTGCGGTGGCCACACCTACTGGGGACCAAGCTCCGCCCACCGTGGACCAAGCCCCGCCCACTGACCCCGCCTATCATGTCCCTCCCACTGACCACGCCCCTATGGCCCCGCCTACTCGGGCCCAGGCCCCGCTCACTCAGACTCAGGCCCCGCCCACTCGGACTCAGGCCCCGCCCACTCCGAGTCAGGCCCCCCCCACTTGGGCTCAGGCCCCGCCTACTCAGGCTCAGGCCCGTCCACTTTGTCTCAAGCCCCGCCCACTGGATCCGCCCACCTTACCACGCCCACCAGCGACACCGTAGCTTCTACAGACTCTCAAGTGGCTCTTCAATTAGGAAGTTTAATTAAATTAATGGAGCTGCAAAGGGCTGAAATTCGTGCTTTGCAAGAATCGCAAGAGCAAACAAGTTTAAAATTGCAAGAATCGCAAGAGCAACAAAAAGAGCTCCAAAAAAAACGCTTTGGGCTGTAAAAGATGTTAGTGACGCGGTGACTAAGCTTCGAAAAGATGTCGACGTAGTGGAAGAGCGAGTTATCGGGTTAGGATTGGATGTTGAAAATGTGAAAATCGGCCTCACTGAATTACAGAAGAAAGTAGTGCGCCTTGAAACCATGGGAGCCGCGATGTCTAGTGGAAGTACCGGAGTGGCGCAAAGACCAAGAGTGAAAGTGCCTCCATACGACGGTACTACTCCGTGGAACGCTTATCGTCAACAATTCCAGACGGTTGCTACTGCCAACGGATGGACGGAAGAGCAATGCCTGACCGCTCTTACTGTTGCGCTCAGAGGGCAAGCTTTGTCGGTTCTGGAAGCACTGCCACATACAGGAAACGGGTTCCAAGACTTGATGGAGGCACTTGAATCCTGATACGGGGAGCGACACCTGGAGCACGTGTTCCGTGCCCAACTGCGTGACAGAGTCCAACGCTCAGGAGAAGGACTACAACAATGGGCGTTGGAAATTGAGAAACTCGTCAGGAAGGCACACCCAGGAGCAGACACCAAGATGGTAGACACGAATATTGTTCAAGCATTTGTCGACGGAATCAAAAACCTGGAGGTCAGAGCTGCAGTGAGGCTTCGTCACCATACATCGTTAAAGGAAGCATTGGCGCATGCTTTGGAAGTCGAGGCTGCTCGCCATGACATACGGCAGACCCATAAGATCAACGAGGTCTCTGAGGAAGTCAAGGAGGTTAAGGCTCCTACGAAGAAAAGTTCTGGAGTTATGTGCTACAAGTGCGGCGAAAGGGGTCATCTTCAGCTCAACTGCCCGCAAAAGGAGACCCAGATAGCAAGGATGAAAAGGATCGAGGAACAAATAGAGGAGCTGAAGAAACAAGGGGCTTCGTCCCTTGCACGGGAGCAGGTAAACGAATAAAAGCCAGGACTAAGGGGCGAGTACTGGCTGACGCGGAGGAAGCCCCAATAACTGTTATCTCCCAGGCATGCAGCGGGAATAGTCTTACGATTCAGGGAACTATTAACGGGACGGATTGCAAAATGACTCTAGACACAGGCGCCTCTAGAACAATAGTGAACCCGAAGCTGGTAAAAGCCGCAAGGGAACACAAGAGGAGAATTAACTGTCGGCTTCTTACGGCCTCCGGTCAGCCAATACCCATCCTGGGAGAAATGTCAGTTACGATGTATGTAGGGGGGTCCTCATACTCTCATAACGTTATCGTGGCTGAGATTATGGATGATTGCATCTTGGGTTTGGATTTCATGAAGAAACACAACTGCAGAATTAATGTCACTGACGGAGTTTTCAAGTTTGGTGAAGAAGAAATCTTCATTCTTGGTGGTGCTTGCGGGAAAGTCGCATGTGTAAAGAAAGTCATTATACCTGGAAGATCGGAAGCTCGGGTGTTGGTGAAACTACCGCCAGCTGGAAAGAAAAAGTCAAACAGATGCGTGTTGATCGAAGACACACCTACCAAGACAACGGGGCAAAAACTGATGACGGCGCGAACCCTTGTTAGTGGAAGCAGTAACGCTGTGGTCAAGGTTTTGAACCTTGATGATCGCGAGATCTGCTTGAACAAAGGTGACGTCATTGGAAAATGTGAAGAAGTTGTCTGGATGAAAAAGTGTAGTTCGATGACAGGCGCAGACTTGGCAAAGAGCAACAACTACGAATTAGTGACTGAGCTACTCGATGACTGCAAGAGTAATCTTACTTATTCGCAGAGCATGAAAGCCAAGAAGTTTTTACAGCGCTACGCGAATATCTTCTCCAGTCACGAAGGGGACCTTGGAAGAACGTCGGTGGTCCAGCACAGGATAGATACTGGAAGCGAGAGACCAATTCGTCAACGAGCAAGACGGATACCAATCGCAAAGGAAAGGGAAGTTGAAGGCCTTTTGGAGGACATGAGAAGGAATTAGATTATTGAACCGTCTGCAAGTCCGTGGTGCTCACCTGTTATATTAGTGAAAAAGAAAGATGGTAGCACGAGATTTTGTGTGGACTATAGGCGTCTCAATGATGTCTCTAAGAAGGACAGTTACCCGTTACCTCGAATTGACGACACTTTGGATACCTTGAGTGGCATGAAATGGTTCTCAACCCTAGATCTAAAATCTGGATACTGGCAGGTTGAAATTCATCCAAAAGACAAGGAGAAGACAGCTTTCTCGACCGGTAATGGTTTATGGCAATTTAAAGTCATGCCCTTCGGATTGTGCAATGCACCTGCCACATTCGAGCGACTCATGGAGTGTGTACTGGCAGGCTTAGTTGGAGAGGCTTGCTTAGTCTACTTAGATGATGTCATCATTGTCGGCCGTGACTTCGAGGACCATTTGCAAAACTTGGAGCGAGTTTTCGCTAAAATAGAGGGGGCCAAATTAAAGTTGAACCCGAAAAAGTGTCGTTTATTCAGGAATAAGGTCAGTTATCTCGGCCATGTTATCTCCAGTGATGGAATCCAGACAGACCCGGAGAAACTGGAAGCAGTCCAAAAATGGCCTACCCCTAAGGACAAAACCGAAGTGCGGGCATTCCTCGGACTGTGCTCATACTACAGGCGTTTTGTTAAGGGATTCTCAGAGATAGCCAAGCCATTAAATCGGCTGACAGAAGATAAACGACACTTTAGTTGTGATAGGACTTGTGAAGATTCTTTTCAGAAACTGAAAAAACATCTGTGTGAAACACCAATCCTGGGATATCCACAAACCGAAGGCCGGTTTATAGTCGACACGGATGCAAGCAACACTGCCATTGGAGGGGTGTTATCTCAAAAAACAGGGTGAAAGAGAAGTTGTTATTGCATATTTCAGCAAATCTTTATCCAAGCCAGAGAAAATCTTGGCTGTTGTAAAGACGCTACAACATTTCAACAAATATGTCATCGGCAAACAGTTTTTACTGCGAACTGATCACGCAGCCTTGAAGTGGCTACTGCAATTCAAGAACCCAGAAGGTCAAGGGTAGCTCGATGGATTGAGCAGCTTCAGGAGTACGACTTCAAGGCGGAACACCGCAGCGGAAAAATGCATGGGAATGCCGACGCACTCTCACGAAGGCCGTGTTCGGAAGACTGCAAACATTGTGTTAAACAAGAATCTAATGAAGTAACATTAAAGCTAACAAGAACAAGCCCTTTGGGGGGAGAATGATGCTATGAGGGAAGCTCAAGAAAGAGATGACGACCTTCGGCACATCATCACATGGAAGAAACGGGGTGACGTAAAACCAATCTGGAGTGAGGTTGCACCCACTAGCGCTGTCACAAAGGCGTATTGGGCTTAATGGGACAGTCTGATACTTCAAAACGGAATACTCTACCGGAAATGGGAGAAGAATAACGGCCGAGAGTTCCCCCTTCAGATAATTGTCCCAAGAACCAGATGTTTTACGTGAAATACATGATGGCGTATCAGAAGGTCATCTAGGTGTCAAGAGGACGTTAACAAAAGTGCGAGAACGCTTTTACCGGTTGCATTGTCGAGATGATGTACAGGATTGGTGCCGCAAATGTACTACTTGCGCTGCTGTAAAAGGATCATAGACTAGGAGCCGTGGGAACCTGCGGTTGTATAACGTCGGTGCACCGTGGGAACGAATTGCAGTTGACGTAGCGGGGCCATTTCCTGTAACGGAATCTGGAAACAAGTATTTTATGGTCGTCATGGACTACTTCACCAAATGGCCCGAAGTGTTCGCCATACCAAACCAAGAAGCTACAACAGTCGCTTCTAAGTTAGTCGAAGAAGTGATATGTCGCTTTGGTGTGCCTCTAGAAATCCATTCTGATCAGGGCAGGAACTTCGAATCGCAAGTATTCCAGGAAGTGTGCAGAATTTTGGGCATGCATAAGATGAGGACCACCGCGTACCATCCACAATCTGATGGAATGGTTGAGAGATTTAACCAGACCCTTGAGAGGCATTTGACGAAATTGGTAGACGACAAACAAAAGGATTGGGACAAGGATATACCACTCTTCCTTCTGTCGTACCGAACCGCCGAGCATGAGAGCATAAAAGCTACCCCGGCGTATGTCAATTACGGTAGAGAGTTACGAATACCAGTAGACCTTTTGACTGGAGGGTCACCGGAGGGACCAAATACCTTACAAGACTATGTCAGCGATTTGAGGCAAAAAATGCGCTATATACACGCCTTGGTTCGGGAAAATGGGTTACAGTCAAGCGAGAACATGAAAACCAGATACGACCGGAAATCGAACACGAGCGGCTTCAAGGAAGGGTCACTGGTATGGCTGCATAACCCAACCCGCCGAAAAGGGAAATCTCCAAAGTTGCAGACCAAGTGGGACGGTCCATACAAAGTGGTTACCCGACTGAATGATGTGACTTACAGGATACAAAAGCAACCAAGAGGGACATTCAAAGTGGTACACATAGACCGTCTGCCGCGTTACCATGGCAGTAACAACGATGCTCGGGATGAGCATCTCTAAGAGGGGAGTAGTGTTACGAACACACAAAGAAACTAGCGCCATCTAGCGGCAACCATTGAAACCGCACAAAGACAGCGATAGCATGAAACTCTCTACTCAATACTAGATGGCGTTAGAGGAACTACTGTGGAACTATATAGAAGTATAGTCTCGAAAACCGGGTACATAAGCGAACTTTCCAGAATGGTCTGGGCCTCGTCTCGGCCGATATAAATAGCCGCAGCGAGGCGAGCGGGGCAGTTCAGTTCAGTTTGAGCGATCTTCGAGGCGACTTCAAGAGTGAAAACTAGTGATCAAGAGTGGTACCAGTGAAACCTACGACATTGGCTACGACTGAGGACATCGTTAGTGCTTAGTGTTTGAACCTAGTGCTTTGTGTTGGACCTAGTGCTTGTGAATAAAGTCTTGAAAAGAGTCAGTAGGTATTTCTCTCCAAATCCTTCGAACCCTAACACGTAACAATATTTACAAACGGACGGAGACGCAAGTGATGTTTAGTCAAATAAAAATATCAAGGATATAACAATAAAATAAATTTAAAACACAGTACTTTTATTGGCTTGTGAGATTTACATACTTAAAATCATTGGCTAAATACATTAAAATTGGTTTACAAATCCTTAAGACATTGACACAGATCCATTCAATTATACGATTATAATAATGAGTAGGAAACGTCTACACTTTTTACATTCTACATTTGTTGAAACTAAAAGAATGTTAATTTAAATACCAAACTTAACGGTGGTAGGACACAGCAGGAATTATGCTACTCAGCCCGACCGGGGAAGTACCTCTCGACCTTACAGAAGATCACAGCATATCAAATAAAAATACTCAAATAGTACTGCTTTCAAGCAATGTTATGTTCCTGTGGTGAGTAAGGTGATCAAAGCACTTGGGGGGATTGGGGATAGGATTGGCAACGCGCCTGCGATATTTCTAATGTTGCAGACGTCTATAAGTTACGGTAATCGCTTACCGTCAAGTGAGTCGTCCACTTGTTTGCAGACCTAGTTATATAAAAAAAAAAAAAAACATATTTCTACCGTTATTACCTGCATGATAAATTTTACAATTAATCAAAATACTAGTTTTTGTCGGATTCTTTTTTTTATTTTGTTTGTCTGATTATAAAATCCATAATAATGTCAGGTTACTAATAATTAAAAAATATTAATATTAAGCTTACATCTTCAAGGAATACTGTACCAATTCGATCTATAATAGGTATTCAAAAGAGATTAATTAAGCGATATTGATAAAGTATACAGGTTTAGTAGGCTAACAGTAGTAAAATAATATTTAGATATTTCAAAAACGTGATTTTCCATAATGGTCATCTCCAAATTACAAATTATTTTAACAACATAGCAGACGCTTCTATTGATGGAATGAGTTCGCAGTATTATAAAATAAAGAAATTTCTAAAATAAAAGTGGCCTAAGTTACTCCTTACTATATCAGCTATCTGTCAGTAAAAGTCTCGTCGAAATCGGGCCAGCCGTTTCAGAGATTAGCCGGAACAGACAGTCAGACAGACAGACGGACAAATATTTAAAAAAAATGATATGTAACATTCATATGCATTTAGTAAAAAACAGTTATTTTAATATTACAAACAGACACTCCAATTTTATTTATTTGTATCGATTATAGAAAAGAAGACTAAACTAGTTTTGAAATTAATCTTGTTGTATGAATACTTAAAAATAAAATATCAAAAATCCAAGGACATAGTATGTATTATCTAAATATGATAGGGTGAAATAAAAGTCAAAAACCAAATAGTCGATTTGTTAGATATAGGGAGGCGTATTATAATTTATTGATGTTTATTTTTTTCTTAAATAAAATATAATTTCTTTATAAATGTCATTTAAAACCTAATATATTTAAAACTGTGATCAAGTAATTAAATTAATTAAATGAACTGTGATTATCACAAATTACTGTTACTGTAATTCTGTATCGTATATAATGTTGTGTTACAAAAAAAAAAAAAACAAAGTTTGTATTGTTTGTACAATTTTAAAGTTTGCCCAATTAATATTTGTCAGATGTAATAAGTGAAAACTTAATTGGCTTATAAATTTTCTAGTTTAATATGTGTAATTGTTGTTCATATGTGTAATTGCAAGATGTATGTTTTCTTCATAAATAAAATAAAAAATAAAATAAATGTCATAAGTGTCGCTTAAAACTTATTATAATACTAATCAATATGTTTAAAAGTGTCAATTTTTATATTAAAATAATTATTGCTACATTACAATAACACAAAGTGTAACTGAAACTTAAATAATAATAATCAATAATAAACATTTTAGTGTGCCTTAAAATATTTTGCATAAAAACATCTTCAGTATAAGTTTTCGTAGTTAAAATAGGTTTTAAGACTGACTTGAATTTTTAGTGGACTTTGTAATAATAGGTATCAATATATTACGACTGTTCATTAATAATCTCAATCCACTTTTTATCACACTTAAGCTTGTCATTGGTAAGTTGTTTTTTATTATTATTAAAATATAAAACTATCAGATACATTTCCTCATGTGTAAATGTATTATCACACACATGAAAGTTTAATAAAGTTTCGTTAATCCGAAAAACCTTTTTAACTACGAACACTCATACTTACATAGTAATAGATACATCGGAGAAAGACAAAACGTACAACAGACAAGTAGTACATTTGATATTCGGGATTAATTATTGTTAATGCGAGTTATTTAAGTGTCCAAAATCCAAAAAAAAAAAATATGCTCGTATATAGGTAGTAGTGAAAGAGGAAACAGAAAGTAGGAGGTAATAAGTAGTGAATGATGCTGAATAACTAGTGATATGCCAGACCATAAATAGAGGAGTTTAGCGAATTAACTTACAAATTCGATTCAAATCATCACTTTTACGTGATATAAGGAAAAAATTACTTTGTAAATAATTAATAAAAAAAGATATGTTTATGTAAATGTGGAATGATTATTGAATGTGAATGATTTAATTAGTTAATCTGTGAAGTGTGAATGAAAGGAAGAATGGGTGAAAGAGATAGCGGATGTTCGGTCATGATAGATTTGAATCGAGAGAGGGTTGACGAGCGAGCGGGTACACGGTGATTTAGGTATAATTTTAGTAAAATAAATGTGTTAAAGTGATACTTCGTTTCATTGCTGGTATCCTCAATCCCAAATATATGTCAAAATTGTATAATTGATTGATTGATAAGTGTATAATGGGTTACAGTTGTGCCAGCGAAGCACCGTTGTTACCGCCAGTGTAACGAAGTAGAGAATACACGAAGGAGATCAACGAATTTCATAATTCCTTATCGTTTTAATATTTCTACGATGTACATTGTCATTATTTATTTACATTGTCAAAAATTATATCAAAGAATACCAACTATAAAAGACGATTTTAAAAATAATCTTATCAGCTAGTGCCTTTTAGGCGAAATTTTCTAATACCCGATTCCAATATCCATAAAACGATTAGTTTGATTACGAACGACGGTTCGTTCAACAAAACGGAATAATTTTTTGAATATAGGAACCAGTATATAATAAAATAAAATGTCAATAATACTTTGAAGTCAACGTTTAAGCGTCGCACCGTTTGTGTTACACACAGTCAAATATTAATAAAACAATGCCTAAAAGACAAAATAAAGAGTTCTAAAAACATTTTCCATAGCAGACAGTAAAAATCAAATAAATATATGATATTTTAAAAATTCTACAGTATATTTTTTTTGTATAAAATATAATTTATCTAATTCAGACTCTAGGTCACCCAAGTTTTATTTGAATTTCTGGACAAAGATTAGTAATAATTGACAAAAGTTTTTAGACAAATCAGAACACCGAGAAGATACATTCAGTACTTAATTGTCTGGATTTTTTACTTTTCAGAACTATGCACAAAGATTTGTCACACATTATCTAACATTTATATAACTCTTATGTACCACACATTACAATACATATACATTTTAGAAGGTATATCCCACTTGCACCCTATGTTTTCTACAATAATAATTAAATTTGGTACATCAATAATTCTAACCCAACAGATCCAGACTTTTTAACTATTAACTTAGAGTTACATACATTGGTGCCCAATCTTTCAGCAATATTTCGGGCAACTACCGTCGGATTGCTATACCAAAAAAACGATTCGTTTTGGTAATTTAATTTATAAAACGTCTTATTCGAAATTTAACGGATCGTTTGCAAAACGAACAGTTTTCTGAATATATCAATCCGACTTTAATTTTTCTTTTTCTTTAGTAGTCTGCTCACAGTGAGGTCGAGGTGACAGACTTTAATCCACGTACAAGTATCGTCGGGGAGAGATCCCTTGTAAACTCGTCTAATACCTGAAAAAAGAAATTTTTAGGAATTTTGTGAGTAAACCCAAAAAAACTACTTGAAACAGTAAAAGACCAACCTTAATCTATATAGTTTATGTGCATCACAAACATATTACAAACAAAGCATAAAGATCAACAGACAATGAAGTATATATGTTATTCGACCCTTTTTAATCGCTCAGTAACATGGTTTTATTGATAAAAGATCCACCGAAACTAATTTATGTAAATATTTAGATATAATTTTAGACTCTATTAATAAAGGCTTTCAGGTCGACGCCGTGTATACTGATTACTCTTAAAGCCTTTGATAAAATTTCCCATTCATTGTTAATTTATAAAATAGAGCGCATCGGTAAACATGGCGACCTCCTCAGGTGGCTGTCATCATATCTTAGGGATCGTTCTCAAGCGGTTGCTGTCAAAGGGTTCTCATCTTGCTTCGTTCCCATTACGTCTGGTGTGCCTCAGGGCTCACATCTCGGTCCTCTTCTATTTAACATCTTTATAAATGATGTTTTGGAATGTTTTCGTCACTCTAGCGTTTTATTATATGCTGATGACACTAAAATTTTTACTAGAATAAAATCTATTCAGGATTGCATACGTTTACAGGTGAATTTAAATGCTCTCAATGAGTATTGTTTGGACAATAAGCTATTTTTAAATGTTAGTAAATGCTGCATTATCTCTTTTAGTTGGAAGAAAGCAACTATTCAATATAACTATAGGATTAATAATTCAATCCTTAATAGAGTGACCGAGGTGAGAGATTTGGGTGTCTTTTTGGGCAGCCAGTTGCTTTTCCGATCACATTTTGAGAAGCCAAGGCGTACAAAATGTTGGGTTTCTTGATTCGCCAAACAGCTGATTTTAAAGCTATCAATACTTTTCTTATTCTATACAATGCACTCGTAAGATCGCATCTAGAATATGCTTCTGTTACATGGAACCCGCAATATGACAAATATAAGCATATGCTTCAAAGTATTCAAGATAAATTCTGTAAGCTACTCAAATATAAGTTTAAGACATCCCCACCTAGAACATTAATAGCCCTTGAAGCTCGACGTGAACACCGTGATATCATTTTTCTGTATAAGATTTTAAATAACCAAATTGATTCACCATATTTATTAAATGAAATATCCTTCAATTGTCCTAAATATAATCCGCGATCAAACCGAACTTATACATTTGCTATTCCATTCTGCAGAACCAATTATGCTTTGAATCGATTTGTCGTTAGGGCCTGCAGACTGTATAATAATAATATGCTAGACATTTTTCATTTAAAACCTAATATATTTAAAACTGTCATCAAGCAATTAGCTCTGCTCCTTCTTCCTACATAAGGAAAGAGGACTATGCCCAGTAGTGGGATATTACAGGCTGAAACGAGAAGCGAGATCAAGCAATTAAATTAATTAAATGAACTGTGATTGTCACAAAATACTGTTACTGTAATTCTGTATCGTATATAATGTTGTGTTACAAAAAAAAAACAAAGTTTGTATTGTTTGTACAATTTTAAAGTTTGCCCAATTAATATTTGTCAGAAGTAATAAGTGAAAACTTAATTGGCTTATGAATTTTCTAGTTTGTAAGAATCATATGTGTAATTACAAGCTGTATGTTTTCTTCATAAATAAAAAATAAAATAAAAATGTAAATGTACCAGCTTTAGGGCTTGTTTTATCAATTGTGGATAACGATATTTGACGGATGACGGCATCCAACAGTAAAAAGTTTTTCATATATTGACATTTCTTTTCTACCATCGAATACCATTAATGAGATATTCGCAAATATGAATCTTTTGTAGTTTATTAATTGAGGAGAAACAAGTCCCCGAGGAGGGAGTTTCCGAGGAGGGAGGTGACCGTAGTGTTCAAAGGAGCCTCTCGGAGGTCACTTATGCGACAGGCCCTAGAGTTTGGGCAAACGCCGGCGGGATCGCGGAAGTGCTCAGCGGCCCAGTGGTCCTGCCCCAGGCGAGAGGAGGAATGCCGCAGGAGTTTTAGTCCGTGCGAATCGAACATAATCCGCGTCTACCCCAGGCCGTGGGTATCCGTTAAGGGATTTCCCCTGGGTCAAAAAAAACGAGAAACATGTCCTATTTTTTATTTTTTAAGTCTATTCGTAACTTATATGGAAGATTTCTAAGCATTTTTGAATATCATATCAAAAATTGACCGTTCCAGCGGTGATCGAACCCGCGTCTCCGACTGACCGTGTCGGCGCTCTACCCAATTAAACTATGGAACGATGTACCCGTTAAATCGAAATTTTTGATATGATGTTTAAGCGAACCGTGGCGATAAACTTTATCCACAACTAATGAAACCGCCCTGTTGATAAGTGACCTATACTTATTGAACCGTACCGCCAAATAATGGTCGCAGATAGCCTCATCTTCGGTCGGAGTGGGAGACAGTTTGGGAGGCTGTGGCAGCTGAACAAACGTCACTGCCGTACCTTCCTCGCAGCGAGATTTGATTATCCTGTTCACTCTGATAAAAAATGGATTTTATTACTTACACTAATACTTACAAGTATACCAATACCGCCCTACTACATTTTTTTATACGACTAAGTTGGTAAAGGGGTAGGGGGTTGGGCAAGGGTACCTGATGGTATGAGGTTATCGTAGTCTATACCTGTAACACCAGAGTCGCAAGCGAGTTGCCAACCTTACCCCCCCCCCCCCTCTCATCATCTGGTCACCATACTCACCACAGGAACACAACACTACTTGAGAGAAATACTATTTGGATACAAGTTTATCTAAGTCTTCCCATATTTGGTTGCTCCAAACTTTAATCGGAATACGATTAAAAATATAATTCTTCTCGGTGAACACTGGTCCCTAATAAAAATAAAGCTACGGTAAAGTATATTTCCTTTTCTTATCCTGTTTTAGTATATCAATAAATCATGTCTCTAAATTTAAAATATAATAAATCCACAAAAACGTAAATATTGACTGATCACAGTAATTAGAATTCATCACTTCAGCCTAATACGGTCCACGGCTGGACATAGGCCTCCACAACTTCGCACCAAAAATAGCATGAGCTCATGTATTTTTCCCATAGTCACCACGCTTGGCAGGCGGGTTGGTGACCGCAGGGCTGGCTTTGTCGCACCGAAGACGCTGCTGCCCCTCTTCCGTCCGTGTATTTGAAAGCCAGCAGTTGGATGGTTATCCCGCCATCGGTCGACTTTTTAAGTTCCAATGTGATAGTGGAACTGTGTTATCCCTTAGTCGCCTCTTACGACACCCACGGGAAGAGAGGGGGTGGCTATGTTCTTACTGCCGTAACCACACAGCACATTACAATTAGCTTTCATAATAAATTGAGCCTTACCTTTGTAAATAGCCCATCGGCACTCGCCGATATATGCTGTTTTCGTCTAAACTCGTGTCCGAGCTTCGATAGAAGTCCTCACCTAGCTTCGGCCAATCATTTACCTGAAGGAGAAATGGGATTTTTACTAACTCGTAACAATATGTAATTATACGTAATTTTTTTGGGATCCTTTTAATCTAGAATAATTTTATTTCACTTATATAATTAACAAATGCGACATTTTCAAAATTTGCTAACATTATTGTACAATCATATTTAAATGTAAATAATTGTAAAAATATGTATTACTATTTGATTAATTAGGCGAGCGTCAGTATTGTAAATGCCGTGCCCATCTGTAATCCCAAATAGAGATTCAGGTCGAATTTCCGTAAATATTTCGGGCTGGATGAATGCGGATGGTATAGGAGAATTGTGCTCTCTACCTCCTCGAACGACGGCTGTAAATTATATGGACGTACGTTCAGAATGCCATGCTACCGACAGTCCGTAATGTTTACCCGGAGAACGAAGTGCCACAATTTGATTTTGTTCAAGATAATTGTGCAATTCATAATGCTAGAATCGTAAGAGCCTGGTTTCGTTTAAACACTGACGTAAGGGTAATTCTGTGACCCTCAAGATCACCGGATCTCAACCAGATAGAAAATCTTTGGAGTCTTATGGTCCCACGATGGTCGCATCAAAATGAAAGAACCAACAAACTATTATTAGTCACTGTAATTCTATTTTGGAGGAAATACAGGGAACCGATATCTGCTCAGGGCTTGTTGGTTCAATGAGGTCTCGTCTTTTAGAGGTTATAGAAGCCAATGGCGGTTACACCCGTTTCTAAATTTTAAATTTGGTTACCATATGACTATGTTTATGTTTATGTTTTTTATATTAACGCCCTGTTTCCGAATGGCTGATCAAAGCAAAAATTAACAAATCATCTGTCAAATCTCTTGTTAAGTATCAAATATCAATCATTCATTACAGCCTATACAGTCCACTGCTGGACATAGGCCTCCACAAGTTTACGCCAAAAATAACGTGAACTCATGTGTTTTGCCCATAGTCACCACGCTGGGCAGGCGGGTTGGTGACCGCAGTACTGGCTTGTCGCACCGAAGACGCTGCTGCCCGTCTTCGGCCTGTGTATTTTTTAAAGCCAGCAGTTGGATGGTTATCCCGCCATCGGTCGGCTTCTTAAGTTCCAAGGTAGTTGTGGAACCTTGTTATCCCTTAGTCGCCTCTTACGACACCCACGGGAAGAGAGGGAGTGGCTAAATTCTTTAGTGCCGTAGCCACACAGCACATCAAATATCAAATAAGTTGCTAAAAGCTTGGTTAAACTACTTAATTTAATCAACCTGTCAGTTGACATAGCTATCAAATTTGACTCTGGTATCGTATGTTAACCGCCATCAAACGTCTGTCAAATACTCGGTCAACTAATCCGTGTATATCGGCGAATTAACTTAAGGAAAACAATTATTTTCTATGTGAATCTACATTTTGTTTCTTTAAAGGTATGTAAAACATATTTATAACCAAGTGTTATATATGTAATATACGTTTTTTCTTATAAAAGTCTACATTTTTATCTTGTTAAACTAAAATTCTTTGTTCTTTGTTGTAGGTTATACAGATATCTATTATTATCACCAAGAAGATACTGGTCAAAGTTCAATAATAAATGAAAACACTTCTGTGTGGTCATCATCATTATTGACACATTTTAATTGTTAAGTTTTAAATTTTATAAGTAACAATATATAAACCATAGGGAATTTAAAAAAAGGTCATAAAAAATAATTTATTTAAATTTCAGTCGTAAATATATATATTTATATCTAAATATACATTTATAGAAACAATTTAAAAAATACGTATAATTACTTAATAACTAGAATTTAAAACAAGCTATTATAATTTACTACTTACTTTTTCATATTTTCATATTCCTTCTGTTTAATTTTTTTTCTAGATCTAATAACTAATGTTTTTTTTTTTCAGTCTATATTTTGATAATTTAATTTTTTCTTCTAAAGATGCACTCTTCATCTTTTTTTCATAATATTGTTTTTTTTTTTTCTAAATATATTATTGTTTTTAGGAACTATTTTCTTTTTTGTATCTTCGTTTATATGATGCTTTATTGGATGTATCAGTATTATCAGATTTATTAAATAATATCACAACTAACAGTTTCTGTAGGTTTTATACATCACAAATATATAAAATAATATTTAATTATAATGTTACATGATCACATGTTACAAAGCGAATGTCAAATCAAACTAATCGAGGATTAGTTAATTTTGCTGTTAATAACGTTTCAGCAACTCAAATTGATTTGACAGCCGTGTTAAATCTAAAAGCCGATTAGTAGACCTATACGGCAATAGAAGTTGTCAGATCAATCTGCAAGCGAAACTAATCTTTATCACTTATGAATCTGCAAGCGGCATTCAACCTTAGGGTGGTACACCACTTTCTAGGCCGAGGGTACATATTTTATATATAAAATTCTCGTGTCACAATGTTGGTAACCATACTCCTCCGAAGAGGCTGGACCGATTTCTATGAAATTTTGTGTACGTATCGGATAGGTCTGAGAATCAGCCAACATCTATTTTTCATACCCCTAAGCTATAAGGGGGGAGGGTATTAAGAGGGTTAATGACACATGGCAAAACAACGTTTGCGGGGTCAGCTAGTATATTTATCAAGTTCCATAGTGTGGCACTTAGTGTAGGCATTGTCTCATTTTATGTTCAAGTTTTCAACTTTGAAAAAGATGCTCATAATAAAAAACACCGTGCATAAATAGCAAAATTTAAGAAAACGTAACAATTATTTTAGACAGTTCACAGGACTGAACGTCTGTAGGGTCACCTGGTACATACATAAATAGAAATGGTATGGGTAAATTTGACCAATATCAATCATTAGAACAAATCCCTTCTAATATTCTAATCATTAATAAATAAAATCTCCGAAGCCACCCTTAATATATATCAATACTCACGATGTGTGTGGAAGCGCTGATGCGTAATAATTTAAGTAACTCTTCAAGTCGCTGCTGCGTCGGCCGGCCGGGGGTCAGCGAGGGTAGTCCAGCGTCCGGCACCGACTCAGTGCTGAGTGTACGTCCGGAATCTGGGGAGAATGGCATTTTAAATTTATGTTTCGTAACAAACTATAGCTGTTCGTATTTTTTATTGATTTAACTTGGTGTCAACGCGTATGATTACCGGGGACGCCTAGATGGGAATTGCGGAAAACCGGGATATTTGGCGCGAGCTTGGGGAGGCCTATGTCTAGCAGTGGACTGCGACAGACTTTTTTTGGTATCGCAGGGGAACCCATTTACGGGTGATATCCAGAATGCCCGGGTAGGCAATTACTACCCCCGAGCGCACGACCGAGCTGGAGAGCGAACACTCTGACACTGACACTCTACACTCTACACTGTACACTGACCGTGCGCGGCGACGACGTGCACGCGCAGGCGCAGGTGCTGCCAGCCGCGCGCCGAGCGCACGACGGCGGCGAGCTGGAGAGCGAACACTCTGACACTGACACTCTACACTCTACACTGTACACTGACCGTGCGCGGCGACGACGTGCACGCGCAGGCGCAGGTGCTGCCAGCCGCGCGCCGAGCGCACGACGGCGGCGAGCTGGAGAGCGAACACTCTGACACTGACACTCTACACTCTACACTGTACACTGACCGTGCGCGGCGACGACGTGCACGCGCAGGCGCAGGTGCTGCCAGCCGCGCGCCGAGCGCACGACGGCGGCGAGCTGGAGAGCGAACACTCTGACACTGACACTCTACACTCTACACTGTACACTGACCGTGCGCGGCGACGACGTGCACGCGCAGGCGCAGGTGCTGCCAGCCGCGCGCCGAGCGCACGACGGCGGCGAGCTGGAGAGCGAACACTCTGACACTGACACTCTACACTCTACACTGTACACTGACCGTGCGCGGTGACGACGTGCACGCGCAGGCGCAGGTGCTGCCAGCCGCGCGCCGAGCGCACGACGGCGGCGAGCTGGAGAGCGAACACTCTGACACTGACACTCTACACTCTACACTGTACACTGACCGTGTGCGGCGACGACGTGCACGCGCAGGCGCAGGTGCTGCCAGCCGCGCGCCGAGCGCACGACGGCGGCGAGCTGGAGAGCGAACACTCTGACACTGACACTCTACACTCTACACTGTACACTGACCGTGCGCGGCGACGACGTGCACGCGCAGGCGCAGGTGCTGCCAGCCGCGCGCCGAGCGCACGACGGCGGCGAGCTGGAGAGCGAACACTCTGACACTGACACTCTACACTCTACACTGTACACTGACCGTGCGCGGCGACGACGTGCACGCGCAGGCGCAGGTGCTGCCAGCCGCGCGCCGAGCGCACGACGGCGGCGAGCTGGAGAGCGAACACTCTGACACTGACACTCTACACTCTACACTGTACACTGACCGTGCGCGGCGACGACGTGCACGCGCAGGCGCAGGTGCTGCCAGCCGCGCGCCGAGCGCACGACGGCGGCGAGCTGGAGAGCGAACACTCTGACACTGACACTCTACACTCTACACTGTACACTGACCGTGCGCGGCGACGACGTGCACGCGCAGGCGCAGGTGCTGCCAGCCGCGCGCCGAGCGCACGACGGCGGCGAGCTGGAGAGCGAACACTCTGACACTGACACTCTACACTCTACACTGTACACTGACCGTGCGCGGCGACGACGTGCACGCGCAGGCGCAGGTGCTGCCAGCCGCGCGCCGAGCGCACGACGGCGGCGAGCTGGAGAGCGAACACTCTGACACTGACACTCTACACTCTACACTGTACACTGACCGTGCGCGGCGACGACGTGCACGCGCAGGCGCAGGTGCTGCCAGCCGCGCGCCGAGCGCACGACGGCGGCGAGCTGGAGAGCGAACACTCTGACACTGACACTCTACACTCTACACTGTACACTGACCGTGCGCGGCGACGACGTGCACGCGCAGGCGCAGGTGCTGCCAGCCGCGCGCCGAGCGCACGACGGCGGCGAGCTGGAGAGCGAACACTCTGACACTGACACTCTACACTCTACACTGTACACTGACCGTGCGCGGCGACGACGTGCACGCGCAGGCGCAGGTGCTGCCAGCCGCGCGCCGAGCGCACGACGGCGGCGAGCTGGAGAGCGAACACTCTGACACTGACACTCTACACTCTACACTGTACACTGACCGTGCGCGGCGACGACGTGCACGCGCAGGCGCAGGTGCTGCCAGCCGCGCGCCGAGCGCACGACGGCGGCGAGCTGGAGAGCGAACACTCTGACACTGACACTCTACACTCTACACTGTACACTGACCGTGCGCGGCGACGACGTGCACGCGCAGGCGCAGGTGCTGCCAGCCGCGCGCCGAGCGCACGACGGCGGCGAGCTGGAGAGCGAACACTCTGACACTGACACTCTACACTCTACACTGTACACTGACCGTGCGCGGCGACGACGTGCACGCGCAGGCGCAGGTGCTGCCAGCCGCGCGCCGAGCGCACGACGGCGGCGAGCTGGAGAGCGAACACTCTGACACTGACACTCTACACTCTACACTGTACACTGACCGTGCGCGGCGACGACGTGCACGCGCAGGCGCAGGTGCTGCCAGCCGCGCGCCGAGCGCACGACGGCGGCGAGCTGGAGAGCGAACACTCTGACACTGACACTCTACACTCTACACTGTACACTGACCGTGCGCGGCGACGACGTGCACGCGCAGGCGCAGGTGCTGCCAGCCGCGCGCCGAGCGCACGACGGCGGCGAGCTGGAGAGCGAACACTCTGACACTGACACTCTACACTCTACACTGTACACTGACCGTGCGCGGCGACGACGTGCACGCGCAGGCGCAGGTGCTGCCAGCCGCGCGCCGAGCGCACGACGGCGGCGAGCTGGAGAGCGAACACTCTGACACTGACACTCTACACTCTACACTGTACACTGACCGTGCGCGGCGACGACGTGCACGCGCAGGCGCAGGTGCTGCCAACCGCGCGCCGAGCGCACGACGGCGGCGAGCTGGAGAGCGAACACTCTGACACTGACACTCTACACTCTACACTGTACACTGACCGTGTGCGGCGACGACGTGCACGCGCAGGCGCAGGTGCTGCCAGCCGCGCGCCGAGCGCACGACGGCGGCGAGCTGGAGAGCGAACACTCTGACACTGACACTCTACACTCTACACTGTACACTGACCGTGCGCGGCGACGACGTGCACGCGCAGGCGCAGGTGCTGCCAGCCGCGCGCCGAGCGCACGACGGCGGCGAGCTGGAGAGCGAACACTCTGACACTGACACTCTACACTCTACACTGTACACTGACCGTGCGCGGCGACGACGTGCACGCGCAGGCGCAGGTGCTGCCAGCCGCGCGCCGAGCGCACGACGGCGGCGAGCTGGAGAGCGAACACTCTGACACTGACACTCTACACTCTACACTGTACACTGACCGTGCGCGGCGACGACGTGCACGCGCAGGCGCAGGTGCTGCCAGCCGCGCGCCGAGCGCACGACGGCGGCGAGCTGGAGAGCGAACACTCTGACACTGACACTCTACACTCTACACTGTACACTGACCGTGCGCGGCGACGACGTGCACGCGCAGGCGCAGGTGCTGCCAGCCGCGCGCCGAGCGCACGACGGCGGCGAGCTGGAGAGCGAACACTCTGACACTGACACTCTACACTCTACACTGTACACTGACCGTGCGCGGCGACGACGTGCACGCGCAGGCGCAGGTGCTGCCAGCCGCGCGCCGAGCGCACGACGGCGGCGAGCTGGAGAGCGAACACTCTGACACTGACACTCTACACTCTACACTGTACACTGACCGTGCGCGGCGACGACGTGCACGCGCAGGCGCAGGTGCTGCCAGCCGCGCGCCGAGCGCACGACGGCGGCGAGCTGGAGAGCGAACACTCTGACACTGACACTCTACACTCTACACTGTACACTGACCGTGCGCGGCGACGACGTGCACGCGCAGGCGCAGGTGCTGCCAGCCGCGCGCCGAGCGCACGACGGCGGCGAGCTGGAGAGCGAACACTCTGACACTGACACTCTACACTCTACACTGTACACTGACCGTGCGCGGCGACGACGTGCACGCGCAGGCGCAGGTGCTGCCAGCCGCGCGCCGAGCGCACGACGGCGGCGAGCTGGAGAGCGAACACTCTGACACTGACACTCTACACTCTACACTGTACACTGACCGTGCGCGGCGACGACGTGCACGCGCAGGCGCAGGTGCTGCCAGCCGCGCGCCGAGCGCACGACGGCGGCGAGCTGGAGAGCGAACACTCTGACACTGACACTCTACACTCTACACTGTACACTGACCGTGCGCGGCGACGACGTGCACGCGCAGGCGCAGGTGCTGCCAGCCGCGCGCCGAGCGCACGACGGCGGCGAGCTGGAGAGCGAACACTCTGACACTGACACTCTACACTCTACACTGTACACTGACCGTGCGCGGCGACGACGTGCACGCGCAGGCGCAGGTGCTGCCAGCCGCGCGCCGAGCGCACGACGGCGGCGAGCTGGAGAGCGAACACTCTGACACTGACACTCTACACTCTACACTGTACACTGACCGTGCGCGGCGACGACGTGCACGCGCAGGCGCAGGTGCTGCCAGCCGCGCGCCGAGCGCACGACGGCGGCGAGCTGGAGAGCGAACACTCTGACACTGACACTCTACACTCTACACTGTACACTGACCGTGCGCGGCGACGACGTGCACGCGCAGGCGCAGGTGCTGCCAGCCGCGCGCCGAGCGCACGACGGCGGCGAGCTGGAGAGCGAACACTCTGACACTGACACTCTACACTCTACACTGTACACTGACCGTGCGCGGCGACGACGTGCACGCGCAGGCGCAGGTGCTGCCAGCCGCGCGCCGAGCGCACGACGGCGGCGAGCTGGAGAGCGAACACTCTGACACTGACACTCTACACTCTACACTGTACACTGACCGTGCGCGGCGACGACGTGCACGCGCAGGCGCAGGTGCTGCCAGCCGCGCGCCGAGCGCACGACGGCGGCGAGCTGGAGAGCGAACACTCTGACACTGACACTCTACACTCTACACTGTACACTGACCGTGCGCGGCGACGACGTGCACGCGCAGGCGCAGGTGCTGCCAGCCGCGCGCCGAGCGCACGACGGCGGCGAGCTGGAGAGCGAACACTCTGACACTGACACTCTACACTCTACACTGTACACTGACCGTGCGCGGCGACGACGTGCACGCGCAGGCGCAGGTGCTGCCAGCCGCGCGCCGAGCGCACGACGGCGGCGAGCTGGAGAGCGAACACTCTGACACTGACACTCTACACTCTACACTGTACACTGACCGTGCGCGGCGACGACGTGCACGCGCAGGCGCAGGTGCTGCCAGCCGCGCGCCGAGCGCACGACGGCGGCGAGCTGGAGAGCGAACACTCTGACACTGACACTCTACACTCTACACTGTACACTGACCGTGCGCGGCGACGACGTGCACGCGCAGGCGCAGGTGCTGCCAGCCGCGCGCCGAGCGCACGACGGCGGCGAGCTGGAGAGCGAACACTCTGACACTGACACTCTACACTCTACACTGTACACTGACCGTGCGCGGCGACGACGTGCACGCGCAGGCGCAGGTGCTGCCAGCCGCGCGCCGAGCGCACGACGGCGGCGAGCTGGAGAGCGAACACTCTGACACTGACACTCTACACTCTACACTGTACACTGACCGTGCGCGGCGACGACGTGCACGCGCAGGCGCAGGTGCTGCCAGCCGCGCGCCGAGCGCACGACGGCGGCGAGCTGGAGAGCGAACACTCTGACACTGACACTCTACACTCTACACTGTACACTGACCGTGCGCGGCGACGACGTGCACGCGCAGGCGCAGGTGCTGCCAGCCGCGCGCCGAGCGCACGACGGCGGCGAGCTGGAGAGCGAACACTCTGACACTGACACTCTACACTCTACACTGTACACTGACCGTGCGCGGCGACGACGTGCACGCGCAGGCGCAGGTGCTGCCAGCCGCGCGCCGAGCGCACGACGGCGGCGAGCTGGAGAGCGAACACTCTGACACTGACACTCTACACTCTACACTGTACACTGACCGTGCGCGGCGACGACGTGCACGCGCAGGCGCAGGTGCTGCCAGCCGCGCGCCGAGCGCACGACGGCGGCGAGCTGGAGAGCGAACAGCGCGCGCACCGTGAAGGGCTCCTCGCGGGACGGCACCATCAGCTCCACCAGCCACACGTCGATATACTTCAGAGCGACCGATCTCCTGCCGAAGGAAATTAACGACGTAAATTAACGACGTATTCGACAAATCTGGAAAGCTTAACGGAATATTCAATATATTATAGTTAAAAAGCGTCAGATTTTTTTTAAGTTAAGTTCTGTAAAATTCACATACGAAGGAACGATAAATCCCCGGTCCAAATTATTTCCAAGGAAGCGGATTTAAACAAGATAGTTTAGTATGTAGTTTGCATTGTTTAATTATATATAAGATTTTCTATTCATATTTCGCATCAGGAAATTATTTGCATAATTTTTCAATATTGTTTGTCATCACAATCATTTTTTATGTTATACTCATTATTATTAGTTTGAATATAATTTTTTATCATAGTTTGAGAATTGCATGCTTAGTTGTCTGTCGGACGCACGGCTATTGTCCTATACTATCATTAAAGACGGAATTGCAAAGTATACGTCTATCGCATTCATACTTATTAATTCGCTTATCCTACTTTATGCAGCCAACTTACTACCCGCTATACGTATCTGCTAACTTAAAAGTTGAATATTTAATTCTCATTGTTTATTTTTTACCTACCCACACATCACCGTATAATTTACTAATTCACTATAAGTTTGTATACAATTGCTATTACTTTACACGGGTATCTTAGATATTACGCTTAATAATATGAATTACACAAATTCACTTAAAATTTATTATCAAAACGTCAGGGGACTTCGCACAAAAACTTCTATTTTTTACCGTAATTTATGCTTAAGTTCCTATGATGTTATAATGATCACAGAAACTTGGCTCCTGGACAGTGTATTGGATACGGAATTATTTGATGGGCGCTATATTGTTTTTCGTCGGGATCGTGATTATAAGTCGCTGGATCAAACCAGGGGGGGTGGGGTATTGATTGCCGTCCGTCACGGCCTGCGGGCTAGTCCTAAACCTGAATTTCACTCTAGTGCGGAAGACCTTTGGATAACAATCCCGTTAAAGATACGTGGTGCTGCTCAGGGTAACCTTCACGTAGGTATATTATACCTTTGCAACCAAAACTTAGGACTGTCGTTTTCTCAACAGTTACAAAATTATTTCTGTTCCGTAAACCGATTACTTACAAAATTTCCTAATGACCGGTATCTTATAGTAGGTGACTTTAACCTTAGCGGAATAGCTTGGATTCCGTCAGCGGATGGTGATCATTCTCTTGTTCCCAGTAATTATTCTACTGAAAGTGAGACATTATTTATAGACGAAATACATTCTTTAAACTTGAAACAATACAATGGAATTTTAAACAAATTTGGAAAAATACTAGACTTAGTATTATGTAGTATCTCTGTCACAGTACTAGATGCTTCTAGTGAGGCCCTTGTACCTATCGATCATCACCACGGTGCATTGACAATCGATTTGGCGTCTGTCTGTGAGTCTGTACTGGGACATGGTAGTTATAAAAAGTATTTATATTTTCGTGCTAATTATGATGAAATTAACTCGGAATTATCTAGTGTCAATTGGCACCAAACTTTCTCATCAATGACGTTTAATGAATCCATTGCCTATTTTTATGCTGTAATTGACTCAGTACGCGAAAAATACATACCTACAAAATGGTCTGGTAACAAAAAATACCCCAAATGGTATTCGCGGTCACTAGTTAAAGTCCTTAAAGAAAAAGCCAAATACCATCGGAAGTTTAAAGCGTACGGAAACAGGTGTGACGAGGAATCCTTTAAATTATTACGAGTTACTGCTAAACATATGGAAAAAGATTGCTTTGATCGTTACATTCGATCTATTGAAGATTCAATTATGGAAAACCCAAAATATTTTTGGTCTTATTATAAATCTAAATCAAAATCATCCGCCATTCCTAACATGCTAGAATATAATAATAATATATATCACACTGGCGAGTCTATATGCAACGCCTTTTCTTCTTATTTCTATTCAAATTTTTTAACACCAGGTACTTCTTGTGATTATCATTCCCCCGTCACTTCAAGCACAAGCGTATCGGATATATCTGGAATATGTGTAACATCCGATATGGTTGAAAAATTACTGCTTGGCTTAGATACTTCTAAATCGGCAGGCCCGGACAAATTACCTGCTCATTTCTTAAAGAACTGCTCCAAGTCCCTGACACTACCAATTTTTCTGTTGTTTAAGCGATCCCTTGACGAATGTGTAGTTCCAGCTATTTGGAAAAGTGCTTATATATCCCCTATTCATAAAAAGGGTGATAAGCAGAGAATAACTAATTATAGGCCGATCTCCAAGTTGTGTATACTAGCTAAAATGCTTGAAAAAATAGTTCACAGTCAATTATCGGAGGCTCTGCGATCTATTTTCAGCCCTTACCAACATGGCTTTCTACAGGGCCGCTCTACTGTAACGAACCTGATACTGCTTAACTCCTTTATAACCGATGCTATGGAGGATGGTGTCCAGGTTGACGTAGTTTACACTGACTACAGCAAAGCGTTTGATCGTATCCAGTACGGAACCCTTTTAAAAAAGTTAAGTCAAGTAGGCATTAGGGGTGATCTATTAAGGTGGTTCTCTTCCTATATTGATAACCGTTCTCAGGCAGTAGTCATTAACAATTACATATCTAGTTGGGTAACCATTCCTAGTGGAGTCCCTCAGGGATCGTTGTTAGGTCCGCTTCTGTTTGTGATCAGTGTAAACGACGTTAGTTCATGTCTTCATTCGTCCCATATACTTTGTTTTGCTGATGACATGAAGATTTTTGCGAAAATAGGAAATAGTGCGGATGCTGATAAGCTTCAAGCTGACCTATATAGGTTAGAACACTATTGTAATACTAATTTTTTGGACCTTAACGCAGCTAAGTGTAGCGTCGTCACGTTTACAAGAAAGCGTAACATTATATCACATAATTACATTTTAAAAGGTGAAGAGCTCCCTAGGAGTTCTACAATTAGAGATCTGGGTGTAATACATGACACCAAACTCCTCTTCAATGCCCACATTGATAGTGTAGTTAGTAAAGCCACTAAAGCTTTGGGCTTTGTGATGCGTACTTCGGTGGACTTTATTAGAATCAAAACATTAAAAATATTATATTGTTCACTTGTACGTAGTCACTTGGAGTACGCCTCGCAAATTTGGAATCCTAGGTATGGGACTTATATTGCACGCCTCGAAAATATTCAAAAGAAATTCCTAAAGTACATTTGTTTTAAATCAAATCAACCGTATGATTCTCGTAACTATGTAAACCTATGTAAAAAATACCATATTCTTCCTCTTGAACTAAGAAGAGAAATCGCTGACTTAACTTATCTGTTTCATATTACTTCAAATCGAATAGACTGTCCTGAACTTTTGTCACAAATTACATTTAATATTCCATCAAAAACATTGCGAAAAAATCCTTTAATTTACCTACCCTCCGTCTCCTCAAACTATAAACAAAATACTTTTCTCTGGCGAGCAGGTAATAGATTCAATATGTTTGCGAATAAATTTGATATAGACCTCTTTGACACTAGCTGTGCGTCTGTTAGAAAGTTGATTAGCGACTCATTCTTTAACTCTCTTTAGTTTTGTTGGTATTGTGATAACAACACTATTAAAGATACATTGATATGTCTTAGAGATAAAATGTGATATGTGGTTAGTGATGTATTTCTGTGGTAGTTTCTGTTTCTATATGTGGGGAACTATTATTGGCTTTATGTCTCTATGTAAATTTTGTATTTGTGAAAGTATTTTAGCTGTTGTTCCTCCTCAAAATTAAATAAATAAATAAATAAATAAATAAATAACAACTAAATCGCCAACCATGCGTACGGCCAACCCAATGGAAAGTAGTTAGGCAGACTGTTGACGCCTGCAATACCAGAAGCATTGGAAGCGCGTTACCGATTCTACCCCCGACACTCTCCAGGATCTCTGGCCACTCTCTGGCTCTGTAAGGCTATATTACGATACTTTCCCAGTTCTGCTGTTCCAAATATATTCTGCTGTGCCCTACCCTTAATAAAATACCACAATATGGATTCTTAATTTAGCTAACTGTTCAAAAAATATAGGGGATAAACTCACCGTTCAACTGCCGCCATGTCCAATTTGTGGAAATGTCGACACAGACAAACATTCTTATTGACACAGAGTACATCTGAAACTATCCGCACGTACTCAGACGCCGACATTCGAGGTGAGAACGACGTTCGCGTAGGGAACACTATCTCGCCGTTGTCGAGGTCGAACTCTTGGGTTTTGTACGGAGACGTTGGACTAAAAGGAAGTAGATATATATTCATATAGCAAAGCAGGAACATTTTTGTTGCAGTCATAGATATTTAAAAAAAAATTGTGTAGATAGAAAACCAGTTTATTCAGGAAGGTCGTATAAATCATCTCACTACTAAACGTCAGAGTTGTGTAACTTTTTTAACTGTGGAATTTTATAATTATCTAGACAACTCGCGGTATTGTAGTTTATAACAATTCCTCGAACAAGTGTTTGGAGAGAAAAAATTTGAAGCGAACTTGTAAGGTCCAAATTAGTATTTAAAAAACCCAAAAAGACTAAATTTCAATTAGGT
Source organism: Melitaea cinxia (assembly GCF_905220565.1). Taxonomy (NCBI): domain Eukaryota; kingdom Metazoa; phylum Arthropoda; class Insecta; order Lepidoptera; family Nymphalidae; genus Melitaea; species Melitaea cinxia. The sequence continues at coordinate 1,978,270 of NC_059419.1, read as the reverse complement.
TGTCAGTTTTTTTTTTTTTTTTTTCAATATTACCACTTCTCTAACAATAATTTATAGGTTATCAGCCAAAATTAAGTTTAAGATAGTGACAGTTTGACCGGCTAAGAAATTCATATCATACACTGAAAGTTTTGCCATACCAAATTAAAACAGTCCCAAGACCGTAAGTAAAACATACTCTCTAAAGAAATCCTTCGGGTTTGCAGTATCCCTGAATCCCAGCAGCACTGTATCCGGCTTCATAGCTCCCAGACCTGACAGACGAGTGAGATGTGCAGCCCCAGATCGTATGGACTCCGCTAGACATAGTTCGACGAATGCTTTTACCTTGGTAGAGAGACATTTCAATTAGTTAGTTATTTACACTCCACTGTCTTATTTCGGACGCCCATTTCATTTTCAAAATTAAGATATTTAGTATGCATGAATTATCCTTTATCTTTATTATTGCATATTTCAGAGAGAAGTTGAAGAGTGCTATAATTAGTGTCAAATATGATTTCAAAACTTCTTCGAAAAAATTTTTTTGTGAAATAATAGACATAAGAAGACAGGATACTCGTAATTAATACTCACTTTTAAATGGTCGATCAGTTTCAACCAATATTTTTGTTCATCAGCCAAAGGGTCCCCGCTTCCGTTTAACTGGCCAACCCTGACATGACCGATTACGAACAGACCGCCCTACGATATAAAAATATACATTAAAACATTGTTATAATCCACAAAAACATAGAAAAATAATGTATTAACATAAAAGCACTGACCTTTTTCTGGTCATTAACGAAGTCAATAAGTGGCGCGGCCTGTCTCGGAGAACCTATGAGAAGCAACATCTGAGGGCGCCAGAACTTCACGTGCTCCCGACGAGGGTCCAGAAGGAGCAGGTATTTGCGGACCTAAAATCCTTACTATATTTTTATATGCATTTGTACAAATATTTGTGTCTGGTCCAGGGGTTATTTATTATATGGTCAGTCACCTGATAGCACTCGTTACTCATGATAATAAAGTTTTTTGCCAACACGCAGGGAACGAGAGTAGATGATTAAATTGCATCTCATCTCTTGTAAGAGCATGGAATGTCCACCTTTTTTTACGTGGGGAAAATCCGTCATAGATACCCTCCGGCACGGGGGCACCAGAGGGTTATGTCAAACTCCTACTGACTAAAAAACCACCACGTGTGAACAGTCGTCTGCCTGGGTGGGGCGAGATGGGGTCGCGTTAGCATTCGCCACCTCATGAAATGTACACCTGGCCCAGCTGCATGAGTTTCAAAGGCGTATGAAATTCAAATTATATATTTTGTTAAGGTTTCCAACAGTTTAGCAAGATTAGCCCATGTCACGTATCATGTGTTGCGTACGTGTAGTAGTGTGTGTCGTGTGTCACGTGTCACGTGTAGTGTCACCTGGTGGAAGATGAGCGCCTGGCTGAGGCTGCCCCACTTGGGCTCGGCGGCGGCGGGCGACAGCAGGTGCAGCGCCAGCACCAGCGAGCAGCAGGCGAGCGCCACGCCGCACGCGTACGTGTACTACTGTGTGTCGTGTGTCACGTGTCACGTGTAGTGTCACCTGGTGGAAGATGAGCGCCTGGCTGAGGCTGCCCCACTTGGGCTCGGCGGCGGCGGGCGACAGCAGGTGCAGCGCCAGCACCAGCGAGCAGCAGGCGAGCGCCACGGCGCACGCGTACGTGTACTACTGTGTGTCGTGTGTCACGTGTCACGTGTAGTGTCACCTGGTGGAAGATGAGCGCCTGGCTGAGGCTGCCCCACTTGGGCTCGGCGGCGGCGGGCGACAGCAGGTGCAGCGCCAGCACCAGCGAGCAGCAGGCGAGCGCCACGCCGCACGCGTACGTGTACTACTGTGTGTCGTGTGTCACGTGTCACGTGTAGTGTCACCTGGTGGAAGATGAGCGCCTGGCTGAGGCTGCCCCACTTGGGCTCGGCGGCGGCGGGCGACAGCAGGTGCAGCGCCAGCACCAGCGAGCAGCAGGCGAGCGCCACGCCGCACGCGTACGTGTACTACTGTGTGTCGTGTGTCACGTGTCACGTGTAGTGTCACCTGGTGGAAGATGAGCGCCTGGCTGAGGCTGCCCCACTTGGGCTCGGCGGCGGCGGGCGACAGCAGGTGCAGCGCCAGCACCAGCGAGCAGCAGGCGAGCGCCACGCCGCACGCGTACGTGTACTACTGTGTGTCGTGTGTCACGTGTCACGTGTAGTGTCACCTGGTGGAAGATGAGCGCCTGGCTGAGGCTGCCCCACTTGGGCTCGGCGGCGGCGGGCGACAGCAGGTGCAGCGCCAGCACCAGCGAGCAGCAGGCGAGCGCCACGGCGCACGCGTACGTGTACTACTGTGTGTCGTGTGTCACGTGTCACGTGTAGTGTCACCTGGTGGAAGATGAGCGCCTGGCTGAGGCTGCCCCACTTGGGCTCGGCGGCGGCGGGCGACAGCAGGTGCAGCGCCAGCACCAGCGAGCAGCAGGCGAGCGCCACGCCGCACGCGTACGTGTACTACTGTGTGTCGTGTGTCACGTGTCACGTGTAGTGTCACCTGGTGGAAGATGAGCGCCTGGCTGAGGCTGCCCCACTTGGGCTCGGCGGCGGCGGGCGACAGCAGGTGCAGCGCCAGCACCAGCGAGCAGCAGGCGAGCGCCACGGCGCACGCGTACGTGTACTACTGTGTGTCGTGTGTCACGTGTCACGTGTAGTGTCACCTGGTGGAAGATGAGCGCCTGGCTGAGGCTGCCCCACTTGGGCTCGGCGGCGGCGGGCGACAGCAGGTGCAGCGCCAGCACCAGCGAGCAGCAGGCGAGCGCCACGGCGCACGCGTACGTGTACTACTGTGTGTCGTGTGTCACGTGTCACGTGTAGTGTCACCTGGTGGAAGATGAGCGCCTGGCTGAGGCTGCCCCACTTGGGCTCGGCGGCGGCGGGCGACAGCAGGTGCAGCGCCAGCACCAGCGAGCAGCAGGCGAGCGCCACGCCGCACGCGTACGTGTACTACTGTGTGTCGTGTGTCACGTGTCACGTGTAGTGTCACCTGGTGGAAGATGAGCGCCTGGCTGAGGCTGCCCCACTTGGGCTCGGCGGCGGCGGGCGACAGCAGGTGCAGCGCCAGCACCAGCGAGCAGCAGGCGAGCGCCACGCCGCACGCGTACGTGTACTACTGTGTGTCGTGTGTCACGTGTCACGTGTAGTGTCACCTGGTGGAAGATGAGCGCCTGGCTGAGGCTGCCCCACTTGGGCTCGGCGGCGGCGGGCGACAGCAGGTGCAGCGCCAGCACCAGCGAGCAGCAGGCGAGCGCCACGGCGCACGCGTACGTGTACTACTGTGTGTCGTGTGTCACGTGTCACGTGTAGTGTCACCTGGTGGAAGATGAGCGCCTGGCTGAGGCTGCCCCACTTGGGCTCGGCGGCGGCGGGCGACAGCAGGTGCAGCGCCAGCACCAGCGAGCAGCAGGCGAGCGCCACGGCGCACGCGTACGTGTACTACTGTGTGTCGTGTGTCACGTGTCACGTGTAGTGTCACCTGGTGGAAGATGAGCGCCTGGCTGAGGCTGCCCCACTTGGGCTCGGCGGCGGCGGGCGACAGCAGGTGCAGCGCCAGCACCAGCGAGCAGCAGGCGAGCGCCACGCCGCACGCGTACGTGTACTACTGTGTGTCGTGTGTCACGTGTCACGTGTAGTGTCACCTGGTGGAAGATGAGCGCCTGGCTGAGGCTGCCCCACTTGGGCTCGGCGGCGGCGGGCGACAGCAGGTGCAGCGCCAGCACCAGCGAGCAGCAGGCGAGCGCCACGGCGCACGCGTACGTGTACTACTGTGTGTCGTGTGTCACGTGTCACGTGTAGTGTCACCTGGTGGAAGATGAGCGCCTGGCTGAGGCTGCCCCACTTGGGCTCGGCGGCGGCGGGCGACAGCAGGTGCAGCGCCAGCACCAGCGAGCAGCAGGCGAGCGCCACGCCGCACGCGTACGTGTACTACTGTGTGTCGTGTGTCACGTGTCACGTGTAGTGTCACCTGGTGGAAGATGAGCGCCTGGCTGAGGCTGCCCCACTTGGGCTCGGCGGCGGCGGGCGACAGCAGGTGCAGCGCCAGCACCAGCGAGCAGCAGGCGAGCGCCACGCCGCACGCGTACGTGTACTACTGTGTGTCGTGTGTCACGTGTCACGTGTAGTGTCACCTGGTGGAAGATGAGCGCCTGGCTGAGGCTGCCCCACTTGGGCTCGGCGGCGGCGGGCGACAGCAGGTGCAGCGCCAGCACCAGCGAGCAGCAGGCGAGCGCCACGCCGCACGCGTACGTGTACTACTGTGTGTCGTGTGTCACGTGTCACGTGTAGTGTCACCTGGTGGAAGATGAGCGCCTGGCTGAGGCTGCCCCACTTGGGCTCGGCGGCGGCGGGCGACAGCAGGTGCAGCGCCAGCACCAGCGAGCAGCAGGCGAGCGCCACGCCGCACGCGTACGTGTACTACTGTGTGTCGTGTGTCACGTGTCACGTGTAGTGTCACCTGGTGGAAGATGAGCGCCTGGCTGAGGCTGCCCCACTTGGGCTCGGCGGCGGCGGGCGACAGCAGGTGCAGCGCCAGCACCAGCGAGCAGCAGGCGAGCGCCACGCCGCACGCGTACGTGTACTACTGTGTGTCGTGTGTCACGTGTCACGTGTAGTGTCACCTGGTGGAAGATGAGCGCCTGGCTGAGGCTGCCCCACTTGGGCTCGGCGGCGGCGGGCGACAGCAGGTGCAGCGCCAGCACCAGCGAGCAGCAGGCGAGCGCCACGGCGCACGCGTACGTGTACTACTGTGTGTCGTGTGTCACGTGTCACGTGTAGTGTCACCTGGTGGAAGATGAGCGCCTGGCTGAGGCTGCCCCACTTGGGCTCGGCGGCGGCGGGCGACAGCAGGTGCAGCGCCAGCACCAGCGAGCAGCAGGCGAGCGCCACGCCGCACGCGTACGCCGGCCGCAGCGAGAACACCAGCGCAGCGCAACCCAGAAGCCCCAGCAGCGATGTCAGCCATGAGAAGTGGCGGAAGGTTGGCCTGTGGTCACGACGTAGGTTACAGCGATACAATATCAAAATTAATAACAAATGACGAAACGTAGTTTTCAAGACGTTAGGTCCCTTCAAGCAGTTATTCTTAAAAGGTTTTGGGGAAGGGGTGGGGAAATTATCTGTAAAACAGGGAGCTGCAAGTTTTTTGCAGCAAGGAATATGATTGAATGGTACCTTATATCTTCTGATATGAAATCTCTGTATCGCTCATATCAAAACCGATATCTCGAACTGCATAGCACACAGACGCCGCCGTTGGCGCAACACCATGGATTGTATCTGTTGCGCTGGCGGTTGCGGGTTCGACCCCCGCACATGACAAACATTTGTATTGTGTCTGGGTGTTTGTGCAGTCCTTGTGGTTCTCCCCACCGTGCCTCGGAGAACACGTTAAGCCGTCGGTCCCGGTTGTTATCATGTACACCTGATAGCGATCGTTACTCATAGTGGGGAATGTATCCGCCAACCCACATTGGAGCAGCGTGGTGGATTAAGCTTTGATCCTTCTCCTACATGGGCAAAGAGGCCTATGCCCAATAGTGGGATATTAAAGGCTGAAACGTAACAGCACACAGATGGAAACAAGAGTCGTCCGAGTTTAATCCTAACGAAAGACTTCCACGGCCAACCCTCTGAGATTACACCCCCAACAAAATGTGAATGAGCAGGCTCAAACTACTCTCACACTCGAGCGTTCTTCTCACTTCGAAACCTCTACAGGGTTTCCCAACTCTTGGCTTAGGTATGAATTACACAGAACAATAGAACGGGACAAAAAGTTAGGTCTGCATTTTGCCATGTTGATCAAGTACACCTCGTAGTTGGCAAGAGGTCTAGTGAAGAAACATTGCAATTCTCAATGGCTAAAAGGCTACAACGAAAAGCACCTTTGTAAAACGACAAGAAAAACATAGCCACCTAATGATGGCTGATGGATGACTGCGTGAAAACCTGAATGTTTCAATTTATTGGCACTTTTTCTCCTTCGAATTAGAGTCTTCATAGCCTTCTACAGGACAGATCTCGAAGCTGATGCAGAAGTATCGGTGGTCTTCTTTCTTTCAATCTTTCTTCTTCTACCCTTTATCTAATAAAATTCCACTGTACGCAAAGGCCAATACAATACTTACATCTGAATACGGGAGGTACTTGTGTCACATTCACCATAAAATAACAATCTGGTCATTACTGTTTGCGATGCATCGGTCAATATTGTCCAGGCCTCAGAAGAAACTATCAAAAGTGTTGCACAGTGACCACGAAGAATTCGACAATGAGCGGAAGGTATGGTCCTCTTTCTCTCTGACACCGTTACTCGCTCGGTTAAGCTACCGGTTTTTTAACAAGCATTGTGGCTGATGAGGTCGGTTTTAAAAGCTGCTAGTTTCGACTCGACAAGCGTCCGAATTTACTCCATAAAATCGTCTTGAGAAGGGTGTGGATATTTTTTTTAAAAAATGGGGGGGGCAAACGAACTGATGGTACTATCAGATGTTAAATTGGTAACGGTCGCCAATGGACATTTGCACTACCAAAGAAGTTGTGGGTACGTTACCGACCTTTAGGGAGAAAATGTCTGTATACTCGACACTTGAAAACCCACAAACAAAAAAAGCGTGAAGCCTGAACATTGGATGCAAACCAGATGCTCAAGTGATGTGAACGATACATAGTCCTGCAGCAAAGGGTGCGATAGAAGAAATACGGCTGTGGCAACGTATCGAAGCGTTCATCACAACACTTCCCTTTATTCAGACAGTAAAAAACATTCGGAGAGCCAAAGTCTCTTCTTATACTTAGAGGTTCTAAGCCGTTCGTCCGTTTGGGATCGTCAACAATGCGAACTGACCTGTGTTTGATTGAATTTATTGGTTTGAATTGAAGTTGGAATTGACCTACCCAAATTTGACTGTATTCTCCATGTAATTTCGAAATTAGCCTACGTTCGTTGACTGTGGAGAGTTAGGAACTCTTTTTATGGCATCGAATGCAACGTCAGCGCACTTCACCGCTTCGAGAGAAGCAGAAAGAATGAAATAAAGCAGCCTATATCAAAGAAATGATTTTTGCCCAATTTCAGTTGTGTATTAAAAAAAAATTATGACTAACAAATATTAATTTTCATACATTCTCAAGTATTACTTGTTTGAGTCGTTTGATTATACAACACTGGTGTTTATGAATTATGTAAACGTAAGATGCCTTGCCGGTGATGGCTGAAATAGGATTGCGGAAATCGGTTTGGCGCGAACAAGGGGAGGCCTATCTCCAGCAGTAGACTGCGATAGGCTGTAGTAGTGTAAGTAGTACTAGTAATGAATATTTGAAGCTGATTTTAAAATTATTCTAAAAAAATTCATATAGAGTTACATCATAAGTTAAAACCAATTTATCCTTACCTGAAGTTTGGAGCTGACGCGAGATCCAGACCTAAACAGGCGAGGTTTATTGCGAAGTAACTTGTCATAAATAGTACCGAATTCACCTGAAATAAAAATTACTTTTACTTATTGATCTCTTTAACACAATAATTGTTAGGACCACAATTTTTTTTTTTTTTTTTTTTGAGTATTTGATAGAGTACACATTTATTACTTCAATGGATTTCAAATACTGTTTAACTGTTAAATTATTTATATAATTAGGTAATACAGAGTATTACCTAATGTAATAGGAATAAACATAAAACAGAAATAAGTATCTATCTCAGAAGCTCCTTAAATCCTATGGCCATGATGTAATGTGATGAACAAATTATTTAAAAATGATTGGTTTATTTGAAAGAGACAAATATGTATGTATGCTAAATAAAATAGTCGAGATAGGGGGGGAAGCAGTTCCATGGAGAGGGAGAGGGAGGGGGAGAGGGAGAGGGATAGGGAGAGGGAGAGAGAGACGGAGAGGGAGAGGGAGAGGGAGGGGGAGAGGGAGAGGGAGGGGGAGAGGGAGAGGGAGGGGAGAGGGAGGGGGGGGGAGGGAGGGGGGAGAGGGTGAGGGAGAGGGGGGGGAGAGGGGGGGGAGAGGGAGAGGAGGGAGGGAGAGGGAGAGGGAGGGGGGAGAGGGAGAGGGGGGGGAGAGGGAGAGGGAGAGAGCGAGAAAACGATAGAAATGCACCTGAGCAATGGTGTTCAGAGAGCCAGCCATGATGCCGACTTGCACCAACAACCACGAAGCGATCACAGCTAATACTGGATTACCAGATTGAGAGACCATCGGACGCAGTATGAAACCTTAAACAATAGATAATTTGCTATTACATATGTTTTGTTCAACATTAGAATATTCAGGATAAAAAAATGACGTAATACTTTGGTGAGCACGTAAAGCTGTACCGAATGCTATCATATACGACTGATAGTAATCGTTACTCATAGTAAGGAATATATCTGTCGACGTGCAATGGAGCAGTGTTGTAAATTAAGCTCAAATTTTTTTCCTACATGTAGAAAAAAGTCTATGCCCAGTAGTGGGACGTTAAAACTGAATTAATCAATCGAAAAATAATGTATGGATGAAATTCAATATTATACTTACCAAATATATTGTCTTTAGCTAACGCTTCTAGCACTCTTGAAGCACCGATCAAGTTTGATAATCCCGCTGAAAACGTCGCTGTTAACATACCTGATAACAAAAAAAAAAGATGGCTTACATACATGTACCTAGTAAAAAAGTTGTCTAAAATAATCTTTAAAATAATTGTTTTCCATATATTACCTTGCCACGGAGCCGGCAACAGTCGTGGAAAAGGAAAAGACACCTGCGCCTGTGCGCGGTGAATTAGTCACCGTCGACAAAGAAAAGAACAAGAAACCGACAGACAACCTAATGTTCCTGCGTTGGCCGTCGATGCTGCTGTGCCGTTGATACAGCATAAGAGAAGTTGAAGCAGTGGAGAGAGAAGAAGAAACGACAAAAGCCCAGACTGGCGATCCGCCGATAACTAGTTTTGGTTGTCATACTGGAGTCGTACGCAGAGAAGAAGGGGGTCGAACATGGCCACATCATGCAGCGATGGGGCAAACCCCGGAAGCAACGAATCCTATAAGCGCAGCTTAATAGTTCTCAATAGCATGGCGAGAGTCGTCAAAGCTGGATGGTGAAGCTCATAAGTCTGCAAATACCTTGTCTAGACGACTCCTTGCCAAAAAAATGGTGGCCGAGGCGGTTGTCAAGGTGAAAACGCGGTGTCTGTATGAGTGTTAAAGTCTGTGTTGGCTAGATCGTCACCGAACCGGATAAGATGGACACTTCAGTGGTACGATGTCCGATCCCAGACGCAAAAGACTCTGGCCGAGACCGGTAAGCTTCTTGTTGTCTGGAGCTTCACCAGAGTCTGGAGTTGCGCTGCTTCAAGTGTGTGGGCTTCGGGCATACCCGCCCGATGCGCGTGCACTTGTTGCGGCATACAGAACCACATGACACACCCGTGAACGTATGTATACAGCAGTATGAGGACAGCCGACACAAGCACACGACTCACCGACGGCAATGAACGGCGGCCACACGTTGACGGGCAGCAGGTAGACGTAGTTGTTGGCCAGCAGCTCGCGCGAGCAGCTGGCCGCCGTGAGCACGGCCAGCGCGCCGTACGACAGGCCCGTGCACGTATGTGTACATACAGGCGACACAAGCACACGACTCACCGACGGCAATGAACGGCGGCCACACGTTGACGGGCAGCAGGTAGACGTAGTTGTTGGCCAGCAGCTCGCGCGAGCAGCTGGCCGCCGTGAGCACGGCCAGCGCGCCGTACGACAGGCCCGTGCACGTATGTGTACATACAGGCGACACAAGCACACGACTCACCGACGGCAATGAACGGCGGCCACACGTTGACGGGCAGCAGGTAGACGTAGTTGTTGGCCAGCAGCTCGCGCGAGCAGCTGGCCGCCGTGAGCACGGCCAGCGCGCCGTACGACAGGCCCGTGCACGTATGTGTACATACAGGCGACACAAGCACACGACTCACCGACGGCAATGAACGGCGGCCACACGTTGACGGGCAGCAGGTAGACGTAGTTGTTGGCCAGCAGCTCGCGCGAGCAGCTGGCCGCCGTGAGCACGGCCAGCGCGCCGTACGACAGGCCCGTGCACGTATGTGTACATACAGGCGACACAAGCACACGACTCACCGACGGCAATGAACGGCGGCCACACGTTGACGGGCAGCAGGTAGACGTAGTTGTTGGCCAGCAGCTCGCGCGAGCAGCTGGCCGCCGTGAGCACGGCCAGCGCGCCGTACGACAGGCCCGTGCACGTATGTGTACATACAGGCGACACAAGCACACGACTCACCGACGGCAATGAACGGCGGCCACACGTTGACGGGCAGCAGGTAGACGTAGTTGTTGGCCAGCAGCTCGCGCGAGCAGCTGGCCGCCGTGAGCACGGCCAGCGCGCCGTACGACAGGCCCGTGCACGTATGTGTACATACAGGCGACACAAGCACACGACTCACCGACGGCAATGAACGGCGGCCACACGTTGACGGGCAGCAGGTAGACGTAGTTGTTGGCCAGCAGCTCGCGCGAGCAGCTGGCCGCCGTGAGCACGGCCAGCGCGCCGTACGACAGGCCCGTGCACGTATGTGTACATACAGGCGACACAAGCACACGACTCACCGACGGCAATGAACGGCGGCCACACGTTGACGGGCAGCAGGTAGACGTAGTTGTTGGCCAGCAGCTCGCGCGAGCAGCTGGCCGCCGTGAGCACGGCCAGCGCGCCGTACGACAGGCCCGTGCACGTATGTGTACATACAGGCGACACAAGCACACGACTCACCGACGGCAATGAACGGCGGCCACACGTTGACGGGCAGCAGGTAGACGTAGTTGTTGGCCAGCAGCTCGCGCGAGCAGCTGGCCGCCGTGAGCACGGCCAGCGCGCCGTACGACAGGCCCGTGCACGTATGTGTACATACAGGCGACACAAGCACACGACTCACCGACGGCAATGAACGGCGGCCACACATTGACGGGCAGCAGGTAGACGTAGTTGTTGGCCAGCAGCTCGCGCGAGCAGCTGGCCGCCGTGAGCACGGCCAGCGCGCCGTACGACAGGCCCGTGCACGTGTGTGTACATACAGGCGACACAAGCACACGACTCACCGACGGCAATGAACGGCGGCCACACGTTGACGGGCAGCAGGTAGACGTAGTTGTTGGCCAGCAGCTCGCGCGAGCAGCTGGCCGCCGTGAGCACGGCCAGCGCGCCGTACGACAGGCCCGTGCACGTATGTGTACATACAGGCGACACAAGCACACGACTCACCGACGGCAATGAACGGCGGCCACACGTTGACGGGCAGCAGGTAGACGTAGTTGTTGGCCAGCAGCTCGCGCGAGCAGCTGGCCGCCGTGAGCACGGCCAGCGCGCCGTACGACAGGCCCGTGCACGTATGTGTACATACAGGCGACACAAGCACACGACTCACCGACGGCAATGAACGGCGGCCACACGTTGACGGGCAGCAGGTAGACGTAGTTGTTGGCCAGCAGCTCGCGCGAGCAGCTGGCCGCCGTGAGCACGGCCAGCGCGCCGTACGACAGGCCCGTGCACGTATGTGTACATACAGGCGACACAAGCACACGACTCACCGACGGCAATGAACGGCGGCCACACGTTGACGGGCAGCAGGTAGACGTAGTTGTTGGCCAGCAGCTCGCGCGAGCAGCTGGCCGCCGTGAGCACGGCCAGCGCGCCGTACGACAGGCCCGTGCACGTATGTGTACATACAGGCGACACAAGCACACGACTCACCGACGGCAATGAACGGCGGCCACACGTTGACGGGCAGCAGGTAGACGTAGTTGTTGGCCAGCAGCTCGCGCGAGCAGCTGGCCGCCGTGAGCACGGCCAGCGCGCCGTACGACAGGCCCGTGCAAGTATGTGTACATACAGGCGACACAAGCACACGACTCACCGACGGCAATGAACGGCGGCCACACGTTGACGGGCCGCAGGTAGACGTAGTTGTTGGCCAGCAGCTCGCGCGAGCAGCTGGCCGCCGTGAGCACGGCCAGCGCGCCGTACGACAGGCCCGTGCACGTATGTGTACATACAGGCGACACAAGCACACGACTCACCGACGGCAATGAACGGCGGCCACACGTCGACGGGCAGCAGGTAGACGTAGTTGTTGGCCAGCAGCTCGCGCGAGCAGCTGGCCGCCGTGAGCACGGCCAGCGCGCCGTACGACAGGCCCGTGCACGTATGTGTACATACAGGCGACACAAGCACACGACTCACCGACGGCAATGAACGGCGGCCACACGTTGACGGGCAGCAGGTAGACGTAGTTGTTGGCCAGCAGCTCGCGCGAGCAGCTGGCCGCCGTGAGCACGGCCAGCGCGCCGTACGACAGGCCCGTGCACGTATGTGTACATACAGGCGACACAAGCACACGACTCACCGACGGCAATGAACGGCGGCCACACGTTGACGGGCAGCAGGTAGACGTAGTTGTTGGCCAGCAGCTCGCGCGAGCAGCTGGCCGCCGTGAGCACGGCCAGCGCGCCGTACGACAGGCCCGTGCACGTATGTGTACATACAGGCGACACAAGCACACGACTCACCGACGGCAATGAACGGCGGCCACACGTTGACGGGCAGCAGGTAGACGTAGTTGTTGGCCAGCAGCTCGCGCGAGCAGCTGGCCGCCGTGAGCACGGCCAGCGCGCCGTACGACAGGCCCGTGCACGTATGTGTACATACAGGCGACACAAGCACACGACTCACCGACGGCAATGAACGGCGGCCACACGTTGACGGGCAGCAGGTAGACGTAGTTGTTGGCCAGCAGCTCGCGCGAGCAGCTGGCCGCCGTGAGCACGGCCAGCGCGCCGTACGACAGGCCCGTGCACGTATGTGTACATACAGGCGACACAAGCACACGACTCACCGACGGCAATGAACGGCGGCCACACGTTGACGGGCAGCAGGTAGACGTAGTTGTTGGCCAGCAGCTCGCGCGAGCAGCTGGCCGCCGTGAGCACGGCCAGCGCGCCGTACGACAGGCCCGTGCACGTATGTGTACATACAGGCGACACAAGCACACGACTCACCGACGGCAATGAACGGCGGCCACACGTTGACGGGCAGCAGGTAGACGTAGTTGTTGGCCAGCAGCTCGCGCGAGCAGCTGGCCGCCGTGAGCACGGCCAGCGCGCCGTACGACAGGCCCGTGCACGTATGTGTACATACAGGCGACACAAGCACACGACTCACCGACGGCAATGAACGGCGGCCACACGTTGACGGGCAGCAGGTAGACGTAGTTGTTGGCCAGCAGCTCGCGCGAGCAGCTGGCCGCCGTGAGCACGGCCAGCGCGCCGTACGACAGGCCCGTGCACGTATGTGTACATACAGGCGACACAAGCACACGACTCACCGACGGCAATGAACGGCGGCCACACGTCGACGGGCAGCAGGTAGACGTAGTTGTTGGCCAGCAGCTCGCGCGAGCAGCTGGCCGCCGTGAGCACGGCCAGCGCGCCGTACGACAGGCCCGTGCACGTATGTGTACATACAGGCGACACAAGCACACGACTCACCGACGGCAATGAACGGCGGCCACACGTCGACGGGCAGCAGGTAGACGTAGTTGTTGGCCAGCAGCTCGCGCGAGCAGCTGGCCGCCGTGAGCACGGCCAGCGCGCCGTACGACAGGCCCGTGCACGTATGTGTACATACAGGCGACACAAGCACACGACTCACCGACGGCAATGAACGGCGGCCACACGTCGACGGGCAGCAGGTAGACGTAGTTGTTGGCCAGCAGCTCGCGCGAGCAGCTGGCCGCCGTGAGCACGGCCAGCGCGCCGTACGACAGGCCCGTGCACGTATGTGTACATACAGGCGACACAAGCACACGACTCACCGACGGCAATGAACGGCGGCCACACGTTGACGGGCAGCAGGTAGACGTAGTTGTTGGCCAGCAGCTCGCGCGAGCAGCTGGCCGCCGTGAGCACGGCCAGCGCGCCGTACGACAGGCCCGTGCACGTATGTGTACATACAGGCGACACAAGCACACGACTCACCGACGGCAATGAACGGCGGCCACACGTCGACGGGCAGCAGGTAGACGTAGTTGTTGGCCAGCAGCTCGCGCGAGCAGCTGGCCGCCGTGAGCACGGCCAGCGCGCCGTACGACAGGCCCGTGCACGTATGTGTACATACAGGCGACACAAGCACACGACTCACCGACGGCAATGAACGGCGGCCACACGTCGACGGGCAGCAGGTAGACGTAGTTGTTGGCCAGCAGCTCGCGCGAGCAGCTGGCCGCCGTGAGCACGGCCAGCGCGCCGTACGACAGGCCCGTGAACAGCAGCGCCGCCAGCGTGCCGCGCGGGATGCTGCGCGACGGGCTCCTTAGCTCTCCTGGGGGGGGGGGGCGTTAGTGGTTACTTGTAAACTAATTTGAACGCAACAATCGCTCTCGTGTAGTAGTGCGTGTGCCACGTACGCGCACACGTTTGGGGTGGATATATGTATTAGTACAAATATTTCTTTCCAATTTGGATATCTATCCTTGTGGGTCTCCCCGACGTCCCTTGGAAGGCATGTTAAGCTGTCGGTCCCGGTTGTTATGATATACACCTGATATCAATCGTTACTCATAGCATGGTGGATTAAGCTCCAATCCTTCTTCTCAATGGAGAAAGAAGACAGAGACCTAGCAGTGGGATGTTACAAGAGAAATCATAATTTTAATCGATCACAACCAAATCAAAATCAATTATGGGCTTAAAATTAATTTTCGCATAGTCATTTTAAACATTTATGTACAACTATCACCGGATTCAAAATGTAAATTGTGCTATAAAGTTGGTCGATTTGGAAAAGCGCTTGCAATACTTGCGCGCTTGTTTCTGGTGTTGTTGGGTTCATAAACTAGGGTATACTCGTAACATCAGGATGAACGTATGCTTTATTTTCACCCTAAAGTTATAATAAAAACCTACGTACCGCTCATATTAGCACCCGCCATGACTCCAGTGACACCGGTGAACAGTACTCCGAACACAGAAGCGAAGTCGACCATTTCCCCGTCCGTAGTACTGTAGTCTCTCGCGTATTGTGGGTACAGATTACTACGGAGCGTGGCAGAACTCAGTCCAGTGTATGTGAAGTTAGTTTCGTTCACCAAGTGATTTGTGTCCGGCTTTTCTATCTGAAAATTTAAAATAGACCTAATTAAAATCTTTGTTAGTTTAAAATTGGACAAAATGTTCTTTAAATTTAAAATATATATATTTTTATAGTAATAATAAAGTGCCGAATTGTTTTGACGCACACAATTTCCTTCACTCTTTCTCTCTAACTTCATTCTACTGAGTTAGGGGGCAAAGCCGGAAATGTCCTGCTCAAAATATGGAGCTGAGAAAGTATCTCATCCTTACATAAGATCACAGTCAAATAACACTACTCTAAATTAGTTTAATGCTCTTATGGTGAGTAAAGCAGTCAGAGCTTCTATAAAAAGTCAGGGGTAGGGTACGCTTGTTTGTCATCTTTGTAATAAAAAAAGTACGTTTCAGCCTATAATATCCCACTACTGGGCATAGGCCTCTTTCCCCGTGTAGGAGAAAGATCATACCACGCTGCTCCAATGAAAATAAAGCTCCAATAAAATATAATAAAAATAAAAAAAGAAGTATTTTTAAAATTCACTTACCAATCCAGGCGAGGTGATGAAAAAGCTCAGGAAGGCACTGAAGAGACAAACCACAGTGGTGACCCAGATAGCGAGGCTAGTCCGGGCGAACAATGAGGCCCCAGCTAGAGACACGCTCAACCCCGCTCCATTCAGAGCCGAGCGGTACAAGAACCGGTACCAGTAGCCGTCCGGCAAACCAGGACTACCTTCCGATATCAGGTAGCCTGGAAACAGAGGTCACATAAGGTTTTCTATACTGTCACTGTATTGTCACTGTTTTTTTTTTTTTTTTTTATAACTTTTTGGGCAGCACCAGCTTTAAATCTTAACTAATTTTATTCTTTAGTGATTATTATTGAGTATTGTTTACAAGCAAGTGGGCAAATGTAATTCTCCCATTCGACAAAAGGAGTTAGAGACTCCTACCAACTCGACAATTATTTTTATGTAGATACGTCTGACAGATATATTTCTAGACCAAAGAAAATTCCTAAGAAAAGACACAGGCCAAAACGATTAGAGGCGTTTAGAAAGTCCTCAACTTGTTATACAAATATATTTTTACATATTTTAGTAGTCCGCGATTAGCCATTTCATCATCATCATCATTTCAGCCTATCACAGTCCACTGCTGGATATAGGCTTCCACAAGTTGACGCCAAAAAATGGCGTGAACTCATGTGTTTTGCCCATAGTCACCACGCTGCCATTAAAAGAATTAGCCATTTAAAGAATTTAAAATAAACAAAAACAGACCGCAAAATGCCTAACTCTGTTCTAGTTCTTTTAACATTAATGTAACTGAATTTGAACATAACAACATTTAGGCATCTTTCGTTAATCACAAGAGGCGTCCAAAAAAATATTGCTAAATATCACAGGGGTGCAGGGACTATATTGAGATATCACGTTTATTTATTTTTCGCTGAGCGCGCGATTTCTAAACTAAACAACAGCCAACAGGTTGTTTTTTAGTTTAACTAACAAGTTGATGCCTGTCTATAAATGTGTATCAAGATGCTTTATTTTCAAAACTTAATCAGATTAAACCTGTATTTAAAGATAATATTCTGAACCTTTGAATTGACTTAGCACAAAAAAAATAATCGTGATTTTTGGGTATGGGGAGAGGATAGTCTATCAGTCGGTCAGGAGATAGATAGGTATAACCCCACCACAAATATCCAGGGGAGGGAAGGGTGTCAAAAAGTTGCTAAAAAAATCACGTGATTAATGGACGACCCCATTTAATAACAAATTCCAGTTCCCTCTATTTCTATTTATCTTGCTAGATTTTCCAGGAAGCAAAAGCATAACTCAGACTCACCATTGGGCCCGAAATTCTCGACGAGAGCTTCAGTACAAGCGGAAATGCAGAGAGCACTCGAAACTACATTAGCGAAGAAAAACAATGTTCCGATCGCCCCGCCGAACTCCGGACCTAATGTTCTGCTTATCATGACTGAATTTGTGTTTAGGATATATTGAGATTTTTACTTAACGGTAACACAATAGTGAAAAAATTCATGACTTTCGTACTCATGTCGAATCTACCACTGTATAAATGTCAAAGTTCGGATGAATGGCTGTGTGTTACTGAATCACGTTCAGAACTGCTGAACAGGTTTAGATAACATTTAGTCTGTACTAACATACATTACATAGTCTTTCTCTGTAGAAAGACTATGTAATCTCGAATAGCACGAGGCTAATTTTACCCGGGATTTTTTTTTTTTTTTTGCTCCGCGTTATGTTGTTCTAGACGAAGGAATTCGCGAGCAAAAGGTACTCTAGTCATTTAATCTGCATGAATTACTAATTATAATATTTAAAAAGGATACAATACACGCCCCCACCCTCAACGGCACCGTTGGTGGATATAGCACAAATCGACATCACTGTAAAACCCACTATCAGGTATGCGAGTCCAAATTGTCCTAAAGTCACTAAAAGCCCTGCATTTCCTACTAGGTAACCTGAAAAAATATTTATCATAAAAATTAACGTTTTCAAACAGAAAAACTCTTATTCTTGTTCGTTTTCAAACATGTTTTATATATAACACTACAACGAGTACCTTCTGAATTAATAAATAAATGTTATAATTCTAAAATTTAGAAAACAAGGTTTCGATAGATTTTAACATTGCTGTTCTACTTAATAAAAAATCTAAGAAACAATTACAACCTTTACTTAATTATTGCTAAAATGTTGACAATTACTCTTCTGCTGCTTAATGAAAATTTTTAAAACGTTTAAAGGTACAATTATGGCTATCATCATAATAATCATCATCATCACTTCAGCCTATTGCAGTCCACTGCTGGACATAAGCCTCCACAAGTTTGCACCAAAAATGGCGTGAACTCATGTGTGTTGCCCATAGTCATCACGCTGAGCAGGCGGGTTGGTGACCGCAGGGCTGGCTTTGTCGCACCGAAGACGCTGCTGCCCGTCTTCGGCCTGTGTATTTCAAAACCAGAGTTGGATGGTTATCCCGCCATCGGTCGGCTTTATAAGTTCCAAGGTGGTAGTGGAACTGTGTTATCCCTTAGTCGCCTCTTACGACGCCCACGGGAAGAGAAGGGGCTATATTCTTTAATGCCGTAGCCACACAGCCTAATAAGCTTTAATTATGGCCAAATAAGACAAAACAAATCTGTCATTTTGAATTCATCCTAGACCTAACTGGCTAAGTTACTAACTACTATAAAAGTAATGTACTTTTTACATGTAGAAAAATCTCAAGCTTCTATAAACCGAATTCCTTTGGGATTTAGCACATGTTTAAATATATATTACTGATAGGCTTAATCGTCAATAAAAAGCCAACTTCATACATTATAATGACTATTGTAAAATTACTTAGTGCAATAAAGAATACAATAAAAAGACCCTAGTTTCGCCAAAACTAACCAACTACCACTTACGTACTAGCAGGCTGCGAATTAAAAAACTTGAAAGATTTTATATAAATGACTATCGTAAAATTACTTAGTGAAATAAAAAATACAATAAAAATACTCTAGTTTCGCCAAAACTAACCAACTACCACTTACGTACTAACAGGCTGCGAATTAAAAAATTTGAAAGATATAACATTATAGATATATAAGATATAGTTTGATGTTGAAAAAGAATTGTTTTTTTTTTACACGTCACACATTGATTTTATCAGCAAGTTATAAAACAGGCCCTTAAACACTTGAAGCCATGATTAACACTCAGTATTTAGTAGGTACAAATTTAATTTAGGCGTTAGCTCTACATCAAATCCTCGTAAAAATACAACAAATGATATCAATAATAATAAATAATAATTGACCTATAAAATCAAGGACTCACCCATCCGTATAAAGATGAGGGCACTGAACATAGAGAGTACAACGGGACAGAAGACTCCGGCGAAGGTGCCAACTTTCTTGACGCCTGGCCGCTCCGTTCTAAACTCGCCGAATTCGACATATCCTAGAAAAACATAAAAATTGTTACCAACATTATATATTATGCAGAATGAATATCCATTATACCATGTTTTAGACGTTGGAGGAGGGTTAGCTGGTATGTATTAAGTTCTAGCTGGTAAGTCACGTTGAATACAGAAATTCCTATCCGATTTTTAGTTTTACTTCTACTTAATATTCGAACTATATCCTTTTGTCTACTGCATAAAAACGTCCCCCGATGATCTCGACCTGTGCACCTCCCGCTTCAACCTGTAATATCCCACTACTGGGCATAGGTCTCTTTCTCCATGTAGGAGAAGGAGCAGAGCTTAATCCACCACGCTGCTCCAATGCGGGTTGGTAGAGACCTATGCACCCTATATATTACTAATACCAAAAATGTTTCTATAAATTAGTCAGTCGACCACATATTTAAATTGTTGTCTTTAATCTGTAATGATGAACTTGCTTTGGTCCGAATTTACGATAAAGCCTGATATTGGAGAGAGTTGAAAAATTTAAATTAGTTTATTGCAATAATAACGTTTTGTATGAATTATTGACGACCGCAACACACGGGGAAAGAGGCTTGGGGGGGGGGTGCGGGAAACATGGTGTGAAGTTCCTCATCCACCATCGCAAAAAGGAAAATCCTCCGACCATACGGGTGTTGTGTCTGGTGGGCTACTGCCCCGACGGTTGTTGTCGGGTTCTTTTTTTTTATGTCACTAGGTCGGCAAACAAGCGTATGGCTTACCTGATGGTAAGCGATTACCGTAGCTTATAGACACCTGCAACACCAGAAGCATCGCAAGCGCGTTGCCGACCTAATCCCTAATCCCCCCCCAGGAGCTCTGGTCACCTTACTCACCAACAGGAACACAATACTGCTTGAAAACAGTACAGTAGTTTACTGTGAACTTTTCTGTAAGGTCAGAGGTACTACCCCAGTCGGGCTGCTCCATATTTTGTTCTATATTTTGCCTGCTGTGCCCTACCTCAGTTAAAGCAGTCAAGTCAGTTCTTGCATATATGTTAAATCTTCGGATAACTTTGATATCGCGATGTAGGATACGTCAGTTTTCCCTAGTTTGTATGTCGCGTGTTAGATGCTGCCACAAGGCCTATGCTCAGCAATGGGATATTACAGAATGAAGCGATAAATTATTACATGATACTTTGTTTCTATTAATAAAAAGAGGTTAATGTTGACAGCTGTAGTACCTATAATGAAAATTTTGTCACAGCTGAAATACATGATAAACTATATATAATATGCTTAAAATAAAACTACAGCAGTTCCAATTTTTTATATTGAAAGTAATTAAAAACAATTTTTTTGGTAATCATACTTTATAATTGATGCTGAAGCCAAAACATTTTTAAATGTTTTTCGGAATTTACTTTCTGGAATAATGGATACAAGATCAGAGGCGGATTTACCAGTATGCTGAGTAGGCTGAAGCTTGGGGCGGTAAAATTTAGGGGGCGGCAAATTTTGCTGCAACCTTTGTACAACAATGGATAACTAAACAAAAAGGGGCCGAAATAATCGCGATTGGCCGTTTTACAAATGACACAATTGGATTGCCAATCTTGTCAAATTGTATTGTATGAATGTCTAATCTCCGAATTTTATTTACAGGTAAATGAAGTAAGGAATAAATTAGACTACTTTTTATAAGAAAAAAAAAGTCTTTCAAGCAAAAAAAATTTATACCATTCGGAAAAAATTACTCGTAACTAGAGTCGTGGATTCTAGTTCAATGCTTAAAATCATTTCAAAATACAAATAAACGAATTGAAACAAGGAAAACCAATCACGTGCATATTGTTGTCAGTAGGTATGTGCGATTTACAAGAACAGGTAAAACTGTAGGAGTGCGAGTATCATAACTCAAGAGTAAGTAAGAGTCATTATAACTCAAATCGAACCGACACCATATTTAAAAAAAAAATATCTAACGAACAACAAAATCAGTTCCAAAAACAGCTTTTTAAAAAATATTTCGTCTACGAAAAGAACTAAAAAATTTAACACGAAAACACATCACACACAAACAAAATATTACAAATAAAAAAAATCTTACAAAAAAATTCGACAACAAAAATCCAACACTAAAAAGGAGTTCATTAACAAAAAAAATGTAATTAAAAAAATTCACCGCTACTAATTTTCTCTACCATCACGCGCAGTTAACCCGACAATTGTTTACAAACTGATAGCATGTAATTCGCATTGACCCTAGCTCGATGTTTTTGTTACAACCTTGAAACACTGCACAATGCCCAGGGTTGCTTTATAAAATAAAAAAAGACAATTCTGTTAAGTGGTTTACAGGTGGATTAAGGTCGAATTACATTTTAATTATTTATTTTAATTATCATTTAAAGTAATTTATGAATATAATTATTTAACTAAAGCTTAACGTGATATTACCGCGAATTCTTATTTATTAAATCAATCACCAAAATAGGTTTATACACATATGTAAGCACTCAACATACAAAGTTGCGAACGACCGCACCTAGTTAGGTAAATACAAAATAATTATTTTTTCGTGTTCGACATTGTCATCATACAGCCTATACAGTCCACTGCTGGACATAGGCCTCCACAAGTTTACGCCAAAAATAACGTGAAATCATGTGTTTTGCCCATAGTCAACACGCTGGGCAGGCGGGTTGGTGACCGCCGAAGACGCCGCTGCCCGTCTTCGGCCTGTGAATTTCAAAGCCAGCAGTTGGATGGTTATCCCGCCATCGATCGGCTTTATAAGTTCCAAAGTAGGAGTGGAACTGTGCTATCCCTTAGTCGCCTCTTACGACACCCACGGGAACAGAGGGGGTGGCTATATTCTTTAGTACCGTAGCCACACAGTACGCAGCAGTAGTTACGACATTTTCATAAAAAGAGGGAAATTATAAAAAAAAATTCAATTGCGTAACAGTGGACAGTAACGAGCGTCATTCAAGGGTACATTATTGTCCTTATCAATGCAGTAATTGTTAGCTGAGTACAGTCGATAAAAATATAACTTAACACTTTGGTGTAGATAAATTGATTTAAATATAAAAAAGTGTGTGTGTCAACGTCAACTCACACCTGGAGTTTACTCTTTTAGAACGATTAACGAATATTATAAAGAGGAAAGATTTGATTGTTTGTTTGTTTGCATTGAATAGGCTCCGAAACTACTGAACCGATTTGAAAACTTCTTTCACTGTTACACTACCCGCTACACTACCCGCGGGTACTGTGTGGCTACGGTACTAAAGAATATAGCCACCCCCTCTCTTCCCGTGGGTGTCGTAAGAGGCGACTGAGAGATAACACAGTTCCACTACCACCTTGGAACTTAAAAAGCCGACCGGTTGCGGGATAACCATCCAAATGCTGGCTTTGAAATACACAGGCCCAAGACGGGCAGCAGCGTCTTCGGTGCGACAAAGCCAGTACTGCGGTCACCAACCCGCCTGCCCAGCGTGGTGACTATGGGCAACACACATGAGTTCACGTTATTTTTGGCGTAAACTTGTGGAGGCCTATGTCCAGCAGTGGACTATATAGGCTGTAATGACTACCCGCGGGTGACACAGGCTATATTATATTTTCAAAAAAATTGGGTGGGAAAATAGTTCCTATTTTGAAATTATTGATATATACCCGTGCGAAGCCGGGGCAGGATGTTAGTTTAAATATAAAATATGTGTGTTAGCTGCACCACGCGACTGGAGATTACTCTTTCAGGACGATTACCAAGTATTTGAAAATTAAATTGTTCTCTTAAACGAATACAATTATTATTAATTAAAATAATCTGAAGTACACTGAAACACGACTATAAAAAAAGTTAAGTAAAACGAAATTAAAGTTTTCTTATTTGCATACTCTTCCTTATTTACATTTTATTTCGGGTCCCAAAGAAAGTACATAACATGAAGATATTCTCTAAAAAAAGTTATACAATATTTTAGATCTGAGGGCACAGGAAACATCTTTCTAATAATCTGGAGCAGGATCCTGTGGTGATAAGGTGACCAGAGCTCGAGGGGGGCGAGCGTCTATAAGCTACGGTAATAACCATCAGGTGAGCCGTACGCTAGTTTTCCGACCTACTTGTATAAAAAAAAATCGTACAACATCCAGCAAGAAAACGTGCTAGACTGTATACACCTCTACACACGCAAACGCTTATAGAATATTTACAAGTATGACGCATACCTACAGCACCATGTGCCAAAATGACTTGAACTTTTTTAGAATTTTAATCACATAAATCAGAACATACAAAAAGGACAAGGCATCTAATAGCTGACGTCACGTATAGCTTCAATTTTAGATGCAATAACCAAATATTTACTATATGTAGGTATATTCTAGAAATATATAAATGCAAACTTTTGTAAGTTGGATGGATCCTTGTTACTACTTCACGCAAAAACTTTTGAATTGATGGCCACTCCCACAGGATCGGAAATTACGCAGGTGAAACCGCGAAGTGTATGTAGTTTAGTCAATAAAATAATAATAATAATAATAATAAATACTCTTTATTGTACACCACAAAGAAACATTACAAAAAAAGTGATACATGAAAAGAAAGATGTACAAAGGCGGTCTTATCGCTAAGAGCGATTTCTTCCAGACAACCTTTGGGCATAGGACATAGCGAAGAAAAAGAGAAGCGGGAGGGAAGTGTACAAACAGTTGATAAAGAATTGGCGTATAGTTAACAAGCAGTATGATATTAACAGAAGTAAATATAACATATACACATACATATACACACAATATACATACACATACATATATACAAATAAATATATACATATATACTACATAAACAAATACTACATAATATATATATTTATGGAGCTGATAATGATAATTATGAAGTATTTAGTGACAAAAAATGCGCCTTTAGATATTTTTTAAAACAGGCAAGAGATTGAGCTTTTCTTATAGAGAGAGGAAGAGAGTTCCAAAGTTGTACAGCTTTAACAGAAAAGGAGTTTGAATAAAAGGAAGTAGTATGAGAAGGAGTTTTGAGTGTTAAGGTTGAAGATGACCTGAGGGAACGTTCATGAGTGTCACAGAGAAACTCAAAGCGATTTTTTAGATAAAGCGGTGTATCTGGATGGAAAAGTACACAATATAGTAAAGAAAGGATGTGAGTATTCCTGCGAAAGCGGATAGGGAGCCACTTGAGTTGAATACTGTTAAATAAGCTAATTAAATGAAAGCCTATATGTGACCTATCGTTTTAGCTGTATTAAATTACAATTCTTGTTGTATTCTTCCATTTACACTTATTGTCATGATGGGGATGTCTGATACACAATTGCACATCTCTATAAAATAGTCAGCGCGAAAAAAAACTTAAATATAATAAGCTAACACTTCATCTGAATCTCTGAGTCGATGGTAGCTTCATATTGTACAGCTTTTTAATAATCTTGAAGAAAGACATTTTTTATTTGTTTTGGTAATGTACTACAAAGACGACAGAGCGCTAAATCTCTATCATAGTGTTATTTCATATAGTCAAAATATATATATTTATAAACAGCCAGGCTTCACAGATTATAAAGAACTAAAATTGAAAAATTTAAAACAAATTCTTTAACCTTATAAGAGTTATAAGTATATGGATAAAATAATATTCAATCACCATCTCCAGGCGGTCGAGGCGGTGCAGCTCTTTTAAACCTCATCCTTAGTCTATTCATCAGTCCCAAAGAATTGGTGGTGTCATTCAAGCTCGGAGCAAGGGGGTTTAAGGTATCAGCCATTTCTGGAGGCTTTGTCCCTGAAACAAAAAGAAGCATTTCTTTAAGCAACTTTCAGAAATAGGATTTTTACAACAAAGAAGAAATATATTGCAAAAATAATAAGACTATTTCAATAAATTTAATTCTAACTCGGAATCGCAATATTTGAATTTAATTAGTTTCATGGTCACACTTCAATGTAATAATAACATTGCTCAAATCTTTATTCAAATTTTTTTAATTTATGAGTTATTATTCTAAAATTATGCAATAAAATAGATACATAAAACAACTTTTAAACAATAATATTAATTAAATCAACACTTTTATATTTACAAGTTGTAAGAGACACAATTATATTTACAAAGCTGTTCTTGTTTAAACATATTTATGTCCTATTCATATTACTTAATTATTTAAGAATTTATCGATTAAACAAATAATAAGAACATTACATAACGTATTGTAATATTCTATGTTTCATTTCTAAGCAGTGCATAATAAAGAATACATTATATTCATAAATACAAATTTGTTAGTTTCACTATATACAGTATATACATAACAACTCCAAATTAAATGGTGTACCAAACTATCACTTGGATCAGATAATAGCTTAGATGCTCAACCAATAATGTTACGTTTAGTTTTTAATGATGGTGAAAAAACACACAGACAGATAAAATTGTAGTAAAATTAAGTTATTAGTTAAGTAATTGTAGTAAAATTTGTTTAAGGCTTTTGTTACTCTCACAACGACCCCTACAACTCATTTTTCCTATGCATCGCTGTCATACATACATTGACGGATAACAAAATTATTATAATTATTGACTTACTTTACATCACTAGTATAAATTACAACATATATCTCCTTTTGAATGACACACAATTAGTTCTAGATTAGGTGCACATGTTACTGGTGATAATTTTATATGCAATGTTTATTACAATGTTATGAATGTATTGGTTTTTCAATACTCAATGTAATAAAATTCTTATCAAGAGTCAAATACATTATTACAAAATATGGACTGTAATTTTGCATATGATTTTTTTTAATAATAATGTTGATTCTGGCTATAGAATATGGGAAATCCCCGCAAATGTTTAACAAATTGTTAGATGATTGATTATACATTTTTTAAATATTTTATTAGTTCTTTTTGAGTTTTGCTGATAGTTTTGAAAGGGTTATTATGAAATAAATAATTAAGAATAATAATAAAAAATAAAAATAAAGATAACAATGCAGAAAATTAGACAATTTTAGTAAATGTAACAATTATTTTAATTGCACACATTTGACATTAAAACCAGGACAATGTCCGAGGGGTCAACTAGTAGAAATAAGTTATATAATGTAACTAGGCAACTAACATTTTAATTGATTTTAAAACATATTATAACATTTTTAAACACATATTTTAAAAAATTCCATCAATATATATATATATATATATAAAGGAATATATTCCTTTGAGTTTGTATATTTGTATAGTACCTTTTTTTATAGCAGTACTAATATGTATTTTTAATTTTAATTTTAATTTTATGTATAGGAATTGGTAAATAACTTTAAATGTTGTTTCTTTGTTTTTTCAGGTAGGTTAAGGGTTTTTATAATTTATTTTTGTATCAAAATGTATAAAGAAAAATTGTATAATAAAATCTTTGTTTTCTCAGAGCAACACATTGTATAATTTTCCGATTCCAATTTTAAGGAGTCAACTAATGTCTTATATATTTAATAAAAATAAACTGTCAAATTTATATGAGACTCACTCAAATTTATATGAGAAAAAATATTATTTGGACCTTTATCAACGCAAATAGCACCCAAAACAATGATTGTCAGAATTTTTGTGTTTCTCTGTGCGTTAGTGCATGCTCATCTCAGAAACGGCTCATCCAATTTAGTTGTGATTTTCACTAATATATTTAGGCAAGCTTAGCTTAACATTTAGTGTTTGTTACATGTTGATCGGTTCAGAAATAAAAAAGTTATGCCAATTAAAAGAAATCACACTGAACATGTAAAGTCACTAGTCCACACGCATGAAGCCGCGAGCACAGCTTTTATTAAATATAATTACGTTGTTATGTTACACATATGTAAAACTTAGATAAATGGTTGATGGTACAAGGGTCAGATGATAAGAAGCATCTACATTATCTACATTATTATGGTCTCAAGAGTTTTAGTATCCCATATATACAGAAAGTTATATAAAAGAATCCTTTACTTACAACTGTAATATTATGTTATTAAAACTATACTTGTTATTATAAAATTTAATGATTATTCCAAAATATACACAAAGATAAATTAATACTACTGTAGTTTTATAGCTCTTGTTATTTGTTAAAATATATCAATTTACACTAATTATCATGTTTTAACTATATACTTAATAAAATATTTTTTTAAAAAGAATTACATACATAAAAAAAATTATCAATGAAGTAATTAGCGCTACAAGAAAATTTAATGAAATTATACAGCAAATATTAGAAAATTAATTTACTTACTGAGATGTATATCTCCCATATTTTTAACTTTTGTTAACACATTCTAATTTGACATTATAAAGCAAAGACTGCAAGTACAAGCAAGTTCAGTGGAATAACTAGAATTCTTAAAAAAAAAAACAATGCAATCCAATTACAGTAAAACAACTAACAGTATTACAAAGCAACTTGTGCTACATACACACAATGTATAGAAATGTAGAACAAACAAAGTATGACCTCATCTAAACCTAAATTCTAAATAAGGATAAAAAAATATACAGAATTCTCAAGTTCGATTTGATTAATGAAACCAGTTTGCCGTAATAATGAAAATAAAAAAAAAAATAAAAAAAATATGATCGATGATTTTTGGTAAAATACTTGAAATGGTAAACTTACAATATTATTTAGATATTTTAGTCCTAATGTATTATTTTAACGAGCGCTTAAAACATTGACTAAATTACTTGTTCAACATTTCTGTGTTATATTTTTGGTAATTCGAAAACAAATACTCGTTTTTTTCTTAGAAATTATCAACAAACGGCAAACATCACAAATGTAAGTTCCGTGCTGTCAATTTCAAAATTCTTTTGTCTCTTGCTCTTGACATTTTTTTTTTGTATCCTTCATCCAATTTATCCCATAGATAAAATATGAAGATTTTTTTTCTTTAATCATTGTTTTAACCCAAGAAGCTTATTAAACAGTGGAGAGAGCATCTTAAACATTTTAGTGAAGACAAGTTCATTCACCCCAGTTATGTTTTCAAAAAATCCCAATCAATATGTGTGTTGTCAACTTTTGATCAATACGTTTATGTTGTATCTCTTTTCATTTTTTCTTTTATTTGTTTTTCGTTTGCGGTCACTTTGTCCTGTTATAAATTATGCACTATGTGTTTTTTTTTGGTATAATTTTAACTTGATCAGCATATTTTTTTTTAACAAAAAAATATTATTTATTATTAAAAGGACGATTTTACCCAATTTTTTGCGCAGAACCATTTGCATTGCTTATTCAAGAGCATGGTCAAAGCATGCATATAAAAGCATATTTATCTGTACCTACCTTGATGTGGATGCTGATTTTCAGGTTTTCGTAAGGTCAGTGTTCTCCTTTCTGGTTTTACTTCCCTAATTATAGGGAGCTGCCATTTTATTTTTATAGCAACACTGAACAAAACTTCAAAAAACAGTATGATTTGATTTTGATTTTAGGTTGACTACTTTTATTATTCATGTGAGCCATTAAGCCCAAGAATAATAATAATTATTATTCATAATAAGAAACTATTTTAATAAAGAGAATATGCTTTTTGAAGAAGTTTTTTTTTAAATATATCTACTTTATCTTTATCTAAACATTAATAGCCTAGTGGTTTGGACTGTGGCTTCCTATTTGGGCATCCCGGGCATGCACCTTTAACTTTTCGAAGTTGTGCGTTTATGTAATTAAATAACACTTGCTTCAACGGTGAAGGAAAACATCGTGAGGAAACTAGCACACCTGAGAGTTCCCCATTAAGTTCTCGAAGGTATGTGAAGTCCGTCATTTCGCATTGGGCCAGCGTGATAGACTATGGCCTTTAACCCTATTCTGAGAGGAGACCTACGCTCAGTAGTGAGCCATTGATAGGTCGCTGCTGATCTTTATCTAAAAATCTTTTTTGTTTTAAGAATCTTTCAATCTTAGCGTACAGTGCAAATTTCATCAAGATCAGTTCAGTGGTTTAAAAGAAATGGGCCATAATGTTACACGTAGTCTTTTTTCATTGTAACTTTTGTTACATCAGTTTCCTTTTTCAATTCACTTTTGGATGTTTCTAAAAACACAAAATTATCTAATTATTTATTGTGTTAGGTGTCGTTCATGTGCATTTAATACTCAAAGTGTGCGCGCCATAAAAATAAAGCAGCTAATTGGTGTAAGTCTGTTTATCAACACTAAACTATACTGAGCTAGAACATGTCTACTGATTTTTTATTTTACGCATCGGCCTACCAATGACGGTAAATTGCGACGTTGCCACACCCACTACATGGCTCACTACAGGAGATAAAGACGGATATGCCCGCGTGGATTGGGCTGAGATCAAACTAACCGCAAATATTACGATAGGGTCCATCAAGTAACAACGCGTCTTCGTCATCACGTTTCTAACCCTACCAAATTTGGTGGATCTAATTATTACTTGAGTTTGAAAATTCCTTATCCCTAGCGCATCATAATCTACCGAAATAATCTTCAAAATGAAGCTAGAAACGATAAAAATATCAGCTCAAATAGTAAACGTTTTTTGATAGATTATTACCATTATCGTCCAAAGGGACACCGCTGTCCCTTTTCATTTTTGCGAGCTAACAGAATAAAGAAGAAGAAGTCTCTAAATGCTTGACAAAATTTTTAAATAGCATGGATACTAAACTTAGGATCAACGTGGTCACCCTACAGAAAGAGATAAGGAATATACGTGACGTAATTCAAGGTTAAATTTTTTGTCTTCAAGTTCAAAGCATTGTTTACGATGCACTCTCCAGTGTTTTGTATAAGCTTCTTGATTATACAGATTTATCCCCATTAAGAAATAGGCTAAAGTACTAATCTATACAACCTTATCTGAAGTGTTTTGTCTTTATAATATACAACAGGCCATCTAGCCATGCTTTTGTTAAATTTGTCTTTTAATCATAAAAAATGGACCGTTTTTCTTTACATATAACTCGTATAAGTTATACCATGTGAATAATACGATATATCACCAATAATAATAACAATAATAAATAGCTTTATTGCACACAATAAAACAAATAATTGTGTTTGCTCGCAAACGAAAAAAAAATCGACATCAATTACTTCGACGAGTAATACAACGTAGATCGACGAAAAAATAGTCAAGTAACTACGCGTTATCAAAGATTACTCAAAAAGTAGTTATTAGATCTCAATTAAATTTATATGTGACCAAATGACAAACATCAGCTTTCGATTAAATTAAAAATTATCAAAATCGGTACACCCAGTAAAAAGTTATTGCGGATTTTCAAGAATTTCCCTCGATTTCTCTCAGATCCCATTATCAGATCCTGGTTTCCTATCATGGTACTAAACTAGGGATATCTCCTTTCGAACAAAAAAAGAATTATCAAAATCGGTACATCCAGTAGAAAGTTATGCGGTATAATACAACGTAGGTCGACGAAAAAAGCATCAAGTAAAAACGCATTATTAGATATAACTCGAAAAGTAGTTGTTAGATCTCAAATAAATTTAAATGGGAACAATTGACACACACCACCTTTCGATTAAAAAAAAAAAATTGCCGAAATCGGTCGACACGGTCAAAAGTTCTGATGTAACATAAAAAAAAAAAAAATACAGTCGAATTGAGAACCTCCTCCTTTTTTGGAAGTCGGTTAAAAAACAAAGTCACTTCCCGCTGTCTGTATGCTTAGATCTTTACAACTTTATGCGGTTCTTTAGTAAATACGAGTTATTCTGGAGGAAGGTTTATAATACAAATTACACGTATTATACATATAAACTTTATATGTACAATTTACAATACGTCCATAATATTATATAGTAGATGAACACTGATAGTATTTGCTACCATGCGAAGCCGGGCGTGGGTCGCTAGTTTACAAATAAGTAATGGTCATGGTGTTCTGTGTATATTTTACTGAGGTAGGGCACAGCAGGAATTTTCTGCTCAAAATATGGAGCAGCCCGACTGGGCTAGTACCTCGACCTTATAGAAGATCACAGCTAAATAATACTGTTTTCAAGCAGTATTGTGTTCCTGTTGGTGAGTAAGGTGACCAGAGCTCCTGGGGGGGGATTGGGTCGACAACGCCCTTGCGATGCTTCTGGTATTGCAGGCGTCTATAAGCTACAGTAATGGCTTACCATCAGGCGAGCCGTACGCTTGTTTATCGACCTAGTGGTATAAAAAAAAAGCAGTCATTGTGGGTCCCTACCGTGCCTCGGAGAGCACGTTAATGTTATTATTCTTGAAATGGCTCCCTTGCGGATTTGCCAATATCAGAGTATTTAAACTTTGCTAACTCATAGTAGGAATTATATCCGCCAACCCTCAGTGGAGTATCGTGGTGGATTAACGGCCGAACCCAATATTCAATCTATCTCTGGTTATGTCCTACTAGAGACAGAAATATCTATCTATCATTCATTTTACTGACCCAATAAACTTGTCGACGATAGGCTATCTTATCCTTCAAAGCTGTCTATCGACGAGAGGGAGGATAGCTTACTAGAGATATAGTTCGCGTCATGTAAAAAGAACGCTGAAAGAAACTGGAGGGGGTGCGTTTGCGCATGGGTATACTCGCGCACAAGTACTACTGTTTTATTTTTTAATTAGGCTTTCACTCGCGGCTTCGTATAATGGTTATTGGTAGGTACATTAAAAAATACTAGAAATACAAGTGCGAATAATTCGGACTAAATAAGTATAATAATTATCACTTTACAAAATCACAATTTTTTTTAAACAAAAGCAATAACAAATTTTTTAGTTATTGAATTGTCGTATTCAAAAAAAATAATTATCTGTACTCTCGATATTCGTATCTTAATAGTTTTTATGTGTTTAAAATGATAAATTGATAATTGTTTTTTAGTGAAATAAATAGTAAATGGAGAATTTTGTAATTTAAAACTTTTGTGCGCGATAATAATTTGAGTCGACGTCGAACTGTCAACCGCTGTCAACCAATAGCACACCGGCAAGCATGCGACACGTGATAAACACTCCCGTCCCCCTACCCGTACCACCAAATAGACCGATAAATCGCTTCTGCGCAGCTTCAAGGCCAGCGTTCTTTTTACATGACGCGAACTATAACAGTTCGTATGAAAATGACAGTGTAAGCGTCCCAATATTATTAGAGTTCTATCTGTCAGTAACGTTGGTTATCTTTAGTAACAACAATATCCGATCTATAGTTTTCGGGGGATAACTAAGATTTATTAATTGAAAAAGTATTTTCTTTGTTTAAAATAAAATTAATTTCGAGTGAAAAATAATGGCAGACTCAAGTTCAAGTAGCAGTTCAAATGATATTGCTCTTTTGCAACAATTAATTGAATAAAAATTATATGTTTCTTGTGAAATAATACTTACTTTACTCATCTTGTGAATAAAACAAACAATTTGGTGAATGATTGTACCTATAATTTGCAATGATTTGTATAATTTGATTTGTAAAAAAAATATACAAATTCAAACGAAACAACGATTCAATAAAGCGTAATGGCGTCGTAGCGTCTTTTCGTGTCGTGTTAAAACGTTCCGTTACTAGATTTACCATGGATTCCATATTAAAATAATATCATTTATTATAAATTAAAAAGTCTGTGTAAAAATTAATTTGTCCATATTTTTATAAAACAAGATTACTTTAATATGAATAAAATTTGTATGACAAATTTAAATACTACAAAACATCTGTGTAACATAACTGAGGCCGTCTGTGACGCTGCGTATACTGGAATGTAAGGAAGAGCTCAGGTAGCCGGTCTATCTACAGCTAACTGGAGATAGTAGTCCCCTATGCGAATTATTGGGACAACTACAAAGGATAGATAGTTAGTTATTTGCAGTCGATGATAACTACCTATCTCTATCTTTAGATTGAATATTGGGTTCGGCCGTAAGCCTAACTAATACTTAATCTGTGGATTAAGCTTCGAACTTTCTCCAACATGAAGAGCGATGCCTACCGGTGGGAGTCCCCAACAGTGGCAGTGGGCTGAAGCGAATACATATACAGTATATTACAGTACGATCAAGTGAATTAAAGAATAGATTAAAAAAAGATTATAGTCATATTCTAACTATAGACATGAATACTAATCTGTACATAGAAAAAATTAATCAGTGTGTTCAAAATACCAAAAAATTGTTTTATTTTATCATGCTTTTTAGCTCGCACTTCTTACGTCTATTTGCGCATGGTCTTTTTCCATCATTTTATTTCAAATAAATTGGGGCTATAGATATCCTATCTATTTGGTTTTTCTTTTTATTATTAATTTATCTTATTATTAGATGAGTTTAGCTCATTACTATACCCCACTAACGATCATCTTGCTACTTTAATTTTGTTTAAAGAATAACTGCAGTCTTTTGTGAAATCTTCTCTACAGAATCTACATTCTTAGACAGGGGTATCTTCACATCAACTATAATTATTATTTTTAAAGATACAAACTACAAAGTACAGAACAACTATAATTGTAAAAGAACTATTATAACTGTAAATGACAAATCAACTGCTTTTGAAGCCTACTTAAATAATTTTGATTTGTCTAGCTTCAATATAGTCTTAGCTACCAACCAAGTCTTTAAGGAAAGGGCACAAGGTGAGAAGCGGACTTTGAGATGAGACTGACATAGTACATCATTAACGTGCCTACACTTCAAATTATTTGTCAAATGGCCCGTTTCGAGAATGGCATCTACAATTTTCACACAATTTAAAAAATATTACATACATCTTTAGAAAGTAACTAGTATGTTATAAACGAAATTAACAGATACAACAAAAACAAACTATGTAACAAAAGTTCTAAGCAGATTTTGTTTACTTTTGCAAAGTATTTTGTGTATAGAAAACTTGTTAGCATATACATTACATACATAATTATTTATACTATTTATTTATTAGTATGGTTTTAAGGTAGTGAAGAAAAAAATTGATGGTTAATTTTCTTTTATTTGTATGATTGCATCAAACCTTGTTATCAGAATTTTCTATTAGTAAAGTACAAATGTCTAGATTGTTTCAGTATTATTTACTTGTATTTTGTGTTCTTCAGTCTTAATTTTTTTTACAAAATTAGTCTACATTTCTGTCAACAAAAACGGTTAATAAATTTTGCTTATGCTTTATTGGAACAGTTATGCACAGTGCAATATTTAACTTAAAAATAGAAACTTAAATAATAGACCGAAAGTTATAATACTTATATTCTTTCTAGTGCTTCTAACATAATGATGCTATTTCCTCTGATGACCTGTAACAAAAAAAAAAAAATTAAGTAGAAGCACTTATACAAATAATTGTATTTGCTTGCAAAAAAAAAAACGACTCCAATTACATCGACAAGTAATACAACGTAGGTAGAGAAAAAGTCAAGTAAATACGCGTTATCAAAGATTACTCAAAAACTTGTAAACAGATCTAGATGAAATTTAAATGTGACCAGGTGATAAACACCAGCTTTCGATTTAACTAAAAATCATCAAAATCGGTACACCCAGTAAAAATCTATGCGGTATAATATAACATAGGTCGACGTAAAAATAGTCAAGTAAAAACACATTATTAGATATAATTCAAAAAGTAGTTATTACATCTCAAATAAATTTACATGGGACCAAATGACACGTACTACCTTTTGATTAAAAAAAAAATTAGTCGAAATAGATCCACCCGGTCAAAAGTTCTTAATTAACATACATAAAAAAACAATCGAATTTAGAACCTTCTTCATTTTTGGAAGTCAGATTTTTTTTTAAACCAGAAGCAAGTTTTGTTATGTTCTAAAAGAGGTTTGAACGAGTTCTTCAGACTATTTTTCTAGCCTTGCTTTCTAAGATTGGCGTAACAGTTGTTTTACACTCAACATTATGACGACGCCTGTTACTGGGTGCAAGTAGCTCTCTTATATATTTATTTAATAGCTCGAAGTCGATAGCCAACCAAGTCGAGGCCAACTAAATTTATCATATACATTAGCTGACCCCGCAAATGTTTCTTTGCCATATATGTTATTAACCCGATTAATCCCCCCCGCTTATAACTTAGGGGTATGAAAAATAGATGTTGGCCGATTCTCAGACCTACCCGATATGCCCATAAAATTTTATTAAAATCGGCCAAGCCGTTTCGGAGGAGTTCAATGTTTAACATTAGAAGATATAAATAGGAGTTTTTAAGGAGAAATTCATCATTATCACTTCAGCCTATCGCAGTCCACTGCTGGACATAGGCCTCCAGAAGTTCGTGCCGAAAATGGCGTGAATTAGTGTGTTTTGCCCATAGTCACCACGCTGGGCAGGCAGGTCGGTGACCACAAGGCTCGCTTTGTCGCACCGAAGACGCTGCAGCACATCTTTAGTCTGTATATTACAAAGCCTGTAGTTAGGTGGTTATTCCACCATCGGTCGGCTTTGTAAGTTCCTAGGTGATAGTGGAACTGTTATCCCTTAGTCGCCTCTTACAACACAATGGGAAGAGAGGGGGGTAACTATATTATTTACAGCCGTAGCCACACATATTAAGGAAGAATTATTGATACTCATTAAGTAATATTATTAAATAATGTTAACATTACTATGTAGTTTAGTTTCGTAGCTTCTAGTAGTACTAGAAACATAATATAAAGGCATTATAACAATAATTACTTATACTAAGGAAAGTTTGTTTCAGTTCAGTTTAATCTTAAGAAAAACCGAGCATAGATGACACTGTTTTGTACAAACTAATGCTCACATAATAATCTTAAAAATATACGCATTTAGAAATTTAATTATGTATTAAATCAACTATATTATAACTTACCACCATGCCAATAGCGATGTTTTGTCCATCTTTACATTCTTCAACGGCTTCGTCCATAACTAGATTCATGAAAGGATCAAAACCTCTCAGCACTCCAAGCACTACACGGCCAGCGTTCAATTTTACTGTAAGTCTTTTGTCCATGTACCTAAAAAGTAAATATCACATTTAAAACCTAATTGATATAAAGAAATAGACAGCATTGGCATGAACTAATAATTTGTATTGCAACAAAAGCGTTTACAGAATTAGGTTATAATACGCGGGATGCTTAGCATTTTGATGTATTAAACAGTTTTACGTACTTTTTTAACTCTGGAGGGTGAGCTTTCGACATTTTTCACTCTTTCGTTAATTATTTTAGAAGTAACTTATTTATTCTTCAGTTTGTTTTTTGTGTTTAAAAAAGCCGACTTCAAGGAGCGGACAAGGAGTATATTATGAGTGAATTATTCAATTAAATGCATGAAAGGACAGAAGGAAAGAACTGGATACTAGAAGCGTAAAGGCATAGATTATAAAAATTATTGGGAAATAATAAAAAATAAATAATACTTTTTTATAATGCATAGATAAAAAAATCTGGTAAAATTTGAATTCTTAAAATAATAAATATTGTTTAAGTTAAAATAATAATATTTTGCTTATTAGTATTTTTCAACAGTTCTGTTCCTGAACGTTTATCAATTTAGGTTATTCAAGTGGTGTTTGGATTGCCATTAAAAAAAATAAGGGATTCTAATTCCAAGAAGAGAATAAAACAAACAACTTTACTTCAAAAATAATTAAACACGAGCATTGTGGCATGTGGCATACAAACGAACCGTATTTGTACAAATGATTATTTTATATTCCCTACAAATTCACAATTTTTTTATCAAATAAAATTGCCATTGCAAAATTATTTGCACACGTATAAGAAAGCTCAATGAAGAAGTATAAATAAGTTGATATTAGTCAAGGCTAACAGCGATTTTCAGAAATGTGTAGTATTATAGTCATTCGTATCTCATACGTATAAATCTATATAACAATCAACAATAGCAACAAGTAGACAGCTGGGAGGATGGATGCTGTTAAGATATTCGTCCTATTCTTATTTAAATTATCACGTTTCGTTTAATAATTATGTATAATTAAAACTATAATTATCGTACACGTTATCAGTGAAAAGTTAGTGATTGTGAAACTGTTAAAAATGGATGAATCCGGTATTGACATGGGATACGATCTCGCTTCTCTATTAACGAACGATTTTAATATTGACCAGAGGATTTTCGACGGAATGAACACCACTCAGCCTCACCAGGATTTCATGTTTTACGAGCTTAAGTCCAAAGCCGTACCAGTCACCGAAAGGTAAGTCTGAATGTCAATAAATAGACATAGACTTGCGTAAAAGTTTATTTCGCGTGATTATTGCGAATATTTTTAGTGTCTGTTTTTATACGTATGAGGAACAATTTCACTGAAGTAGGAACGCCCGCGACCCTGAATACGACTTGGCAAAACACCCAGTTACGATGATTATGTTTATTCTGCGAACTTCACCTGCTAGCATTTTTTGGCTGAACATCAATCTCACTTTTTTCTTTTTTATGACAACTTGTGAAAGTTATCTACTAAAAACCGTGTTTACTTATTTGACGTTGTCTACTAATTCACTTTTTTTCGCGCATATTTCTTAATTCAAAATTTTTAATAAAAAATTTAAATTTCGATAATTTTTCCCGCGTGTACCTTACAAGTTTATTTTATTAACCAGTATTATTTGGAACATAGAAACAGTTTAGCGTTTGTTTTCATAATAATATTACAAGATAAATATTGTAATTTGACGACAGAACGATGCTACTTTCAAAATTAACCTCTTTATCCATGTTTGAGTGGAGATTTGTTGATGAAGTCTCGTGACTCTGGAATCAAATAAAATTAATAAATTATAATAAGGGGTAATAAATTAGATGCTAATATTATATAAATAAATTAATTAAAAGATGAAATGTATTTAAAAAGATAATATGTAATTGTAATTCGATTTGTATAAAGAAATAAAAAACGCGGGAAATTTAATTTTTAATTTCAATATTACCGAGGAAACTCGTTAAATAATAATTATTATAAGTTTTTGTATATATGCGTTTCTCCGAAGTTTTTGGGCTGGTATGTATATTTTTTTAAATTTGTTTACGACTTATAGCCCATAAATTCAAATACGTAAAATCACAGTCTCATAATTTATAAAAAATGAAATAAGCTTTTTGGCCAAAATAAAAATAAAAAAATTCTCGCGTTCTTACAGTAAGTATTATGAGTATTGTTACTTACCCGACTTTACTTGTTTAAAAATACCAACTTCAATTACATCGACATACTTGTCGATGTATGTATTGTCTTGTTGTATTACTATACAACGTAGGTAGACGAAAAAATAGTCAAGTACTTAAATACGCGTTATCTAAATTACTTAAATTGCTCAAAAAGTAGTCATCAGATTTCTATCAAATTTAAAGGGCACCACAAGATAAGCATTAGCTTTCGATTAAAACAAAAGTTTTCAATATCAGTACACTCAGTGAAAAGTTATACGGTATAATACAACGTAAGTCGACGAAAAAGTGTTTCAGCTCCGACGCATGACTGGGCTTTACTCCTTCAGATCGTCTGTCTAAATAGGCACAAAAAGGCTTACTAGTCTAAGAAAAAGATTAATACCATATCAAATGGTATTTAAACGAATCAAATAACGCCATCCATCGGAACCGTAAAGCAAAAACGTAAAGCGGTCATTCGTTCAGTAGATTTTTTCCTCATTTTTCTTTCATACCGGGGGCCTTATACGAAAATGGATTCTTAAGAAGTGAAAATAGTCAAGTAAATACGCATAATTAGATATAGCTCGAAATGTACTTGTTTAGATCTCAATAAAATTTAAATGGGACAATGACACGCATCACCTTTCGATTAAAAAAAAAAATCGAATTCGCTCCACCCTGTCAAAAGTTCTGAGGTAACATACATAAGAAAATTCCAATCGAATTGAGAACCTCCTCCTTTTTTGAAAGTCGGTTAAAACAGCGTGCGGCGTGCAAAATATGATCAATGTGGATTGTGTGTATTTATGTAACATCTTTGAAATGTTTACGACGTGCAGCACTTCTTTCAATTCTTTGGCTTGTTGGAACGATATCATTTTTGTATTTTTACAATTTAACTTGCACAATTGTGGAACTAAAACTTCTATACGCACGGCTGACTAAGGCTGACTTGGGGAGTGAGCTGGTAAATGCGTGCCGAGAGCGAAATACGAAAAGTGTGGTCGGGCGAGACGAACGGAAGTTGAAAAGGAGGTATAAGTTAGTGTAGATAGAGAGAGAGTTACGTTTCGTAAGTTTTACTTCAGATGTGTGGTCTAAAGCACACTCGTTCTTTTTCTTTCTATTATTACACATTACTATTCATTACGCGCCTTTTGACTAAAAAGTTTTGATAGCAGTCGTAATGTATTAAAAATAATGAAAATACATTAAACATCATAAACGCAACGAATTTAAAACTTTTTATTAATATTTTGTTTATTCATAATTATTGTATAAAACATGCTATTTATTGACCCTTACTTGTTTCGTGTGAAAAAATACCACTGCTGAATGATGCTGCTCTCAAGTAGTGGTGTTCTCCTAATGGGGTAACTGAGGTAGGGCACAGCAGGAATTTCCTGCTCAAAATTTGGACCAGCCCGACTGGGGCAGTACCTCAACCTTACAGAAGATCACAGCAAAATAATACTGTTTTCAAGCAGTATTGTGTTGCTGTTGGTGAGTAAGGCGACCAGAGCTCCTGGGGGGATTGGGGATTGGGTCGGCAAAGCGCTTGCGATGCTTCTGGTATTGTAGGTGTCTATAAGCTACGGTAATCGCTTACCATCAGGTGAGCCGTACGCTTGTTTGCCGACCTAGTGATATAAAAAAAGGGGGTAAATTAGCCAGAGCTCCGGGGAAGGGTCGGTGGCAGGGTAATATCGTTTAACATACCCTATAGGAGGTTATCCCCTAGGGTAATAAGAAAAACCCAGACATCCAATTATTATTTATTAGGATAAAAGTAGCGTTGTACTCTTCCAAACTATTTGTATACCTTTCACCGGAAGGATCAACCGTTCCAGCGTGATTAACAGAAATCCTTCATATTATTCAAATTGTATGCAATTGTAGTTTATTAGTTAATGAAATATTAATTATATCATTTTGAATATATTATGTTATTTCTTCATTATTGACAACTAATATTTTTTGTCACATTATGGGAGTAAACCTAATATGTATTTGTGTGTTACGCATTACATATTAAGTTTTCATTTATTGAGTTCACATTTCGACACCAGCAATTTATACTAAGCTAACTCATAAAAGCGAACTTTACAATTGTGGCTCATGAAAGGGAAAAACGTGATACCTTTTATATTAATTAAGAAATTTATTTGAATTTGGTATCTTTAATAGTTAATTTATTCATTGCAATTTCACAATTTTTATTATTACAAAATAAAAACATTTATTCAAGTTGCATTAAGAAAACCAACTTATCGAAAATTCGAGTTGGCGTAGTATAAATTGTTGGTGTCGATTTGTTGATAGGAACAAAGACGTGCCGAATAAAACCTAATCGATATTATAATTTATATGTTAATATTACGCCGTCAATTATCTCTTTCTCTCGTATATTGTGTTATCTAATGATATGTTACATAGCTCAATATCTGAGACGCGGTCGGTCGTGAATTCCGTCTGGGACGCTAATGTGAAGCGTCATATCTACATCGTTTACGTTTACATACATAAGAGTGTGTTGACAGGCGACAGGAAATTCTAACGTATGCTACAAATCTGTATAATAATACAGAAGCATTATAGATCAATGTACAGAAGCATATTATTTAGTACAGGAATATATCTATATGTTAGGAAAACGGGTGAGCTTGCGGTACAATCCATATATGTATATGTATCTACGAGTATACTATATCTATACTAATAAATGGCGAGCCGGTTTTTTTTTTGTTCGATTATACTGCAAAAACTACTTAACCCATCAGAATAATACTTGTACCATGAGATGCAGCGTAGATGCGCAGACGCAACTACTGGATCGATTTTATTGGAATTTCGCACAGATATATAACTTTTTTCAACTTAAGATATAAGCTTTATTTATTTCGATATAGATTATTTATATAGAATTATTATATTTATTTATTTATTTATTTATTTATTTGGTACACCAACGATTGTTACAATGTTACTTACATCTACAGTATATTATTTAATTTATTTGTGCTAATTGCACAACCAGTTACAGGTATACTCCACGTGCTTTTTATATTATGTATACAAAAGAAAATTTCTTAGAAACTAAATTATGTGCTAAACACCAAGACTAATAATCAATAATAATAATAATAATTACAATACTAAGTCAGCCTATTGGCAATTTCTGTTTTAAATCCAGTTAGAGACATGCAGTGTACGTCAATCGATCCCCCACACCTATTATAGAGCGTACAAATTCGTGAGATTGGCGAGTTTGCACCCAAAACTGTTCTACGAAGTGGACGAAAGAGTGGCTCAACCGGCTTGCGAGGCATCCGAAGAGGGACTCTAAACATAAATTTTTCCAAAAGAGCTGGGCAACTTAGATAATTTTTCATAATTTTATAGAAAAAACAGAGATCAAGTAAGTCACGTTGGCTGTTTAAACTTTGCATTTTCAGTGATTACATTCACGAAAAAACAAAATAACGACGTATTGTATAAAAAAAAGAAAAAAAAAAAAAAACGACGAGTACTAAGTTCACCAGGTCAGCTAGTATTATTGCATATAAATACTATATTATTGATGTTAAAAATTTGGGGTAATAAATTGTTACTATTATAGATTTCCATGAAGTAACGTTTTTTTTTTCTAATTTCTATCCCTAACGGATGCATACAGCCTGGTGGAGCTGGAGGGTGTCCGAGTCGCACGGACTAAAACCTCTGGGGTGTTCCTTCGACACGCCTGGGCGGGATCACAGGGACGCAGTTGCACTTCCGCGATACCGCTAGCCTAGATTAATTCCCTAGTTTACTACACTATAACGTTAACCCTCGAAGCACATTAATAGAAAAATGTGCATATTATTTTCACAATTTTTTTCCGGTTTATTTGACTATATTTTTTTTTTTTTTTTTTTTTTAGGAAACAAACGGTAGTATATCAATATACAGAAACACAAAACACAATAGTATCACTTAACCAAAAATAGTTTCCGATATTAAGAAAGAACATATAACAAAGTTCAGAAGAGATGTCTCACATTAATATTTCCATATCAAAAACTTAATAATAATAATAAAAACATTACTATAATTTGATTAATCGCCATTGAGCGAAAAAAGTAATCAATGAAGAAATTAAAAAATCAATATGGACATTATGAAACAAATAAATAAATAAAAAACCTAAGTTAAAAAAAATCACAATAAAAAAATAAGGATCAAAATTACAATTAAAATCAAATCAAAATGAAATTAACTTACGATAATTTAATTTAAATAAAAAATTAATTTAGGATAATAAATACAGAGAAAGTAAATATAATTTCTGTACTTCTTGTTTGGAAAATTTAATTTTCCTCATTGGTGAGGTGCTCTGAACATATACTAAGTCGCAAAGATACAAAAACGTACAAAAAGTATTCATAACCTAATTTTTATTCAGATTTATTCCATAACAACAGCTTTAACCGTCTATATTTGATGACCCATTCGCATGCACAAATTATTGTAATTTCTCGAAATATTGACAAGTTTTATTACGTAAACGTTGTTCTGCCATATGGATAGGGACAGCATTGTCACATAGATACTAAATTCTCAAACCTACCAAAAAATACAAAAAAAAAAAACCATAAAAGCCAGTCAAGCCGTTTGGTAGGAGTTCTGTAACAAACACAGTGACACGAAATGGAATTTTATGTACTTAGCTACATTATATAAATATGAGGATTTAAAAAATAATTGTGTTTGCTCGCAAACGAAAAAAAAACCGACTTCAATTACATCGACAAGTAATACAACGTAGATCGACGAAAAATTGTCAAGCAACTACGCGTTATTAAAGATTACTCAAAAAGTTCTTATCAGATCTCGATGATATTTATATGTGACCACATGATAAACATCAGCTTTCGATTAAATTAAAAATTATCAAAATCGGTACACCCAGTAAAAAGTTATTACGGATTTTTGAGAGTTTCCCTCGATTCCTCTGGGATCCCATCATCAGATCCTAGTTTCCTTATCTATTTATTTATTTATTTATTTGGAGAACGGTACAGAAACAATTACAGAATAACAGCGTAGCATAAAACAGAAAAAAAAAAAATAGATACAAATTGTCCCCTCTATGTCTCACTAAGAACATAGGGATAAGATTTACAGCAAGGACAGTAATGATGATTAGTTATTACTATTAATAGTCTAGAGCTAATGAAAACACCAAGGCAACTAATTAATCACAGTACTAAACTAGGGATATCCCCTTTCCAACAAAAAAAGAATTATCAAAATCGGTACATACAGTAGAAAGTTATGCGGTATAATACAACGTAGGTCGACGAAAAAAGCGTCAAGTAAAAACACATTATTAGATATAACTCGAAAAGTAGTTGTTAGATCTCAAATAAATTTAAATGGGACCAATTGGCACACACCA
This sequence comes from Melitaea cinxia, assembly GCF_905220565.1. NCBI lineage: Eukaryota > Metazoa > Arthropoda > Insecta > Lepidoptera > Nymphalidae > Melitaea > Melitaea cinxia. The sequence goes on along the minus strand of NC_059419.1, from coordinate 1,934,467 downwards.
CCTTTCGATTAAAACAAAATTTGTCGAAATCGGTCCACACGGGCAAAAGTTCTGATGTAACATACATAAAAAAAAAAAAAAAAAAAAAAAAAAAAAAAAAACAGTCGAATTGAGAACCTCCTCCTTTTTTGGAAGTCGGTTAAAAATACGACTTCCAAAAAAGGAGGAGGAAAAATCCAGATATATTATTTGTATAAAGCTATTTGTTATAAGTTCACCTCTCCCCCAGAACGGTTATTTGTATTGGTATAAATAATTTGTTTCTGGTGTAAATATGTAAATGTTCGTCATTTTGTGTCTGTGTCCGTGCTGCATAGAACACGTAACGCCATGCAAACAGTAACTGAGCAATGAAGTTAGTATTTATTTCCTACTTCCATTTTAAAATGCACTGCACTGTGTCTTAGATATACGAAACTTAACTGGTTGTGAGACAAGAGAGAAAGAAACTGCGTGCTCGCAACTATCTCTCTTGCTCCGTTCGCCACGCCCGATCACACTTTTCGTAACGCTCTCGTCACGTATTCACCAGCTTTACTTCAAAAAAAAATTCTAAGATTATTATTTATTTCGATAACAAAGTAAATACATAGTATACTAACAGCCGTATTTCGAACGTAACAGAGCCTGCGTTGTTGGCACTGAAGTAACAAAATTTTATAATTATGATTCACATTTGAAAATAAAACATATTTGTACAATTAGAGTTAAAACTTTTTTTCTGATTAGTGTTATGTATCAGGCGTCCGATAAAAATTAAAATATGAATAATTGTGTTTGCTCGAAAACGAAAACAACCGACTTCAATTACATCGACAAGTAATAGTTGTACAACGTAAGTAGACGAAATAATTAACATCCGCACGAGTCGTCACTACGATTTTCGAGGATTTCCCTCGATTTCTCTGGGATTCCATCATCAGATCCCGGTTTCCTTATCATGGTACCACACTTGAGATATCGCTTTTCTAACAAAGATACTACAATGATTCTAAAAATAAGAATAAATATAAATAATTAGTAGTTAGTCGACGTATATTTTTGTAATAAAATAGTTTGTACGTACGACTTTGTCCTGACTGATGCCCACCTCACGAGGCCCCCAATTCATTGCACTTGTTCAGAAGTTGTGCTCTGACATAAATTTCGTACATGCATTATTGATTATTCGATTGATAGGTTTAACTCGGCGGCGTCCCATAATGTAACACGGACTGTTGCTACCGGGTCAAAAAAAATTGATTATATTCTTCAGAAATGGGAATGTTATGTTCTCTACACACTTTTATGGCACAAATTGCAATTAATTTTAGTTTATTAATCTTTTTTAAACCCTAAATATTGACAAATGTATGCACTATGTAATAAATTTTACGCGGTAGCGTCTCCTGCAGGGCTAATGACTTCAGTTGTGCAGCAACATTCAAAGTTTTAAATATTACTAGCTGACCCCGCAAACGTTGTTTTGCCATAACACAAAATTTCAAATATTTTTTTCAATTTGATCGCAGCACTAACTGTCGGGACAAACTGAAATTAAAATAGAATAATATTTAATATTTGATGCTGCGATGGTAGCGCAGTCTACCGGATCTAATGTAAAACATTCCAAAATTAACAACTACTTATAAATGAAAAATTAGTTAAATAAACACTTTCCAGTGGACCAAATTGTGAATCTAAACCATCCTCGAATACCCTTGAACTCACACAAAAAAATTCATCAAAATCGGTCCAGCCGTCTAGAAGGAGTTCAGTAACATACACACGCACACAAGAAATATATAATATAATAATATATATAAAGATTAAAATTTATTTTATCAGTAAATTATTTTAAAACCACACGATTTACTGACATAAATCACTGACAAAATCATCATGTGTCAATACGAAAGCTAATGACGTGTTTAGGTGAACATCGAGAAAGTTCTATTACAACGTACTATTAATCTGTATTTAACTATATGGATACATTAACTATTGGCCTATGATGGCTCTACTTGTGAAAGAATTGTCCAAATCGTTTTATTGTTTTAAGAGTTAATCTATAATATATAATTGTGTTTGCTCGCAAACGAAAAAAAAACCGACTTCAATTACATCGACAAGTAATACAACGTAGATCGACGAAAAAATAGTCAAGCAACTACGCGTTATCAAAGATTACTCAAAAAGTAGTTATTAGATCTCGATAAAATTTATATGTAACCACATGATAAACATCAGCTTTCGATTAAATTAAAAATTATCAAAATCGGTACACCCAGTAAAAAGTTATTGCAGATTTTCGAGAATTTCCCTCGATTTCTCTAGGATCCCATCATCAGATCCTGGTTTCCTTATCACGGTACCAAACTAGGGATATCCCCTTGCCAACAAAAAAAGAATTATCAAAATCAGTACATCTAGTAGAAAGTTATGCGGTATAATACAACGTAGGTCGACGCAAAAAGCGTCAAGTAAAAACGCATTATTAGATATAACTCGAAAAGTAGTTGTTAGATCTCAAATAAATTTAAATGGGACCAATTGGCACACACCACCTTTCGATTAAAACAAAATTTGTCGAAATCGGTCTACCCGATCAAAAGTTCTGATGTAACATACATAAAAAAAAAAAAAAAAAAAAAAAAAAAAAAAAAAAAAAAAAAATACAGTCGAATTGAGAACCTCCTCCTTTTTTGGAAGTCGGTTAAAAAATGTGTTGCTAAGCGCAAAACTCGAGAACGGTTGGACCGATTTCGCTAATTCTTTTTTTAAAATATTCCTTGAAGTACGAGGATGGTTCTTACGGAGAGAAAAATTTAAAAAAAAAATTAAATTTCCTGAAAAAGTCTAAAAACAACACTTTTCTATACTCCCATACAAAAGATTTGTGATAATACTTAAAAGTGAATTTGAACTTTAATACCATACGATAAAGTTTGTGTTAGGCGATACGAAGTTCGCCGGGTCAGCTAGTCAATAATAAATTAAACATTTTTTTATGTTTACTTTACAACGGAAACAAATCGGAAGAGGTTATTGACTCGACCTTTTAATTTGTATATGCACGAACTCGTAGTATTATTAACGTAATTGATAAAATTATCTGTTACTAGCTGATCCCACGAACTTCTTGACACACTTTGCGGTACGAATTTTGCCGAGTTAGTTAATCATTAAAAATAATTGTTTTTGTTTAGACAATTATTTTCTGATTATACATAACAATTTTAATACTAAATTAAAATAAAAAAGAAAAATACGGAAAGCGCTTATATATACAAATAAATAAAATTTTAGTATCTATTTGTAATATTAAAATAACCACTTTTACTAAATGCGTACACGGTTCATATACCAAAATAACATTTTATACAATTTTTGTTTGTGTCTATCTGTCTGTTTCTATTCGTCTTCTATTATTCTGATTAATTCTATATTAATAAAGAATAATATATAAACGGAGAAAGTCTTTCATTCCGTAGACGCTGTACGGAACAAACAGCGGAATCAACCATTTAAATTTCGGCCCGCGCCAGCCTATGGCCTGCACGCATAAATATTTTGTGCTTTGTCACGTTAACTCAAAATAGAGAAATGTTAGTCGTGTATCATCAAGTCTCCGTCTTCTTTTGTCGCTTACCTAGGAAAACGACTGACCGAATACAATGAAAAGCAGTGACGTAGCGAGCTTAACTCGCACTCGGAGCACAATACTCTTTAGCAACCCCCCCCCAAATCGAAAACCATATAATATGTCCAGCAATTTTATGTTTTGCGTACCATTTTGCGCCCCTTTGTGAGTAGCTTAACTGAAGTAGGGCACAGCAGGAATTTCCTGCTCAAAATATGGAGCAGCCCGACTGGGGTAGTACCTCGACCTTACAGAAGATCACAGCAAAATAATACTGTTTTCAAGCAGTTTCTGTTGGTGAGTAAGGTGACCAGAGCTCCTGGGGGATTGGGGATTGGGTCGGCAACGCGCTTGCGATGCTTCTGGTGTTGCAGGTGTCTATAAGCTACGGCAATCGCTTACCATCAGGTGAGCCGTACGCTTGTTTGCCGACCTAGTGACATAAAAAAAAAAGATTAGCGCCTGGGGCATGATGATGAAGAGCTACTGCAATGGTAGCGTCTTCCAGTTACATTAGCGGTCGCAGGATTATCTCCACACGCAACAAATAATTAAATTAATCGGAAAAATAAATTTATGTTGTTATTGTTGAAAGAAAGAAAACTTGTTTATTGGTCATAGGTATATAAAAAAATACAAATGAAGAATGAAGGAGTATACTGTAATAAAGGATAGGGAAAAAATTATAGAAATAAAAATAAACCGACCAAATGCGAGTCGGACTCGCGCATCGAGGGTTCCGTACAAACAAAATTATTAAAAATATTTTATTGTATGATGTAACTAATAATTTATGCTTTTCGCAATTTTTCTTTATCTGTGTTAGAAGACGTTGCTTCGTACCAAATTTAAAGATTCTGTATTCACGGGAAGTACTCTGTAGGTTTTGATTCCCTTACGAGTGTCAAGAATTTGCAGCATAAACGGCTGTATCTTTGATTGCATTGGTTTAGAAGTTTGAATTTTTTTACAGCTCCAAGGGACAGTAGACCTGACTATTTGATATAAATTTCAGCTTTATGCCTCCAGGTGTTCCTGAGAAAAAGCGTCTTGACAGACAGACGGAAAACAAAGTGATCCTATGAGGGTTCCGTTTTTTTCTTTTGAGGTACGGAACCCTAAAAACGACAAAACCATCAATTACATCGAAAAGTACTACAGCGTAGGTAGATGAAAAAACGTAATCAAAGATGGCTGTGTGAACTTGGCACCCGACGATTACTCAAAAGAAAAAATGATAGCTGCCAAAAATTATTTAGGTATTTATGTTTTTGTTATTCGTTTGTCGTATTATTAATATTTAACTGTTATGAACCGGCGAATATATATATTTTTTTAAATTTAAACTTGTACTAAGGATAAGGAATATACGATAAGAATCATCCGATTTAGTGCAGTCGATCAGAAAATATACGCATATATCTATATATTATTTATAAGTATGTTTATCGAAAAAAAAATGTAGCTATATACCAGTCGGCTGTTACCTATAACACAAGAATTAAGTTGCTTACTTTAGGAACAGACGACCGAGTGTGTATTGTGTAGATATTTATTTATTTATTTATATTTATTTATTTATATTTAGTTATTTCGGTGATTCATTTTTTATTTATATAGATCTATTTTTTTATCAACCGATCTCCAAACAAGGAAGAGGTTCTAGTAAGCTACTTCAGAACTTTTCACTGGGTGGACCGATTGCGACGAAAAAAATTTTAATCGAAAGGTGGTTTGTGTCATTTGGTCCCTTTTAAATTTATTTCAAATCTATCAACTACTTTTCGAGTTATATCTAATAATGCGTTTTGACTTGACAATTTTTTCGTCGACCTACGTTGTATTATACCGCATAACTTTTTACTGGATGTACCGATTTTAATGATTTTTAATTTAATCAAAAACATTGATCATATGGTCACATTTAAATTTTATCGAGATCTGATTACAACTTTTGGAGTAATCTTTGATAACGCGTATTTACATGACTATTTTTCGTATACCTACGTTGTATTACTTGTCGATGTGATTGAAGTCGTTTTTTTTTTTTTGTTTGCGAGCAAACATGCTTATGTTTCATATACATATTGTATTTTTCTGACGAGCCCGTTGGCGAGGTTTGTAGTATCCTGCTTTCTGTTCCAGGGGTTGTAGGTTCGATTCCCACCCTGAGTCTGGGTGTAATATATTTATTTATTTATATATGTATTATTTATATGTGTTTATCGAAAAGAAAAAAATGTTAAGTTATATCAGTCAGCTGTTACCTACATAAGTATTAGTTTGCTTACTTTAGGGACAGATGACGTGTGTGTAAAAAAAATTACATGTATTTACGATTCTGTGTTTGGAAAAGTACTTGCTTCAGATAACTTAAAGGATTACTGCACTGTCGTCAGTGACATGATAAAACTTATATTTATTTGATTTGGTTCGGTGAGGGACGAAGCCACTTGAGCTGTAATATATACCTATAACGTGTTTTTGTTTTAGTTACTCTGTGCCTTTTAAAGATTTAAGATATCTATTTTTTATTCAAATTCAATAAGGAAGATAGTCTAAATGTAGTAAAGTTAGAAATTACTGACTTCGTAATGTAAACTATAATATTATTAAACGGAAGTAATGCATTAAAAAGTGGGGGTATATTAGGAATATCTAGTTTGTTTTGTACGGAACCAACACGATTGTACGATTTCGACTCGTACCTACCTATTTGCAACCGACTTCCAAGGAGGAGGTTATCAATTCGACTGTATTTTAACCCAAAAAAGGAGGAGGTTCTCAATTCGACTGTATTTTTTTTTTTTATGTATGTTACTTCAGAACATTTGACTGAGTGGACCGATTTCGACAAAAAATTTTTTAATCGAAAGGTAGTGTGTGTCATTTAGTCCCATTTAAATTTATTTGAGATCTAACAACTACTTTTCGAGTTATATCTAATAATGCGTTTTTACTTCACGCTTTTTTCGTCGACCTACGTTGTATTATACCGCATAACTTTTTACTGGATGTACCGATTATGATAATTCTTTTTTTGTTGGAAAGGAGATATCCCTAGTTTAGTACCATGATAAGGAAACCAGGCTCTGATGATGGGATCCCAGAGAAATCGAGGGAAACTCTCGAAAATCTGCAATAACTTTTTACTGGGTGGACCGATTTTGATAATTTTTAATTTAATCGAAAGCTGATGTTTATCATGTAGTCACATTAAAATTTAATCGAGATCTGATGACTACTTTTTGAGTAATCTTTGATAACGCGTAGTTAATTGACTATTTTTTCGTCGATCTACGTTGCATTACTTGTCGATGTAATTGAAGTCGGTTTTTTTTCGTTTGCGAGCAAATACAATTATTCGTATATATGTGGGAAACGCATATAGCCCTCACACTTATCACATATATTTTATCTTATTAGTATTTAATTTATAAAATATTATTATATATATTTATTTGACAAGCATATCCGAACGATATCCGTAGTATACAGCAGATTTGACGTTAGCTCTTCCTCTCGCGATTTTTATACTGACATTTATTTTGTCATAACCTCTACCGTGCATGATCGAGGTTTTGTCAACGGGAATATATAGGCGTCTCAAAAAGAGTCTCTCACTTAAATTAAGATACTATTATGAAATATATAATAGGTATATTAAATAGCGCATAGCTAAATCTGTGTTACCTCGTACTTTTTAGTAGGTGGACCAATTTCGATGATTATTTTTTTAATCGAAAGATGGTGTTTGTCATGTGTTCCATTTTAAATTTGATCGAGAGAACTTTTTGAGTTTTTGTTTGACAAATTTACCTTCTATAGTTGTAAATAATGTATAATATGCTATGTTAGCTCTGTAAAAACATTTTGATGTCACAAGTCGATAGAAATATTTGTGTACAAAAACACGTTATACAGTTGGCTATGAAAGGAGACAGTTTGGCACAAGATTGCTATTAATCATTACAGTGTATAAGTGTGAATAAGTAGATAAGGTGTCATTTGATACTAAAAGCTATAATTAAACTTACGATACTTTTCTGTTTTTTTTTTAAGCTTTCTTTTGTTTGTTTTTGTGCGTGTTATATATTTAAGTTATTGAATTCTGATCTTTGCAATAACCCTCAAAATCATTGTAAAAAGCGTTGCTCTACGTCATTACGTACGACGTGAATCAAAGCGAGACATATGTAAAAATCCAGTCCACTGCTAGACATAGGCCTCCAAAAGTTCGCACCAAAAATGGCGTGAACTCATATGTTTTGCCCATAGTCACCACGCTGGGCAGGCGGGTTGGTGTCCGCAGGGCTGGCTTTGTCGCAGCGAAGACGTTGCTATCTATACACTATATCAAAATTAGCAGATCCACTTCAGGTAGCTTATAGCCCATATATGCATTATTTCTATTTGATATGTCGATACCTCGGGGCTCGAAGGGCGTAAGCACCAAAACTCGATTTTACAGGAGAGCCAAAAAACTAAAAAAAAAAAAAATATTTTCGACATAACTTTCTCGATTATTGTCCTAAATAAACCATTCTAGGACCAAAAGTTTTATTTTTTTTTTTTTTTTGATGCAGAACTTTGTATAATTATATTTCAAATAAATTTAAAAGTAACAAAAGTAGCTTGTCTATACGCCTCGGAAAATCGAATGATTGGGGCGTTTACGCCCGAAAAATCAATGGATATTCGATTAGTGATGGTTGTAACCGTATATAAGTGTATAATCTATGGTTGTAACGGTCAATTTTGTCACTATTTCTATCAGTTTGTAGACAGCTGCTTTGTTTTCTTCATTTAGTTAATCGATTTAAGTGCAATTTTTATGAACTTTATTAACTTTTGTATATAATTATGTACTTTATTAACCTTTTTATAGATTTTATTACCATTTATCGACTCAGATAACTAATTAATTATACAAATACCTAATTATTGATTTTATCTATACTTAATAGCCTAACCTATCTAAAACCTATTCCAAAACTCATTTATTATAAAAAAAATGATAAATAAAATTCACTTGTTATTGAAAATATTGTTTATTAAACAAAGTAAGAAAAAGACTCTTATTTTATATAATTTCAGTTGTAACGAAACATCTTATTAACGTAAAGCAGAATGAACGATTAAAACTAAATTGTACTAAAATGGCAAGTACTTAGGTATCGCTACAAAATTTTGCGCTAATGTCTAATCTTCTGTTTAAAATGTATAGAAAATACAAGGAACTCTTGAGATCAATTATATATTATTTATGAAGTCTTTTGGTAAAAGTTATTAGGTAATCTTAAGTATTCCTACCTACTAAAACAGCAGACTCATTAAAATTTGACCATCCTTGAATAACGAATGTTTGACAAACATATTTATTATAAACAAATAATCTGTGAGGCTAATAAAACAACTGCTACTATTAAAAATCTATCTTACAATGAGAAAAATAAGTGCATAAACAAAATAAATTTCTGAATAGGATTAGGGACAATGATAAATTCAATAATTTTTGCGTCACCTGCGTTACATATTATTTAAACAATTTTAGTCAATAATAGACTCCGAACCATTAACATTACACATACATTTAATAAAATGACCAAAACTTAGGTACCTGCAGTTACAAAACTAGAAATATTAAATTTGGTTAAAAATATTATCACACTATAACGTTTAACTTAAACATTAATGACCCTTAATCAAGAAATCACAATCACAAGCAAAGCTCTCGCAATCACATAATATATAGGTAGATATGGTTGACCAATTAAGGGATAATCGTTAGACGTATGTGTCATTTTATTTTAGGGTACATAAATGTTTAAGGGTGTATCTGGTAAGTTGATTCTTTAGAAATGGTTATGTTCGGGCTTAAGCACCACGTAAGAATATTCGTATCATCTACGGTGTCGTTTACTCCCATCACGTTTATGATTATTAACAATGATTGCTGTTACGACACAAAAACTGAAAAAATATATTTTATTTTCTACAAAAAATAGGTCACTTTTTGGCAAATAGGAAGACTTTAAATATACAGATCGATAGAGGAGAAAAAAATAAGTAGGGCTGCATTAAAAAGTCAATTTCGCCAAAATGGCGGTTACGCCCTTTGAGCCCCGAGGTATCGATGTTAGCGTAGAATAGCGTAGTCGTGCTTACTGCACGTAGGACACTTCCTTCATCTTCTTGAAGTTCCTCTCTGACTGGTGAAAGCTGCAAGATTGTTCGTTATTTAATTTCCTCTTTCTTCTTAAAGTCAGTCCTAGTTAGATGACAGTTCAGTATTAATTTAACTTTTTTTTAAACAGATATTTCACAGATATTCATCATAATATGTTGTTTTACTCAAATACAGAAAATGATAAATAAAAAAAATGAAACTGTTAAAAATACAAATACTCAATAGCTGAATTAATACAATTTAGAAATTTTGAACGCATTCACTAATAACGTTTTCTCCAAACTTCAATACTTTAAAAATTCTTGTGGTTAAAAAAATTAAGGTAGATTTACATATGAGTCTAAACAAATAATTAAAAGCGAGATAAACGGTTAGTAACGTTACGTTATCTAATATAATAAATTGCGATCAATTCAAGCGGCAGTACGGATTGGTCCACAGCTCCGGCGCATCGACGTCTACGTAATTTAAACCAATGGAAAGAGCGGGCATAAGTTAATTGATATGACCATTGTCTATTGATTCATTATCATGTCTCGACAGTAGCTTCTTGAATATTTAGAAAAATCGTACAGATTTATAATTCGAAACTTGCGTGTTTGATTGCTTTGACTCTGCAGGACTTAACGCGATGATTACGCAATGGTCACGGGTGAAGCTGACCATGTAAGTTAAAAAGACTTAAATTCGTGTCCTTTTTTTTAAATTCAAAATAATTTCGATAATATTCAATAGTTGCAAAAAATCACTTAACATTTCTTAGAATGGGTGTATTTATTGTATTTGTCACAGTTATAACTTACTAATTGGAGTGACGGATCTAAGGCCATATCACATCCGCGACTTCAATTATCAAATATCAAAGCTACATATATTTTATTTCTTGTTGTTCTATACTACTAAATTATATCGACTCGTCCGTTGGCGCAGTGTGCCGTGACCCTGCTTTCTGTTCCGGGGGTTGTGAGTTTGATTCCCACCCTGAGTCTGGGTATTAAATATCTACAATATTAAAAAGCTGAAAGTTTATTTGTTTGTTTGAACGCTCTAATCCTAGGAACTACTGGTTCGACTCAAAATTATTTTTGTGTTAGATAGCCTATTAAACTATATTATAAACTGTATAATATTTTAGTACGTCTTTTACTCAAATTAAAGGTGAAATCCATCCATCTATCAGCCTTCAGAAGTCCACTGTTGGACGTAAGTCTCCCCTAATCCTCGCCACTCTGTTCGGTCCCCTGAATCCAGTGACTTCCCGCGGTCTTCCTAAGGTTGTCTGTCCACCTGGTTGGAGAGCAACCTGTGCTCTTTTGCCGAGACGTAGTCGCTATTCAAGACCCTCTACTCCTCGCTCCCAGGTAGATCTACTTGTCGACAACTTAGAGAGTAGCGCCTTCAACAATGACGAGTATATTCATCCTAAGACCGACCAGTTGTAAGGCGCTATGACCTAACATACTGCTGAGTTCCTCCACAGACTCCGCCCAGATAACTATATCATCGGCAAAACGAAGGTATAGTAAGTGTTCGCCATTGATGTTTATACCCAGCCCTTCTCGCTCCATCAGCTTAAGCACGTCTTCCAGTGCAGCGGTAAATAGTTTCGGGGATATAAAATCCCTTTTTTATCCATCCCATTTTTATGTCTATTTTTGTAAAGGATATAGCTCTATCAGTCAGCTGCTGCCTGTAGGACAAGCATTGAGTAAGGAAGGGACGACTTTATGTTCGTGTTAAAGATAATTAATTTTACATACATTATGTCCATGCGCTTGGGAACAGGTATCGCCAAGCTTTGGTCGATTGATAACTACCAAGTTCACCTTATCACCTTGATCTTGACGTTTCAATGACGCGATTTGTTTCGCGGACGCGACTCATTGCCAGTGAATTTTGGCTTATTGTTCGCTGCGCCCATTATCGGATTAATTATCACTTATTGTATTTAATTTTATTTGATTTGATTCTTATATCTATTTTATTTATCACTAGCTGCTGCCCGCGACGTTGTCTGCGTGAACGCTATACAGCACCAAAAATACCTACGATTATACCCGTTACTACGTTTTACCCGTTTCTTCTTTACATTTCATATCTACAGAAAAATCTCATAAATGGCGCTGCTTGAAAATTGTCTTGTCTACTTATATTCATTTAATTATGTTTATCGGCTTAGTTACTTATATTGCGTGATTTTTATAGTGTGAAGCTAGCTTATAGAGCATGGTTATTGACATAATAACAACAACATTCAAATATGCGTCGTTAGATTACACGTTGTTACAGAATGTGTTAAGGAAATAAAGGTTCACTGCTCGTTCCCGGTAGGTGATAGCATGATAATATGTAGCCTATGTGTTGACCCGACTTCTTAATAATATTCGTGCCAAATTTGAAGTAAATCCATGCAGTACTTTTTGAGTTTATCCCGGACATACATACAGACAAACAGACAAAAATTCTAAAAACTATATTTTTGGCTTCGGTATCGATTGTAGATCACAAAGTATTCCCCGAGTATTCTTTTAAAAAAATATTCAATGTACAGTTTTGACTTTCCTACCATTTTAATATATGTATAGACTGTATAAGATGGTTTAGTTGCCAATTATTAGTCCATTTGTTATTTTAACACTTTTGTTTTTAATTATTAAATTATATATGAGTAGAAAGCTATGTCTGATGGGATGTATATATTTGTAACTTGTATCTATTAATTAATCATCAATCGCTTAGATGAAATAAAATGAAGCGTTTAAAAATTACTGACTTTTACAATCAATAGTAATTACTTTGAAAATTGGAAAATCACTATCTTATTCTACTACATTCTACCTATCTTTGTTGTTCTCATGTACTTAAGTGAATCTTTCTTTTGGAGAATAAAATTCTTTAAACCTATCCTATCCTAATCTTTTCTTGTAAGTAATCTGCACCTTATCTGGATTTCTTGTAAAAGTATTAATATAAATAACATATATTGTGATATAAACCCAACTTAGTTACGAGAAGTAAGCCTTTAAGTCCACGCCAAGCCTAGTTGCAAGCCCACTTCCTGATAAAAAGCAAAGATAGTGTCATAAAGGACATATTCTCTATTTTGGTGAGTTTCGTCTGGTTGCAAAAGCGTGAAGAATTCCATAGTTTAAAGGTTGTGATTTCAACTAAATTAATCACTTAAAACAAAACAGTACGATGACTTAGCAAAAAATATTTTTTTATCAATTTATTAGTTTAGTAGTGTGACGTATTACAATTTGTTCAAAATTATATTAAATGTTTGCTTTTAGTAAACACTCAACGGAAGAGAGGTGTGTGGTAGCGTATTTCTGATTATATTAAGATAACTTTTTATATGTATGGCATAACTCTTATCTCTCTTGTACCCATTTTTTTTTTTTTTTTTTTTTTTAATATTTTTACAATCGCCTTTGTAAAATAAAATAAAACGTGAACAGAAGATTAAATCTTTTAGACTCATATTATCATTATTATCAGAGTTGTTTTGTACACTATCAACATTGACTTGACAACAAATATTACATCATCTAAAACATACAATGTTGCATTACGTACAATACAAGTGCAATAAGTACAATGTTTCAAGTAATAGCCTCTGATAAATGAGATTATACCAAGCCTTTTTTATATGAAAAAACCCTCACCGCTTTAGTAAAACATTTCAAAGCTTATTTAAATCATGAGAAAATTAAATTCGACAACACTGTCATGTCGTCAAGCAATCTAACATGTATCGAATTAAACATTTGTGTAACATATCATACATGACATGACGTGATACATCGTATGAGTCGAAGCGCTTCAATAATTCATATTACACGAAGCAAATAAATTAGAATGCATTTCATTATTGGTTTGTTATTTAACATAATCTTTCATTAACAGACTTACATAGACTAACGATAATGAATAAGTATATTGATTCAAATTCATTAACAAACACACGTAAAATCCCAAATTAACAAAATGATAATAATTATTAACATTAGCAGTCAATGTATTTGTATAATTTATTTAATGTATGGATAAATCAGCCCGTAGAATACCTACTGTCGAGTATTGGTCTCCTCTATACAAAGAAATTATAAATTCAAAAATATATCTTCGTCGATACTACTATTTGATTTTTTCCATAAAAAATATACATGCATATAAGCTTAGTAACACTGTCCTAATATAAAATGTTTGGTACTGTATACAGTGAATCGTATTCCATTTGACTCTATAATGTATTTATACTTACATCCGACTGTATGCCAAAAATATCTACACTAGATTTAGAGCAAAAGAAAATATTCGAATTTTCTTTCAGTCAGAAACATAAATAAACTTTTCCAAAAGATGAGTACTTCATAGTGACAACAGTTTTTTTAGTTATCTATGAATTCAGAACAATAATTGTGTTTGCTTGGTAACGAAAAAAAAACCGACTTCAATTACATCGACAAGAAATACAACGTAGATAGGTGAAAAAATAGTCAAGTAAATACGCGCTATCAAAGATTACTAAAAAAGTATTCATAAGATCTCGATCAAATTTAAATGGAACTACAAAAAAAGCATCAGCTTTCGATTAAAAGAATCATCAAAATTTGTATACTCAATAAAAAGTTATGCGGCATAATACAACGTAGGTTTACGAAAAATTTGTCATGTAAATACTCATATTTAACTCGAAAAGTACTTTTAGATCGCAATTAAATTTAAATAAGATCACGTGATATGCGCCACCTATCGATTAAAAAAAATTGTCGAAATCGGTTCACCCACTCAAAAGTTCTGAGGTAACATGCATAAAAAAATACAATCGAATTGAGAACTCCTCCTATTTTAGAAGTCAGATAATAAAGCTAGGATAACTCGCACGAAGCGTGTATGTGACCAAACTGTAAGAATAGTCACAACAATGTGTTCGTTGTATGCATTGATGATGAGAGGAATAGGTAGTTAAAACCCAGGGAGCTGAGAATTTCAAGACAGAACAAAATGCGCAGTAAGTTAGTTACTACAGATCTACAAACACATACCTTGTATCAAATTTTTGTATGGGACTTGAAAAATTATAGAAGCTGTTAATATACCCAAAAATATTATAGTCATATAGACTGACTAGAAGATCACGTAGGAATGATCACGAAGGAGGCTTCATCTCCCGCGATAAATGTTCTTCGTGTATTCTCCGTTATACATATTATCATCATCATCATCATTTCAGCCTATCGCAGTCCACTGCTGGATATAGGACTCCACAAGTTCGCGCCAAAAATGGCGCGAACTTACATGTGTTGCCCATAGTCACCACGCTGGGCCGGCGGGTTGGTGACCGTAGGGCTGGCTTTGTCGCGCTGCTGCCCGTCTACAGCCTGTGTATTTGAAAGTCAGCAGTTGGCATACGTATACATAATATTGTCTAAATATTTGTTGTATTTTGGCACTATTGGAAGCCATTATTGAGTAAACTAAAATAATTAATTCTGGATTTTTTTACACAGTTATTCAAGGAAATGCTAAACAGGAATAAATGTTAAAAAAAATTAAGATCTTAAATAGGAATAGAGATCCTAATAAGTTTAGTTAATGGAAAAAAAAACAATCTAAGGTGAGAATAATCTGGATTATAAAACAAATAACATCCTGACGTATACATTTATGCAGTATTCAAGATACCTAAACTAAATCGATTAACTATTTGAGTTATATCAATAGTAGGTCACTGTATCGGGCAGAGGTAATAAATCAGATATCGTTTGCCAAATAGTAATAAATGATACGAAGCTGGACCATCTTTAACTTCACGTTAATGTTTAATGTACATTATTATTTGCAATAAAATGCATTAATTCGACGTCGACGTCATCTATTGACATAACTGACTTAGAAAATGGATTACTAAAAAGTCTATTGATTGACGCTCTAATTGAGTCCTTGCACTTCTGGAAGCCGAAATGCTATCGATTGTCCACTGACCCCATAACATAGCGTTTGAGCACAACATTAATTAAAAATACATCTAAAAAATTAACAATACTTTAAAAAAAGTAAAAAGCAAGTAAATATAATATTTTAAAGATTATAAGTTAAGTTATAAGAATGACGGTAGGATCATGTGTTATGATGACAAACAGAATCAACAGTTTAACGTAATATGCTTGCTTAGGTACTCTTGGTAGAGAGACCTACATTGATACCCAAACCAGAAACTAATATTTGTCTAAACACAAATACCCACTTTGAGCGAATTCATATTTGTTGTTTCTAGAATATTTGCCACCAATGCACCTTAAAACTTGGCAATGGTATAGACACATTATAATTATGTGCTAAAACGTCTTATCAATCGAACTAAACGGAAATTTTAGAAGACCATTTTGTAAATAATTCCTATTCCTAAATAGGGTAAAAACTATATTACACTACACATTTTACATTACTACATTTATAAATATAAATCAACATAATATATCGCAGAAATATGACATTATCATATCTTATATAATTATTAGCGAGATACACATCGCCAAATATGGAATTTGTTCTTATCTTACATCAAATACTACGTCAAACTAGTTGAACAATTCTATACTACAATGAATAGCACATAAATAAAACCCCTGTTTGGAGGTCAAAAAATAGAAGGGAAATTTGTTCTCTTACTTGACCTTTATTGCTAGAAGACAAAAAGAAAAATTCTTATTTTTACTCCTTTAATGTTTGATTTTTATTTTTCACAACAAAAAAGGTTACACGGCTTTTAAAATAAATATTACAAACTAAGAAAGGCTGGAGTACGTGTAGGTATGAGACATGTGTGCGTGTCGTGATCATATTATAATTTATCTGTTGAACTACTCCATTATTTGGATTTAATGCAATATTCTTTTTTTAAATTAAATAAAATTGTAACTACCGGAGCAGGCTTGGTTTCGTAAATGAATACAGAACTGTAGAAATAGCAAGTTGAAGTGGCAGTGTTCGGTCACCTGTGTTACAGGACCGATGGCCGTTGGAGCATACGTGTCTTGAAGTGGAGACCACGTCTTAGCAAACGCAGTGTGGGACGTCCTCCGGCCCGCTGGACCAACGATCTTCGTAAGATTGCCAGTGTAGACTGGATTAAGATTGCGGAAAACTGGAATTTCTGGCGCGAACTTGGGCAACCCTATAAAACAAATAACATCCAATGTCCAGCTGTGGACTCCTAGGCTGAACTGATAACTGACCGTAATAAAATGAATTATATGATAATATATTTTTGTTCTTTTTAATAGTTTGACTAAAACGCTTAAAATTTATGTGTTAAGACACAATCTTTTCAAAAACTTTATTATTTCTATTTTGTTCAAATAACGCACTGTGATATCGAGTTTCACCACGACATTAAGATGAAAACGAATTAATTTTTCGCAAATAATTTAATTAAACATCAAGCGTGTCACAATTTATACAGAGATACAATGAAGAAGTGATAAAGTGAGATGTCATACAATGTCATCAAAGGAACGATAAAAGTAACATGACATTGTACACACAACTCGAACCAACGAGTTGGAATCCTTGAACGGCCAATTTCGTGTTCGAATATTTAGCGTTCACTCACGATTTAATTAGCGTGCCGTATTTATTGTAACTATTGTAACTCCCTGATCTACCTATACTTCGAGTAAAGATACTTCAACCTACTATTAATTTTTTCTTATTATAAAATTAATAAAATAAAATTTTATATAAGATTTTAAATTAACACGGAACAAGACATTCGTAGATAATGACGAAATATCGAGCTCGACAAAATGAAAATTAAAATCATGATAAATATCCCGTTTTAAAACTTGTAGTAATCAAATAAATATTATCAATTAAATATAAAGAATATTATTTACTAAATTATGCAGGTATAATAAATAATACTTAATATATGTACTTAGTAATAAACACGAGAATAAATAACAAAATTGTAACTAAAAGTTTCCGACTGCGCCAAGTAAACGTCTCCTTTCTGGGTTATGTTATTCGCATGTATAATAAAATCCAACAAACAATTTGGCAATTACCGGAACAGAAATTTATTAAAAAAATAAATTAATAGATAAAACATGTTATTCGGTGCAGGATTACATAGCAAAATATGTGTGAACTTACTGACGCTGTAATTAGTGTAAGATTTTACTAATTTAGCACAGTCTGTGCCAATAATAATTATATACACAGTTCATATAATATATTATTTTCAAAAGAGAAACTGCGGAGTTTTTTTGCCGATTCTTCTCTGCAGAATCTACATTCCGAACCGGTAGTACCCTTACTTTTAATAATAATAATCACTTTAAAATTTTAATTTTTAACCGACTTCCAAAAAAGGAGGAGGTTCTCAATTCGACTGTATTTTTTTTATGTATGTTACTTCAAGACTTTTGACTGGGTGGACCGATTTCGACAATTTTTTTTTTTTTTAATCGAAAGGTGGTGTGTGTCATTTGGTCCACTTAAATTTATTTGAGATCTTACTACTACTACTACTACTACTCGAGAGACTACTTTTCGAGCTATATCTAGTAACGCGTATTTACTTGACTATTTTTTCGTCTAGCTACGTTGTATGTCTATGTAATTGAAGTCGGTTTCTTTCGTTTGCGAGCAAATACAATTATTAAAATGACAATTCGAAAGTGCTTTTCAACCCTATTTAAATAGTTGTTTTTGATTTTTATATTGGCGCCAGTCTCAGTGCTCTACCAGAGCTCCACCCACACGTAAAAGTGTTTAAGCATTATATAGTAACAAACCACGAGTGGAACTGTACTATATTATTAACGTTTCTCGGCCAATTGTCGACCTGCGTAGTCTGGGCTTGCGTAGTGTAGCACATCTACACGCACTTTTTTAGTTAACTGATTTAAGCTCGGTTCCTATATTCAGGAAATGGTTATTTTTGCTTACAAACCGTTCAGCGTTAGTGAAACGAATCGTTTTCTAAATATAATAACTGGGCATTAGAAAGTATAAGAAGAAACTGTTGATTGATAGGTTGTAATCGGCAGAACTTCGATACAGATGTAGGTGAAATTTACTACAGATATACATAGGTTCTACCTATATAGTGTGTAATATCGTTTTTACGCTATTCTAGATTATTAATTCAAAAAAAATGTTAATTTCGTGAAATGATTTCTATAACAACGCAGTTATTAACAAAAGTTAAAAATAAGATACAGAGCGTTGAGCGAAAGCCGAGGATGGTCATAGAATGCGTTAAATTACATTGCTAAATGCTATGAAAGTATGCTATTAAGCTGTCAATAAATTATTATTCTCGACGGACACTTTTGATTATTTTTCCTGCATGCGAAATTTTTGACATTATTATTTTTATATTCCATTTATAGACGGTGCCACGGTTCGCTTAGAATTCCTAATGTGTGGGTAACACAAAAATAAAATCGTACATATTAAAAATAGCATGGTGTCGTCTCCTGTCAAAGATTTTGATTATAATATGAAACTTTGAATAGTTACGGGTTTCTGTAAAGAACTCACTATAGACGGCGCCACGGTTCGCTTAAAACTAATATAAAAATCATCATGTCAAAAATTTCGATCTAGCGGGTACATCGTTCCATAGCTTAATTGGCTAGAGCGCCGACACGGTCACTCGGAGACGCGGGTTCGATCCTCGCTGGAGCGGTCAATTTTTGATATGATATTAAAAAAAAACTATAAAGTGAATAAGTTGATTTCTGTAATAATAAATGTCATTGAACGTGAGAAGATTCTAATATATATTTGAATGAATGTGTGTGGATGCCATTGATGTTTTAAACTAATCTTGATTTTACGACTGGGGGCCAAGCAAAATAAACCAAAAAATTATGAAAATAAAAAACCTTTTTTTTTAATTTTTCGATTTGACTACAGACTTGTCAGTGTTTCCGGAAAACTAAAAAAAAACCTGAGGATCTTTAAGTCGAGAATGAATAGGTTACTTCTAGATGAGCGTACTCCATCCTAGACCGCATTTATCATCAGATGGAATAGTGGTCAAACGCAAGGATATCATTATATAAAAAAAGAAAGTATAATAAGCGTGTGTGTGTCAAATACATGGTGTATTTGACACACACACACATACACACATAGACATAGTGTGTGTAATGCTTTTTTATTGATTTAATGTACTTTTTATGCATAACTTTAAAAAAATATGAACATGCTGCACTCCTTCTCTATATAAACTACAAGTCTGCGAAATTTCATACTCCTCCGTCCGCACAATTTTCATAAAGAGGAGTACAAAGGTTTTGCTTCACGTATTAATATATAGATAAATCATAATTTTAATCTAACATGTTGAAAAATAATGTGAACACATTTGAGAAACTATTTTAGAATTTGAAGTTAATTTTCTTAAAGAAATTACAAGTAGGCAGATTTTACAAATTAGATTTATGCTGTGTGGTTACGGAATTAAAGAATATAGCCACCTCCTCTCTTCCCGTGGGTGTCGTAAGTGGCGACTAAGGGATAACACAGTTCCACTACTACCTTGGAACTCAAAAAGCCGACCAATGGCGGGATAACCATCCAACTGCTGGCATTGAAAGGCACAGTCCGAAGACGGGCAGCAGCGTCTTCGGTGCGAAAAAGGCAGCCCTGCGGTCACCAACCCGCCTGCCCAGCGTAGTGACTATGGATAAAACACATGAGTTCACGCCATCTTTGGGTGAACTTGTGGAGGCCTATGTCCAGTAGTGGAGTGCGAAAGGCTGATGTGATAATGATGATGTGAAGAGATTTTACAGGTGTCAGGCAATAATTTTTTTTTATCAAGTTTTAGTAATTCAAGGTTAACGAACGTACGGACGAAGCTATCATAACTATGAAGTAATTATGTTGATTTGTTTTGGTTTTTGTCGCATTGCAGTGTTATCTTAAGAATGAATCTTATCTGTGTTTATCTTAAGTTAATTTTACAATACTCGTGTTGACACAAGTAATACATAGTATTTTATGTTTATTTATTTCTAATATTCTATTTTGACTAGCCTATAGCGCAGTTTGAAGTAACCCTGCTTTCTCCTCCGGGGCTTGTGGGTTCGATTTCCAGCCGGAGTCAGGGTATACATATATATCTTTATATATATATTTCTTGTGTACGTGTGTATGTCACTGAACTCCTCCTAGACGGCTGGACGGATTTTGATGAAATTTTTTGTGTGAGTTCAAGGGGATTCGAGGATGGTTTAGATTCACAATTTGGTCCACTGGAAAATGTTTATTTAACTAATTTTTCATTTATAAGTAGTTTTTAATTTTGGAATGTTTTACATTGGATCTGGTAGACTGCGCTACCATCGCAGCATCAAATATTAAATATTATTCTTTTTTAATTTCAGTTTGTCCCGACAGTTGGTGCTGCGATCAAATTGAGAAAAATATTTGAAATTTTGTGTTTTTGCAAAACAACGTTTGCTGGATCAGCTAGTATAAATATAAATATCTTATAACATAACATACACACGGTCGTCTGTTCCTAAGATAAGCAACTTAATGCTTATGTTATAGGTAACAGCACTCAGATATAGCTATATACTTTTTTTATAAATATACATACGAATATTACATATATAAATATGGCCAGGTCAAGAGCCCTAAACCGAAGAGCATGTATGAAGGGAATAATGAAAGTGGACGAAGCGAAAGAAGTATGTAAGGATCTTAGCAAGTGGAAAGAAGTGGTCTCTGCCTACCCCTACGGAAAGAGGCGTGATTATATGTATGTATGTATGTGTATGTATGTATATATAAATATTACATCCAGAATTAGGCGTGAATCAGGGCCACTACAAACTGCGCCAAGGAGCTAGTAAAATTATGTTGCTGTATCAGTCGGTTGTTACCTATAATACAAGTATTAAGTTCCTTATCTTAGAAACAGACGACCATATGTGTAGTGTATAGATATTTTTATTCTAGCTTTTAGACTTTTTTTCGGATTAATATTCATTTAAATGAATATTAAGCGGCTTTTTTAGCATCACCGGTTTGGGGGTCGGGTACGGCTATTAAGACCCACGATAATATTGGGTGTTGGAATGTGTAAAGCGTTTATTATTTACAAGCTTAACCGGCGACGCGGCGTTGGCGCAAAGGTCACAGCACTGGTTTGTGGCTATTGTGCTGACGTTTGTCTCTAATTCGATCCCCGCACATGACAAACATTTGTATTGGCTATACAGATGTTAGCCGTGGTCTGGGTGTTTGTGCTGTCCTTGTGGGTCTTCCCACCGTGCCTCAGAGAGCACGTTAAGCCGTCGGCCCCGGTTGTTATCATTTACACCTGATAGCGATCGTTACTCATAGTAGGGAATAAATATATCCGCCAACCCGCATTGGAGCAGCGCGGTGGATTAAGTTCTGATCCTTCTCCTACATAGGGAAAGAGACCTATGCCCAGCAGTGGGATATTACAGGCTGAAGCAGAAGGGTAACCGGCGAACTTCGTAAGGCCCTATTTATACAAATTTCGTCTTGATAATAACGAAAACTGAAAAAGGGTTATCATATTTATTTCAGTCGTTAGGAATTTATTCGTGTACCATTACCATACATTTAAATTTTTCTATAGAGATACCATTTTTTTATAACTGAATGAAACAATTAAATAAGAAGTAATTCAATTTAGAAACGATTGGAAAGTCTTGAATGATAAACATTTTAACGCAATTTTCAAAGTATAAAAGATGAATTTTTAACGACCTCATAAACATTTGTTGAGTATTAGATTATTAAAAAATTTTAGTGGTAATATAATGGAAAAAATACACTGTTTTCATAATAAGCGTAACATTACAGCCCTTGAACCTGACATGCGCGTGCGCGACTAAAATAGTTTTAACCGACGCTGAGCATCTGCCAAGTCTCTGTACCGCGTATATGCCAAGCTGAGTTGCATATATTTACTTCCTAATTATTATCTCACAAAGTTGGTGGAATGTAAAAAAGAATCTATACATATAATAAAATGGTAGCAAATTCAAAACTGTATTCTATTATTATATACTATATTGTACTTCAATATTTTTTTTAAAGAATACTTGGGGTGTGATCTACAATCGATACCGAAGCCAAAAATATAGTTTCTAGAATTTTTGTCTGTTTGTCTGTATGTATGTCCGGGATAAACTTAAAAAGTACTGCATGGTTTTACTTCAAATTTGGCACGAATATTATTAAGAAGTCGGGTCAACATATAGGCTACAAATTATCACGCTATCACCTACGGGGAATGAGCAGTGAACCTTTATTTCTTCAACGAATTCTGTAACAACGTGTACTCGTAATCTAACGAGGCATATTTGTATGTTGTTATTATGTTAATAACCATACTATAAGCTAGCTTCATACTATAAATACAGATATTCTGTAGTATATTTAGTATCAGCATTACACCCGTGCGAAGCAGGGGCGGGTCGCTAGTAAATAAATAAAAAAACTAGTTTTCTAAAATCTACGCGAGCCCTCCCGTGACCATGGTTGCTTTAAAGTATCCGAAATGTCTGGGCGTCGGGCATCTTAAAAAACATAATAAACCGCGATAAAATCCGAAAAAGTTGTTTCATTATATAAAAAAAAAACTTGGTCTTGCGATATTTTCAGGAGTTCATAGCTCAGGAGATAATTTTCAAAAGTAATCAATTCCAGCTTCAAATGTTTCAGGTGCTTCTATTGAGCATTGAAAGCAATTTAATTCCCTTGAAACTAAGTTTAATATAAAGATAATTTTTTAACCGAATTATATGGACTAGTAATACAACGTAGGTAGACGAAAAATTAGTCAAGTAAATACGCATTATCAAAGATTACTCCAAAAGTTGTAATCAGATCTCGATGAAATTTAAATGTGACCACATGATAAACATCGACTTTCGTTTAAATTAGAAATCATCATAATCGGTACACCCAGTAAAAAGTTGTGTGGATTTTCAAGGGTTTCCCTCGATTTATCTGGGATACCTTCATCAGATCCTGGTTTCCTTATCATGATCCTACACCTGGGACATATCCTTTCTAGCAAAAAAATAATTATCAAAATCGGTTCATAAACGACGGAGCTATCCCAGAACATACATAAAGAAAAATATATATATTGTAATACAGAATATTTAAAAACTATAGCTAGACATGTTATTTAAAATATTTAAGTAATTACACAAAACAGTTTGTATGATTCTATAACATGTGTAATTATTGTGCAAAGCTGTTATGTATTACTTTTGTGTGGCTCTAATGAGAATCATCTCATTTCCATCGAGTTATGACGCAGATAAACTGAGTAAATGATTTTCTATACATTCCTTGTTACGTATTACTTGTTTACGTGCCTCCGACAGCACGTTAAGCCCTCGGTTCCTGTTGTTAACATGTACACCTGATAGCGATCGTTACTTATAGTAGGGAATATAATTATCCGCCAACCCGCATTGGAGCAGCGTAGTGAACTACGCTCTAATCCTTGTCCTACACGGGGAAAGAGGCCTATGCCCAGTAGTGGGATATTACAAGCTGAAGCATAATAGGTTATTATTATTTACAACTTAGGTTTCATAGTTTTAATTATACGTTTCGATAGAAAAAATTAAGTTATATTAGCTTCTCACTCACACTCACTCCAGCCTGTCGCAGTCTACTGCTAGACATAGGCTTCCACAAGTTCGCGCCAAAAATGCCGTGAACTCGTGCTTTGCCCATAGTCACTATGCTGGGCAGGCGGGTTGGTGACCGCAGGGCTGGGTTTGTCGCACCGAAGACGCTGCTGCCCGTATTTGGCCTGTGTATTTCAAAGCCAGCAGTTGGATGGTTATCCCGCCATCGGTCGGCTTTATAAGTTCCAAGTTGGTAGTGGAACAGCTTTATTCCTTAGTCGCCTCTTACGACACCCACGGGAAGAGAGGGGGTGGCTATATTCTTTAGTACCGTAGCCACACAGTACATAGGATTTTATATTGATAATAAAATTATAAACGTCTCATACTCAATGGCTTTCACTAGAATGTAAATCCTGAGTCGGACATTCACACAAGTGCATCGCCTAGTCCACAACAAAACGTATAATCTATACGAATATTTGTTCGGAGAGGTTATTTTCTAAAAATCTGTCTAACAACAAACATGCGTAGTGTTGACACATTTTTCGACTAATCGCCACATAAATCAGAACTAACAAAAAAATATCGATGATTTCGTATGGACAAAAGAACAAAGATATTCTTTGTCCGTCAGCCAAGAATGTATCGTTAAAAGTTTTACGGTGATTCAAAACGACAAATGAAAATAAATATTGCGTTTCTAAAGTTTAGAATATGAATAATACTATACAATGTACAGTACCTATGTGCCATGGATAATATTATGTAGTTTTTAGACTAGTAGTAATTGGAAATGTTTGATTGATAAAGAACGATAGGGTTATCTCTTTAACTTTCCTTTTGGAGCATAAACTTCGTTGATTTTGGGTCGAATTTTATTCATATTATTAGATATATTACGAGTATTTCGATATATTAAGTAGATAGAGTACATTACGACAAAGCCAGCCCTGTGGTCACCAACTCGCCTTCCTAGCGTGGTGACTATGGGCAACACACATGAGTTCACGCGCTTTTTGGCGCGAACTTGTGAAGACTTATGTCCAGCAGTGGACAGCAATAGACTGAAATGATGATGATGATATGATGATAATATCTCAAAATTTTATAATAAGCAATGATTAAACAACAAACTATTTTAATTATGTCTAAAAACGACAGTACGAGTAAAATTATCAGAATTTAATGTTTCCATCGATAGTATAGTCAAAGCGATTGAAGTCGCAAAAAACTATTACATATAAAACACTTCATAATAAGTCGTTAATTTAATACAAACAATGAAACAAAACAATGACGGAACCGAAAGAATTATACACGGGTGCACTTGACTGGAGATCTTAATCCAGTTGTAGATAAGGTGAATCGAATGAAAAGAATTAAAATATTTCAACGCTGAATAAACTTTTTTACTTTCTTCGCATTGTATTGAATAACTTCACGTGGACAAGAAGTGATCGCTCTTAACGCTACTGCGGTGGTAAAAAATTAATACTTTATGTGTATGTGTACATTTATTAGTATTGGCCATACAGGTGTTTGCCGTGGTCTGGGTGTTGTGCAGTCCTTGTGGTCTCCCCACCGTGCCTCGGAGAGCACGGATAAGCAGTCGGTCCCGGTTGTTATCATGTACACCTGATAGCGTCACTTTGTGTGTGTGTGTGAGTTCGCTATTGTCAGGACATGATTCGTATAATTGAACATTAAAAAAATCTAATATATTAACGAAGAAAATGTGTGCAATAGGGGTACGAAGTTCGTACGATTAGCTAGTCTACAATATAAATTACGAGTATTATCAGTAGCGCTTAGATATTAATATTTAATTTATAATAATCTCTTATATTTTTTTCTTATTTACATTTAATAGCGTCATAAAATGACTTAATAAAACGTGACTTGATAATAAATGTAATAAGCGAGTACTTTATTTATTTAAAATGTATAATATGTAATGTTTACTGACATGTGCTACCACCAGTATACAGCAATATTTACATGAATCTATTTCAATCAATCTTGATGATATGATAAAGCCATTGGTGCATTAGTCACAGAATTCGTTGATACGATAGCGGTTGCGGGTTTGATCTCCGCACATGACATATGTGTGTATAGCAGATGTATTATTGTAGTGCAATATCCGTTTCAAGATGTACTTACAACATGGAGCACTGGTCAAATCACTGTTCGTCGCATTGTAAGACTATATTAATACTATCTCTAGGGCACAGCAGGAAATTTCCTGCTCAAAATATGGAGCAGCCCAACTGTATCACGACCTTACAAAAGACCACAGCTAAATAATACTGTTTTCAAGCAATGTTGTATTCCTGTTGGTGAGTAAGATGACCAGAACTCCTGGGGGGAACTGGTGATGGGGTCGGCAACGCGCTTGCGATGCTTCTGGTGTTGCAGACATCTATAAGCTACGGTAATCGATTGCCATCAGGTGAGCCGTACGCTTGTTTGCCGATCAAAAAAAAAAAAAACTAAAAATTCAGAAAATATATTAAGACGGTGGCATGTTCATGCCTTAGTATATCAAACTAAACGGTAACCTGAATGTGTCCTCTACCGTGTATTGTTATATTATTGTCTCCTACAATTTTCCTGTCTTTCTTAATTCTCTTATCTCCGCTGTCTCGTTTGAAACCTAATAATATTGGGTGTTTTTTATTGAGGTATAGAACTTTAAGTTGGCATCACTTTTTTAACTGGCGGCCATTTTGTCAGCTGTCAAGTGATTAATATTTAGTTTGGTTTGCCATTTCATCATGAACAGGTTGACAAAAGAACAACGCTTGCAAATCGTGCAAATTTATTTCGAAAATAATGGTTCAGTTCGCGAAGTTTACCGCAAGCTCCGTCCATTTTATGGTCGACATAATCGTCCATCAGAGCAATTAATTCGGTTAACCATGGATCGTTTTCGCACTACGTTTACTCTATGTGATAATACGCATCCGCAGAGACGTCGAACAGTGCGCACCGAAGAAACAATTGCCGCTGTAGAGCAAAGTGTTGAAGAGGACCCGAATGAATCGATTCGCCACCGTGCACAGCAATTGGAGCTTTGTCCATCAACTTTATGGAAGATTTTGCGCAAAGATCTTGGCTTGCGACCTTACAAGATCCAGCTTGTGCAAGAATTAAAGCCGCGAGACCATGCAATGCGTCGTGGTTTTGGTGTTTGGGCCGAAAATGAGATTGATCTCGATGCTGATTTTCATCGCAAAATTTTGTTCAGTGATGAGGCTCATTTTTGGTTGAATGGCTACGTCAACAAGCAAAATTGCCGCATTTGGAGTGAAGAGAATCCACATGAGACCCTTGAGACGCCATTACATCCACAAAAACTGACTGTTTGGTGTGCTCTATGGGCTGGTGGAGTCATTGGGCCATACTTCTTCCGAAATAATGCTGGAGAGTCAGTTACCGTTAATGGAGACCGGTATAGAGCCATGATAACCGACTATTTTGTTCCCGAATTGGATGGCATGAATGTGGATGAGTTGTGGTTCCAACAAGACGGCGCTACATGCCACACAGCGCACGTCACAATCGATTTATTGAAGGAAACATTCGATGAGCGCATAATTTCGCGGAATGGACCTGTCAATTGGCCACCAAGATCGTGTGATTTGACACCATTGGATTATTTTCTTTGGGGATATGTGAAGTCGCTCGTCTACGCCAACAAACCAGAAACGTTAGGGGACTTGGAAGCCAACATTCGTGGCGTTATTGCCAACATACGGCCCCATATGCTCGAAAAAGTGGTTGAAAATTGGACCTGTAGAATTGGCTTTATTCGAGCCAGCCGCGGCGGCCACATGCCCGAAATCATATTTAAACGTTAATGGCATAAAATTATCCTTCCAATAAAGCCAAATTGATGGACATTAAAACGATTTTCTTGTGTTTTATTTCAATTCGAAGTTCTATACCTCTAAAAAAAACACCCGATAGTAACGGTTATGCAATACTTCGTTCAGCATAGGACGAACACGAAGAGTCTAAACCTACAACAACTAAGAGTGTTACATTAGACTATCTGTTTATTGTTAAAGATTTCTTTATCTGAATTGAAAACATAATTTTTTCCACATTTCAGCTGTATTTAGGTCATACTGATGGAAAATATGATAAACATGTTGTATACGTTCAGCTAAAGATATAAATCTGAACAAATTATCATTTCACAATGCATCACTTTTCTATTTCAGTGCTATGCGTTGTACGAGTATTGAGTTCTACGTATATTCAGTGATGGATAGATTGCATAATGATTCTGCCCTGTCTCACCTCAAACTTAGTATAAGTATACCCTAAACTTAAAGAGTCCCGCGGCTTCGCTCGCATAGAAATTAATAATATTTACGAAAAAAGGCTAAATGCAGGTAGTCGTGCAAAAAACAGTCACCCGATACGACAGGAAAACTTTAAGATACATAAACCTAAGCCTAAAAAATATATCAAGACTACAACTAACTATTTATTTCGGACTAATTATTTCTTCTTAAACAATACCGTATCTGTTCTTAGCGGACGTCTTCGAACTATAAACTACCTCCCTGACAATCTCTATTACACATTATACACACATTTACTTGCAAGATACCTAAAACAATGCATTTTACTGATGTAACTGATTAACTGCTTGCTTGAAAACATACGATTACCCTTCCGCTTCAGGCTGTAATTTCCCACTGCTGGGCATAGGCCTCTTTCCCCGTGTAGGAGAAGGATCAGAGCTTAATCCACCACGCTGCTCCAATGCGGGTTGGCGGATATATTCCTTACTATGAGTAACGATCGCTATCAGGTGTACATGATAAGTTACAACCGGCGTCGACGGCTTAACGTGCTCTCCAAGGCACGGTGTGTCTTTGTACCTTGAGTAACGCGCCCGACACTAGATATCCTCCTCTATATCCTATATATCTCTATATCTTCCCCTATCACAATGTATGCAATATCATATATTATTTTATCTCTCTTACTCGTATCTAGAAAAATCTCACCTTTATTGTGAACTGAAGTATTTGTGTGGTTTAAAAATCATACCAAAATAATATTCAGAATTGTCTCACTTTCCTGCGATATCCGTTACTGCTTGCAACTAATACATCAAAACGAAATTGGTCTTATCAGCTTCGAGAGCTTGAAACTTCTGAAACTAGTTTTTAGGAAACTTTAAGACTATTTCTAGCAAAAATGTATTGATACTATTCCATCTTCATACAAAGTTACCACAAATTAGTTTATAATCAGACCAATATTTATCACAAATTTATTAATTGAGGTAATTTATTTAAACCGTTACTTCGTAGTTTGTATTTAGCGTGTAGAACTGTGACCCTAGTTTTAAGACTCTTTACATAAATAGCTAAAATATGCATAAATGGGCGTGTTTAGGCGTATATCATTACGCCTATACAGTCCACTACTGGACATAGGCCTCCACAAGTTTACGCCAAAAATAACGTGAACTCATGTGTTTTGCCCATAGTCACCACACTGGGCAAGCGGGTTGGTGACCGCAGTACTGGCTTTGTCGCACCGAAGACGCTGCTGCCCGTCTTCGGCCTGTGTATTTCAAAGCCAGCAGTTGGATGGTTATCCCGCCACCGGTCGGCTTTTTAAGTTCCAAGGTGGTAGCGGAACTGTGTTATCCCTTAGTCGCCTCCTACGACACCCACGGGAAGAGAGGGGGTGGCTATATTCTTTAGTACCGTAGCCACACAGAATTTCATTGTAATAGGTTTTACTTATAAACCTATTTCATTGTAATAGGTTTATAAGTAATACATAGATAAATAAATATACATATTACAACCAGACTCACAAACCCAATAGCATGCAGCAGCAACCCAATGCCGAAAACAAGCATACGTGACTGCTAACTGCGCCAATGGGCTAGTCAAATTACGCATACTATTACACCACACTACATATTCTTCACATAAATTATAAAGTTCAGGCTTTATGCGCATTAATATTAAGAGCATCCACAACCGCGTCAAGAGGAGTCACATATTTAGTAGATCCTGTCAGTACCACGTTGTCCACACCGCTAGTTATAACAGTACGGTGTAACTGCTTGCACTCCTCAGCAATGATGCCACCGACAACAAAGAGTATTACAGTCGAGTTGTGCAATGGATGTTTTGTTGTTTTCTTCTTGCTTGTTAATATATTCAGTCCACTTTTTAACAAATCCTTGAGGCCCTCATTCCTGTGACGTAGGTCCACCATTTCATGTCACCAATTTTAAGATAATCGTAATTAAAGTTTAATGACTAATTAGCCAAGAAATTAATAATGTTTGTTTTATTTTATACAGATTATTATAACCATATTTAGCTGAATAGAAAACTAAATAGCTAATAATAAGCTACCACTTCTTGATATTTTGATTACAGATTTTTTGTTTATTTATTTATGCATATAAACTTAAAACTAACATTACAGTGAACCCAATGTGTTAGTTAAGTTGATCACAAATTTTACATCTATCTACAGGTTTTTGTATACCTACAAATAACATTAAATTTAACAAATAATGTAAACTATTCAATAAAATCAATTAAAATTATAATAATAATAATAATTTTAAGTCTAACTAATTAAATAATCACACTTAAAAAAAATATAAAAACAAACATTCAATAATAATAACACAAATTAGAACATTTATATTAAAAAAAATAAAATAAAATTCAATCTGTAACATTAAATTTAACAATTAATTTAAACAATTTAATAAAATCAATTTAAAAATTTTTCGTCTAATTAGTCATCATCATTACAGCCTATACAGTCCACTGCTGGACATATGCCTCCACAAGTTTACGCCAAAAATAACGTGAACTCATGTGTTTTGCCCATAGTCACCACGCTGGGCAGGCGGGTTGGTGACCGCAGTACTGGCTTTGTCGCACCGAAGACGCTGCTGCCCGTCTTCGGCCTGTGTATTTTAAAGCCAGCAGTTGGATGGTTATCCCGCCATCGGTCGGCTTCTTAAGTTCCAAGGTGGTAGTGGAACCTTGTTATCCCCTAGTCGCCTCTTACGACACCCACAGGAAGAGAGGGGGTGGCTAAATTCTTTAGTGCCGTAGCCACACAGCACATTATTATTATAGCTAATTAGTCAAATAATCAAATTTAAAGAAATCATAAAATTCATAAAAAAACATTCAATAATAATAAGTCAAATTAGCACATTTATATTAATTTAATTAAAATCAATTTCGAAGATATCGAATAAGAAAACAATACTATAAAATTTTACTATTAATAATATATTTACGTTTATTAATAGAATACTTGTTCAAAAATGATAGCGTGGTAAATTTAAATCTTAGATATCCATTAACAAGACGTAATAAGTACTAGACGTAATAAGTACACTTACCAAAACACGTAGAGAGAACAATAGTCAGTAGTTGTCATAATAAAAAACATTACGTTTGTTTTACTAATGCGACTGGCCGTGTGGTCTTAGTTTATGAAACAACAGATGGTATATAATACCTACAACTATTTAAAAAAATAAATAAATTGTATTTATGTAAATAATAGCTGTGTGTTCCTTAATAATTTATAGAATATTTTACGAAATAAAAAATAAGGGATCTTCGCAAAAATTTTAAAAATTCAGAAAACCTCTCTGTAGGGAAGCCCTAGATTACCTAGAAACCTGAGATTTTTGGAGTGATCGATCGCGTCGTAATAACATAATGGAGGTTAGCTAAAAGAAACTTTTTACCTTGTGAAATACTTCAACCATATTCGAGCCCTTTATATAGTGTGAAACGTTTAGAGAAAACCGATCAGATTTGTAAAAAAATCCATACGGACCCTTTACCTTAATGTTCTCGTCCTACTGACTCAAAACGTGACAATTAAGTGGACGAAATTGCTTAATCTGACGGTTTGAAAAACAATTTTCTCTTTCCTCACCCACATCTATTTCTTAGAGGCTGACTACAAGCGCTTCCCATCTTTGAAAGGGTCATACATCATCTTCATATAATTTTTTTGGCGTCTAAACTTCACGATCCAATAGCTTCTCACGACGTTCGAGAATCCTCATGTAGCTTTCTAGCCTGCACTATAACGTCAAGCACTTCGCATAACGATAACTTCAAGTTCACTTTCGACAGTTCGCAAGACAGTAAAACTTCTGTCTTATAATTTTTGATAATGTATTTTTATATTCTCGTTTATCTTTCTAATTATTACATCTATTCGACCAATTTAACCAAAACATAGACCCAAGCTAATCAACAGTTTCTTTCCCTTATAAGTGCTGACGCAAAATTCAACGTATTCCCCGATTTCAGGTCAATTGTTGCTTCGTGCTTTCTGAATTTATCTCTTACCTTTGTGTACTGTGTGCTGTGGCTGTCAACTCAAAGCACAAAAACACGTATCGGTGTCAAGTGTCCTTGTAGGTGTCACAACACAAGAACTAACAACCAGTTTGACGATAGTCTAAACAATAATACTACTAAGTCATTGTACTTGAACTTCAACTCTCGTACGATTTTAATAATATCTATTTTGAAATGAATAACTAATCAATTTAGGATTATGATAACGGATATGTCATATCTTAAACATGTTTATTGTTGTATTTTTATGATAATTGTACCGAGTCAATTATATGTATAACAATGGGTCAATAAATAATCTGTCGACAATTATTTGTTATTACCTTAATTATTCTCCACAATTCAGTTTTCAGCTTATCATTTTTTAAATTTATTTATATTCCATGTATAGCTTTGTGCATTTTACATACATCTTTAACTCTTTACATTAAATCATTAGACATAAATAAATATATTTATTTAGAAATTTTTCAATTTAACAATTAACGTGATATTTTACAATATAAATTATGACTACAGCAAACATTTACCAAAAATCGAAAGGAACTTCGTTGCGACCTAGGATCCATTGACCCATCGCGTCGTTTTATTTTCCAACACTTTTTTACGAAAGATCTTGAAGATAAATTTGAAAAATAGCTCAAAAAATTGAAAGTTTCATGAATGGTAACAAGTATTAAAACGTAACTGGTATAAACACTTAGCACGTCAAGGCGTTTATATGGTTCAGCTAGTAAACTCATAAAATTACGTCCATTGAACTTTTCCAATAAAAATATCTTTACGTCATCACTAGCACTATCTGTCGACGTGTTTTGAACATCACATAATCAAGGTAACTAAACGCTTTACTCATCTTCCGCTAGATGGCGTGGATCGACAGTTTTGTGTAAATCAATATTTAAAAAAAATACAAAAGGAACTCCTTAAAGTGTTTAAATTCCTGACTTTAAGGAACAATATATATAAAATTTATGTATGTGTTATGTATAGTATAATTACACAACGCAATACATAATCATAAAGTAAATGATATGTTAGCTATTGTTAACATAAGAATTATCATTTACCAGTGATAGAATGTAGTAAATATTGTATTACATTATGTAATATAACTTATTATTTATAGACAATATTTTAAAAGGGCAATGGTGTATCTGTAATAAGTATTGACTGTTAATGCGGGTACTCTATCATGGTTGGATATCTTTAAACTTTAGCTTGCTTTATGCCTGTGAAATAATCCTTATAGTTATTATGTATATAAGTATATTTACTTCGGTTTGCTTTTCTTAAATTTCAGGCCACCATAGATTTACTATCTCTAATAATAATAACATAACCAACCAACATATAACACTCTATCAGTATTAAGGAACAATTAGTAAATAAAGTTAAGCCAAGCATTCAACAATAAAACTAACGTTTTCTTATGACGTATAGAAAAAAATTGTTAGTTAATGTTGTACTGCTGGGCAAAGCCACATCTCTACGAAGAAGAAGCGTTAGAGCTGAATCTACCACGCTGTTCCATTGCTGGTTAATCTATAGATTAACTAGCTAACTAATATAAACTAACTAATATTATACTGGTTCGCATTGATATTTTTGATATTTAGAAGGCTATAGGCTATGTTTTTCTCAAATTAACACGGCTAGAATCACGGGGTACAGCTATTATAATAATGTAGGTGTCCTTGATAACACCTGTGACTGACAGCTGGTCGGCCTCGAAGGAACTTGGGGGTGATACAAAAACTTACATACATAAATATATGTGGGCTCTATAATGCATTATTATGATTTTAAAAGATTTATAATTTCCCTCACGAGCGGTAGGCGAATACACGATTCCATAAAGTATATTTCATACATATTATAATTTAAAAACTTCTACATGTAGAAAGAGACATTCCCAGCAGTGGGATATTACAGGCTGAACCGTGAATTTAAATCATTACATTCAGACCTCATGTACGCACGTAAGAAGTTATACTTCATTGGCTAGCTAACTTCACGTTGCTATCTTCTTTTTCGTTGACGAGCAGACTTCAGGGTGTCGGTTTTTCGTGACGTTGTGCGCGCGCATCGTAGAAACTTTCATCATTTTTCTCTAACGCGCCAAAAAAAGTATAACTTCAAAAAGTATTTCTAAAATGACAAACCCTCCAAATAGGTACTTAAAAATTGCATATGATTAATCAGATTTTTCTAACCGTCTAACGTCCACGTCACGTAATTTTCCACAACAATATGATCAATGGTCAAAGCGAGATCTAGTTTCTGTGTGCCGGTGTAAGGACACACATTCAGGTCACATACGTCTAGTCCGTGGCGAACGTCATATGGAATTTTATCGCGTAAATTATTATTAAAAAGGCCAGGTCAAGAGTACCCTAAACCGAAGAGCATGTATGAAGGGAATAATGAAAGTGGACGAAGCGAAAGAAGTATGTAAGGATCGTAGCAAGTGGAAAGAAGTGGTCTCTGCCTACCCCTACGGAAAGAGGCATGATTATATGTATGTGTGTATGTATGTATTATTTAATAATGATGAAATAATAGTTATGTGAATATGTTCTGGTACTGAGACAGTAAACACGGGAGATATCGGCTGTGTATGTTTTTGTAACAAGAAGGTGGCATACAAGCGTTCGGTCCGTCTGATTTAAAGCCGTTACTAATGGATGCTTGCAGCAAAAGCTCATCCTCATAAGCTGTTACCATATTATTAATTTAATTTACTCTTTATTGTACACATAAAAAAAAAGTTTACAATTTACAAAACGATTTACAAAAAGAAATGTACAACAGGCAACATATTATTCGTTAGGAGCTTTATTTAGTCATATTTGTATACATTATTTCATCATCATCATTTCAGCCTAATACATTCCACTGCTGGACATAAGCCTCCACAAGTTCACGCCAAAAATGTCGTGGACTCAAGTGTTTTGCCCATAGTCACCATGCTGGGCAGGCGGGTTGGTGACTGCAGGGCTGGCTTCGTCGCACCGAAGACGCTGCTGCCCGTCTTCACCTTGTGTATTATACTGTGTTATTATCTGGGGGCACGGTAGTGCCCCCGCCAAGACGAGCCAAAAAAAAAAAAAAACGAAAAGCGAAAAGCACTACCTATCTTTTCTCGAAGTGCTTCGTCGGTTTTTTGAACCATCATAACTTGGGTTTGGATTACACCAGATAAACAAAATTCTCAGGATATGATGTCAATAGTAGACTTATTAAATATATAAAGTTTCGATTGCATAGCTCTTATACTTTAGATTTTATTGATGTCTAAAAAACCCCGATTTCGTCACTCACTGATGATCATCAAAATTCTTAGAGTACTTCCTGAAGTCCCAGAAAGCTGAAATTTGGTATGTAAGCTAGTATTAGTACACAAACAACAAAAAAATTATAAAACTTGGAACTTTTACCCCCCAACCCCTTAAACTAGGGGGTGGAAGTTTGTATGAGACTTCCGCAAATTTTGATGCTAGAGGTCTGAAAATTGATATAGAAACTCCTTGTTACTGCTTGTTATAAATAATAATAATAAAATACATTTAAAAAAATCGGTTATTAGTTTATGTCGAAAATTTACATTTTGTAATTTTGGTATTTAAGTTTTGGCGGAGGTCACCGTTTGCATATCAGTTCAACATAAAATCAAAAATAGCGTGCTTAAACCAAATATGGTGAAGATTGGATGATATTTATGGTATAAAATGTGTCGGAGGTAAAATGCAACTATAATATTGTCATAAGCAACTTACAAAATGAAGTGAAATCCCACCAAAAACATTTTCATGTAAAATGTTGCCAAGACGAGATCATATGGCTCGCACTGTCAAAAAGTTATCAGATCTCATGTAGAGCCAAGCTTCTAACTCTACACACCCTAACTCTACAAGCCCTAACTTCACAAACTCTACACCTTAGTCAAAATATGTGGCTTGGCCGTTTCGCTACCGTCACGTGGGCTTAAGGTGAAAAATTTATTCACTTAAATGTTTCAAAATCAATAATTTTATTGTTCCATTTTTAAAAATTTGACACATATTCTTGTATTGATAGCCAGTACTTTTTAAAAATCAAAAGAGTTTTTAATATATGCGCCATTTCCAGGTTAGTCTCGGGACTTATTGAACGATCTAGTAGTATTAATAAAGAATATTTGTAAATTTGTACATCAATTCCGCTAAATAAAAAAAAATAATGATAAAATATCACACATGTATAAAAGTTGAGAAATCGTAAATGTCAAGTGTCAACTGACCTCACAAAATCTATTCGAACCTTAGCCCTTGTGAAATCGAAATTATAAATATTAAAATACTACAACTACTTAAGATTTTCAAGTTCGAAGTAACTAAGAGGATTTATGGCGCGATGACCAAAACAAGTAATTTATTATTAAAAGACGAAAACTCGTTAATGTGATTTGAAAATAATCTAACGGGTGAGTAGGAACGGGCAAATTATCGTGAATGCCACAGATCTATAAAGATCTTTTTTAATGTTGGTCAAACTGAAGTACTCGTTATTAGATATACATATATTGGGAAAGCAGCCGGGCCGACAGATTTACGTGCTGAAGCTTGGCGGAAAAACCCATGAGGTAAACACCAGATCAGATACAAATATGTTATGCATTGCAAAGAGGAATCGAAAATCAGGTCACACAACAGCATAATATAACTATACTTACTATCAACAATGCCCACAGTAAGATTTACTGTTGTGTTAGCGGTCCGCACACATATAACACAGATGGCGATAAACACAGAAACTCAAAAGGTAAAAAAATCAATATAAATAATAAATAAATAAACGCTTCACACTCAACGGCTCCCAGCAGGATTTTCTCCTGTGTCAGAAACACACACAATACACAATCACAAACGCGCAGACCACGACAAACATCTGTACGGCCAATACAAATGTCTGTCGTAAGCGGGGATCGAACCCGCGACCTCCAGCGCAACAGACAGTGCTGTGATCGCTGCGCCAACGCGTCGTCGGTATACAATACCAGAACAATATCGTTAAATATATTTTTCATTAAAATTTTGTAGTAGATTTTTATCATTACGTTGATTAATCTTCAACTCGCTTGTACGATGTTTTGAAACAATATTTTAAAGTTTCTAGGTCACATACTTGAAATTTTGAAAGATTGTGACAGACAGACGGACAAGTATCGACGTGACAGGCAATATTTCATATCTCTGGGCACACTAATCAAAACTACAGATTTGCAAGCCTTCGGTTATCGGTTCGGTTTTTTGGACTAGTAATGTAGCTATTTATTTCAACCAACTAATCTTAACTAATAAAAACATTTTTAACCGACTTCCAAAAAAGGAGGATGTTCTCAATTTGATTGGTTTTTTACAACTACCTTATCTACTTTACTTACCTACCTTACTTTAAGGTTACCTTAGAGCTTTTGAACCAGTGGACCGATTTCGATAAAAAAAATTAATCGAAAGGTGGTGCGTGTCATGTGATCCCATTTAAATTTAATTGAGATGTGACAAATACTTTTCGAATTGTTTCCGTAAAAATCCATCCGTAAAATCCGCAGTTACTCTTAAAAAGTGTGTATTATTATAAAACAAGTTAAATCCTGCATGAAATACAGTGTCACTAATTCCACACATCTTTATCAGTAACTAGATATGCCCCGCGATTACACCCACGTTAATTTAAGAAAAAACGGATACTAAAATATTGTACAGCCTATAAGCTTTCCTCGATGAATGGGCTATCTAACACTGAAAGAATTTTTCAAATCGGAGTAGTAATTCCTAAGATCAGTGCGTTTAAGCAAACAAACAAACAAATTCTTCAGCTTTATAATATTAGTATCTTAGTACTATATTTTTTGTTCAATCAAAATAAAATATAGCCTATGTCACTCCTGAGTAGTATAGCTTTCTGTTAGTGAAAGAATTTTCATAATCGGATCAGTATTTGTGAAGATTACCCCCTACATACAAACAAAGCTAGGAACTTTACCTCTTTATAATATTAGTATAGATATCATTAAACCCTTATAATAGTAAAATAATAATAAATAACTTTATTGCACACAGTAACATATAACAATTATATAAGAATAAAGCTTAAAGGGAAAAAAAATTACATCGCATGCAACGGGCGGTCTTATCACTAGATAGTGATCTCTTCCAGACTACCCACAAACCCCTTCTACAAAGTATTAAAAACTTACTTTAAAAAAATGATTGAAATCCGTTATATCGTTCTCAAGTTATGTCACAGTAAAGTCATCTTTGTATATAAACTATTGAAGCGCTCGGTTGTATAACAACGAATCGTCTCACTAACAATAACAATCTGCATCAAATCAATTTGTTTCCCTATCATCGATCAAATATGCATCTGTTTGACCTCTATCCTCGTTACACGGTCAATCAGACTGTTTCATTGGTCACTTAATTAATAGGAAAGGGAATTGTTTTTAATTTATCATATTAAACCTAAATTAAAATCAATTCGCTGTTTTCGTCACGGCTTTGTTGTTTTTATTGATGGAAAGAATTTTTCAATTCGAACCAGTTTGTAGTTTTTTTTTTTTTTTTTTTTAGTTCATGATATTAGGAACCTATAAGTGATTGATTGAGAAGTATTCCCTATTACGTCTAAAAATACGTCCTAAAAATGTAGCATTAATCTGTAAAATGTTAGTTTAGAACAACAGAAAACTATAAAATTAAACAAACAAGGTTTCGATTACATAAAAATAATTGTAATATAAGGATAAAAAGGAAGCGAAGTTACAGACACAGGCCAGTTGATAAATATATATATTTTACATTTATTTATTTACTTATTTACATTTTATTGTACACCAAACAAGAAATAAAATAAACAAGCAACATTAACAATAATTAGTAGAAAAAAATATACAAAAGCAAAGTAGATGATATATCGACGGTGTAGGGTGTACAGTTTAATTTTATAAAAAATAATGTGAAACAACTCTATAGACATACATACATTCCTATATAGATAGATACATTATAAATTAACTATTTTCCTACTTAATATAAAATAATCTGACACACGCACTTTTTTAAATTAATATTTTATTAAAATAACTTTTTTTTTTTAGGTAAGTCAAGCGAAGCACCCAATACTATGAATGAATGCTGTAAGTAATAAAATTATCATTTATATACAAAAACTCCTTGTTTCGTAACTTTGTAATTGTATTTTTAATTTAACTCTAATTAAATTCAAATGTCATGACTCTCCTCTGCAGAATCCACGTTCCGAATCGGTGCATTTTAATTTGTAAAATGACGATTCGAAAGTGCTTCAAGTATATTTGCACAAAGTTATTATTGATTTTGATATTATATTTGATTGAAATAAAATTTAATTAGTTTTTTATGATTCAAAATTGAAATTAGAATCATTTCGACAAATTTTTCAAGAATATAAAAAATTTAACAGTTTTTTAGACATATTACTAGAATGGCAAACAAACGTACAGTCTGCCTGAGGGCAAGTTGTTACCTAAGCCTATGACGTTGTCGACCGAACCTCCAAACAGCCCGTCTCTAGCCTAGCCCTAGTTATTTACTACAGGAATATTACACTATAGGAGGACGGGCGGGCGGTATTCTTTTTTATTAATAACTAGCTGTAAAAAACTTATTAAGTTCGCAGAGTTATAATATAAATAAATTTCTAAAATATAAGTAGCCTAAGTTACTCTTTATTACATCAGCTATCTGCCAGTGAAAGTCCCGTCAAAATCGGCCCAGTCGATCCAAAGATTAGCCGGAACAAACAGACAGGCAGACAAAAATTATAAAAAATGTTATTTTGGTTTATATACCGTGTATATGTATTTAGTAACAAGCGGTTATTTTAATATTACAAACAGACACTCCAGACTTTAGAATGTTCACGGTTTAGCCAAAGGAGACTGGAGTTGGAAACCCAGCTATAGATAAAACTAGACCAAATGTCTCTAAACACTATCTTGGAGAAAGAGACTACAAGATCGCCTTTTCTCAAATTCGCGAGAACGGTCGCTCAAATGGCTGCCAGGGCAAATGGTTCGGTCGCTGCACTATCTGCCGTCCATACAACACAGCCCACATTACAGAATGCAGCAGTTGCACAATCCAGCATTCCAAAAAATCCAATTTCGAGGTCACTGCAAGCTGTCCCTAAACTGCTGCGGAGACTTCTTGGGAGGGCAAAAACACCGACAACGTCACAACACACCACCCTGTACGCCACGTTTGAAGAGCTAATTAGAGAAAAAGGAGAACGTGGCGACCCAAGTATAAGGACGCGGGGTGTAGCCCTTTTCATGAGTGACACCGCAGAAAAAATAGGTATCAGTTTCTGTCGCTCGGAGAGTTCGGATCGAGTGACGGTGTCGCCGGGACTCGCCCTGCTCTTAAAAGGGAGTACCGCAAAAACGAGCATTAAGCGTGACAAGATTGATGCTCTGGACTTGCGGATGGTGAGTGGCTCGGACTATCGATGCGTACAGCTGCAAGAAAAGGTTATCGTACTGTTCGAATGGGGCGAGGAGACCCCATTCGCGCGGGCATGCACAATATTCTCAAAACTCTGCGGAGAAGGCCAAGACAGTGGCCCGCGAAAAATTAGTGTGGATGCCATGAGGACCGGCTTCTTTAAAGGGGACATAACAAATTACTATGGATGCCTAATAGCATCAGAAAGGCACGAGATCATATGAAGATATATGAAGACAGGGGGGAAGATCTGAGTTTCCTGAAAGCAGAAATTAAGCCATCGTCCCCAGTTGAGGGGCCGGTTCTCAGTGAGCCACCACTGAGTGAATCCGAACGCCTACAACTGAAAATAGCAGCACAGAGATCACACACCACTTCCATGACCAATAACAGTGAGCGGACTTTCGATACCCGCTTGGTGGCACTGCAGAATTCCATCCACAGATTGGTCTCTCCAATAAGGACGACGTTTAATTCGTCTCGCCGCGCGCCTCGACCTTCAACATCGACGGACCGACAGGCTATGGCTCTAAGGGAGTTTCTGAGGGTTGACCATCTAGGAAAACCGGTTAAGCCGAAAACTCACCGAACTAGGGCCGATAAGGGACAAGTAACCCCGCCCAGGCTAAGACCGGCATCGAACCCGCTAGATCATGCTGTTAACGCAATGGTTGAATTCCTAGCCATAGTAAAAGCCAATCGAGAAGTCAACTTGGCCACATGCAAAAAGATCTTGGAGGCCCATCAGCGAGGCAGCGAAGGTCTGCTAATGGTGCTGCTCGATAAGGCAGAGGCAGCCATATATAATAACGACACGTCCCAGGTTATCAAAGGACACATGTCAGGAAAATATATGGCAGCCTATAGCGGCACGGGTGGTTTTGTGGGCACGGCCGAGGCTGCGGGGCGGGAAAACACGTCACCAAAATTTTTAACACCTGCGAGGGACCCGGTTTTGGTGGTTGCCAAGTGCACGAGAGTAATGCTGGATGACAGGATGCTTGAGATGGCAAAATCCATTTCAGTTGATCTTGACGTCGACGCGGGCCTCGTGGGCTGGCAATTGCCGAAACTGGAGTGGATAAACGGGGTACCTGGGTGCGGAAAAACGACACACATAGTTAGGAACTTCGATGAGAATGTAGAAATAGTAGTTACCACGACGGTCGAAGCTGCCAAAGATCTTAAAGAGAAACTAGCCCGCCGCTTTGGCGACAAAATCAGGTCTAGGGTACGTACTATGGCCTCCATTTTAACAAATGGATTCAAAAAGGGCACGAAATGTAACCGTTTAACGGTGGACGAAGCCCTTATGAACCATTTTGAAGCTATAGTAATGGCGGCTCGGTTTTCGGGGGCAAACGAAGTTGTTCTCATCGGAGATGTCAACCAGTTGCCTTATATAGACAGAGAAAATCTGTTCGAAATAAGGTACTGTAGACCTTACCTGACAATCAACATCTCACGTGAGTTGTCCTGCACATACCGGAGTCCCATGGACGTTGTATATGCCATCTGCGAGGTATATATAAACATGTACTCATCAAGTCCAACCATCCACTCCCTCAGAATGAATGGATACACTGGCGCGCCAATACCAAAACTTCAAAAGGACACCCTATACTTGGTCTATACGCAGGAAGAGAAAAAATTCCTGGTGGACCAGGGATACGGTGCTGGAGAGGGATCGCGCGTCATGACCATTCATGAAGCACAAGGGCAAACCTACAGCGAGGTCATCATCGTCCAGACAAAGACCGAGAGGCTACAAATCCACGATAGTGTGCCTCATGCGGTAGTAGCGTTAACAAGACACACTAACACCTGTGTCTACTACACTGACGACGGTGATGACGCAATCGGCAGGTTCGTTAGCCGAGCGCTGGGTGCCTCGACAAAAACAATCTTGGAGCACAACCTTTAAAGAACCATCCACAAGCGTGATATGTCGTTGGCAAGGGCTCTGCTCAAGATGCTGGGATCAGGCGTGGCTCATGATATAGAAATAAGAAAGTAGATATATAGATATATAAATTCTTATATCCTTTTGGTTTATCAAATAGTTACAAATAGCAGTTATTTTGCATGTTGATATATTTATTTAAATTTTAGTTAAGCTAAGTTTGATTATTAATATTATCTCAACTTTACACTTTATATAAATTTGATTGATGACCTTTTTAAATGAATTTTATTATTAACAGGTAGTATCTTTACTTTTAATTTTTTATGCGAAGTAATTTTAATTATACTTGCTACACGGCATTAATATATTGTGGAATGTTGTGTACCCCTGATGAGATACATATTAGATAATAATGTAATAGTGAATTATATATAATGTTCCATAATATGTATTTTGTGGATGTACCTATAAAATAAAATAAATAAATAGATAAATAAATAATTATGTAGTGAAATTTAAGTAAATAACAGAAATAGATAACTTATACATAGATAAACAAATAATAACTATATAAAAAATAATATATATAAATATATATAAGAAAAAAAAAAAAAAACCTTACTAACAGTAACATAGGTTAAGTGTACATTGTAAGTAGAACATAAGTGTACATATATGGTAACTAGGAAATAAGTGTACATATATGATAACTAGGCAAATAAGTGTAAATATAGACATAGATAAGAAAAATAATAATGTTAGAAATTAGAAAGCAATTATGTGTATACTTCTGCATAAACAGTATTTAGTAAGGAAAAAAAAAAAAAAAAAAAACCGTCAGCGTCGGACCACGTCCTACTTTTACTAGGCAGTCACAGGACTGTCGATCTGTATTATAATAAGTAGATAAATCGCCTGTAGTATTATAATGCATGCATGATAAACAAAGGCACGGGCATTTTGAGCCCGTGGATCAAAATTTAAAAAAAAAAAAAAAAAAAAAAAAAAAAACAGACACTCCAATTTTATTTGTTTGTATACGAGTATATATCGATAAATTATAACTGTTGTCTTGTAAAGTAGACCGTGTACTATAAACCAATCATGAATGATAAGATGAAGTGAAATAAGGTTTTAACTACCGGTAGCTGAAAAAAAATTCAATCAGAATAAATGAAACGACTTAACGTTAATGACTGTGTTTAAACGTAGCTGTTTAAATTACTACTGCTTACTAATTACTACTTAATTTTGTTACCATGATTTTCTTACTTATTTACAATAATATGTTTTACGGAGGTAGGTCAAAGCAAGAAACATTCTGCTCAAAACCTTGAGTTATTCCCGACTGGGGAAGTACATTGGCGTGACAGAAGATCACAGCTAAATAATACTGCTTTCAAGCAGTATTATGTTCCTGTGGTGAGTAAGGTGTGACCTTTTAGGGTCAGCAACGCGTTGCGATGCTTCTGGTGTTGCAGGCGTCTATAACCTGCGATAATCGTTTACCAATCAATAGAGCTGTACGCCTGTTTGCCG
The DNA here is from genome assembly GCF_905220565.1 of Melitaea cinxia. NCBI lineage: Eukaryota > Metazoa > Arthropoda > Insecta > Lepidoptera > Nymphalidae > Melitaea > Melitaea cinxia. The sequence continues at coordinate 1,889,611 of NC_059419.1, read as the reverse complement.
ACCTAGTTGTATATAAAAAAAATTGTCGCCGACTGTACACCTCACCTGTCAGACACGTAAACATGCATATGACATAAATAACAATCGTGATAAGGCGTTTGTATTGTCATTATAGTTTCATTATATTTAAAAAAGCCTACGGCTCTTGACCTGTAATTATTATAAATATCATGTATATGTACTCAATCTGGAGAAGAAAACTTCTAGGTCAGTGCTTAGTTAAGTTACACAGCAGGAAATATCTTGCTTAAATCTAGATCAGCTTGACTGGGGAACTACCACGACTTTACAGAAGGTCATAGTTAAATAATACTGCTCAACATCCCAGGCTATTCCAGGATTTTCAATCGTTACAATGTAAACGACTAATTCAGAGTTAATTTGGAGACATTTAGAAATCAATTTACTCAATTCTATCGTATGATTAGTGGTCTTTAAAATTATATCAAGTTTGGAGTCACAATGTTACTATCCAATTTCAACTTATATATCTTCTCTATACCACGTGTTATTGTCATTTTTTTTTAAATTAGCGCTACTAATTTTATATCTAAGAGTTGAATACTTTTAATATATAATGTATTTATTTTTAAACATTACTGAAATAATAAAAAAAATTAAGTATCTTACGTTCGACATTACCACGTCAATCTTGCGTTAAAACTATGAATGACTGTAACAAGCGCTGCAAGCCGCCCCGAGGCGATATTAATAAACGTTTTGTATTGTAATTGTGCTTTTGAGGTCAATAAACAGGCTGAGCCCTTGCGGACCTTGGGTGATATGTGTTCTTAATGAGTTACATTTGTGTGACACGCGATCTTATGGGTTTTGACGTCTAAAGGGCCGTGTTTTATTTTATAACAATACTAGCTGACCCCGCAAACGTTGTTTTGCCATATATGTTATTAACACCCTTAATCCCCCCCGTAACTTAGGGGGATAAAAAATAGATGTTGTTCGATTCTCAGACCTACCCAATATGCACAAAAAATTTCATAAGAATCGGTCAAGCCGTTTCGGAGGAGTTTAACTACAAACACCGCGACACGAGAATTTTATATTTTAGATATATTTATAATATTGGCAAATGTTATATATTAATATATTACTAATTTTATTATATATATATATATATATATATTTTTGAAGTAAAACTTCTTTACGTTTGACTTGCGGAATAAGCTGGTGAATGCGTGACGAAAGCGTAACGACAAGTGTTATCGGGCGAGGCAAACGGAAGTTCAGAGGGAGTATAAGTTAGGTGGACCTAAAGAGGTTTTACTTCAGTCGTGTGGTCTAAAACACACTTGTTTTTTATTTTTTGTAAACAATTTTACAAATGTACAATTGTATACATTGTACAACAATTTTAAATGTAGTAAGTGAGTAATAAGAAGCTTTTGGTAATAGATATAACATGTACAAAATTATAGAGAACTAGGTTGTATTTTTGTATTTACAGATTTAGTAGTAAATTACCTATTTCTTTAAATTATCGTTGTTTTTATTTTTATTGTGAGCTGACGAATGTAATAAATAGGCTGAATCCTGGTACCCCTGTTGCTAACCGCATACCGTTGCTTTTGGACGCCTGTAAACACCAAGAGCATGTAAGCGTGAACCGATAAAAGCCTCGACTCTCCCTAGGATCACTTTCTATCTCTCTCATCACAGTAACAACACTATTTAAGGCTACTATTTTTTGGCTGTGACCTTCTGTAAAATTAAAGTAGTAATTCAGTAGGGATACTCCGAAATATGTAGCATGATCTGTATCTGCTTTGTCCTACCTAAATCTTCATCACCCGCCTGAGGTTGGTGACCGCAGGGCTGGCTTTGTCACACCCAAGACGCTGCTGCCCGTCTTGTACACTGCTGGTTTTGAAATACACTTACCTAAAAAGTGTTAGGTGAAGAATATTTTATACTTATAGGTTTAATCTTGACGTATAAAAAGCAAAGATGAGGTAATGTTTAAGATGTTTGATAATATAAAAAGAACTTCACATTAATCAGAACTAAAAAAAGTTCTATAAACGCCTTGCTACGACAACGAGTGACGTCCAGTTTATAATGGGTTTCGTTCTCGCAGTTTCAACAATTCTATATTTCTCGATGATGAGCTACTACGTAGTCACATTACACCGTCTGCCAAGTGATAATGAGTTCTTGTATACACGTCACGGGCTCGGCCGTGACGAGAATTGGCGTCACGAATACGAAATACTAATTTTAAGACCACGCAACATTCGTAATACTGCTATTTCGAACTCGGCTAATGCGTATACTGTATTGATTAGGGCTTTGTATTTTAGGTAGAGCGGTTCTGTGGTATGTTTTGCTGTATGTCTAACTACATAACTGTCAAGTTCAGAATATTACAGCATTAATCTCATCATCATCATCACTACAGCCTATTGCAGTCCACTGCTGGACACAGGCCTCCACAAGTTCGCGCCAAAAATGGAATGAACTCATGTGTGTTGCCCATAGTCACCACGCTGGGCAGGCGGGCTGTTGACCGCAGGGCTGGCTTTGTCGCACCGAAGACGCTGCTGCCCGTCTTCGGCCTGTTTATTTCAAAGCCAGCAGTTGGATGGTTATTCCGCCGTCGGTCGGCTTTATAAGTTCCAAGGTGGTAGTGAAACTGTGTTATCCCTTAGTCGCCACTTACGACACCCACGGGAAGAGAGGGGGTGGCTATATTCTTTAGTACCGTAGCTACACAGCATTAATTTATACTAACATTATAAATAAATAAACGTTATACACTCAACAGCCCCCACTAGGATCGTTTACTGTGTCGGAGGTCCGGAAACACACACAATACACAAGCACAAACGCCCAGACCTATTATAAATTAAAATGACATAATAAATTCTATTCCGATTAATACTCGAAATCCTAAAAGTGAGTTTATTTAATAATTATATATTTTTTTAAATTTGTTATAAAAACCTGTTTTAAAACTTATTGTGGGATAATATATAAATATCTTTGATTTGAAATGACCTATTACGAGGAGATTCACGTGTATTCCCTAGTGTATAAAGCAATAATGGGGTCGTAGTTTGTTTTGATTGAAACTGTATTCGACAATACGCCGAGCAGAAACATTTTAATTGGTCACAGACGATTTAATTGGTAAAACCTTGGACATCGCAGATCGCTGATTTGAGTTCGGGCGATTCTTTTCAAATATCTGCTATGATGATTTCCATGTACATATTTTAATGATGCATCGTTTGTGGGAATATTAACCAATTTGAAAAAAAGATACGAGATGCTATTTCTGTTAATATTGCTAGTAAAAATAATATACTTGTTATGCTAAAAGAACCTCATTCAACCAGAATCCTGTGTTCAAAAAGACACAAAATTAAAACAGAAACATCTGTATTGCTCAAGTTTGTCAACATTTATATCAGGATTGATGATAATAATAAGAATAAACGCCTCTCACTTAAAACCCCCGACTGACTGATCACAGTCATCCCGTGACCATGCTTGCTGTAAAGTAACCGAAACGTCGGGCATGTAAAAAACCTATTAAACAGCGATAAAATCCAAAAAAGTTGTTTCATTATAATGACTGATGACTGATCAAATCCTGCGGCCGGAAACACACAAACAAACTAACCAGATTCGCTACATTGCATCAGCCACTTGTTTTTTCCTATTTTATCGCTGTTTTTTGTTAATTTTTAAAATTTATTTTAACCATGGAATTAAGAATATATTTTTAATTAATATTTTTAAATTAAAATAATTTAATTCATAATTATATAATTTTAATTTTTATCATCAACATAGAAAAATTCAAAAAAGACACTTACGCAGATACTAAACAACTAATCTTAATAATCATAATTTCCCTTATAATAAAGCCATGTTAACACTCTTTTAAAACCTTTACGAATGTCTAATAGAGTCATTACAGATGACGCTTGTCGGATGTCGTGAAGCGTACTTGCGATCTTGTCCGTGTGTTTGTTGATGCTATCTGTAAACAAGGAGAGCGATTAACGTCTTGTGTACGTAAAATAACGATCGTTCAGAGTTCTATTTATGTATTGTAGTTCAACTATTGATGTATAGAAAACTAAATAATTTAAATAGTGAATGTAGAAAATAGATAAGTACTTATATAAATGAATAGTTTATGAAACGAGTTCGTATAATAGTATAGATTGTCAATAATTATTGAATATCTCTATCCATCTGTGTTATGCATGGTTTGAAGTTTCGGTTAAACTTTTTATAGGGTTCCGTACCTCAAAATGAAAAACGGAACCTTTATAGGATCACCGCTAAGCCGTGGCAATTTGTAAATAGAACACACAATAATTGTAAATATTTTTGTAAAATCTGTATCAGTGTATGTTTTGTAAGTTTGGATAACTTAAATAAATAAATTATTTTGTTGTGCGACTTTATGTCAACACTAGACTAATAATACTGCGAGGTCTCGCCAATTTCGAGATATCGCGAGATTGGCACTTTTGCGTGTATTTTTTTTTTTGCAAATAATCACAATATTTGAATAAATTAGGAAAAAAATAATAAAAATTATAAGTATTATAAGATAAACATTTATTTTCACGAATTTTTCGATAGACTTTTATGCATTAAACATTGTTTGACGTAGGTTTATATCTATAATTTTTTAATAAACTTCTAGTTAGTAAACTTTGACGAAGTATATATCAAACAACAAATGAAAGAAACAAACAGTCTTCTCTTCTAATATCAAATAAAATATTTTAATTTCTTACTAGCAGTTCTTTTATAACAAACAAAACAACAGGAAGTCAAAAAAGATAAAACTTATTAACTAAGTTTAGTTGACCATTACACTGAGATATTATTATCAATTAAATAAAACTATATTTACTCAGTAGATCCATTACATATTACAGATTAATTAACAAAATATACCAATTAGTCAGACTATTAGAAATTACAGATTAATTACCAAAGCATACTAATCAAATGAATGATTTTTCAGTTCAAATTACAAGCCATTATTACGAATTATTTTGAAAGTAGCTTCTTAAGTAGCACAAAATGTCCAAAGAATCGTCTGCTAAACGGCTTCTTATTTTTTTGGCCAGATAATAATAATAATAATAAACTTTATTGCACTTTTAAATAAAGAACAAAATTTACATTACAAGCAATTATAGTAACAAATTGTACAACCAGCTTCCAGACAACCTGATAATGAAAGGGATATTGCTTTTCAGATGGGCAGGTGGTATATAGATTTAAATACCAGATAACCAGCCGCTAAGAAGGCCCTTTCGGATTCAACGCTAGTTGGAACCACAGATCTCAGGCAGTTATCCACGAACTGTGAAAAGTTCGCTCCTTTTTGATTAATGCCTCTAAAGAACTCGTAGTTAGTTTTCTGTGTCTATGTTCTTTGAACGCAGGGGTCGTTTCCTGAAGTTGTTCTTGCAACGAAATACTCTTGTGTCTCAGGAAGAGATGAAAGAAAGATAAAAAAAAACCTAACTAAAATCTCATTAAACTCGCGAGATCTCGCCTTCTTTTCGTCCGAAGGCCGAAATCTCGCTGATCGCTGGCTCGAGATTGCATTCCCTAGTCAACACACTTGTGGGTTAAACTAAAAGTCATATATGATTTTTATCTTGTTCTACAATTTGCACAGATTTTGTTATGTTTACAGAGTAAATATGTTTCGACGTAGACTGTTTGATGCAGAGGTCTTGTGCGATAACGGTCACATATTCGATACTCGTTATACGCTACATAGGTACAAGTTATAGGCATTCAAGTTGCATTTTTTTCGGTCTCTTGTCACTAAATTCTAAATGATTGCTAAAGTTCAATAATACTCAGTATTAAATGTTTTAATACTTATACGAAAAGAAAATGAAAGTTAAATATAAAGAGCCCTGTTGTTTTTTTTTTTTTTTTTTTTTTTTTTTTTTTGTTTAAACACAATAACCTCGGAATTTTCCAGAGCGATATAAAACTTTTTTTTAATATTAAACACCATGTACTGTTGTGTGTGTTACTGTCGAACGTTATAAGGCTGTAAAAGATCACGCCGTGCATCATTCTCGTATAAACAGAGCAGAAATCACTAAAAACAATGATCGAATTTAAATATAATATAATGTCAAAAATTTTCTAGTCTTGGACTCTTAGTCAACATACTTAGTCTAGCTATTAACAATCATTGGAATTCCATCAAACAGCCAATTTTAAAAGCAGCCGATACAATGATTCACGCATATGTTTAACTTTCACCGTCCGTATGATTCTTTGTATCACTCGCAGATCATCACTTATTTGAATGGAAAAACACATACAATAAAAAACGGCGCGTTTGCTCAAACATAATAACGTAAATATAAACGTGTGTTTACTTATTCTTTCGTCTTATGCAAAGTTACGTTTGATAAGGAATTTTTCGTGAACTAATTATTATATTTACGTACTTTTATATTTAATTAAATACTAGCTGACTCGTCAAACGTTTTCTTGCCGCTAAACGCTATTTAAAAATAGTGGTTGAAGGGTGAAAATTTAGAGTTGTATGTATTTTTCAACGCCGAATCATAATAAAATAAAGAATAAATAATTTGTCTAAAAATTAAAAAAAATGTAGGGGTTCTACCCTACACTTAACATTTAGGGGGATGAAAAATAGATGTTGTTTGATTCTCAGACCTACCCAATATGCACACAAAATTTCATGAGAATCGGTCTAGCCATTTCGGAGGAGTTTAACTACAAACAGCGCGAGACGAGAATTTTATACAGGGTTACAGGGAAAGTCGACCTAGATCCGTTAACATACATTAAATCTACTTTCTGAGAGAATATTATTCCTTAACCTATATTCGAAAGCATATAATATGGAAGTGCTTTCCAGAATCGCTTTCGGAAATTTATTCATAAACTTTGTGGCACGTACAACAAATATTACTTATTTATATTGGTATATCTATCACCTGCCAATCTATTTGTAAAGGTGATTTTTCCTAGACTAAGAAGGGGTAGGATGGGAATGCCCTTGCGATGCTTCTGGTGTTGCAGGCGTCCACAGCCTACAGTAAAACGAACCATGAGGTTGGTTGTATAAAAAAGGTATATACTTTATTTATACCAAATTAGCAAACAATTGAAATAATTTCATCATCAAATTATAAACAGAATGTATAATTATTTATTTATAAGTTTTTTGGTGAATCAGGTCTGTAGCGGAAACTCTGGGTTTATTTTCGTTGATCTGGCTTAACGTTGTTTGATCAGTTTCGTATAAATTATCACGCAAATAAACACACGTAAACAGGTATTGAGCTAGAACGGTAGCATATAGACGCGCGGTATTTTGGGGCGTTGCTGAAGAAATCGACGCATTCCGATGTAGTGCTAATTTTTCTTCTAGATAGAATTATATTGATAATTGAAAAATATTGAATTTGGAGCGTTTATAATAATTATTATTTTAGCGGAAAAAATATATATTTAAAAATATAAGACGTTTGTTTACATTGCTCTCTAATATCAGGAACGAGTGACATAATTTAAGAAAAAAAAATTTCATCATCATCATCATTTCAGCCTATTGCAGTCCTGCTGGACATAGGCCTCCAAAAGTTCGCGCCAAAAATGGGGCGAACTCATGTGTGTTGCCCATAGTCACCACGCTGGGCAGGCGGTTTGGTGACCGCAGGGTTGGCTTTGTCGCATCGAAAACGCCGCTGCCTGTCTTCGACCTGTTTATTTCAAAGCCAGCAGTGGGATGATATTCCGCCATCTGTCGGCTTTTTAAGTTAGAAGGAAAGGAAGGAAGACGCTGCTGCCAATCTTCGGCCTGTGTTTACGTAGGTAGTAATTGTTATTCTTAATAACTACTAACTAAATACCTACGTTAAATAGGTAGCCCATAGTCACCACTATATTTTAGGGTTGGCTAAGTCTTAATGCATCCAACTTGTGGGTCTCTCCACCGTCAAGGCGTCGTCGGTCCCTGTTGTTATCATGTACACCTGTAAGCGATCGTTACTCTAACAGGGAATATATCCGTCAACACGCATTGGAGCAACGTTGTGGATTAAGCTCTGATACTTCTCCTACACGGGAAAAGAGATCAATGCCCAGCAGTGTGATATTACAGGCTGAAGCGTAAGTCTTAATACATTGTGATACTACCAATAGGAGTGGATCATTGATAAAAAATGTTGCAAAAGCGTAACCAGTGCTTTGATGGTAATTTCCTTCGCCTGAAAAGTCAATCATGGTTGCTTATTCCATAAAAAAAACCTTTAAAAATGAAGTACATTGAAAAGGAAAACACAGTACAAAAATAATTTTAAAAATAGAATACCGTTCATACAATATGTTTGTTGACCAAGATCCTTCTGAGAAGCATTAATTCATGGCTACGTCACTAGCCTTAAAGCCTTTTCTTAGTAAAGTAATAATTTAATTCTGCACTAGTTAGTACTCGATACTTCTTATCTTAAGGATAAATATTCTTAGTAACATTTCTTCTGACATCGATAGCATGTACCTTATAAGAAAGGTTTTTTTTAACCCACTTCTCATAGAACGCGTAGCAGTATCCCTTAATTTTATTTTAAGCTTCCTCTATTCCTTACTTGAGAAATAACAGGCTCAATACAAAACTCTTGAGATCTATTTTTATACAAAGTAGTAACAGACATACAAATTGAGATGCGTCCATATTTTTTATACAACTACAGTAGGTCGGCAAACAAGCTTACCTCTGATCTGATGGTAAGCGATTGCCGTGGCTTATAGACGCCTGCAACACCAGAAGCGTATCAAGCGTATTGCCCACTCTACACCCCCGACCCTCCTTAGGAGCTCTGATCTCCTTACTAACCATAGGAACACAACATTGTTTGAAAACAGTATTATTTGGCTGTGATCTTCTGTAGCGTTGAAGTACTTGCCCAGTAGGGCTGCTCCATATTTTGATCAGGATATTTTCTTCTGTGCTCTACCTCAGGGTTGGCGGATATCGAAAAATAAAATATACAATAATAATAACTTTGCGTGATGGTCGTGAGAGTCATCGTCCATCAGCTCATCAGACCTTCAATTTACATCGATATGTGATGATATTAAAAAGAACATCGGCACAGTACAACACATCATATCTCGTTGAAATTTAAATGGGACCACTTGAAAAGTACCAGCTATGGAATATAAAAAAAGATCGGTACACCCAGTAAAAAGTTTTGAGGGAGCACACGTTAAAAATGCAGTCGAATTAAAAACCTCTTGTCTTTTAAGTCATTTAAAAATAGTATGGGCTTGTAAAATCAGTGAAAAGCCAGTCTAAGAGCGTACGTCTGGTCGTCTGGCAGACCGATAGCAATTACGTCGTCTATTTTAGAATGCGCTTCGACGAAGCGCTCCTCAAACAACTCGCGAACTTATTACGCGCCAAAATCTATATTAAATATGTCTTCCATCTTCCTTAAAATTCCCGCGCAAACCTAAAACTTAACTTTTTTTTAAATTTTAGTGCATGTGGTAAATGTGTAATATGTTGGATATGAGTGAGTTATGACAGTGAAAAATGTACTTTAATAGGAGACGAATAAAGTGGAGAATTATCAATGTGTTTCTTAAAATTTTATGTGGTCATACTCTTTCTTATGGTCATTTTACTGCGTTTTACTCACGCGGAACATTTATTTGATACGCATTTTATTAAATATGAATACTTTTATGAGGTATAAAAAGGATAAAGAGGTTTAAGGTATGTAAAGATTATTACAGATATTAATTTTTTTTTTCGGTCAGGCTGAATGCAATAAAATAAGAAAATATTACTAAAACTCTATGCTCCTCCCTTTAAGCCCTTCCTACTCCCAATAATTTCTCTAGTCAGCAATGCGTTAGTGTAAATAAATAATAATTAGTAATAAAAGTGTTATGGATCTTACCTATTCATGGTATCAAAACCAGCCAGTTACAAACAAAACAACCAAAAAGATTTTATTGCAATTTTTTTCTAGAAAATACGAAGAGTTTTTCCCCGACCTATTTATCTATGAGATTGCACTCAACTATATCCATAGGCACGCACACATATATAAACTATCTGTTACTATATAAGCTTAACGCACACATCACTAAACTTGAATACTGACTTGACGAAACATTTGTACTACAAAAAATACATACGATTTAATTTATAAAGGAAAGGGACATAGCGTATTCTAGGAACGCTACGCTTAAAATAGGCAATGATTTTATCATACATACATTCGGACGCTGGTAGTTGGTTTTGTACCGAATCATTTATACATTACTATGACATTAATAAATAATTTGCTATAATTTTTCTTAAACATTTAAATTTGCTTACTCTATTTATTGTTGACCCGTTTAAAGAAACTGTGGCTCATAACCTGGCAACCGCTTATAGCCTTAAACATGAGAATCTCACTTTTCTAGGTATTATACACCAATCCATGGGCCCTCGCATACGACTTTACCCAACAAACGACCAAATCGTAATACAAAAATATACTGATACAAAGGTAATTAATGTACATGTCAAACTAAGAAAACTTTCCGACTTCAAAAAAAGAGGAGGTTACTCAATTCGACCGTATACATATATATATATATATTTATTTATTTATGTATGTTCGGGGATAGCTCCGCCGTGAACCGATTTTGATAATTCTTTTTTTGTTGGAAAGGAGATATCCCTAGTTTGGTACCAAGATAAGGAAACCAGGATCTGATGATGGGACCCCAGAGAAATCGAGGAAAAATTCAAAAACCCGCATAACTTTTTACTGGGTGTACCGATTTTGATGACTTTTAATTTAATCGAAAGCCGATATTTATCATGTGGTCATATTTAAATTTCGAGTAGATATTTATTTATATTTATTTATTTATTTATATTTATTTATTTCGGTGATTCATTTTTTATTTATATAGATTTATTTACTCTCGAAAATCCGCATAACTTTTTACTGGGTGTACCGATTTTGATGACTTTTAATTTAATCGAAAGCCGATATTTATCATGTGGTCACATTTAAATTTCGAGTAGATATTTATTTATATTTATTTATTTATTTATATTTATTTATTTCGGTGATTCATTTTTTATTTATATACATTTATTTACTCTCGAAAATCCGCATAACTTTTTACTGGGTGTACCGATTTTCATGATTTTTAATTTAATCGAAAGCCGATGTTTATCATGTGGTTTTTCTTCGTTTCTTGTCACTTTATTAGACGGTGAGACAGGGCCTAATTTAATAGGATACATTCTCGTTATAGCAAAATACTACTTTTGTACAATTCCAAAGAGCAATCAGGAAATATATATATTGCAACACTAAACAGTGTTGCGAACTTGTGATGCGCCGTGTGGGCAGATTATGTGATTAAACTGTCTTACATCCTTTCTAAGTTCGTTGACATCTCTTATGACACCCAACAAATAATTATCTAGTTCAATACGAAGCTTTGCTTCTAGAACAAATGAAATAAGATATTTTTTATAAAACAAAAACTTTATTTTTCGATAGTTTGTAATTGAACACTGTTTTGTCTTGAAAACTGTTGTGAATAAATTTTGTTTGGATAAGGTATCTGTGACCAGTTTATTAAAAAATAAATTGAATCTTGCATAGAATATAAAATAGGGTCAAATAAAATCGATATAACTGATGCCTGCAACTCCACTTGCTTCGAAATCTATTCCACTAAACCATAAATTTTTCGGGACAAAAAAAAACAGTGTTTTCCATCTATCTGCCGTTCTCGCGTGTTTTATATAATCCACCCATCCATGCTTTCATATGTATTTGAAATTGCAGTGACATTAATTTGTCAACAATGTACTAACCAAATATAAAAATTATGAGAATTTCGTCACACAAAGTTAAACTTACTGCAAGAAATTGAAGTTATTTGCTTAAGTTAAAAATATGGACACTTTTTCTTCGACCGTCGCGTCGTGTCGATGTATTTACACGTCGTGTGTTACACACAAAAAAATGGAGTCGAATTGAGAACATCCTCCTTTTTTGGAAGTTGGTTAAAAGGTATACGCCATTAATATATTAAACGAATCACTTTTCTTACATTGTCTTCTTATATAATCTAATCTCTAAGTGTAATTTTCGGCTTGTGAACTAAATCAGTCTGTAACGTCTCACTGCTGGGCAAAGGTGTCTTCCCCATACACGAGATGAGTATTTTCGTCTTCCATTTAAGTGTTTAATAAAAGATACATTCAATTGAAACATTTCAATATAAAACATTTTCAAAAGGAACAAGCAAATGAGTAATAAATCTGTCGATGAATCATTTAAAAACGGTTCAAATAACAATAAATCAAATTTTTATTTTATTAATAAATTCCCAGCTATTTCCAATGTTACGCGAAACCCTTACTCCCAAAAGGAGGAGACGTAACAGCTGTTATTCTAATAATACCACCAACCTGTGTTTTGATTCTTAAATTAGATTTCTGTTTCCTCTCGCGCCGTAAGGTTGAAGATCCTTCGCCAAGATTTCAATTGCACGTAAGGGTTGTGGTCATCCGTCAAGCAGTTGCCAGGCGCGCGTATCGTTATTTATGATGCAGTCTGCGGATTGTATCTTTGTGTTCGTTTTGTAACTCGTTGTGAAATTTTTGCGCGAACGTTTTTTGGCAAGCGTTTGTTTCGTTCGTGAATACCTTAACATGTTCGTTTGTGTTTCGTTTACGAATTGCGGCTTAAATCGGAAGCACCGTGTCGATACTCCAGGATTATTAAAAGGATTTACCAAAAATTTATTGAAATAGAAGTGCTATAAATTTGAAGGTAATGTATTTTTCCATTAGTAAACATGACAAAAAACTGGTTAAGTTCAAACTACAAGCATCCGATATATGTATTTTTAAAGAGCATAATTAATTTAACCTCGGTTAACACAGGTGTTTCTATTATTAAGATCAAGTGTCGTGATTACACGTATCATGTAATGCAAAGGATGGGGGAAGGAAAAATAAGGTGGACGCTTGCATCACACCTTGCAAACAATTTCCATCGATAATTTACCCGTCGAGCGGCCGATAGCATGCGCAGGCGCCGGCTCGCAGCATATCAAAGGCTACCCGTCAGTGTCACTCTGACCGGCGACGCGAGCGGACGTCGTGACCTCGCGCGTTTAAAACACACGTGTTTTTGTGAGTAAATAAGCGTGGACAATTTATGTCAATTGAACCGGACAACGTTGTGTGTGCTAGTTTGTGTCTGACACATTGGATTGCTCGGGCCCACAGCTCGATTCGCCACAGTACGATTTGGCACGCTATGCTATTGTTTATTTTGACGACGTAAAGTATTTCAGATCTTATGTATGTAAGCTAACAAAACATCAACATTATTTAACTTTTCCTTAAGATGAAACCGCAAAATTATAAAAATTATTACACGAGCGTACTTCGAATACACGACGAAAACTACCTACTCTGTAATGATTATGTATCAGCCTAATTTTTGATTCGAACTAAATGATAGTCGTAATGGGTATGCGTTATAGTATATGTAATGGTGGCAATGCTATCAATGAACGACCTAAATGGAGTCAAGTGACAAAGCCACTCATTTGACATCGATATTTTACCATCAGCTTAGACCGTAGCAATAAGGACGTTTTTCGCTCGCTCCGTATAGTTCCAGATGGTTCCTATAAAATTCAGTTTCATACGTTCATCTGATATATGTCATACCTATGTTGTTATTGGCTAATGATTCATTTCTTGCACTGCTTAAGGTTCTGGGTCAAAGTCAACTGCTCGACGAATCCCTCTCTAGACCCTGTGAGACCGTTACATGTCCGCTGCACCTTCTAAATTGCCGATATATCAGTGTTATTGCGTAAAGTAAGCTTTTTTACGTCCTTAAAATAATCATCTCGATTTTATACGTTCGATTTTTATGTATCGAGAACTCGTTTGTAATCCATAAAATAAAAATTTTGTTCTTTAAGTGATTACCGAGATCTTTAGAATGTACTACGTTCAGGATCGGTCGTATTTTTTTTAATATATATTCTATACGCCTTTGTCCAGTATTTAGTTAATATTACTGAGTATGTTTTGATTAGATCGAATCTCGTGAGGATAAACTTGAAAAGGCGGGAAGGTTACACGTATGTTACAATCGTAAATGAGCGAAGTATGCAAGTTTTTATAAAATCTTGTTAGAATTTTCACACGAAACGTTATCATCACCTATACAAATATATATATGTATTAAAATTTTTAACATACACACGCGGTCGTCTGTTCTTAAGGTGGACAACTTAATGTTTGTTTTAAGTAACATCCAAATGATATAAATAAATAAATTTAAATAAAACTTCTTTGCGCACGCTTGACTTGTAGCGTAAGCTGGTGAATGCTTGACGAGAGCGTTACGAAAAGTGTGATCGGGCGAGACGAACGGAAGTTAAGAGGGAGATATAAGTTAGATAGAGCTAAAGATGTTTTATTTCAGTCGTGTGGTCTAAAGCACACTCTTTTTTTTTTAATTGTAGGTATTATATATACATATAAATAATAGTCTATAGGTACTTAATATTATAAGACTGTAAAGTTTGTTTGTTTAAACGCGCTAATCTGAGAAACCATAGTTTCGAATTAAAAAAATATTTTTGTGTTAGATAATCCATTTCCCGAGGAAGAAAATATAATATTTTAGTAGGTATGTTTTTTAAACCGAGTTGGTGGAAATACATAAATAAATATGTATTCCACCCAGTCTCAGGACGATATTCGAATCCAACCCCTGGACCAGATAGCAGGGTCAACAGTGACCTACTCCACTCTACATAGTTGACTACCAACTGGCTTGCTAATGTATTATGTACTTTATTTAATATTTACATCGCTGAGTAAAATTTTTATATTGTAATGTTTTTCATTACATAACGCGGTTCTCAAGTGAAATGAATTTAAATTGAACCGGTTCTCGATACTAATGAATTATTTCAGCATTTATTTATGTATTAGCGATAAATTAGTTTCCTGTGATAATATTTTAATATGCATTAAACGTTACTTATACAAGAATACTCGTGCAAGTTACTCGTAACTTCTGAGTTTCTTACCGATTCTTGACAATAGAAGATTTTCAGCTATTTACCCCGTTTGCGTACTTGTTTCATGCTATCAATATTTCTTCTGTTGACGTTCTTGATTATTTTCGTGATGATAATAATTAGTGGTAAAAACGCCTTAACGCTGTACAGTTAGAACATTGTTATTTTCTATAATGCAATTCTAATGTGCAATAAAATTTTAAGTAAATAAATAGTTACCATTCCTAAAACGTACGATTCAATGGATTTCTGTACTTAAATCAAAAATTTGGTTTTTATCTATACTAATATTATAAAGCTAAAGAGTTTGTTTGTTTGTTCATTTACTGAAACGCGCTAATTTCAGAAACTACTGGTCCAATTTGAAAAATTCTTTCAGTCTCATATAGCACATTTATCGAGAAAGGCTATAGGCTATAAATCAGCAAGCTAAAACCAATAGGAGCGGAGCAACAATGAAGAATGTTTCGAAGTCGTTTTTTTTTTCTTCCTTTTGAGAGCTTCCGCTGCGTACGCTCCTTAAACAGTTAAAGTTTCGACAAAAATCATGTATGACAAAATTGTTCATATTCCACGTGGAAGAAGTCACGTGCAGAAGCTAGTTTTGGTTATAAAATGATTTTGTATTTTTTATTTTAATGCAATAAATGTATTATTTGTACGCAATTTGTTCGAACCCCTCGTAGCAAATTATGATAAAACTATATTACTCCTCATCAAATACTATTTAGAGCAATAAACGTTAACCAAAAGGCACGTAATATCGATAAATATTGAGGATAGGGGGATACAAAAATCTTGCTTGAAATCTGAAGTAGCTCGACTCAAATACCTTACAGAAGATTATCTAATGTATGTTATATACATATAATAAAATGGTAGGAAAGTAAAAACTGTACATTGAATATTGTTTTAAAAGAATACTTGGGGTGTGATCTACAAATCGATACCGAAGCCAGAAATATAGTTTTTAGAATTTTTGTCTGTTTTTCTGTTTGTCTGTATGTATGTCCGGGATAAACTCAAAAAGTACTCCATGGATTCAGTTCAAATTTGGCACGAATATTATTAAGAAGTCGGGTCAACATCCCGAGTAGAAATTTTTACGTCTTCCTTGGAAGGACCGGACCAAGCATGCCTGATCAGGACTAGCCTGATAAGGCATGTAACGCAGATGATTGGTCTGGACCTAATGCTCCTAATACGGTAAGCGCTTACTTTCAGACACTATACCAGTACTCATACACGCTTACGCCTGTAATATCCCACTACTGGGCATAGGCCTCTTTCCCCATGTAGGAGAAGGATCAGAGCTTAATCCACCACGCTGCTCCAATGCAGGTTGGCGGATATATTCCCTACTATGAGTAATGATATCTATCAGGTGTACATGATAACAACCGGGACCGACGGCTTAACCGTGCTCTCCGAGGCACGGTGGGGAGACCACAAGGACTGCACAACACCCAGACCACGACAAACACCTGTATGGCCAATACAAATGTACACATACACATACACATAAAGTATTAATTTTTTACCTTCGTAGTAGCGTTAAGAGCGATCACTTCTTATCCACGTGAAGTTATTCAATATAATACGAAGTTAGTAAAAAAGTTTATTCAGTGTTGAAATATTTTAATTCGTTTCATTTGATTCGCCTTATCTACAACTGGATTAAGATCTCCAGTCAAGTGCACCCGTGTATAATTCTTTCGGTTCCGTCATTGTTTTGTTTCATTGTTTGTATTAAATCAACGACTTATTATGAAGTGTTTTATATGTAATAGTTTTTTGCGACTTCAATCGCTTTGACTATACTATCGATGGAAACATTAAATTCTGATAATTTTACACCTACTGTCGTTTTTAGACAAAATTAAAATAGTTTGCTGTTTAATCGTTGCTTGTTGATTTCAATCTATTGCGGTCCACTGCTGGACATAGGCTTCCATAAGTTCGCGCCAAAAAAAGGCGCCAACTCATGTGTTTTGCCCACAGTCACCACGCTGAGCAGGTGGGTTGGTGACCGCAGGGCTGGCTTTGTCGCACCGAAGACGCTATGTATTATAATTTGGATGTAAAATATTTGCATTCTTTTGATAAAAATTTAATTTTATTGGAACGAAGTTCCTTACGTCAGGCTTGACATTTGGCTGGGCTAGCAAACTGAAAAAAAATGTGATACTAAAAACGTAAGAAAAATATATAACGGAAGTGACGTAATGTCAGTCACACGACTGTATAATATGACGTTAGTAAAACTAAAATATTACTAGTAAACTTTTTTAAAATTATTTATGTAATGCTATACTGTCCACAAAAATAAATAAAGGCACATGTTTTTTTATTTCACTTAATAGTTTGAATCATTATTATTTTGTTTGATTTATTTTATTTTACGGTATTTGTTATTTTCTAAAATACTTAATTTCCTAAATACTTTTATGTACTTAATTAAAAACTAATCATCAAAATTAAAAAAAAAAAAAACAAGAACTAGAAAATATATATAAAATTCAACATTTTTTTTTTCAAATTGTGGTGCTTCTATACTATCCGAAGGAACTTCGTTCCTACCTGGTGTCCCATGACACTACATAATTTTCTTATTACTAAGTGCAACTGTGATTTTTGCACTTGGTGTTAGGTTAGGTTGTGTTGGATTTGTATACGAGTATAATATTGTCAATGTTAAATATTTATGAACCAGTGTCAACAACTGTTGACTAACTTAATAAATAAATATATAACTACTAACATAATATGTTTATTCATGTTGAACTCTATCTCTTCCTCTGTAAAACAAATCTTTTCCAGTAAACCCGTGTGAGAAAGAAGTTAAAGATATAATACCATAGACTTAGAATAAAACTATTTACAGATATAAGTGTCCAACAGCTGTTGCAGACAGTATGTAGACACTATTCATATTATTATTTATCGATTTACACTTTAAAAGTTTTATATAAAATATTACTACACTATTGTAAAAACCATAATAATCTATACGTATCTATACGTATATTAAAATATTAACGAGTCAATGTCTGTTCATAAGTGATAATTAGACGAATTTCAAGGTCTCTGTCAGAGAGATAGAAGTCAAAACAATTATATTTACATCTTTTTTTGTTTTGTTTCATCTGTTTGTTCGTTCCAACATCACGTAAAATCGAATGCACGAAACTGGATATTGTTTTTCGAAGACATTCTAGATTTTTATGTTTGTGACTTCAATAGTTTTTACTGGGTGTACAAAATTCCTTTTCATATTTGAAGGCTGGTACACCTGACGCCGCGTTGGCGCAACGGTCACAGCCATGGATTGTACCTGTTGCGCTGGCGGTTGCGGGTTCGATCCCCGCACATGACAAACATTTGTATTGGCCATACAGGTGTTTGCCGTGGTCTGGGTTTTTGTGTAGTCCTTGTGGTCTCCCCACCGTGCCTCGGAGAGCACGTTAAGCCGTCGGTCTCGGTTGTTATCATGTACACCTGATAGCGATCGTTACTCATAGTAGGGAATATATCCGCCAACCCGCATTGGTGCAGCGTGGTGGATTAAGCTCTGATCCTTCTCCTACATGGGGAAAGAGGCCTATGCCCAGTAGTGGGATATTACAGGTCGAAGCGAGATAAAAAATAAATCGTTTTAATCATTTTTTGTAATTTATACATAGACGAAACCACGAGACAAAGCTGGTCAACAATAAAACGTAGAGTTTTATATGTAGACTTATATATTATGTAAGAAAATATTTTACATACTAACATTTAGTGTGTATTTTAATATAATTGTTAGTATTCATTGTCATCTGCTGTAGTTATTGCTAATCAGTTTGGACCGTTTTATTCTGATGTAACTTTAAAATTATATTTCTTCATTACATTTTTTTTTCTTTACTGCTTTTAACTTCCATATATCATTTGTTAATTCTAAATTTCTATTTGGAGATTTCATTTTAAAGTGCCATTCGGTGTACGGTGTTTATTTATTTTATTTATTTATAATTATAATTAGTAAGTCATCACCAAGTATAAATGATCATTTAATGATCAATTTCGCTTCCAATGTTCAGTTACGTCATCATAAGTGATGACCTTGCGTCGCTTGCGTGATCGAACGCAATTTGTTTGTTTCCGTCTGTTTGTTTGTAAAGATTGTTTGATTTTCTATTACTTGATAAACCGCGCGATGTCACCTGCGTTTTCGTTTATTGTTTCGCTTGTTTGCATCGTAACGTGATGTTTTATGGCCTATTATTTTCTTTGACGGATAGGCTTTTTTTTTTTTGAGTGCGACTCTTAAAACAAACTTGGTTAAGTTTTTGGGATTGTATAGCATTTACTGTTAATGTATCATTACATAGAATAAAACAAAGTCGCTTCCCGCTGTCTGTATGCTTAGATCTTGATTACGCAACGGATTTTGATGCGATTTTCAATAGTAATAGGGTGAATAGGGTGATTCGGATTAGGGGGTGGGTTTATATGTATAATACATGCATAGTATAATAGAGGAACACTGGTAGTTTTTACAACCGTGTGAAGCCGGGGTGAGTCGCTAGTTAATAATGTATAAAAAATAAATAATACAAAATACAAATGTTTTTAAATTGTTAAACTAACTTCTGAATATATTCCGGGAAGATTATCGCGTTCAAATAAAGAAATCACATTTTGTTGTATTGTTAATTTTTTATTGTTTTATTTCATGAATGAATAACTTCTGCTACTTCCGATTATTAAAAAAAAAAAACAATGAATTTTTATCTTTGTCATAATTTAGCATAATAGTCAATAGAGGTCGTAGTCCATAATACTTAATTGATAAAAAAGTAATTGCCGCCCAAAGGTCGCGGACTTTAGTCTTATCTGGTATTTCGTTCCACAAGAACTTAGTAAATTATATTTATGAATTTTTACTAATAATAAATTTATTTTTATCTTCGACATAGCATCGAACCCGCATCGACAGAGCAATAAAACACAGTTATGTCCCAGACTAATACTAATTATAAATGGTGCATTAATTGTTATGAGCAGACCTTGTACCATTTATATACGTCTGTTAATAAAATTTCATACAATTGAAATATCACAATACAAAGTATTGGAAATTATGTTAATTTAAAATATAAAAAAAAAAGTTTATATATGATAAGTAGATCATCAACAAAATATTACTTTTTTTTTTTCGATGGCTGAATAAGGTAATACAAGTGTCTACTTTCGAAATGGTGTTTAAAAAGTAAATATTTAGGCGCCACTTTTCACCTACATGTATCAAAATTTATATTATATACAATTAATAACGCTGACTTTGGCAATGTAATCTGTGCTGGCACAGATACAAGACAAAACAAAAATAACTTAATAAAAATAATAATTATGATATAATTACTACGAAGCTATTTCGATGTATGCTGATAAAGATATCTGACGAATAACAGAATTATATATATATTTTTTTTAATTTTATCTTAAGATTAATTTCTAGACAGTTAAAAAAAAACACAAAGTTTAGTGGAATCTTTACAGTTTTTTTTAAACTATTTGAACGTTTTTTCATGAAAAAACGCAAATGCGGAAATCTTTGTTATCAAGATTGATATCTTTATTTCTATTGAAATTACGTTGGTACTACTAGATTGTATATAGTTATATATTTTCATTTAAAAATCATTAATATTTTTCTTATTAATTTTTTAACCATTTTTAAGTTATTTATCTCCTCCGAAACGGTTGGACCAGTTTTTGTGAAATTTTGTTGCATATCGAATAGGTCTGAGAATCAGCCAAAATCTATTTTTCATACCTCTAAGATATGGGCGGGGGGGGGGGTAAGTAGGTAGCATATAATGGCATTCTTTTAAAACATATATGGCAAAACAACATTTTAGCTACGGGTCAGCTAGTCTTATATATAAAATTCTCGTGTCACAATGTTAGTTAAAATACTCTTCCGAAACGGCTGGACATATTTTTATGAAATTTTATGTGCATATCGTGTAGGTCTGAGAATCGGCCAACATCTAGTTTTCATACCCCTAAGTTATAAGGGGGGTACATTAAGAGGGTTAATAACAAATATGGCAAAAGAACATTTGCGGAATAAATACTTAACTTATAATAATTATATATCAAAACTTTACATACACAAATTTAATATTTAGTCGTAATACTAACCACCACCCGACAAGGAAGCCAGGGTCCTCTACCTACTGAGCCAACGATCAATGAAGATATATCAAGACGATCATTTATGGCATAACGTTGACTCAAATATTATAAAGACTAATTAATAAAATTAGTGAGGAATGTTCGTCTGTCTGTAACGAGTGTGGAACGGACTTGCCGTCCAGTGTTTTAATAACGTTTAATTACTAATTAAAAAAGTAATATGACCACAAAAACAGACAGAACTAAATACAAAACTAGCTTCCTTTCCCAAGTTTCTATTGTCTTTTGCTTTACTGAAATTACTTCTATTTTGTAAAACTTATATAGAAAAAAAATTCTATATAAAAAATTAATTAATGTCACTGTATACAAACAAACACAAGCTTTCCACATTGAATATATTACATAATCATTATACAAAGTTTAGTAGTTTATTTCTTTCTATGTAATAATAATACCGACTTCTTTCTTTGTCTCACATTCAGTTTGTTTATAAATTATAGGATATTAAAATCGTGTCACGAATAATAAATGTAAGTAACCATAAATGTCAAGTAATATCTCACATAGCGAAACACGACGCGGGTAAAACTGCAAGGAATGTTTACTAAATTGGGAAATGGCGACAACAAGATAATATGTGTGCATGATTTGTCACACACTTGACGGTATTCGAGATATTTTGGGATAGGATAGGTTTTACATGACGTTATGTCGGCCGGATAGCCAAGGAGGAGGTCGAAGGGAGGTAGTGCAGCGACGTAAACTACCCTTCAATGAGAACAACTTAAATTAAAACATAATTATGTATAATATAACATTAAAGGATGGTTTATTATTAAATTTTAAGCTCTTTTAAATTAACTAAATAGGGTAGTACAGATTTATGCATTTCAGTGTAAAAGTCCTTACAATAATAAAGAAATGAAAATAAAAAACGCAAAATATCCCGCACCTGTTCCTAACTAGCTAAATATCTAATAATATATTCCGGTTTTTACTAC
This sequence comes from Melitaea cinxia, assembly GCF_905220565.1. NCBI lineage: Eukaryota > Metazoa > Arthropoda > Insecta > Lepidoptera > Nymphalidae > Melitaea > Melitaea cinxia. The sequence continues at coordinate 1,867,277 of NC_059419.1, read as the reverse complement.
CTAGAAGCAGGGTATGTTTTGATGATTGATATCATGATTTAATATTGTATTGTGCGGTTTGGGTATTTTGTCAATGTAAATACCATAAAAAGTACCTTTAGAAAGCTAAAACGAGGTTTGAGTGACTTGTATATCTTAACCCAATTATTGGCCAAGTAAATATAGCACCATAGGTGACTTGCGAGAGTCCCGTCTTGCATAGTTATTGCTAAAATAATTGAAATTAAATTTATTCATTACACGAACGAATCAAATCTTTTTTTTTTTATTATAATAATATAGATGCTAACAAAAAAATAATAAAAACTTAATCATCGCACAGACAAATTCTTTAGTCAAGGTCATACAAACAAATTGTTTTAAAATATCAGTATAGAAACATTGGCAGTGACCTCTGAACCAAGCAAACGTCATATAACAAATAAGCACTGTGAGAGCTAATGATCATTGTAATATAAGCGTGTACTCTGTTGAATTTAAGCTGTGACGCACAATTAACTGATTAAACAAGCTAAATTAACCCAGCGGTTTACTGGCGACTGACTGACACGGCGGTAACGAGACTGGCGTTATTGTAGTGGTGAAAGCTATACAATTTAATATTTATGTATCTATGTATACGGTATAAAAATTAATACGTACGTGCGTACTACGATGCACCAAATTCCAAAACCAATAACCAAACACCAAGTTGTCTGTTACCTATAACACAAACATTAAGTTGCTATCTTAGTAACAGACGAACGTGAGTATACAATATACTAGATAGATATTGATTTATTTATTGTAATTAATTAATTAAAAAAAAAAAAAACGATTATTCTTTTTTTGTGTCCGCTATTGTCAGGATAAGGGTCGAAAATTCGATATATTAATGAAAAAAAAAATGTGGTAGTGCGAAGTTCGCTAGGTCAGATTTATTATTATACTAGCTGCCCGGACAGACTTCGTTCTGTCAAAAGTTAATAGATTTTTTTTTTTTTTTTGTATTAAAACCTTCCGTGGGCCTTAAGGAACATAATACAAAAAAAAAAAAAAATAGGCGAATTGGTCGAGCCATTCTCAAATTAATTTGCGCTTAGCAACATTAATTTTTATTTATATAGATATGTATATGCAATATATACGTAAAAATATGAAAAAGCTAACATAAAAGTAGTTTAAGCTTAAAATAGCTTTTAGATTTTTTTTTGTTTTGTTTTAATCGTAACTCTTTGTCGTCTTCCTTTATTATATTTAATATTATTATTAAATTAGAAGGACACGAAGTATAATGATATTGCATTGAACATTAATAATATTTAATTGATCGCCTCTCGCTTGTATCCACAGTGTATTGCAAGCATTCATGTTATTATTTCGAGCTGTATAGATATTTAAAATCAAAGATTAGCCTTTCGTCTATCGTCATATAGGCATTCTTAAAAGGTGACAGGAATGAAAATAATATTTTTTATTTTTTCGTTACTAAGTTTAATTCAAATAAATATTGACTATAAGACAGTTCATCACGTGGAAAGGGAACAGTAACTAAATTCGTAAAATATTAAATTTTAATTTGATTTTTAATTTCTAACGGACAGACAAAACATGAAAGAGAAAAAAAAATTAAACTTAAGGAAAGTAACAGGACGTACAAAAATAAAATAATAAACTATAAAAGAGAAAATAAATATTGTTTTGAAATAATCTGCACTCATGGAAATTACCTGTCATTAAAAACAAAATAATGAATTTAATGGACATTTTTTGTTCCGACCGTGACCCGAATAATGAGCGTTGGTGATCAAATTGGATCTCTCGTGACGGTAGTTTAACAATAAACTGCAGCTAGCTTCAGAATTCGTGGTGTGTAAGGTGACCCCGAGCTCCTGAGGATTAGTGGTAGGGTCGGCGACGCACTTGCGATTCTGGTGTTGCAGGCGTGTATAAGCTACAGTAATCGCTTACCATCATCAGGTGAGTCGTACGCTTATTTGCCGACGTAGCTGTATAAAAAAAATACTATTATTGTTATTGACTTGTTTACTCGACGAATTTCACCCAACCATATTTTCAAATTCAATTAATGAGGAAGAAGTCGGAAGTAATCCGATTTTTTTATGTCTTCCGATGTTTTTTTTTTTTAAATTCTTTTTTATATTTGAAGACTTTTAATTTCATCGAGTGCTGATAAATAGTTTCTGAGTTATCCCTAATAATGCGTATTAAATTAACTTCGACTTCGTTGATGACATTCTCATTTGATCATGTATCGATGCAAATGATGAAGTCGTTTTGTTTTTTTTTTGACAAACGATTATTTCCATGAATGTATAGATTTTTATAAGTTTTATTTTATATAAACATTCGATATTTGATCGAGTTAACCAATTATGTACCTAATCATTATTTTTTTCTGTTTTTAGTGAATATCGACGTAGGAAAGCATATTTGCTGTAAGTAGACAAAATACCTAAAGTGACTTTTTACTACCATTGGAATCAGAAAAAAAAGCCGCATCGAATGATCCGGGTCGTGTGTCTCTACGATGAAAAAAAAATTACATACGCCGTTGAAAACGCCCGTACTTATATTTTTTTTAGCAAGATTAAATGCTGTATGTAGACCAAAATCTAGTCATTTTAGACATTTTGTACTTACAGCGAAAGAAAGACTGCATTTTTTGCTTTACAAATACTTACTTCTTCCCATTTAAAAACTTAACGCTACTTACAGCATTTCTGTGGTGTGTGATTTTTACATTCGTTTACTTACAGCAAGTTTAGGGACCCTACAGTCTTAGTTTTTGTTATTTACAGCAAATCATTACGTATTTGCTTTAAAAGCTCACACCACATAATGCATTTTAAAAACCTGTGATTTTTTAGAAATTTGAGATAATGCATTTTGATAAATCATTTATCAATTCATTTTACTGTTACGCCATTGAAAAAATGATAGTACTTTGAAGTTGTGTCGGTGTTACCGCATCGCTACCGGCTCCGCCCGCACCCTTCGTTCCTTGTACGACATTCTGTTATTGTCGTTTCTGCTGAGTATCCGTAATAAGTAGCGTGATTTAGATTGAACCTGAGTATTATATCACGAAAACGTAAGTAAATTTTCCGAATAATTATTATTAAGTGTCGATAATTATTTACGTATTGTATTTTAATCGAATCTATCTGATACAAGCAAAGATATTTGTAATTTGCCATAATTAGGTTTAATAATTTTTTCTAGGTAGTTTCAAAGTATAAAAATGATCAATTTACTTGTCCGTCTACAGATTTTTTATGAATATCGTTACACCTATAATCCCTGACGGAGTAGGCATTTCACCAACGTATTTAGTCTCCAATGTGACTGGTGGCGAACCAATCAATATACTACGAGCACAAACCCGGTTACGAGCTGCAATTGCTGCAGTTTCACTACAGTAAAACCACATATATTACACTTTGACATAGCCGGGAATCGAAACCGGAACCTCATGACCTATAATCAGCAATCACAATCAATAGACCAACGAGGGTAACAAGATATTTTTTTAAGCTGCATTGCTTATTTTAGATGGCGAAACGCAGGGAATGGATGGACGAATTGAGACTTCTTCAAGAAGACATTGTTGAAAAGCATTCAAGAAAGAAACCTAAAATACAAATATTAAGAAATGAACTATACCTACAAGGCAATTTAATTCCGTCGAAATTGAACAACAAAACAATAAAATCACAGACCGATGAATCTAATATTTTTTCGCAAAACGACACCACGATATACATGGAATTTGGAAGAGGACATGACTAGTAGCAAAGAATTGACTCCAACTTTTCGAAACACCCACGAAACATGTATTACAAAACACGCTAAATTAGATTTTACTGTAACCGTCCAGAATGAAGATGTTTTGGATAAAAGTATTCCACATTTAACAGCTTGTAAAGCCTACTTTTCAGTTGAAAATGATGGTAAGCAAATCAAAACCCAATGTCTCTATTCTATCCCAGAATTAGGTGGTGATGTTGAGAGCAATATGGAACAGCCTCAAAGTAAATCACCAGCTACTGAGAAGAGAGCTATGATCGAAAGCAATGTAAAATTGATGGACCCTGAAAGTCTACCCTCCGGTCTTAGAAGATGTGCAGCAGTAGAGAGCCACGTGCAAACGCAACTTCAAGGTCCATCTCCAGTTGCTACTCAAAGTAACGTGCTACAGTTTCGGCGTCTATCTCTAGTACCTTCAACGAGTTTTGCGATTGAGAGTGACGTAGTGCAGGTATCATCTTCAAGCTATTCTCTGATTCCTGGCATAAGTACTGCTACAAATGGCGTTGTGCAGATGCAATTTATTCCTGACAACAGTTCTACAATTGAGAGCAATATAGTGCCAATAGGATCTCCAAGTCTATCAATGTTCCCTAGAACGAGTGACAGCAACCTGGTACAGATACAGTTTCGAAGCAGTTTACCATCCCCTGAAACAAACAAAATACAGATAACAGAGGATAGAGGTACCAGAAGGATAAATCCTAAAAGATGCAAGAAAAAACTAAATTTCGATAAATGTTATCTTGATTGTGTGGACGATGTGGATACGTTATTATTAAATGAAGCATTTGTATCAGATGACTCAACAGATTGGAGTGAAGAGGAAGAGTCATCTGACGAGATGGAAGATGGAGATCAACACACTAAAACTGCAAAAAGAAATAAGAACAAGCAAGGCAAACATAAAGACAAAATAAAAACAAAGGCAAATCATAGGCACATAAATATAGAAAAAAATAAAACAAAAGCGTTGATTAAAAAAGAAAATGAAGAAGAAAAGGAAAAAGGGAAGTGCAATTGAGCAGCCTTAATAGTGCAATGCCGAAATCAAATTTATATTTGACTAAGTTACCAATATCCCAACAAAAATATAATGACTTAAAAAAATTAGTAGAGAAAAAAGTGATTCCAAATATTTACGCCAAAGAATATTTAGGTTTTAAGTACAGCTGTAAAACAAATGACTGTTTACCTGAAACCGATGAAGATGACTGAAAAAAAAATGTGAATGATTCGCGATAGCATAATTTTAATATCAATGGTTTATTTACTTTTCCTTAAATATGCTTTTGATTGAACACAAAGTCTTCATGTTAAGTTTCAATTATAATTGTATTTTGTTATATCTTTCGTTCTATAAAATGAGGCAAATTGGCACTAAGTTTCTGTTTTTTAGTTTTAAATAAACATTGTTTGATTGGATACAATGTTTTTATTTACATCTTGCATTCCTAACTAGTTTTAGGGCCTTACTTTTTATATTGAATATTTTATTTTTTTACGTTTTATCTCTTATATATAAGAGAAAAATACTTTTTTAATTCATCGTATTGTTGAAACGAAGTTCCGGCAGTATAATTAGAGTTTCAAATTTTGTTTCAACAATTCAAAAGACCACATTTTTTTTACAAATGGTAAACGACATTTTTTTTCAACCAAACATTTCATTACCGACTGACTCACTGCATTTCTAGATCTAATCATACTTATAAATTTAATCTTACATTTTGAATTGCAGTACCCAAATAAATAAATTTACTACATACAGCATATTTCCCGCCTGTAAATTAATAATATTTCCATCTACGCGTACATTTTTCTTCCTTAGTTACAGCGTTTTAAAGGTACGTGAATTAAAAAACTGTTTGTTGTAACTAGCCAAACATGTACTTATAGTAACTTTGGATAAAAAATTTACATTGCAAATAGTGTCTGGCAGCTAAATAAACCTATGTTTCAAAAATGGTAGCAATATCATGGATAGGTCAGACACTATTAATTTTTTTCCGAAATCAATAAAGTTTTTTGGCTCTGGTGAACAATTGCAATATGTCTACTTACAGCAAATATGTTTTCCTACGTCGATATGTTATTGAAAAGACAAAATTAGGACCATTAATGATGTCACTATAACATTCTCAGTGGATTTCCCGTTATAATTTCAGACATATATATATATATGTAATATACAATACAATACGTCACGCGCGGTTTTACCCGCGTTAAGTTTTGCCCATCATCAGGTTGATACATACATTACAGTGATATGATTTAAAATCTGCACACAATCTTTAGTAAATATATGTAAATGGTTGAAAAATACAACACACAGATGTCTGTTCCTGGGGTTGCTTATTTTCCTTAATGCTTGTGTTTAAGAAAGCGGTTGGCTTAGACATACAGATTATTTTTTGCAAATCAAAAAAAATGTACATATATATTTCTCTATAATATATAAAATTCTCGTGTCATGGTGTTAAACATTGAACTCCTCCGAAACGGCTCGACCGATTTTAATAAAATTTTGTGGGCATATCGGGTAGGTCTGAGAATCGGCCAACATCAATTTTTCATACCCCTAAGTTATGGGGGGGGGGATTAAGCGGGTTAATAACATATATGGCAAAGAAACGTTTGCGGGGTCAGCTAGTAATTATATATTATGCTCAGCCTCAGAGCGGGATCAAATCAACAACTTCATATGAAAAATCTTTTTCTTGTTTTATCGCGCGTTACCATTGTGTAAAGTATCCGAAACGTCGGGCATCTATAAAACTTAATAAACCACGATAAAATCCGAAAAAGTTATTTCGTTATAATGAATAATGACTTGAATTTACAATTTGAAGAGTATGCTGCAATACTTATATTATCATAAACAAACTTTGGACGTAACCCGCGTCACTTGATAAGACGTGAATCATACGCGAACATCGCAGGCTATGTCATCATGTATTGCAGATCTAATATTTGCAAGTTAGGGAAAATTTAAATACATAAATATTTACTTTATTTACTTATAATTATATCGTTCTTGAATTAAATGATTATTAATTCATTGAAAGAAATGATGAATGAAAATATGAATTAATTTTATAATGTATATTATGTATTTCTATAAACATACACTTTAAAATATAAGTACAAATTGATGGAGTATAGAAAGGCTGCCTTATCTTCTCTAATATCATACACAATCAGAGCAGATCTGTACGTACACAGTTGTTTTATGCCGGATGAATCCGACGAGATATTGATAGAGTCTAGTTATTAGTTAAAAATACTGCTGTATAAACAAATTTAAAAAGTAATTTTAGAAAAAAAATAGGGTAAGAGCGTGCAACTAACACAATGCCAATTTATATGAAATGAAGTGAAAATATCTATTTCGCCATAAGCTGATTCCTCACACTTATCGAACGTCAAAAAAAATCATACACAAAAAAAAAACAACAAATATAAAAGAAAGTTAAAGTAGCCAAAATATCAATCAATAAAATAAAAATTAGCATCTTAACATTAGGTACATTACAAACTTAGGTGAAGTATCCAGTGTTATCCAGCAACCTTAACTATATACAGTAAAGCGTAGCCGTTGGTCTAAAACTTCTGATGTACCTAATATAGTGAGGCTTTGATTCGTAAAATATTCGTAAGTGCCTATCTACCATATATAGTATTTTTTTTATTTGTAATTCATAAGTTTCTATTTCTTTGTTTCATTTCATTCATAATCATATTCAAGTGTCTTTTAAAGTAATTAGACAAATTTAGCGATTCAAATTATCTATTAAGTCACGTTGAAAAGCATTCAGAATATAAATGTCGTTATAAGACGAATATTATTTAAAAAATACCAAGTGTTTACACTCACTTGCTTCTTAACTTTTGTGCTTATAATTTCTAGATCCTTCGAATAGAGCACGATGAATCAGTCCGTCAACATAGATAAGTGTGTTTGAACTTGAATTTAAATGTATTGAGACACTTTAAATATATTAGATATACTAATACATGAATATTGAGTTTGTTTGTCTGCGCTAATTTATAGATAACCTTATCTGATTTTTTCTTTTATGTAACTAGATCGGTAAACAAGCGTACGGCTCACCTGATGGTCAGTGATTACCGTAGCTTACAGACGTCTGCAACTACAGAAGCATCCTGTCGAACGACGCTACTTAATGCGCCTCCTATAACGACCCTGTGCCCGTGTCGGGCCAGTATGGGAACCCAGTCCTGATAAACACCACGTCGTCGGGATTGTTCAGAGGTGAGCCGGACAGTCCCCGTGGAGGAGAAGTCTGGTCTTTTCGCCGAGGCCAGCCTGTCGCTGGAGGGATCCTGTTGCCTGCAGATCCGGGACCCTCCAATTAAAGCGGCTGAAGGCTCCCCGCAGGGGTTTGGTTGTTGTATACTGTAAAATATTTAGTTCCAAATCTGGAGCAGCCCAATGTTAAATATTTATCTAAATAAAGTTTGCTAACAGATTCTAGGCTAGTTCATAAGTTTTCTAAAGCTGCAGTGTAGTACCGATGCATGTTTAAAAAAAAATTAAAAAAATATGGAATAACAAAAGCACGGGCATTATAAGTGTGTGGATATATCACATAAAAAAAAACAGAGCATACACTAAAACAATTATCTAAAAATATACAGTTAGTTGTTTTATGACTAATGGCTGCTCTTATTACGAGCAACACTGCATTAATAATGAAAACGACTTTTAATATATATCTATAAAAAATTAAAAGTATCAAAAACGATATTTGAAAAAATACAAAAGAGATGGGGACTTTTGGGCCAAAATGTAATGAGTAGAGATATTGTTTAAAAAAATGGTCATATTTTTTTATTTTAAAATATAAAATATCAGCTCAATTCTGAATCTAGAAGCGGAGAAAATTGAGAAAGATAGTTTTCATCAAATTATTTGGGTCTCGATTACAGAATTTTCTTTTTGAATCGATTACAGAATTCAAAAAGAAAATGTTTGCACTAATTAATTAACTCAAGATATTTAGATGCACAATTAAAGCTGTAAACAATAAAGTGTATTTAAATAAAGTTACATTAATATCGAAAATATCAATTAATATCTGATAAACCAAAACGATTATTGATTTTGTATCGATTTAAAATAAATCATATTTATAATGACAGCTTTGACAGCTAACTAACAGTAATACTGTGTCCGTCACTCGTTTCGTGTTTACTGTTTTCCGATGCATTCTGAGTCCATTCTTGATATTTATTTATGGTTTCAAGTGTATATCAATATTTGTAATGAGTTTTCAAACAGTCTTCACTAAATATAACAAACATTAATGCTACAAGAACTTCATCATTCATCATCATCATTACAGCCTATACAGTCCACTGCTGGACACAGGCCTCCACAAGTTTACGTCAAAAATAACGTGAACTCATGTGTTTTGCCCATAGTCACCACGCTGGGCAGGCGGGTTGGTGACCGCAGTACTGGCTTTGTCGCACCAAAGACGCTGCTGCCCGTCTTCGGCCTGTGTATTTCAAAGCCAGCAGTTGGATGGTTATCCCGCCATCGGTCGGCTTCTTAAGTTCCAAGATGGTTGTGGAACCTTGTTATCCCTTAGTCGCCTCTTACGACACCCACGGGAAGAGAGGGGGTGGCTAAATTCTTTAGTGCCGTAGCCACACAGCACAAGAACTTAGTGATCGGTTTTTTTTTATAGACATTGTAACATAACCTCACTTTTACAAAAAGTCTAATAAATCCACTCTCAGATAGCCAAAATATGGATAATTTTCAGAGAGGGATCAATAAGCCTAAATGCATTAATTGATACCATTTTCATTTCATTACATTTTGGCCCAAGAATGTATGAAATCGTATCCATCTCCTTTATATAATTAATCATACAAATTAAACTCTTGTAAATCTTCCTCAAATATTCCATTCACCATATTTGAAGTCACTCACAGTCACACAGTCACTTCAGCCTATCGCAGTCCACTGCTGGACATAGGCCTCCCCAAGTTCGCGCCACACATCCCGGTCTTCCGCAATCCTCATCCAGCCTACACCGGCAATCTTACGTAGATCGTCGGTCCAACGGGCCGGAGGACGTCCCACACTGCGTTTGCCAAGACGCGGTCTCCACTCTAGGAACCGTCTACTCCAACATAAGGGGGGTAAGACAGGGGGATGTAATATCACCGAAACTGTTTACCACTGCGCTAGAGGATGTTTTTAAGACCTTGGATTGGGGGGAACGGGGCATCAACGTCAACGGTGAATTCATCTCTCACCTTCGTTTCGCCGACGATATTGTCATCTTTGCGGAGACGCTGGATGAGTTAGGCAAAATGCTGGCCGGCCTAAACGAGTCCTCCCGACGTGTCGGTCTCTGTATGAACTTGGATAAGACGAAAGTTATGTTTAACAACCAAGTCATACCGATACCGGTATCGGTCGATGGTACCCTTCTCGAAGTTGTTCAGGATTATATTTACCTAGGCCATACTATCCAACTAGGCTGCAACAACTTCGAGAAGGAGGCCGATAGGAGGATTCGGTTGGGTTGGGCGGCGTTTGGCAGACTCCGTCGAGTCTTCACTTCGAAGATTCCGCAATGCTTGAAGACAAAAGTTTTCGAGCAATGCGTCCTGCCTGTGTTAACATACAGAGCCGAGACGTGGACACTGACCAAGGGACTGGTCCACAAGTTTAAAGTCGCTCAACGTGCAATGGAACGGGCTATGCTTGGGGTCTCTCTCAAAGACAGGATTAGAAATATTTGAAGGCATTACTTCAAATACATGTTTTTGAATTATAAGGAAAATTAGGTCATACTATTATAGATGCAAAACATTAAAGTGCTAATGACTGACGCGACGGTAGTTTGAAGAAAACTAGTTTGACCTTGATCATGACGCTTGCAATGTATCCGGAGTATCGGGAACTTAAAATTAACAAGAAATATGATATCATTTTATCATCATGAAAGTTAGAAAACTTTCGATTGGTCGATTCATTCAGCTGTTACATCCCACTGCTGGGCCTCATAACATATAAACGAAGGCTCAGAGCCTAATCCAACACACTGCTTGACTGCGGGTTGGCATATAGTCCCTAATTAGTAACGATCGCTATCAGCTGTCTATGATAACAACCAGTACCGACCGCCTTACGTGCTCTCCAAGACACAAAAAGGAGACAAAAGGATAGACTCTAACCGGAAATAAATAGAAAAGCTCAATAATATCATAATTTTAATAAATAATCATTTAAAGTCTAAACTATCGGTATCAAAAGCTAACGTAGACGAAGCCGCGCTTCACGTCTAGTCAATGTTATAATTACAATCATATCAGTCGTTAGTTAAAAAATACATGTCAAGTGAACGCTTCATTGAACACGACACGAGTTTTTTGCCCGGACTCGAACCCGTACCGACCAGTTATAATCCTTACGAGATAACTGTATAATGACTGACGTGGAGCCAACGATCTGATGTTTTAAATTAGATTTTATTATTCAAATTATGTCTTCCGTTTAATGTTTTTCGTAATTTATTTTTAAGTTGAAACACTTGAGTGAAAATTAGAATAAATTTGTCTTTGATATTTGCATACACACTCACAGACACACAAACAAGTTCACGCAAGACATTATGGTGCGAACTCATGTCCTCAATATGCATAACAAGCATTAATTCAGGTTATATTTAAATTCAATTTAACGTAAATATATTATTTATATATAACAGACTAGCTTCTTCCCGCGACTTCGTCCGCGTGGAATAGTTTCTTTGGGCTGATAGGGGAAGCTCTCAAAACGAAAAAAAAAACGATTTTAAAACCTTTTTCATTGGTGCTCCGCTCCTATTGGTCTTAGCGTGATGATATATAGCCTATAGCCTCTCTCGATAAATGGGCTATCTAACACTGAAATAATTTTTCAAATCGCACCAGTATTTCCTGAGTTGAGAGATAATGTAATTAATAAGTATGTACTTTGGCGATTGAACTTTTTTTTTTTTTTTTTTTTTTTAACAAGTCTTATACATCCACGGGCTTATGAACCCATGTCCTTTTTTACTCTAATACATGCAAATTTTTATTTTTATTTTTTTCTCTATTTCAAGGTAGGCGTTAGTCAACAACATCGCTGTTCAAGTCAGACTATGTTTGTTTTTAATGTCTCCAAAAGAGACGTGAGTCCACCGACCGGTTCTTAATCTAATCTATGGTACAACAATTTTTTTTTTTTTTTTTTTTTTTTTTTTTTTTTTTTTTTTTTTTTTTTTTTTTTTTTTTTTTTTGTATTATTATTATTTCCTTATAATACTATACTTATATCTAGCTAAATCTTACATTATTTACATGCGTAATAATCGTTTTCTTAGAAATATATTTTTTAATATTGTCTATATTACTACCAAACTTACTCCTCCCAAGTAAAGCAACCTATTCGAATTTTATTTTGACATCTCGAGAATACCCTCAACGACGGCGGTGTCTCTATTATGAATCGCCATCTTGAGACTATGCTCGAGGATATCTTTTTCCGTAGCCTCCGCCGCCCTCCCGACGAAACGACAGATCGCGTCATCTCTGTAGTCGGTGTAGTAGACACAGGCCTTGGTGTGTCTAGTCACCGCGACTATCGCGTGCGAAACGCTGTCATGTATTCGCAGCCTCCCACTCCTCGTCTGGATGACGATGACACTCTCACTCGTCTGGCCCTGCGCCTCGTGGATAGTCAAGACACGCGACCCCTCCCCTTTCCCGTATCCCCGGTCCACCAGCAACTTCTTCTCTTCCTGCGTGAAGACCAGGTATAGGGTCCAGTTCTGTTTTGCAGAGATTTGCGCGCCCGTGAAGCTTTCCACGCGCAGGGAACGGATTATTGGGCTTGAGCTATAAATATCTTTGTAGACCTCGCTGATGGCGAAGGCGACATCCTTGGGGTTTCGGTGCGTACAAGACAGCTCCCACGATATGCCTGTTATCAGGGTTGGTCTGCTGTACCGCATCTTGAACAGGTTTTCCCTGTCGATGTACGGCAGCTGGTTAATATCTCCGATGAGGACCACCTTCTTGGCCCCTGATAGTCGGGCTGCCATCACTATGGCCCCGAAGTGGTTCATGAGGGCTTCATCTACCGTAAGACGGCTGATTTTTGCGCCCCCTCGAAAACCATTGACCAGTACGGAGGCCATAGTGCGCACCTTAGATTTGGCTTTAACGCCATAGCGGTGTGCCAGCTTCTCCTTAAGTTCTTTGGCAGCCTCGACTGTGGTCGTAATGACGACTTCCTCGTCCTCATCGAATTCCCCGACTATGCGAGTTGTCTTGCCACATCCTGGAACCCCATTTATCCATTCCAGTGAAGGTAGCCCCCAGACCACGGAAGAATCATCGGCGTCACGGTCCCCCGTGATGGTTTGAGCCATCCGGAGTATCCGATCATCCAGCATTACTCTCGTGCATCTGGCCACTACCACCACCGGGTCCCCTGGTGGTGTATTGAAGATCTGAGGCTCTTGTTCCTGCCCCTCAGACTCGACCGCGCTCACGAAGCCTGCTGTGATGTTATATGCAGCCATATACCTCCCCGACATATTTCCTTTGAGTATCTGCCGAGTGTCGTTGTTGTAAATGGCTGCTTCGGCTTCTTCGAGTTCCACCTCCAGTAACTTTAGGTTGTTGTACTGGTAGGTCTGCATGATCTTATTGCATGTGGCCAGGTTCACCTCTCGGTTTGCCTTTGTTATGGCCAGGAACTCGGTAAGGGCATTTTGCGCGTGTTCAGACGGTGTGGACGCTGGTCGAAGTTTTGGTGGTGTTACTTGCCCCATATCGGCCCTTGTTCGAACAGTTGGTGGCGCCTCCGGGTGCTTCGAACTTTCGTCCTCGGTGAACCTTTCCAACGCCTTAATTTGCCGCTCTCTTGTATCGACCTGATTGGGGGACAAATGGGGCGGTTTTTTGCCTCGTTTTGGGGAGATCGTCGATTGGATAAACTTCGCCATCGACATCAGGCTCGGTTTCGGTGTGGCTTTTGTCCGATTGCTTAACTCAGCCTTTTGGGCCTCGACCTGTTTCTGTAGGCGCTCCGATCCGCTGGGTGTGGGCTCTTCAAGAGCCGGCGATGCAGGGGGTTTAGATGTCCTGATCTTGGGTTTTAGGTAGCCTAGATCCTCCCCCCTGTCTTCGTATATAATGACCTCGTTGTTCAGTGAGGCCTTTAGACACCCGTACCTGTCTGATACGTTGCCTTTGTCATACCCGACTCTCATTGAGTCCACACTGATCCTTCCGGGAGCCCCACCGGAGGCCTCGTCCAGCCGCTGTAGCCACAAACTTGACTGCGCGAAGGCAGACCTTTCTCCTTCCTCGAAAAGCACGATTGTTTTATTTTTCAACCGCACCAGACGGTAAATTAAGTCGTCCTTCGGTTTTTGCGCAAGCGCCTCGATCTTAGAGCGCTTTATGCTTGTGTTTTGCGTGCTACCTGTCATCAGCAGGGCAAGCCCCGGCGAGACCACCAGACGATCCTGACCCTCGGAGCGACAAAAACTCATTCCGACTCTCTCCGCTTCGCTGTCCATAAACAGAGCCACGCATCTGGTCTTTATTCCCACTTCACCGCTTCCTTTCCATTCTTTGAACAAGGCCACTGGTGTTTTACTGTGAGTAGGTTGCGGAGGTACGTTTTTATTGGCTCTCTTCTGGAACAAACTCTGCAGAGAAGACGGTGTGGTCTGTGTTATTTGGCCACGCAGCGTTTGGGTATTCAGGGGCTGAGAAGCAGTTGCCCCAGGCTGGTAAACGGTATATGGGACACGGACCTGAACGTGTGTCGGTGTCTGTGTAATTGTGTTTGTGTTTGTGTTGGTAGTTGTTGTGACGGTACTGGCACTATGTGGTATGAATGCAGCCTGTGGTAGAGCGGTCGTGCTATTTCTTTTTGCAGCCAAGGAAGCGGCTTTTCTCGCAAATGTCAGGAAAGACGTTCTGCCCGGTTCATTTTCCAAGATGGTGCGGAGCGAGGTCTGGTCTAGTTTTGTCTGGAGTTTGAGTTCCAGAGCCAGCCTTTCTCTGCCGAACCTCGGACATTCCAGCAGAATGTGCAGAACTGTCTCCTGACAGTTTGAGTCGCAGATACACGAAGGGCTGTCCCTAAGGTGGAATCTGTGTAGATACGCCGCAAATCCTCCGTGACCGGTCAGTACTTGTGTGTCGACAGGTGTTAGTGCCGATTTTCTTACCAGCTTGTAAGCGGTCTTTACGTCTGGTAGAAAGATTTTCGTGACCGAGCCAGTTACCGAAGAATTGTATCTTTCTTGCCACAACTCGACAGTCTCTTCACGTATCCGCCTTCTGACATACGACACTGGAACTTTGTCGTAGTCGGGTGCCGTCTTTTTCGTTAGGGCCGCCTTTTTAGCCAGTTCGTCCGCTCTTTCATTTCCCGGTGTACCTACGTGGGCCTTCAACCAAAAGAACCGCACCGTTCTATTGTCTTCTCGGATTTGCCTGATGCGACTCTTCATCTCAATGGCCAGAGGGTGGGTTACCGAAGGACTCCTTAGTAGATCAAGTGACGATCTAGAGTCGCTCAAGATGTTAATAGAGCTTTTTTTCGATTTCCTCGCCATGTCCACGGCTCGGAAGAGTGCGTACATCTCCGATTGGAAAACGGTGTTATGCGGTTCAAGCCGGAACGTGGAGTATCTTACTTCCTTGCCTTGATCCCACCACGTTAGGGCTGCTCCTACTTTGCCCTCTATTTTGCTACCGTCGGTGTAGATGTATGAGCCGACGATGTGGTGTTTTTCGAGGTCTTCAGGGTTCAGACTCTCCAAGCGCTCATACTCAGTTGGCATGAGTAGAGATGGATGGGGGTTTTGCATCGGACCCACCTTGCGCTCCAGCTCTCTGCCCGGTGGCAGAAGGTCCTCGCAGTGGCCTTTCTTAATTTTAAACAGCATGGCCGCTTCTCGGATCCGAAGGTCGAGTGGGAGCAGGCCTGAGAGGACGAGTGCCGATGTCAGAGACACCGTTCTGTACGCTTTGCATATTTTCTGTGCGAAGCCTCTTTGCAGTGAGTCTAGTTGCTTTCTTACAGACAACTTCTCTGCTGCTGAGGACCACGCGCTTGCCGCATACAGGACGATGGGCTCTATCACCGCCACGTATATGGTTCGGACTATTTCTCCGTTTAGACCCCAAGACACCTTCGCCGCGCGCGCTAAATGTTTATAAATGTTAGCCGCTTTCTTGCATACGGCGGCCACATGCGCATTGAATGTGAGCTTTGAGTCCAAAATGAGCCCCAGCAGTTTTATTTCTTCTACAAGCCTCAACTGAGTGCCGGACATGTGGACTATGGGGGTATCGTATTTTAGCTTCTTGGTCATTACCATCGCATTGGTTTTATGCGGTGCGAAGTTCAATTTATTACGTTTACCCCAGTCCTGTACGGCCGCTAAGGTGGTTTCAGCCGAAGCTTGCAGGTTGCTGGTTTTCTGGCTCGAGAAAACGAGGACCACATCGTCCGCAAAGGCTTGGCAGTACACTCCCATGCTTTGTACCTCTCTCAGAAGCGAATCCAGGATAAGGTTCCAGAAGGTCGGTCCACCTATGGATCCCTGGACACATCCCTTCGTGGTTTCCCTCTCACAGGATGCTCTGGCATAGTTTACTATGACTCTTCGGTCCTTCAGATATGAGTCGACCAAGGCGTATAGGTTCCTCGGGCAATGTTTTTCTACTAGCTGTTTCTTGAGAGCTGGCCACCATGCGTTGTCGAAGGCGCCCTCTATATCGAGCGATACCAGAAGTACTATCTTTTTTAATTTAATTTCCCTCCTGATATGCCCGACTAAGTCGTAGAGGGCGTCCTCCGTTCCCTTTTGTGGCATGAATCCATACTGGCTGCGGTGCAGCGTAGGGAATAGTCTCCACTGAAGTCTACCTATTAACATTTTCTCGACTGTCTTTCCGAGTATCGACAGGAGTCCGATAGGTCTGTAGGACTTCGGGTGGGTGTAGTCTTCCTTGGCTGGTTTGCGGAGAATGCATACGTGGGCGACTTTCCACTGCTTGGGGAAGTGAGACAGCGATAGACATTTATTTGCCAATGCTAAAAACAACCCCACATCGCAGTTTATTGCCACCCTGCATATGTCAGATGTTAGTCCATCCGGACCTGGAGCTTTCTTTGGATTTTGGTTCAAGAGAACTTGTTCCAGCTCGGCAGCTGTAAAAGGTGGATCATCATCCGAAAGGTCTTGTAGCTCCGCAGGAGTTCTGTATTCTACGGCCTCTCTGACCTGTTTGTGATAGGCAGTTTCGGTTGTCACAGAGTCCATCGGGTAGAACGTGTTTGCTAGGAGTTCAGCCGATTGATCCGGTGAAAGTGTTTCGCCGACCTCGCTCCTTAGCAATGTGTCTTCGTTTCTGCGAGATGTTTTCCTGATGACTCTGTAAATACCGTCCCATACGCTTTCACGGTCTTGTGCCGTACAGAACTCCTTCCAGCTTTGGGTGGCTGCTTCGCTTGCCGCTAGTTTGTATTTATCCCTAGCCAGTATGTATTCTTCTACAACGTAAGCCCTTCGGCTGGGTGCAGCATTTTTTATGCGACGTTTGTATTTTTTTGCTTCCCTTTTCAGGGAGTTAAGCTCAGCAGACCACCATGGTGGTCTGGGGTCGCCTTTCCACGGCTTTATCTTCGGGATGGCGATTGAACTTTGTCGGTTATAAGTCGAATATAAAGATGATAAAATTTTAAATGTATGAGTTTTGATCAACGTTTATGATCATTTTCCAAGAACTTGACTTATATCTCTAATAATCTTCTTTACATATTATATAATTTACGCGTCACGTTGTTTGTCCGCGTTGGACTCCTAAACTACTTAACCGATTTCAATCGAATTTGCACACTGGGTTCAGTTTGATCCAACTTGAAAGATAGGCTATATGTAATTATTATATTAAAAAAAAAAATACAGCTAGTATATCTATAACTATATATAGACAGTCACAGTGTCTTACAGTAGAAAAACCATGTTGTTGTTGTTCACGGGCTCTTTTCCGCAACTCGACGTCTTGGTGCGCCTTTTTTGCGTTATCGGCTGGTGGGCACTATTCAACCTAGTACCTCTAGTAGAAAAACCATATGTATATATTAACATAGATATAATTGCACATGTCTAATCATTGGCCAGTTTTATTTATTTTTTTATTACGGCAATCGAAGCACGCATACTATTGACATACCGTATTTTTTATCTTTGCATTCGATTAGCGGTCCATGACCCGAACCAGTATACTTTCTACTCTTTATATAGTGTCGTGTAAAATATTTTATCCTTTTTTTATTTATTTTTTATGGTATGGCTTTTTGGTCGTTCGGTAAAAGTTTCGATGTTCAAGTCCTTCTTTTATGTTCGATAAATTAATCCTGAATAATCAATGACGATCAGTTGACGGTTCTAAAAAGAAACTATGACTTATATCTGTATGATCTATACAAATATTTTGATGCGCAGGAATAGAAGCACAGTACAGCTCATGGGCGTACTCACAGTGGGGCAAGGTGTGGAATTTCTCCCACCTTGATTCGAAGCTTATAAATATGTTAGACTAGCCGACCCGGGCCTACTTTTTTGGTCGTTAATAATTATTTTTGTGATGCAAATATACAATAAAGTTTACAGTTACAAGTTTTCTCGCTCCCATTTCTCCGACTTGATTTACATATACTATTATTTTTCTCTGAATTTTTTGTTCAACAAAAATAAAATATAGTCTATATCACTCCTGAATAGTATAGCTATCTGTTAGTGAAAGAATTTACATGATCGGATCTGTATTTGCACAGATTAACCCCTACAAACAAACAAAGTTAGAAACTTTACCTCTTTATAATATTTATACTATAGATTTAAGTAAGGAAATTTAAGGTAAATTTAGCCAAAACATCTGCAAGCTATTATTAAAGTATTGTAGATCATCATCATCACTTCAGCCTATTGCAGTCCACTGCTAGACATAGACCTCTAGAAGTTCGCGCTAAAAATGGCGTGAACTCATGTGTGTTGCCAATAGTCACCACGCAGAGCAGGCTGGAGGTAAATTCAGAGATGCAGTAAATAAAAAGCATTTTTAATTTCTACTACTTATCGAGTTTTACGTTCGTTTGTTTTTCCCCACCCTTAGAAACTTCTGGGTACGCCCATGGGACAATTGCAGTGATCATTGAATAATGCACAATACCCTTGTCAAATATTTATTTGCTTATAGTTAGACGAAGACACAGAATGTGTTAACTATTGGTGAGTTTGTGTATTTTACTTTGCTTACAAATAAAACTTATTTCTTTTATGATTTATTTTAATTACAATGTATGATTAATTTGATCTTGTCATCATTACTAAGTATGTAATAAAACAGATTTAACATAGCATAAACAGGCATGTCATTAGTAACGTTATTAGTATTTTCATTGTGATTTTATTTCAATTTTAATGTAACTCTGGGAATACCTTTAATAGATGAACATGACTATTGACTGTGTTTGACACACGATTAAAAATCGATTTGATACCTGTATGTTTTTATTTTCAAAACATTTTTTTAAAATCCGCAATTGTAAGAGAATTAAGAGTATTTTGTAACGTATCAATGAAAATACTAAAAAAAAAATTATATTTCCAGTCTGACAGATCAACTTTTTCATAGCAAAAAATAGTTTGAAATGACTGATCATCAGTGGACAGTTTTAAAAACTTAAACAATGTAATGTTAACTATATAAAACATATATTTAACAAAGCGCATTTCTCATCATTTATTATTCATACTATCGTATATTAGTAAATTGCACACGTATAAAGCGGAGTTTGTTGGTAAATAAATAAGCTCTAGAGTTATGGTATGCATAAACTTGAACTTAGTTCTGGTAACCCGTGGTTCCATGTAAGTTGTGATGCGATATCAAATTGGTTTTACAATCTTAATTCTTAAGTCATTTCAAGTTTTCAAGTCCTTAAAAAATACAAACTTAAGCGTAAATTGACGCAGCTAGTCATATCGGTACAGCAAATACTGATGTACTGTTATACCTGTATCTTATATAAATAGCGAAAAGCGCTGTAAAACGGCATTTCCAGCGTCGCTGAACGTTCACTCACTATATTATTTCATACCCTTTCGAGTATATCGCTTCTTAAGGAGTTAACACCAAATAATATTCCAGTAGGTAATCACATAACGCTTATTACCTAGTTTGTGCCTAAAGAAATTAGTTAAATTATAATATTTACGATTTTATTTTTGTGTTACCCACACATTAGGAATTCTAAACATTTTTGAATATCATATCAAAAATTGACCGCTCCAGCGGGGTTCGAACCCGCGTCTCCCAATTGACCGCGTTGGTCCGTCAATTTTTGAAATGATATTCAAAAATGTTTAGTTAAGTTATATTTCTTTCCTTTTGAACTTTAACAAACATTATTTAAACTTGTTAAATACTGTTAATTAAGCTGTTAACATAACGAGCTAAATTGAACGTTATTTCATGAAGGTAAAGTTGAACGAGGGCATCATTTAAGTAATTTACATAATTTTTTAATAGTACCTAACATTTATTTAAGTAAGAAAAGCGGAAATTATTCGATATTTAGTGCATTGAGTATCTATACAAATAATGTTATAAAACTGGGTTATTTGTTTGAACTCGCTTATCTACATAATAACATTTTTGTTTACCGTGGAAGGCTTTCGGCCATGTTGCATTATGACTGACATAGGAACCGCGGAGTACAGCTATTTTTTATGTGTAAGGAAATAATAATAGTAATATTACTTCAGCCTGTGATATCCCACTACTGGGCATAGACCTCTTTCCCCATGTAGGAGAAGGATCAGAGCATAATCCACCACGCGGCTCCAATAAGGGTTGGCGGATATATTATTCCCTATTATGAGTAACAATCGTTATCAGGTGTACATGATAACAACAGGGACCGACCAGTCCGGTAAGTGGACTATCCAACATAAAGTTTTTATTTTCATTCGAACCAGTATTTCCTGAGATTAGCGCGTTCATACAAACAAAATTTTCAGCTTTATTATTAGTATAGTTATTTAGTTTATTAGTTAGTATTTTAGTGCTATAGTATAATCGCCTTGCGCCGCCCGTCGTACTCGGCTGCGAGACCCCTGGACCTTTTTTCTCTAGGGTAAATATGCCCATGTATGCCGTGTTGTTTTATAGCCTTTTCTAAAAAACAGGTTTTTATTAATCAATTTTATTAGATTAAGAGTTCACACGATTAGTGCATTAAATTAGGCTGGACATAATAAAACACCAGTAAAGACAGGTTTTGAATGTTCTCATACTAATTGTGATGAGATATCAAGTATTATAATATTATAAATTTAAAATATTTGTTTGTTTAAACGTACTAATCTCAGAAACTACTGATTCGAATTAAAAAAATATTTTTGCGTTGGATCACTCTTTTTTTTACCTGTCTACTGTGTGTGGAAGACTATATGCTTTTTTTAGGGTTCCGTACCTCAAAAGGAATCACGTTGTTGTCCGTCTGTCTGTCAAGACCCTTTTTCTCGAGAACGCGTAGAGGTATCAAGCTGAAATTCATATCAAATACTCAGGTCTACTATCCCTTGGAGCTGTGAAAAAATCAAACTTCTAAACCCACGCAATTAAAAGATACAGCCGATTATGCTGCAAGTTCGGAAGAATTGCGAAAAGCATACATTTCTAGTTACATCATGTATTTAAAATATTTTTAATAAATTTGTTTGTATGGAACCCTCGGTGCTCGAGTTCGACTCGCACTTAGCTGGTTTATTTTCCTCAAACTAACGCGGATAATAACGCGCACCTTAGTAAATTTTTAATGCAACAATCTGTTACTATTGATTTCGTAGTGAAACGATTTTTAAATACAGGAACTGGTCTCTAATCAATACAAATTCGACGAATCATATTCGGTGTGTAATTTTGAAATAGCAGTCGAAAACACTTAAAATGAGTATCTAATAACAAAAACTCAATTAAAGATAAGCATAAACGTTTATACTTGTTCAAAATTTAAAATACCTACCTCTATATTGATAAAACGAATAAAACTCGCTCATTATGGACGCCTGCAACATCAGAAGCATCGCAAGCGCGTTGTAGATACCCTCACCAAGAGCTCTGGCCATCGTACTTATTTTTTTATTCATAAGTCAACACCAACAAGTAGTACAACGACAAATGCAAAATTAACAGAGTAAACATCGGTATCTAGATAATTGCCTACTTTTTTACAGGTGTTCTTAAATTACTACGCATATCGTTAACATCGAAATAAGTCAAATTAAAAATTGTCCATTTAGCATACAGTAATGAATATTCGAGATTAAATCTAAAAATTATCGTCAGACACTAAATTACGAAAAGTCAAAAAAAATCTAAAGTAAAAAACATTTAAGAAAAATATAATAAAAGTGAGCATCAACGGTATTTAGAAGATCGCCTAATTATTTACAGGGGTTCGTAAACTACTTACAATGCTAAAAAGTAAAATAAACCGATCAAACAACCGACCATGTAACAAACGGTAACAATTCAAAATACACATCAATATAAATATACAAAATAAAATCTTACATTATATCACAGAGCAATATAAAAAAAAGTCAAAAACATTCAAAGTTTGTTTAACGTGTGAGTTGTTAAAGTATGAACTAAAACATTGAGTGTGAGTGTATAAATACAAATCACATTATTACAAAATAAATTAATTCAAATTAAGTTAGGTTTGTGCTGTGCACCTGTATAAATTTTATTACCATAGACTTTAGTATTACACTTTTTCTTACTACACAAAGTTAATATTATACATATAGATTAAAGTTATGTATTTTATGGCGTAGTCGCTCAAGGACACAAACATAACAAATATTTCTATGGTTCATACAAATGTCATGTGCGGGTATTGAAATTACGAGCACTACCATCAGTCAATTATTGTAACCACCGCACCAGTGTCAATCAAGCTCACTTAAAATATTGTTATTCTTGCCGTTTAGCTATTTGTGTGCATAATGCTTTTTTATGCAACTTTTTTGCATTCATTACTCAAATGTATGGTTCTAGGAAATAATTAAAAGCAACGATGAACATAAATGATTTTGCGAAATATCGTACATGTCAAATCACTACATAGTATAAAACAAAGTCGCTTTTCGCTGTCTGTATTAGATCTTTGAAACTACGTAACGGATTTTGATGCGGTTTTCTTTAGTAAATAGAGTGGTTCCAGAGGAAGGTTTATATGTATAATACTTATATAATAGAGGAACACTGATAGTTTCAGAGATTTCTAATGTGATGTCGTAAATAAACACATTTTTTGCGCATGTATTATATTTATTTTATATTTTATATTTAGGATCAGCATTGCACCCGTGTAAACCCGAAGTGGGGCGCTAGTTATACATATATGTATGTCATGAAAATAATGAACATTAAGATAATTAATTGACTCATAAATATACAATGTCAATTATGATACTTTCATAAAATAAACAGCTCTTTATAGATCCAGTGCAATCAACCTCGAGATGTTACTACCTCTTTTTTAGTCGTATTTGCTATGATTTTTCCGTCAATTCTAGGAAGATATATTTGATATCCAGGTGTTAAAAAATTTAACATCGTGGGATTTTACCGTGGATACATCGCATCGGTATCGGCTACTAATAAATTAAGAATTAATTTAAATATTAATTCCGTTTAATTTTCAAGTCGATGCACGAAAGCAATCCTTTTTCTAGTTAAACTTCTTTACTCACGTTTGACTTGAGGAGTAAGCTGGTGAATGCGTGACGAAAGCGTTACGAAAAGTGTGAACGGGTAAAGCGAACGGAGCAACAGAGAGTGGTGCGAGCACATATTTTCTTTCTCTCTTTCTCTCATAGCCAGTTACGTTTCGTATATCTAAGACACAGTGCAGACCTATTGTTTTACTTCAGTCGTGTTGTCTAAAGCGCGCTTTTTTTTTTTGAAATATTTTTTACAAGGAAGTACAAAAGTCAATAAATGTCGAGCTTACATATTGTGTGGGTTTTACCGATTAGCAAATAATTTGGTATTTCATATTAATTAACTAGTCATTACTAGTGGTTTCACCTGCATTGAGCTTAAAATCAATCGATTTTAAAAGGCCTGGAATATTCCTTAACAAAGAGACTTTTTTATCCTGTAAATAATTTTTATGTCGGTCTTATAAGTGTGTGAGATTATGATCTTCAGGCTTATATGAGTGTATCATAAACAACTTTATTCCATTAAAGTGTAGTGACTTTATCTCTGAATCAAGTTTATGTACTCAAATACAGTCAACATTCACTCATTAAGTAATATTACTAAAAAGGTTTCGAAATATATTACTGTATGATTTTTCCTTAAGTGAATCTATATATTATTAAAAAAGTGACACGAATTCTAATGCTGCGACCATATCTACTATGAGAATTTTTATTTTTGAAGAATATAACGAACAATACAATATAAATAAATATTTATAACACGAGCTTTGAATAAGTTTTTATGTGTAACATTTTATGTACCACGTAAGGGCTAAAAGGTGACCCATGTCCATCAGTGGACGTCTATTTGTAGGAAAGGATGATGTAGAGTTCATACCGAAACCGGGAGCTTCAGCTGGGTCGACTGGTTTCGTACAAATTTTTATGGATAATTTAATTGTGCGTAATAACCCATACGCTTCAGCCTGTAATATCCCACTACTGGGCATAGGCCTCTTTCCCCATGTAGGACTAGGAGAAGGATCAGAGCGTAATAACCCATACATTTCAAAAATTAAATATTGTAAAAAGAAAATTTAAGAAAAACGGAGATGAAACCGCTACATTAGTGTATTTTAACAGGTTTTATAAAACGTCAACGTGTAACTCTCTGGGTCAAAGTCGACTTCATCCGCGCATGCGCATGCGCATGTAGAGTAGCTATTTAGGTAATGTCATCTGTACACGCGATAATCTCGATTCTTCTTTGCAAGCATTTTCACAATTTTGATGAAAGCTATTCACTCAGTCATTCTAGTTTCTCGATGTTACTTTATTTTTTATGTATTTAGGTCAAGTTAAATGTCACGAAGGTTATCAAAAGTACGTTTATAATTTAATTAAAAGTAAGTTAAGAGTTTATATAATAAAGGGCTGACGTAAAAAATAAACATTAAATTTCGTCTAAGGTTAATTTGCAAATAGTAATTTTGATGAAAAAAATTAGTTAAGTTTGTTAGCCAATAAAAATTAATAATCGTCTTTATTGTTAATAAAATTTGATGTATTTATTTATAATTAAGATCTTATTGAAATATCAAGGATAATTTTTGTTTATATAAAAATTTTAAAGGTCGCCAACGTACCTGTAATCCCTTTATGTTGCAAATATCCATTGGCGACAGTAGCCATAATGGCACAGTCAGCTCACCCTCCCAACCCTTATTATAACGAAAAAGTTTCGGGTATACTAGTGATGATTTACATCACTAGTTACAATTGCATAATAATTATTTATTTTTTTTATGTCACTAGGTCGGCAAACAAGCGTACGGCTCACCTGATGGTAAGCGATTACCGTAGCTTATAGACGTCTGCAACACCAGAAGCATCGCAAGCGCGTTGCCGACCCAATCCCCAATCCCCCCAGGAGCTCTGGTCACCTTACTCACCAACAGGAACACAATACTGCTTGAAAACAGTATTATTTAGCTGTGGTCTTCTGTAAGGTCGAGGTAGTAACCCCAGTCGGGCTGCTCCATATTTTGAGCAGGAAATTCCTGCTGTGCCCTACCTCAGTTAAAAATGTAAAACATATCATAAAAGTTTATATAAATGAATACACTCTTTTTGAGATACACAAGGAAATATACCCCAGGAAAATATATAAGAAAATAAGGCCTGACTGGAGTACCTCGACTTTACAGAAGATCGCAGCTAAATAATACTGCTTTCAAGCAGTTGTGTTGCAGTGTTGCTGTTGGTGAGTAAAGTGACCAGAGCTCCCTAGGGAGATTTGGGCTAGGGTCGGTAACTCGCTTGCGATGCTTTTGGCGTTGCAGGCGTTTATAAGCTACGGTAATCGATTACCATCAGGTGAGCAGTACTCTTGTTTGCTGATCTTCAGCCAATTTTAATTAAATCGACTGCCACTTTTTTTTACTTTCTACCAACTTAGTGTATTTTCTCAAGTATGACTAGCCCGTTGGCGTTGCTTGGGTTGTGGGTTAGATTCCCACCTCACCATATATATATATATATATATATATATATATATATATATATATATATATATATATATATATATTATTTATGAAAAAAATTGCTATATCAGCCGTATATTACTTATAACACAATCATTAAGTTGCTTACCGTAGGAACAGACGACCGTGTGCGTGTTATAGATATTTATTAAAGTAAAACTTGTTTACGCACGCTTGATTTGGGGAGTAAGCTGGTGAAAGCGTGACGATAGCGTTACGAAAGGTGTGATCGGGCGAGGCGAACGGAAGTAGAGAGGGAGATATAAGTTAAATGGAGCTTCGAGTTTTACTACAGTCGTGTGGTCTAAAGCACACTCGTTTCTTATTTATTTTCCTATTATAAAGAAAAAAAAAAAAGTGAAAAAAAATTATTTTGACTATGGTTTTGTAACTTGTAACTTGCATTAAGGCGCGCTAACGTTTATAAATATATTTTTTTTATCTTCCTTTCCCTTTACGTAATATAAATCATTAGTTTTCCTGTTATGATTTAGGTCACGGACAGTCAGCAGTCTTTAGTATTCAGGGCTTGTGCTCATATTTGAGAGGCTCGTTAAAGTTTTGCTGTAAACCCATTTTATTTTATATTTTTTAATTAAATCTATCAAATGTTTTAAATCTCTCAATTGACTATTAAGATGATTGTAAGGTTATTGTTATTATTTTTTATTTTATTGCATTTAAATAATAAATACTTTGACTTTATAAAATAATCGTTTACTTCATTCAAATACGCTCTTAAAACACTTTTAAATATAAATAAATAAATAATTATAACATACACCACACACTGTCGTCTGTTCCTATGATTAGCAACTTAATGCTTGTTACAGTTAACAGCCGACTATTTTTTTTTGTTGATCAAAATACATAGAAATAATACATATATAAATACACAAATTACACCCAGACTCAGGCGGGAATCGAACCCGCAACCCGCGAAACAGAAATCAGGGCGCTAGAAACTGCGCCAACGGGCTAGTTTACTTTTAAATTGTCGCTTAATAATACTGTGATATGCACAAAATTGTTTAATGAATGCCCTAGATCGGGTCCAATCATTAGCGATGCGCTGGCTATGCTATCCCTCCTCTTTGGAGCTTTATTATACGTACATATACATATATTTTAAAGTACAAATCATTATGGGTGGTATTTGCCATCAAAAGTAATGAAACAAATAAAACGATTGCAGAAAATAAGTTTTTTATTGTTACATCTATACATATAAATGAATGTTTGTCTGAATTGTCTTTATAGAATCGTAAACTATGCGATTTGGTCATGTCATGATCTTGAGCAGTCTTGTGCATGAGCCTACAAAGGTTTCTGAGTAGCTACGACAAAAAAAGCAACGCGCGCAGGGTACAGCTGGTGATCTATAAATATTGAAAATTTTTATTCTCGTATCGTCAATTAGTTTATAAAAAGTGTAATTTTTTTTTAAACTCACTGCGACGATCACTGATACTCGGATATCAAGTTCGACGAGGAAGATAAAAGAATATCAAAAGATTATCCAAAAGCAAGGAAGGCTTAACAACAATAACAGCTGAAAGATTCATTGAATAAGATTAGATTACGTCGCGCGCTGTCATGTATTAAAACTTTTAAACTCATATAATAATGACATTTACGATGGCTTTGGAAAATCAGAGTAATTTTGATTTTAGGCATCTTATAATATCATTATTGATTATTACTTCTCTGTTCATATGAATATATCCTATGACATCCGTTCTGGAGTAAAGCACGCCACAGACTTCTGACAGCAATTGAAATTAAATGAAAATATTTATTTCGACATAAGGTAGGAACGTCAAAAGAAATATAGATATATTTCAAAAAACTATAAAAGAGTCATGTCAATTTTAACATAAGGTACATTACAAACTAAGCTAATGTACCAGTGTTATCAATAAATAACAATATTTTTTTATTTTGATCTAATCTTTAGTGTTTCGGTAGACGTCGCCTTTCTATTGTGTCATCGGGTTTAATTAAATATTACAACAAATTACTTAACCTAGAGAACCTAGTGTTAGTCGAGAAGAAAAGCCGGAGGAAAAAATAAATTCTCTTCAAATTTAAGTACGTGTAAAAAAGTAAACGAAATTCACAGTATGGCCATGAAATGAACAGGACAAACATGAGAGCCAATCGTGTGTGCCCAAATCACTACATGACACCTGCTTCCAATATTTGGAACTATGTCTAATGACAGGGCGGGATATATACACAATCTGGTCAAGCCTCATCTATCCCATGCCTTCTCATCGTTAAGGTATCATAATAAGCTTTTCTACACAAAGTTCACTTAGTGTTTTTTTAAACTTCTGTAAAGACTGAAATTAAATCGCAGCCGGAATCTTATTATATATCAAAATAGTCGTTCCAGTAAAGGAACGACTTTTTTCTAAGCCGTTAATTAGGAAACATTTAGTATGTGGCCGTTCCCGAGTGTTATATTATCTAAGGCATGTCGATCACTAGGGCTCACAAACATAATTATGCCTATAAAAACATATGCTACGTATAAACATAATATTTTCATAAATATATTAAAAATATGTACAGAGCAATGTGGTAGATTAATCTTTGAACCTTCTCCAATATGAAGAATGAGGCATTTGCCCAGAAGTGACATTTAAAGGCTGACTAAATTCCTATGAATCATCGTAATTAGCCTGGTGTTCAAATTGCGGTAATCTTCAATATACAAATTATTTTGTTAATCTATTTCCTAATTACATAGATTAGTGTGGTCAAACAAACGACTTAACCAACCTTTCAGCACTGTTTTATTAACATAAACTGTCATTATCTTTTGAACCGCGTTAAGTGAATCATCGACCTTGATAGTAGATTTTTATGATTTCCTAGTACTTTTAATTGTTTTATTACACTGCGGCGTAAAAGTAAGGACAGGTTTACATAGAATAACTTTTACAATTACATGCTAATTCTAGTCACATAGTCGATATTTGACTTTGTATAACTCTGAATGTGTAAATAAAAAATGTGCAACAGTTCTGTGTATTGTCTAATGTGACATGGTATGATTATAGCCTTATTGGCTATATTTTATTATACTATAGTATCGTAAAATACCAAATCTACCAGTATAATCAGCCAGTTAGTCAGTTCAGCCTATTGCAGTCCAAAGCTAGACAAAGGCCTCCCCAAGTTCGCGCCAGACATCCCGGTTTTCCGCAATCCTCATCCAGCCTATACTGTATATATACAACTATAGGTAAACAATTAAATTAAATAACTTAATCTTACTAATTTTAATTGTTCTAAATTTACAAACTAATTGAATATGAGTATTTAAATATGGCATCAATGTGTAATTACGCATTTAAATAAAAGCTCGTTTTTAAATTTTTTTTTTTTTTTTTACTTTTGCTTAATTACAATAAAAAATGCAATCAAAAATTTTAGTTATTCGACTTGTCTTATCTTATAACTTAAATAACATAATTTTTAATATAGAAAGCTCTATAATAAATTACGTTTGTCTATATGTCTACAATATATTACGTTTTTTACAATTTAATTGTTATTTAAAAAATATTCTACTTCCTATTACATTCAAACATAATGCGAAAAGGTTATTGCTTACAGGAATGAAGAGTAGTAGAGTTAGAGGAAAGGGAAGGGATGACGTTTGAATTTACATAATTTAATAAAGTATTAAAGCAACACACACACACTCACACACACACACACACACACACACACACTTCAGCCTAATATAGTCCACTGCTGGACATAGGCCTCCCCAAGTTCGCGCCAAAAATGGCGTGAACTCAAGTGTTTTGCCCATAGTCACCATGCTGGGCAGACGGGTTGGTGACCGATTATTTATTAATTAAAACAACACAGTATATTATTTAAATGTTACTGCCATTCATTTTTATAGATAAAGAATATACACAGATTAGCCTTCTAAAATAAATTCTAGATACACAAGAAGATTGTAATAGAAATTTCATAAACGGTAACAGCTTTCGTCTCCGCGGAGCGTACTTGTCAGTCTGTATTGAAAAGTAATTTCGTTACAACCTTCACCTTAAAGTAATCGGGTCGCTTGTTGCTTGTCGCGCGACCACCCAACTCTTGCAATAGCGGATCGATTCCACTGCTCGAGACGACACGATGTCTACCGACTAATTACAAACTTGACAAAATAAATTTGCATAAAAAATTAAGACCTATATGGCGACATATGATAATTTTTTGTTCATTTTGAGTGACATTTCGTAAAAATACGACCTGTCTATAATTATAGAACAAAAACAAAAAGCCAAGACCTTGAAGACCCCCAATAAAAAAAATATTATTGTATTAAAATTTACCCGTATACTTAGAGACTATAATTATCGTTTTGAAACGTGCTATGATGATAATAACAATTGTTTCGGTTTGATTGATTTAAACAGCTAAAAAAACAAACCGATTAAAGAGATTTTGTTAACGTCACATTACGCTTCCGCTTCAGCCAGTCATATCCCACTGAGCATAGGCCTCTTTCCCCATGTAGGAGAAGGATCAGAGCTTAATCCGCCACGCTGCTCCAATGCGGGTTGGCGGATATATTCCCTACTACGAGTAATGATTGCTATCAGGTGTACATGATAACAACCGGGACCGACGGCTGACAATAACAATCCAACGCGTTTACGTAAGAAACAAACACCTCACGTCATTTATGGACGCCCCCTAAGCAGTAGTGTGTATATGTCTCTATCTATCTATGGCCTTTAGATATATTGCAGATGTTTTAAGCAGTATAAATCCATGTTGGTTTCACCGCTCTTGAGATATCGATGGCGGAGTGGATTTTCCCACTGCCTACTCCACCCTCTCGACCTTGCCACCGGGACCCATGGGAACGACAAGTCGCTACGCGTGGAGCTGGTTCGGTTGCAGGATCTGACTCGTGTCTTACGGAGATCCGCTCCGAGTACCTTAGTCTTACGACACCTTGAGGGGGGCACTATTATATTCTGCCGATGCCCCATTGCAATGTGTATATGTATATAGTATGTACTACATTATTGCACTTTCTTAGCCTGCTATGTAACATTAGTTCTCACTATCACAAGTTGGCTGAAAGAGATCGCTACTAGAGATAAGTGTAGCGTTGCTAACTAAATTTGTATATGAATAACTGTACAAAATTTTTAAGTTCAATAAAGACAGCACAATCTGCGTTACGTTCCGGAGACAGAAGGGTTATTAGTCATTTTTAAAATGATCCATATTCTAGCAGAGCAGGAGTACATAAAAGATTTATTAAAAATTAATATTAAAGCAATGTTATTAATAATATTTTTCGTTTGTTATGTTCATTATGTAACTAAAATACTTATTTAAATAGTATGTCAATGACCTGAATATCTTATCGCATATTGTCTAAACCGACCATTGTTTTATTGCTGCATCGTAAAAGCATTACAATATCAATATGTGTAATTCATATAAATAAATATACGTGTTTTTATAAATAATATTTTTCATTTTTATAAATAGAAATTACGTGTTGTATGTAATCCATACAATATTGATAAGATTTTTATTTTGAAGTAAACACTCCCGATCCCCCCCCAATTTATACATACTTGATTATTGTTGATTCAGCCTGTAACATCCCATTGTTGGGTACCAGGCCACTTTCTCCATGTAGGATAAGAGTCGGCACATAATCGACCACGGTGCTCAACTACGGTTTGGCGGATATATTCCCTACTATGAGTAACGATCGCTATCAGATATTTATGATAATAACCGGGACCGACAGGGAGGACCGGGAG
The DNA here is from genome assembly GCF_905220565.1 of Melitaea cinxia. Taxonomy (NCBI): domain Eukaryota; kingdom Metazoa; phylum Arthropoda; class Insecta; order Lepidoptera; family Nymphalidae; genus Melitaea; species Melitaea cinxia. The sequence goes on along the minus strand of NC_059419.1, from coordinate 1,835,273 downwards.
ATACGGCGGGGAGATAAACACTAATCACTCAGACCAGAAACAAAATATTTGTACAAATACAAATCTCCATCCCTTATATACTGCTTGTCCTAACGAGCAATTCTATTAACTACTAGCTGACCCGGCGAACTTCGTATCGCCTAACAGTCGATTCTTTAATTTTAATATTTTTTTTTTTTTTTTTAGAATTTTTCTCTCCGTAAGAACCATCCTCGTACTTCAAGGAATATTTTAAAAAAAGAATTAGCGAAATCGGTCCAACCGTTCTCGAGTTTTGCGCTTAGCAACACATTCAGCGACTCATTTTTATATTATAGATAAAGCGATTTTCTGTTAGATTGTGGTACCTACTACTTTGATCAAGGTCGAATACAAACTGCAATACAATAAATGAGCTACACGTTACTACTGCACTTCAACAGCTACTAATGCGGGCTAGATCCATTAAATTTTCAATTTCTTAACTAGTTTCAATTCCTCTCATACTAGGCAGTGTATTGGTTTAGACATTTTTATAGTTTCGATCCCCAAAATTTGTGACAATATTTCGATTATCAAGTGAAATTTTCTTTTAAATATGCGAATTTCCGCACATTAAATAACTTGAACTTTTCAGAACCAATGCTGGATCCAAGTCACCGATGTAAACCAAACACCCAATTAATACCGCTTACAATTAAACGTATTGGACCCAACGCTGGGTCCAATTTATCAAAATTAATAATAATAAACATCTACACAATATACACACTTAATTAAACCAAACACGTCAAAAATCCGTGTATAATAAAACACAATGGAAACTATATTTCGCGAACCATTTATTTTCTATGTATAACAAATTAATTTTTAACGTAACAACTAGTTTCGTTCACGCTTCGTAATGGTTTTTGAGTAATTTGTATGTTTGATTTTATTGATTGGTCCGACACTTATAATAGCTATTTCATTTTGCAACTACAACTCGTTTTTTTTTATTATTCCGCCACGGCTACGTCCGTGTGTATTACACGTTACATTTTGGCTGTTCCGATTTCTCCCGTAAATATAAAGTATCATATAGGACCAGTAGTTTTCGAGTTTATTCATTAAAAAAAATAAGGAAGTACTACGTAAGATGGGTGCGTTCAAATAAACAAATAATAATTAAATAAATTTTACATCTTTATTGTGTACATTATGCATGAGTGACAAATACACGAGTATGTTTACGAGACGCTTTGAGTGTGTATGTTTATGTAATAGACGTGATTTAGTCCAGTATTTTTTTTTTTTTTGAAGAATAGTAATCACATATACTTATACAATAGATTTAATAAAGCCTAAGTGATGGTCAGTATACAGAAGTATACTTAGATTTATTTTTCAAGAAAAAATGAATTTTACTTGTTTCTTTTTTTCAAGTGCGATAAAGAATATATATAATTGCTTATATGTACTTTTGAGAGGTTGGTCAAAACAAATTTAAATTGGTCTACAAAAGAAATGAAGCGATTGTAACAAAACAAGAATATTTCTATAGCATAAGTAAATGTATAAGATATTTAATTGCAAATTACATACCTACATGGTGTAAAATTGTATTAACGCAAGTAAAATATATAGATAGCCTCGTATATACATACTGAAACTAATCATTTTACATTCACCACTATCCAAGCCCTAAAAACTTTTTAACAAAAACGTCCCATACTGCGTTAGCCAACGATCGAATCCATCAGCGCAACAGTCAGTGCTGTAACCGCTGCGCTAACGCGTCTTCAAATATCGTCTGTAAATAGTTCTATTTACAAAAAATCACATAAAATGTTTAGTCATGTTAGGTTTGAACTGGTGGTCTTTTTCGTTTTTTATTATCAGGTAAAAAAAAATCATTGATGATTGTATTTTTTATACTACATAAGATTACTTGAATGTTAAATAATGGTGGAACTAATATGCGTAAGATTAAGCGGCAATTTTGAATATTGAACACTGAACTGTGTCAGAACTTTCAGACTAATTGCAAACATCAGATGTTAAACGTTCAATTAGTATATCTTATTCTAGCGACCCGCCCCGGCTTCGCACGGTTGCAAAAACTATCAGTGTTCCTCTCCTATATTGTGCATGTATTATACATGTAAACTTTCCTCTGGAAGCACTTTATTTACTAAAGAAAACCGCATCAAAATCCGTTGCGTATTTTTAAAGATGTAAGCTTACAGACAGCGGGAAGCGACTTTGTTTTACGAGCATACTATGTAATCTTATATACGAAAATTCTCTTGTCACCATGTTAGTTACGATACTCCTCCGAAACGGCTGGACCGATTTTTATGAAATTTTCTGTGCATATCGGGTAAGTCTGAGAATCGGCCTATATCTATTTTTCATATCCCTAAGTTATGGGGGGGTTAAGGGGATTGCTGATATATATGGCGAAACAACGTTTGTGGGGTCAGCTAGTATATGTATATATTTCCCGACAGTTCCTTAATTATGTTTCGGTACAGTCTTGACTCTGAACAGACTCAGGCTTGTCTGTCTCTGTGTCTTTGCATCCTCACCAGACGTCTTTCCCTGATCTCTATGCCTTTGCATCCTCACCAGACGTCTTTCCCTGATCTCTATGCCTTTGCATCCTCACCAGACGTCTTTCCCTGATCTCTATGCCTTTGCATCCTCACCAGACGTCTTTCCCTGATCTCTATGCCTTTGCATCCTCACCAGACGTCTTTCCCTGGTCTCTATGCCTTTGCATCCTCACCAGACGTCTTTCCCTGGTCTCTATACCTTTGCATCCTCACCAGACGTCTTTCCCTGGAATTATTTATAGTTATAAACTTTTAGTTGGTCGTATTATAATTTGGGTACTGACACTATTTTGTTTGACTTGCTAAACTTTATTAATAATAGTAATAATAAATATTCTTTATTGTACACCAAAGAAAAATACAATATATTATTAGATTAGTCTTAGCTTTGTACAATAAGCGTTATCGCTAAAAAGCGATCTCTACCAGGCAACCGTGTTGCGGATAATATTATGTATGACCAGTGACCAGTGATAAACTTTATTAATTTATAAAACAAAAATATTGTTGTTTATAGACATCAGCTTAAAGGTGTACGTTTGTTAATCTTAACACATCGGAAAATTGCAAAAAAAAAATAGTATAAAAATTTTCAATTCAATATTACACAGCCGCAAGCAAGGTTTGGCTAATATAGAAATATTTACAACTTGAATACCACTACACATTGTCATTGATAACCACTATAGATCGTTTACCAATAATTGTTTATGGCCATTGTTTATTTAGTTGGACAGTCGCAGGCGCAATACCCAATGTACCGGATTGTGAAATATCAATCGGGGACATAGTGACAAGGTTGTTGAGATTCAATTAGATCAAGTTGAAATGAATGGCTTCATTAAATTATAAAAATAATAGGGATTTTTTTTTTATATCATTTAACACACCTTTTATTATCGGTTCTATACAGAATGTAAATTTCCGAATCGGCGATAATTTATGTAATATTATGCAATGATGATTCTTGACTACCGCTCTAGTGTAATTGTGCATGTGTCGTGTCGGCGGCGCCTAAACACTGACGGTCGCATGTTCGATTCCCGCTTGGAGTGGATGCTTGTGTTTATATAAATATTTGTCGGGTCTGGTTGCTTGTCCTTGTGGGTCTCCTCACCGTGACTCGGAAAGCTGTCGGTCCCGGTCGTTATCATATACACCTGATAGCGATCGTTATTTAAAATAGTTAATATATCCGCTAATCCACAGTGGAGCAAAGTGATGGATTAAGCTCCAATCCTTCTCTTACATGGAGAAAGAGGCTATGCCCAGCAGTGGAATATTACAGGCTGAAGCGAGCGAGCGACATATTTAAGTTTGGAAAAATGTATGTATAATATTACAATCACAAGTATATGCTATCACTTCTTGCTAAACCTTCTTTCCGCATTATTGTTTCTTTTGCCCGAATGTGGTCCGTTTTTCTAGCGAGAACACTTCATCCTGTAATATCCTACTACTGGGTATATTTCTCTTTCCCCATGTAGGAGAAAGATCAGAGCTTAATCCACCACGCTGCTCCCATGCGGGTTGGCGGATATATTCTTTACTATAAGTAATGATCGCTATCAGGTGTACATGATAAGAACCGGGACCGAGGGCTTAACGTGCTCTCTGAGGCACGGTGGGGAGACCCACAAGGGCTGCACAAACACCCAGCCCACGGCAAACACCTGTATGGCCAATACATATGTTTGTCATGTGCGTGGATCGCCATCAATCGAACCCATCGAACCCGCAACCGCCAGCGCAACAGGCACAATCCATGGCTGTGACCGTTGCGCCAACGCGGCCTCCAGCAAGAAGATCTTTTATATATTTTTATCTTCTACAGAATCTACATTTCGAATCGGTTGTAGCTTCACTTTTGACGATAAACTAAAATGTTTATTAGTAACATTACGATTCAATAGTGCTTTTGAAGCATATTTTAAAAAAGTATTTTTTTTTAATTACTTTTTATTCTAGAATTTTTCTTTATATAAATAAGTGTACAATAGAGAATATTCAAATAAGTAATTAAACGCTGCAAACTCAACACACAAGAGAGAACTAAGAAGCGCAGAAGGCTGTCCGAAAACAGACACAATACACGAAAAGCCATTGTATGGAAATTAATATTTCCAAAATAATAGAATAGCGCAGTCATAGAAACTAAAAGTGCTAACAACCGCGATTCATGACAAATGTTTCTGTAGGTCACACATATTACTCATGGTTTGAGTTATCATTCTGATGAGAACCATGTGAGACCTTTATTTGTTTATTAATATATAAATAGACTTAAGTTTTCTACATTCAAGTCCACTAAACTTCTAAAGGGCCATCTAAACGTTAATTACTCACAATATTTATACATTCAAATTGACAAAATGTCTATTAGCATATTTATGAAATAAGCAATCTTCTACGCCTATTATAAATATAATAACGCGTAAGTCGGTCTCTATAGATTATGAAGTTCAATTTACAACTATCCTTGACTATAGAAAATCATCTGAAAAGTAAAAAGTAAGGTCGTCACGATCTCATTTGCAATAATTATAATATAAAAAGTTCATAGCGCACCTTTTATGCATTGTTTCCGAATCGTACCGGTTGTGACCGGATTCGAACCGGTTCTGATATCGTATGTGGCGCGCTTTTCTATTGTTATTAGCGTATTAGTATGGTAAATGAAGTATCTTGGATACATAGCTAATATCAGTGACGTAGCGTGGTAGCGCCCGGAGCTAGGATCAGGATTACGCCGTTTAAAAAAAATAATGAATATACTAGATGGATGCTCCCACGCGAACGATGTCGCGTGCACAGATAGTAGCATCAGTCTCTTCTTAAAACAAAAGAACATGCAGACGCTCGTCCCAGATACAAACGCATCAGCCCTGTCTAATACCGAGAGTAAACTATCAAAGATTTACAGACGCGGCCACACGTGCGCTAATAAAATAAAATATGGCGCATTGTTGAACGACCTTCTGTTCTAAATCGATTCTGGACGTTTCCTTGTAATTAGGACTTCGTTATTGAAGGTAATGTTAGAAAAAAATGTTTTAAAACTCTTTTACATAAGTTCTGTATCCTTAACCGTCGGTTGCTCGGGATTTCACTTCATGTAAAGTATTTAACGTTTTTATATTAATGAGCGTTACATAATTCAATTACTTAAGAATTTTAAAATAAAATTTTACAAACTCACAGTACACCTGTGTAGTGAAAGTTAGCAAAATTTATAACAAGGGTTCTTTTAACCGACTTCCAAAAAAGGAGGAGGTTCTCAATTCGACTGTATTTTTTTTTTTTTTTATGTGTGTTACATCAGAACTTTTGACCGGGTAAACCGATTTCGACAAATTTTATTTTAATCGAAAGGTGGTGTGTGTCAATTGGTCCCATTTAAATTGATTTGAGATCTAACAACTACTTTTCGAGTTATATCTAATAATGCGTTTTTACTTGACGCTTTTTTCGTCGACCTACGTTGTATTATACCGCATAACTTTCTACTAGATGTACCGATTTTAATAATTCTTTTTTTGTTGGAAAGAGGATATCCTTAGTTTGATACCATGATAAGGAAACCAGGATCTGATGATGGGATCTCAGAGAAATCGAGGGAAACTTTCGAAAATCCGCAACAACTTTTTACTGGGTATGCCGATTTTGATAATTTTTAATTTATTCGAAAGCTGATGTTTATCATGTGGTCACATATAAATTTTATCGAGATCTGATAACTACTTTTTGAGTAATCTTCGATAACGCGTAGTTACTTGACTATTTTTTCGTCGATCTACGTTGTATTACTCGTCGATGTAATTGAAGTCGGTTTTTTTTCGTTTGCGAGCAAACAATTATTTGTGTCTGTCACTGCCGTTTACTATTTTAAAAAAAAAGCATATTTTATTGCAGCGACATTTTGCACTCTCGTTTTTGATCAAGGCACAGTACTATGCTGCCTTTTGAAACAAAATATATATGAAAATATTGTCAGTTCTCAAGTTTTGATCCTCTTACCAAACATTAAGTTCAGTTCTTTCCCGACTGGCCACAGAAAGAAATATACTGCTCAAAATATGGAGCAGCAAGACTGGGGTAGTAACCTCGACCTTACAGGAGATCACAGCTAAATAATACATAATACTGCTTTCAAGCAGTGATGTGTTCATGTGATCGGGGGTAGGATCGGCAATGCGCTTGCGATACCTTTGATATTGCAGGCGTCTATAAGCTACGTTAATCGCTTGCCATCAGGTGAGCCATACGCTTGTTTGCCTACCTAGTTATATAAATAAAAAAACTTAAAAATATTAAGCACAAACGCAGTAGTTTTAATTCATAATGTCAACATAGATGCGTAGTAAGTTAAGATATGATAATCCTCTCATCTCAAAGATAAAATTAACTATTTGAAGTATTTTGATATGAATGGTATATGTTTTATGAAGGTCATAGCTTACCACCTACGTGATAGTGTGATATCAGGATATCATTTCATATATGTGAATGTATACACGTAGCTTCGAGAGTCTGTTAATATGTTTGGGAAAACATATCGATAAATAAAATGTCAAATTTTCGTGTGAAATATTTAGTGATATGATCTTTTATAATATGATTTTTTTGTTTAAGAACTTTATGGGCTAACTATTATCTATCACACTTAAACTCTAAACAGCGTGTGTGTGCGTGTCTGTGTGTATATGTTTGCGCGTGCGTGTTCGAGTGCGTTTGTTCGTGCGTACGCTTGTGTGCGTTTGCTTGCATGCGTACGTACGGGCGAGCTTTCGAGTGTGTTTGTTGCGTGCGTGTGTATTTGTTTGACTTTTAATAATTATAATCATCAGCGCAGAAGAATCTACCCGTATCGCCTATCCATATAAGTTAGTAGGTATATCTTATGGCGGGTATTTTTTCTACATTAATTTCATTACCAAATGGACCTACATTAAAAACAATTAAAAATATTGTTTATTTTGAGGGGCTTTTTGTAATCGTGTATTTGACTCATTGAACTCTTTGTGTACATTTAATTGATTAAATAAATGTGTTGTTAGTTATGAGTAATTTTATTATCAGTGTTATAAATATATTAATGTATTGTGTTCTGTTTAAAAACTGAAAGTAAGGGAGTCGTAGTGCAATGTATTGTTCTGTTATTGAGCTTGGATAAGTAACATTCATAGGAAATTGGCCATTTTTACCCTTCAAAACGAAACTGATGTATTGGGTTTTTATGAAGATAAATTTTTGCCTTTTTTCAGGTACATTTAAAATAGAAATAAAATTGCAAAAAATGTTCTACATAGGTATATTTCAAACTAGCTACTGCCCGCGACTTCGTCCGCGTTGTATAGTTACTTGAAAAAAAACCCCCGATTTTGAAGCATTCGTCATTAGTACTGCGCTTCTATTGATAGATGATGATGATGATATGCCTATAGACTTCCTTAATAAATGAGCTATCTAACACTGAAATAATTTTTCAAATCGGACCTGTGGTTCCTGAGATTAGCGCGTTCAAAAAATCAAAGAAACAATCTCTTCAGCTTTATAAAATTAGTATAGATTTACTTGGATACGAATAGAGCTATGTATCAGATAAAGTAAATGGTAAGTAAAGAAAATTATACCTGTTGAATACCAATATAGGTCAAATAGCTGTATCAGTAACAGAAACAGTGCATAATTGAAATAAATCCAGTTGTATTTTCGTGTTGTATATAGATAGTAGATTTGATACAGTTATTTGTAAGTTTTTCATCAACAGTTCACCAAACCTTTTAAAAACACAGACCGAAGACGTGCATCAGCGTCTTCGGTGGGACAAAGCCAGTCCTGCGACAAAGCCAGTCCTGCGGTCACCAATCCGCTCGCCCAGCGTGGTGACTGGGAAACACACATGAGTTCACGACCTTTTATACCTTTTAGACCATACCTTTCATACGTACAAAGCGCTTCTAGTCATCTTTTTTAATGCGCACAGCCAAGGAATGGAATTCCCTGCCGGCGTCTGTATTTCCGAGTTCATACAACCCGAACATGTTTAAAGCGCGAGTGAACAGGCTTCTTCTGGGCGAACTCGCTCCATCTACGACCTCGTCTGTGCTCTAGAGCTAGACTGAGTTCAAGAGTAAGCCCATAACACAATTAAAAAAAAAAATAAGACATTTTTGGCGCGAACTTATGGAGGCCTATGTCCAGCAGTGGACTGTGATAGGGTTAAGTGATGATGATGATGATGATGATTTGAAAGTTATGCGAGTACATAGACATATTTCGACACAACATTTTTATTTGTATAAATGAGCTGCGCCTCAGTGTACGGTTACCTCTATTTATCATATATTAGGTAAAACATGGCGTAATATGTACAATATATGTATATAAAATAGTCGTGACAATCTGTTTCTCAGATCTTAGATCTCGTGAGTCGTGATTGATACTTGAATATATTCTTATGTAATATATACTACGTCATAATACTGCTTTCAAACAGTGTTGTGTTCCTGTGGTGATTAAGGTGACCAGAGCGTCTGGGGGGATTGGGGGTAGATTCGGCAACGTGTTTGCGATGCTTCTGGTGTTGCAGGCGTCTATAAGCTACCGTAATCGGTGAGCCATACGCTTGTTTATATACATACATCTATCTCGTCTCGTGAACAACACGCATTGGACGTTCACGCGTTCAGCCTGTAACGTCCCACTATTAGGCATAGGCCTCTTTCTCCATGTAGGAGAAGGATCGGACCTTAATCCACCACGCTGCTCCACTGAGGGTTTTCGGTGTGAACAAAACATTCGTAGATGTAGTGTCGAAATATCGAGCTCCGCAAAAACAAAACATGATAGATACTCGTTTTAAATAATTAACCGACTTCCAAAAAAGGAGGAGGTTCTCAATTCGACTGTATTATTTTTTTTTTATATATGTTACATCAGAACTTTTGACTGGGTGGAGCGATTTCGACAAATTTTCTTTTCATCGAAAGGTGGTGTGTGCCAATTGGTCCCATTTAAATTTATTTGAGATCTAACAACTACTTTTCGAGCTATATCTAATAATGCGTTTTTACTTGACGCTTTTTTCGTCGACCTACGTTCTATTATACCGCATAACTTTCTACTGGATGTACCGATTTTGATAATTCTTTTTTTGTTGGAAAGGAGATATCCCAAGTTTAGTACCATGATAAGGAAACCAGGATCTGATGATGGGATCCCAGAGAAATTTATGGAAATTCTTGAAAATCTGCAATAACTTTTTACTGGGTGTACCGATTTTGATAATTCTTTTTTTGTTGGAAAGAAAATATCTTTAGTTTAGTACCATGATAAGGAAATCAGGATCTGATGATAGGATCCTAGAGAAATCGAGGGAACTTCTTGAAAATCCGCAATAACTTTTTACTGGGTGTACCGATTTTAATAATTTTTAATTTAATCGAAAGCTGATGTTTGTCATGTGGTCACATATAAATTTTATTGAGATCTGATAACTACTTTTTGAGTAATCTTTGATAACGCGCAGTAACTTGACTATTCGTCGATCTACGTTGTATTACTCGTCGATGTAATTGAAGTCGGTTTTTTTTTTTCGTTTGCGAGCAAACACAATTATCTTATTACTGGTTCTAATTTTAAAAAATATATTTTTGTCTTAGTCTGTTTATCGAGAAAGGCAAGACTATATATTTTCAACGCGGTTAAATCCGTGGAGCACAGCTCTTTAGAGAGTATTTTAAAAGTCACGTTAAGGTCACGTGATCAGTACGAACAATGTTGAGAAAATACTTAATATATGACCAATATTAATACTACCGATCTTATCTTAAATTATAAAAGATAAGAAAATTATGAGTTTTCGTATTATTTTTCATAGTTCAGTCGTACGCTTATTCGCCGACCTAGTTGTATAAAAAAGGTTTCACATAAAAATAGATCTTGGAACGAAAGATAATAATTTATTGTGTTAAAATCTTAAAGGATTGAATTAATCGTGCTTGTTATTACATTGTTACATCTAAGCGGATAATCGTTGCTTATCTTATGATTATATTGTATTACTTAATAATTTTGTCAGAGGACGAAACGACCTGCAAAAAGTGAAGTCATAGTGCGTTTGTATTTCGAAAGTTTAAGTCGAAAACGCGTTACGAGTCTTGTTGTCTACGAAGGAGTAAATTTTAAACAATATTATTATATTTAAAAAATGTATTTTTGAATAAGTAATGCTAAATTTGTTTCGAAGTATATGTGATTATAAGTACTTTTACCTCGAACTACATGTATAAATTTAATTAAATATAAATAAGGAAGTTTCGTACGTTTCGAAATTCACTCATAATAATAAAACAATTTTTTCGGATTTTATCGCGGTTTATTTATGTTTCTAAGATGGCCGTTGTTCCTCCCGTGACCATGGTTGCTGTAAAGTATCCGAAACGTTTTTAAGTATCAAACTTTAACGAGTGCACTGGAATGAGGCTTAATGACTTCCGTAACAGTGCTATTGAGGTAGGCCTGAAACGGATATATTTTGCTCAGATCCATTGAGTATATAATATGGCTTCACTAAACAAACCTAACTTTGTAGTTTGTTTATTATGTAAATATGTTGTTAATATATTCACGCACCTACATATTTTATTAAATATTGATAAAACAATGTTTTGTAGGAAGCGAAATAAGCTGTTCCAGTATTTATTAAAACCAGGTAAATTAATCAAGCATCAAACGTTATACGAAAAAGTTTGACATTTACGAGAATTGGGGGCAGGGAATTTGCTTCTTGAAACCTAGACCTTTCCCAGTCAGGCTGGACAGGGAATGGTCATCGACCTTACAGAAGATCACAGCTAAATAATTCTGCTCTCAAACAGTGTTGTATTTTTGTGATGAATAAGAAAGCTAGATCCTCTTGGGCTGCTCTTTGTTGACACTGGGAGCTAAATGACCGAACAGTATTGGCATCTCACTGGAGGCAGTTGACTATGGTACCTTTCTACGATTCATATTGTAAATGAGAAATCGCAGGCACAATTATTTGGCAAACGAAAAACATTTTACCGTACAAGTAAATCTTTTAATTATATAGATGTATCTAATTTGCCATATTCTACTTAAAGAGGCCCAATGATACAAATCGAAAATGATAATTGGACATTATCACGATTCTGTGATACATTATTTAATGTGACGGTAAATGCGTCACAACATGAACTGTAGTTTTAGCCTATATATTTGTTTTACTACTATGAATAAGAAACAAATGTAAGTCGTCATAGTAACACGAAATAACCAAATATAATAAATATCGTCCTACAAACAAATCATGGTATAATTGACCATTAAATTTTAAAAACTTAAATAAAGTTATTTAAATTCATCCTATAATAAAACTTATCTCCTCATTTTGAAGACTGTTTTACGAGCACGTTGTCTTACAAGCGCATTCATTAAATATGACATACCACTGACGTCACGCGACTTCGTGGAATATCTGCTTCATAAGATTATTGTATCAAGGGCCGGTTCTTCGTATATACGAGTACAAAATTAATTGAAAGTTATTTTTATTAACTATAAGCATTAGTATCAGTATATTTGACAGACGTTAAAATTAGGTATCGTCACCCTATTACGACGCGTTGGCGCAACGGTCACAACACTGGTTTGTGGCTGTTGCGCTGGCGATTGCGGGTTCGAACCCGGCACATGACAAACATTTGTATCAGCGTGGCGAATTAAGCTCTGGTCCTTCTCCTACATGGGGAAAGAAACCTCTGCTTATGCTGAAGCAGCCTATTGAAAATCTCATCTGGATATAGGTCTCCCAAATTCGTATTGTTACATAAAACTCCTCGTAGTATGCGTCAAATATAAACATTCGATATGGAAAAGTAAAACTTTGATTTCGTCAAGAAATAGACTATACCTTATGGCGTGTTAGTGTACTTTATAACTTTGTAAGCAGATAATAAGCCAAAAAGAACTGATAATTATGCTTTAAGACTGGAAAAGTTTTTATAAACATTGAAGCACTAAGCGTTTTGCTTCCTCTTTCTTAATACGCACAGCAAAAACTTGGAATCCGCCTTCCGTTTTTCCAAATAATTACAACTTGGGTATCTTCAAATCAAGAGTGAATAGGCATCTTCTAGGCAAGCGCGCACTATCTTAGGCTGCATCTTCACTTACCATCAGGTGAGATCGCGGTCAAGCGCTAGTCTATATATTAAAAAAAAAAAGCTTAATATAAACGCACGGCTTCAAACTTGACATGACATGCGATTTTAAAGTACAGTATCAATGTTTAATAATACATAATTTTGTAATACATTGATATAATAATGAGAAAATTAATTAAGGATGAAATAAGATTTTAAAAGGAATTTCAAGATACTAGGATTCATCACTTATCATCATCACTTGAGCCTATTGCAGTCCACTGCTGGACATAGACCTCCACAAGTTCGCGCCAAAAATGGCGTGAACTTATTATGTGTGTTGCCCATAGTCACCACGCTAGGCAGGTGGGTTGGTGACCGCAGGGCTGACTTTATCGCACCGAAGACGCTGCTGCCCATCTTCGGCCTGTGTATTTCAAGGCCAACAATTGGATGGTTATCCCGCCATCGATCGGCTTTTTAAGTTCCAAGGTGGTAGTGGAACTGTGTTATCCCTTAGTCGCCTCTTGCGAAACCCACGGGAAGAGGGGGGTTGACTGTATTCTGTAATGCTGATTATTCTTTAATAATCAAGTCACTTATGATTTTTTATGAAAATAAATCTGTATTTATATGTAAATAAAAATATTTTAATAAAATAACATAATTATTACTTTAATTTTAATGTTTTATACATGTATTAACTTTTAGAAGCAGTTTCAATTTCCACTCATCGTGTAAAGCTTACTATACTCTACTACAAAATACGTCTTCTACTAAATTGTTATCCAATACATGAATTATAAATGTATCGGCGTCTGCTTAATGTTAGTGGTAAATATAGAGCGGTGTGCGGCGAACAATACCCGTTCGAATATCAAGGCTTCATCGTGATTGATCATTTATTTAATAGTATTATCTCACCCCCTGAGATATGGTCCAAAAGGTACGCTTGTTGTTAATTTATAGCGTTTAAGTCATATAGTTTTGATTAATCCAGCTTCTTACATCCCATAGCTGGGCATAGGCCTCTTACTCCGTGTAGTATAAGAGTCTGAGCTTTCACACGCTGCTCGATAGATGAGTTGACGGATATTTTCAATATATATACTAACTGACACACACGAACACAAAAACACATACACCTCACATCTTAAATTAATTCTACAAAACTTGTCCAAAGTAGACTTTTTTCGCCTGAGTCTGATGTAATATTTGTATTTATATATTTAAAAAAAGTATTTAGCTATATCAGCCGTATGTTACCTATAACACAAGCATTAAGTTGCTTACTATAGGAACAGACGACCGTATGTGTATGTTATAAGATAGCTTATATATAAAATTCTCGTGTCACAATGTTAGTTAAAATACTCCACCGAAACGGGTGGATAGATTTTTATGAAATTTTGTGTGCATATCGGGTAGGTCTGAGAATCGGCTACATCTATTTTTCATACCCCTAAGTTATAAGGGGGGAAGAGGATAAAATGGATTAATAAAATATATGGCAAAATAACGTTTGCGGGCTCAACTATTGTATATAATATATCTATTACTTATTATATCTAAATTAAGATAACTTGATAACTTTCAAAATTTTAGTCTTGTCTTATAATTAAAATATGAACGCAACATTAGACATAATTTTTTTATCCTACTGATAATCAGTTGAACAACCCCGCAAACGTTGTATTTTGTATGTATATTTGTATTGTATACATATATATTGATCTTTTACTTATTATATATAAATTAAGATTACTTTCATAATTTGAGTCTAGTCTATAGAGACTAGTAGACTATAATTAAAATATGAACACAACATTAGATATAAACATTTTATTCTACGGATTAATTTAATTTATTTTCAATACATGTTTTCAATGCTGAGAAGTGTATTGAAATATTTGTATGATTCAGCCCGTAACATCTCACGCTGGGTATGGGGATCTTCCTTCATGTAGATGGGTTTTGACAGTATGTTCTTAATAGATTCGAATACAAACATTTGACTGATAAAGTAGTGTTTTCAGATGTCAGATCGTTTTATCCGCAAGTAGTAAAACGGGTCTTAACAGTATACAAGTGCGTTTGTAATTGAGATGAGGATCTGCAGAGCTTAGTTAAAAAAATATGCGGCTTTAAATAAATAAATAAAATAATGTAAATTTTGTTGGTAACAAAACCCTGCTTACGTAAGATAAAATTCGATGAAATTCAATCCTAATACTAAAATACAAAGCTTTACACAAATAAGATTTAAAAAAAATTGAATTTGTGATGTCGCCAATCGGGCGCCCAGTACTCAGTATTGTTGAGACATCGCTGCCCAACACTGATTTTCAGAGAGCACCGTGAATATGTAGACAGCAAAAAGTGCAGCACGGACAGTGATAACATTGTAAAAATAAAAAGTTATAAAAAACAAACAATCAGCAGGAAAACAGGAACATACTTATAGTAAGGAATAACAAAGAGAAAAAAAATAAATATAAAAATAAAAATAGATAATATAAGGCGACTAAAATGCAGCATCAAAACGTGATAAAGCATAAAAAATTTAGTATAGTAAAAAAAAAAGAAGAAAAAAATAGAAAGAAGAAGCTTTAACAACTTGTCTCTCACATGGTACAGTCAAAACAATAAAAGTACGATTCAGTATGTATGTGATCACGTATTCCCTTTTTTTCATATTATATCATGATTTCCTTAACCCCCGCTTGACACATTTCGTTATCATAAGCACTTGTTAATAGTACTTACTCGGATTTCAAACAGTAGCCTTTATAGTTCCACGTGTTTGCAGCTATCTCTAAATTCGTTTTTTTATTATTACATCGATTGAAATGTAATGTAAAATTAATTTATTCCCAAAAATATGTTAGGAAAAACATTGAAAAATTCAAAAAGAAAAAAGTAGCAAATGTACAAAATTATTATTGACATAACTTGTGAAAAAAGTAGGTGTCACAACTTAACCTCATATGAGATAATGATCTCATATGATTCATTAATCATTCATCATTTCAGCCTAATACGATTATATTCAAACGATTCAGCCTGTATTACCCCACTGCTGGGCTTAGGCCCTTTCACAACGTAGGAGAAGGATCGGAGTTTAATCCACCACACTACTCCACTGCCGATCGGCGAATATATTCCCTACTATGAGTACAGATCGCTATCAGGTGTATATAATAGCAACCAGGATCGTCATCCAAACTGGAGGGAAATATTTGTATACATACAAATATCCATCCCGAGCGCGAATCGCAAACCGTCGGTTGTAGGCGCGCACACGGCACACGCACAACTACACCTGAGCGGTGGCGTGTAAAGCTGTTTTTCAGACGCACGTTCCTCCCAGGTGTACGGCAAATAAAAAATAATAATAAGTTTTTCTAAATAGTTTCAATGTTCTAAAAAAATTTTGTATTTTAATTTTTGTTTCAAAGAAAGAACCTTGAACAAAGTATAAAAAAGTTTTTAGAAAGTAAATATAAGAAAGTTGTGTGGCTACGGTAGTAAAGAATATAGCCACTTCTTCTCTTCCCGTGGGTGTCGTAAGAGGCGACTAAGGGATCACACAGTTCCACTAACACCTTGGAAATTAAAAAGCCGACCGATGACGGGATATCTATCCAACTGCTGGCTTTGAAATACACAGGCTGAAGACGGGCAGCAGTGTCTTCGGTGCGACAAAGCCAGGTCACAACCCGCCTGCCCAGCGTGGTGACTATGGGCAAAGCACATGAGCTCACGCCATTTTTGGCGCGAACTTGTGGAGGCCTATGTCCAGCAGTGGACTGTGAGGCTGAAATGATGATAATGAAATATAAATAATATCGGTAAAGTCGTTTTCAAGTTATGGCGTGATCAAAAGATTTAGAGATTTAATTTATATACACACAAATTATAAGATCATAAAATACAAAACGATGAATGATAATGTGATATCTTACACTTTATCACATTAAAAATAAAATAAATACATATTATATTTACAACAACGCAATTCCTGTATTTAATTAAAATTTTGAATAAATTACGATAAACCTAAGCTTAGGCTTTAAACTTATATTATAAAAATATTAAATAACAATACCTAAACAACGATATCAATTTTCAATGATAACAATTAATATTCTTACGTTATCATTAACATTTCCAATTGCTCATTATTCTGTCAATTATCACGATGGCGTTGTAAACGCTAGACGCCTTCTATCTAAGGCTTTTCATTTATCACTGTCGTACATTTCATTTGTGTTTTATTTTTCATGATAAGGCACTATTATAATCAGTACAACTCGGTCGCTTGACGTGAATTGACGTAAAGCGTCTTACGGCGTAAAACTTATTTTTAAATATATCTACCGTATAGTGATTATATTACATAAGTTTCGTTTGTAAGTAAGATAAATCTTATCTATTTACATATGAAAATAGATCAACATTAATTTAAATCGAAAATGAGTGACAAATCAGTCATCAGCTGAAGGATTTTCAGGTTTTTATTATTATTTTGAACTGCATGAAACGAAGACTCGACCTTTTCTTTAAATAATATTATAGAATTTTAAATGAATTACTTTTTTCTGTATAACGTTTTAAGAATAATTTAATTGATCAATTTAGAAATTCAAGTGAGTTGTTTCCAGTCGTTAGATTTCACGT
The DNA here is from genome assembly GCF_905220565.1 of Melitaea cinxia. Lineage (NCBI taxonomy): Eukaryota > Metazoa > Arthropoda > Insecta > Lepidoptera > Nymphalidae > Melitaea > Melitaea cinxia. Next base: position 1,817,848 of record NC_059419.1, on the reverse strand, counting down.
TTTTTATATAGCCTTGTCTCGTTTCATGCTTGTCTTCTCTGCCTCTTAATTCCACTGACCTCATTCCGTTCGACACATCTTTTTAAACGTTTTTTTGCTTCTTTAAACAATTTCGACATTGCTTTTTTTGTCGTGTTTTGTCCTAAATGATGTTGTTTCTTGATCGTTGTTGACGAATTACTCTGAATGACTTCAGTTACGCTGCTAGGATTTAACTTTGCTATGATATCTTACTGACCCGCTGTTGTCCGGTGTAGTTTTCAGTGACCCTGCTTTCTACGCTATGGTGATAGGACCAATTTCTGCCCCAAATCTGGATGTATATATATTATAATGAAATAGGTATACCAGAATAGCTTATACTTATCACAAAGGTATTAAATAAATATGTTTCTTTCTTTATTTTTTTAAATTACCAATATTATTATTTTTTTTTAATAATTTACTGTTAATATAAATCTTATAAAGTTCTTAAAACTTGCTTTGTAAATAAGTTTTTTTTAGTATAAACTAGATCTTTAACGCAGCATGATTGATAGCACCACTTATCTCGACGATATCTCTGTGTCAAAGTGATTGACATAATTTTTACAATACCAAATTGATAATGGAAATTTTAATCTCCGCGAATATCACGTTTTTCTCTCGTGACATCGAATTCAAACCATAATATCAAATCGCTTTTTGTGATTGTCAAAACTTTGCGGCAGGTTGTGCGTTAATGTTTTATATTTTTAACGAGTGTCTAAACTATGTGTAATTATTGTAAATTCGTCAATTTGTACTTAAGTACGTTAAAATAAATCGCTATAATTTCGAAAACAATTGACTTAAATGGAAAAGTCGCGTCGAGGACATAGATTATATAATTCCTTTAAAATGTTCAATTTTTGACGGTATTAAATGCTCACTTGTCGTTAGTTATACAAAGGTAACATTTATTTTTTCGAAAATGTACTTTAAATGTATAGTAATAAGAGTCATATTTAAACATGTATCTTGCAATGGTTACGTACAAGATGGACTGCTTCAAGATTCGTCTCAGTCCGTATCTGCCCCGCTATTAGTTTTAGCCTTAGAGTAAAATCGAGAGTCGACTTATATTCGTTTACTTTGTAAACATTTTGTATTTTAAAAACTGTGATACTAAGTAAATATTGATAACTTCAAAGTTTTCAGCTACTTATCTTGTACAAAAGTCGTGATGTTTTTCTAGTGTTCGGTTTTTTACGGCGTCGTTGCTTTGTTTGTTAATATTTAGATACGAATTGTTTATTTTTCAGGACTTCAACTGCAGGAAATAGTCTGATGTGTAATATTTTGGCTGTTTATAATGTTTGATAAGGGTTATTGATTACGTTGCCTTAAGCATTTAAATTCAAGTCAAAATCAAAATTGTATTAAAATCATTTTTAGAAGCACTTGAGTCATCATTTCACAATAATATATTATGTCGAATTTCTTCGGCACTATTGAAAAAAAACATGTAAAATAAGTTCAATTAAGTTAAAAGTATTATAATAATACTACCGACAAGGTAAAATAGTTACTATTATTAATATTATTGACATTAATTTATAAATCGATATATGTGTAATATCAATTTTCTAAATCCATAGACATTATCAGAAGTCTGGCTTATAACTTTATCACGAACAGATTACATGAAAAGACGATAAAAACCACTTCAATCATAGTCATAAGAACATCCCCGTTATAAAAAAAAAATAGTTTTTTTTTATTTGCTAGATTTATTACAAAACATTTGATAAGCTATTTAAAAAAATTGTTAAAATATTATAGAAATAAAATTATAATTATCCAATTTGGTACAGTAGTTTGGAAGTAATGCGCGATCATAAATTATGGCGATTTATTTCTATTTATATAGATATACTAGCTGACCGCGCAAACGTTGTTTTGCCATATATGTTATAACCCCCTAACAAAAATAGATGTTGTTCGATTCTCAGACCTACCCAATATGAATCGGTCAAGCCGTTTCGGAGGAGATTAACTAAAAAAAATTATATATTACATAAAATTGAATCACTGGTACATTATTCACAATAGTATCAATTTCAAATGTATAGCACTAGATGATTTTCAGCTCATATTTTTTCTAAATAGGCCTTTTAATTAATAATTGCATTTAATTAAAAAGTTATCGGTATACCTTGACAAGAACACGTTTAAACCATTGTTTGATTCTATAACAATTTTATGTTGATAAATTGTTTAAAAACAATTAAGAGATAAGTAATGTAACCAAGAGATTAATAATAGTGTAGATGTTGCATATTTCAGTAGTTTCACGTACACATCGTCTGGGCGTAAACATTATGGAATATACTCTATACTTACCTCCTTAACATACGGTACTTATAACTAAGACTTAAACCAGATATGGTACATTTACAGGCAAAGATTAGAATCGGAAAAAAAATGCCGTCAACAGCGAAATCAAATATGAATTGAAAAAATACAATCACTTAAGTTATCAATATTATTATATTTATAAACAAATAACCTTGAAGACAATATCGTAGATCTATCAAATACTTGATAACCTAAGCCATATTAGAAAGACAATATTATCTCAAAAAATGTACATCTAGCGCGTTACACAATGATCTCGAGATATAGAAACGTCGTAAATCTAATATTACTTAGAAAAATAAATATTTTTCCTGTTGTGATATGTTATATTGTTATATTTCCCGTGTTGCAATGTTATGATGTACAAAAATATATGATTGTGTTATTGTATAGGTCTGTAAATATATCATGCTTGGCAAAAGCTCTTCTAGTGGTCCAAGATCCAGGGCCAGAATACATGACTGCTCAAAACCCGTAAGCGATTTTTTTTTGAACGTCGCTTATGAACTTTTTCACAACACCGTGATCATCGTCGATTGAACAAATCGCAACGAGCTACCTTCCTACGACTTTTCAAAAGTTTCACTTTTGTCGTCTGTACCGTTTTTATTAAGAAACTAGCGACCCGCCCCGGCTTCGCACGGGTGCAATGCTGATACTAAATATACAACAGAATGTCTTTATTTATAGTATGATGAAGCTAGTTTGTTGCATGGTTATTAACATAATAACAATACAATATATATAAATATGCGTCGTTAGATTACACGTTGTTACAGAATGCGTTGAAGAAATAAAGTTTCACTGTTCGTTCCCCGTAGGTGATAGCGTGATAATTTGTAGCCTATATGTTGACCCGACTTCTTAATTAATATTCGTGCCAAATTTGAAGTAAATCCATGCAGTACTTTTTGAGTTTATCCCCGACATACATGCAGACAAACAGACAACAGACAAAAATTCTAAAAACTATATTTTTGGCTTCGGTATTGATTGTAAATCACAACCCAAGTATTCTTTTAAAAAAATATTCAATGTACAGTTTTGACTTTCCTACCATTTTATTATATGTACATATAGATAACCGACTTTTTTATTTAAAATAAATGATTCTGAAATCTATTGTAACTTTACGAACGTTTTCAAATTTTACTCCTCTAAATGCTGCCCAAACCCGCTATTTAACAGTGTTTAAGAAATGTACTTTTAAGATCTACGAAAAGCTACGCTGACTTCATCACACATCTACGGCTATTGAAAGGCCTCTACAGATCAAAATATATTTCATAATTATTTAACAAACTCAATCAATTACCATATTCTTAGACAAAAATTTATCTGTTACTCTTAATAGAAGAGTGTAATGAATTTAGCTTCAATATTATTTTCTAAATTAGAAATAATTTGCTCAACTTTGAACTGTCTTTAATAGTTGTGTAGGATTATAGTAAGCGTCACCAACCCGCCTGCCCAGAGTGGTGACTATGGGCATCACTTAAGAGTTTACGCCATTTTTGGCGCGAAATTGTGGAGGTCTATGTCCAGCAGTGGACTGCGATAGGCTAAAGTGATAGTAGACGTATGTATCATGTTACAAATATACATTAATATCGTAATTAGCAGAATATAAGTTGTACAAATATTTGAATATGTAAGGTAGCAAATAATTCTGACTCTCGTACTATATTGTTTAGCCTACTTTTATTTAATATGTTATTATTTTAAAAAAATGATTATACTACTTTTATTTATTATGAATACATAACCCAATTCTTTTATAACAATATGTTATGAACATAAAATATATTCCTTGAAAAGATAATTTTTAGAAATACATTGAATTTTAGCAGGTTGAAATTAATAAGTTCGTTATAGTTAGATAGTTGGTAGTTCTGAGTGTAAAATTTCATAAATATAAATTTTATCATTGATTGTTTCTTAAAACAAATTTGAAATATGTAAAAATATCACAGTATCAATCCGCTGATAGCTATCCTGATAATTTCATTATGATACATTATTGGATACAAAGAAAAAAATCAAAACTGTATTATAAGGAGAAACGTAATATCTAAATAATAAGGCGATCTTAACGCTTAGTAACGATTTCTTTCAGATAAAGTAATGAGTTAGAAAACAAAGTCAGCATATAGAAGTACATTTTATAACGTAACATGACTAAAAACCGTTTGAAAGTTTTCATTTGTAGGAATTTATAAATCGCTGTTTTACATTACTTATAGTTAGTTCTACGCGAAGTTACAATCACCTTTAGACTTGTTTATCTTGTTATCTAGAAATGGCTAGCTTTATTCGATATTAGATATGTTTTGGAAATCTTAAAAATTGCATACGCTTATGTAAATAAACTCATTTTTATGAAGAACTAAACTGTGTGATATTGTTTTGTCTGAGATGCTCTAATTTAGGTATGGTCTAACTGGTCTTATTTTAAAATAACTCCTTCGTGAGATATTTATAGATATATAATTAATAAAATATATTTACAAACATACCATGCATTACTTGCAGTATTGATAAAAATTAACTCCTTTGAAAATCAATGACTCGTGTTTCAGTTGCGTCTTACTGTTATAAACAATAAAACTCAGAAGATGCGTTATAAAAGCCTTTAAAATATAAAAAAAAAATCTTAGCCCCATTATCTTGTAAAAATAACTAATTGAGATATCTTAATCGAAAAGACTGGTCTAGTGAATGGACCTGGATCTCTTATGACGTCTGATTGTGATAAATTTTGAACGTTCTAAATGTAATCTGTCACGATAGTAGACCATAGATTGTTGATGATAAATCACCTTCAGCGGCCTCGGATACAATTTGTTTCGGTGTTTTTTTTTTTTTCTTACATGAATTACGCAGATTTTAATGTTCACAGAGATCACACAGAATTTGAAAACGATATTCCTTGTAATATTTTTGTTGTAGATGATAAAATTGTATTTACAAAAACGCAAGTATTTGCTTTCAGTAACATACTTTAATTAGTATCTTTTACAGAGCAAATATTAAGTGATAATAATACAATACTGAGAGTTCAGTCAACTTTAAATTAAAATGTGGTAAAGCTATTAATTTACACTTCTTTAATATGTTTTCTGATTACTAGCTAAAATTTGCAGTTGACGGAACAATTCGTTGAAATTAAAATTTGTTAAAAGATTGAATTTTAACTTACTCTATCAAGATCTGTTCTGATTTTCTTATTTCTGATGAATCAAGTCTTGATTTTTTTCAGTAGGTCAAGAGACATATTATTTGAACGACATATTCTGATGCAATTATCTTATCGTTAACATATGTTTGCGATTCTGTTATCGTTATATTACATATTTATATTATTTCTTTGCTAATGAATTTGTTTTCATTGTAAGACACTCCTTTGATGATAGTACGGGTTATTTATGGCCGTTGACATAATTTTTATTGACAACTTTTGTTTTCTCATTTAAATAAAATTTATCTTTACACTGAAAAATTGTATCGAAAATATCAACATTATCTATAGTAATGTTATCAGTTTTAATTACAAGCAAATTATGATTAGTAGGTCGAATGTATCATTATTGTGAGCTCTGCTTACAATTTCATTTCAAATCTACTACAGCTATATTGTATTGTTTTATAATATTTTTTATTTAGAAAACAAACAGTACAATTATACAAAAAAATCTTATACAACTAATACATAAACCAATAAAGTTTTCAATAGTAAATAATTCATAAATGTGCTAAAAAAAAAATTGTCGACAAATTACATTAGACACAGAAATACAAATAATTCAAAAAGTAGTAAATTGAATAATTAGGTAAACAAATACGATTAGGAACATTTCATACAATTATCAATTAAATAATAAATAATTAAAAGATAACAAATTAAGTTTGACAAAAAAGAAGACTACTGTGAAAAATTGTATAAAACTCAATTTCATCACTCAATTTCATCATCATCATCATCATCATCACTTCAGCCTATCGCAGTCCATTGCTGGACATAGGCCTCCACAAGTTCGCGCCAAAAGTGGCGTGAACTCATGTGTGTTGCCCATAGTCACTACGCTGGGCAGGCGGGTTGGTGACCGCAGGGCTGGCTTTGTCGCACCTAAGACGTTGCTACCCGTCTTCGGCCTGTGTATTTCAAAACCAGCAGTTGAACCGTTATCCCGCCATCGATCGGCTTTTTAAGTTTCAAGGTGGTAGTGGAACTGTGTTATCCCTTAGTCGACTCTTACGACACCCACGGGAAGAGAGGGAGTGGCTATATTCTCACACACAGCGTAACGCGTAATAGCTATGTTTTCAAAGCCAGCAATTGGATGGTTATCCTGCCATCGGCCAGTCGGTTTTTTAAGTTCCAAGTTGGTAGTGGAACTGTGTTATCCCTTAGTTGCCTCTTACAACACCCACGGGAAGAGAGAGGGTAGCTACATTCTTAACTGCATTAACCGCACAGCGCGTTTTGTCCACGAACCTTTTATTTTTGAACGAGTCGAGGTTAGCCACGTCAACGCATTGATATAATTTGTTATCAATCTTCAAAGATTTCATTAATGTGATCGATGACAATATCACACGTCAACATTAAATTACGTCAAACTTGCATTACTTTGTCTCGCGTTGCGTTACGTTGGCGCAACGTTCACAGGATGGATTGTATCTGTTGCGCTGGCGGTTGCGGGTTCGATCCCCGCATATGACAAACATTTGTATTGGTCATACAGGTGTTTGCCGTGGTCTGGGTGTTTGTGCAGTCCTTGTGGGTCTCCCCACCGTGCCTCGGAGAGCACGTTAAGCCGTCGGTCCCGGTTGTTATCATGTACACCTGATAGCGATCGTTACTCATAGTAGGGAATATATCCGCCAACCCGCATTGGAGCAGCGTGGTGGATTAAGCTCTGATCCTTCTCCTACATGGGGAAAGAGGCCTATGCCCAGTTGTGGGATATTACAGGCTGAAGCGTAACGTTATAAAGAATTATAAAATAGTAAAATATCTAATAGGGCTGCAATTTTTTTTTTTCTATTTGATTTTAAGACTTTTTACAGCAAGGCTCAAAATATTAGTCCCATGCCCTAATCACGAAAAATTGAAAGTAATTTATGACTTTTAAATTAAACGTAAAATCTAAATCAGGTACAGTGCTATGTTTTCAAGGTAAACAGATAAACGTATCAATGTAGAAGTTTTGATACATAATTTCGCATAATTATATCAATTTCGAAATTACGACTTATTAATAAAATTATTGACAAGATTTTTTCGTATGATAAACACACTGAATTTTTTTTTTAAATCTTATCTAGTTTACATATTAATTAGTTACATCCTCTGCAGTTTTACTTATGTATATTTTTTAACTTTTTTAGATAAGTTTTACGTTTAATATAAATATGATTCGTAGTTGTAACCTAATAGAAAAGAGCAGAGTTTGTAAGCCACAAATAACTTTATGTTGATTAGGCATATTGGAGTTGGTTAGCTTTAGCTTAGCTCTCTCACACTCCCTTAGAATCAATTAGTAATAATTTTGTTTACTAGTATAGAATAGGTCAACTGCTCGCTTCAACCTGTAACTTTTACAAGTAGACTTCTTTAAATTCAAGCCAACCGTCTTGTCTGCCATCCTCATCCAGTCTCTGTCGACGATATTGTGGCTATGGCTAGCAATCACTGTAGCTTATAGATGTCTGCAACACCAGAAGCTTTGCAAGCACCTTAATGACCCTATCTCCAATTCCTGCCTGGAGCTCTGGTCGCCTTAGTCACCAACAGAAACACAATGTTTGAAAGCAGGATTATTTATCTGTGATCTTCTGTAAGGTCAAGTTACTACCCCAGTCGGGCTACTCCTAATTTTGAGCAGGAAATTTCCTGCTGTGCCCTACCTTAGTTGCGAGTTGCGAGAGTTTGCGAGTTGAGTACGAATGCGAAATGCGTTTGCCGGGTCGCAGGCGGGTTCTAATACAGAATACGTCTATTATGTGGTTATCGGTCCTGCAACACACGTGACCAACCCCCACTTCCACATCAACTTTGCAGTTCCACGGTTATGTTACTTTCGTTTATTCATTTGTTTACATAAAATAGCACTCGAATTAGAAAAATTGGGACACATAGTCCGCAATACGACGTAAGTAAAGTATTTTAATGTGGATTTAGATAAATGATCGATAGGTACGCGTGTAAACTTTGGTAATCAGACGAGCGATTAGGATAAAGGAAATTTACTCGAAAAACTTTGATTAATGAAACGTTAAATAATTTCTATTTCTTATCGTCAAAATAACGAGAATATTTTAATTCCGTTAATCTTTATAATCTTTATACAATCGTTACAAAAAAAGAAAAGAGCTTTTCTTTTAATTATTCATAAAATAAGAATATTTATAGCAACACATGTTTGTAGCTCAAAACTTTGGAATTTCTATGAATATCATTTGTTAATAAATAAAATTGATAACGTCTATTATTACGATAGTTTAAAATACATGTGATAAAACATGCGGTAATGTAGACTTAAACATAGTTATTGCACACCACTATGACATGATTTGTAAGATAATATTTACTTATTCATCATTGTCCCCAAGTACAAAATTAACTGAACGGATAAACAGCGAAACACGAAAATAGAATTCAACTTTGAAAGGATCTTTAATTTTATATAAAACAAAGCTGACATAATTATTGCTTGATGATCAAAATAGATATTTTAGAAAAAATATAGATTAGAAATTAGACCATCTGCGAGAGAACGAAAGTACCAACATAGCGCAGAGAATAAACAAGTTGAACTGGCAGTGGGTTGTCATCTGTGTCGCAAGGCCGATGGCCGTTGGAGCAGACGTGTCCTGGAGTGGAGGCCGCGTCTTGGTAAATGCAGTGTGGGACGCCCTCCGACACGCTGGACTGACGATCTACGCGAGATTGCCGGTGTAGGCTGCGGATGAGGATTGCGGAAAACCGGGATGTCTGATCAAAATACCAACTGATCAAAACATTTTAATATTATAAGAGAATTCAAATCCCACATAAATAAAAACCCAAAACTAAAGCTAATGAATTTGATAACGTGAGAGTGTTATACACCGCATTGTCAGTTAAATCATTTCCACTATAAAAACTACAATTAAAAGATTAAGAATGTGTTTTACGTAACGTACTATGTCATATACTTTGTATACTTCAACAAATATATCTACGTAGTTGATATGTTTGATCATGACGTTGTTAAATAACACTATAAATTCCTTAACATTTAACGTTGGCCTAAATATTTGATACTAAAAACTCCTGCTACCTCGCTCGGTCTTTTGATATCGAGTCTTGTATCTGTCTTAGAAACTCAACATTTCCAGTACTTTATTTTCTTGTAAAACGGTTTTCATAGTGTAGGTTATTGTCATGCCATTATAATACATGTGTATGATTGTCCATGATTGCCAATTTTTTTCAAATTTCAAATTTGTCGTCACATGCAAACCAAATGAAAGTAAACAACCCATATATAAATTATATATTTGCAGATGCTCAGGACCCAATAAATTAGGAACTTCTATATTCTTTTCATTTCTTAAAAAAAGAACAATTGACAGTAAAAAATCTTTCTTTGATCCTTAAATTTTGTTGAAAACAGACTGTAACTGTCGTTGTTTTATTATATATATAGATATGGTCTACTGCACTCGCTTCTAGTTCTCCTATCGCTGATAATGCGTTATCACTGTCTTAACAATCAGTAACATGTCGCCATGTATCATCATACATCATCCGGTGTCTACATGTGATTCTGATGAGATTTCACCAAAAATACCACCATTTAGATAAAGACCGCCATTAAATCGAGTCGCATTACAGAACGTTTTACGTAACCTGAAAATCGTTTCATTACGTCACTCTTAAATATCGAGGTCTCAATTACTTTTGAAGTGTTCACGTGAAATTTTATTATTAGTCTATTAAATTATATAAAAAAGAAACAATCTTTCTTAAATCAATCGTCATCGTAATCCTTTATTACGTTTCGCTTTATCAGTTCTGAACGAAATCACAAATGATAATTTATTTCAACAGGCACAAGAAACGGTAGATTATACAGTATTACAATTAATTTATTGAAGTATTCAGTGATTTGAAAGTGAGTGAACATATCAGTATTAATGGACACAAGTGATATTTTAAGTTGAAAATAACTAGAAATAAAACTAGACAAATTATAAAGAATGTGCTGTCGAACGAGAGGACCTCACTAGTGATAATGTCAGTGACGTGATGTTGGACCTATGCCGTTGGGCTGTTGTGATAGAAAGAAAGAAACATTCCTCTGTTAAAAGTTCTGTCCCAGGGCCCGACGGAGAATTGCAAGGATATCTCCAAAATGACCAAGGGCCCTCGGAAAGTGAAGCTAGTCATTGTAGTCAACAATAAGAAGGAGTGAGTATTACATTTATGTTTTTTTTTTTATAATTATAAAATTTTAAAATGAAATTTTATAGTAGTATTTTTTTAGACCGTAAGTAATGTTTCAATTTTCACTGATATTTTCAAAAATATATAATATTTTTTTAGGGTATTTGAGATATCTATTTGTTAGATAAATCTGAAAGTTTTATAAAAAAATTACAAATTACGTAACTGTCGCACTGATATTTTAATCTAGTCATTTAATTTTTTGTTGTATACACAATTCATTATATTTAAAATTATTTTTTATCATATCAAATAATTAAAATATTGCTTTTATAAGGTACTTGCATAGTTTGATATCATTTGATTTGTTATCGAAATACAGTTATAGATTGTCCATGTACTGCTACTGTAACATACTTATGCAGTTCTTAGGTAATTAATTCTTGAAAATTAGTAATAAGATAATTCTGAAATTTATAATCGACTAAATTCTGAAATTCTCTAAGCTACTGATCAATTTTGATTCCTAGTAATTTAAAATATCATAATCGTAATAATAAATTTACATTACAGTTTAGCCGTATTCGCGATATCATTATTATCATAATTAGGAGTAGGTATTTAAATTACATTTTTAAACATAGTTTTAAAAATATGACTTTGCTTTAGAAGATTTAATTTTGCTTTAACTCATATTAATGTTACTGACTCGTAAACTTATTATCGAACGCCGGATGCAAACGATTTTGTTCCTATTAACTGATGCAATTAAGCTGATTCTACGATAAACATTTGCATATAATAGCTCCGTATTTACGCCTGCTCATTCATAAATAGTATTCTCATTGATGTTTAATTGATCGTACCGTTCCGTTTCGAATATGCCTCTTTGATTTACTACGTTTGTTTATTAGTGATTTTAGTTTGTTTGTTTTGTTCATTGTGTTATTGGTTGGTTAGGATAAAAAATTCTGTCCCAGGAATTAGAACACCTATTAGTTTTGATATTATTATATTAGTACGTAGTTCACATTATATATCTTGGTTTCGGCGTTATTAATATACGCTTTTTGTAGTAGGTAACGTTAACATACACGTAATACCTATAGTTAGTAACAGGAATCCGTATGCGTAAGTCCAACTTCGAAAGACAAGTAACTCCTAGAATCCAACTCGGTGGGGCAGCGGAGGCTTAAAATCACTCGGCGAGCGATGGAGAGAGATATATATTTAAAAAATTCAATTTTATATTAAAGGATAAAAATCGGACCTACAATAAAACCTTGTGGTACTAAAAATTCATAATTAAAACGCAAATGATTTTGAGTTTAGTCGAAATTCTTTACTTTATATGCACTAAAATTACTACAATTTTTATCAACGAAACATGGCAAATAGCTGATGACCCAAATTAATTTTGATTTTGACCCAAATTAAGTTTGACCCAAATTAATCTATGATATAGGCTTTTTTATCCAAATTCCCAACAGACCTACAGGAACAAGAACTAAGCGTGTAAAACGAGACAAAGCTTACTAATATATGAAAAAAAAATAATTTTACAAACAATGTAGTGTCTTCATGAAAATCATCTCCCATGACAGGCCCTACGGTAATGATGGTCATCGCGACGGTGACTGTTACGTCTGACGCGGAAGCTGGGGCTTCCTGTCATTATACTAATGACACGCAGGCCAATGATGATTCGAAACATATAGATTTGATATCAACAAGACAAATACAAAGCCAGCTGATCTAAACGGTATCCTTGATCTGTTAAATGCTGTTTGAATACAGTTTCAAAGTCGAAATGTTTATTTTACATTTATTGCTGCATTTTTGTGAATTTCTTTTATCCTATTTTGCAGTTCGTTATTTGCTACTAGCTCACCCGGGAAATTTCAAATCGCCATATTTTTTTCTTTATTACGAGTATATCGTTGTTTTTATTTTCTTTTTTACCAAGCTTGTTTTAAAAAAAAACATAACAAAATTAAAAAAATCTTAGTAAGTGCGGTCATTACGAAGTTGTACGTCTACATTTTAGTGATTCATTTTTATTTACATAGGTAAATAAATTACTAGTTAATAATAGCTACTTAGTGCTTCTATCATTTTTTCACCTTAACTTCAACATTCTAACAAAGGCTTAAATTGTAATATAGACTTCGAAAAATTCAAAACATACCAGGTTATTTTACAATATAACTGATTGACGAATAAAACCTCACAGATAAATTAAATAGCTACACACAGTATACTGACTTGTTGGATTTTTTTTTATGTCACTAGGTCGGCAAACAAGCGTACGGCTCACCTGATGGTAAGCGATTACCGTAGCTTATAGACACCTGCAACACCAGAAGCATCCCAGGCGCGTTGCCGACCCAATCCCCAATTCCCCCAGGAGCTCTGGTCACCTTACTCACCAACAGGAACACAATACTGCTTGAAAACAGTATTATTTTGCTGTGATCTTCTGTAAGGTCGAGGTACTACCCCAGTCGGGCTGCTCCATATTTTGAGCAGGAAATTCCTGCTGTGCCCTACTTCAGTTAAGACGTTGGATATTTGTATTCGTGTACTATAACGACGTTTTTATATTATTATTTTTTTATACAAACCAGGTAAAAATAATGTAACGGATGCAAAAAAAGAGAGAAATATTAAATTTGTTCGGAACTTATCCGCGTGAATTTCGGCGATTTTTTTATTAATATGAATAAAAGTATTTCACTTTAAAAGTAATCATAAGTAAATGTCGTAATAAACAAAACGATAATATAATTAAACACATTAACAATTTATAACTAGTTAACGTCCTGTGTTGTGTAAATCTTGCAAAATTCTTCATAAAGTTAACATGTCATATTAAAATCTTGTAAAACTAGATTTATTTTAAGCAAACAACATCACACTTTAAACTAATAAAATGCTACTACTTTCAATAGCTATTTATAATTCAGGTTCGCTGAGATAGATCACGGCGTGACATACCCCCGACTGGGGAAGTACCCCCCCCCCCCCTCCCACCGCCTTACAGAAGAACACAGCTAAATAATACTGCTTTCAAGCAGTTTGTATTCCTGTGGTGAGAAAGGTGACTAGAGCTCCTAGGGGGATTGGGGATAGGGTCAGCAACGCCCTTGCAATGCTTCCGGTGTAGCAGGCGTCTATAGGCTAAGGCAATCGATTACCATCGGGTTAGCCGTATGCTTGTTTGCCTACCTAGTTATATTCGTTCGTCTCGCTCGATATCAGCAACATCATAGTAGACACAAGAGCGTTGCCAAGTTAGTCAAGTAATTTATGGGGTTGATTACGCATCTCTTAATTATTATCGTCGAAAAATTTTTTCTAAATTATCGCTGATAAATATTGGTTTTCTGAAATTGGATATATATATTACATATATAACATCCATATGGAAACCACACTGTGCCATAAAATGAACAAATAAAATAAAACCTCATTGACCTTATTAATCAAAAATACAAAGCACATACCGCCATAACACCATAACTAATCTCAATTCATAGTTGTGGTGACTGCTTACAGCATACTTTCCCATAGTCTTTAATTGAAATTAATCCAATGGACTTACTCAAGTCTATTAGTACTCGCACGCCATAGGGTCGTTGGGCATCGGGTTATGATTCATCAATAGCTCGTCATGCCCTAATGGAGGAGTGTATAATTGTAACAATACTCAGCTATTTTAATAGGAAAAAATTAAAACTGAAGCCTTGGTAGATGTAATTTATGAAGATTCTTTAGCCGGTTTTTAATTTATCGTTACAGTAAGTGGGGCGTGTTTTTTTAAAAGAACCGGACCGAACCGACCGAGATTTCCTGATCTGGACCCGATCAGGAAATCTCATCTCATCCTGATCAGGTCCAGACAAATCCTCTGCGTTACATACCTTATCCGGTCCAGATCAGGCATGCCCGGAGACGATTGACTCATTCTAATATTAAAATTTAGAATTTAAAATAAACAATTTTTAAACAAAAAGTAAAGTACAAAAATTGCATACCCTAAATAGTTGAAAAATTATAAAGCCGTTTCTTTATTTATCCTATTTTTTATGACGTTAGTAAAGTTAAATATTGAATGCATCGACCAAATCAAATGAAATTTTTTATTTTGTTATTTTATAGTGATGTAACATTATATTAAAGTTCATTCTAATATTTGCTAACACTCTTTGAGGCAAATACTACAATTTACAATGTCAACTAAATTGAAATTTCCATCTCAAATCTTTCCATAAATAATAATACAACATTCTTATAATAAAACCTAAAGATCAGACAGATACAAAGATTTCAGTCAGTCCGTTGTTCCGGTCGGTTCGCCGGCGTCGTGATAATTTCCTGAGGACGACAATGAGATGATGAGGATGACGACACAACGCTTCATTCATGCGACAAGACGTCTAAGATATTATTTTACCTGCTAGTCTCTTAACTTGTGCTGTTATATATCGCTTAACTTGCCCTGTGTCATCGTATTTGCAACGAAACAGCGATCATTTTGATGTAAGATTTATTTATTAAACATGTTGGTGAAAGTAACTAGTATTGTTTATACCTGCCACTCAGAAGTTATGCCAGGAAAACAATATACAACCCGGCGTTTGCATTTTCTACAGGTTTCAACCTGTCAGTAGATAATTAATATATTTTTTAAACTCGCAAGCGCATTTTTAAATAAAAATAAATTTTACAACTTTAAATTAAATATGCTGTGTGGTTACGATAGTAAGAATAGCGTGGATGTCGTAAGAGGCGACTAATGGATAACACAGTTCCACTACAACCTTAGAACTTAAAAGCCGACCTGATACAGTCTACTGCTGGACATAGGCTTCTGCCTATGTCCAGCAGTGGACTGTATCAGGCTGAAGTGATGATGATGAGTAACGCCTTTCATCCAAACAACCTTAGGGTTATAGGACAGGGCGTATAAAATGAGAAGCGGTAGGAAAGTGTACAAATAGTTGATAAAAAATTGGCACAGACTTATTTTTTTTTCCCAATAATTTTGATTGTATTTTTTAAATCTTTATTTATATAAATCTTGTTCCGTTAATAACAAAGAAAAAAAAATATCCAATGTCGTTCAGTCATTCGGAGGCTCACATATATTTCTTCGACTCATTTCTTTCTTAATTTTTATTTACATAGATTTTCAATACTTTATATGGTCGGTCGACATACGTCTTATCTGAGTTATTTATTTAACAAACAATGGGTTATTATTGCGTTATTGTTAGAATATTTATTTCCACGTGAGTCTTTTCGTTAGGTATAATTTTATCAGGTGACCGCAGAATCTAACTTCAGGGACAAAAACTGCATATTTTTATACTCGATTACACGCAATCAAGATGAAGGCATATGCTGAGCTATGCTTGATGGTTTTAAACATGCCACCATTCCGGTAAGAGTTACGTTTTGATTGATTCAGCCTGTAACATCCCGTTGCTGCGTATAGGCCTTTTTCTCCGTGTAGGAAGGGTCAGATATACCTACATATTCAGTCCATTTACATTTATAAATCCTTAAATATTGATTTGTACGATATTATTTTTGTGTTACCCACACATTAGGAAATTCTAAACATTTTTCACTATAGACGGCGCCACGGTCGCTTAGACCGAATATAAAATCATCATATCAAAAATTTCGATCTAGCGAGTACATCGTTCCATAGCTTAATTGGCTAGAGCACCGACACGGTCAGTTGGAAATGCAGGTTCGATCCCCGCTAGATCGGTCGATTTTTGATATGATATTAAAAAATGTTTAGAATTTCCTTAAATATTGATCAAAATCTTGTTTTAACCGGTAAAAGAAGCGTCTCTGAGTCTCGGGAGATAATTTAATATTTACGTATATTTATCTGCCGGTCAACAGTGAAAGAGTTTGAAAGATTAAGCCTCTTTTTTGGCCTTTGACCAGCTTAAGCACAGTAATAGGCAGTGTCAGAATAATTACAATATTTCTTATAATATAAAAAATAAGTTTATAATAATTTACTCGTTTATACCTTCGCAAATCGTCAGGTTATTATTATTCCCTTCATATAAATAATTGCGTGATGCTAATTACCAACAACAACAAACAGAAAGATAATCAGCATTTCCGGTGCAAAAACGTAGGCTGATACTTCCTTAGATTAAAGATATAAAAACTTGTGTTCTATAATGTTGATAAAATAAACGAGAAAATATTTCTTCATATGTGTCAACTGTGCATCGCGGTTTCACCCACGTTAAATTAAAAAAAATGCACTAAAATATTATATAGCTTTTCTCTTTAAATGGACTGTCCAATACAAAAATAGTTTTTCAGTTCGAACTAGTGATTGCTGAGATTATCGCGCTTAAACAAAAACAAAAATAATAGTTTTATAATATTAGTATAGATTTGAAAACTAAAGTAATTTCCTAAATCAAAGCTAACCTATATATTTTCGTTGCATGTTTAATGCTGACCAAAAAAATTAATTTAGCGATACACTTTCATAACCATTATATTATAATAGAACAGCGTATTAATTATGCAAAATATTTATATAATCAATGTCTATTTCCATTAAAACTGCCATTTATTGTAGTTTTTTTATATATGGTATCTTATTATTTATATCAGATAATATTTATGAAATGTTCAGAAAGAACGCCATTTACGCGCGTTTTATTCGTTGTACGTCGAAAGTAATATTTATGCCAATTTAATTGAAAGTCCTATTTAATAACGTGCCGTATGGACATAAACACCGTTGCTTTATTTATTGAGGCAGGTTGTATGTTGTAACTATTTCCATTAAAACTGCCATTTATTGTAGTTTTTTTATATATGGTATCTTATTATTTATATCAGATAATATTTATGAAATGTTCAGAAAGAACGCGATTTACGCGCGTTTTATTCGTTGTACGTCGAAAGTAACATTTATGACAATTTCATTGAAAGTCCTATTTGATAACTTGCCGTATGGACATAAACGCCGTTGCTTTATTTATTGAGGCAGGTTGTTATATAATAGGTAATAAATATAAGGCGTAAATTGAGCGCTATAATTTAGGAGATATCAAGCTTCATGTCTTTCCCTAAAGGCTGATAAACGCATCTACAACTTGTCAAATGTTCCAAATATGGGCCGCAGTAACCATCTAACATCAAGTATTTGCTTCTTTATAATAAATGTTATGGCACTTAGAATACAAAGAAAGAAAATTAGTTTTGAAATTACAAAACGTAAATTCACTCATGATAATCGATGACTATTGTATCTTCGCATCGCGTTACGTGTGAAGGCCCTGAAATCGAAATAAACCTATCAAATTAAAACGTCATCGCGTCATTAATACATCGCGACATCGCGTGCGAATCCGCTATCGTCGTGTTATCGTGTAAATTAATCTACAACTACGACTAGGAAATTATATACATTTAGATTATTTGCTAAACTTTTTAAGAAGATAATATTGTAACAACGATGTTGTAATTAGAAGAACTTCTTTGTCAATATTATATATTTAAAAAGTTTATAAAGTGAAAACGTCTTTAGCCACGTTGGGTACTTTTTGGTGGGGAAAAATCTAATGGGTTCGCATCACCGACATGCTCATGACTGGTGCACGCGCAGCAGCTGTTTGCTGTGCGCGTTAGACGCTTTTTGAAAGGGTGAAATTTCGTGCGTTTGCCAAACACCAACATGCAAATTTTAATACTAAAAGTTCTAAGTTTTCACTTCTTTCGACAGTCTCTATAACTGCTATATTTTTTTTTCATACTTTAATAGACAGCTACGGTGATAACGTAACTATAGTATACGGTGGTTCAGACTACAGCAAAGAAAACAAATCTAGACAATTTTTATTCGTTGAATTAAACAAAAAGTTAATGCTTTGACTTTGTTGTATCGATGTTGTTATTTATTTTTACTATTAATAATGTTAAAGAAAATCTTATTGTTAAACTACATATATTATTTTTTTCAAGAACTCCATAATAATAGTAAAATTATTTTCAATTCAATCATTTTATCTACCCTTTATTTAAAAAAAGAATTTCGTAATATATATTATTTTCAATACCTAAAACATTTTTATTTTCATAACGTTATTAATGTTAATAGCATTTACAAATAACAAGGCCGTATAACATTAGTACAGAAATGAAAATTGAATACAAATATTCAATAGAAATGTAGTCACGACAGATTTATGTAATAATAAAACCTAAGCGCATCTTAAAAATGTAAAGGCCATCTACGCGCTAACTCTACGCTCGATCGTGCAAAGCAGTTTGCGCAGCTACGCGCGGGCAAATGAGCAAACAGTTTTTTGCGCAAACTCAAAACTCGAATTGTTTTTGAGGATGAAATTCGTGATTTTCAGTTTAAATCAGTTTCAGCTAATATTTTATCAGATTGGCTTGCGAGTAAATATTTACCGTGAGGAATAACTAAAATAGAACGAATGATTTGGCTTGGTGAATGATACGAGTATATCGGATGGCAATCACATCGAATTTATACATTTAAAGTTTTAAGTAGAGGTTGAAACTTGCGATGAAATAAAATAACATACTTTTGTATATATATAATTTAGTGGAAATCGTTAATTCCGATCAACTTTCTATCGTTGAATTGCTAGATGTGCGTAGATTTCGACAACTAATCCTTTTTAATGGGCTTACGTATAAACTATTTAACACATTTAGACATAATAAAAGATATTTAGATATAATAAAAAATTAACAACAATAAAATATTTAATCCCGTCAAAAGAAGATAAAAAATAGTGTAAATATAAGCTTAAATGTTTGATGTTTAAATTCATTAATATTCTAGTTCCTTTCAATGTTTTTTTATTGACTATAAGCAATTAAATATTAAGCACAGCTTAGCACAGATTAGCAAGCTAAAAAAATATATTAAACGTAATGCTGTTTTGAAAGCCTAGTTACAATATATAAAAATAAATTGTGTCAAGAATTTTATATAAATAATTGTACCAAGTCAAAATCCTCGATTATTTCGCTTAACAAAAGCTTGATAGCAAAAATAAAAATCAATGAAAACTTCAAGTAATTACTGCGTCGGAAATTGGTACGAATTAAATCCATTTTTATTTTGACGACTCACAGTAGTGATTATAGTTAAGTGTAAGATATGGGCCACGTAGAAATAGATAACATTAGCAAATCTTATCGACGGGATCCAGGAAAGTGACGACGTTATTTATGTACTTTTTTGATTGGTAAAATTAGTTATGGCGATATTATGCTACCAGTAACGGTCGTTTTTTTTTTTTAATCAAATAAATAACTAAGAAGCAAGAAGATTCACAACAAAAGTTCATTTGATGCTAAGTAATCTTCTACACTCACGAACTTGTAGATAAGACTGTAGCTGGATGAACCAATAGTTATGAAAGGAAGATAGTGATAATGGCTTCCAGTTCTCTCTTCATACTTGCTTAGCTGTCAATCAGCAGGCAGAAGATTTTTGTACTTCCAAAAGCTGTGAAATACCTCACCCAGTAAATCTTTTATTTCAGTGATTTCAGATTCATCTCAACCTGTTAACAAGCTGTAGACGATATTTTTTTTAATGTAACTAGGTCGGCAACAAACTTACGGCTCACCTGATGGTAAGCGATTACCGTAGCTTATAGATGCTTGCAATACCAGAAGCATCGCAAACGCGTTCCCGACCCAATCCCCAATTCCCTCAGGAGCTCTGGTCACCTTACTCACCAACAGGAACACAATATTGCTTGAACGCAGTATTATTTAGCTGTGATCTTCTGTAAGGTCGAGGTACTTCCCCAGTCGGGCTGCTCCATATTTTGAGGAGGAAATTTCCTGCTGTACCTTATATCAATTAAATAATATATAGCAGAAATAATAAACTACATAATATTTAGGTATTTCATCGGAAGTTCTGTCAAAATATTGTTTTAAGAGCTTAAACACATTAAGTTTTGCCAGATTATAACGTGAATAAATCACAATATTATGGTGTTCTAATTTTTTCATCAAATTTACTACTTTATATAGTCTTTCAGAATTGTAACCACAAAAAACCATAATACTGTATTCGTTAATTAACGCTTATAATATTTCTCAATTGTTCACACAATCAGTCTCATCTCGCTAGATTCTCTCACGGACGTTGCATGTTTCATGCGAACAACAAATCACGTTGAATTATTATTTTTATACTATTATAATCTTAAACAATTGTACGTAAATAACGGACACAGATCGTATAGACGCTAACGGGGAAATTCTGATGCACGGCAACACTCGTTGGTTTATCTCTGTCACATTTGCTGTTTCTATGGGTACTAACTCTACTACTAAGTAAGTTACGTAACTTATGTCATAATATTCTTTGATAATACAATTGTAATCATGCAGATTGTCTTTATTCTCATCACGTTCTTTTATTTTTTCGATTTAAATAACATGCAGTGTGTTTTGTACTTTTCATTTCGCAGGATGTGGTCGTTGCTAGCCAGCGATAGTTTCGTATTGACGTAATTGCTGTCATCTGAAGGCTTGTCTATTTATATTACGTGTCTTGTCTAGTCTGTAATATTTTTCAACACACATATATATATATATATATATATATATATATATATATACATACATAATATTATGATAGCATTTTACGTCAATGTAATTCGTTGTGATGTAATCGTACGCTAACAATTACTGATAATAAATTTATCATGATAGATGGGTATATACGTATTGAGTATATAGCAAAAAGAGAAACAAGTGACGGCCAAAAAGGCTAGAACGTACACAACGGAGCTGGTGATTTAGTCGTTTTGCAAATAACTTAGCACCCGCATATGCCGTTGCCAGCTAAACAAGCCGTTGAAACGCTTCCATCGATTTAAAAAGATGAATATGTATATGTTAACAAAATATCCATTCTGGTAATAATTTTAGCACTATCCTCGTATATTTTAGTTCATCGTAAGCTAAACTATTTCAAACATGTCGAATTGGTTAGCTGCCCTAATCTTGCAAAATACCACTCCCTTATCACTTCAAACTACAGTTGCTGTTAGTTTTGCGTCTTTAATATCATCAAAATGTTCTAATTGTGCCTCTACAACATGGACGCCATATCATACTGTGTCTAAAGGCGAGACGTATTCTTAACTTTATCTTGTTCATATTTACTTAAGGTTGTTTATGAAATACATTTACGTAATTCATGTGATTTGCGTACATCGTTTAGCCTGCACCTAATCGTCCTTGTCGACAACGATAACGCGTTCATCACGATCTTCTGATGAAAATAACAAATATTCGATTACCTTGTACGACATCACTTTAGGCAATTCACAGTTATCGTTTATCACTACAAGTATGTCTTAGATAATCATGTGCTTCGGATGTCTGAATAAAAATAGAGCTTATACCAAACCGTCGATGTATGTCTTTATGATACGAAGATAGACTTCGTTTACAACAATATTCAGTTACATAGTCCGTTGTTGAACAAATCGCTTATTTCGTAGCATTCTAGCAATATCGTTGTATGTTTAAATATTTAATTTTACATTGCAAATATGTGTATTATAAATGCTACTTATATTCTATAATATTTCAAAATGAATTATGTACTTAACGCCGAGTTGCACGAAACAAAATTAAAATTTAAGTAGAGATTAAACTAATTTAATCACAAGAATTTCATACATTTCTTGCGATTAAATTAGTTTAATCATTACTTAAATTTTATTTTCTTTTCGTGCAACTCGGCGTGAAACAATGAAATTATATCATTCACTGATACTTTGTACATCGCTTACCTCTGTTACAAACCCGTTACAATTTCTGCTATTACAATCTACAACGGTAGATCGATCGATTAATCTATCGATATTATAATCGATTTTAGATTACAAATTAACTAATAAACCTATACTTTTATCATATTAGTATTGTTTAAAAAAGGAGCGTGATTCTTTTCATTTACACTTAGTTCTAAAAGTAGGCGTCGATAGCTCAGAGCACATGACAAACATTTGTATTGGCCATACAGGTGTTTGCCGTAGTCTGGGTGTTTGTGCAGTCCTTGTGGGTCTCTCCATCGTGCCTCGGAGAGCACGTTAAGCCGTCGGTCCCGGTTGTTATCATGTACACCTGATAGCGATCGTTACTCATAGTAGGGAATATATCACAGACCACATATCACAGACAACCCGCAGTGAAGCAGTGGTGGATTAAGCTCCAATGCTCCTCCTACGAGGGGAAAGAAGCCTATGCTCAGTAGTGGGATATTACAGGCTGAAGCGCATATAGGACTAGCATTAGACGAAAATGCACAACTATTTTTCCCCACTATCATTAACAGAACGAAAGTGTGGTGCAACTTCTATAGTTATAAATAAATAATTAATGAATACGGTCGACGACGATGACGACGAATTCGGTCAGTTTATTATCGAAAATATGTATTCTTTTTAATATGTAAGCTTTGTAGGTTTAGTTCTTCAAATACTTTACACCGAATTTTGAAATATATTTTAAGATGTTGAAAACAACGTAAAAATCACAAACTCAAACAATAGTACGCGTTAACAGCTAATGAGTCGCCGTCTAACATACAAAT
The DNA here is from genome assembly GCF_905220565.1 of Melitaea cinxia. NCBI lineage: Eukaryota > Metazoa > Arthropoda > Insecta > Lepidoptera > Nymphalidae > Melitaea > Melitaea cinxia. The sequence goes on along the minus strand of NC_059419.1, from coordinate 1,794,374 downwards.
AGTCTTCTTGCCCTGACATATCGCCGCTGCATATATAGTAGCCTGCTTTTCTTGTTTACGAGCATCCTTCAATTTCGTTGAACATTTTACAAAACAATAGTATTTTAAAATTTGTATCTCAGTATATACTAAAGAAAAGTTAATGTAAGGAAAATTTTAATGAAAATTACCAGTTAACGAACTCTTATCAGATATTAAATAATCGCCATTTAGAAAAAAAAACTATGCTTTAGAGAGCATAAACGTTAGCTAAAAGAATGATAGTACGACGTAGATCTTGCACTACCCGCAGACCTTCAGTTAGATGCCACCCTAAATCATGACATTCATTAACTGACTTGTACAATTATGGAAATTTCCATAGAATTAATAAATTATCAAGTACAGTATATCTTTTCCAAACATCATTGCTTATCAGAGCTAAACCCCATTTATCACAAGGATATATTTACCATTCATGTAATTGTCACGCATACCAACTCTCCGATGTTTCGTCACCAATTTTAATATTTCGTTAGCGCTTCACACAACTCCGTATTCGCGATCGCGTGCCCTGAATTATGATAGTGTCGCGAAATTTTGGCCCTCGAGGATAAAGTCAGTGGCATCACTCCAAAAGTAACATTTCACGAAACTTTAGTACCGGTTAGGTCTTGGAAAAACAGAACAATAACCTAACCAGTATATAACAATACTAGTTGACCGCGCTTCTTTTGCCATATTTGTTATTAAGCCCCTTATAACTTATGGGTATGAAAAATAGATGTTGGCCGATTATCAGATCTACCCGATATGCACACAAAATCCAGCCGTTTTGGAAGAGTATGTTAACTAACATTGTAACACAAGAATTTTATATATAAGACAAAACCATAAATAATATCTAATATGTCTATCCCTGTCTATCTGTCACAAAATTATAATCAAAGAAATACCATTTTATCAAAATATATCAAGACACACACTTCAGAGCTTAAAATCACGATAAAGATCTAGGTTTAAGCTAAGTCAGGATAATTGAGACGCGTTGCCGCAACGGTTACAGCCATGGATTGTACCTGTTGCGCTGGCGGTTGCGGGTTCGATCCCCGCACATAACAAACATTTGTATTGGCTATACAGGTGTCTGCCGTGGTCTGGGTGTTTGTGCAGTCCTTTTGGGTCTCTCCACCGTGCCTCGGAGAGCACGTTAAGCCGTCGGTCCCGGTTGTTATCATGTACACCTGATAGCGATCGTTACTCATAGTAGGGAATATATCCGCCAACCCGCATTGGAGCAGCGTGATGGATTAAGCCCTGATCCTTCTACATGGGGAAAGAGGCCTATGCCCAGTAGTGGGATATTACAGGCTGAAGCGTAAGATAATTGAGAATACCTTCGTTTGTAATATTCAGTAGAGATTTAGATATAGATGTTACTGTACCTGAATGAATCTGCGATGAATTTATTGTTGACTAGCAACCCGCCCCGGCTTCGCACGGGTGCAATGCTGATACTTAATATACAACAGAATGTCTTTATTTATAGTGTGAAGCTAGCTTATAGCATGGTTATTAACAACAACATTCAATTATTTGTCATTAGATTACACGTTGTTACAGAATGCGTTGAAGAAATAAAGGTTCACTGCTCGTTCCCCGTGGGTGATAGCGTGATAATATGTAGCCTTTATGTTGACCCGACTTCTTAATAATATTTGTGTCAAATTTGAAGTAAATCCATGCAGTACTTTTAAAGTTTATCCCGGACATACATACAGACAAACAGACAATAATTCTAAAAACTATATTTTTGGCTTCGGTGTCGATTGTCGATTACACCCCAAGTATTATTTTAAAAAAATATTCAATGTACAGTTTTGACTTTCCTACCATTTTATTATATGCATAGATTGGCGAAATATGAATATGAGTGAATATGATACCTAACTTAACCAAAATAGTTTTTGAATGAGTAAATCTTAGTCTTACCGATTTTTCTCACCAGAATTCACATTCCTAATCGGTTGAAGTCGTACATTACAACTATAATTATTTTAGTAAAAACGAGTATAATTTTAATTGGTAAAATGAAAAAAAGTCCGCTAACCGCTAGAAAATCCACAAAGACACACGATATAATATATGTACTTAAAATAATATTTGTTATTTTGCATATATCTACGAGTATATGTCGATACAACTTCCGTATAAATTATCATAATTTTATTTACATTACTAAACAGTTAGGAACAATTCAAAGTAATTAATAAAAATGTTTATATTTGTTGGCAAGTACTTGCTATATCCGATTGACGCAAACTTGCGCATTTTTGCACGAATTTTCGTAACAATGAGCGAAATTTTGCGGATTGCTGTGTAAATCATCCAATCTCTATTTCTAATTTATGTTTCGCTTTATTGTATAAGTTATTGATGAATGCTTAATACGATGCAGGTATAGCAAATTTGTCTTTATTTTACTAATTTTGGTTATTATTCATTGATTGATTGGTTTAATGGCTTTCAGTTGAGCCAGTGATGCACGGTCGATTCCGCCAATGTCTCGTAGATTATGTTATTATATTATACCCGTCCTGATGTGTCATGTTGCAAACTAACGTTTCTTCTATCCGTTTATAATGTGGTATGGATGGTATTTCAATTAAAAAATAAAATAATTTAATTATTATTTATGTTCATCGTAAATTTACCCGACTAGAAAAAAGGTCAGGCTCAACCAGATCATGTATCTGGACCGGATCAGGATAGAATGAGGCATGCCAGATCCGGCAATTCTCGGGAGCTGTCGTCGACTCACGTAAACCGAAAACCATCTTTTATTATAATCTATAATAATTACTAAGATTATGTAGAGAAAATTTTGGTTATTATAATGAAAAAGGCATGGCGGTAATATACAAAAAATACGTATTTTTTTTTTTCATATTAAAAAGTATATTTTATAAAACTTATTTCACTTAAAAAATATGTTGAAATATTTTCAACAAGTAAGATGGATAAAGAGTAAAGAGATCTCTTCCAGTCTACACACGATTATTAGATCTTTCTAATCGCGTCGTACAGCGGGAAAGACAGTGTTATAGTAACAATATATGCAAATATTTAATACAAATATGCCCATAAAAAATCCTGTCTCATGTGTCGTATAATATCAGGATCGATATTTAAAAAAAATTGACAGATATTTGAATGTTTGAAAATGATTTGAATTGATAATTAAAATAACAGAAACGGCATCGGTCATCTAGTTCATCCACAGATTCATTTTTTACCCCCTCATTGGGATCAAGATAGTCACAATAATAGTCATAATTTTGTATAAAAAATTAAAATCCGAGTTTTTCAGTAATCTAAGGTCACAGATAAGCGGCAAAAAGTGTATTGTTTATAACGAATGTAGGGTAAAATTTTTATCATTGTTCATGTGAAGGTCACACTTCGAATGTCAAGTCGAAGCCGTGAAGGTCGAATAAAGTAAAATTGTCGTAATCTCGGATTAGGAATCTTATTTGTTTTAAATTAATTTAATTTTAACATATTTTTACTAAATGCCTCGATTACGGTTACAACTTTGGTTCTGCGTGTCATATGTAATGTTTAATAGCCTACATCCTTTAACTAAACTTATAGTGAAACATCCTGCTAGTATTCCATTACAGGATGAAGAAGTTCTCTTCCATAGGGAATAATCTTCCTCAATAAATAAGCAAATGGTAATAAAAGAAAACTCATCACAAACAACTGCTCGAAACGAAACTATGAAATCGTACCGCTTAAAATTTTTTGGGCTCGACAGATGCAGAGTAATTTACCATCCAGTATTGGTATATTTTGTATCGATACCCATCCATGGAATGTATTGACAAAGATTCTTTGTTTTTCAAAACAAAATCAATTTTAGATATTTCTAATTTTTTTCCTTGATATTTGTCCGAACCTACAAAAAACGTCTCAAAAAGACATTTATTTATTTGTTACAAAATATTATCCGTTATTGGAAACAAACAATTTATAATTTTATGTAACTACACAAGAACAAACTCGTACTTACAAAATATAATTAATAAATAAGAAATCTTATAACCCATAGTTATCGCTACATCTTGTATTAAAGCAGTATAGTGTAATAGGGGCAAAAGTAGCGTGTCAGGTGCTCACGCGCTGGCATATTGACTCAATTAACGGTCAAGGTTCCTTTGACGCACGAATATCAACCGTATGGCACAAGAGAACTTGCGTTTATACACATATTATATTTAATATATGGAGAAACATGAATACTAGCTCATTATTATATTACTTGAATACCCTATTTAACTAGATGGCGCCAGTGTCTTTAGAAATGTTTCAAGTAATGAATTAATATGAGTATCTTTCTGTCTAGATACTGAGAAGATTTAATACAATTGTAAAAACTATTTATTTCGGTTAATTTTAAGTGATAAATTAAGTGATAGGGGAGTGACGTGAGTTACTCGTAAAATTGAGTTAATAGAATTTTTTTAAATTAAATTTTCAACTACCCTACCATCATCTATATCAATTATTATTATTATTTTTCTAACTGTCTATTTTTAGCTCAATTTTTTTTGTTTAGTTTGTAATTTGTTACACATTTTTAAGGAAACTATAACAAATTCGTCAATGATATTATGATGATTTTGAGCTTTAGAAGAGAACTAAGTTTGTTAAAAAAATATATTAGACCTACCTCTAGAATATTCAAAAATTATAACTGTTAACATCTAAAACAACAAACACATACATTCAATATTTCACACAGATCATCAATGGTCAATGGACAAGAGTGAAACGTGTCGGGGTCAGATTCGAACTGAATAATTATTGACACTTGCTAAACACCGCATGTACTGAGCATGCGGGGTGAATGCTGATTACTTGTGCAACAACGTTTTTTGTGGTTTTTATTTTTGAAAATGTAAGCGTGACATTTTTGGGTATTAATAAACCGTCGAATATAGAAAGTTAATTTGAATAACCTCTTTTTAAAGTCGGTTAAAAAGATATAATATATTATAAAGCATTCTTGCGATACTTATTATTATCCTTACAAATTTAATTAAAGCAAAGTTTGTGTTTCATTTATTCTACTTTTTTTTTGATAAAACCCTTGAAGAACCCTTGGTAGAGACGCGGGTAAAACCGCTAAAAATATAACGCTGGTTCTGATCTTGCCAACAATATTTGTTATTTTTTTATACAACTAATTATTTATTAATAGCTTATGATGCCTAAAACACTAGAAACGTCGCAAGAGCATTGCCTATCCGGGTAGGATACCCATTCACCCCAGGAGCTCTGATCACCTTACTCATCACATTAACACAACACTGTTAGAAAGCAGTATTATTCAGCTATGATCTTCTGTAAGGTACGAGGTACTTCCCCAGTGGGCTGCTCCAGATTTTGAGCAGGATATTTCCTGCTGTACCCGACCTCAGTTTCAAAATGATGATATTCGCCATTCTAAGTAATTTTAATTTTGGCGAAATCATATGTGCCTTTTGGCACAATAGAGCAATTGAACTAAGTTTATTTACCTTTTGCTGCATCTTTAATGTGTTTTTTTAACTTATTTAAGATCATATGTAATAAAATCCCACAAATGATAAAACAATTATCAGAAATTATAGTTAAAGTTTTGTTTAAATTAACTAAAAATTATTATAAAAATATTTAAAAACTAAAGAATAATATTTAAATGATTCTTCTCTGCAGAATTTATGTCCTGAATAAAAACAAATCCGTTAGCGTCACATAAACAATAATAAAGATAAAAACCTAATTTGTAAAACTACCATACACATAACACATCAAATTCACACGAGTGTAATGTGAATGGATAAATGAATGTGATGATGAATTCAAAAGTGCCTTTCAAACCTATTAGAATTTCTTTTTTACTATTTTATTCAAAATGAATATACCTGAAACTGAGAGACTAATAAAAATATTTTCGTTGTTGCAGTCCGCCCACATTCAAGACGCTCACGCCGACGTCGCGCACTCAGCTTAAGCAACAGTTGATGCGAGAGCATGCGCAGGAGCAACTGCGCAGAGAATCGCTACAAGTGAGTTTAAATACTTCAGTATAATTGAATTTTAATATGTATATATTTCAAAATAAAATTGTTCGATATCTATTGGAACATAAAAACGTGATTAAATACTAAGGATAAGTTTCGTTAAATAATCGCTAATTCAATAAATTTGAAAATGCTTCATTTGTTTATCTCATGCTAACCGAAGTAAGACTGTGACAAGATTAATTTGTCTTAATCAACTCATAGTGATCAGCATCAAGGATTAAGTTTCAATCGACAAAATACATGAAAGAAAGGAAAAATATTTTTGGCGCCTGCGCGCAATTGCTCAGATCAACCAACAACCTAATTAACCTGTACAAAGACAATGTATCTCTTATAGGATGTTTTATATTTGTATATATTTGTATCCAGGCACAACAAGCGGGCCAGTCCAAAGATAATGAAGACAAAAAGAAGTCCAGTCCAACAGATGTGCCGAGGATCACGCCGAACGTGGAGCTACCGCCGCAAGTGTTGCAGGTATACAGCAGAACAACATATTTAATAATAATCATCATCATCATTTCAGCCTATCACAGTCCACTGCTGGACACAGGCCTCCACAAGTTTGCGCCAAAAATAGCGTGAACTCATGTGTACTGCCCATAGTCACCACGCTGGGCAGGCGGGTTGGTGACCGCAGGGCTGGCTTTGTCGCACCGAAGGCGCTGCTGCCTGTCTTCGGCCTTTGTATTTCAAAACCAGCAGTTGGATGGTTATCCCGCCATCGGTCAGCTTTTTTAAGTTCCAAGGTGGTAGTGGAACTGTGTTATCCCTTAGTCGCCTCTTACGACACCCACGGGAAGAGATGGGGTGTTTATATTCTTTACTGTCGTAGCCACACAACATATTTAATAGAGCTATATAATTATGTAGTTAAAGGTACCAACATATTAAAGATCGAAATTAGGGTTGGCATTGCTAGTCTTTTAAATTTTACTGCCTGATTACTGGTAGCCACACGTTGTAATTGTTGTGACTTCAAACACACTTCTTATACTTGTTATAATAGCTATGACCAAATGTAGATTTAAAAAAAAAGTTAAAGATCACCCCAAATAGCTATTTACATTTCATAAAAAAAAAATATTTTGGGTAGTTAAATATATAAATCTTATTTGTGCTAAGAAAATTGGACTCAAACTCTAACTGATCTCGAATGGACTGATATCGGAATGAATAAGATCTTGAACATTTAACAGTTGCTTTATAGTTGTAAAGAAAAAAGTTATTGACGTAAAGTTATAGATTTTCATGTAAAAATGGTACTTAGGACCGATTTATTTGTCCAAATGAAATTACACACAAGCTCAAATAAAAATGAACAGTGAGTGATACAGGACAAATCGACACCAGCAATTTATACTAAGCTAACTCTTAAAAGTGACCTTTACGATTGAGGCTTATAAAAGGGAAAAACGTGATACCTTTTGTATTAATTAAGAAACTTATTTGAAATTTGGTATCTTTAATAGTTAATTTATTCATTGCAATTTCACAATTTTTATTATTATAAAAAAGAAACACATTTATTCAAGTTGCATTAAGAAAACCAACTTATCGAAAATTCGAGTTGGCGTAGTATAAATTGTTGGTGTCGAAATGAGACCTTTAATATAGTAGCAGAAAAATAAATTTATCAATTTTTACGTTGCAGGTGCGAACAGTTCTGGAGAATCCCACCCGGTATCACGTGATCCAGAAGCAAAAGAGCCAGGTGCGGCAGTACCTGAGCGAGTCCTTCACACCACAGCCGCAGGTATTCATTCTTCTTATTCTTAATATTTGGAGCAGCTTGACCGGAGAAGTACCTCCACCTTACAGAAGATAACACTGCTCTCGTAGTAGTAGAGTCTGTAGTGCTAGAGCCAGAGGTCTTGCGGAGAGTCAGGGTGAGGAGTCGGCAATGTTTCCGTATCCGTTTACTATCACGCGGTTCTTACGTCTATTTACCCACTTTAGTAACATAAAAAAAAAATCTTCTACTTAACAATTAGTTTTTATCTAAAACAATATAATACCACAAGTTCGCCAGGATTGTTTGATTTGAAAATCTGACGATGTTTAAGTTTGTTCTAATTATAATATATAATATAAATATCTACACAATACACACACGGTCGTTTGTTCCTAAAGTAAGCAACTTAATGCTTGTGTTATAGGTAACAGCTGACTGGTATAACAACTTTTTTTTTCGATAAAGATACTTATAAATAATACATATATAAATATATGAATAAATATATGAATTAATATTTATATTACACCCAGACTCGGGGTGAGGATCTAACCCACAACCCAGCAGAGCAGAAAGCAGGGGTCACTACAAACTGCACCAAAGGGCTAGTCAAAATTAGATGTGGTCTTGCGAGAAACAAAAGATCGAACGAAAGAACGAACGTGATATTAAACTGGCGTCTTTCCGTTTAGGGCCATAGACACACGTAAATATAATTATGTGAAAAAAAACGAAGCAGTATTAAGTACAACATAAGTTGTACGACGTGTAGTAACTCGTACTTATTATGCTTTGTTAATCAACCGACTGATATAGATACTAATTTTCGTAATAAAAGTACACATAAATGTATATTTTGTTTTATTTTATTTTATTTCATCAGGATAGCTGCAAGATATTAAGATATTATAACTATAACTAATACATAATAGAAATAAATAAGCATACAACATATTTAAAGTATATGAAACACAATGATGAATATTTCTAGAAAAAATAATCTATATAAAGCTAAACAAGACTTGTTAGTTACCAGTGTGCACAGCTTACATCATAGATATTATAAAAATCACCATTTTTATGGTACTGATACTCCCTTGTAATAAATCGATATCAATATTAATACATGCCCGACAAGCTCTAATAAGTATACTATTCTGTCGATAATTTGTGCCTGAGAATTCCTTGTCATATAATAAACGGCTTGTAAATATTATAACGAGATGCACGTGACGGTATTTTGAATGCATACGTATCACAACCAGACACGAGGCAGAAATCAAAGTCACAAACCACAGAGAAGACATCAAATCAGGCTAATCAAAGTTTGAAATTAACAATAGATATAAATTTGTTACAGGTAGCAGGAGCAGCCCGAGGGGCACCAGTACAAAGCGCTCCGGAATTGGGAACCAGAGCGCCTTCACCCGATAGAGCCTCCACGTCTAGCCTACTGAGCCCTGGGATCTGTTCTGCGGGGGCTAATTCCGAAGTAAGTTGTAGAAAACATTGGACACATGTAGGTAAATGGATCCAATTGCGATTGGACCGACGATCTACCTAAGATTAGCGGTGTTGGTTGGATGAGGATTGCGGAAAATTGGAATTTCTGGCGCGAACTTTAGGAGGCCTATGTCTAGCAGTGGACTGCAATAAGCTGAACTGACTGAATGACTTAATTGACACAGGGTACAGCAGGAAATATCTTGCGCAAAATCTGGACAAGGCTGAGGAAACACCCCAATCTTACACAGATCACAAACAAATAAATGCTGCTCTTGAGTAGTTGTTGTATTCCTGTGGCGAGCGGGGTGGTTAAGACTCGGGGGAGGGGTTTGAGTAAAGTTGGCAACGCGTTTGCGAGCAGACACTAGATTTTGAGTAGGATATTTCGTTCTGTACCCTATCTTAATAACTCAATTAAAACCAGAAGTACCAGAGTTCCTGCTTTGTAATATTAGTATAAATTTTGTGTTCCATATCCATAATGGTAACCTGTTAATATCATTTCCAGGCAGACGAGTTCCTCGAAGACATCCTGTCTCTGGATAGCGGCGCTGGCCCGCTGTCTTCATCAGAACCTGCCTCCACGGCCAGCTCAGTGGCAGGCGACTGTGCCTTATTATCTGATGCGGATATGCACGCCCTGGCCAAGGACAGGCAAAAAAAGGACAACCATAATATGAGTGAGTATTGGCAAACAAATTAAAAACCAAAAATAAATGCTAATTTTCTTATAAGAGAGAAAGGATTGTGAATTTCTAAAACATCTTTACGCACGCTTGACTTGGGGCGCAAACTGGTGAATGCGTGACGAGAGCGTTACGAAAAGTGTGATGGGGAGGCGAACGGAAGTTGAGACGGAGATATTAGTTAGTGAAGATAGAAAGAGAGAGAATTACGTTTCATACAAGGGCAATTAAAGAACTTTTACTTCAGTCGTGTGATCTAAGTACACTCGTTTTTTTTTTACTGATGTACGATATCTCCGTCAATTCTAAAGATATTTAACTTAGTGCAATTATTTGGCACTAAAGATTGAATCCGAATGGATTCTGAAAATGTTTAACCCTACTAATAATAAGTACTTGTTCATAAATATTTTAGGGTTTTAGGACCTGATTTATCTCCCCTTAAAATTCATAAAGGCCTTTTTTTTATATAACTAGATCGGCAAACAAGCGTACGGCTCACCTGATGGTAAGCGACTACCGTAGCTTATAGACGCCTGCAACACCAGAAGCATCGCAAGCGCGTTGCCGACCCAATCCCCAATCCCCCCAGGAGCTCTGGTCACCTTACTCACCAACAGGAACACAATACTGCTTGAAAACAGTATTATTTTGCTGTGATCTTCTGTAAGGTCGAGGTACTACTACCTCAGTCGGGCTGCTCTATATTTTGAGCAGGAAATTCCTGCTGTGCCCTACCTAAGTTAATGCCTACTTTACTTCCTGCTAATAAACCTATCCTCAACTTATGTACTTAATAATAAACTTTGTCTATTTCTACTGTCATTATGAACTTTATTATCACAAATTTTCTATATTCTTTCTAAATACAATTAATGATCCTAAAATTAAACATTAAACCTTCCAGTCGAACGTCGAAGACGCTTCAACATAAACGACAGAATAAAGGAACTGGGCACCCTTTTGCCGAAGACCAACGATCCCTTCTACGAAGTCATAAGGGACGTCAGACCAAACAAGGGTACAATACTTAAGAGCAGCGTGGATTACATCAAGTGTTTAAGAGATGAAGTGAACAGGTTGAAACAGAGCGAACAGAGACGGAAACAGATTGAATTGCATAATAGAAAGTTAATGTTAAGGATACAGGTTAGAAATCGTTCTACCTTTCGGTACCTATATTTAGAGAACTATTCGTTTTGCTTGTATTGTTCGAAATCAATCAATTCGTAATCAGGACGGATCGTTTTTTGGATGTAGGAATTGGATTTTAAACAGATTTGTTTTTTGTTCCAATTGTATTTAAGAGTTTCCCAGCTTGTATCTTCAAGATACATATCCTTTTAAGTTGCTATTCGAATAATAAATGATCTTCCGGGAATATTATGTTTGTGATAAACTATGACAACAATTACTATCAGGTGTACACGATAACAACCGGAACCGACAGCCTAACGTGATCTCCTAGGCACGGTGAGGAGACCCACAAAGACAGACATCAAAGCGGAAATAAATATTTGTACAAATACATATTTCATCCCGAGCGGGTATCGAACCCGCAAACCGTCGGTGTCTTAGGTAGGGCTACTTGCACCACAACACCGGAGCAGTTGTATACAAATACAAATAAGTCAAACATATACTCCTCAATATCCTGCTAAAAATCTGGAGCTAAACTAACTGGGAAAGTATCTCGACCTATAACAGAAGATAACAGCTAAATATTATTTATTTCAAGCAGTGTTGTGTTCCTGTGGTGAGTAAGGTGACCAGAGCTCCTGGGGTAGAGGGGGGGCATAGAGTCGGCAACGCGCTTGCGATGCTTCTGGTGTTTCAGACGTCTATAAGCTACGGTAATCGCTTACTATCAGGAGCTGTATTGTATATTCACAGGAACTGGAACACTTAGCAAGGCTCCACGGTCTCCCGCTAAGCGAGGGCTGGTCGTCCCCGCAACACGACGAAGACTCCCCAGAAGCATCCGCAACACCAGCAGCGCCCGCAGCATCCGCAGCGTCCGCAGCGTCCACAGCTTCTGTGACTTCGGCGACCTCCGCAGCATCCGCAGCACAGCAATCTGCACCGCCGGTATGACGTCACACTCTTACAATTCAGTCTGTAACATCCCTGGGCACAGGCCTCTTTCCCCATGTACCTTTGGTTTATTTTGATTTTGACTTAAGTTAAATTTTCTGAAGTAAAACTTCTTTATGCACGCTTAGGGTAGGGCACGACTAGGGTAGTAAGCTGATGAATGCGTAACGAGAGCGTTACGAAAAGTGTAACTGAGGTAGGGCACAGCAGGAACTTCCTGCTCAAAATATGGAGCAGCCCGACTGGGGTAGTACCTCGACCTTACAGAAGATCACAGCAAAATAATACTGTTTTCAAGCAGTATTGTGTTCCTGTTGGTGAGTAAGGTGACCAGAGCTCCTGGGGGATTGGGGATTGGGTCGGCAACGCGCTTGCGATGCTTCTGGTATTGCAGGTGTCTATAGGCTGCGGTAGTCGCTTACCATCAGGTGAGCCGTACGCTTGTTTGCCGACCTAGTGACATAAAAAAAAAAAAAAAAAAAAAAAAAACGAAAAGTGTGATCGGGCGAGGCGAATAGAGCAACAGAGAGTGGTGCGAGCACATATTTTCTTTCTGTCTTTCTCTCATAGCTAGTTGCGTTTCGTATATCTAAGACACAGTGCAGGCCTATTGTGCAGAAGTTTTACTTCAGTCGTGTGGTCTAAAGCACACTCGTTTTTTTTTTTTTAATTTAATTATTTACTTCTTCCGTATATACGTGATTGAGGATCCTATCTCTTTATTTTTTTTTTTTCTTTATTATACCTTGTTAAAATACATATGAATATGTGAATGAATGATTTATATATGTTGTATGTATGATATATGATCTATAAACATATGTTGTGTACCACAGGAGGTGGTCCTACCCAAAACCGAACCCGCTCCCCTCATGGAATTAAGCGAACCTCCAGACTTGCTAAGAGACACACCAGCTGGAGAAGCACTTTCAGCTCTAGACGCCCTAGGTTAGTATTTATTATTAGAACCAATTTTGTCAACAACCGACAAGTAATATAATGAGGGTAGTCAAAAAAAATAATAATTAAATGTCCATTTTTAGTAGTAGCTCAAACAGTATTTGACAAATCTCGACCGAATTTAAATGAGCCCTTTTGATAAGTACCAGCGTTTGACGGCGGCGACAATAAAGTATAAATAAATATTATATTATATAAACTTGATTTTGTGCCTTTTTTGAGAATAATATCAATTGTAGTGATAATTTGTGACTTCGCAGAGTAAAAATCTTTTTTTTTTATTGTCTGCACACACAACGTCGTCTGTTCCTAAAGTAGGCAATTTAAAGCTTATTATAGGTAACAGGTGACCGGTAATGCTAAATTTTTCATCAATTTCATATTATTTTTTTGTATATTTATTTCCAGACGGTCTCAAACTTGGGTCCTGTTCGCCTCTCAGTCGCGAGGGTCTATCGCTGGGTTGTCTGGAGACCGACATGTGCCTCGAACCCGTTACTGACCATCTTTTCAACCACAAGGATGTTAAGGTACTAACTTCAACCGATTGGTCCGGTTTCAACATTTTTCTATTTTTCTTGCTTGGTACCGTAAATGTATGTAAATAAATAAATAAATTCTTAATACAATAGAAGTATAAAATAAAAAGTATGATAAATATGTTGGCGCAATTACCCCAGCATTAATGTTGCATCCGCTAGCGACAGCGGGTTCGGTCCTTGCTTATGACAAATATTTGTAAACAACATACCTACAAGTTTTCAACGTAGTCTAGCCTTTTGTATTTCTGGACCCCCCATACAGCGTTCATAACGAACTAGAAGCCTACTATAAATCATTTAATTATTTTCTATTTTTGAGAAATATGAGACGCATGAAGTTCTTAAATTTTTTTCCTTTGTTACTTCTACAAAATATTAGAAAATTAAAAAATAAAAACGAAGTGTGCCTTAGAAACGTAACTCTCTCTCTCTTCCTATCTTCACAAACTTATATCTCCCTCACAACTTCCATTCACCAGCTTACTCCCTAAGTCAAGATTTGGAAAATCCGTTCTCGAGTTTTGCACTTAACATTTAGCTATTCATTTGAATCTACCAATATAATTATTTCTAAAACAATTCCTATTTGTAATATCAATAGCAAATAAACATTTATTTTTCATCAGATGAGACTGTCTCCGACGCCCGGTCTGCTGGGCGGTGACGAAAACGATGCGGTTCTAAACTTGGCACAGATAGAAGACCTCATGGACGATGACTCACACAACCCCGTCACGCAAGGTTATTATTATTTTAAAATAAAATTAACTATATTATTAATAAATTATAATTAACTCCTCAAAATTAGAACTGAGGTAGGGTACAGGACACAATATTCTGCTCTAAATCTGGAGCAGCCCGACCGGGGAAGTACCTCGACCTTATAGAAGATCACAGATAAATAATATTGCTTTCAAGCAGTGTTGTGTTACTAAAAGAAAGAAAATTACACACAAAAATTAAAAAATAATTCATAGATAATTATGGTTGTTCTCAAACAAAAAAAAAATAACGATTTTGAATATCATCAAGTAATAATACATCGACAAATTATAAAGAAAGGACATCAGCGCAGTCGATATCAATTGAATATGCAATTATTAGGTTTAAATCAAAAACTATTCAACACTAACTTTCAAATTAAAAAAAAAAAAACATCAAAACCAGTACAACCAGTAAAAATTTAAGAGGCAACACATAAAAAGTACAGTCAAATTAAGGAACTCCTCCTTTTTAAGGTAAACGAAATTTCTGCTCGGCAGTGTGTACATAAGTATTAATTTGGTAACTTATTTCATTTTACATTCTTACTATATAAGGTTTTTTTTAATGTGATATATTTTGGTAATATTTGAATATTAATTGCTAGAAATAACAAATTTATTTTAATATGGATATTTTTTAGGGTTAAATGAAGCTGAATTATTATTATTATTTTTTTTTTTTATTGGAAATTGGCCTTTAACTATTATTGAAATGTCTATGTAATATTCGTATTACTTAGTATTTTGTAATAAAAATCATATAATAACTCATATACTACATATAAATGATAAATTTCATTCATTTGTTTTAAGCATCGGTGGTTCAGTGGTAGAATGCTCGCCTGCCACGCGGGCGGCCCGGGTTCGATTCCCGGCCGATGCAGGTTTAATTTTGTTTTTTATTTATATTTTTTGGAATTCTTTTAATTAAGCGATCAAAAATTTTATTGTTATTTGTTCTATGATACAAATAAAAAAATATAATTACCATTAAATTTTGAATGTAATGCAATATGGACTTTATTTAACATCTTTTTTAAACTTATTACGTACTCATTTCTTTTAGAAAAGATGTCGTACGAAGTTGGTTTTTATACCAAAAAATTTGGAAATTAAAAATTTATGACAATAATATACTAATAGTAAATAATAAATAATATGTAATAATAAAATATAGGTAGGTACATGTAGGCTTCCTAGCATTTGTCGTTTATTTATTCATTTATTTTTATGTATATTATATTCATTTGTATTACACATATATACTAGCTTCTGCGCGCGACTTCGTCCGCGTGGACCAGAGGCGCGCGCAATACTTGATCATTATTTTGCTGCGATGTTATTTTAAATCTGAGATATTTCCTGACATACCTACTCATTGCAATCGAATTGTGTAAAAGGCTATTTTGTTTTAAATTAAATACTTGTGATGAATAACGTATTTATTTAGATAAGGATTAATATCATGTTCATAAAAACATCGTCGCAAATAATAAATTATTTTAGAACAAACTTAGTTAGCATAAAAAAGGTTATAGTGAGCCAACCTTAAAAGATATATGTTGTCTCGAACTTTTTTTTAGAATTTTAAAAGAGGATCAATTCTGTCATACATGATTTTTGCGAAACTTTAACTGTTTTCGCAACGCACGCAGCGGAACTTCTCAAAAGGAAAAAAGAACCCCTGAAGATTTTGAAGCTCTAGTCACCTTACTCACCACAGGAACACATACAATAATACTGCTTAAAAACAATATATTATGTCAAAGAAAAAAATGTAAAAAAAATATCCTTGATTATCGCATTGATTGTGTAATCAATAGTATAAATTTATAATATGGATGTATGTTTTTATCTAAATTTATGATATTGTCCACAGGTGACCCCATGCTATGCTCATCACCCACCGCTCTTGGGTTGGGAGCCGCGCTGCTACATGTCGACCTCTCGCATGGTGAGTCACACTCTAACACCTCCAACAGCCCCAACATGACACACCCTCACATCAAACACTTACGATCTAATGAAAACTTCCTGACACAGAAGGTGTAAAACTCCATAACTCCTCAATCATTCTTAACTCCATTAATAATGTCTAATGCGAATCATCGAAAAACAACAATTCACATAAACACTTTCAATCACTAATAACTACGATAAGTTTTGACAATATTATCTAAAAAAAAACATTTTTAACATAATTTTGTAATATTTAAAGCTAAAAGTTAACAATGTTACATAGGGCAATCGCATACAAAAGTACGGTAAAGTTAATCATAGTCAAATATATACTTAGTTTTAAAAAAATACTTATGCCAGCATGATACATGGGCAAAACTCATAAGTACGCGCCAAAAATTTCGGCCCTTAGTTCCTGGCAGTCCCACTATTCCCGGCTATTTTGATTACCGGTGGAGGCTGGATGGAGATTGAGGGGATCCGGCACGTTTGGCACGAACTTCGGGAGGCCTACGTCCAGTAGTGGACTGCAATATGTGTGTTATATATTTTAAAAACAGCAATATATGAAAAGTATATTAAAAGTTATATTAAAAACAAAACTATTTTTTATTTGCAGGTTCATCACTATTATCAGAGAATGGAATGTCGCTCGGACTAGGCGGTCTAGGCCTAGGTCTCGGAGAAAACCTACCCTTACTACTAGGTGCTACCCACGCTCCACACTCCCCCCACGCGCATCCTAGACCCTGCTTCGACATGGACTTAGGAGCCTAGACGAAAATGTGCCTAGACTATAACCTAGGTTATGATGGACAATAAGCTTAACCGGTAATGTGATATTAATCGTGATCGATTTTACCGGATTTTTAGTCTGTTTTATGTAACATTTGTATATGGCCTATATATACAATACTTTTGATAATTATTATACAAATATGTATTCGAATTTAAAATTAAATTTTGTGAATCATGTTTGCAATATATATATACTATAATTTAAATTATACAATGTATAATTACAATTATATTCTTCAGAATTAAGTCGAAATTTTATAATGCAATTTAAGCGAAGGAAATGCCAAAGATATGTTATAACGGTGCCATTTTCGAAGGCTATAAACGTGAATTTCTTTCGCATTTCTTTAATTTTTTAATTATGTACAAATATAATATATAAAAAATATCCATGGCTGAGAGATCCCACAATCAGTACATGTATGTAAAAAAGGCCTCGAATTAGAAAAAATAATCTACTTTTTCTATTATTTTAAAACAAAAAGTATAAAGTTACCATCTTTTGTATTTAGTTATATGATATAAGCGTGAATATTAAAACATCGAAGTTATTTTGTTTGCTCCTATAAAGTATTGTTTCATTATAAGAAAATTAAATTTTCTTATAAAAATAAAATTGTGGTTGTGTCGATACACATTTTAGAATTATACGTGTTATAATTATTCACATATATATACAGATTTTACATGAATTAGCACAATTTTAAATGAATATATTAAATGTAAATTCGTATATATCATACATGGTGCTCTTTTTACATTTACAAAACATTTTCAAAACAGATTTGAGTTGAGTAATAATGACCAACTCTATATTTTAGTCAGTGAGTTAAAAGGACCATGGTATTAAAATATGTAACAAAAAAATATTATGTAAATATATTATATTTTAAATTAAATGTGATAAAATATATTTTTAGATGATATTTATCGATATACAAATAATTTTGTAAATAGTAAATTTACCAATGTGCCTTTTTAGTTATATACATGTTAAAGAAACGTTAATTAAATATTTTGTTATCAAACTAGTTAAAAAACACGAGTACTTTACGAGAATATTTCGTTTCTATACATACTAAATTATGTACACAAAATTGGTTCCCATCCTCAGCAGAAGTGTTCTTAAAAATCTTATCACCTAAGGATATCATCAAGTAATTTTCAATTACATTAGCCAAGACTTGTAAGTTTTCGTAAATTTCAACTCGAGTCAGATGTGTCACGAAATTCTTTAAGTTTTAAAATGAAATTGAAGTAATAATTACCTCGAAATTAACCTTTATAATTGTATACGTTTCGTTATAATTATCTTTGTATTAATCCTCAAATGAGTTTTTCAAGCAATATTAATAATTAGACAAAAATATCTCATAAGTAAAAAATACTATCCATTCTATATATATTATAACAATAAATGAAGCGTCGAACAAAATATATAAATGTTATTATAAAATATACTTATTATAATATTAAATGAATTAAAGTGTTGCAATAATTCGTATTATTTAAAATCTTTCTAATTATTTTATTTTTTGTTATAGTTATTATAATTTTGGTTGCGTATTGTGCGGTGTATTTCGTGATTCGCTCGAATTTACATATAATGTACATTTATTGTTACAATATAAATGTATTAATTCATTTATGTTAATAATTTATACGTCACACGACTTGCGACATGTTTTAATGTAAATTTTTACATGCTTAGAAGAAAATATTTCAGTATTTTATTTTAATTACGATTTGTTAACGATTTTAGACTTAACTGTTACATCTTAAGAGTCTAAAATCGAATCAAATGTCGAGCGAGTGATAAATTGTATGCATGAATGTTATTTAATATTATAATATGAGATTACGTGAAAAAATATTGTTGAAGTACAAAAGTGAATTACAGAAATTACCAGAATATCATCGGTCTTTTACTTTTATCATATTAGGTTGATAGTAGTAATATTTTTCTCAAAAATTAATCTATAAATATATGAAACATTTAGAAATTGTATTTTAAAAATAAAAATAAAAAACTAATTCCTGCCAAGAATTGAACCATAGAAAGAATTCTTTTCTATTTGTCTCTGTGTACGGAAAAAATAGTATTAGGTTCCAATCGAAGTAACACTCGTCGTCAATAGATTGCGCTTAGCACAACTATTATAGATTACAATTTTATTAAGCATTACAAATAATAATTTAAAATTGACAATATTTTTAAAAATGCTTAAAAATTTCTATTGCGTGAATACTTACTATTTTTGGATTAAGTTCCGACCCTTCTATATGTAGAAATAAGCCTATGTCCAGCTGTGGGATGTTATAAGCTGAATAAATCAGTCAATCACCTGGAAATATCCTGCTCCAAATCTGGAACGTCTACTATTGCCGACTTTACCTCGACCCTCCCCATGAGCTTTTGAAAGATTTTAGTCTAAATAAATTTAATAAATATCTAGTAAAAACCTTCCCACTTAATGATGTTGTTTGTTACACTAATTAGTATTCGTAGTTTGTTATATATAATAAATAAGTATTGGCAAGCTAACTAAACATTAAAATGTACACCTACACCGTCAATATATCATCTCCTTCGCCCTAAGGTTGCCTGGAAGAGATATCTTTTAAGCAATAAGGCCACCTTTTGTACATTTTTCTACTAATTATTGTAAATGTTGCTTGTTTATTTTGTTTCTTGTTTGGTGTACAATAGTGTGAAAACAAATAAATAAATAAATAAGCTAATCTCAAACATGACTACATTCATAATGTCGTTTTTTTTGTTAGTAAAGGTCTTCAAGAGTTGTTAGATTTTCTATATGTGATGTATATTCATAAAACTCTTATTTTTAGTAGGTGCCAGCGTTTTTAATTACAAAAATGTGTATGGTACTGTTATATCCCATTTTATAACGTAGTAAAAGCTTCGTAAACATTTATATTATAAACAGTATTTTTCCTTTAGTTTAATCATTACTCAGCAATTGTATTGTTCCTTTTCTTTGATAATATTATTTTATTTTCAAACAGTCAGTTAGACTCAGAGCCCCGAGTAGATCGGACATCAATTAAAGTTCGGAAGTCAATTATCCAACATTGTGTGTGTTTTTTGAATAAAGCAGTTAGCGGTGTAGAGTAGTTTTTTTTTTTAAAGACAGACAGGGTCGGCATCCTAACAGTACATACAGTACATACATCAATTGAGACATTTTTAGGTACTTCAAACTTGAACAATGCACAATGACTGCATCAAAATGTAGTTTAATTTAGTAATTTAGCACACCAATAAACAAATAACTTATATAATTTTTGGCTGTATATTACTCCATCCCTATTACATCTCACGCCAGATAGTACTAAAACTTCAAAAAAGGAGGAAGTTACTCAATTCGACCTATATATCTATATCTTCTATACATATATAAAAGCGAAAGGTCACGAATCACGATCACGAAATCTCCGAAACTATAATACCTACAAACTTGAAATTTGGCAGGTTTGAAGTTTGTATGAAAGTCCTATGTTTTTCAAGTAAGATACTTGAAATTTGTGCTGTGTGGCTACGGCACTAAAGAATTTAGCCACCCCCTCTCTTGCCGTGGGTGTCGTAAGAGGCGACTAAGGGATAACAAGGTTCCACAACCACCTTGGAACTTAAGAAGCCGACCGATGGCGGGATAACCATCCAACTGCTGGCTTTGAAATACACAGGCCGAAGACGGGCAGCAGCGTCTTCGGTGCGACAAAGCCAGTACTACGGTCACCAACCCGCCTGCCCAGCGTGGTGACTATCGGCAAAACACATGAGTTCACGTTATTTTTGGCGTAAACTTGTGGAGGCCTATGTCCAGCAGTGGACTGTATAGGCTGTAATGATTGATGATGATTGACTTGAAATTTAAAATGTATGGTCTATAGATGATGAGAAGGTGTCTTAATAATGAATCGTAATCTATATATATAAAAGAGAAAGGTCACTGACTCACTCACACATCACGAGAACTCAAAAACCGCTGGATGGTCCATCCATCCAGGATGGACAAAGATGAAATTTAGCAGGGAGGTTGGAAGGATTATAGTTAGTAAACGTCCGATAAGAACGGATTTTTTGATATTCCACTGCTTAGGGCGTTTGATTGGGGTTGATAGTTTGTATGAAACATATACAGCAGCTATAAGTTCGCCTGCTAGGTTATTTATACTGCAGCCTGTAAATTAAACTAAAAATGTGGTGTATAGAGAGGTTTTATAAAAATAACTAATAAATTATACTAAATTGTGCCTTTTAAAAAATTACTCAGCGTGATAAGCATTTCAAGTGACTGAAGTAAAAAAAATATTTGCTTAAACATCTTGATAGTAATGCTTATCTTGATAACCACGCGAACGTAGTCGCGGGCAACAGTTAGTGTATTATAACAATAACTCCCCAAAAGTGTATGTGATCGATTCCCTCAAAATTTACTGAACGGCTTTTCATGCGGTTTTACCAATGGAGAGAGGGCTTCAAGAGGAAGGTTTACGGAACGACTAAGCCGATTTTGAGTTTCACTGGAAGTTTGCCGGGAAATCTTTTTGACTCACTGATTTAAACGCGTGCTGTGTGGCTACGGCACTAAAGAATTTAGCCACCCCTCTCTTCCCGTGGGTGTCGTAAGAGGCGACTAAGGGATAACAAGGTTCCACAACCACCTTGGAACTTAAGAAGCCAACCGATGGCGGGATAACCATCCAACTGCTGGCTTTGAAATACACAGGCCGATGACGGGCAGCAGCGTCTTCGGTGCGACAAAGCCAGTACTGCGGTCACCAACCCGCCTGCCCAGCGTGGTGACTATGGGCAAAACACATGAGTTCACGTTATTTTTGGCGTAAACTTGTGGAGGCCTATGTCCAGCAGTGGACTGTATAGGCTGTAATGATGATGATGATGATATTGTTATATTGCGGAAAACCGGGATGTCTTGCGCGAACTCAGTGAGGCCTTTGTTCAGCAGTGGACTGACTGACTGACTTGATATAACGCTGAAACAGATAGTCGATTCCGTATTCAATATCATCATCATCATCTTCACTTTAGCTTGATACAGTCTACTGCTGGACATAGGGCTCCGCAAGTTCAAGCTCCTCATGTGTGTTTGCCATAGTCACCACGGTGGGCAGGCGGATTGGTGACCGCAGGGCTGGCTTTGTCGCACCGAAGACGCTGCTGTCCGTCTTCAGCCTGTGTATTTCAAATCCAGCAGTTGGATGGTTATCCCGCCACCGGTCGGCTTTTGAAGTTCCAAGGTGGTAGTGGAACTATGTTATCTCTTAGTCGCCTCTTACGACACCCACGGGAAGATAGGGGGCGGCTTTATATTTTATTGCCGTAACAACACAGATATTTTGTCCAAATGAAAGTTCAGTAATAAAAAAAAATAAAAAAAAAATGAAACAACTATCGCAGGTTAGCTGGAAGAGACTTCTTCTAGAGTTATCTCTACCGGCTTTCTACATATAAATTATATAATGTATATAACGCCTGACTGAGCGCAGTAGTCAGTGGTCGTCGTCCGGACTACATCTGACGCCCGTTAACAATAGTTTTCATTCATTAGTTTTGTTTCATTGCATATTGGAAAATTACTAAAATTGGACATCGACATTTTTTTTATTGTCCGCTTAACTTAAACACGCCAACACGCCAACACACCAACAGTCCAACACGCCAACAGTCCAACACGCCAACATGCCAACACTCCAACACGCCAATACGCCAACATGCCAACACGCCAATACGCCAACACGCCAACACACCAATACGCCAATGCGCCAACACGCCAATACGCCAACACGCCAACACGCCAACAGTCCAACACGCCAACATGCCAACACGCCAACAGTCCAACACGCCAACACGCCAACACGCCAACACGCCAATACACCAATGCGCCAACACGCCAATGTGCCAATACGCCAACACGCCAATACGCCAACACACCAACACGCCAACATGCCAATACGCCAACACGCCAATACACCAATGCGCCAACACGCCAACACGCCAATGTGCCAATACGCCAACAGTCCAACACGCCAACATGCCAACACGCCAATACGCCAACACGCCAATACGCCAACACGCCAACACGCCAATACGCCAATGCGCCAACACGCCAATGTGCCAATATGCCAACACGCCAATACACCAATACGCCAACACGCCAACACACCAACATGCCAACACGCCAATGCGCCAACACGCCAATGTGCCAATACGCCAACACGCCAACACGCCAACACGCCAACATGCCAACACGCCAATGCGCCAACACGCCAACACGCCAACATGCCAACACGCCAATGCGCCAACACGCCAATGTGCCAATACGCCAACACGCCAATACGCCAACACGCCAACACGCCAACATGCCCACACGCCAACACGCCAATACGCCAACTCGCCAATGTGCCAATACGCCAATACGCCAACACGCCAACACGCTAACACGCCAATGTTCCAATACGCCAACACGCCAACACGCCAATACGCCAATGCGCCAATGCGCCAACACGCCAATGTGCCAATACACCAACACGCCAACACGCCAACATGCCAACACGCCAACACGCCAACACGCCAATACACCAATGCGCCAACACGCCAATGTGCCAATACGCCAACACGCCAACACGCCAATACGCCAACACGCCAACACGCCAACACACCAACACGCCAACATGCCAATACGCCAACACGCCAATACACCAATGCGCCAACACGCCAACACGCCAATGTGCCAATACGCCAACAGTCCAACACGCCAACATGCCAACACGCCAATACGCCAACACGCCAATACGCCAACACGCCAATACGCCAATGCGCCAACACACCAACATGCCAACACGCCAATACGCCAACACGCCAATGCGCCAACACGCCAACAGTCCAACACGCCAACATGCCAACACGCCAACACGCCAACACGCCAACACGCCAACATGCCAACACGCCAATGCGCCAACACGCCAACACGCCAACATGCCAACACGCCAATGCGCCAACACGCCAACACACCAACACGCCAATACGCCAACACGCTAACAGTCCAACACGCCAATACGCCAACACGCCAATGTGCCAATACGCCAACACGCCAACACGCCAACACGCCAATGTGCCAATACGCCAACACGCCAACACGCCAATGCGCCAATGCGCCAACGTGCCAACGTGCCAACGCGCCAATGAGCCAACACGACAGGACGCCAACAAAAATAACAAACCTCTTTAATAACGAACCGTTATTTATGATATTATATCTGTCCCGGTCCGGAAGAAGCCACTTCGCCATCTAAGGACATCGTGGCAGGATAGGAAATTGACTTACCCTTTTTGCGCTTGATAAAGCTCCAAAAAAGTTTAGGGTTTGAAGACAAAGTTGTTTCCAGGCTATTCAAATACAATTTATAGTTTAGATTATGAAGATTCGCGCAACGCTCCCCGAGCAACTTAAAAGTAATTAAATCAGGAGGGTTGCCATTTTTACGATATTTAAATTTTTCATTGATGACTTTTATCAGTGCTGCAGAAAACCATAGCGGATATTTACTAGACCGTGTTTTGGATTTGGGCACATGTTTTAGCAATGATAATTCTCAGAACAGCAATCATAACTCGACAATTTCTTCTCCCAAGAATATTATTCAGGGCACTTGTAATTTTGTCATAGTCAGCTTTGTAGAAGCGGAACCTAGCCCCAATACAAGATTCGAGCTTTTCCTGAAAGTTAATTTTAACGGAAAACTCAATAGGAGGGTGTAATGGTTCTATCCTGGAAAGAGGGTCCTTGCTTTCGCTCAATTGGGAGATAACCAGCGAGCTAATTACTAGGTCTAAAACGCAATTTTTATTATTTTTACAACAATTATACTGTGTAAGAGCATTTAATGACATTAAATCAGTAATCATTTTATTCAACAAATTATTCGTTGTTATCGTAGTCCGTGCAGGACCACTCGTCTAGTTCCAACACAGACCACCCAAGTTAATATCCCCAAGAACGATTATGTTAAAGGAGCTAAGTTTATCAATTATATGATTTGTATTTAAAATGAAGTGTACCAAGATATGTTTCTGTGCCGGAGGGGAAATATAAACAGTGCAAATGTACAGATAATCAGTTTGACCATTGGTATTTAGCAGTTCAAGTTTAACCCATAAATCCTCACAGTGCGATATACAATTTATGTGGAGTAATTGTGAGATTTTTCCCAAATAGGAAGGCAAACATCTTATCCTAAGTGTATTAATATAATATATGATAACCATATCATATATTATATTAATAATACCAATTTGAGAGCCAATTCATTGACGAAAGCAATCTATAAAATATTACGCATTATTAATATTATTAATACAACAGATGAGATAATATAAAAAAAAATTAACCCAACTGTTATGATAAAAATAAGACATGATAAATATTTATAATATTATGATGGACTTTTTTTTTATACAACTAGGTCGCCAAACAAGAGTACGGGTAAGCGATTACCAGAAGCATTGCAAGCGTGTTGCCGACCTTACCCCGAATCTCCCCCAGGAGCTCTGGTCACCTTACTCACCACAGAAACACAACAATCATTTTTTATTTATACTAACCTATATAACCATTTATCCATTCCGTACTCTCAGTTATTTTATGATATTGAAAAATTAAAACGAAAAAGGTCCAATGAAAATAAAAAAAATTACATTTAAGTTGTTTAATAGCGAGCAATGAACACTTTGTGACTGTCACAAACAAAAAAAAAACTGTATAATTATTATTTTATTTATTTATTGACAATTGACTTATCTCATATATAAAATTCTCGTGTCGCGGTGTTTGTAGTTAAACTCCTCCGAAACGACTTGACCGATTCTCATGAAATTTTGTGTGCATATTGGGTAGGTCTGAGAATCGAACAACATCTATTTTTCATACCACTAAGTTAAAAGGGGGGAGGGATTAAGGGGGTTAATAAAATAGATATATGGCAAAACAACGTTTGCGGGGTCAGCTAGTATAATATATTTATATATATATTAAGGCAACCAGGATCTGATGGCGGAATCCCCGAGTAATCGAGAGAAACCCTCGAAAATCGTAGTGACGTTGTGCGTTTGTTAATTCTTCTCGTCTACTTACCTTGTATTACATCGATGTAATTGAAGACGGTTTTTTTTTCGTTTGCGAGCAAACTATTATTAAAAGAGTAACAGCGGAGTTTCTCGCCGATTCTTTTCTGCAGAATCTACATTCCGATTCCGCGGTAGCTTCACTTTTAAAAATAATAATAACTTTAAAATTTTAATTTGAAACCTATTTAAATAAAGTAATATTTGATTTTGATTTTGATTGCGAAAAATTCTAGGATACTGACGCATAACTATCTACAGAAATCAAATAATTGTATTCATCAAACATCAACCCATATTCCAAAGTGATTTAAATTATTCATATCAACATTTTATTTTGTGGAATATATTTTTCAAAAAAGGTATCTAATCTTTTTTCTTGTCGCCTGACGTCATAGAAAGACCTAAATCTAAGGTTCTGTCTTAGTAGTCGATGGAGTTGGTTTTGAAATGACTATTATTGTTAGGTTCGTGAGAAGATTGGTTTAGATTTACCATATCCTCCTGTCTCCTGACCACTGTCCCAATTTAGTTACAATGGATAGATCTAGGAAAGATGTATTATTGACAATGTAGGTAGTCCGTGGGCTTTTTGACCGCACCAGGAGCCCAACACTCCCGTCGCCTCTCCGGCGATAGGGCTAGTCATCATCATCATCATTACAGCCTATACAGACAGTCCACTGCTGGACATAGGCCTCCACAAGTTTACGCCAAAAATAACGTGAACTCATGGGTTTTGCCCATAGTCACCACGCTGGGCAGGCGGGTTGGTGACCGCAGTACTGGCTTTGTCGCACCGAAGACGCTGCTGCCCGTCTTCGGCCTGTGTATTTCAAAGCCAGCAGTTGGATGGTTATCCCGCCATCGGTCGGCTTCTCAAGTTCCAAGGTGGTTGTGGAACCTTGTTATCCCTTAGTCGCCTCTTACGACACCCACGGGAAGAGAAGGGATTGCTAAATTCTTTAGTGCCGTAGCCACACAGCACATATAGGATAGGATAGGGCTAGTGCGTAAACACATTTCCCGGCGAAAAAAAAAGGAAAGATGGATTAGATGGTTAGATGTCTTTCTGTCAAAATGTTCTCAAGCGATTGCTACAAAACTTGATACTTATTAAGAGCTGTAGATCCATATTAACACATAGGATTTTTATCCTAAAATCTAGAACAATATTTTGCTAAATTTAACTACTAAGAACAGCTTCAATCGGACGTGTAACAACCAATTTCGTTCAGAAAACAGTCTTGAGACTATGCTTATGAGGACACACACAGTCTGTTACTGACCCACTAAATCCTAAGAAATACATCGAAGTAATTACTAAGGACTTCTCAATCTCCTAAACGCAGTAAAGAAGTTCATAGAATGATGTATTGGTAATCATTATTGGTAATAATGTAATAAATAATAATAAAATAAAAAGAATAAAAGCTTTATTTGATAAAGTTACTATTATTTTATTACGCCCTTTCCTTTCTAAAGAATTATAGTTCTGGGGTAAATCATTTTATATTATCTTTCAGGATTTCGCTAGTATTTAACAGACTGTAAATTACCTAAAATCCATAATCTCAAGACTAATTAATTATATATAAATATGTACAACAATATAAACATCTCACTCGATTACAGTTTAAAAATATCGATCAGAAAACGTAATGTTACTTTACAATAATAAAACTAAATAAAACAGTTGCAACGTTCAAATAAAGACCATCGGCCACGTAACAATCGATACCCCATTTGACCATGCCAAAATCCTTATTAATTCAAAACGGCGAAAGCATAAAAACCAATCGTTAATTCCATACGACACGCTCCTGCTTAGAATAATGACCGAATCCTTGTGAAATGCATTTTTCCCCTAAAAACGAAGTCCACGACGATTATTTTTATTCATTCGTACTTGCACACAATGGAGCGTTTCAAATTTCGATAAAATTTGCGTTTTTGCATAAAATGTCAGCGCGGGGCGGCGCGTGCGCACGCATTTGAATATCGTGTGACCATCATTTTGGATAGTAGTGGACTTTTTTTAAATATGCTTTAATTTGGTTCGACTACAATTATCATTTATTATAGCTATTGAACTAAACTTAATAATAAGTTAAAAAATTAACACCAAAACGTACCTATAAAATTTATTTCTTAAACATTCAAAAATTAATATTTAATTTTTGTCAAATTCATATGTCTATTACCTATATATAT
Source organism: Melitaea cinxia (assembly GCF_905220565.1). NCBI lineage: Eukaryota > Metazoa > Arthropoda > Insecta > Lepidoptera > Nymphalidae > Melitaea > Melitaea cinxia. The sequence goes on along the minus strand of NC_059419.1, from coordinate 1,765,834 downwards.
TGTATATATGTTACCTATATATACTGTATATATGTTGCCTATATATAACATATTGTATATTCATATGTTTGTGTATATGTACTGTTATATATGTTAGTACTAGCGAAATCTGTACATCGATATTTTTTACACGATTAGTAATCACCAACATTATAGGTACTTAAACCTTTTCCAAAACACACTGCATCTTATGGTATAAGTATTATTCCAATCGGTTCAGTAGTTTTCGCAGTATAACCTAACATATAAACCTTCTCTCCATTTATTAGTATAGATATTTATTCTCAGTCTTTTCCAGTTTCTTTTTTAAACTCTTTAAAATTTATAATAATCTTCTTTACATATTATTAATGTTAGGCATACAGAAACTCTTGACGAAGAGTCTCATATAACTGTAATGTCACCCTACACACATTGTAACCACACTTCATTGTTGCAGAGATTGATAAAAGCGATACAGTTTGCATTTTTTTTATCCTTAAATTTAAATGAAGTCCCCCTCGATGCAGTCATTTGCATGGTGTCGTTTACTCCAACTGCATGTTTTATTATAAAAGTGCAGCTTTAACAATAATTTATTGTCAAAAATATTTTTTATAATACAAAACTGCCCGGACAGATTTCGTTCTGTCTAAAGTTCATAATATAATTCAATTTTTATTTTTAAATTTTTAAGTATTAAAACCTGCCGTGGATATTAAGGAACATACAAAAAATAAATTAGCCAAATGGTCGAGCAATTCTCAAGTTATGCGCTTAGCAACATCCATTTTTATTTTTATATAGATATGTAATACAAAAAATGAGTGTGCGTGTGACAGGACCGACACGCGACTTACTTTTCCTCTATACCGATTATTTTTACCGATTTAAACATTTTGTTTTTCTAATTAGTTGTTTTAGTTTTAATATAATGAAATTATTGTTAAAATTATTTATTTGTATTATACCTAGATATATGTTATATATAGGTATTATTTAGTATTAATGTGATTTTATTATTGTATTATTGTATTTTGCAAATTGTCGTGACACACAGTGGGCTGAAAATCGCGTTTCATAGACATTCAAAATTATTTTTTCAAGTGACGCTTTTTTTGCTTGAATGCGATTGAGAATAACTGCTATATGCCTTATATAATGAACTTTCAGGTTTATAATGGTAAACAGCGTACTTAGATTTTTTTTTAATTTTTTTTGTATGGAGTCGACATAATAAATGATGATATCTCCATAATCGCACAATTGCGCCTAATATCCTCTTAGGTTATTAAAATATAAATTATTTTTGATTTTTTGACATACTTCATACTGCGGTCAGACGTGCGTTTTTTTTTTAAAAAATCTTTAAAAAATTTACAAATTTTGTTTTCTTTATTTTTTGGTTTTTAACTAATGTCAAGATATACATGGGTGTATATATATTTTACATTTACTCGAATTAATTGTGTGCTATATAAGAAAGTGAAATTCATTAAAAACCATAAAAAGGTTTAATTATTACAATAAAAATATAATATGATAAAATTAAATAAGGCTATAAATATATTAATTTTATAATTGCCTTTTCTGTATCACTATCTTCAGAGCCGAACTCAAAGTCAGAGTTTATTTCAGCAATATCCCTAAACTCCAATTCAGGTGTTTGAAGATTCAGCAGATCCAATGTTTCAGCAAATACATTTTTCTTTTTCTTTGCATTCATTCGTTGGGTCTTACTGCTGAAATAAGTGGATCGGACAAAAGAAGAAGGCAATTAAACATATTTTCATTGAAACTTATTCTGCTCTTCTTACGTGAGTGATGTTCTCTGAATCTTCTGAAGTCTTTGTTCCTCGCTTCTGAAGCCTCTTCAGATAAACTCCCAATCGGTACTATTGCGTTACAAGCGATAATTTCTGCTCCACGAAGCAGTATTGTGTGCACTGTTGATAGCATGTAGTACCAGTTGTATAATTCTACATACTTTTCAGCAGTTATGTACGCATATTCTTTCAATTTCGAAACATTGATGGATTGACTTGAAGTTATGGCTTGCAAAATTACAGAAAATCTTCGGATCAGAAATCTACAGAAGATGACTTGACGGAGCGCGGACTTTCTTCACTACATGCGCGCATAAACATGATGGAATGTCATGAATGAAATTAGATATTAAGAAGTGGTCTGCTAGAAAAGAAAGTGAGAAAGCCGCAGTGGATGCAAGAAAGAAAACTATCCAAGCCAGGTTCAAAACTGAACTAAACCTATTAATCGTTGTCTTAAGGTAATATTATGGACAACTAACGACAGGAACACTGCACGACGATTTTTTGGATTTCCTGTAAAGATTGCGGCTATCACTGAACTAGATGAAGATCTGATCCGAAGATGTTCTTTCCGAAGATTCATCTGATCCGAATCCGAATTTTTGATCCGAAGATTCATCTAAGTGCTGGCTTTGAAATACACAGGCCGAAGACGGGTTCTTCGGTGTGACAAAGCCAGCCCTGCGGTCACCAACTCGTTTGCCTAGACTGCGTAGTGACTATGAGCAAAACACACGAGTTCACACCATTTTAGGCGTGAACTTGTGAGGCCTATCTCCACCAGTGGAATGTATTAGGCCGTAATGATGAAGTGATGATAATTCGTCCGATCCACTTATTTCAGCAGTAAGACCCAACGAATGAATGCAAAGAAAAAGAAAAATGTATTTGCTGAAACATTGGATCTGCTGAATCTTCAAACACCTGAATTGGAGTTTAGGGATATTGCTGAAATAAACTCTGACTTTGAGTTCGGCTCTGAAGATAGTGATACAGAAAAGGCAATAATAAAAATAATATATTTATAGCCTTATTTAATTTTATCATATTATATTTTTATTGTAATAATTAAACCTTTTTATGGTTTTTAATGAATTTCACTTTTTTATATAGCACACAATTAATTTGAGTAAATGTAAAGCATATATACACCCATGTAAATCTTGACATTAGTTAAAAACCAAAAATAGAGAAAACAAAATTGGTAAATTTTGTAAAGATTTTTTTAAAAAAAAAAACGCACGTTTGACCGTAGCATGAAGTATGTCAAAAAATCAAAAATAATTTATATTTTAATAACCTAAGAGGATATTAGGCGCAATTGTGCGATTATGGAGATATCATCATTTATTATGTCGACTCCATACAAAAAAAAATTTAAAAAAATTCTAAGTACGCTGTTTACCATTATAAACCTGAAAGTTCATTATATAAGGCATATAGCAGTTATTCTCAATCGCATTCAAGCAAAAAAAGCGTCACTTGAAAAAATAAATTTGAATGTCTATGAAACGCGAATTTCAGCCCACTGTGTGACAGGCGTTAATTTCTTTTTTTTGTTGTATTTGTGTTATAAGAATTGTTTAAGACGAATTGTTTAACGGGTCAGTTTTTACCTGAAATAAAGAAAATTATTACTATTATTATTCAAATAGAAATTAATTCAAATAATAAAACCCAAAAGTCTAAACATAAAATGTAAGCCTGCTATATTCGTTCATTAAATGATGAAATATTGTTACCTATCTCACATAAAAAGCTAAAAGCGCTATAAGCAGTCACTCTTAGTGTCACTGCTAAGCGTAACTGTTTCACTTGATTTCACTTATCGCTTCTTAACGAGTAAATATCAAAAATTAGTTCGCTTGCAAAATAATATGCTTTAATTATAATACTCTGGAAGAAGCCTTCACCTCATAGAGGGTTCTGGTGTACAAACAACTACTTTTTATTAATAGATAATTGTTATAATTTTTTACCGATAGTAAATTTGTTTATTTTTATCGATTTTTTGTAATCAATTTTTGTACAAAAACCAGAAATAAAAGGCTTTTTATTTATTATTTTATTTTATTTTTAATTATAAGTTGATATCTACTGTTTGGAAAATTAATTTTTTTTTAACTTTTTTTAACCTTTAATCTTTTACCACCTCTTTTTATTATAAAACAGAATATAAATAATTATATTAAAATGACAATCGTTGTCAAAATAGAACAATGTAATAATTTTAGATAAAATGAAATTTTGAACGTTGTTTGGGAAAATGATGATGCAAGCCACACCGATCCCTGCGACGCCCGCGGAGCCTTACGCGTATGTGAAGGAGCCCTTAGTACAAGTAGAACAGCCTACGGTCGAGGTAAATACCTGACGTTTGTAAGATAATATGATAACTTTGTCCCCATCTATCTGTTCATCTATATAAAAAACATCAATCGCATAATGTAGTGCTCAGCGTAAAACTCAAGAATTAATGCATAAACTAATTGAGCTACTTTTTGTATCAGTCTTATAATACTTTATAGAAGGTTCGTAAAAGGACAAAATTAAGAAAATTGTTCAGAAAAGTAGAAAATTTCAGAAAACCACTTTTCACGAACTAAAAATAATTATACAATTAGTTGCCAACAGTTATTTGGTAGTTATGCACGTTCATTTATTCACATTGTTGCTACTTAAGAAACAGTCAAACGTGATCGACAAAAATATTGTTAATTTTTTGAAAAAATATTTGTCATCCTCTCAATGTCTAACTGCTGTTTAGCAGTTCTATCAAAAAAAATCACCGCTTAGTCAGCCTTCACGTCATAATTATAATGATCACAATAATTCATATCTAAAATAAAAAATTACATAAGGTAAACTTTAAACATACTATTAATATATGTATGTTATACCGTAAAATATTTTTTATTTAACTAGGTCTTCAAATCAGCGTACGGCTCACCTGATGGTAAGCGATTACCGTAGCCTACAGATGCCTGCAACACCAGAAGCATCGCTAGCGTGTTGCCGATTCTACCGCTGACCCTCTCCAGGAGCTCTGGCCACCTTACTCACCACAGGAACGCAACTTGAGAACACTATTGTTTAACTGTGATCTTCTGTTAGGTTGAGGCACCCAGATGGGCTGCTCCAGATTTTGAGTTGGACCTAACCTCAAACCATGGTTAAGGTCAATTTATACAAAAAATTAAATAAATAAAATAATTGAATAAATAAATAAATAGATTGTATACGCTTCAGCCTGTAATAAATATCCCACTACTGGGCATAGGCCTCTTTCCCTATTTAGGAGAAGGATCAGAGCTTAATCCACCACGCTGCTCCAATGCGGGTTGGCGGATATATTGCCTACTATGAGTAACGATCGCTATCAGGTGTACATAATAGCAACCGGGACCGACGGCTTAACGTGCTCTCCAAGACACCGTGGGGAGACCCACAAGGACTGCGAAATACCCAGACTACGGCAAACACCTGTATGGCCAATACAAATGTTTGTCGTGTGCGGGGATCGAACCCGCAACCGCCAGCGTAACAGGTACAATCCATGGCTGTGACCGTTGCGCCAACGCGGCGTCTAATATAATAAAATAGATTGTATATATCTTATAAATATATGAATACGTGAAGCAATAACTTTGTACCACTTTTTACGAAAATTGCGCGGACGCGGGAGTATAAAATTTCGCACACTTGTAGTTTATATAGAGAAGGAGTGCAGAATCCTAATATTTTTTTTAATCGTGCATAAAAAATATATTAAACCAATAAATAAAACATTACACACATTACTTTATTAATGTTCAAACTTATACTTTAAATTAATTATGGTCGAATTTCGACCATTGGGCGCATTAAATAAATATTCTCATCAATCGTTACCGCAATCGTAATAGTTTCTTCACATAATTTCGTTAAATCATAAATCACGGTTACCGGAATTCGTTCTGCGTTTAATATTATTAAAGGAAAACAACAAAATAATATATTAATTATGACGCAAAATACAGGTAGGTATTGTCTTGAGAAAAGTTACTTTGTGTTCCAAACGTTGCAATATCGGGGACAGCTGTTGATGACCGGTAATGTTTTTATTATATACTTTATTGGACATTTGAACAAAGAACAAAATTAAATATACAAGCAATTATAGTTACAAGTGTACAACCAGGCGATCTTATTATTATCACATACATATTCTACGTCTTATATATTAATTATAGTGACAGCTCTGGTCACATGAATCCTATTGTGATTATTTACAGTTTATAAACTAAATCTTGAGATAATTGTGCTCTAGTAGATCGTCGACAATCATTTGTATAATAATAATAATGTACACAGTAATGTATTAATTATAGTTCCCTCGTTTTATTATTAAATTTGTTTTTACATTACATAAACATACGACACTTTTATTTCTTTATAAGCACGAAGTAATGTAGCCCTGTTTTATCTTAGCTTTTATTGTCAGTGCAACAACACTGCCTATTATAATCTATTGATAAATAAATATAAAAAAACTGTAAAAGATATACGAACACAGACATATAAAATAGAGCTCGATGGTGCAATTAACAATATCAATCAAATCAGAATTGTTTTTATTTAGAATATTTTTGTATGCCCGTTTTGTAAATTTATTTATTACTTGCGACCCGCCCCGGTTTCGCACAGGTGTAATGAAGGTACTAAATATAAAATATAAAATAAATATTTGCAATGTAAGCGCAAAAAATGTGTACAACATCACATTAGAAAGCTCTAAAACTATCAGTGTTCCTCTGCTATATATGCATTTATTATACATTCCTTCTCTGGAATACCTTCCTCTGGAATTACTCTATTTACTAAAGAAAACCGCATCAAAATCCGTTGCGTAGTTTTAAAGATTTAAGCGTACAGAGAGTGGAAAGCGACTTTGTTTTATACTATGGAGTGTTTCTATGTGATGAGTTTTTGATGATTGGAATAATTTTCATTTTTTACAAGAAATTTTTAGAAGAAGATCACATGGTCTTAAATGACTAGATCAATCCTACAAATCCTATAATAGTTCATCTACAGATACTGTCTTTGAAGGCACTAAAATAACACTGGATAGCTAGAAAGAGATTGACTAGTTGTCTTTATCTCAGGTACCGGAACCAGAGCCGCGATTTCTCCACGAGCTCTCGTCCGTGGACCGTCTTTTCATCAACAAGCGCCTCAGAGTGAAGAGCGTACTGTTTCTGCGGGGGAAGAAGAACAGGTTCTACGTGAGGACGCCTGAACAGAGTCTGGTGTACACCATCGAGGAAGAAAATAGGTATGTTCGATTGTACTTTGAATCCGACTAACCGACTAACCGACTAACCTATTCATAGATTATATATTCTTTGGATCTTTCGCTTCTTCAATCTGATAAATAAATAAAATTGGCCAAACGCTAACTATACTACCTGTAGTTAGCGCTTGAACGCTGAGATATTCTGTGTCAATAATGACCAAACGGCATCGAGAGCTTTTCGTGCTCTTGAGGTATCGTAATAACTACTAGGACATTGCCTAAACGAGATATAAACGTTGTATGGCGAATGAGTGTGAGACTTTTACCACATGGCGTCTGCAACATCACTGAAATATTGAGAGTTTCAAAATGAAAATCGAGGTAAGTCCCGTATAAGGTTTGTAGTTCAGAATCTTGATCAATGGATCTCTCTTCACCACTCCATCAGAACGATGGTCTAAGCTTAAGTTAATTTGCTAATGTAGTCATTTTTTATTTATCTTAAAAATTTATATTTAAATTTTAAACGAATAGTATTTGAAATGTAACTCTGATGACGTTATGCTTTTAAAATCTTTCAATATTTTTAATCTACGTTTCAAGTCCTTCAATATAGTTTTATTTTTAGTTACTTAGTACTAGACAACAATATTATCGATTTTGTGGCCAATTTAATATGTAATTAATTTACTAATGATGTCATGATAGCTTTATTTTTGTGTCATTGGAGGATTGTCATGGCGCCATTGAATTAGTAAATTTAAACTACTTCACGATCACGTATCGCCTATCCCTTGGGAGCGCCTAGCCTACATAATTTTTACCTTGCGTTTATGGTATGAAAAAAAATCTAATAATTACCGAATATGCTAATTTCTTTTTCCTTTTACTTTAGGAACATTCGACCGTGTGTGTTTTAAAAAATTATTATCAAGGATTTCAACATAATTTTTGAATCGTCTTGAGAACTAAACACAAAAAGCATCACAACCCAAACATAGCCACCAGCCCTATCCAGGTGCTCTGGATACCTTACTCACCACAGCAACACAACACTACAAAATTGAGGTACTTACCCGTTCAGGTTGCTCCAAATTTTAAGCAGTAGTTCTCCTCTCAAGCTGCTCCAAAGTTTGAGCAGGATATTTCTGCCCTACCTCATATAATCTAATATATAAAATTCTCGTGTCGCGGTGTTTGTAGGTAAACTCTTCCGAAACAGCTATACCGATTCTCATAAAATTTTGTGAGCATATTGGGTAGGTCTGAGAATCGAACAACATCTAGTTTTCATCCCCTTCAATGTTAACCACCACCCCAATTTTTTTTTTTTTTTTTTTTTGATAAATTATTTATATTTTATTTTATCATAATTTGGCGTTGAAAAATACATACAACCCTAAATTTTCACCCTTCCACTATCAACCCCTATTTTTAAATAGCGTTTAGCGGTAAGACAACGTTTGCCGAGTCAGCTAGTTGAATATAAAATTTCCAGCTGGTGGGTGGGCTACTTCTGTTACGGTCTCCGACCACTACAGCTGCACGTGAGAGACCAGACTGGAAAAGAGGTGATGCGCATCAACCGCCCCTACGCCTGCACATCGAGAGTGTTACCGTGTCACCTGCAGCGTATACAAGTACAGCTTTTATTGTTGTTAATGTGACCGTATATTTTTTAACATCGTTAGTTTATCTGCACTAATATTATAAAGCTGAAGTGTTTGTTTGTTTGTTCGCAAAATCTCGGGAAGTACTTACTGATTCGAATTGAAAAATTATTTTTGTCTGATAGCCCATTTATCGACAAATGTAGCATCACTCGATATCGGCCATTTTGTTCTTCAGATTAAGACGTGCAAAATCGCGAGGCACCGCTAGTAAGTAATATTTTTCTTCAGATTAAGACGTGTAAAACCGCGGGGCACTGCTAGTAAGTAATATATAAAATACAAACCGAGACATTACCGTATCTGATGTTCTCCAAAAAGGCCAATGAAATACCATATGCGGATTTAAGCAAATTAAAAAATGTACATATGAGTTGCTACCCACTTCAATAGCATTTTGCTATATCGAGTATCTAATTGATAACTTATTGGGAAGGCTTAGCGTAAATATTGCAATCAAAATTTCACGAATAAAGACATTATTTATCTTATATAAATAAAAATGATGTTGCTAAGGCTAAATTTTACTAATGGCTAAAATGTTGTTAATGGCTCGACGAATTCGGCTATTTTTTTTTTTTTGTAAGTTCCATAAAGCCTACGAAAGGTGTTAATAGTAAATAAATAAAAAATAAAATTATTAAAAAAATAATTTTTACTATTAACTTTTGACACAACGAAGTCTGTCCGGACAGCTAGTTATGCATAAAATTGAATTAAAAAAATGAAACATAACTAACAATGTCTAAAGTTAATACAGTGACGATGACGTGTAACACACGATTTCATACATCTTTAATAAAAAACAGAACCATTTTTTTTTTTTGAGTATCAATACTCGTAAATGACTATTGTATTTCCTCAACTGTCTCTTCATACCGCTTGATTGTGTCGTAACGATTTAGTCAGAAATTAAATTTAAAAAAAATCTCTTAATTATCTGACAGATACCAAAATTCGTAATGGATAACTGAATCTCGTTCCCTAGGTGTTTTCTCCGCCAGGAACAAGTATAGGCAGCATTGAGCAGATCTGGACGGCGGTGAGACCAGAGTATGTTGTCAAGCGAGAGGACGGCGAGGAAATCTTCTGGATTCGTGGTAAAATAGCCCAAAGTTATGAATCACAGTGCCGTTTGAATTTCTCAAGTACCTAATTGTATTATTCTTGTTCATCGAAATAGCCTTTGATGTGTGTTTTCTTAGAATATTTGGCTTGTTTTTTTTTTTTTTTTTTCTAGGAATATGTTTACATCTTGAAGGTTTGATGATTTAAAGTGGGTCTAAAAAGGTCTACGATTCTAAAACACAGATTCTCCGTCATAAAACTTAGGTTTAAATACTCAGTGATTACTATGAAATTTAATGACATAGTTACGTTTTCCTGTAATGTCGGCGCCGCGGCGGCTACTTTTATGGTTTTCGCGAGTCCTACATACATATCAAGTCTTCATTCTAATTTTAACCTTTAAAAGTCTCTTGCTGTTTTGACGAAAAAAAAAAGAAAATTTGTGGTCTTTCAGACCAAAAAAATTAAGGAAAACTTTGGGATGAGTAAATGAGACATTACGTACACGTCGTAACTCTCTTTTTATCTTCACTAACGTATAACTCGCTCTCAACTTCCTTTCGCCTCACCTGATTACATTTTTCGTAACGTTTTTGTCACGCATTCACCAGCTTACTCCCCAAGTCAAGCGTACGTAAAGAAGTTTAATATTATGATAAGTAGAAAAGGAAAAATCAGCTTCCAGCGCGCGACCAGCGTCCACAACGAATTACACATATTAAAAATTTTATTTACATTTAGTATATTTTGTTTATACGCTTTTATACTTTTCTTTTTTATTTCTACTCTTTTATCTTATTTGTTACAAATCCTTTGTGTATAAATGTATGCTTGTTTCATATATTTGAACAGAGAGAGCATCGCTAAGCTTGGGTTAGTTTGTAGGATTTAGTTTAAGTTACAGTTCATTTAATATAATGGATCCGACGACGACTTCAGTATATAAATACTAAATAAGGACTAACTTCCCTGTGTACAACAACAGTCCGTAAATTAAATAATAAAAAAAAGCTCCCGGGGAGCGACAAGGCTACGTTTAGCTACGCGCTTGGGATACTTCTGGTGTTGCAGGCGTTCATAGCCTACAGTAAACGTTTATCATCAAGTGGGCCGTATCCTCGTTACCTTTTAAGTATAAAAGTAAAGGAAATGAAAGTCGTCGTCTCTCAGGACCAAGAGTGACCATCAGCTGCTTCCGCGACATCAAGTTTCACATCTACAAGGCGGATGGAGCAGCCGTCGGGAGTACTTGCAAGCGCTGGCAGGGATTACTGCATGCTATGTTCTTGGCACCTGTTACTGATCGGTAAGTAGAATGTTGGGGAGTAGCTTATTGGTCGAGAATAGGGCAAGGGCACACAACAGAGTACAGCTATGAGCGTATTAGAAACACTCGTATATACCTACAATAATTGTGTTTGCTCGCAAACGAAAAAAAAACCGGCTTCAATTACATCGACGAGTAATACAACGTAGATCGACGAAAAAATAGTCAAGTAACTACGCGTTATCAAAGATTACTCAAAAGTAGTTATCAGATCTCAACAAAATTTATATGTGACCACATGACAAACATCAGCTTTCGATTAAATTAAAAATTATTAAAACGGTACACCCAGTAATAAGTTATTACGGATTTTTAAGAGTTTCCCTCGATTTCTCTGGGATCCCATCATCAAATCCTGGTTTCCTTATCATTGTAGTAAACTAGGGATATCTTCTTTCCAACAAAAAAAAAGAATTATCAAAATCGGATCATAAACGACGGAGTTATCCCCGAACATACATTTTAAAAAATATAGGTCGAATTGGGTAACATCCTCCTTTTTTGAAGTCGGTTAAAAAATAAATTTTTGAAATATTGCTGATTTATAGTTAATACGTAATACGTCATATTTATCATGATTATCGTGAGTGCTGAGTTCCTGAGTTTTAGATGCGTGGAAGCGCATTTACATCTCAAATATTTTACTATTGATTATTAAAATTATCAAAATCAGTACACCCATTAAAAAGTTATTGCCGATTTTCAAAAGTTTCCCTCGATTTTTCTGGGATCTCATCATCAGATCCTGGTTTCCTTATCATGGTACTAAGCTAAAGATATCTCCTTTCCAACAAAAAAAGAATTATCAAAATCGGTACATTCAGTAGAAAGTTATGCGGTATAATACAACGTAGGTCGACGAAAAAAGCGTCAAGTAAAAACGAATTATTAGATATAACTCGAAAAGTAGTTGTTAGATCTCAAATAAATTTAAATGGGACCAATTGACACACACCACCTTTCGATTAAAAGAAAATTTGTCGAAATCAGTCCACACGGTCAAAAGTTCTGATGTAACATATATAAAAAAAATACAGTCGAATTGAGAACTTCCTCCTTTTTTGGAAGTCGTTTAAAAAAGAGTTCCTAAACTATATGTCAAATGTTTTGAGTGCAAATTAGAACAGGATCTGAAGACTGTGACAAGTGTTTTACAAAGAAATCATATTGTTTCTAAGTTAGGGATGACAATGGCGTCCAAAGCGTAGTTAGTGTAGTTGGTGTACGGAAGTGTTTTGACGTGTCGTAAATCAAGGGGTTGTTACACCTAGTAGTTGACTAAGCTGAAAAAATTACCAGAAAATGATTGTTGGTACTAAGCTATTTTTTTATAATATTGTAGGGTTCGCTTCAGCCTGTCATATCCCACTACTGGGCATAGGCCTCTTTCCCCATATAGGAGAAGGATCAGAGCTTAATCCACCTCGCTGCTCCACTGCGGGTTGGCGGATATATTCCCTACTATGAGTAACGATCGCTACCAGGTGTATATGATAACAACCGGGACCGACGACTAAACGTGCTCTCCGAGACTCGCTGGGAAGACCCACAAGGACTGCACAAAGACCCAGACCACGGCAAACACCTGTATGGCAATACAAATGTTTGTCATGTGCGGGGATCGAACCCGCAACCGCCAGCGCAACAGGTACAATCCATGGCCGTGACTCCGCGTTGGCGAAAAAATGCGATGGCGGCATAAAATATTAATTTTTGAAAAAATGTTTGGCGATCAAACGTAAAAATCTGAATTTCGATGATAAAAATCACTACATCTTGCTTAATATTAAAATGTACGGATCAACAAAAAACCCTTCGATCAACGGCTGCTTTTTAATTTAAGCTATTTCGAGAAAAACGCGTTTAAAATTGAACGTCGAACGTACAACGATAAAATGTAATCTATAATATATATAAACGCGAAAAGTCACTCATCACGAAATCTCCAAAACTATAACACCTAAAAACTTGAAATTTGGCAGGTAGGCTCCTTATAGGACGTAGACATCCGCTAAGAACGGATTTTATGAGAAACGACCCCTAAGGGGGTAAAACGGGGGTTGGAAGTTTGTATGAAAGTCCTATTTTTTTTGAAGTAAGAGACTTGAAATTTCAAATGTAAGCTCTATAGATGGTAAAAAGGTCTCCAAATAATGTATCTTTAGAAATCAATCCCTATTTGGGGTTAAAACGGGGGATAGTAGGTTGGCTCACTGATCACGAAATCTCCGAAACTATAACAGTTACAAACTTGAAATTTGGTAGAAAGGCTCCTTATAGGGCGTAGACATCCGATAAGAACGGATTTTGCGATATTCCACCGCTGAGAGGGTTTAATTGGGGTCGAGAGTTTCACTGGAAGTTTACCGATACTGATTTCAACGCGGGCGAAGCCGCGGGCACTGCTAGTTTTTACATATAATTGATACACCAATGCTCGGCCTACAAACCTGCAGACGCAGTTACCTCAGAAATACTAACATGGTGATTTTTATTCACAATTTGGTTACGGGTTAACAATTTATTGATTTGTTTGACATTTTTAGATTTGGCGTCGCCTTCGAGAGAGATCTGTCGGTTGAAGAAAAAGCGTTACTTCTTGCAGCGACGTTGTTGCTAGATTATATGTACTATGATGTATAGTTCATTTATATTTAAATATATTTTGGCATTTTTAATATATATTTTATTTTATTTTCGTATGTTTATGTAAACTCGAAAGTCTACGGGGATAATTAAGATACATGAACACAGATGTTCTGAAAATTTAAAACATTTGATAATATTATGACTAAAAATTAGAACATTTTAGATCAATTTAATTAGCTGCCTTTCTTCCTATGCTTTATAAAATATTAAAAGATTTGTAGGCTGGGCTGCGTTCAGTAAACTTTGCGACGCCTTTCTCGTTCATAAATCCTCAGTTTTGAAACAAAGACATTAGAATTATATGTTTTAACATTAATGATGTATAATCGGGCATAGCGTTGCAAAACCGTTGGTTTCAAAGTTTCTCATTAGTTCAAAAGGATCGGGTAATAAGACAAGAAGCAGAGCCGTGCTCGAAGTTTCCGAAACCGACTGTAACAAAGATGTTTCCTATAAGAATTGGAATAATCAACATTATTATCGCGTTTTGATTTCTGACCCTATAGGGGTGAATAGTTCATAAAACTGATCCGAAGGTACAGTGATGGATCATATAATGTCAAGGACCACTCCTAGCACGCGCGTTGTTACACGACCCCTCAGTTCAACAAACATCTCAGAGAGGAACCACTGGTTTCTTGAAGCGAATAGTCTTGAATATTGGAATCTATAAAAAACCTATGTTCGACACATAAAAAAATCCAATATAATGATAACTAAAATCAAAATCAAACATGACTTTACTCAAGTAGGCTTCGCAAGCACTTTTGAATCGTCATTTCTTAAATTAAAATTACATTTTTTTAGTTAATTAATTTTAGTAAAAAGTACCTACCACTAAGATAAATAAATACCTATCGATATTATCCTAGCTATAATAAATGATTTTTTGGTATACAGTGTTATATTATAATAATATTTTAAATAAGGTAATAAATAACAAAATTAAAAAATAATTTTCAAATAATAATTCTCAGACAATTCAAAATATTCGTAAATAAATAGTCCATCACAGTTACAAACTTTAATAATAGCATTTACATTCGCAACGATCGTTACGAGTAATGGTCATAAACAGAAATAATAAAAATCAAATTCGATGATAAAGTACAAAATAAAATGTCGAACGCACCGGAACTCGATCTTACAGTCAACTCGATTCAGTTTATTATCGCTTAAAACATTATACATATTGTAATGAGGGGACATCTTTCGTTATACTTTAAATGCATTTTTCGCTTTTACACAAAAACGACGATTTCCCCTTAAAAATTAATGTCCTGCGCCACCCCTATTTGCATTGTGCTTAAAAACTTTTTTCTCCGCGCCAGATGTCCAACGTAAATGGCGCGAAATTTTGACAGAACGTATAATTTTTAGCGCTCACAATGACAGATAAGAGAAATTAAAAAAAACTCAATATTAGGTACTTTATGGAACCCTTTTCCAAAGGATTGAATTCAATTACACATATTCAGGGTGAAAAAATGTGTAATAAAAGGGTGTTTTTTACACAATTTTGGAAATCGGGGATTTAGCTTATGTAGGTCAATGGATGTATTTAGTGAATTAAGTTTTTTGTTAATTTTTTTACGACATAAAACCGTGGCGCGCGTCTGTCACGTTTGGAAAAGCAAGGGTTTAAAAACTAAACAATGGCTTTTTAGAAAATGATTTAGAGTTTTTTTTTTACACTAAATCTCGTAACGAATTTTTTTTTTTGATAAAAGTGTAATTTTTGAAAGCTATTTTTTATCAGAAACGATAGTATCAATATCGTAAAATTATTACATGATTGATTGCGTATTGTTTGTTACGCGAGATTTCGATCAATGTCAATTTCGTAATAAAGAACATTTTATTTATTAAATACAAACTTTTAGTACTATTTTAGGTGTTCTATAATAGTGTTTTTGATTATTCTATATTTTTTTTAAAACCTTTTGTTCCTCTTCTAAAAACTTTTCAATTCATCTCATCAAAAGGAAGAAAACCGATAATAGTGTTATACTTATCACCAACCAGGCAGTTGATCAGCGTTATCCTTATTCGGTTCCATTTCACTTTCAGAGTTTTACAGGAGAAAAGGAATTTGACCAAAATATTTACAAATATACAGACCCATGCAGTTCAAACTAGTGTTCTATAATATCCTGTAATATAAATATAATTCTAAACACCACGATTTATATGTAAATAAGGATATTTACCATGTTGCAGATTATTTTTAGTGCAACTGTTTGCAATAGTACCGACACATTTGCATACAACTAGGTCGGTAAATAAGCGTACGGCTCACCTGATGCTTAGCGATTACCAAAACTAATAGGACGCCAACAACGCCAAAAGTTATCTGGAACTTAAAACAAAGATGGTAACTATCCAGTTTTACTTACAAATTATAATACTCTATATTCTGTTTATCGATCGATCTTTTAAAACAATTGTAAGTATTTTTGAAGATAACTTTTTAACTTTGAAACAACTAATGTAAATAAATAAAACCGGCCGAGTGAGAGATTGACTAGGTAAAATATTGAGACAATTTTTTTGTTTTTGTCTAAATATATTTTATTATTTATTATTTAGGTAAATATACAATTAAGTGTTTTGTGAATATTTCAAGTGCCTATCTGTTGCCTTTATTGAGCAATAATTGTGTTTGCAGGCAAACGAAAAAAACCGACTTCAATTATATCGACAAGTAATACAATGTAGGTAGACGAAAATAGTCAAGTAAATACGCATTATCAAAGATTACTCCAAAAGTTGTGATCAGATCTCGATGAAATTTAAATGTGACCACATGATAAACATCGGCTTTTGATTAAATTAAAAATTATTAAAATCGGTATAGCCAGTAAAAAGTTATGCAGATTTTTGAGAGTTTCCCTCGATTTCTCTGGGATCCCAGATCCGGGTCAGATCCGGGTTTCCTTATCATGGTACCACACCGGGGACATCTTCTTTCCAACAAAAAAAGAATTATCAAAATCGGTTCATAAACGAGAAGTTATCCCCGAACATACATTTTAAAAAATGTATATATATATATATATATATATATATATATATATACGGTCGAATTGATTAACCTCCTCCTTTTTTGAAGTCGGTTAAAAAAGGGCAAAAAATCGCATTTGTTGTATCGGAGCCCTCCTTAAATATTTATTTAATTTTGTTTTTAGTATTTGTTGTTATAGCGGCAACAGAAATACAAAATTTGTGAAAATTTCAACTGTCTAGCTATCGCAGTTCTTGAGACACAGCCTTATGACAGACGGACGGACGGACGGATAGATAACGAAGTCTTTGTAATAGCGTCCCGTTTTTACCCTTTGGGTACAGAACCCGGAAAAGTATTGCTGCAAGTGTGTATATACCGAACCTTGTCCTACATTGAGAAAGAGGTCTATGGCCAGCAGTGGGATCTTACAGGCTGACTATCAATCAATCAAGTAAGTACGCAGATATATTTCCAACTGACTGCAACAAAAAGTTTTTTTTTTTTGCTTTTGTTATTATATTATATTACTAGGATAAAGTTTGTATTAAAAAAAAGTTGATATACTCGTAATTGATGATACGAAGTTCGCCTGATCAGCTAGTAATTATATAAACTTCGATGAAAACTAATTGCTTACTTTAAGCTACATGTAAGACTACATAAAATGAATAAAATTACATATTAGTCAACAGTTTATCTCCAATTTATGTTTCAATACATTTTGGCACAGAACAAAGCATTCAAAGATACGAAACAAACAGTTAGAGTTCTGAATAACAACACGGTCAAATAGCGGTTAAGGATATCTTATTTACGCGAGTTTGACTCATTTTACAAGAAATAATTATTAATGTAGACAAACATTCGCATTATTAATTGTATTATTTAGTTAAATAATAAACAATTTTAATTATTTACGTCACACATGTGCGTTATTTTTTATGCGTGTATTTTGTGGTTATGTCAATTTTTAATCTGTTCTTTTTTTTAAATTTAATTTGTAACCTGTGATTTAAAAATCATAAATCTAAGTTTAAATTGGCAGATAAGATGAAAAAAAAATTTAAAACTTTGCCTGTTTCGAAACTGGAGTATATTTTCATTGTAATTAAGTCTAATATTTGTATAATAATAGAAATCTTACGTTTGAAACAGTTAGACATTTATAAAACAAAGCTACATAAATGTAAAAGCGATTTTTTAACATTTGTGTAAAAAATTAACAAAAAATTTAAGTCTAACGGTGTTCTAATTGATTAACTTTTTAAACTACAAAATACTTCATATTTATCAGCGGATACTTTTGAAATTCTTTGATTTTCATTTTACAAACAAAATAATTCAGTCAGAAATTAGTTTAAAAAAATTGCAAATATAGTACTAATTATACAATTATTTGGCAATGGCAGATACGGTACTAACTTCACAAAAACGATAACCATAATGTTTAAAAACTTAAAATGTCCTATTAAAATGAATCAAATTTTAACTATCAAAACAACAAAATTCTAAAATAAAAACATAAATTGACGCTTTTAAACCGACTTCCAAAAAAGGAGGAGGTTCTCAATTCGACTATATTTTTTTTTTTTTTTTTTTATGTATGTTACATCAGAACTTTTGACTGGGTGGAGCGATTTCGACAAATTTTCTTTTAATCGAAAGGTGGTGTGTGCCAATTGGTCCCATTTAAATTTATTTGAGATCTAACAACTACTTTTCGAGCTATATCTAATAATGCGTTTTTACTTGCCGCTTTTTTCGTCGACCTACGTTGTATTATACCGCATAACTTTCTACTGGATGTACCGATTTTGATAATTCTTTTTTTGTTGGAAAGGAGATAACCCTAGTTTAGTACCATGATAAGGAAACCAGGATCTGATGATGGAATCCTAGAAAAATCGAGGGAAACTCTTGAAAATACGCAATGACATTTTACTAGATGTACCGATTTTGATAATTCTTTTTTTGTTGGAATGAAGATATCCCTAGTTTAGTACCATGGTAAAGAAACCAGGATCTGATGATAAGATCCCAGAGAAATCGAGCGAAACTCTCGAAAATCTGCAATAACTTTTTACTGGGTGTATCGATTTTAATAATTTTTAATTTAATCGAAAGCTGGTGTTTATAATGTGGTCACATATAAATTTTATTGAGATCTGATAACTACTTTTTGAGTAATCTTTGATAACGCGTAGTTACTTGACTATTTTTTCGTCGATCTCCGTTGTATTAGTCGTCGATGTAATTGAAGTCGGTTTTTTTTCGTTTGCGAGCAAACACAATTATTATTCATATCGGTAGAGCAAACGCTGATATTCTTCATATTCTAATCTTCATATTTTTCCATACCGTATGCCTTGTAATGTTTCTTAAGGAGAAAACAATATAAAATACTACGCTAAAAATAGTAAATAAAAAAACGACTATGTTTTAGACCACACTACTGATGTAAAACTTCTTTATTTGACCCTAAAGTAATATAAGAAACGTAACGCTCTTTCTTTCTATCTTCACAAACTTATATATACCTTATATATACCACAATAGTATTCTGAAAGAGTTTGTAGATAGATGGGAGAGATGATGCGACATTGGATAAAACTTCATGTGATTTGACAAAAAAAAAATGTATAAATATAAAAACTATTTTAAATTTATTGTCTGTTATTGTACTAACAACACAGTTATAAGAAACATTGCTATTAACACTATATGGGCTAGTCCCAAAATAAATGTCATTATTATTATTATTATATATACCTCTCAACTTCCATTCGCCTTGACCGATCACATTTTTCGTAACGCTCTCGTCACGCATTCACCAGCTTACTCCCCAAGTCAAGCGTGCGTAAAGAAGTTTTACTTCAATAAATATAAATAGTATTCAAGATTAAATATAATTTTTTTTATTCGAATAGAGTTCAACAATGACAAGCGTGACGCCCTCCGACCGGGTTAAAGCTCCGTGTTGACACCGTCACGGCTAACCCGCGTCCCGATGTTTTGCCATTATATCCTAACATTTAACCCATTTCTAAACTATTTCACCCAAAAAACAGTTTCCCTACTTCGACAGATGCAAGTCGACCCTCGCGTTTTTTAATGGCAAAAGTTTTTTTTTTTTTTAATAAAATGCAATTTTTTTCGGTCTTTTTTCTTTTTCACCAGTATCCAAAGCTGACAGTTGACGCGAACATAATCTTTAATTAAGAGTTTTGGCGGATATTTTTTTTTTTTTTTTTTGAAATGTCAAAGTAGGGTTCGTTATTTTTTTGTGACTTATTTGTTTATAATTTTATGGAATAATGGATTTTACACGTACGCGAGCACGTCGTGTTTGTGATTGATTAAAGTTGATGTTTTTATAGTTGCATGGATTACTATGAATAGAATATTGTATAGAATTTAGTCTTCTCTTTTCTATGATAACATTTTCATCTATGCTATTTCGACACTAACTACTAAAAGAACTTTTTCGAATTTTATCGCGGTTTACTAAGTTCTTTAGATGCCCGACATTTCGGATACTTTACAGCAACCAGTTCTCTTATGTTAACTTACACGCATCATCATATCGCAGTCCACTGCTGGACATAGGCCTACATTCCTCCTATGTTGTGTCCGAAAAAGTTATAAAAAAATAATGAGTGAATTTCGCCTAAACATTAGAAAACAAGTAGTAAAAGTAATTAATACTAATTAATATTATTTTCTAGTTTCATTAATTAATAGATGGTTCCATTCCCGCCTCGAATAATACCTCGAATATATAATATGTGGATTATTTATGTATGTATACTTATATATTTTAATAACTGATATAAGTAGACTGTTGCTGAAAGCATAGGATTTAATTTTCCTTAGAAACAGACGACTATTCGTGTATGTTTAAGACATTTACTTATTTTTTATACAACTAGGTCAGCAAATAAGCGTACGGCCCACCTGATGGTGAGCGGTTGCCGTAGACTATAGACGCCTTCAATACCCTACCCCCGACACTCTCCAGAAGCTCTGGTCACCATCATCATCATTTCAGCCTATCGGAGTCCACTACTGGACATAGGCCTCCTCAAGTTCACGTCAAAAATGGAGTAAACTCGTGTGTTTCGCCTATAGTCACCACGCTGGGCAGATGGGTTGGTGACCGCAGGGTTGGCTTTGTCTCACTGAAGACCCTGCTGCCCGTCTTCGGCCTGTGTATTTCAAAGCCAACAGTTGAATGGTTATCTCTTATATGGCTTTTTAAATTCCAAGGTGGTAGTGGAACTGTGTTATCCCTCAGTCGCCTCTTAGGACACCCACGGGAAGAGAGGGGGTGGCTATATTCTTTACTATCGTAGCCACACAGCGTACAGGTCACCATACTTACCACAAAAGCACAGCACTACTTAATAGCAAAATTATTTAGCCGTGATTTGCCTCAATAAAGAATATTTATTCTTATAATTATTATATTATAATTTAAGCTGTAATGTATACTTGTTTTTTCTAAGTAAATAAAATTTTATAAAACTAACAAAATGATATTAATGATAAAGATAAGGCGAGACAATAAATAACAACATGTTTTGTATATTTAATTTATTGAATACGGTAGAAATGTTTCGTAGTAATGGAAAACAAATACATAACAAACAGACGGATCTAGGAACATATACCGACCGCAACGCATTACTTATCACTTCGCTCTCCTTATTCTTGCTTCTAGTCAACATACAAAAAATCAAACTTATCTATTGATCTAAAGTATAATATATTATTTAATTATAGCACTCCAATACTTATTACATTAAAAAATCAAGAATAAAAAAATGTTTTTTAAATAATTTCAATTTTTTTTTAATTAACAATTTGTTATCAAATTCACTAAGATTTGTTGCAAAAATGGAAACTAATGGATTATGTAACACCTTGTTTATTGTAAAATGTTTATGCATATAAGTATAAACTTATGTAGTTTTTAATTATATTTGTAATAAGTTTGATTATTGTTTTTATTATTTTAATAAATAAAGTTAAAGTAGTATGTATTTACTCAAAAAAACTAAATAAAAAAAAAAACTTATGAATAAAAAGCTTTTCAATACATTAAAGAAAAAAATACATTTTTTAGTCACAAGCGATAAGCAACGGTCACGGCTTAAGACTAGGCTTCTCCTAAAGCCAATAATATAATTCTCTTTATTATTTTTTAAATATAATTTTAACCAACGTGGACGTCGAAGTCTGATTAAAATGAATTTCATTAATTTGTATATATTTTTTTACAGAAAATCTTTATCATACTTCTATTTTATCCAAAAATATTTTGTGTGTTGCTATACGCCTTAGTTTATTTTTGAACGGCAACACTAGAATTTTAGGCCGAAGACATCCACATCGGAAAAATTAAAAATATATAAAAAAATAATTTGACTAGAAATAACACAGTTTTCATAAAAATTGAAAAAATATTACCATTTTTTCTTATATACAGTCGCATGGAAAGCAAACTTTAAAGACTAGAATGCACTTACAAATAAATAAATAAAAAACAAACTAATTTTAAATTTGGAATGATTTAAGGAACTATTTGTTTTTTTTTATGTCAACATTAATTCAGTATTTTTTTAATAATAGTTAACCTCTTTTATTAAATTATTGTCGACATAAAGATACACTAAGTATTTATTGCGTTTTACAAGAGTGCTAGAAAAAAATTATTTCAACTTTTTACACAGAATATGCCTAATTAATTTGTAATACAAAATATATTTTAATATAAAATAAATCATATACAATTTGGTTTTTAAAACTAAAATAGTGACTATTTTCTGAATTTTTGTGTAATATTGATTAGGTACACAATGCATTTAATCTGTCAAATATTATAATTGTCTAATAAAAATATACGATCTTTTATATACTATATAATATAACTCTTTTTTATATGGTATATTTTTATTACACAATTTGTCAAAAAGTCAATATTTGACGTTACTATGAAAATAATAATAATTCTTCTACTGACCGTAGTTTATGACAACTCGAATCGATAACATATTACACCGGTGTCACCTTTTCACATAGTCAAGACGACTCAAGATGTCACTTTGTACCTGTTACTAAATAATTTAGCGACTGACGATTTGTCTTGAGTCAACATGTAAATCACGTAACATTTTTTTTTTAATATTTCCAAACATATTAACTTTGCGAAAGAGAATCTTCATGCGCTAAATTAATTTAGCACCTCAAAAAGCTAATGACACCTTAAATTAAAACCAAAAAGTAACAACTTCTTACCATTTAACATCATTAAAACGATTCAAGGTGTCATATTATGATGTCAAGAGTTATCAGTATAAGTTGTCTTTTAGAAAACATTAAGCAACAAATAATAGGCATATCATTTAATTGACAGAACATAATCAATAAAAATGCGACTGTAAGACTGTTTACAAGCATTGTACCCGAGCGATGACTATTTCTAACACATGTTGTAATCACTCTTGTATTTCATCTAACCTTAAAATTAGTTTGTACTGTATCATGTATCACCGAACGCCGTTGTGATCCTGGCCTAAATTTGTACTGTTACAATTACATCTATAAAAATTATTGGTCTATACGCTCACTCGGTGTACAACGCTGGGCGAAAGCAATGTTGAACACAGTAAATTCACTACATTCAGAAACGATCGTAACTAACTATTTAAACTCCGTAACAGTAAAAATTTCACCTGCGTAATCGACTTCATTAAAAACGCACGCCTATGGGAATTTAAATAGGTATCGAGATCGTAACCACGCGTACATTTTTTTATTAATTTTGTTATTATTTTAAAACATTATTAATATAATTTGTTGTATCGCGCGAGCGCGTCTCGGCCTCTGACCGGGGAGCTGAGAGCGGGAAGACCACTGGAAGTGTTGCTGTGCCAACGTAACGAGGAACTTTCTAGATGTCAGGAACTAATTTAGGAACAATATCTGTTTACAACCTAGCTTTTCCTTTTGACGATACTTCATCATTCTAAAGGGTTCGAGACCGACGTGCTTAGTGACCGACATCGTTTTCAAATATGTCAAATTGTGTGAAAATGTCAAAAAATATTACATGACTTATCGATTGTGTGTGTCATTTCGACACATTTTGACTTATCTAGAAAAGTCAGTCAACCGTATAATCTAGTCTCCCAGGAACAGCAAATACTTTAATAGGATTTAAGAATTTATAAATTATCTGTAACATTAGCTTTACCCTGATCTTCAATCACATTACATTATCAGGTAGCCTAGGCCTCGGTCAGGGGCCGTTCCGCGCGCGTCCTCTAGTGTTCATTAAAGTACATCTTAATTACATACATAGGAACTTTCTTTAGAAGCTGCATGGTTTATACAAGCTATCCTCCACAATGATCTACCGAAATATTTAAATAAACCTGTCTTCAAATAAGGATTTATATCAATATAATATAATAATAAATTTGATCTGTCTTATTTATCTCGAGGGTCGATCGTGTTTGTCATAATTATTGTAAAATCACTTAACATATATATAGTATAGTTTATATTTTTATAATTGATACAAAGGTACATGCGTCGCCATCAATATTCTCCTTATCAATTAATTTGTACTTTGTTGTGTTTTTAGTAAACAGTCATAAATAATATTTCAGTAACAAGAGCCAATTTTGTTTTGGTATCACATCACAGGCTTATTGTTTTACTTCAATGTTTTATGTTTGTTTGTCTCAGTAATTGTTTATTAAAAACAATTGAATTTTTGACACAAAAGATAAATAAGACACGTTCGCTGTAACATATTAATTTATAAGTTACTAGAAATAAATAGAAAACGCAAGCTCGGCCAACGACTGGAGCGCCGGGGCTCAGCCCACGGACGCCCAAAACAAGACCCGTATTACTGATGTGTTACACAACAAAACGTCCGGCCGAGCCACACGACCACATATCTAATCAGATTTATACTAAATTACGTTTAATGTTGATCACTGCCCAATAATACGTATTTTTGTGCTTAAGTCTCTCCTAGACAACAATAAATAGATCGAGTAGCTAACATGAGCGCGGTCTCCGTCCGCGGCGCAAACATACTGCACTCTCGTGTAACTTCAAAATATATTTATACAATAACAGCTTACGAAACCTAAGGTGAGGTAGTGCGGTTGTCGCAGTACTCCTAACGTGGCACCTAGTTTGTACTGGGGTCCGTCGGGCACCGAGCGCTCGCTCAGTGATCAACATCGCACCGGAACTACGACGCTAGCGTGAGCGCACTCACGGATAAAATACGTACCGTTTAAATAATAATAACTAAGCCTAGGGTGTATTTCTTCTCCCGATCGAAATCGACGTTTCAAAAACTCGTCTCGGACCGACCCAACGTCGAGGAGATAATAAGGTAACCGATTCATAAGCGGCAACGTTTCATATATCACCCGTGAATATAATTCTCAATATACGAAGTTAGACTCTGTCAAATAAAAAGAGGGCGGGGGCCGCCGCGCGGCGAGGCGCTCGGGCGGGCGGCCGCGGACAGCTCCTCGGGAACGATCACGTCTCCTATCTCTCGGCGATCGCTCGAAGGCACACAGCGTTAAATGTAATCAGTACGGCGATCGAGCGCGTCCGCGGGCGGTGTAGTCGTCGGCCGCGGACGCGCGCGGGGCGGGCGGCGCGGCCGGGCGGGCGGCGCGGCTAGGCGGGCGTCAGCGTCAGCGTGACAGTGGCGCGGCGCGTGGCGCGGCGCCGCACGGGCAGGAACACCAGCGCCGGCAGCAGGCTCAGCGCGCCGCCCGCCTCCTCCAGCACGAAGGGCTGCATGGTGAGCGGCGCGCGCGGCGCCCGCGGCACGGCCAGCAGCGCGCCCGCGCCGCCGTGCGCCGCGCGCACGTGCGCCTCCAGCGCCGCGAAGCCCTCCGCGCGGAACTCGCAGCGCGAGCACGAGTACGCGTCCACCTCGCTCTCCGCCTCGCCTCCGATCTCTCCGCTCTCGCTCGGCTCCTCGTTGGTGACCTCCCCCTCGGCGTCGACGCTGTCCGCTTGCTCGTTGGCGCGCTGTATGTGCGCACGCTCGTGAGCGAACAGGAAGGCGAGGACCTCGGTGGTGAAGGGGCAGTAAGCGCAGGCGTACGGCTTGTCCCTAGCTAGCAGGTCTAGCGGGCGCGGAGGCATCGGCGGAGGAGGCGGCGGTCGCGTGGGGGGCGCGTGCTCCGCGAGCAGATGCGCCCGCAGCGCCCGCGGTCCGCGGAAGCGACGCGAGCACAGCGGACAGGGCTCGGCCGGCGAGGCGTTGGCCGGCGAGGGCGGCGCGGGGATGCCGTGTGTGTTGTGTTTGTGCACTCGTAGAAAATATTTGCTACACAGCTCCTTGTGGCAAATGTCGCAGGTGACGCCGCCCAGTTGCGTTCCGCTCTCTAATGAAATACCGTGCATACGCTGCATATGTGTTCGCATAAAGTATTTGTTGCAGAGTTCCTTATTGCAAATTTCGCAGAAACTGGATCCTGCGCCGCCGGACCGCCGTTCATCTTGGGGAGGTGGCGAGGAGGAGGGAGGTCGCGGTGTCTCGTTCGGTTCCTCCGCGAGACGCTCCGCTGCGAGCTCGTTTAATTGTGATATCATCGTCTGTAACTTTCTTAGCTCCTCGCTAGCGGACCCGGGGGATGCCGCTCCGCGCTCCTCCACGATCAAATTTAACGGACTAGTTTGTCCTTCTCGCAGCACGGCCTCAAAATCTTCTCGATCTTCTTGTTCCCTTTTCACTTCGAGAGGCTCCTCCGTATCGTAAGGTAGTGGCAGCGAGAGTAGTCTCGGTGGCGTGGGCGCGGACGGTGAGGACGAGTGTGGCGTAGCCGTCGGCGGAGTGACTGCTGCCGGTGATCTTTCCTCGATCGGCGACCGTTGTACCGGAACGCCGTGCCTCCGTTCACGATGGGTCCTCAAAAAATATTTATTACAGTACTCCTTGCAACATATCTCACAAAATGCTTCCGGATTCGTAACTCCGAGGCGTCGTAAAACATCTGGCTGGAAGGCTGCCTCACGGGCTCGTCTCGCCGAATCCGGGGAGAGTCTTCGCGGTGTTCCACCGGATTCCTCGTCGGAGGCTCGTCGTGGAGGCGACGGCTGGGGCTGGGGAGGCAGACCGGGGTGCGGCTGCTGCTCGCCATCGTATATACCGTGTTTGTTAGCACGATGAGTTTTCAGGAAATATTTATTGCAGAATTCCTTGCAGCAGAGATCGCAGTAAGCCTCCGGGTTGAAGATGCGAGGTGGATCATGACGGGGTAGCAGTCGGAAGGCGGCGAGAGGATCGAAAGTGGGTAGCGTGAGCTCTCCAAACGCAAACGCACTCTTGTAGATGTCTGCCATCTTGGCGTGCAGGTCGAGCGGCGGCGGGTGCGCGCGAGCGGGCGCCGCCTGCTTGCGGCGCTTGCGGCCGGGGCTGCCGCCGCCCTCGGCCTCGCCGCCCGCCCCGCCCCCCGGCCCGCCGCCCGCGCTGGCGCAGTCGCGCTCGCGCTTTACCGCCGGCGCCACCGACATCGCGTCACCGCCGCATCTGAAATTAAAGAGAAGTTCTAATTAAGTCACAGTATTATTAATGAAAAAACAACTTTATATTACACAGAAAAAAGAAATATAAACATTACGCAGGTCAAATTGACATGTGATTGGAAATTAAAATAGCATTAAAAATACTGTTGTACTTTTTGTCCAAAAATGTATTAACCTTTCAGGTTGCTTTATATAACTTTTGTATGTCTTTTAGTTTATTTAATTGAACTCTTATTTCATACTAGCAGACCAAACAAACGACTTGCCTTGTCTTGCGTTCTGTCAAACACGTGAAGATACTATAATCTCCTAAAGGTACTACGCATTTGTCTCTCAATAATGATCTTCCAAAACATACATTTTTTAAGATAAAACCAATTTTAAAGACTAAAACAGTTA
Source organism: Melitaea cinxia (assembly GCF_905220565.1). Taxonomy (NCBI): domain Eukaryota; kingdom Metazoa; phylum Arthropoda; class Insecta; order Lepidoptera; family Nymphalidae; genus Melitaea; species Melitaea cinxia. The sequence goes on along the minus strand of NC_059419.1, from coordinate 1,738,053 downwards.
CTTTAGTTTTGTATGCAAAGGGAAAAAAATTTTCAAATACTTTTACTTCATGAAATTAATAATCAATAGTAAAATATTTGAGATGTAAATACGCTTCCACGCATCTAAAACTCAGGAACTCAGCACTCACGATAATCATGATAAATATGACGTATTACGTAACTATAAATCAGCAATATTTCGAAAATTTATTTTTTAACCGACTTCAAAAAAAGGAGGAGGTTACTCAATTCGACCTATATATTTTTTAATGTATGTTCGGGGATAACTCCGTCGTTTATGATCCGATTTTGATAATTCTTTTTTCTTGTTGCAAAGGAGATATCCCTAGTTTGGTACCATGATAAGGAAACCCAGGATCTGATGATGGAACCCCAGAGAAATTGAGGGAAACTCTCAAAAATCCGCATAACTTTTTACTGATATACCGATTTTAATGATTTTTTATTTAATCGAAAGCCGATGTTTATCATGTGATTACATTTAAAATTTCATCGAGATTTGATAACAACTTTTGGAGTAATCTTTGACAATGCGTATTTACTTGGCTATTTTTTCATCTACTTACGTTGTATTACTTGTCGATATAATTGAAGTCGGTTTTCTGAATGAAAAGAGGCCTTTGTCCAGCTGTAGGACGTTACTGACGTTGGCTGAACATCTAATCATTCAAATCATTTGGTCTAATAAATTAATTTTACTTTAGTGGTCTTCACAAAGTACACATGTTGAAGGTAGTCTGATCTTATGGGTCTGACTTGTAACTTTAAGAATTTCATTACGCTTCGCTACGCTTCAGCCTGTAATATCCCACTGCTGGCCATAGGCCTCTTTTCCCATGTTTGGAGAATTATTAGAACTTAATCCACCACGCTGTTCCAATGCGAGTTGGTGGATATACTCCCTTCTATGAGTAACGATCGCTATCAGGTGTACATGATACCAACCGGGACCGAATTTCATTCATCATCATCATCACAACAGCCTTTCGCAGTCCACTACTGGACATAGGCCTCCACAAGTTCACGACAAAAATGGCGTGAACTCATGTGTTTTGCCCATAGTCACCACGCTGGGCAGGCGGGTTGGTGACCGCAGGGCTGGCTTTATCGAACCGAAGACACTGCTGCCCGTCTTCGGCCTGTGTATTTCAAAGCCAGCAATTGGATGGTTATCCCGCCATCGGTCGGCTTTTTAAGTTCCAAGGTAGTAGTGGAACTGTGTTATCCCTTAGTCGCCTCTTACGACACCCACGGGAAGAGAGGAGGTGGCTATATTCTTTGATGCCGTAACCACACAGCATTATACCTTCCTTATATGCTTAATATATATTATTTTGAAATTGTAATAAAATCAAAAGTATGGTACTAGAAGAGGCTAGCGCCTAATATGCTCTGCGAAGTTTAAGCACTAGATATTGAGTTCAATGAATAAAATATTATGTTACATTAGGATAAATATTGCATCATTTATTCAAGTTAATGAATTTAATTTTTATTTTATTCTGAGACAAAGGTTTGTATACAAATATTTAAGTTCTTTTTTTTTAATATATTTATCTAATAGATTCGTATTGCATATGACAAACTTTATTTATTTATTTAAAGTAAAGAAAATACAAGATAAACTGTGCAAGAAAAACCATAAAAAGCTTCACAGCGCACTGTGTTTTTAAAACAGAGAAATAGCAACAATAGACAACAATAGACAATAGTAATAATTGAGACTGAGTAAGATTCTCGGATGTCGTAACTTTGTTTAAGATTTTAATTTAGATCTTTTTAACCGGCAATGTTTATTGAACATTTCTATTAAAAAAGGAACCAAAAAAACATTCTAATAGGAACAATCACCTTTCACTACGAAAATCGATTTCCTCGTTCATATCAACACTATCTTATCACCATCATCATAGATAAAAATTGTCAAAACTAAAAACTTTTTTTAACACAAATCACTGACACGATTTCAAATTGATAAATGTGTTCTAATTTTAAAAAAATCTTTTTTTTTTATTTACGTTCAAAATTTAAACAGCACGTTCACAGAGTCGAATTTGATTAAAAATTAAATGGCACGTGCTGTCGTATGCGCGTGCGCTTAAAACTGTTGTATTTTAGGTAAAAACTTGTACGATGTACTTTTTTTGTGGAAAATGGCAAAAATCTCACCCCACCCGTGCACCCTACGTTCGATAGTTTGATCAGGGGCCGGTGCATTACATTGAGCGGGGCTTACATGGTCGTAACGATTATTTTATAGTCAGTATAATTATATGAAATATACTTACTATTTTATTTTATTTATATATTCAGTAAATTTATTTTATTTATTTGTCTTATTTATTTAAGAAAAAAATAAGTCGATACAAAGTTCGCCAGGTCAGCTAGTAGTATTATTAAAATCGGTCACTAGTGTTTATCGACAAACATTGAGAAAATTTGACTTAATCTTCTTTCTGCTTTCATGCCAGAATTCAATTTCATCTTCGAGTCTGAGTTTTATTATAAGAAAAAGTAGTCTATCTTAGGAACCGGCGACGGTTTGTGTATGTTAAGCATATCCAAAAAAGTTCTGAAATAATCATTATTGCACGTAAACGTTTAAAATACAATTGTGGTATTTTAATTACCTGTTTCAAGTTCCAAGTAAAGCAATAAAAAATGTAAATAAAATTTATCTATAAAACCGATCGACATAGAAGCCGGCTCTAACGGCAAACAATACGCGATGCTTTCCTAAAATTTGGAAACACTATCAAAAGGGCGCGCCCTGTAAACATCACCCTCTCATTCTAACACACCTCCATCCCCTATAGCTATCCCTCTCGCACATCCCATAACCGATCACGCGTCCCACTCCCACAATTATGATTAAGAGTAATGGAGTAATAAATTTAACTTCAACTTTCTTCGAAAATATATTTATTCTTTATTTCAACGTTTTTCTGTTAAGGAAATATACGGGAAAAGTTATTATTTGCGTTATAAACAAAACCGCGGCTTGGCGCCATTTTTTTCATTAGCCGTGTTTTTTTATTCCCGCGCAAGTTTAATATTAAGTTCAAAAACAAGTTTAATTACTTCGGAAAATGTTTATATCAATACCGCTGGCTGAGATTTTCTTTTCTAAACGCGTCTTTCATACCTACATGTTCTGTTTAAGAAGTTTATTTTTTGAACGTGTAAAAATGCTAGAGGTTGTACATTTTTTTACTGTCGTAAGTTATACCTACCTAATAATCTTTTTATTAAATGATGGTAATGGTGTTTTTTTTAATATAAACGGTGTTTCAAAATGTAATCCAATATTTATTCAATATTCTTATACTTTCTTACATATTCTTTTATACTTATGTTGGTTTTCAATAATATTCCACACCCAAAATACTCGAACACTTCTACTAATGACACCAATTGACGTTGTCAATTCTAGGTGTCAATATTTAGCTCGTACGCTTGACTTACAGCCCTAAAATATTTTTAGGAATATTTTTTTATTTGTTTAAATGAAATCTACCTAGAACATTGTATATAACATTAAAGCATTAAGCTATTTTCCTAATTTAGAATAAAAAAAATTCCAACCATTAAAAAAATATGAAACAAATTACTTTTAACATTTATTTCGATAACAATCAAGGTATCAATTCTAGGTATTTGTAACATTAGACCTTAAATAAGGTAATTTAGCCGAGTCACGGCCTATAATGATATTTCATAAAAGCATTAATCTTTAGTACTCGAGATTAATTTTCAAGATTTTAAATTCAAGTAACGAACTATTTACAAAGAAATGTGAAAAAAAAGTAATTTTATAGCTAAATTGTATTTAAAATATATATATTTTATCTTGATAAAACTGCTCATTATGTGTTTATATGACCTTCGTAGAAATATAGTCATGAACTTTACGGTCTATTCTTGGAATTCTATACAATGAAAACTTTTATTTCAGTAATACTTAACATTTAAAGTTTAGTAAAATATTAGTAGGTATAATTACAAAATAAAGATATAATCTTTTTTAAAATATACTAATAGCGGTATAATTTTCGAAAAAATTTTAATTATAATTTATACGTGATAACTAAAACAGCTGGTAGTAAAATATAATTACTAGAAAACTAATTTTTTTTATAATATTTTTTTTATATACATATATAATCTGTCAGAGCACTTATTATCTTATAACAAAACTATATTTTTGTAAAACAACTACATTTACCTTTTTATAACTTTGTTAACTATAATTTTTTTTAATATTTCCTTCATTCGACATGATGAAATAGTTTTCAATACACATCCCAATAACACGGGTATAATAAAGGTTTACATTTGACATTTACAAGGCCCCGCGGACTACATAAATGTCACTTGGCGAACGCCATATTGTACAACAGATACAATTTGTCGTAGATGTTGTATAGCAATTTTTAAGGTTTTTTCGTATGTAATAAATATTGTAGAAACTCTGGTTTGATAGCTCTGATCATAATCTTTCACTGATTTAACAATTATTCATAACATATGTAAAGAGCGTATTGATTGATGACACCTTGAGTCGATGACACATGTAATGTCAACATTTGACATCGTCGTAAGATGTCACTTCAGAGTCATAAGATGGCACTTCTTGACATCATTGAACTAAATTGTAAAATAAAATATGACATTGTCGAAATCATCCGTGTTTTTGGATAAATTGGAAATTGGTGGATACAATTAACCGAAGTGAATTAATTTATGAAATAATCGATTTCCATTTGCACGACTAAGAACCATAACTATAATAACATATTCAAATTGTATTACAACAGTAATAGTTTCATAACCACTAATCTATTTTTTTGTTAATGAAATTTGAATATCTGTGAATGAAATAAATATTCATAAAAATAATATACACTCAATAGTAGTATTTTTAGAATCTTTTTGGCTCATTTGTCATCAAACATAATAGTTATTGATAGAAAATTAGGACAATAATGTTTATTTGTGGTGCTATCAAAGAAACGATTTGACTTCTAAGGGCTTGGCTTTTCACCCCTGTGGGGTCACAAGTATTATTTGGGAGACAAAAGAATCTATTCAATTAGCAACACAATTTTTTACCCCTAAGAGTTTTAAAAATTCGCGAGAGAAATCGCGTAGATTAATTAGTAAATATTGTGAACTAAATATATACCTACGTTTTTTACAAACTTGCTGTTATTCAAAATTTTGATTTTTGTTTTTACATATTACAATAAATATATCTAATACTGAATAGAAATCTAAAAAACTAATAACAAACTACCACACATTGAAGACGGACGAGTTTCAGAACAAGCGCAAGCGAAGTCAGTTGACAACCTAAACTATTATAATTACAAAAACTCAAAAGTTATTTATTTGTAACTCATATTATTCACTAACTGTGCCCGCGACTTCGTCCGCGTTGAACTTAACAAAGAAGTTATTTTTCAGTTCGCAGAGCTATAAAAGAAATAAATTTCTAAAATAAAAGTAGCCTAAGTTACCCCTTATTACATAAGCTATCTGCAGTAAAAGTCTCGTCAAAATCGGCTTAGCTGCTTCAGAGATTAACCGGAGCAAACAGACAGACAGACAAAAATTATAAAAATGTTATTTTGGTATATTTACCGTGTATGCATTTAGTAAAAAGCGTTTATTTTAATATTACAAACTGACACTCCAATTTTATTTATTTGTATAGACTGCCCGGACAGACTTCGTTCTGTCAAAAGTTAATAGTATAAATTTAATTTTTTTTAGTATCAAAACCTTCTGTGGGCATTAAGGAACAAACAAAAAATAAATTAGCCGAGTTGGTTGAGCCATTCTCGAGTTATGCGCTTAGCAATTTTCATTTTTTATTTCTATAGATTTGATTCATGTCATAAGCATATTTAAAACCCTAATTCATACAATTAATTGCAAACAAAGGGTTAAATAATTCGAATTCCAACTATATCTTTTCAATCTTCACTTACTTCTCAAATTAGAAGAAGCTTATAAACTATTTACGCTACACAATTACATAAGCCGAAAACATCGGAATTTCGACTCGAGTGCTATATTTTTATACAGTCGTTAAGTTTGAAATATCGGCCGGGGGTAGGGGGTGGTCGGGGCGTGAGGGGGGTGGTTATAAAATAAAAAGGCCATTTTATAATGGGACCAGCAATGACATGCGGGCGACGCGGCGTCGGAACGCGTAGAGCTGTTCGATATGAAAAAATGCTGTTAAGTTACGTAATTTTTAGGCTGTTTTTCGTTCTCATTCCTTGAATGAGAATTTAGTTATGGTAATGTTGGTATTTTTATTTCGTTCTTATATATTTGAATTATTTGTTTAATGAATTATTATGGCGATGGGTCTATTATTATTATAATATTATTGCCGATGGTAAAAATATTTGTTAGTGATTTATGTATATTATAATAATCAGGGTTGTATATTATCATAAACATCTGATAAAAATCGTAACTATTTATAGACAAATTATCCGCCAAAACAGTGAAATAGCATGAATTAAACTTCAGTCCTTTCCTCCTATATAAACGAAAATTTGTTCAGCTGTGTTATGTACATTTTTCCATACTTTTACAGTTATTATTACTTTTACAGTTACTGGAGCAGCGTAGTCGATTGAGCTCTGATCCTTCTCCTGCATGGGGAGGGAGGCCTATACCCAGCAGTTACAAGCTGAAGCGAACATGTTTTCCTTTTTCGAAACGTTTTTTTTTTTGTTTCACTGCGAATGAGTCATGAGCACCTAATTGTAACATCAAGAGAGAAACTCATTTCTCTCATTCCAAAACCATGATGTCCTTCTCATAGTTACTGGAATAGTACTATGGCTCACCTATTCAAAACTTTTTTTTTGTTTTTTTGGAGTACATATATAAAGAGATGGACAATATATTCATAAATTTAGTTTACATATACATATATGTCATACACACACGTATATATCTAATATATAAAATTCTCGTGTCGCGGTGTTTGTATTTAAACTCCTCCGAAACAGCTTGACCGATTCTCATGAAATTTTTTGTGCATATTGGGTAGGTCTGAGAATCGAACAACATCTATTTTCATACCCCTAAGTTATAGGGGGTGGGGTTAAGGGGGTTAATAAGATATATGGCAAAACAACGTTTGCGAGGTCAGCTAGTATAAGTATAAAGTAAAATGAAAATCATACATTATATAATTATCACATAAAATAATAAAAATATTAGAATTTTAAACAGGTAGTTAAAGTTCGTCACAGCCTTAAACAAATCTGTAAACTTTAAAAATATAAATGTATTTTTAAAAGTAACATTCAAAAATGGATACTTTATTTTTAGCTCTTTGAACAATTTGCGAAAGTTAATTTTTATCTTCATTATATCTTTACAAATTATTGTAATTGTTCGCGTTGGTCAACTGGTGACTTAAAAATAACTTTTTTTACAACTAATACTATGTAATTCAGAGTTTTTTTCGTAACTGTTTAATAAAAGTTATATTGAGTCTAGCAATGTGTACTGATCTCTTTATAAAAGGTGTTTGTGATTTTCAAAATACGTGTACTGATGACGAGTATAGGCGATAAAACATCACATTGTAACACAAAATCACAAAACAGCAACCATCAACGTGAGTTAAACTGAAAAGTACATTTAAGTAATTAGAATTTTCTTTCAAAGTAAAATAAAATAATCATATTATTTGTATCAACGTGTGTATACATTATTATGTGTGTGTGCATTTATATATTGTATAATTATGTATTTATTGTATATTATATTTTTATTATCAGTATGTTTAGATTGTACACGCTAATTTTCCGACAGTTTTATAAGTTTCCTGTGGCAGGACTACTGGAAGAGATTCCATCATGGGATAAGTAGTGCCTTTGTACCAGCATTGTTTACAAGAGCTATTTCCTTTTGCTATCCTAGTGTACATAAATTGTTAAATAAATAATCATATAATACGGGCATTAAGTTGCCTATCGTAGGAAACTGACGACCTTATGTATATGTTAAAGAAATCTAATACATACAAATCTCGTGTCGCAGTTGTTACTGAACTTCTCCGAAACAGCTTGAACGATTTTGATGAAACTTTTCGGTTGTATTTGGTAGGTCTGAAAATAGGTAGTAGGCTGTTTTCTATACCCCTATGTGATAATGGTATCGCTACAAATACACTAGAATAACGTTTGCCGGGTCGGTTTTTTTTTTTATACAACTAGGTCGGCAAAGGAGCGTACGGCTCACCTGATAGTAAGCGATTACCCTAGCCGACCCTATTCCCCAATTTCCCCCTGGAGCTAGTGTGTATATATATATATATATATATATATGTGTGTGTGTGTATATTTATATATTGTTTTAAAAGCACCTTTCAATATTTCGTTATCTGCACTATATTACATATAAAAATCGCCACAAATGATATACGACGAGGTCGCACACGTCTCTACGGCGTCTCTGCTCGGTACATGTCACCGAGTATTTATTTTCAATCAGTCGGGGAGCGGGCCCACTCCCCCGCCAGGTGCCCACAATTTATAATTATCATTGTCGATTCTAACCATTTTTAATTCGAGGGCTGATGGATTTTAAAATTTATGACACCCTCGTGACACAAAAATTACACATTTTTTGATATACTCGTACACGTCTATTTTTATCGTTTTGTAATATACTAGATTTTCGTTCACGGTTTCGCCCGTGTAGCACGACCTTAACTTACCTTGACAATTATAGACAAACAACACGTATATTTCAGTTCCAACGAAATCAAATATTTCTATACACTTTTAATATTTTATTCTACTAGAACTTTTAATAGTTTGTAACGAAAAAAGAAATACTAAAAAATTAAACAATTTTTTTTTTTGATGTTATACTTCTTTTGCTGCTGTGTGGCTACGATAGTAAAGAAAATAGCCATCCCTCTCTTCCCGTGGGTGTCGTAAGAGGCGACTAAGAGATAACACAGTTCCACTACCATCTTGGAACTTAAAAAGCCGACCGATGGCGGTATAACCATCACACTGCTGGTTTTGAAACACACAGGTCGAAGACGGGCAACAGCGTCTTAGGTGCGACAAAGCCAGCTCTGCGGTCACCAACCCGCCTGCTCAGCGTGGTGACTATGGGCAAAACACATGAGTTTACGCCATTTTTTGGCACGAACTTGTGGAGGCCTATGTCCAGCAGTGGACTGTAATAGGCTGAAATGATGATGATGATAATGATGATAGTTCTTTTGGTGCGTTAAAGAAAAAATATGAGAGTAAATTTTTACGATGCGCGCGCACACCGTCACGCAAAACCGACAACCTGCCGGCCTAGCATGCATACAACGAGATATCTCTTGACGAGAGAGAGAGATAATGTCTACATCGAGTATTTTCTCGATTACCCTAACATGCGCACTACGAGAGACAAAATTCTCTTCCGAAGACTTCGCCTTGTCGAGTAGAGAAACATTATCAACCATAATCACAACTGAATATCATTCTTATTTCTTATGTCGTAAAGTTGAATTTACAAGGTTATTGACCAATCGTGCCAAACCGGGATGAGCCAACGTTTGTATAATTTCAAACGAGTGACACATGTTTTATTTAACAATGTTCTCGGCCTTTTGGCTAAGATAAAAAGTGTATATCTAATTTAAAAAAATCTAATATGGAAAATAAAACGGCGTCAGTAAATGAATTTAATTATATATGTAAAACAATATGCTCGTGTTGTGCTTTATATCTTGTCGCACATTAGATAATTGTAATTCTATCACGCATTGTTTTTTTTTTTTTTAATTTTTAAAATTTTTTGAATTTTTGAATTTTTTTTTTTTTATTATTGATTTTACTTTTATTCTATTTAATTTTATTTTTACTTATTGATTTTTTTAATATAATTTTGTTTTGTTTTTTATTCTGAATGTTGTCTTGTCTTGTTGTACTAACCCAATATGGACTTATACTTTGGTCTGAAATAAAGTATTATTATTATTATTATTTAGAATAAGAAGCAACAGGGCGCAAATACGTTTTTTGTGTCATTATATGGCACACTTCACTCGACTTTTCGCATTTCCCGCTCTTCGTATACCGAAATTATATAATTATAATAGGGAAACGCCATGGTATACAAAAAATAGGCACCCGCTTTTATTTATTTTTTATTTATCGTCTTTCTCGTCAATAATATTGAAAACGAGAAGTTTCTCTTCCTAAAACGACAAAATTCGACAAAATTACGATGTCATGTTAGCTTCCGTAGAGATAAATATCACAGATCACTAAAATTTAATGATTATCTCTTCTATTGACGTAACGAGAAGAGTATCGCGTGCACGCATGTTAGCTACTGTAGACATAGAGAGATAATACGAGAAAAGGGGTAGACAAAATTTTGTCGTGGCGCGCATGCTAGGCCTGCTGAAGTCTGCTAGTCCACAAAGAAGTTAGCAACGTGGAGTTAGCTACTTCTTACTTCTTCTTACTTCTTACGTGCGTACATAAGTACACACACTCTTTTTTATATAATAATGATGTGTCCCTACCAACCTACATAGTAACTTCAGACATACTATATAAATAAAACAAAGAATATATATAAATAGGTTACATAAATAAGAACATGCTACGGCTCGTGACACAGCCACTAGCAAACATCAATTGTTTAGAATTATTTGAGATTGACGGATTTCGAGTGAAATCGCGGGCATAATCTATTATTTGTAGTATTTTTTATCTAAAATTGTGATAAATGACGTTTTAGGTATCTACTTATATACTATAATAACGATATATACTTTTTAACTTTTATAGTTTTTTAATCTAATATACAAAATTCTCGTGTCGCGGTATTTGAAGTTAAACTCGTCCGAAACGGCTTAATCGATTCTCATGAAATTTTGTGTGCATATTGGGTAGGTCTAAGAATCGAACAACATCTATTTTTCACCACCCTAATTTATAAGGGGGGGGGGGGATAAGGGGGTTAATAACATATATGGCAAAACAACGTTTGCGGGGTCAGCTAGTTAGTCATATACTTTTTTTAGTTTATTACTGATTACACACAAAACCTAAATATTGCAACAAAATCGAATAATGTCACATACAATAAATCAACTTAAACCAGTAAAACTACATTTTAGGCATGAGTACCTTTCCAAAAACATTAAAAATTATTAATCGAAGTAGCTAGAATTCTCTAGAATAAGTAATAACGATGAACTAAAAACTAATATAATAACAAATAAAAGCTACTGTTCCACTGATAACCATTATGTCCTGTAATCAATATGAACCCAGTCCAATCGCCACGGAACCGTAAAAAAATGAACTCAATCTATACGTATAAAAAAATTGTAAGCTATGTCTGTACAGGAAAAATATATAGAAAAAATAACAAGTATCTTTATAATAAATAAATAAACAAATATCAGGACATACACAGTACACACAATCGTCTTTTTTTTATGTCACTAGGTCGACAAACAAGCGTACGGCTCACCTGATGGTAAGCGATTACCGTAGCTTATAGACGTCTGCAACACCAGAAGCATCGCAAGCGCGTTGCCAACCCACAATCCCCAATCCCCGACACGAGCTCTGGTCACCTTACTCACCAACAGGAACACAATACTGCTTGAAAACTACCCCAGTCGGGCTGCTCCATATTTTGAGCAGAAAATTCCTACTGTGCCCTACCTCAGTTAAACGTCTGTTTGTACAGTAACCAACTTCATGCTTGTGTTATAGCTAAATATTTTATGAATAAAATAGAAGTTAAAAAAATTATTTTCTGTATTACTAGCTTGTCTGTCTATCTGTTACTCCTGGCTAGATGACCAGATAATTGTAATCCAAGAGGTCTAACTTAAATCCTGGTGTAGGTTTCATATTGAAACACTATAATAAAATCGTAACGAAATCGTATTGTATGTGAATATATTTTTGAAATAAAATTTCTTTACGCAAGCTAGACTTGGGGAGTGAGCTGTTGAATGCATGACGAGAGCGTTACGAAAAGTGTGATCGGGCGAGGCGAACTGAGCAAGAGAGAGAGGTGCGAACAAAAAAAAATTCTTTCTTTCTCTCATAGCCAGTTACGTTTCATATATCTAAGACACATCATCATCATCAAGTCCTATGTCCCCTGAATGGGGCAGAGGTCGTCCACAGTGCGCCACCATCTCGCTCGTCCTTGGGCTATCACCTTAATCTCGGGCCAGGGAAGCCCGACATTCTTCATCTCCGCGGCGACGGAACGACGCCACGTTTGCTTGGGGCGGCCACGTTTCTTTTTACCTTGAGGAGTCCATTCTAAGGCCTGTCTCGGTATGTGAGAGGAATCCCTTCGAAAGGTGTGACCGATCCGACCGATATCTAAGACACAGTGCAGGCCTGTTGTGCAGCAGTTTTAATTCAGTCGTGTGGTCTAAAGCACACTCGTTTTTTGGTTGATTTAAGGCTGGTACAACAGTAAAAGTTATCAGACTATAAGCTATCGCTAAGAATAGTAATTTATACAAAATAATAATAAAAATATCTCTTATTGAATTAAAAAAAAAAAACTAAAACCTCTTTATTCAGGTAGGCTTTTGCAACTTTTTAGTCGTCATTTTACAATTATAATTATATTTATATTTAAGAACATAATTGATGTTAATTCAAAGCTGCTAAAAATCTGTCAATCATTATTAATAAATCATATGTTGTATGAAATACAGCGTTACTAAACCCACACATCTGGGCTATTAACATAATCGAACAATAAGCTTTAGATGTGATAATAATACTGTGAATTTAATACTCTTCTTAATTAATTTATTTTCTTGTAAAATTTAAATTGTAATAGCATTTTATTAAAATCAAATTACTGAACTAATAATATACATATATGTTCATTACGGGTGTAACCGCATATCAAAGCTGGTTTCAAAATACAAAAACTGTAAACAAGTTACGATAAAAGTCAATCGATGGTCGATTTGGTTACTTTTTAATTTTACCGTTATCAAGCATTATCTTTAAGGCAAAGATAAAAATAAATATTTCGGTTGAAAAATCAATACACGGCAACACACTCGCGGTCCGCGTCCGCGTTATTGATAACCGTGTGATTAGAGCGAGCTTTATGTTCACGATTAATTTAATTGAAATAAGAACTTATTCTACATATAAATATGTGCCTTCTATATACTAATACGTGAACGTTACATACATACATATTACATACGTGATACGGAATCTCTGTGGACTGCAATAGGCTGAGCTGATGCATATATACTCTTTTGTTTAATGTTCAAACTTTTAATTTAAATTAATTATGGTCGAATTTCGACCACTGGGCGACCGCTAGCTACAATTATTTTCTTATAAAGTTAACTACTTTAGTTTTACATTTTATTCTTCGACATCTTTTTAAACATAATTTTAACGTTTTTATTTAAAAAAAATTAATAGATAAAGCTTATTACTCGGTGAAGGATTATATAGTTGATAAAGATGTGTGGACTTAGTGACGCTGTATTTCATGCAACATGTCTCTAATTTTGTACTAAAACACAGTTTATATATTATTTTCAAAAGAGTAACTGCGGAGTTTCTTGCCAATTCTTCTCTGCAGAATCTACATTCCGAATCGGTGGTAGTTTCACTTTTACAAAAATAATAATTTATTTTTAAAGTTTTAATTTGTAAAATGACAATTCGAAAGTGCTCTTGGAGCCTATTTGAATAAAGCTATTTTTGATTATGATTTTGATTTTGAACACGATTTTTGGTACACAATAAGTAATTACAACCACTCAAACAGTAATTTGCCCGTATTTATATGAACAGCAATTAAACAAAATCAACTTTTAAACCTAACATTTCTAATACCCGATAAAAATTGTTCGTGGAAACGGCTCTGTAGTTGAAATTAATTCAGTTATTAAGAAATTTAAGACTTATTAGGAGCGGTCTATAGTTAAATGTTTTAACCGCCGAAATATCGAAATTAATTGGATGATTTATTACAGGAAGTAGAAATGTATATTTGAAAGATGTTTATCACATTTATTCCAAGAATCATCTTAATACAAAGTGTTATCTTTCATTTATATTTAACATTTCATCATTTCATTTTTTCATTTACATTAAAATAAATCGTAATACGTAAAGTGAGTATTAAATAATAATAATAATATTCTTTATTGCACCCCATAAGAAGATACAAACAAAAGTGGTACAATTAGAGAAAGATGTACAAAGGCGGTCATATCGCTAAAGGAGCGATTTCTTCCAGACAACCTCTGGGTATAGGCCAGCGCATAAAATGCTATTCTTTATAAACAAGTCGGCCTAGTACGGAGAAAAATCTTTCTTAATAAGTAAAGCGTTACAATCATTTAGTCACTTCAGCCTATCGCTGTTCACTGCTGGACATAACTGGAATTCATGTGTTTTGCTCATAGTCACCGCGCTGGGCAGGTTTTGGTAACCGCAGGGCTGGCTTTGTCGCCGAAGACGCTGCTGCCTATCTTCGGCCTGTGTATTTCAAAGCCAGCAATAGGATGGTTATCCTGTCATCGGTCGGATTTTTAAGTTCCAAGGTGGTAGTGGAACTGTGTTATCCCTTAGTCGCCTCTTACGACACCCACGGGTGGCGATATTCTTTACCGCCATAACCACAGAGCATATTTTATTAGTAACTATTATCAAAAGCGTATTCTGATTCATAAAGGATGATTAAAAACACATCACAACTGTGTACCAGGATAAGTTGTTGTTTGACTGTGAAATAATAATTATGACTCAGAGAAGTCTAACAAGCAGGTACTTCGACGTTTGATAATTTTGTGACGTGCTTAAGTGACCTAAATGTGATAAGAACATAGCTGTTACTGGTCATTTAATTGAGGTCACAAGATCACAAATTGAAATATATTAATCAAAATTTGAGCAGCCCGACTGGAAAAGTTCCTCAACTTTACAGAAGAGCTACATAATACTGCCCTCAAGTAGTGCTGTGATTCTGTGGTGAGTAAAATGGCCAGAGATTTTGGGGAGGGTTGGTCTACAACGCGCCTCCGATGCCCCTATATATATATACCCATACCTTATTTACTATTATTATGACCGGAAGATTGTTTGCCACTACATAATCGGTATAATTTTTTATGGGTGTGTGTAAACTATAAAATTACTGTGTCGATTTTAGTAATGTTTTAACGTTGTATATATTCATGACTTAGTTGTCGAATATTTAGTAACACATAATTTATGTCAATCTAAATTAATACAACTAATAATATCGAAATATTTGCTTTTATGAATAATGATTTTACAAACGGACAAAACAAATTTCGTCCTCTCTCTTAAAAACATTTTTAAATTGTTTATTACTTTTCAAATAAACACAATGTAATAAAGTTTTTGTTTCCTCAATATGGCTACGAAATTAATTACGTTTGACACCCTAATTTTCAAATTAAATTAATGATAAATAACTTTTTCGATTCTCGGAAATCCCCGACGTTACCGTAGTTACGGAATCAATTTGAGGAGAAGCCGCAGAAAACAACTAGTTAATTTATATTCAGAAGTCAATTTTCATGTCTCCAAGGCACAATTCGCGAAATTATATCATAAAGGGATGTTTTCTCTTTTTTCTTAGAACATTTATCATCGCCGGGTCACTGAACCCTGTAATAGGGGCTGGCTCATACTCAGCACAAAATTATGTAAATTTAGAAAGTTTAATCTTTTTTAATATATATCTGACCCCATTCCGCGCTTGGCGTTCAGCCTTATTAATAATGATGTAGTTTTTTTTTGTAATTTATGTAATTCTTTCATTTCTTGCTTTTTATGTTTTTATGAGGTTGATTTTGACTTTTAAACTGTCACACGGAGCAAGAGGTGTAAGTCTAGTGGGACTATTAAGATAGAATGACATTTTTTTTTCTCAACAAATTCAATATTTTATATTTTACTTTATTTATATAAGATTCAAAGGCACTTTTGAATCATCATTTTATTAATTAAAAATTTTTATTGTTTGATTTCAGTTCAGCCTATTGCAGTCCACTGCTGGACATAGGCTTCCCCAAGTTCGCGCCAGACATCCCGGTTTTCCGCAATCCTCATCCAACCTACACCGGCAATCTTACGTAGATCGTCCGCGGCGTATCGGTCTCTGTATGAACTTGGACAAAACGAAAATTATGTTTAACAACCAAGTCTGACCGAAACTGGTATCGGTAGATGGTACCCTTCTCGAAGTTGTTTAGGATTATATTTACCTAGGCCACACAATCCAACTAGGCCGCAACAACTTCGAGAAGGAGGCCTATGGGAGGATTCGGTTGGGCTATGCGGCGTTTGGCAAGCTTCGTCGAGTCTTCACTTCAAAGATTCCGCAATGCTTGAATACAAAAGTCTTTCAGCAATGTGTCCTGCCTGTGTTAACATACGGAGCCGAGACGTGGACACTCACGAAGGGACTGGTCCACAAGTTTAAAGTCGCTCAACGTGCAATGGAACGGGCTATGCTTGAGGTTTCTCTCAAAGATAGGATTAGAAATGAGACTATTTGCGAGAGAACGAAAGTAACCGACATAGCCCACAGAATTAGCAAGTTGAAGAGGCAGTGGGCTGGTCATCTGTGTCACAGGACCGATGGCCGTTGGAGCTGACGGGTCCTCGAGTAGAGACCGCGTCTTGGCAAACGCAGTGTGGAACGTCCTCCGGCCCGTTGGGCCGACGCCGGGAGGACTTGTTTAGGCTGGCCAACATTAAAAGTGAAGCTACCAACGATTAGGAATGTAGATTCTGTAGAGAAGAGTTGTATCGACCTATGTAGTTATATATAACTAGGTCGGCAAACAAGTGTATGGCCACCTGATGGTAAGCGATTACTGCATTACTTATAGAAGTCTGCAATAACAGAAGCATCGCAAGCGCATTGCTGACCCTACCCCCAATCCCAGGAGCTTTGGTCACCTTACTCACCAACAGGAACACAACACTACTTGAAAGCAGTATTACTTAGCTGTGGTCTTCTGTAAGGTCGAGGTACTACCCCAGTCGGGCTGCTCCATATTTTGAGCAGGCAATTTCCTGCTGTGCTCTACCTCAGTTAGAATATTCAAGAATCTTTAAAAACTCTGATTATATACACATACAATCAAAATAAAATTAGTCAATATCTGTACCAATAGATATTTGTTATGTAACCGCTAGCAAAGCACCTAGCAACTGTACTACGGCCATTACCTCAGTCAAATTTTTAGCTCGCCAAAATATTTCAATGCTATTTATATAAGTAAAAAATAAATATTTTTTCTTTGGTGAAACACATATTTCTTAAGATTCTTTTTAAATTTGGCCTACTTTTTTTATGAACATTAGTTTAGAACTATACTTACCTATTTGTATATATTTCTAGTATGCTTATAACTGAACTGTGTTGTAACCTGCTTAAATAAGCTCCAAATAAACTACGTTCACTATAAGAAAGCATTAATTTCAAATAATAATGAATTTTTTAATCCGTCCCATGCTGTCGTGTCCTATTGTAAACCTTGATAGAAGCCTTATGAGACAACTGACTATCGCTTATAATGTAAAACGATTCTTCAAATCGCATTACGTTTGTATTACAGCTTTAAAACCAAACGTTGCGGGTTTCTTTTTGACAAATTGTGTATTTTTTTAAATAGTAAAAGTGTATATAATGTTATTGTAAATGTATTTCTTGTGTTATATACATAATTTGTAATCTTCCGCACATTTTTTGTGTATACTTTAAATGCAGTTCACATTTAAATTAACTTTTCGTTAATAAGCACTGCATTTATGTATTTAAATTTATACTAATATTATATAGACCGTCGCATAATTTAGGAGATAATGTAAATCAAATGCCGCGTCGCGACGCGCGCTCTTGTAAGTCGCCCGAGTTGCGTTACGTTTTTCCTTTTTTCTCTCATTTTTCGAGTGAAACCGCATGGTACAGGTAGTGTTTTATAAATAATTAAATGAATTTAATATGACGCAACAAATTTCAACGACCTTTTATTTATATTTAACTTTTTTTTAATATATCAAAATTTAGTCAAATAAAAATTAAAGCACATTATTAAGTTAATATGCCTATGTAATTTTGAATTTAAATTAGCTTTTCAGCAAATCTAGATTACTGTCTGACCAAGCTGCTTGAATTTTTATTTTATCATTTTAGACTGGAAAAATTTTCCTATCAATGTTTATCATTATCAGATATTTGTGATAACAATATTGACGATTTTACATGCTCTCCATAACACATTGAGGTCACACAAGGACATACACATACAAAATATATATATTTTTATTACAAGTTTGAACTTTAGTTAATATTTAATCTAATAAAAATGGTTAGTTTGTTCGTTTGCCCTTATTTCAATTGTCATTAGTCCTGTTTAAAAATAAATGAAAGTAAGAAGAATGGTTATACCTTATAGTTAAAAACATACATATAAAAATAATAAGTACCTAATATCAACAAATATAAGTCGTACAATCGGAAACAAAATATAAGCACAGAAGTCTTCTATACAAAAGCAACCAACGTGTACCTAAAAAATACTTTACAAATAGTATTAAAATATAACAAAACAAATAAAAAAATCTAAGTCTACAAACAACGTAACAAAATCTATTTCCTTTATAAAATTTACCGATAACACTCATAAAAGTATAAAAGAGTTCGTATATAAATAGATATTCACATTTCGTACAAAAATGACGTCAAGATCCTAATCAATTTATTGGACCAAATACTAGGTTCAACAAACTCATTATGTAACTAACCCCTATTGGTACATATCGAGTTTTTTACGTCTAAACAGGATTCTGTTTTCCTGTTTTTTTTAAGATGAAGACTTTACTTCCGGTTCTAATAGTTCGCTAAAACAAAATGGGGTCAAGTCTAGATTATATTAGATCTTATATATAAAATTCTCGTGTCACAATGTAATTTACTATACTACTCCGAAACTGCTGAACCGATTTTTATAAAATTTTGTTTTGCGGGTAGGTCTGCGAATCGGCCAACATCAGCTTTTCATACCCCTAAGTTATAAGGGGGGGATGAAGGGGTTAATAACATATATGGCAAAACAACGTTTACGGGGTCTGCTAGTAATGAAATAAAAAAAATAGGATCTGATAAGTACTTTTCGATTTATCTCTAATAACGCGTATTTACTCGAATATTTTTTTCTTAAATCTACTTGTATTATACCTCTTAACTTTTTACTGTTTGGACCGATTTCGATAATTCTTTTTAATCGAAAGTTGGTGCTTGTAATGTAGTCCCATTTAAATTTGAGATCTGACAAGTACTTTTTGAGTTATCACTAATACTCGTAATACTTGACTTTTGGAAGCAAACACAATTATTTTTTTGTATTCATCATAGTCAGAATGTATATAAGAAAAAAGTTTGCATATAAGAAAATTTAAAAAAAAAATTAAAAAATTGTTCTACAAAGTTCGCCGGGTCAGCAAGATAAAGGTATCACAATATCTCATGATTTACTTTACCTTATTGTCAGATATAACGACACGAATCACACCGAATAACCATTGTTGATACAACCAACATCCTAAAATATCTCCACTTTGATAATGACAAGTATTCAGATACGTTAGCTGCCAATTTACAAACATATACATATAAATTTTTTTGTTGTTTAGTTTTTTTTTAAGTTGTTTATCCCGTTTGCTATCATATACACGTGATAGCGTTCGTAACTCATAGTAAGGAATATATCCGCCAAAAGTGCGTAAGCTTCGATCCTTCTCCTACATGGAGAAAAAGACCTATGTCCAACAGTGGGATATGACAGGCTGAATCGAATCGTTTCGTTACTCTTGTGAATATTTTTCGTCATTAACATTGTGATATGTAATTACACATTACAAGAGCACATTTTTAAAATGCTTTAATAAAATATTTAGCTTTTGTCGAGTCAAATGTATGATAGCTTTCCAACTTTTATCGACACTCAAGTTACAAAATCTAATATCTATAAATCACAATCTATTAAAATTACTCATCCAGATAATCTAACAGATAAAAAATTATTCAGATAGAAATCCTCAAATCCTTATAAAATTAAATATTTATTACGTTACAAATGAAAGAAAAATACAATTAAACAAAAAGTCCGAATCGACCACGTTCAACCGCCATATTAATCTAATCACACTCCCTTCCAAGTATGTGTGAGTCTACGTCTTTAATAATAACTGGGGTGGGAGCCTCCCTCCCCCAACCCCACACTAGTGAAAAAATATATCCCAAGGAAAACAATATTATAAATTGGACGACGCGTGTGTGTGCGTTTCTTTCCCGTTTTACGTTTGTGTGAAATAATCGTATATTTATAACTTTGCGTTTCGTTTCACTAATTTTATTTTTTTTTCGATTGAAAAATGATGGTTACGTTTTTTTTTTTTTTTTTGAAGCTTACTGTTATGAAAGACATAGGGAGTGAAAAGAACTTGAAACAACTGACGCTCTGTGACGCTGACGCATAGTGACGCTAAGGGTGACGTTTACAGCTCATTTGCCTGTTTATGTAAGACTAGCTGTGTCCCTCGGTTTCACGCGCGTTAATTTAAAGGGAAAAATAGCTTATAGACTTCTTCGGTTAGTGGGCTCTCTCTCTCTCTTTACAGCCTATACAGTCCACTGCTGGACATAGGCCTCCACAAGTTTACGCCAAAAATAACGTGAACTCATGTGGGCTATCCAACACAAAAATAAAAAAATTCAATTCGAACCAATAGTACTTGAGATTAACGCGATCAAACAAACAAACATTTCAGCTTTATATATTACTATAGATGTGGGTATAGCATACCAGTATTTACTGTACCGATACGAAAAGACAGCGTGAATTCGTGTTCTAATTTTAGAGTTTTATTGTTTTACATAATTATTATATATATATATATATAATATTTATTCCTAATAAACTGCAGTCACGTCTCAGAGCTGACTGACGCACTTTTTATACTCGTATAGTTTATTTGTAATTACATCCTTAAGATATCTTTTGTAGTAATTTCCTAAGCCACGGGTTTCATTTTAAAAATAATTTCAACAAAATATAGCCTAGAATTTCTAAATAATGATGTTTTGGGTTATAAAAGCTATTTCCATATAAAAGCAGTTTTCGTTACCGAAATATTATTAACTAAAAAGATGGGATGAAGTATTTGCCTAAAACTATAATATCGTTCTTATCTGTTCTGTTCTTATATAACATAAGAATGTTTTTATACTCAGGTAGGAAATAGCAGAAAATATCCTATTCAAAACTAGGAGCTGCCCGACTCAAGAAGTACCTCGCTCGACCTGACACATCACAGCTAAATAATAGTTTTCAAGCAGTGCTGTGTTCCTGCGGTGAGTTAGATGACCAGAGCTACAGCGCGATGCATCCTCCTGCGATGCATTTGATGTTGCAGGCGTCTGCGTTACCGCGTTGATGAAATAAAGGTTCACTGCTCGTTCCCGGTAGGTGATAGCATGATAATATGTAGCCTATACGTATGTTGACCCGACTTCTTAATAATATTCGTGCCAAATTTGAAGTAAATCGATACTTTTTGAGTTTATCCCGGACATACAAACAGACAAAAATTCTAAAAACTATATTTTTGGCTTCGGTATCGATAGTAGATCACAACCCAAGTATTCTTTAAAAAAAATATTCAGTGTACAGTTTTGACTTTCCTACCATTTATTATATGTATAGATATACCAATATAATTACAATAGAAATTCGATTCAGCTATTAATGTTGAAAAAATAATTTGTAAAACAATCTCTTCTGGTTTTTGTATTACCTACTTACTACGTACTTACGTACTAGTTGCACAAGCGACTATCGTCGTGAGCACATTTTGATTCTCATGTATTCTCCTAACAGAACCGTTCTGAATTTTCGATAAATAGTATCCATTCCCTTAATAATATCGATTCAAATTAAGACTATTTTCAATCAAATTCATTCAGTTGTTACCAAGTGAGGACTAAGGTACAGAGTGACCGAATAGCAAAAATTACAAAGCACGAGTTTGACCTTAGTATCGATTTCAATTTGACCTACATCTTATAAATTTTAAAAATATATGAAATTTACTTCTTCAACTCAACAAAGCAGATATATAAACAAATTAAAATTAAAAATAATAAAAAAAGTTTATTTCAAATTGATACATCCATAGAATATTAGTATCTTAGTAACAATATTTACTTATAAACTGCGTTAGTATATAACAACGCAAGGAACATTTTTAAATAAATCTTTACTGAATTAGTCACTTGAACATACATCAGACGCGCTGTTAAAATACGAACGCAGCTCGTATGACCCGGAGTCACGTAAATGTAAATGTTACGGCTGTTTTCACCCGACAACAGCAACTATGGAGGTAACAACTTTAAACTTTTTTATGTAACTGGTAGTAAAAAACGCCTGCTTAGTAACAAGCGATCGTTTGTATCCTAGCTACTAGCTAAAATTGAAATTTTTAAGTTTCCGTTCTATTTTAAAAAAATTATATATTTTATATTTCGTATATAAATAAAAGTGAATTTCCGAAATGTATGTACTATATTGATTGTGTCTCATTCCGAATGCTTGGTCATGCTTTGTGACGTGATCGTAAATCAAACATGGCGGATTTATTAACTGTATTTTATGTAAAGATATTTCGAACCCATTTTAGACAAAATTATTATTTCTTAGTGTTTTTTTTTTCTATTAAATATTTATTGACCAGCAAATTACAAAAAAAAATTCAATTGATTAATATTTTTTGGTATATTTTAATTACATTCGGCGTTATCGATTGGCGGTTAGAGTCAAGTTCACCGCGTCCTTGTGCTTTATGATTTGAGCCTTGAGCCGTTTAGCCATTGAATTAAAAATAACATTTTTATGTTAAAATATTTCCATTCTTTCTTTCAAAAGTAGTTTCGAAGATGGATCATTACTATGATGATAATATATGATTATTCAGCAAATTCAAAACAGATTTTCAATTATATTGTATTACTTTTTTCATATCATCCGGCATAATTAAATATGGTTATTATTCCACATCGTTGAGTCATAAGTTGTAATTTTATAGCCTAACGTGCTTAAACTGGTAGTCTAGAATATTACGTTTTTTTAGACCAATAGTTTCTTAGACTGAACTAAACAAACCTAGCCTCGATCTTTATAAATTTAGTAGATTACCTAATCGGAAAGGTGACCTTAGTTAGCACACAAAGTTATTAGTAAATGCCCTTAATTACAATCCCTCTGTATTTAGTAGACGAAGACATTCTTTTAATAGTAATAAAATCATACTTTGATTTATTAAATAAAATGGTTTCATAATAGTTGTTAACCTGGATTGTAGTTTAAGTATATTTTTGTTATTGAAATATAATTTCTAATGATCACAAAATTTTTCTTAAAATTTTATAATTAATGAGTGGGATAATTGAAGTATCATTAGAATCAGAGAAAACTTGCAAAATTGTGTTCTGCAGTTGCCCTTTCCTATAAGCAGTTATGAACGTATATTTATATATCAGATTATATTTTCATGTTTGAACAAGACAAAAACTAAGAAAGTTCTAACAACATTTCTGTGATATTTTAATTTTTTCTGATTACAGTGTAAAAGCAATTATATTTTTGTGTTGATGCAGTGTTGACGCAGTTAGTAGTGCCCTGTTTTCTGTTCCCTGTGTGGTGGGTCGATTCCCGCCTGAGTCTGGGTGTAATACTTGTATTTATATATGTATTATTTCCATTGATATTTATCAAAAAACATATTTAGCTATAGCAGTTGACTGTTACCTATAACAAGCATTATGTTGCTTACCTTAGGAACAGACGACCTTGTGTGTATGTTTTTATAAGACACTTTATAAAGTAATATCTACAAGCTTATAAAGTTAATATACGACGGTAACGAAAACGAAATTTATAATTATATATGACGACAGTTTATCCTTCGGTATACATATACCTTTTTTATATATAACTTGGTCGGCAAACAAGCGTACGGCTCACCTGATTGTAAGCGAAGACGTCTGCAACACCAGAAGCATCGCAAGCGCGTTGCTGACCCTACCCGCAATTCCCCCCAGGAGCTCTGATCACCTTACTCACCACAGGAACCCAATACTGCTTCAAAACAGTATTATTTAGCTGTGATCCTGTAAGGTCAAGGTCCTGCCTAAGTCAGGCTGCTCCATATTTTGAGCAGGAAATTTCCTGCTGTCCCCCTTTTCTTTTTTCTGTCCTGTGCCCTACCTCAGTTGACCTACTATTGTTAATATTTTTCACAATATTTTTCTTTCTTTTATTTTTCAAGTATTTTTAAGTATATAACGATTCCCTAAATTTATACTTTTCACAACTACGTTCGCAGATTCCATGTGATATTTTAGAAAACAATTAATTTCACTTTATGTGAATAGAATTTTTCTTTGTTTGTTTGTTTTATTTACTGCATTTTGAGATTATGATTAATGATATAAAAATAAGTTACCGATAGAAGAAAAACAGATTGAATCTATGCTAAGATGCGGACATATAGACAGAGTGAACTAGTAACAATAAAAAAATGCATAGTTAATCTATTTAGATCGACCGCTTGTTGACTGGGGTTTAGTAGTGTGTTGAGAGAGTACTATAACCCGTTTAAATAAAAATGAATGACCGTAATGTATGTACGCGCAACTTCCGCTAGTGCACTAAATGAGATTCTTTTCTTGTGTTCGTCATTGTCTGGATGAAGTTAGTATAGAAGAAAATTTATGAAAAAAAATCGATATATTCACGAAAAGAGTATTGCGGTATGAAGTTCACTAAGATATATATTTAGCGATAAAAATCACATCACATCACTTTAGCCTATCGCAGTCCACTGCTGGACATAGGCCTCCACAAGTTCGCGCCAAAAATGGCATGAATTCATGTGTGTTGCCCATAGTCACCACGCTGGGCAGGCGGGTTGGTGACTGCAGGGCTAGCTTTGTCGCACCGAAGACGCAAAAATAAAAAAATAATAAAAGAAGAAAATCAATAATTTATTCATTTTAGTGATTTTTAATCGTGCCATATAAGTGAAAATTTACCAAAGGAACTGCGAAGTCATAGTCTGAAAAAACTGCATATAAAAGCTACACATTTCCGGCGGAAGTACAAGATAGAAAGAATGGACGCGGTGCCGTACTAACACTGTTTACAACTTAATGCGACTTCAGACGAACACGTAAATGTCGCATTTTGAAATACATACATATATATTTATTTAAGTTTCAAAATGCGAAACTATATAATGTTTCAAATTGGTAGATTTTTCTATTTTTATTTATTTTATACAAATAAGTAAAACTAGACATCTCTTGCAGTTTTTACCCATTTCGAATTAATAAACAGACTGCTTAGCATTTTTGGTTGAATAACCACAATAACCTATAAATATATGTAAAGGAATATATTCCTTTGAGTTTGTATATTTGTATAGTACCTTTTTTAGAGCAGTAGTAATATGTATTGTTTTTATAAAGAGATTTTGACACTTCATAATAGTCACATATAAAAGAAATATTTAATTTTAATTTTATGTATAGGAATTGGTAATTAGCTTTAAATGTCGTTTCTTTGTTTTTTCAGGTAGGTTAAGGGTTTTTATAATTAATTTTGTATCATAATGTATAAAGAAAAATTATATAATAAAATCTTTGTTTTTTCAGAGCAACACATTGTATAATTTTCCGATTCCAATTTTAAATAATCAACTAATGTCTTATAAAACGACATTTAAAGCTATTTACCAATTCCTATACATAAAATTAAAATTAAATATTTCTTTTATATGTGACTATTATGAAGTGTCAAAATCTCTTTATAAAAACAACACATATTACTACTGCTATAAATAAAATAATTTTTAACAAAAAAAACCGACTTCAAACAGGAAACTAAAAAGTGAAAATTAAATTTACTTAGTACAAAGTAATTCGTATTTTGATTGAGTTAATCAGAAATGATTAAATAAATATTTTATGTAACCTCCTCCTTTTTTTGAAGTGGGTTAAAAAGGTACTACACAAATATACAAACTCAAAGGAATATATTCCTTTATATATATTTTTATTTTCCTTACAAACTGCGACGGATAAATATCCTTAATTTTTGTAATATAAGTGAATAACTACAGTTCTGTAAAATAAAATTATCGTCAAATATCAGTCACATTGAATGTAAAATTCAAAATTCAAATTTTGTCAAGAAATAAAAAAAAATACTAAGAGTTTATTTTGAGACAAGTAGTGGTATGATAGTGTCGTTTTTGATATACACCAACAGCTGGAACATCTGCAACTGACACTACTAATCTCCTGTTAAAAGAAAGGTGAGAAAAAGAGCTTCAACAAAAAAAAAATTATAAAAAATACAAACAAATGACAGTTTTAACAAATTTGATTGCTAACATACCGATCACAGCGCCACCTACCTAGTTCAATTGAGATAAAAACTACTCTATCTCCCAAGTTGGACCAAATTACAGATGTTTAAAAATTTTGATAAAAATCAGTCCAGCCGTTTCAGACGAGTATTGTATCTAACATTTGTGACACGAGAATTTTATAGGTGTATAAGATTTTTCACATAATTTATTGTACAATAATAATAAAATAGGCTATATTTATATATATATAGATATATGTCACTTCTAAATAGTGTAGCTTTTTGTTAATGAAAGAATTTTCGTGATCGGATCAGTATTTGCGAAGATTACCCCCTACAAACAAACAAAATTAGAAACTTTACCTCTTTATAATATTAGTATGGATAAGGTTTAAGAACATATTAGCTAGCCGTAAGCATTTTCGATTGACAGGTAATTTACCCGATTGGCCTGAAAACTCTGATTACTTGATTATGATTTAATTATTACTTTGTTAGGAATCCAATTATGATTGTTGAATTATATATTATAATTATATATTGCGGAAAAGCGGGATGTATGGCGCAAACTAAGAGAGGCCTGTGCCCAGCAGTGGACTGCAATAGGCTGAACTGACCGACTAAAATTATATATGACATGTTAAATAAAAGTTTATTACATAAAATATGACATGTTAAACAAAAACTTGTTCTTTCAATTAAACTTTATAACTCTAGAGTGCGGGATTTATCAATCCCGTGTTTCAATCCCGCGGATTTTAAAATTTAAGTGTCAATGTGTTATTACTTCTCTAAGAGGATATTACTCAACTGCAGTAATATGAGTTTATTGTAAAATTAGCAATACGAGTATATATAATACAATACGAATTATAATTCGTAAAATAATGCAAAAAAGATATAAAAATACTATCATGAAAATAATAAGCGTTTTATTTCCGCGTCCAGAACGCCGCACGTCTGAAGCGACAAGCCTATAGAATGTCGAATGTTCTGCAATCAAAGTTTTATTACATTTCTGTCTCCCCTCACAATAAAATACAACTTTTTCAACATTTTTTTTTTCTTTATAAATATCTTTATTTTCGAGGATATGTAGTTTTTGTTTACAATTTTGAGATAGGGTCACAATCGTAAACAAAATAATGTATATCTATATCTATATATAAATAAAAATGAATGTTGCGAAGCGCATAACTCGAGAATGGCTCGACCGATTCGGCTAATTTATTTTTTTTATATGTTCCTTAAGGCCCATGGATGGTTTCAATACAAAAAAAAAATACTATAAACTTTTGAGAGTACGAAGTCTGACCGGGCAGCTAGTTTAATAATAAATGTATATTCTATAAACAATAACAAATGTATATTTCTATTCTAATACTTCATTTTGTAACAGAGAATATACATATTAACGTAATTGTAACTGAGGTAGGATACAGCAGGAAATTTCCTGCTCAAAATCTGGAGCAGCCGGCTGGGGAAGTACCTCGACCTTACAGAAGATCACAGCTAAATAATACTACTTTCAAGCAGTGTTGTGTTCCAGTGGTGAGTAAGTAACCGGAACTCCTGGGGGGTATTGGGGTTAAGGTCCAAGGTAACCACAGTATGGGTAACATCAGTTGAGCCGTACGCTTGTTTGACGACCTAGTTGTTTGAATATATATAATTATAAATAACATATACAGATTAAATCTCAAAGTGACAAAAAACGTTATAAAAGTTGGATATTTAACGATATTAATACATATGATATCTTACAATAAATTGTTATTTTTACGATATTTATATAAAGTTGGAATAACATTATGATATCGTTAGCGAAACAAAATCACAGATGAAGCGTGGGCACCTACTTTGACCTATTTTTATTCAATAAAAATATATATTTAGGTACCATCCAATACCGCGTGGTTACTTTCATATTTGACATCGTATAAAAAATAGACGTTTTCATTATTATTGAAAAACTTTTTTATCCAACATACTCTTTTTCATCCAGATCACTTCCTTGTTATTTACTTCTTATATATTCTTCTTGATATTTATTTATTACTTCTTTGTTAATAAAACGATTTCAATGCAAAGAACTATATTTGACAACTAGCGATTAACCAGCAAATGATCGCAACTTCGCAATTTATTACTGAAAACGGTTAGTCTAATTGTCGCAGAGCGATTGCGCAATGGCTGTGCGATTAAATGTAACTACTCAATTTTTGTGATAAGCTGGTACGTCAAACATTTAAAAAAAAAATTATATTAATTTTGGTTAAAATTTGTTAATTATGATTTCAGTTAATCTTGATATAGGTACATATATTTTACGAAGTCAATATTAATATTTTTGTAAAAACAGCAGCCTTTTCACTTCATTTGTAGGATTAGATATTATTTCGTACGGATTTTTTTTTTATCTGTAAACATAATCCATCAAAATTTAAGATAATGAAGCAGAAATTATAAAAGCATTAAATTATTCTTAAAATTCTTCAAAAATTTAATTCGAAATGATACTCCATAACAGTTCCTTATCTCATGAAAATCCACGCAGAGTCGCGGGCAAAAATATGTAAACTCGATATCAGCATAACAATCTCAATATATATTTGTATTTATTTAAGAATCATAAATCTTCGTAAACGATTCGTGAAGATGACTTGACCGATGCTACAGACACAACAGAAATACGAATCATTCTAGTATACACATAACTTGTGTTTCTTTAATATCATTCTGAGACAATTTTTATTTATAGAATCAGTAATAATAATAAATACGATATTTATAATTATTGATATTAATATCACAATAGCGTTGTTTACATAAAATATATTTCAATCATTCAATCATTACAGCCCATACAGTCCACTGCTGGACATAGACCTCCACAAGTTTACGCCAAAAATAACGTGAACTCATGTGTTTTGCCCATAGTCACCACGCTGGGAACTAGTTCAGCAAATAAGCGTACGGCCCACCTGATTGTGAGCGGTTGCCGTAGACTATAGGCGCCTCCAATACCCTACCCCCGACACTCCCCAGAAGCTCTGGTCACCATCATCATCATTTTAGCCTATCGGAGTCCACTACTGGACATAGGCCTCCACAAGTTCACATCAAAAATGGAGTAAACTCATGTGTTTTGCCAACAGTCACCACGCTGGGTAGGCGGGTTGGTGACCGCAGGGCTGGCTTTATCGCCTTCGGCCTGTGTATTTCAAAGCCAGCAGTTGGATGGTTATCCCGCCACCGGTCGGCTTTATAAGTTCCAAGGTGGTAGCGGAACTGTGTTATCCCTTAGTCGCCTCTTACGACACCCACGGGAAGAGAGGGGGTGGCTATATTCTTTAGTACCGTAGCCACACAGTACAGTAAAATATATTTACTGTTGTTTATTATTGTTATTCCCTTTTATTTTTTATTAATGCTTTGTTAATATAATCTGTGATACGATGCACTTGCAGCTGTAATGCTCAAATATAGAAAAGTCACAAATATTTAACAATAGATAAAATATACCAAAATCCCTAATCCCTAGTCCCTAATAATATTATAAATGTGTATTGATGTTTGTTTATTACGCTTTCACGCGAAAATTACTTAACCAATCATCATGAAACTTTGTACACATATATATTGATTATGTAATACTGTTGTCATTAAAATTACATAAATTATAAGCTAAAAATGAATTCAAGAAACGTTTTTGTTTTTTGGATTTTTTGCTCTATCATAAAAGTATGTTATAGTTAAGGAAACTTTCGCGCGCAAATCCGTCTCACAGACAGGTTTTATAAAATAGATAAAAAGAAGTAAAAAACACTCTTTAAAACTCACCTGCACCGGAAATTCCTACAACATTGCTCACAGACAACGAATCGTATACGATTAGAATATAAAATAAAACCACAAAATATTTTGTAGCCTTTCGTTGTTGTGTTTTTTAAGTAAACGATAGACATGCAAACATGCGAGTTAAAAATATGTTTAAGTTATATGAGACTTGATTTCAGTAGGTATGTTTTGTATAGTTTAAAATTATATATTTTCGTTATTATAATAAATTTTTGGCAACACATGATTTGCGTAATAACACATTTTGATTTTTATATATTTTATATATTTAGTCAAGTTTGTCGAGCCAATGCTTCAGGACTTTGTTAGCATGATGGTGAAGCATGTAAAGTGAACTGTGTCTTAAGTAAATCAATATTATTATTATTATATTATAAAATGTAATAATAATATATTAGTATCACGCATTAGCCTGTAATATCCCACTACTGGGCATAGGCCTCTTTCCCCGTGTAGGAAAAGGATCAGAGCTTAATCCACCACGCTGCTCCAATGCGGGTTGGCGGATGTATTCCTTACTATGAGTAACGATCGCTATCAGTTGTACATGATAATAACCAGGACCGACGGCTTAACGTGCTCTCCGAGGCACGGTGGGGAGACCCACAAGGACTGCACAAACACCCAGACCACGGCAAACACCTGTATGGCCAATACAAATGTTTGTCATGTGCGGGGATCGAACCCGCAACCGTCAGCGCAACAGGCACAAACCACGAATGTGACCATTGCGCCAACGCGGCGTCATAGTATATCATCACTAAATAAGTATATTCATCAAAAGAAAGAAAAAGAAAGTTGTCAAGTAAATGTCAATTTATTTTTATTGATTTTATATTTTAATTTAAATATTATTAATTCTTGTATATTATAATAAAATTATATTTTTTTGACTTGTATAAATTCGGTCACTAAATCCCATATACAACATGAATAAGTGTGATAAATGCGCTAAAAATATTACCAAACGAAGTCCAAAACTAGAATGTAACAAATGTGGTAAAATGGTACACAGTAACACTACATGTTCAGATTTAACGAATTTTAACGAATAATCATAAAATCTCACATTTACAGTATTTTCAGAATTATAAATTCAAATAATTCTTTAAAATTTTGAGATTCCTATTATACTTGTAATTTATTGTTCAAAATCTCTACATTAATTTAAAACTATGTGTGCATCTTCAATTTTGGACGAAAATTGTGATTTATACGTACTTAAAACTATTTCCAAAATAACACGAATACGGGATGCAATCCCGGAAAACGAGACTACGTCCCACGAGAAAAACAACATTTAGACTTCTGAGCTCACCCTTCTGCCGTGCCTGCGTAAAAAACTATATATCTATTAAAATTAGTTTCGTCATAACGTCTTAACTGCAAACTCACAACCAATTATGGGGTTAATTAGAAACGCATCTGGATTACAATTATTAATCGCCAATTCAGAGAAAATCTACATCTTTTCTAAGAAATCATTAATTATATGAGTTTGCAGATCTAAAGTGCTGTTTTGGTTCGTTGATCTTCATTTTTCTGCTTCTCCTTCTTTTGCAGCATGAGCATAGATAGAGCACAAAGGGTCGATACAATACTACTCATTCATTTGCAAGACCAGTGTTCTGCTGAGCTTCTACGTTTTATTATTGTTTGACTGAAAGATCACAGTAAATGCGTTTGTATTTATGACAAAATTATTGTGTAACACATTTAGATGTTTGTCGAGTTTCAGAGAGAATTAGTTTGCGTTTAGGTGTTATCTGGAACCTGATACAGAACTTTAGACCAGAAGCTGTGAAATGAGGCGATAATCTTTTTTATTTATTTATTCAATGACTGCATCCATGGGCTCTTAGTTACTTGTGCGTTCTGGTGCATCATGCTGTTGTGCGTATCTACGCGCGTTTTACAAAGGCACTTAAAATCGGCATTCCCAAAAGGAAATCTTATATATGAAATTCTCGTGTCCAATGTTAGTCACCATAGTCCTCCAAAACGGTTGGACCGATTTTTATGAAATTTGTGTGTATCGGGTAGGTCTGAGAATCGGCCAACATCTATTTTTCATACCCCAAAGTTATAGGGGGGATCATCATTATCATTACGGCCTATACAGTCCACTGCTGGACATAGGCCTCCACAAGTTTAGGGGGGGATAAGAGGGGTAAATATCATATATGGCACAACAATGTTTGCGAGGTCGGCTATAACATTAGCCGACAATAAACGACATTAAAATATTTATTTATTATATAAAATATTTATATATTTAAAATAATAATATATTTGTTTTAGAAAGGGCTAATATCAGACTTACAAGGAGAATTTAAAACACATTTAAGAAGTTTAAATGAATAAATAGCCAAGTGGGGTAGTTCCTCGAACCTACATAAGATCAGCTAAATAATACTGTTTTGAAGCAGTGTTGTGTTCCTGTGGTAGGTAAGGTGACCAGAGCTCCTGGGGGGAATTGCGGGTAGGGTCAGCAACGCGCTTGCGATGCTTCTGGTGTCGCAGGCGTCTATAAGCTTCATCGCTTACAATCAGGTGAGCCGTAAGCTTGTTTGCCGACCTAGTTGTATAAGAAAAAAAGAATAAAGGCTATAAGTTGCGGTACGTCAGTAGTATTCATAAATGTACATCAAAAGACGTATTTGAACGTAATATAACTTACTCATATGAATAAATTCCAATATCGATATAACGTAGATACAAAACAGGTGTATTTAAGTTAATACAATTTTTTTCAAATAGAAAGGTTCAAATAGAAGATATATAGAGTATAAAAAAACAGTACATTTTTTGTTTTTTAATCTCATACCTCATCGAATCGCTTTTTTCTCTCTTATTATTTATTTTCCACTATATACTATATTTCTTTTTTAATTATCTTACTCAAACCTTCCTTCATCAGCCTTCCATTTTTAAACGGTATTTTTTTCTTTTTTTAAATCTAATGTTTTTTTATCTGTATTATGAAATTTAAAAAACTATAAAATTAATTAAAAAGTACAAATGGATCCCATACCGTTACTGGTCTACATGTAATTCTTTGTGAATTTTTGACCGCTCTGAAGTTAAAGCTGTTTGAACAGATTTGTCGTAATTTTCAATGTAAGTAAATACAATAAACATCATACAAGTACAAGATATCTCAGTGAATCGCGTTGGTTCACAATATATGTGTGTTATATCAAATTAAATATTCAATGTACTCCTAATCATTAGTACCTTTAACGTTTCTACGTGGAAATCACCACACTCTAAAACATATTTAGTACTTTTACTGTCTCAGATAGTTACTATAAAATCACCTACAGGAGGCAGTATACGCAAAGTATAATATAACGCTGTAATTATTACATTAACAAGCGCTCTGTTGTAGTGGTGCGAGTAGTCACCTAAAACACCGACGATTAGCGGGTTCGAATCCCGCTCGGGATATATATTGTATTTGTACACATATTTCTTTCTGGTTTGGAAGTCGGTCCTTGTGGATCACCCCATCGTGCCGCGGAGAGCACGTTAAGCCGTCGGTCCCGGTTGTTATCATAATACCAGATAGCGATCGCTACTCATAGTAGGGAATATATCCGCCAACTCACAGTAGAGCAGCGTAGTTGGTTAAGCTCCAGTCCTTCTCCTATATGGAAAAAGAGGCCTATGTTCAACAGTGGAATGTTACAGGCTGAATGTATGCTAGTATGTAAATTTTACACCTCGACTCGAGGTGAGAATAAAAGCCACAACTCTCGTGCGGACTACTCCGTTGTCATAATTGGCAGTGACCCGCCAATTCGACTTCTCCTTTGTCATAATTGGCAGTGACCCGCCAATTATGACAAAGGAGAAGTCGAATGTGACAAAGTTGTAAGACATGACAAGACAAGTTACATTGTAGGTCGTTGTAAAGAGTTTTATCATAAGAAATAATCAATATCCTGAGAGGCCTAAAACTTTATCTTTGTGATAATATTAGACGAAAGGGACG
Source organism: Melitaea cinxia (assembly GCF_905220565.1). Classification (NCBI taxonomy): domain Eukaryota; kingdom Metazoa; phylum Arthropoda; class Insecta; order Lepidoptera; family Nymphalidae; genus Melitaea; species Melitaea cinxia. The sequence goes on along the minus strand of NC_059419.1, from coordinate 1,703,636 downwards.
AGTTAGAGTCGTTGAGTGTTGATGACCGTTTTAGTTTATAAATAACAAAAGATGCTCTAACACTGACGGTCGCAGGTTCCATTCCAGCTCGTAACAAATCAATATTTGAACAGATATTTTTTTCGTCTGATTGTTTGCCTTCATCGGTCTCCCCGCCATGTGTCGAAGAGAACGTAAAGTCGACTTACCCTGTAGCTATAATAAAGTATTAATCGTTGTTTTATAGAAATCAAAACGTAATAAGGAAAGAAACGCGATTTTTGTAGGCTATTTAGTTAGCTGAAAAAGAATTACCTCAAAAGCTTATTTCGTAAATGTAGCTGAAAATATTATTGTTTTATTTCTATTTGAAAATCTATTAATAAAATACCTAATTACCTACAAAATTCTTAGATGTTTCTTTGAATTACTTGCGTGTCGCAACAATGGTTATAATAAATAGCGCGTAAACAGCCACGAATGCACGAACTACACAATTATACATAGATATAAGTAATAAGGACGTGGAAGTAAAAAATGTTACATGAGAACACATACACGAAACATTCTTTTGTATTACACCCAAAAGTTTACAAGATAATGTACAAGACCGCGATATATATCCATCCCTCTTGCACGACCTTTCAATTTTCGTCCGCCGTTTCTTATTTAGTTTCGCGCAAATTATCTCCAATTCTTCATATTATTAAACATCCAGGGTGGAACTAGCTCCCCCGGGGGGACGGGGGGTAATGACAGGGAGCGGTCAACGCCCCACCCGACGTCCGGCTCACTTGTTCTTCTAAAATTTTTCCCCGATCTTTATTTTCTTTCTGTAGACGTATATAATTAGAGAATGTTGCGTGTGTGCATTCGGTGGGCCTGTGCGTGTGTGGCTGTATCTTGTGTGTGGGTAGAGCGGGGTGGTGTGAGTCCGGTTATTAGTTTTCTTGTGAGGCTCGTTCGGGATGTTTTTGTTAGATTTCGATAATTTCGCGACAGCCGCATGGGGTGAAAAATCGATATACGTGGAAAGAATGCTCGGAAATGAATCACTCGAATGCGGGGATCTTAATTCTAATGAAGCCCTCCGTGTATTATTTATTTTGGTTCGTTTATTTATTGACGGGACGGCATTGTAAATAAGCTGGAAATAGTGTGATGAAGTTTCTTTTTTTATTAAACGTAATAAATGTAAAATTAAAAACATGTTTATTCATGCCTTTAAAACCATGCTAAATCAAAGTATCAATATAGTTAGTTGTATGATCTATGTACATGCAAAGCATCAAGACACATGTTACATATTTTAATTAGCCTTCGTATCTAATCTAGGTATTTAAATTAACTCTAAATATAAAATATTTTAAAAATTAAATTTTAATTGTGATTTTATAATTTTTAATTCTACGGCACTTACGTATTGGTAAGTCACGCTATGCATGAGGGTAAACTATTCATTACAAATGTAGTAATAGCCAATTTACTGCTTTCAAGCAGTGTTGTGTTCTTATAGTAAGTGAGGTGACCTGAGACTCTGGGGAGGGTCGGGAGTGGGGTCGGTAACAAGCTTGCGATGCTTCTGATGTTGCAGGCATCTATAGGCTAAGGTAATCACTTATCATCAGTTGAGCCGTATGCTTGTTGGTTGACCTAGTTGTATAATAAAAGAAACTCAGTTCGCTAGGACATTTAAGATTTACGAATCAATAAGGATATAATCCACTATTCACGTTGTTATGTTAACGTCCAAATGAGACATTTTTATCCCATAAAAGTTCAACATAGTCCATAAGTTTGATATAAAAAATCGTACAAATGTAACAGTTCAGCTGTTAAGCCATCGTTCATCGTATCTCTCAAATCTTCGGAATTGTAGTTTCATGTTTTGCTTCTGCACATCTTAGTTTTATTGTTTAACTTTAAGCTTTGTAGATACACATAGCATCAATAATACACCGCCCATATATACAATCTCACACACATAGAACTATCACATTGAACATTTACCTATATTTATGTGTGTTCGCGGATAACTTCGTCGTTTATGGACCGATTTTGATGATTCTTTTTTTGTTGGAAAGAGATATGCCAAGGGTACCGTAATAAGGACACTATCGAGGGAACATTCGAAAATTGTAGTGGTGACTAGTGCGTTTTTTATTTTTTTTATTTTTTTGTCTACTTACGTTGTATTACTCGCCGATATAATTAAAATCGTTTTTTTTTTTTCGTTTGCTAGCAAACACAATATCCCAATGAATTTAGTGGTTACGTAAAAGAACGACATAAATCGGTCAATGTATACTCACAAATTTCACAAAAAACGACATTTTTATTCATTGTTCGTAAAATAACCTTTCATTACAGATTCAGTGCTTGATGTGAAAGAATCTACAAAACGCTTAACTGATCAAGACCTATTTGATTGTCTACGTGAAAATCATCACTTAATGATGACAACCTACCCCAAAAACTAAAAAAGCGCATTAAGAGATTCTAATAAAGAGCCGCTAATGCTTCGTACTGTCCAAACATCAAATAAATGTGATTATATCTAAATTAAAAAGTGACAGAAATGTAATCAATTTCACAAAAAAAAAACTGTAACTATTTCGACAAAATCACCAAACCTTAATCATGATGATGAATTTTGTTCTAGATTAATCCGCCCAAAACTTGTACACTTTTCTTATATTAATATGAAAGTTTGTAGTCCTTAACTTTTGGCACCATCTCTTATCGACTTTGTGAATTATATTGGAACAATATTGCTGTTATTAAAATCTTTTCACTCATGTTCAAATGATTATTAGGATTTGAGGACTAGCCCGTTGGCGCAGTTTGTAGTGACCCTGCTTTCTGCTCCGAGGGTTGTGGGTTCGATTCCCGCCCCGAGTCTGGGTGTAATATAAATATTTATTTATATATTTATATATGTATTATTTATAAGTATGTTTGTCTAAAAAAAATGTAGCTATATACCAGTCGGCTGTTACCTATAACACAAGCATTAAGTTGCTTACTTTAGGAACAGACGACCGTGTGTGTATTGTGTAGATATATTATACAAATACATAATATTGTTTCGTGACATATAATAATCACGCCTCTTTCCCGTAGGGGTAGCCAGAGACCACTTCTTTCCACTTGCTACGATCCTTACATACTTCTTTCACTTCGTCCACTTTCATTATTCCCTTCATACATGCTCTTCGGTTAAGGGTACTCTTGACCTGGCCTTTTTTCAAGACGTCCCTTATTTGGTCTCGGAACATCCGCCTAGGTCTACCCCTTCCAACCCTTCCATCCACACTTGCCTTATACACTTTTTGCGTCAAGCGTTCTTCACTCGTTCTCTCGATATGACCAAACCATCGGAGCATACCTTTCTCAATTTTTGTCACTACATCTTCTTTCAGACCACAACGTTTCCTTATCTCACTATTTCTTATCCTGTCACCTACTTTAACTCCTATCATACTTCTTAACGCTCTCATCTCAACTGTATTTATTCTGCTTTCATGTTTCTTCTGCCATACCCAACTTTCACTTCCGTACATGAGTGTCGGAACCAACACCCCCTCATGCACCGTCAAACGAGCCTTGTTAGACACCTTCCGACTGCTCATAAATGAGTGCAAAGCTCCATTTACCCTGTTTCCTACATTCACTCTTCTTTCAATATTACTCTCACATTTTCCTTCTCTTGTAAACTTTGAACCCAGATACACAAACTCATTCACCTGTTCAATTTGTTCATCTCCAATCAGGATATTGCAGACTGTCACTGCCTCATCTCTTTCAAACACCATCACTTTCGTCTTCTTTACATTCATCTTCATTCCCTTTCTTACAAAGACTCCACTCATATCACACACACACTGAGATTTCCAGATGTTATAGACAATTTACCCACTTATACTTATATACAACACGCTATTATTTTTATAGTGTTTGCTGTAGTGTTTTTTCCACTGAATACTATTTTTTCTAAATTAATAAATAATTTATAATGCTAGAGAGCTATTTGTTTAAGCTTTGTATTTTTATTTGAGAAAATTTGACCATTTATTCCTATATATTTTAAAGAAAATAGAACTAGAAATTGAAATTTTTTATAATACAAACTATGTATTTAATATGGATATCTATTGTTGAGTAGTTATATGAGCTTGTATATGTGTAAAATCATCATACTAGAGAGCGTTACTAGTGTGCGTTGCATAAAATTGTGTATCAAACATATGAGGGGAGGACTTAGGAGGTTTGAGCAAGGGTATTGTTTTAAAGAAGTGTAGTGAGCCTAGACCATATAATAAGTATTGAGTTTAATATGAGACCGTTTTGACGCAATAACTATCATATAAGAAACGCGCACAGTGATGTTGATGATTTATATAGACTTAAATACGTATCATTTCTCGAAAATGAACATTTAGATAATGATATAAATATGAATAATAATAATAAGAAGGAAAAATTCAAATCAGTACAAATACTCATCAATACATCGCAGAGACATGTGTGTGTATCTGTCATGTCTTTCGAATAAGAATTAACGATAACGTTTACGGGTGTGTTTAATCAAAAACATCAAACGTTGATTAATTCAACACAAAGACGGACGCGATAAATATTTATAAATGCAACGCTGACCTCGCGATATGTACGGCGATAAATCCTACCCCTATGGAGGGTCACTTTCAAATATTGGGAAGTTGTGAGATGAGAGTGTATATATTGTACACCATCTTACTCAACCTTGGCTATATTTATTGGTAGCAAAAAAGAAATTTTTGATAAACTTTTTTTAATAAAAAGACTGCAAAAAAGCGGTCCGACTGATGGATACGGATAGCGTAGCTTATGGTCGCTACTGACTCTCTCAGAGCTCTGGCTCTGACAATGACTGACAGACTCTATTTCTGTAATAATAATACTAATAATAAAAATAATAATGGCTTCAATTTTATGGTTAATGTTAAAATTTTGATATGGTTTAGAAGAGGAAGGTCAACTGAGGACGCCATTCTTGATGTAACTGAAGTAAGAACTTTGGACAAAAAATTAAGTGTATCGGTATCTTTTTGGATCAGTCTAAGGCGTTTGATAATGCTTCTATTCCCAAGTTTATTGTTAAGCTCGAGGGTCTAGGTGTCACAGACCACGCATTGGCATTTTTAGATGGTATTAATCGAACCGCTATCAGCCAGTCAAAATTGACAACAATATCAGTGAAGAGGCAAAACTTATATACGATATCCCACAAGGTAGCATCTTGGGTCATATGTTATTTCTTATATAAATAATAATAGTCTTTGTCATCTACCATCTTGATGAGGGTAAGATTTTTGTTAATGCTGATGATACGGTTATACTGGTTTTTGGTTCTACTTGGGATGGTGTTTTGAGAAGCGCTGAACATACTATGAACAAGGTTGTCCACTAATATCTTAAGCCTAAATATTAGGAAAAAAAAGTCTTAGTTTTACTTCATCTACTCGTACGCTATCATCCTAGGATCTATGTATTCTTAAAATCTCTAGTTGTAACCTATATCCATGAGATAGATGGCATACTAAATATCTGGGTATGTTAATTGATAGTACGCAAACTTATCATCTCATATTCATCATTCATTCAACATTGCTTCCAAAAAATTACTCTTCTTAAAAATGTTTAATATTATGCTTATATATATATATATATATTAAATAAGCATATCCGCACGACACCCGTAGTTAGAGCGGATTTGACATAAGATCCATCTCTCACGAATTTTATACTGACGTTTATTTTATCATTATAGAGGAACAATCTAGAAAGACTTTACCGCGACGTAATTTATGATTCAAGAGATTTAATTATGAATATGTCTGGGTTGTCTGAACGAAATGGCTAATTAGCCATAAGTCCGCCCATTGTATTTCACTGTCTGTAACTATCTTTATGCTTTGTTTGTAATATATTTGTGGCCGACAATAAAGTATAAAATAAATAATAAATAGCTCAATTATTGTTTAATAGCTAAATATTTTTTGTGTTTTTAGTTTTTAACAATTGAGAAGCTCAACTCCTTTCTCTTCACTATAACGGTATAAGAGGTTAAATTCATATGAAAAAAACACATTTTTAAGTGCTTAAAAATTAACATCACGAGGAAGATATATATAAAAAGGCATTAAATCAGACACAGAACTTATTACAGCAGAATTATGCAATAGTACTTTGAACATATTAAGCCTTTTAACGACCCATTTAAAAATGAAACATCTGATATCGATAGTTATCCCACCAACCAACTGTGGAGAAGCGTGGTGGATTAAGCTCTGACCCTTCTAAATGGAGAAAGTCCATAACCAGCAAGGAAGCGCCACAGGATCAATCAATACAGGATATTATAATTATACCGTTAAAAGACAAATTAGATGTTTTTAGTGTTCAACTGTTTCTATCTATAGATATAGAGATATAAATAGATAAAGTTAATTATAGAAAATTAATTATAGGCACGAAAATATGACGTTTATAAGTCGGTCAGTTACCACTAACCATCTACAGTCGACCAATCTTTGATCGAATTCTAATGTTTTATAATTAAAATTTTAATTATAACCACTATGTTTATAGAAAGATATATTTTTAGTTCTTCTGTAATGTCTATAAATATAGATATTTTTTTTTTCAATTTTAATAGACATTATACCGACTTCATACAAATATTGCTTGTAGTGGCCATGCTTTCTACTCAGCGGGTTGCGGGTTCGATTCCCGCCTGATTCAGGGTGTAATATTTGTATTTATATATTTATATATGGAATATTTCTATGTATATTTATTAAAAAAAAGTATTTAGCTATCAGCCGGCTGTTACCTATAACACAAGCGTTAAGTTACTTACCGTAGGAACAGACGACCGCGTGTTTATGTTATAAGATATTTATTTACTTAATTAATAGAATTATTATTTGATTATAGATTCAATATTATATTATTTTTTTACAAATTTAACCATTTAAATAATCTATGGTTTAAAAAATTATACATATAATTGTACGTATTACTCATACAAAATTACAAAAGTACAATTAGAAAGCTTAATATTATAGCTGGCAAGATAGCCGGAAATACCTATGATGTCAATAACATAAACATTATCGTAAACACGAAAACCGTAGGATGACAGTAACGCTTTCTGAGGTTTTGCGACACATATGGACTTATAATTAGGAACGTTTTGTGTTTTTAACCGACTTCCAAAAAAGGAGGAGGTTCTCAATTCGACTGTATTTTTTTTTATGTATGTTACATCAGAACTTTTGACCGGGTAGACCGATTTCGACAAATTTTGTTTTAATCTAAAGGTGGTGTGTGCCAATTGGTCCCATTTAAATTTATTTGAGATCTAACAACTACTTTTCGAGTTATATCTAATAATGCGTTTTTACTTGACGCTTTTTTCGTCGACCTACGTTTTATTATACCGCATAACTTTTTACTGGATGTACCGATTTTGATAATTCTTTTTTTGTTGGAAAGGGGATATCTCTAGTTTTGTACCATGATAAGAAAACCAGGATCTGATGATGGAATCTCAGAGAAATCGAGGGAAACTCTCGAAAATCCGCAATAACTTTTTACTGGGTGTACCGATTTTGATAATTTTTATTTTAATCAAAAGCTGATGTTTATCATGTGGTTACATATAAATTTTATCGAGATCTGATAACTACTTTTTGAGTAATCTTTGATAACGCGTAGTTACTTGATTATTTTTTCGTCGATCTACGTTGTATTACTCTTCGATGTAATTGAAGTCGGTTTTTTTTTCGTTTGCGAGCAAACACAATGATGAAAGTACCTACTACTGTACAAATGTACTACATTGTAGTACAAGTTATAATAACAATGTTAATATTTGGCGCAGTTTGTAGTGACCCTGCTTTCTGCTCCGAGGGTTGTGGGTTCGATTCCCACCCCAAGTGTGGGTGTAATATTAATATTTATTTATATATGTATTATTTATAAGTATATTTATTTAAAAAAATGTAGCTATATACCAGTCGGTTCTTACCTATAACACAAGCATTAAGTTGCTTACTTTAGGAAGAGACAACCGTGTGTGTATTGTGTACATATTTATTCATTTATTATTATTCATTCTTAAGTTTGCTTAAGTTTTCATCGGGATAGGGCATAGCATTAAATATCCTGCTCAAAATCTGCCTTACGGAAGATCACAGCCAAATAACACTGCTCTGAAGTGAGAGGAAGTAGTGTGTTCCTGTGGTGAGTAAGGTGACCAGAGCTCCTAGGAAGATTTGGGGATGGGGTCGGAAATCTTGCGATGCTTTTGATGCTGCAAGCGTTTGTGGTAACCGCTTACCATCAGATAGCCGAAGAAAAATATGTAGAAAACTTTGTGTTTTGCTTGTTTGCCAGCTTTAAAAATTCTCGATTTATGTATTCAAATAACGATTCGTTCTGCTCACATGTAAGCAAAGGAAATCGTTTTTTGGATATAAGGTTTATCGGGTATAACGATTATTTTAAAATGTGAATTGTGTTAATTAAAAACGGCTTATATCTCATCATATATCAATAACATATTATTTTTATTAGCTTTATTTCTCTTTTTTACTAAAATGTTATTGTTATATTATTTTAAAAGTTATATCATTCAATGTTACAAATTACATTGGGACCAAATTTCAACTTAAATGGAATCATCTTCGAAATGAGTAAATTTAAAGGAATTTTTAGTATCGTGTTTAAAACATGTGTAAGAAAAGAATACGAACAGTTCTGTAAAATAGTATAAAAAAAAATAATAATCATTTATTTATTTTATTTTATTTTAATTATCGTTTATAAAAGTAGTAATACACTAAATATTAAAAAAAATAGCAACAAAAAACCATAAATCTATACCTCTTACAATAACAAAACAAAAGTTTATTTATTTACTTGTTAAGCTGCACTAAGCATGGAATACTAATCATAATTGAAAAATTCTTTTTTGGTCAAAAACCCTATTTACTGAAGAATATTATCTTCTTTATATTGATACGTGAAGCAAAAACTTTGTACCCCTTTTTACGAAAATTGCGCGGACGGAGGAGTATGAAATTTCGTGCACTTGTAGTTAATATAGAGGAGGAGTGCAGGATGCTATTTGCTTTTTTAATTGTGCATTAAAACATTAAATTAATTTAAAAAAAATTACGCACACTACCATGTTTGACACACAAACGTCAATCAAATTGAGAATAGATTATATTAATAATGATAATGAAATGGTAAATAAATTAATAATTAAATTATAATTCACATTAATATAATATTTAAAAAAGGGAATGCACATTTTAGTTGTTTTAAAATTGTTGTTATTATTATTAAGAAATATTATTATAGTTATTGTTAATTCAAAATTTATTAAAATGTAATTATTTAATTATTTAAATGTAATTGTACTAACATTAGACTATAAGCATCATTGTTACTAACACTATATGGGCTAGTCCCGAAATAAAGATTATTATTATTATTATTATTATTAATAGTGTCTTTGATGAATGTCAAACATAACAACGAATAACTTTTTTATTTTATTTTATACTTTATTGTACACCACAAATATATTACAAACAAAGCATAAAGATAGTTACAGATAGTGAAGTACAATCGGCGGACTTATGGCTAATTAGCCATTTCTTCCAGACAACTTAGACATATATATATGGTCAAACTTATAATTTAAATTAATTATGATCGAATCTCGACCATTGGGCGACCGCTAGTAGTCTCTAAAACTTCAAACTACGACACGTAGGAGACCATTAGTAAACACTAACGTCAGAGGAAGCGCGTAACCTAACCTACTCATCTCAAAAGCCGCTAAAATCGATTCGACCAAACAATACGCATACTTTTGTAATGGGTATGGTGTAGAAAAAATCCTGGTTTGAGATACCCCTCCACAATAATTAGTTTAACAGTATTCGAGCACCCTCCCTCCCCCCTACCTAACCCCCTCGTGTGGCTTACGTGTGTGTGTGCACGCCCACTATCGAGAAAATACCGGAAAATGCCTCGGTTATATTAGGACTTAAGACAAATATATGAGACTAGGATTTAGGACTGATTCTAATTATATTCTTTTATCTAATACTATAAATACTTAAGAGTATTTTCCGCGTATATTTATACGCGCTTGTGTTGTAAGTTGCGAATCCCATTCACAAAGCATATTTTCATTTTATTTGATTAATATTTTCGGTAATTATGTACAATCGAGGAGTGTAATTTAACCCTAACCTATCTAACTTAAGAAGTACAACGTTTAACGACAGTTTCGTTTAACAAAAAAAAAAATAACCCTAACGTATCTAACTTAAAAAGTACAACGTTTAACGACAGTTTCGTCGTTAGTTAGTTTTCGTCGGTTCAGTATACAAAAAAAAAAATAACCCTAACCTATCCATACACTCCTCGATTGTACATAATATCCATATTTTCTTACCTACACACACACATTTTAAAAACAAGATTTTATGCAAGTTTTATAACAAATCTGCAATGGCGGCCACATCACTGACAGCTTTATTTATTTCTGAAAGACAACCGAAAATAGAGTTATTACGTTTAAACAAAAAACTGACACAAATTTTATCTGTTAGGGTTTATTTTATAGACTATCACACATACAAGATTATGCCATTATTCATAGAAGAGTTAAAAATAGTAATTAACATTAATAAATATTTAACGAGTATCAAAACTAACACAGACAAAACCACGAGGGTTTGTTTGTATAGTTTGTCGTATTTGTGAACATATGTACGGTTATCCTTACATATATTATATCACCGTATGTTTCTAAGTATATCATCCATTCTTCGGATTACATTTAAGACTGGTCCCAGTTGTTAACATAATTTATTAGCTGCGAAAGGCTGTTTCAGTAAACAGTAAGAATAGGTTCCTGTCTACATATGGGGAGAACTAAAATTCGTGCTTTGAAGACATGAAAATTGGCAAATACATATTATATAAATGAATCCCAATTTCCCGTGGTCACGCTTTAACTTGTGAACGTCTTTGCCGATTTTGTTCATCTTTTTTTTCAAGGTTTCTTTTTCTTTGTAGAACCTTAAGGAATGAAAAATTTAAGAAAATCGGAAAATTTCAGAAAACGTAACATTGATTTGAAATCAACTCGCTTAAAAGTTCGCAAGCTAAAAGAATATCTATCAAGTTAGCTAGTCTGTTTACAAAAAGGAATAAATTTTGTTAACACATACGCTCCAAAAAACATTACCTACCGCAACCAAAACATGAATTTTCGATAATCGTAGAATAATTCGAAATAATGAATATAATTAGAAATATATGTTGGCAATTAATCATAGATTAATTGCGAACATGTATATCTCAGAATATGATTACTCGGCACTATGTAAATCTGAAAACTTTATACTTATATTTTTAAATTGATGTATTTATTGTTTTCCATTAAAAACAAAAAGTATCAAAAATTCGGTTGACAAAACGAAAATTGCATCCCAATGGTTCAAACTTGGGGAAGCCTGTATCCAGCAGTGGACTGCGATAGGTTAGGAGGATAGCTGAAGTATGTGCGTGTGCGGTTCAAAATGGTTTTTCTATTACAAATAGGTAAGTAAATCTTGAACGTGATAAAGTTATAAAATGGTATTAATATTAATTCGGTCATGTAGTCATTGCTATTTGTAGTTGATTTCAACATATACATTTTATAAATATAGCTTATTACGATTTCAATACTACTTTAGTTAGTCAACATAAAATGAATCGCTGTTTTTTTTGTGTTTATACTTGTCAGAATAAGGTTTCTATAAAATAAAATAAATCGATGCCAAGTCAGCTAATTTAAAATAAATTTTAAAAAATAAAACTAATTATTTACATGTAATTGTGGTGTAAATCATGTCATATTTATTCTATTTTGTATTTAATTATTATTATTGACACAAAAATGTTTCAAGCTTCACGTTGACGTACGTACAGTCAATTAATCTATTCGAGAATATTATAAATAGCTTTTGCGGTTACAGCGGACGTGTGTTTACGCATATTGCATATTACAAAATCCGGTCAAAAACCTTTGATAGCTTTAAATAATAAATAACATGTAATTACTAAAAATTCCATAGAAATAGTATACATGAATATATTTTACCGATAGGTTAATGGGTTAATCTGTTGCCATGTGTATTTTTAAACGTCGAATAAACGCCTCAAACAACTGGTTCCCCGTTATGCTAAAGACTAATACTGTTGTCTGAAAACACTTACAACACATCAACTAACGCTCAGACAATAACAGACATCTGTATCACATATACCAGGGGTGGTCAACCAATGGCCAAGTATTTATTATTTTATTTAAACATATAAACAAAAAAAAACTATATTTGCCAATATTTTGGACACATCACTGAACACGAAATTCATTACAAAATTAAATTGCACAATAGAAAGCGTGAAGGACTTATTTTATGACAAGTGAACGCGATTGATCCTTCGCTACGGACTGTTCAAGTAAAGAGTTTTGATTTGATAGTATATAATACTAGTTGACCCGGTTAACCTCGTATCACCTGCATACATTTGTGAAAAATATGGACAAAATACTTTCTGAACGCACCAATAAATATTAGGCAACCAAGTAACAATTTTTTTGACAAAAGAAATCAGATATTGCACAGCTAGAAACATTTTGTATTGTAAAATTATATTGTCGTTTTTACTATTTTCGGTTACTTAATATTTATGTTTCTCACCGTTTAAACCTTCCTTGAACTTCCACAAATATTTTTATATCAAAATTAGGCAAATCGGTCCAGCCATTCAGTCTTAACGAAGCAAACAGACAGTAATTGATTTATAAGTATAGATTATCTCAATAATCGTAAGGTTAAAATTATTTGATGGCACGTCTATGACCTCATTAAACATCAGACATCATCAACACTGGCGAAATCGACAGTGCCCCCTGGCATAACTGAAAGGCATTAAGCCCAAGAATAAGAACATTTCTTTAAAGAAAAACATGTTGCTCGTTGACGCATAAAGGTTCGTCTACCCTGACCTTTGCGTATAGTTACAAATTATTAATAATTGTATATAATATGTGCGACAGATGTAATATCTGATGTATGACCTAAATTACGTTTGTTATTTGCGCCAAACAAAGTTCCCCATATTCTTAATATTATTTTGTTTCATAGTGATGATTGATACTTGGTTTGTCAACAGCGTTGCACACTTCCAAATTCATTTCCCAAAAACTCCAACGAGAAAAAAAAATAAGAAACGCTAAATCCTCTAAATGGCTTTATAGAATATAATAATTTGCTTAACCAGTGACAATATTTTTAATTGTGATTTCAATACTAATTGTGATACAAATATAGTCTTTATGGACTGTTAAATCACCCTTGGGCATGTTTTGTATTTGGGTAGAAACATCTCTTAGAATACAATTTGGTAGTAGGTATTTAGAAAACTTGATTTAGTCGTAGACAAAATAAGTATCGAATACAAAGCAATCAAGGAGAAACACTTGTACTAGTCGTATTATTGTTTTTTTTTTTTTTTTTAATTAATTTAGTAATAATACCATTACCTACGTTTTATGAGAAATGGAATTGAAAAGTGGACACTAATTGTGAAAGGTAACCGTTAAATAATGTGATTCTCTATACATTTTTTTTTAAATAATGGTTGCCTTTTGTCTCTTTAGCCACTATGATTGAGTACAGCAAGAAACATCCTGCTCAAATCTGGAGCAACTCGACTGGTAAGTGCCTCGAACGTACAGAAGATCATAGCTTTATATTACTGTTTTCAAGCAGTGTTGTGTTCCTGTGGTGAGTGAGTTGATCATCGCCTTGGTATAGGGTTGGCAACACGCTTGCGATGTTCCTGGTGTTGCTGGAGTCTATAATCTACGGCAGTCGCTTATCATCTGATGCGCTTGTTTGCCGTCCTCGTTGTATAAAAAGCCATTTCTTCTAGATAACCCAATACGTGACAATAACGTAACCAGATATGATGAATAAATCCTAAACAAAGAGAATTTGACAAATTTCTTTGGTCGTGAAAGCTGTTGTTTTATGAAAACTTTAACTAACAAATATAAGAAATTTCAAGATTTTTATGCGATCAAAATGTTTTGTCAAATTATTTAATGACAATGTTTCATAAGCTAGATTACTATTGAAGTAAGATCTTGATATTCATAAGTGTCAAAATTCATTGCAATCTCTTAATATTACATTAAAATCTAATATATAAAATTCTCGTGTCGCGGTGTTTATAGTTAAACTCCTCCGAAACGGCTTGACCGATTCTCATGAAATTTTGTGTGCATGTTGGGTAGGTCTGAGAATCGAACAACATCTATTTTTCATCCCCCTAAGTTATAGGGATTAGGGGGGTTAATAGCATATATGGCAAAACAACGTTTGCGGGGCCAGCTAGTATTTCTATAATATTAGTATTAATAAAATTTCTTTGATTTAATTGTATTAAATCAAATTATTATCGTATTAATTTTAATCTTATTTTTTTATGGCATTGATTTTAATGTTGAATTTGTTTTACTCTCATGTAAGCTGTATGTGCCTATAATTGAGGTAAAACTCAATTGTTTGTACCCTGTGCTGATGATTAAAGTGAATTTGTTAGTGTCTGCCTTGTTGGCGCATTATTATAAATAAATAAATAAATCATGCACTACCTGTGCCCGTGGCTTCATCCACATGGAATTTAACGAAAAAGTTATTTTTCAGTTTGAAGATTTATAAAATAAATACATTTCTAAAATAAAAGTAGCCTAAGCAACTCCTTATTACATCAGCTATCGGCCAGTGAAAGTCCCGTTAAAATCAGTCCAACCGTTTCAGATAATAGCCGGAACAAACAGACAGACAAAAATTGTAAAAAATATTATTTTGATATATATACCGTGTATACATCCATATGCATTTAGTAAAAAGCGAGTATTTTAATATTACAAACAGACACTCCAATTTTATTTATTTGTATAGATTGTTAATGTTTTACGAGAAAAATCTGTAGTAAAAGAAAGTTCAAAAAAGGGTCTTGTAATCGAGTCTTTTATAAAAAGGGAAAGATTAACCAATGTGTTGGTCAAAAGAAATTAGTTTCCAGACAAAATTCTATAAATACCTTTTACAAGTTAAATACAACTTACAACACCACATTTTTTTGTATAAAAATTTGGAGCAGTAGCTATTATAACCGCATATTGGGCTGTGTGAGAGAACGAGGGAACTGGTGGCCAACATTTTCATACTACATTGTTTTCAAACTGTATTGTTTTCAATAATCAAGACTAGCTATTTTCACCTTTAATCTATTAGTTGTGTCATGCTATCAACATTTCTTCTATTTATAGAGATTGTCTGTAAGATGTCACTATTTGTGATAAGATCGCCTTTGCACTTTTGTAAGTTGGTAAATTGTTATTTTCTTAAATATAATATACTAATTGCACTTCCTTTTTTGTATTCATACGTTTTCAAACTAACCGACGTCAAACCATCTCTTCTTTAAATCATCACAAAAAGCTTTCTCAGTGTTGCAAGTATCCATATATTGTATTAACTTTAGCCAAATTCAAAGACTCCTTTTCATCCTTCTCCTACGTGGGGAAAGAGGCCTATGCCCAGCAGTGGTATGTTACAGGCTAACGCTTCAGCCTGTAATATCCGACTACTGGGCATAGGCCTCTTTCCCCATGTAGGAGAAGGATCAGAGCTTAATCCACCACGCTGCTCCAATGCGGGTTGGCGGATATATTCCCTACTGTTAGAATATTAATATGTAGTTGTTAATCTATGTAACTAGTTTTTATAGTCTATGCTATTACACTGAATAAATTCTCACACCTACTATGAGTAACGATCGCTATCAGGTGTACATGATTACAACCGGGACCGACGGCTTAACGTGCTCTCCGAAGCACGGTGGGGCGACCCACAAGGACTGCACAAACACCCAGACCACGGCACACATCTGTATGGCCAATACAAATGTTTGTCATGTGCGGGAATCGAACCCGCAACCGCCAGCGCAACAGGTACAATCCAGGGCTGTGACCGTTGCACCAACGCGGCGTCAGGCTAAAGCATAGCGTAAATTCAAAGACAAGATTAACAATCTTTATCTCAATCTTTTCTAATTAAAAAAAGAATTATTATTTTACTTATTTTATTTTATTTTATTTTGATTTATTTGGAAAACAGACAGTGTACAGAGACTTGGTTTAAAGCTAATTATATAAAAAAGAAAATAAAAATACACCATTTAAAAGTTTTCACATACGGTTGCTACATAATAATTGTGTTTGCTCGCAAACTAAAAAAAACCGACTTCAATTACATCGACGAGTAGTACAACGTAGAACGACGAAAAAATAGTCAAGTAACTGCGCGTTATCAAAGATTACTCAAAAAGTAGTTATCAGATCTCAATAAAATTTATATGTGACCACATGACAAACATCAGCTTTCGATTAAATTAAAAATTATTAAAATCGGTACACCCAGTAAAAAGTTATTGCGGATTTTCAAGAAGTTCCCTCGATTTCTCTGGGATCCCATCATCAGATCCTGGTTTCCTTATCATGGTACCAAACTAGGGATATCCCCTTTCCAACAAAAAAAGAATTATCAAAATCGGTACATCCAGTAGAAAGTTATGTGCTATAATACAACGTAGGTCGACGAAAAAAGCGTCAAGTAAAAACGCATTATTAGATATAGCTCAAAAAGCAGTTGTTAGATCTCAAATAAATTTAAATGGGACCAATTGACACACACCACCTTTCGATTAAAAGAAAATTTGTCGAAATCGCTCCACCCAGTCAAAAGTTCTGATGTAACATACATAAAAAAAAAAAAAAAAAAAAAATACAGTCGAACTGAGAACCTCCTCCTTTTTTGGAAGTCGGTTAAAAAAACTAGAGCTTGTACAGTAAGCAGTGACTAATATAAAACCATTGCACAGCGTTCATTTAAACATATTTACAAGTTATACAGAATTACGTTAATCCAGTGCTTTGTCAACACAAAACACATTATTACCGTACTCATTAAAAATTCCTAAACCAACTCTCTCTCTCTCTCTATCTCTCTCTCCTGTCATACAACAAAAACCATAAACATACGATCCAGTCACGAATTATTAAGTGACACTATTTACATCTTCATTCTGACTCAGTTAGTGTAATTGATGCAACAAAACTTATATTCCGTACGAGAGGTTACTCACGCTCCGCAGACGTCACATCGACGCTGACGTAACGCCTACGTGACGTCTACGTATCTGTGACATACCCATCAATGTCATAGGGCTCATCCCCTATTAGATTAATATGGATTCCTGCATTCATTGTATTCCTATATTGACCGGTTTGCTTAGCAAAGTACCTAGATATTCAAAGTTAGAGGCTAAATAAAATTTTAAACTAAACGTGTAAAGACGAATGGAAAAAATCATACATCTATTTAATTTTTTTATGTCGTTTTATTTTTTATTGGTTTATTATATACTTATTTTTGTTTTATTGGTTTATTATATGCTTATTTTTGTTTTATTGGTTTACTTGCTTCGCCTTGTGGTTTTACCCGCCTAATACCCGATCGTTTCCGAATAACGATAAAAATGTAACCCATGTGTTTTATCTATATCCAACTTAGACTTAGTCAACATACTTACAAAGTTTCATCAAGATCAGCTCACTTACACAGACACACACACACACACACACTCACACACACACACACTCACACACACACACACACACACACACACACAGACTTACACATTTACACAGCTCACTTACAGCTTATATCTGCGCTTGCGTTTCTGCCTGTAATATCCCACTGCTGGGCATAAGCCTCTTTCTCCATGTAGCGGAAGACTAAGAGTTTAATCCAAAACTCTGCTCCAATGCGATTTGGCGAATATATTTCCTACTATGAGTAACGATCGCCATCAGGTTCGATCCAGCCATCGATGCCTAGGATGTATTCTGTGATCTGTCAAGGCATTTGACTGTGTTCATCATGACACATTAATTAGTTAACTAAGTCATTATGAGATTAAAAATACCGCAATAATAATAATTTTTAAAAATACTCTTTAAAAACGCCTTTGAAACCTATTTTTAAAAAATACGACGTCGATTTTTCACTTTCTTGTTGATTAGAATGTTATATAATTATAGCTAGAAAATTGTAAATACAATGTTTGTAAGTACTGGTGGTTACTGTTTTAATATGAACTCACCCAAAGCACTAAATGATAATTAACGCTAAGTACCGAGACAATTACGTGTGTGTATTGTTATTTGCAAATAATTGCTAGTGAGCATGACCCCAATTGTAAATTAAAATAGGTCATATTATAATTAATAAGTTTTTGATACAATTAGTTTCAAAATATAGACAATTTGAACAGCCCAACTGGTTAAGTAGCACCTTACAAAAAATTACAGCCAAAACACCACTCTCAAGCAGGGTTTTGTTCCTGTGCTGAGATAGCCAGAGCAGTGACGGGTCAGAGAAGGTTCGCTTGCAATACTCCTGGTGTATCATGTACACCTAATAGCGATCGTTACTCATAGTAGAGAATATATCCGACAACCCGCATTGGAGCAGCGTGGTGGATTAAGCTCTGATCCTTCTCCTATATGGGGAAAGAGGCCTATGCCCAGTAGTGGGATATTACAGGCTGAAGCGAAACTCCTGGTGTTGCAGGAGTTCATAGGCTACGATATCCGTTAAGCGGACCGTACGATTGTTTGCCTCCCTACTATTATAAAAAAATTAACTTAAATTACAAGGACTTGTAATAGAACGTTGGTACACGAAAAAATAGTCAAGTAAATGCGCATTATTAGAGATAAGTCGAAAAGCACTTATTAGATCTCGACCAAAATTAAGTAAAATCACATGAAAAGCACCAGCTTTCGATTTAAAAAAGAAATATCAAAATCGGTCGCTCCAGTAAAAAGTTACGAGGTATAATACAACCTAGATCGACCAAAAAGTAGTCAAGTAGAATGAGTTTATGTGACATCTTATTATTAGTGATAATTGTAATTTATATTCTTTCATGTATCATCGATTTAACTGAAGTAGGGCACAATAGGAATTTCCTGCTCAAAATATAAAGCAGCCCGGCTACCATATGACCGTACCTTGAAGACCACAGCTAAGTAATATTGTTTTCAAGCAGTATTGTGTTCCTGTTCATGAGTAAGGTGACCACTGACCAGAGCTCTTGAAGAGATTGGGTCGTGAATGCGTTTGCGGTGCTTCTGGTATTGCAGAATTAATAGGCGGTTAATAGCTTACCATCAGGTGAGCCGTACGCTTGCTTGCTGACCTAGTTATATAAAGAAATCTTACTAATAAAATAAATAATAATAAAAAGATATCAGTAGACTATTCCCTAAAACACGGCCGTTAAGCTACATAACTCAGGGATAGACAAATTGCATAGCTAAGAATTTCTTCCGAAACATGCAGATTTCTTAACCACTGTTCGTGAAGCGAAATTAAACTGAGCATTCGCAAACTGGAGTTCGAATAAATTCCACACATTATATATTAGAAATATATATGATAGTACTAATAAAACTTATTTGAGAGGCACATCCTTCATAATATTTGGAAGATTATTCGAGAAATTCGTTTATTTCCGTTTACACGACCAACGCCCAATTTCCTAAGCCTCATAATAAATAGAATTGTATTTTTATAGCCGTATTCATGTGGGGCTAATATCCGAACTAGGCTATTCGGCTGTTTACTTTATTGAACTCTATTTTGAAATGTTATTTTACGTTAAAAACGTCCCTTAATAGGCTAGGTGTGTTTTATATGCGAAAGTAATAACTGACGCGTCTGTATGAATTTATTTCAAGGACGTTATTGGAAAATGATGTGACAATGATCACGCATTATATTATAGCCTAGCATCGCAGTATTTAAACGTGTTTCTTTGGTTAAAAAATTGGTCTTTTGTTTTTCGATCAATACAGTTAGACTTAGAAGAAATTCTAAAACAGAAATAACAGATTCCTAACATTCGACAAATTAAAAGGGAACTTCAAGTAGGAAGGAAGGCTCTGCAAACGGTTAGTTATATTACAGAATAGCTTGACAACAATTTTTATCCAATATATTTATAATTACAAACTATTAATTTTTCTCTAAATTCCCTTAATGTTATGTACATAGGTTTGTATGTAATATGTTAATATGTGTGAATCAAACATACACATACATACAAAATATATTGTTGTAATGTTAAGTTAACCAGCTCTACCCATGCGAATAATTCGCACTAAATAATAAGTATAATAATCACTTTACAAAATTACAAAAAAAGTATTTATACGTGAGTTGATTTGTAATTGAACAAGAAATTTACTGACCGTCAATCATGTTGATGTTATTTCAAAATTAAAGCCGTCATATATATAAATTTAATAATTAATTAATGTAGAAAAACAAAAGCAATCATAAATTTTTTAGTTGTTGATGCCGGTAGAGCAAGCAATTATCTATCAAATAATATATTATTTATGTGGAGTAATTGTATGGTTTTTTCTAAAAAGGGAGGCAAACATCTTAAACCTTAGCGTATTAATATATATGATACTTAAAATATTAACACCACTCCTTTAAGCTTTTCTTTTTTCTATATATCAAATACAATATTTAAATATATTCATTTTATATTAACTTTTTAACATTTATTTAAAATAACATTTATTATGGCGCATTATTTGCAATAACTGTCTATTGCGCTAGTGGCCGTAAGTTCGATTTTTGGTCATATTAATATCAAGTCGTCCAACTTAATTTTCAAACACTTCACTCCAGCTTATCACACTCAAGTGCTGGACATTGGCCTCCCTAAGTTTGGCGCGAACTTGGGGAGGCCTAGTTAATTGTACGTATGTATAATTGTTTGTAAAATAAACGATAAAATATGAAAATAATTATTTTAACGACATATTACATACAATACACGTAAACAAAGTAAATTAAAATCAAACAACTCAATATACGTACAAAAAGATATACACATCGCTTCAGCTTGTAATATCCCACTGCTGGGCATAGGCCTCTTTCCCTATATAGTAGATATAGGATCAGAACTTAATCCACCACGCTGCTCTAATGCGGGTTGACGAATATATTCCCTACTATGAATAACAATCGCTATCAGGTGCACATAATAACAAACGGGACAGACAGCTTAACGTGCTCTCCGAGGCACGGTGGGGAGATCCACAAGGACTGCACAAAACACCCAGACCACGATAAACATCTGTATGGCCAATACAAATGTTTGTCATGTTCGAGGATCGAAACCGCAACCGCCAGCGCAACAGCCACTAACCGGTGCTGTGACCGTTGCGCCAACGCGGCATCTTACACATAGTCTTTCATATAAAAATAAATAATCATATAATAAACGTAGATAAATATTACATTTTGATTCGTCGCTTAAAAATTTGAATTGATTAATTCCTATTGTTATTATTTATTTAACAGAAGAAAAGGAAATGTCCAAATTGTGTTACGCGAGCGAAATCACGGGCGGAGAGCTAGTCTTTCATTTAACTAACCACATATAAGAGTAATTATTTCTAAGACTCGAATTAACAAATCAATTAGTCATATGAGTAATGAAACGTACAGTGACTAATATGATCTTTTTAATTATATAACGGCGGTTGAAACTAGTCGATATCGTAGGAAAGGTCATGGGTGTGAATCCGGGTTAGCAACGCTGAATGTTAAGTAATTCACCTGTTTGTTTAAAAATTATGTGTACTTAGAAAAAAAAACTGCTTTTTTTATAAAATACTTTATATATAACAAAATAAATTTTTCTAATTTTTCTATTAAGACTGATAAAAATGAAAAAGTCACTGTTATGGCGCCAGCAATAACTCTAAAATAGTCATCTACAAAGATAAAACATTTAAATCTTCAAAGTACACAATTGCTCGTTTCAGTCCTAATACTCAACAGAGCCCAGTAGTAAAAAACCCTGCGTTGAATTTCTAGAAACACAAGCATGTAGACCACGCCATTTTAACATGAAGACGACGACATCTCTGTGTGACCTACTTAATTGTTATCACTACTTTAAGTTCGTAAATTCGTCGTTCAGTCATTGCCCGCTAACCGGCGTTGGGATATTTATTTATTACAATACCATCCCACTGGATCGCACCTAACGTTTTTTGAGAATGATTATGTAGAAGTATTTTATAGCGCCTCCTCAGTCTTAATATAGAGTTTTCTTACTCAACATTTTTGAATATCATATCAAAAATTGACCGCTCCAGCGGGGTTCGAACCCGCGTCTCCGACTGACCGTGTCGGTTTTCTTACTCAATCATCAGCCTTAGTCCGTCTATTTGTGTCGCCTAGGACACTCTTCAGGAAAACGTAGAGTTGCCTAAGCTCTGCGCCACCCTCTCGACCTCACTGACTAGGCCCACAGAAACGACGAGTCGATACGTGTGGAGCCAGTTCGGCTGCAGAAGTCTTTCGCATTTTAGAGCTATGCCACGAATGCTTGACGGAGACCCCATTCCGGGTTTCAAATGAAGTTGAAGTTTCTTAATCAAAGGCTCTGTAAAATTACAGCGATATAAGCCTTATTAAGTTATTATGATTGACGCTCAAGTATTAAAATAATAGTTCAACACATAATTAATAGTATATAACACGTAACATATTATGAAAGAATATTGAAAGCTTAAAATATTTCTCGATCTTATAATTTATATTTCCATAAATGGGAATATCATATTAAAACTTTAAAATTAAACATATATTTATTAGTAATTAAATACACGCAATAATTTACGTAAAGTCAATTATTAATGAAACTAAACGATAACAAATACGCGTCATTGCGACAATTTATTTTATTAGAATACTGTGAGTCATTTAGATGTATATAAGCTCAGACTGGCGGGAGTCAGAGCATTATACGCGTTCGAACGTAGACATAGCAACATGTCTTTGAAACAGGCTCTATTCCTTACGGTAATCGCAGTTCTCGCGAACGCGTGCTACTGTTCAGACGAGAGAACTGAAGACGAAGTCGAGGAGTTCAGGAAGTTCCTCCTAAATCTACCGACTAAAGTTGAAAACGAAGAAAAGTATCCAGTTATACCGGGCGAAATATCCCTGCTCTGTACCAACTGTGTTGACAGAATGAAGAGAACGGTTATGGTCCGACCGAAGTATTTCTTCAAACCATCGCCGAAGTTACACCAACCGGAAGTAAGGAACAGGTGCCCAGTGGGATATCGCCGGCTAGCGTTTATGTGTGTTCCTCAATAGTTCATACGAATGTGTGTGTATGATATTTTTGTATGTGATTAAAAATGAAATGCATTTGTGATTGTATTTATTAATCGCCGCCAGAAGCTTTAATAAGTTAAGTAATAAATAGTATTAATTTTAATGTTTTGTTTTAATGATTATTATTATTTATTTATTTATTTTCATAAATTTAATTAGGTAAATAAATAATTAGCGATAATTACAAAACTTGTAACTACAAATAATTCATTATAGTGATAACAAGCCCCTTATATTCAAAACCAAATTAATATAGGTATATATCTTTTTATTATATTACAAAAATACTTGAAAATAAACAATTCGTATCATGGTGTCATTGAACTATAAACACATTTTTTACTAAATAATATCTAGAAATATTGACAACTAGCTGACCCGACGAACTTCGTAACGCTATATTATTTTTAGAAAAGTATTGACACTTTTATTTAATTTATTTAATAGTAGCTGTGCCCGCGACTTCGTCCGCGTGGAATTTAACAAAAAAGTTATTATTTAGTCCACAGAGTTTTAAAATAAATAAGTTTCTAAAATAAAAGCCTAAGTTACTCGTTACTACATCAGCTATCTGCCAGTGAAAGTCCCGTCAAAATCGATCCAGCCGTTTCAGAGATTAGCCGGAACAAGCAGACAGACAGGCAGACAGAGAGACAGACGGACAAACAAACAAAAAATTTAAAATGTCATTTTGGTATATTTACCGTGTATAGATCCATATGCATATAGACACTCCAATTTTATTTATTTGTATAGATAAACATTAGTGACCCTTGTCTATACTAAAATCGTCTCCGAAACACGCTGCATCTTATGGTATAAGTATTATTCCGATCGGTTCAGTAGTTTTCGCAATATAACCGAACAAAAAAACCGGCTCTCCATCAATTATATATACATATATATATATATATATATATATATATATATATATATATATATATATATATATATATATATAGATTGTCCTAACAGTAACGAACAAAAAAAAGGATGATCTAATTTGGTGTGTCGTTTAGATTTTCAGTCAAATGTTCAGATTTACTGAATAAACAAGTCAATTAAATAACAATGTAATTTATTTCAATTTTTCTCGTACTTAAATCTCGCAACAAGCTTTTATACCGTATAAATTGTGTATTGAATTCATAATTATGTTAATAAGAGATTTAAAGGTAAAACTTATTTTATTCTTTTGAGGTTATTATAAAGGCTTGCTTTGTTAAAAAAAAAAAAAAATTTATGTACTCAAAGCGATCTCCATTTTGTCGCCGAGCGCTCAAAATCCGTGCCGGTACCTACACACGCTGACCACAAGAAACATTGATATTGTCTGTGTAACAGCAAATAGTTGGAAGACGCGTAGCAAACAAGTTAGATAAAAAAAAATTATCAATGCCTACTTAGATCAATTTACCCTACGACGCCTTAGCGCAACGGTCACAGCACGAGTTTGTGGCTGTTGCGCTGGCGGTTGCGGGTTCCGATTCCTGCACATGGCAAACATTTGTATTGACCATATAGATGTTTGCCGAGACATTTGTTCTTGTGTATTGTGAGTGATTCCGGACCCCCGACTCAGGACATAATCCTACTGGGGGTTGTTGAGTGTGAGGCGTTTATTTATTTATATAAAACTAAAATTGATTTATAAAATATAAATAATGACATAATGTATAAAAAAATGTATTAACATCAAATTTTATTTTCTAAACTTTAAAAAAAATGTGTATGAACTTGTGTGGATGGATATAAAAGTATTTTTAAGCTCATTATATCTAGATATCATCATCATCATCACTTCAGCCTATGGCAGTCCACTGCTTGACATAGGTCTTCCCAAGTTCGCGCTATGAAAACCCTCAAAACCCCCATGAATTCACGCCTAAAATAACTAGATATATGTAAATATAATTATGAATATAATAATTATGAGAGTGTTAACCAATAGTAGAAATTGAAAAAATGGACGAATTTAAACAACTTTTCCTTTTGTTCTCGTACATATATTGTTGACGTAGAGCACAGCAAGAAATGTCTTGCTCAAAATCTGGAGCAGCCCGACTGGGGTAGTACATCGACCTTACAGAAGACCACAGCTAAGTAACACTGCATTCAAGTAGTGTTGTGTTCCTGTTGGTGAGTAAGGTGACCAGAGCTCCTGGAGGAATAGGGGATAGGGTCGACAACGCGCTTGCGATGCTTCTGGTGACGCAGGTGTCTATAAGCTACGGTAATCGCTTACCGTCAGGTGAGCCGTACGCTCATTTGCCGACTCAGTCAAAAAAAAATCATGATACGAGTCATTGACATTTATATTTCTCACTAAGAAGACTATTGCATATTTAATTTCTCTACGGCACCATAAAACAAGTTAACCTAGTTTTAACTACATATATATGAGCTGTTTAAAACAATATTGCAATTGATTTTCTACAAAGTCTCAATAAGTCAAACTTATTGTTTGCCTATCGTTAAGTTTTTCATTGAAAATATTGTTTTGTAAACTTTTTTAAGGTCTGCCGTAAACAATAATGTGATATATTTCTATTAAACTAATTGTACCTAAACTATTTAGTTCTATAACCATAATATTTTATACATAGGTAATATATAACACTACGCATTACGCAATAATTTTAACAGTAAAACACCGCGTCAGGCGGTTTACCCTCAAGCCATGACGTCACTCGTTGACTAATTAAAACAGTATGCGCGTACGCCACTACTTTGTTATTAAGTGTGTGGATTCCCCGCTTTAATATGATACTAGCCTGCTATATTATCATCAATATTACACATATTACGTAATATATTTATTACAAGCTGACCCCGCGAACTTATCGATAAATAATATTTATTTATTTATTTATTTATTCTTAATGTACACCGAAATACAAACACAAATAAAAATAATATTATATGGATTCTTTTTTTATAAAAGACTGGATGAGCAAACAAGCGTACGGCTCACCTGATGGTACGCGATTACTGTAATCTATAGGCACCTGAAACACTAGAAGCATTTTGCAGCGCGTTTCCGACCCTATCCCCCGACCCTACCCAGGAGCTCTGATCACCTTACTCACTTATGTTTTATATATATAGCTGTGCGCTCGATTTCACACGCATTAAGTTGAGGAAAAAATAGCCTAAAAACTTACTCGGTAAATGGGCTATCCGGGACAAAAATAGTTTTTCAATTCTAACCAGTCATTCCTGTGATTTAATAAACATTTATATGCCTTATATACAAAAACTTTTAATTCAAATAAACTCAATTATTATATAGTATATATTCCATCACATAGCGTGGCGTTGCGTCGGCACGGCCTGTATCACCACGCCAACAATAAGACACCCTCGCCTATAGATGTTTCACATCAAAAAAACTTTTCAGCTTAATAGTAGTACTGACATATTACAAGATGTGTTAGAGTAATGATCAATAGAGTGAGTTCTAGTAACTAGCTTGACTTAACTCCCTTGATGAGTAATATATGTCTGAGACTTGTACGTTTGTCATGGTCTGAGCGGTTATAGAATGATATGTCTGTATTTCCGGACTACCGGCAAAGTGTAGATCACGCAATGTGAAGTGCTCGTTCTTATTAATTTGAAATATTTTTTTAAATTTCGAAAGAAATTTATAGAAAATTGTAATAGTCAGTAAGTTTTTATTATTAACTAGCTGTACCCTGCGGGCGTTGCTACGCTTTTTATTTTTTATTTTTTTATTTTTGGTCGTACTAGCTCAGAAACCTCATCCTCCTCCTCATCATGACATGATCAAATACATAGTTTACGATTCTATAAAGGACATACAGACAAACATTCATTTTATATATATGTATATAGATAAATAAAATACAATTATAACCAAAACCTACATATTATATCTTTTGGAGTCTTAGAAACTTATTCTAATTAAGTTATAAAATTCCAAGTTCTTTATGTAAATTGTATATTACAATAACATTGTATGTGGGTAAAACTGATATGAATACATAATTGATAAATAACGCGCGAACGCAGACCAGACAGTTCTTAATTGGGAGTTCCCTGCTACAATCAGTTAGTGAGTAACGTTTAGATAAATGTTATACGTAATACAATAACAATATTGTACATATATTTAAAAATAATTATTATTGATAATTAAAATTATCACTATTTAATATTTAATAACTTATACTTTTGTTTGAATAGATTATAATTATGTATTAATAATACTTTTTTTTAATAAAACTTAATTAAATTATAAATTAAAAGTAGTACAGATAAAATTTTCTATTTTTTATATTATTAATAAATTGTTTATAAAAGAGATTGTATATTTTAATTTTAATGGAAACTATAGCAAAACACGCCCAAAATAGTTCTTCGATTCAAGAAGTACTAGGAGAACATAGCCAAAGTTGTCCTACAACATATCTTAAAAATAACAAATCTTAAAAATAACTAAAAGCGTCTATAGCATTAACTCTTAAATAACACGACAATTCATTAAGAAGTAAAAAGTGGCACAATTTAAGAATATTTTTAATTAAATATAAAATTCCCGGTCATTGTAACTATGCTACTCTGCTATCAGGAAAAACCGGTCACTTATCAAACTATACAGTTATGTGTATTGCTTAATTTTCCTATTTCCTTATTAATCAAACCAATAATATATGCATCGATCTCTAAATAAAAAATAATCGTCGAAATGTATTTCCCCGCATAATTTTTGAACGACTGCACGATTCTTTTTTTGTTCGTTATTATAAGGACAAGGTTCTATAAAATAAATTTTGAAAAATCGATATATTTACGAGAAAAAAAACATGGCGATATGAATTTTGACGCGTCAGTTTATTTATAAAAATTGGATTTAATACATAATAACAATACTGCACTGGAGTATTATTTATTTACAGACGTGTACAAGTCATGTGCACATGTCAATGCAATATCTCCTCGTTGATTTCTCTCGTTACTCTGGACAAAAAATGAACCAGACCTCCTGGCACCAACTTCATCAGTGGAAACTGTGAGTAGGAATTAAATCTTTTAGTTTTTGTCGGTGTTATTAAACCTATTAATACGTATAATGCTAAGCACGAAGCAGATAAATGAAAAAATAAATGTCATAATTACCTACCAAATCTTCTGCTTTCTGCTCGTAAAAAAGAACAAAGTTCAAGATGGCTTAACGAAACATCACAAATTAAAGTTGGTTTTGAAACAGGATAGGTTACTTTTTTTAAACATTACATATAACGGTCCTTAATCAGCTGAAATCATATGTTCCAGAAGCTTAAGAATACGTAATAAAAGCACAAGCACAAAAAACATTAAACGATCGTCGTGATTTCCGAGCCACAGTGAAAGAACCCCATAAGGACAGACATCAAAAACGGAAAGAAATATTTATACAAATACCCATCCCGAGCGAGAATCGATCCCGTTCTTTCCCCTTCTTCCCGTTTCTTGCCGATTCTTCTCTGCACAATCTACATTCCGAATCGGTGGTAGCTTCACTTTTACAAAAATAATAATTAATTTTTAAAGTTTTAATTTGTAAAATGACGATTCGAAAGGGCTCTTGGAGCCTATTTGAATAAAGCTATTTTTGATTTTGATTTTGCTAACCGTCAGTGTTTAAGCGACTACTCGCACCACTAGACCAGAGTAGTTTTTATACATTTATCTGTATATAAATACGTGACGCAAAAACTTTGTACCCCTTTTTACGAAAATTGTATGGACGAAGGAGTATGAAAGTTCGTACACTTATTGTTTAAATAGAGGAGTGCAGAATGCTAATATTTTTTTAAATTATGCCTAAAAATATAATAAATGTATTTAAAAAAAAACATTACACACACTACCATGTATTTGACACACACACACGCATCTTACTACTACTACTATAGAACCACTACTAGTATTATAGAAATGTTTATAAAATCGATACATTCATTACTAAATTTTCTTTGGAGTGTACCTACTCTATTATCGATACCGAAGCCAAACTTGCTATTTGGTTTCATAAAAACTTGGATGATACTTGGCGTGATTTAAGTCCAAATTACGAGCTACGACACTAGATTTTCGCTATTACAAATGAAATACAGTTCATTTGAGATACGAGGTGAATTCTAAATGCACATCACGGAAATTACTATGTTAAAATTATCTTATTTTTTACCATTACGTAATAAAATTTTGTTTATTTTAAATTATATGGTGAAAAAAAGGAACATAATTAGAAAATAATATTAAGTCAAAATAATCATTATATTTTGGGTCAAAGTTGAACCAATTGGAAATAAACACAAAACAGTTTTAGATATCACTATAGCTAACAAACAAGTGTACACTTTTTCCTGCTATTTACTATTCAACGGATAACACAATATATATTCTGACTGATAATGTTATTAGGTGATGCGTAATCTCCTCACAACACTTCTCAGGGAAGCACAATTGCACGAAAACAACACTAACTTATCGTTGTTGTCATTTATACAACAATATTATCACTATATAATAGCTTGTTGTTCTTATTTTCTTATTATCATTCGCTGAATTGTAGAAATTTGTAACTAAAAAATTAAAAAACATTTTTTATATTATTTATTTATTTATAAAAGTTTATTGCACACAAAAAAGAAGATACATTTTAGAACGATTAGATAAAAAAAAAAACAAATAATGTATGCAAAGGCGACCTTATTGCTTATAGCGATCTCTTCCAGGCAACCTTTAATAAAAGTGGTATAAGAAAAATATGCTGTGCTGTGTGGCTACGGCACTAAAGAATTTAGCCACCCCCTCTCTTCCCGTGGGTGTCGTAAGAGGCGACTAAGGGATAATAAGGTTCCACAACCACCTTGGAACTTAAGAAGCCGACCGATGGCGGGATAACCATTCAACTGCTGGCTTTGAAATACACAGGCCGAAGACGGGCAGCAGCGTCTTCGGTGCGACAAAGCCAGCCCTGCGGTCACCAACCCGCCTGCCCAGCGTGGTGACTATGGGCAAAACACATGAGTTCACGTTATTTTTGGCGTAAACTTGTGGAGGCCTATGTCCAGCAGTGGACTGTATAGGCTGTAATGATGAAGAAAAATATGTTGGTAATAGTGCGCAATCAACAACGCAGGTACATATAATTAAATTAATTTACATCATCATCATCATCATTACCTGATGTATACTTACAATTTTAATGAATATTTTATGAATAAGTTATTTTATCAATGAGGTAGGGCACAACACGAAATATCCTGCTCAAAATCTGGAGCAGCCCGACTGGGGATATACCTTGACATTACAGAAGATCACAACTAAATAGAACTGCTTTCAAACAGTACTGTGTTACTATGGTAAGTAGGGGTGACTAGAGCTCTTGGTGGGGATTCTGGATAGGGCCGGCAACACGCTTGCACTATAAGCACTTATCTATAAGCTACGGTAATCCTTACCATCAGGTGTGCCGTATGCTCGTTTGCCGAGCTATTAGTATAAAAACTCCATCAATACATTTAAAAGAAAACCATGTTTTGATTGCCAAAGAGATTTTTTTATTTACACCACACGGTCATCTGTTCCTAAAGTAAGCAAAGAACCTAATGCTTGTGTTATAGGTAACAGCCGACTGGTATAGCTACATTTTTTTTCGATAAACATAGGTACATATAAATAATACATATATATATAAATATCACACCCAGACACGGGGTGACCCACAACCTCCGGAGCAGAAAGCAGGGTCATTACAACCTGCGCCAATGGGCTAGTCAAAAATAAATTTATTATTGCAATTATGTTTAAATATCTGGAACTTAAAATAAGAAACATAGTAAATATCCCGTTTTACATATAAATCATTGTGTTACATTACACATTCTACGACCTTAAAAAAATTAACATTACAAATAAAAATTACTCAACAATAAGAACGTGTACTAACGTCGCCATAACTAATTATAAAACGTAAAATATTAATTATATTTACAAATTTGGTTTAAATTTCATGGAAAGTAATTCACGCTCGTGCGCACGCCTGCACGCAAATTTCGTCGCACGCACGCACACGCACGGACGTTGTAACTAAAATATCCAAAAAAAGAGTGTGTGTCAGCACCGAACCGAGACTGGACTGCAAGAGACCTCAATCTCAGGGCAGGTCAGCGTTACTGTTTCACACGAATTCACACACCATAAATTTTCATACCATAGACGATATAGGTCAGACATCGATTCTTAAGCAGTAAAGTCAATTGAGGTAGGGCACAGAAGGAAATGAAGGAAGGAACGATGACGTGTTGGCGCAACGGTCACAGCACTGGTTTGTGGCGGTTGCGCTAGCGGTTGCAGGTTCGATCCCCGCACATGAGAAACATTTTTCAAGCTGAAGTGAATACAGAGGGAAATACTCTGCTCAAAATCTGGAGCAATCCGACTGCCGGACTCGACTTTACAGAAGATCACAGCCAAATAATACTGCTTTGAAGCGATGTTGTGTTCCTGTGGTGAGTAAGGTGACCAGAGCTCCTGGGGGGAATTAGCGGTAGGATCGTCAACGTACTTGCGATACTTTTTTTATTGCAGGCGTGTGGGGTGGGCCGTACGCTTATTTGTCGAAAATTGGTAAATATGTACGAACATTAATGACCAACTCTCCGTCCTGACATTTAAAAAGTGGTTCATGGCAATAAAAGCTATCCATTAAGAACTCAACCGACCGATAAAAGTTCAATTACTAAACTGCCATCAAATATCTATTAAAAGTTATTTATGGTAGGAAATAATAAACGTTTGTTTCATCATTTCAGCCTATTGCAGTCCACTGCTGGACATAGGCCTCCACAAGTTCTCGCCAAAAATGCGTGAACTCATGTGTGTTGCCCATAGTCACCACGCTGGGCAGGCGGGTTGGTGACCGTTTGTTTAATATAGAATATATACAATGTAATATTACTATTTCATTTTTCACTTTGTAGGGTCCTTCTACAAAGTTTTACAAAATTAAAAAAACTGACATCAATTACATCGACAAGTAAATCAACGTACACGAAAAAATAGTCAAGTAAATACGCATTATCAAAGATTACTCAAAAAGTAGTCATGAGACCTTTCGATTAAAAAATTCTTCGAAGTCGATCCACCCAGTCAAGTTCTGAGGAAACATACATAAAAAAATACAATCGAATTGAGAAGCTCCTACTTTTTTGGAAGTTAAAAATCGGTAAATTCGTTCTCAATTTGACGTAACGAAAGGAAATAGACCGTTTATATTTCAACTAGCGACCCGCCCCGGCTCCGCACGGTCGCAAAAACTATCAGTGTCCCTCTACTATATTATGCATCTATTATACATATAAACCTTCCTCTGGAATCACTCTATTTAGTAAAGAAAACCGCATCAAAATCCGTTGCGTAGTTTTAAAGATCTAAGCATACAGACAGCGGGAAGCGACTTTGCTTTATACTATGTAATGATACTGATACTAGCTGACCCGTGAGACGTTATCCTGTCTTAACTGTCAAACGCAAGAGCTGTCATCATACGCGTGAAGTTTACATAGTTGTTAACTTTTTTTGTAAGTTTCCAATTTTATACGCAATTTTCTTGAATTTTCATTTCGTGAGAAACTTCTACAAAGTATTACAAAGCTTTAAAAAAATAGATAAAGGAAATCAGTAAAGTCGTTCTCAAGTTATGGCGTAACTGGGGGAAATAGAGATTCATTTATAAATAATTATATACATATATTAAACAAAGTCGGCCTTGTTCGAACACTAATAACTCGAGAACCACTGGACCCATTTTTTGATTTATTATATTTGTCTCCGTCCAGAATAGCGAAATAACTTTTAAAACATTGGGAAATTGACGAAAAAATAAAATAATTGAAAAAAAAACCAATACAAAACGTGCATGGGTTTCGTAAGGGTCAAATATTTAATGTTCTTACTGTTTCAATGTTCCGAATCGACAAGATATATCCACAATATTTGGTTAATGGTGTAATTTAGATTTTAAAAATGTAGAATAATGTCAGTTATGAAAAAAGATTGACATATGTAAGTATTGGTTGTCAAATATTTATGCGTGCGTTCAGAAATTTATTTTATGTAAACAGCTTTCTTACATATACCTCTACTAATGATGCATTTTTAACAGCAAAAAAGATATATATATGACATTAATTATCATCATATATCATATAGGTATTTTGATTATTCAAAATAAATATATTAATCTATATGTCCTATATTCCCGTGGGTGTCGTAAGAGGCGACTAAGGGATAACACAGTTCCACTACCACCTTGGAACTCAAAAAGTCGACCGATGGCGGGATAACTGGCTTTCAAATACACAGGCCGAAGACGGGCAACAGCGTATTTGGTGCGACAAAGCCACTCCTGCGGTCACCAACCCGCCTGCCCAGCAGTGGACTGTGATAGACTGAAGTGAGATATGAACCACAAAAAAGTCACGACTCCTTAAAACTTAGTTGAATTTTTTACTAACGATAACAGTTAGCAGTACAATAGAAATTAAATTACTGAGCGGCAGCAACTTTTTTCATGGATATGAGCAATAATTACATTTCAAGATGAATTACAAATACATTACTAGCTGTTAGAATGACTGAGCGAATGTATTTCATTTGAAAGATCTTGTATTAGATATTATTAGATATTCCAATAAATCGATTGAGTTTTTTTAACATACACACAGTATCATTAAACTGGCGTTTTTCCATTTAGGGGCATAAAGAAATACATTTTAGTATACCATAGCCGAAATTATAAATGCAAAAAATTAAACAGTAGTAAGTTACAGCTACTAAGTAACTCTAAAATCGACAATTTGACAAGAATGTTGTGAAGACAGTGACTTTATAAATTAAGTAGCTGACCCGGCGAACTTTGTATCGCCTAACACAAACTTTATCGTATGGTATTAAAGTTCAAATTGACTTTTAAGTATTATCACAAATCTTTTGTGGGAGTATAGAAAAGTGTTGTTTTTAGACTTTTTCAGGAAATTTAAATTTTTTTTTTAGAATCTTTCTCTCCGTAAGAACCATCCTCGTACTTCAAGGAATATTTTAAAAAAAGAATTAGCGAAATCGGTCCAACCGTTCTCGAGTTTTGCGCTTAGCAACACATTCAGCGACTCATTTTTATATTATAGATAATCGTTAACTTTTCTTGTAAGTTTTCAATTTTATGAGAAATTTTCTCGAATTTTCATTTCGTAAAAAACTAATTAAAATATTACATCTTAGTTTAATTTTTACTGACGTTAACAAACAATGTTTTGAAGACCCGCAGTGAAGCAGTGTAATGGATTATGGTCCGACCCTTCTCACACAACGAGAAATGCCCAGCTGTGGGATGTTACAAGCTAAATCGCGATCATATTGTATGTAATTATTTCATTGTTCATAGATACAAAACATTGAATCTCTACATATTTCAATGAAATAGAGCTAAGAAGCAGAATCGACTTTCTTATATGAAGACCAAATAATAAATTTTTAATATCAGTTCATTTTTATTATCTGTCGTTATCGAAAACCTCGGTTAACGCGTGCAAGGACTTTAAATTTCTGTTTTCCCGCTCTTTTTTTTACAAAAGGCTAGCGTTGTTGACAAGGAAAAGAATTGTGTTAAGTATCAATTCCCAATCAAAAATTTTAATAAGGAAATTACGCAACATTAAATACTTAATTATCAAATCCAGAATAGTGTTTGGTTGTTTATTATTATTTTTATTTATTTTATACTTTATTGTACACCACAAATATATTACAAACAAAGCATAAAGATAATTACAGACAGTGAAGTACAATGGGCGGACTTATGGCTAATTAGCCATTTCTTCCAGTCAACTCAATGTTAAATTTATTTTCTATATGTAAGTATTTTCCTATATATATACATATATATGTACTAGCTGTGCCACGCGGTTTGCTAGCGTTATTAACCAAATTCCAAAAAATGAGGAGGTTCTCGTTTTTTTTTTATGTTAGTTACTTCAGAACTTTTGACTGACCGATGATTTGATAGACCGTGGACCGTGTAAGGTAGTGGGTGTTTTGATCCCATTAAAATTTATTTGAGATCTAATAACTACTTTTCGAGTTTTTCTAATAATGCGTTTTTACTTGACTATTTTTTCGTCGCCCTACGTTGTATTATACCGCATAACTTTTTGCTGGGTGGACCGATATTGATGATTTTTAATTTAATCGAAAGCTGATGTTTATCACGTGGTCATATTTTAATTACATCGAAATCTGATTCCAACTTTTTGAGTAATCTTTGATAACGCGTATTTACTTGACTATTTTTTCGTCTACCTACATTGTATTGTCGATGTAATTGAAGTCGGTTTGTTCTTCATTTGTGAGCAAACACAATTGTTTGAAGGTAAAAACTTAAACTGAATGAAATATTGCGTAACCTATAACCTTCCTCGGTTATCCGATACAAACATATTTTTTAAATTCGAACCACTAAGTTCTTGAAATTAACACGTTTAAACAAAGCAACAAACTCTTCAGCTTTCTAATCTATTTTTATACTAGTTGTCCTTCTGCGTTAATTTAACAAAAAAGGCACCAAAATACTATATAGTCTATTGCCTTCCTCTAAAAATGAAATCTCTAAGACAAAAACGACTTTTCAATTCGAACCAGTAGTTCTTAAGATTCGATTGAAAATTTTGGAGATTCAAACGTCTTCGGCCTGTGTATTTGAAAGCCAGTTGGATAGTTATCCCGCCATCAGTCGGCTTTTTGAGTTCCAAGGTCGTAGTGGAACTATGTTACCCCTTAGTCGCCTCTTACGACACCCACAGGAAGATAGGAGGTGGCTATATTCTTTACTGCCGTAACCACCCAGGACATATAGATTAATATATTCATTTTGAATAATCAAAATACCTACATGATACATGAGGATAATTAATGTCATATATTTATATATATATATATATATATCATTTTCGCTGTTAAAAATGCATCATTAGTAGAGGTCTATGTAAGAAAGCTGTTTACACAAAATAAATTTCTGAACGCACGCATCAATATTTGACAACCAATGTTTACATATGTCAATCTTTTTTCATAACTGACATTATTCTACATTTTTAAAATCTAAATTACACCATTAACCAAATAATGTGGATATATCTTGTCGATTCGGAACATTGAAACAGCATGAAAATTAAATATTTGACCCTTACGAAACCTATGCACGTTTTGTATTGGTTTTTTTTTTCTATTATTTTATTTTTTCGTCAATTTCCCAATGTTTTAAAAGTTATTTCGCTATTCTGGACGGAGACAAATATAATAAATCAAAAAATCGGTCCAGTGGTTCTCGAGTTATTAGTGTTCGAACAAGGCCGACTTTGTTATATATATATATATATATATATATATATATATATATATATATATAATTATGTATAAATGAATCTCTATTGCCCCCGGTTACGCCATAACTTGAGAACGACTTTACTGATTTCCTTTATCTATTTTTTTAAAGCTTTGTAATACTTTGTAGAAGTTTCTCACGAAATGAAAATTCAAGAAAAATGCGTATAAAATTGGAAACCTACAAGAAAAGTTAACGACTATTTTAACTTCGCGCGTACGATGACAGCTCTTGCGTTTGACAGTTAAGACAGGATAACGTCTCACGGGTCAACTTGTATCAGTATCATTACATAGTATAAAACAAAGTCGCTTCCCGCTGTCTGTATGCTTAGATCTTTAAAACTACGCAACGGATTTTGATGCGGTTTTCCTTAGTAAATAGAGTGATTCAACAGTAATAACAGTTAGCAGTACAATAGGAATTAAATTACTGAGCTGCAGCAACTTTTTTCATGGATATGGAATAATTACATTTCAAGATGAATTACAAATACATTACTAGCTGTTAGAATGAGTATATATTTAATATATTTTTTTATTTTTTTATTAAATGGTAGTTAAAGTAATTATAATAGGAAAAAATAAATAATTTAATAAAATTAGTTTTTATAGTTAGGTATTGAAGTTGGCATTCTTTCGTGGAATTTAACATACCGAACGAGTCCTACCTTTATATATTTTAGAACTGTCAAAACTTATAAAATTCTTGTGATAATCTAGGCAATTTGTAAATATCTAGAATTTATGAAAGTCGCATATTTTTTTTCTTAAATAACTATTTTTTTTTAAAGAGCCGTTACGGCAACAAAAACATATACGTTTTATTCATACTTACACACACAGACACATACACAGTGAGATCTGAAGAAATACACGCATGATAAAAGTAGAAAGGTCAAGACCACGACAAACATCATAGCTATAGTATAGTTTAAAAATAATGTTACTATACTGTAAACGCTGATGTCCCACTACTGGACAAAGATCTCTAAATGAATCGGGATGGTTTAGAAATGGACGACGAGTAGTTTAGGTGGTGACTTAAAAATGTATTTGAAACATGAGAGAAGTCACAGTACGCTGTCGATGAATATGTGATTTGTCTTATTGAAGTAAAACCTATTTATGCATGCTTAACTTGGGAAGTAATCTGGTGAATGCGTGACGAGAGCGTTACAAAAAGTGTGATCTAGCGAGGCAAACGGAAATTGAGGGGGAGGGGGTTACTGTAGGGGCAACTAAAGAAGTTCAGTCGCGTTGTCTAAAGCACACTTGCTTTTTTAGAATGTGTTACATGCAATATGTAAATTAAAATATTAAAATTATTATATCAACACAATATTTTTTAATTAGTATCTTTCGGACAAAATTCATCATATTTTTTTAAGGGCCTGTTTCACCGCTTATGGATAAAGTTTATCCTATAAATAATCTACGATTAGACTTTAACACCAGCAAGTAAAATAAGCCATTAGGACATCTTTCACCTCAAAAGATAAACTACAAGTTTAAGACTAATACTTGCGAATAAAAATATCTCATAAATACAGTGGAATCCGATTGTTAAAAAGTATTGGATATCGTCATCCGTCAAATAGCGTTATCCGCAACTGGTGAAACAGGCCTTAAATGGAATAAAGCGTTCTGGTATTCCAAAAGTGTTCCACAAGGGTCTAACTTAGATTCATTATTATTTTTCATATATATAAATGACTCCATTCTATTATGAAAACAATCAGATGTAGTATTATTTACTAATAACGCAATTATATTCATTAACCTAACAGAGAAAAAGAAAATAGATTTACTCTTAACATTAAACAAAATAAATTTTTCGCATTATTTTTTCGTCAACCAAAAAACTGAAATTAAATAATAAATGACGAAAACCCAGTATGACAGTACAGTTTTTTAAATCAAAGAAATTTAGTTTCGGAACTTTGATGGAATATCCATTTGTCATCCCCCACTGGAAGTCTCCGCTTTGCTGCATACGCGGTAAGAAAGATTCACCAGCTAAGCGACATTGACATAACTTGATAAGTTAATTCTTGCGCTGTAATACTAGGGGGCTCGAAACTCTCTCCGAAATTTTTATATCAAATTCACATACAACTATGTTAAAATATATTTATATCTATACTCATGTGATAAAAGGTGAAGAATTTTTTTTGTCGCTTTTAAAGAATAAAGTCAAAAACAACTGGATCGATTTAAAAACTTCTTCAACCAGTAAAACAATATTTTATGACTAAGTGACATTTGCTAATATTTAATGGAAGAAAACAAAAAAGCCAAAGTCGTGTAATTCACGCAGACGAAGGCGTGAACGAAAAGCTAGTTTATGATAATATTATTTTAATATATTAATATTGATTATTATAATAATAGCACAGGAAAGTCACAGATCATCTAACGTGTAATGAAGCTAAAATGGTAATGAGCTAGCCACTTCACCAGGAAGATAGATTCGTGTTGCAAGGCGTGGGCAGAATAGTGACCATGGGGTGAAATGCGTCCACAAGGAAGACCGCAGATGCATTGGTGTGATGACATAAAGAGGACTGCCGGTGTAAAATGGCTGGAAGCGGCATAAGATCGAAACAAATGGCATGATATGGAAGCCTACACCCTAGAGGATGAAAATGCCTGAAAAGAAGATTATAATAATGAAAACCTTGTCGTGTATTTTATTAATACAAATAGGAAGGGCGAACATTTAAAATAAAATATTCAAACTTAAAATGACAATGATTTTATAACAAAGTTCCACGAAATAAAAACAAATAAATTTAAAGTTGTTTTATACAAGATTTTATCACTTACTCATTATTCAATAAAAGATTGTATAAATGATAAAGGTGCGATAAGAAGCGTGGGTTTCATTGTAGGACTTTTAATTAAATTTACAATTCATAAAGTACTTTGAGATATGATAGGAAATGTCGATTTTCTTGCCATCTCATATCATTAGAATCTGTGTAATGAACAATGGTGTCAACTATAACTTTCAACTATGATATACTACTTGGATTGACATCGCTCTAGTGTAGTACCTACTGCGTGTGCCTCTGCCGACCCGTAGTGGAGCAGCGTGGTGGATTAAGCTCTGAACCTCCTCCTATCGAAAAGGAGGCCTTTGCCCAACTGTGGGATGTTGCAGGCTGCATCGTGATCCTACTTGAAAAA
The DNA here is from genome assembly GCF_905220565.1 of Melitaea cinxia. Classification (NCBI taxonomy): domain Eukaryota; kingdom Metazoa; phylum Arthropoda; class Insecta; order Lepidoptera; family Nymphalidae; genus Melitaea; species Melitaea cinxia. Next base: position 1,663,530 of record NC_059419.1, on the reverse strand, counting down.
ACGTAAGCTTACTGAATCGAAGTACCGTGATATTTTTCTTTTGGGAATATGTCGATTTTATTTTTAAAGTTTCCTTTTATAGAAACCTTGTCCTATATCACATTCCGTGTCGTATCATGTTCCATGCTGCTTCCTATGTCATATTTCGAACATAACAGAAAACAATTAACGGTCGTTCTGGAGTTTATTTATTTATTTGAAACTCTACCGCCACCTACATGTATATAACACTTTCGAATACATGGCTTAAAAACACAAAAAAATTACAAATAATGAAAATATTTGAACTTGAAATATACATTAATACACTTCAATATTTGTGATATTTAAAAAAAAATGACAGTTTATCATCATCATAACCAAAATAATCAAAATCAGAAATAAAGAATAATTATCATAATCAAAATAAATAAAAATTAGGAACAAATTAACATAATCTTAATATATATAAATCTCGTGTCACAATGTTTGTCCTTAATGGACTCCTAAACTACTTAACCGATTTTAGTCAAATTTGCACACCGTGTGCAGTTTGATCCAACTTAAAAGATAGGCTATATTTTATTTTGATATATTATGTTATTATTATATTTCAGAAAAAAATAAGGCGATACGAAGTTTGCCAGGTCAGCTAGTAATTTATACATAAATGAATACAATTTATATATACATTAATAAAAAAATTGGAAAATATCAAAGGAAAAAAAATTACACCCTATCACAACAAAAATAGTCGAAAGTTATGCGACATTTTAGCGGATCAATTTATAGAATAAATTATTGGAGAGCTTTTTTTCAGTGGGACCGCTGTATATCTACTAAAGAACATAAACCTACGTAGCATAGTACCTTTTTTGTACTCCATTTTGTTTTTGTTTGACAAAAAAAAATTGTTGAATCTCTAACTAAGAATCACTATACTAATGTGATAAAGCTTATAAGTTAGTGTGTTTATTTGTATATTTAAACACGCTAATCTTAAGAACTACCGGTTCAAATTGAAAAATTATTTTTGTGTTAGATAGCCTGTATACAGAGGAAGGTTATAAGGCTACCTTTTTTCCTCAGATTAACGTTTGTGAAACCGCAGGTCAATGCTTTTTTTCTTTTTATGTCACTAGGTCGGCAAACAAGCGTACGGCTCACCTGATGGTAAGCGATTACCGTAGCTTATAGACGCCTGCAACACCAGAAGCATCGCAAGCGCGTTACCGACCCAATCATCAATCCCCCCAGGAGCTCTGGTCACCTTACTCACCAACAGGAACACAATACTGCTTGAAAACAGTATTATTTTGCTGTGATCTTCTATAAGGTCGAGGTACTACCCCAGTCGGGCTGCTCCATATTTTGAGCAGGAAATTCCTGCTGTGCCCTACCTCAGTTAATAATGCTACTTTATTTATGTACCTACAATTTAAAACATTTAATTAGTAAATGGATTATAACGAAATTGTTAACAGCGGAAACGATTCGCCTGTTTTTTTTTTCATATAACTTGAAACCCGGAATGTACGCAAACCTTCTAAGGTTGGATTAGTTTAAATGTGCAATGGCTTGTCTTAGGCTGGCGAAGACATTTACTTCTGATTTATTATGTCAGCAAAGCATACTTAAAACTTCTATACGCACGCTTGAATTGAAAAGTAAGCTGGTGAATGCGTGACGAGAGCGTTAAAAAAAGTGTGATCGGGCGAGGCGAACGGAAGTTGAGAGGGAGATATAAGTTAGTAAAGATAGAAAGAGAGAAAGATACGTTTCGTAAGTTTTACTTCAGTCGTGTTGTCTAAAGCACGCTCGTTTTTTAATACACATATAAGTAGTTTATCGAAAAAAAATATCAATTGGCTGCTACCTATAACACTAGCATTAAGTTGCTTACTCTAGGAACAGACGACCGCGTGTGTATGTTATAGATTTTTTTAAATACACGGTCGTCTGTTCCTCTTGTGTTATAGGTAACAGCTGATTGTTATACATAGGTTTTGGTTTGATAAATATACACAGACTATCTCACACATAGATAGAAATTATGATATATGTATAGACTCAGGTGGGAGTCAAACCCGCAACCCGCGGAAGCAGAGCCACTACAAACTGCTCCAACGGACTAGTCATATTTACTTATTAATATCAACTTGTTATTTTTAGTGACATCGACTAAATCCATGATTTATTAAAATTTCTGTCTCAGCCTCTATTAAACGTCGTGGTAGAGACATATAGGCAGAGAAATAACTATATTTGTTTCAGGTAAAACTTGACAGTCTCTATAATATAAAGTTGCATCATCAAAATCGTCATATTGTCAATAGATAAAAATATGTAATAGTACGTATTTAGTACTGTATATAAAAGAAAATGTTTATATCAATATTTAAAAATATGATTTAATGACATTAATTATCTATACAAATAAATAAAATTGGAGTGTCTGTTTGTAATATTAAAATAACCGCTTTTTACTAAAGGCATATACAGCATAAATATACCAAAATGACATTTTTTAATTTTTTGTCTGTCTGTTTGTTCCTGCTAATCTCTGAAACGGCTGGACCGATTTTCACGGGACTTTTACTGGCAGATAGCTGATATAATAAGGAGTAACTTAGCCTACTTTTATTTAAGAAATTTATTTATTTTTTAATTCTGCAAACTGAACAACATTTTTTTTAAGTTCCACGTGGACGAAGGCGCGGGCACCAGGTAGTTAATGAATAAATTAATCAATTGGCGGAAATTGTTAATTTTGATTTTAAGTATATTTATTATAATGTACTTAAAATTAAAATTCATATTAATATATAAAGTTTCAATTATAAAAAAGTATGTAGGTACTCTTTATCACGTAAGAGTTATATATATAATCAATACATATATTTACAAAATATATCAACACATCAATTATAATAGTATATTAATTAATAACAACATAAAAAAGACTTCAAATAATAAACGATAGTTTCCCAAGATTGTAAATTATGAAACGATGCAAAACTACAAGAATTCCGAAGGCCAGTTACGTCCAGTGAAGTTATAGCCCCACGTCACCGCCGGTCGCTCCCCCAAATAAATGAAATTTAACTGAATGAGGGAAAAAAATCAATACCACAGTATCGGCCACTATCGCTGCTAATTTACCGAACCGATAAAAATAATAGCCGGACATATGACATGTGGACGAAGCTTTATATTCCTGTCAATATATGCATGTGTTTGTGTGTGTGTTCAAGGCGATTATAGTTTTTTATTTGAGTGTGTTTTTAAGTATAAATGTGTGTGCTGAAATATGTCAGGTTGATTTATTTTTTTTCGATATCATAAACGCGGCCTTATGTCAAAATATTAATTAAAAAGAAACTTACGGGTAGAGCAGCCGTCAAATATTTTGAAAGTTAAGCATCCTAGTTCAGGTCGACGAACCCGGCGTTTACACCGACAGACACACAGTCCGCCATCTTTTCTCCGAACGTCAATTTTGATATATATATTGTATGTGTTTATTTTTTTTCCGAACCCGAACTGTCAAACTCCCGAAACTTTGGTGAACTGAAACTTCTGCTTTGTATATTGTAATAACGCCTATCTATAAACACTTTTTGTATAAAACAGTATAAAAATATTAAAATTATGAACGATGGAAAAACTTGTAAATTAAAACGAAATATAAATGTATATTAATAATAATAAAAACGTTCAAGCCGCTCCGAGTGCGAGCGCCTACTGACTTAAAATTTTTGGGAATAAAAACATGCTACAATAGCCTCCCGGAGGGCCGGGCAGTCTTGATACTTGTGTGAAAGCGTTGCCGCGTTTGATAATAATATCGAAATCATCATTATCAACAACATTTGAACGAATTGAAAGGTCTTTGTTTATGAATGTACAAATATTGCACTGAATATACAAAACTAAACGTACTTCCAAGTCACGAAAATTTTTAAAAAATCTTGTTATTATTTCATTATAATGAAAATAATATGAATAATACATCTTTTTGATGTAGGACACGGCAGAAAACGTCTAGCTCAAATTTTGCGTTTCAAGCGGTACCCTATATACGCGTGCAGCACCAAAAACATCGCTTACTTTTACCGACTCTACCCTTGAGGCACACAACACTACTTCAGATCAGATAGGCTGCTGTAAATTTTAAGCAGGATACTTCCTGCTGAGTCCAACTTCAAATGCAAAATCTACAAGTCTACTAATCATTCGTACTCTAACTAGTTTCAACCACTAGTTCTATTTCAGGTACGAGTTATCCTCGAATCGGTGTCGAGTTTAAGGCATTTGTAAAAAAATATGATTTTTAATTAGCGTTATTCGATAACTCGTTGTTACTAAGCATTTAAGTAGCAATTTGTTTTTGGTTTAAACGAACATTTTAATTTTAAGAAAATTCTAATTAAACAATTGATTTATTGATAGAATCATTCTGTAACATCGCACTGCTAGCCACGGACCTCTTTCTCCATGTAAGACAAAGAAGAATGAAAACCTTTCTTTCTACAAACTTATTAATTTATGTCTATATGTCGTCGTTTTATTCTGTCTAAGTTTTTCTTATTTTTACATAACTCAATTTACAATGCATTAATGTAATATACTTATATATCCAATACATTAATTGTACACATACATAATATAAATAATACTCAAAAAAAGTGAAAGAAAAGTATCAAAACAGTTCGAGCGCTGTACCGCACGCATGTGTGCGTGTGAGGGGGCTCAGGCGGGCGTCCGGGGGGGTCGCAGGGGGTGAAATTTTTCGTTTTTCGCCCACTTTTCCGTCCCGCTCTAGTTTTTCCTCTCCCTCATTTTTTCTTCGCCGCTTTCTTCCTAGTGCCCCACCACATGTGTGCTGGATGTAGCACTGTTACGAATATCAGAGTAATCCTCATTTCCGGTATATTTTGAAATTCATTAAATGTATTTTATTATTGAATATGTTTTGAAGGTATTTGTTACTTTAGTGAGATGGGTTTTAAATTTACTTCAAAACAGTTTTAACGTCGAAAACTGCTATAGGTATATTGTCATAGCAAACATAATAAAATCACGAACTTTTTCATTAAAGGAAGCTTTAAAAGCACTTTAATCATTATTGCACAGTAATTTATGACAATGTTATATATTTTAGAAATTTTGCTGCAAATTCGTTACAACTTCGCTAAAATTATTGATAATAAAACTTATATAGAATAACAATACTACTTATAGATATTGTATATAGAAAAAACCTACACAAAACACTAACTAAGACTTTCAGGCATTGATCTATACTTTCAGAGCAGTAAACGTAAAACCCGTATCCAAGTTCGTTTAGCGTCAGAGACATAAAATACATATTTTAGTTTCTATTGATCTCATAACTTTTATTCGTATTATTTAGACGTTGACCTATCTTGAGAATTGTCAAATGCGAGTAGTTGAAATTGCCGTTACGTTATTAAGAACCTTCTAAAAATATTAGACGAATTAAAAAAATTGCCGAATTATACGTGCCGTTTCGTGTTTCGAGTTTAGATATTCATATTAATTAAATAAAAAACCAGCAAAGTATTAGAACAACTTAAAATCAAATTAATTAAATTGATGCAATGTAACCAAACTCCGAGAACACATTTAGCGATTAATTTTTATCTATATAGATATATGTAGTTTAATGTTAAAACGTTCGATATACTAGAAGACGCGTGGCGCGCCCGCCCCCGGCAGCGCCTTGCCGCTGTACAGCGTGCTACACTTGCTAACTTATTGTGTTTTTCTTTACATTTCATTATTAGATTATTATAATACCACTCCTTACATCAAATATATTTTACAATTATCTTGTAAACGTATACATTATTTATCGTATGTTATTATTATTTTAAGTTTTTAAGACTTCAAAATAATTCTTTAAAAGTTCTTTATACGGTCACGAATGACATAATGTATCTTTATATGCTATTAAAAGAAGTTAAACTAAATACTAAAGTGTAATAATAATTATATAGTGTTTGAAAATCATTATTAATAGTTATTTTAGTAAAGTTATTGCAATAAATTGTTATATGAATAATAAAATAATACTTTTTTTTACGATAGACTTATATGAAATAATCTATACTTATCAAACTGATTGTAAAATAACCAAAAAAATCGAAAATCAAACGAAGCACACGGAAACACATATATAATAAATACTTAAAATCCAAGGCCACAAATCACTAACAAAGAGGCGAACACCCCGTATACCCCGAACAGAACTAGGAAACGAGGGGGTAAGTACACACCCCCACCCCTGGGGGAGTACATCGCAAATACGCGAAAGCAATAGGACTTTTAAAAATTCTCCAGAAATATGATTTATATGTTGACGGCAAAAACGCCTCCTTTTCTCTTGCTCAAGGACGGGCCTGATTCGATTTTTAAACCAAGTCACTTTTTATTTTTCAGCGAAACTTCATTGTTTCATTGTTGTATTCACTCTGTGTACCTTCATTAGCGAACGTAAATCTAATATGTATTTAGAGTAGTTTTACCAAATATTATTTTGCTTAAAAAATTGCAATTATTTAAAAAGTTATTAAGTTCATTTTGCGTATTATTGTTTCTAATAGTTTACACGCGTATAAAAATTACAATCTCAAATCTCTCAAATCTCAAATAATTTTTCTCAATAATGTAATTTTTTTTTAATTATACTATTTTATAGAATACTTTTTACTTTTATTATTTTCTTTTTTAAAATTAGTTGATTATAAGTCTGTGTTGCAATTTAAATAATTGATTTTTTCGTAAATAATTTATTAATTAATAACTTGCTTTAATCATTTTTTTTGTATCGAAAAATTTACATCACCATTTCACATAAGAAAACACTATTCTAAAAAATACAACAATAGAGTAATAAAATTTAATTTAAGCCAATGTCAAAATGAATTATTTTAAATATATTGACTTGCGTCAAGAAAGCACTCTTATTGCGGCCGAGCAATAATTTTGCTTATTAATTGCTCTTGTTATTGCTTATTGCTAGTATCATCTATTTAAAATTTGTTAAAAACGTCGTGTATATTAATTTGCTTAGAGAGATTGGACTGTATAATCTTTTCACTGTAACATTATGTACATAGTTTCGTCTACAAACACATATTATGCCTGATAGTAAAGCTACATGAGAGAGAACCTACATATATTGACAGAAATTAGGCACGTCTACGCTAGCTAGCAATAGAGCCGCGAGACGGGCTCGGCACTCAGTTTCTCTTGTTCCTCTTGTCTCAGTTTCCTTGACAAAAGTACCTCATTACCTTGGTCGTTTAAGAGTCAGTTATCTTGGTATTTTAATAATTTTAATAGTTTATATCATTTTACAAATTTACTACACATTATTGTACAAATAAAAAACATTCTAGGTAAATAAAATTCAATCTACTAGAGACTGCCTCTTGGTACCCAAATGCTAAATGAGCCTCTTCTCAAGCTTTTTTGAGGAGAAGGATTTGATGCCGTGGTTGAGATGTACATGTTCTTTCTCGCAAACAACGCGTTGGCGCAGCGATCACAGCACTGATTGTTGCGCTTACGGTCGCGGGTTCGATAAATAAATTAAGTTGTATCCTAAAATTTTTAAGAGGATGTTGAAATAAATCATTTAAGCATTCATAAAGCCATAATCAATAACTTTAGTGTCGATAACTATTTTAGCGAAAGTAAACGATAACGACTGTTTTTTAGTAAACTTAATCATAAAACATTTTAAATTATTGTTTTTTTCATATCACTACATAGTATAAAACAAGGTCGCTTTCTCTGTCCCTATGTATGCTTAAATCTTTAAAACTACGCAACGGATTTTGATGCGGTTTTTTTAATAGATAGAGTGATTGAAAAGGAAGGTTTATATGTTATAATACGTGCATAATATAGTAGAGGAATACTGGTAGTTTTTGCAACCGTGCGAAGCCGGGGCGGGTCGCTAGTGTATTATATATCGAAAGTTAGAAATAAAGATCAGTATGCAAGATTGTTTCTAATAAAAGATTGGTAAAAACTTGTAATTATGAAACAGCATAATATAAAAGAAAAGTACATTTAAAATTTAAACTAAATATAGAATAACTTAAATATTGCTTAAAGAGAAAGATAGAGTCCATACAAGATAAAGTCCACGTGTAAAAATTAATCTTAAATTTTATTTATACTCAACGACAAATTTATATTGAAGTAAATATTTTAAATCTTGTGGCACTATTTAATACTTTAACATGCAATAATATGATGTACTATGAACTATTTATTTGGTATGGAGACCGCGTGTTGGGGAACGCAGTGTGGGACGCCCTCCGGCCCGCTGGACCGACGATCTAAGATTGCCGGTGTAGGCTGGATGAGGATTGCGGAAAACCGGGATGTCTGGTGCGTTGGGGAGGCCTAGGTCCAGCAGTGAAAGTAAAGTTCAAAAAATAATTAAGCACTTAAAAGGTGCTAATCATATTTGAACCTTCAACAAATACGTGTTTCGTCAACTTTACTATATAAACAATTTTGGCTACCTAATTCAATATTTCCTATATCCAATGGTTTTACTAACGTAAACGTTAACCTTCTCTGTTAAAGCTGTCCAACTTTGGAAATCTCTTCCTCTTCCTATTAGACAAGCTCAATCTCTCTTCTCCTTCAAAAATACTTTAAACTACACTATTTGTCACTAAACAAGTCATGTTCGCCTATATCGTCTTTGTATGATATAATATATATTTATAATATATTTACCTATATATGTATGTATTTTATATATGTAAGTATTATGTGAAACCGCGTAGGCGCAACGGTCACAGCCATGGATTGTGCCTGTTGCGCTGGCGGTTGAGGGTTCGATCCCCGCACATGACAATCATTTGTATTGGCCATACGGATGTTTGCCATGGTCTGGGTGTTTGTGCAGTCCTTTTGGGTCTCCCCACCGTGCCTCGAAGAGCACGCTAGCCGTCAGTACCGGTTGTTACCATGTACACCAGATAGCGATCTTTAAGCTCTGATCCTCCTCATACATGGGGAAAGAGGCTTATGCCCAGTAGTGGGATATTACAGGCTGAAGCGATTATGTATGTTTATTATTAGATATTAGCTATTTGTAATTTATTTAAATATTCTAATTCGCACACCAATTATTTGTTTACTTCCTAACTGCAGTTTCTATTTCGTGTCCTATACCCAAAGGTTGTCTGGAAGAGATCACTCTTTCAGCGATAAGACCGCCTTTGTACATCTTTCATTTTATGTTTTTTTTTGTTGTTTCTTTTAATAGTGTATAATAAGTAGTTTCTTTTAATAGTGTATAATAGTGCTGTGTGGCTACGGCACTAAAGAATTTAGCCACCCCCTCTCTTCCCGTGGGTGTCGTAAGAGGCGACTAAGGGATAACAAGGTTCCACAACCATCTTGGAACTTAAGAAGCCGACCGATGGCGGGATAACCATCCAACTGCTGGCTTTGAAATACACAGGCCGAAGACGGGCAGCAGCGTCTTTGGTGCGACAAAGCCAGTACTGCGGTCACCAACCCGCCTGCCCAGCGTGGTGACTATGGGCAAAACACATGAGTTCACGTTATTTTTGACGTAAACTTGTGGAGGCCTATGTCCAGCAGTGGACTGTATAGGCTGTAATAATAATGATGAATAAGTAGCATTATTATTATTATTAACGATAATACACAATGTACTTACAGTCTATATATAGAACAATATTAAGAGAAGTTTAACAGTCTTATATAGAAGTCATCACAGAGTACTCGGCATTTAGGTTTACGAGACTCCACAGGTAAATGGCTACTAAACAGACCATTAACGACTAACTGCTGAGCAAATCTGAAATATAAAATAAAACTGCTAACATATCAACACAATTCAATTTCTACAGTAATATAATAAAAAGGAAGAATTACTAGTTTTTTTTTTGTAATAAATGGAATATGAATCTATTAATTTATCTTGACAACGTTACATTACGTATACGAAAGTATAATCTGAAATACTCGTAATTAGATCAAGTTTAATAACTTTAAAATGTCACAAAGAAACACAGTCTAACACTTCGCAAAGTGACGAGCTACTATGATTTTTCTGATTTTATTGTACACTTTGCGAAATAATATGAACTAGTCTCTGCGTAACTAGTATGGACGCCCAGTGGTCGAAATTCATATTAAATTAAAAAGAAAAAAAACATAATGAAAATAAAGATTTTTTTTTAAATTTTTCAATTTGACTACGACTTTGACAATCAACAAAAGAGTTTATTATAAGCGTTTGTGTGACATGGTAGTGTGTTTTTTTTTTATTGTTTAAATATATTTTTATGCATAATTTAAAAAATATATTATCATTCTGCACTCCTTCAATACTATTTTCAAGCAATGTTGAGTAAGGTGACCAGAGCTCCTGGAAGGAAATGGGGATTAAGTCGGCAACGCGCTTGTGATGCTTCTGGTGTTGCAGGCGTCTATAGGCTACGATAATCGCTTACGATCAGGTGAGCCGTACGTTTGTTAAATTAGACCTCTTTAACAAACAACCTACATTTGTAAATGAAGTGTAATAGCTATACGAGTAAATAAACACCTCACAGTCAAGTAACTCTAACATTACTATATCATGTATCCAATAACACATAACAAAGACAAACTCCCACACACGTCAAATATCTCTATGACCCATAAACAAGTTAGCCACGAGTCAAATAACAAAACAGTAGATACACGTGTCGCTTTCCTTCATTAAATTAGCAGGAAGAAAATGAAAAAAAAAAATCTCATTTAGTTATATTTAAATAAATCAATTTACAATACATTTTTTTTTTTTGTAACATAAATATCAAAGTCTAAAGTCAAAAGCTAATAACATTTTCAATTTCAATTTTCTACTAAAATAATGAGAAGGAAAAACATTTTTGTGCCTACACAGAGAGTCTTACAACGTTACACGTGTCTGAATTTATTATAACTTAACAAGCGTTTTCCTTGGCGACGTTCACTTATATCCATTTATTATTTTATAAAGAAAAATATTTTTATAATCTATAACCACAGACCACAGATATATAACGATATCAATTTTAATTTTTTTATTATTATTGTAGTATAAGCAAGCTATTGTGACTTGTATAAATAGATTCGTAATATCACAAGCTTAAATCTTACAGACTCTTGTACTAGTTGTGGATTACGCTATTCGACGGATAACAATATCCAACGGATAAAAGATTTTGATGTATTATTCTTTTTAACAATCGAATTTAACTGCATTTATAAGATATTTCTATTCGCAAATATGAACCTAAAAGTTATATTAAAGTTATTAAAGTTTATTGATTAAGGTCAAAAGTCAAGTCAAAGACCCCTTCTGCCTTCTACTGTTAAAGTCTAATCGTAACTTATTTTCAGTATAAACTTTATCCACGACCGGTCAAACAGGCCCTTATATTTTCTTGTGGAAATGATAAATAAACTAATTAATGTACTGTCGATGACCATTCTATAACGCTTCAGCCTTTAATATTTCACTGCTGGGTTTAAGCCTCTATCCCCTCTGCTGCTCCAATGCGAGTTGGCGGATATATTATCTACTATGAGTAACGATCGCTATCAGGTGTACATGATAACAACCAGAACCGACAGTTTAACGTGCTTTCCGAGGCACGGTGGAAATACCCACATGGACTATCAACTAGACCGGAAATAAATATTTGTATATACACAAATATCCACTCCGAACGGGAATCGAACCCGCGACCGTCGGTGTTTAGGCGCCACCGACACGGCACACGCACCATGACACCAGAGCGGTCGTCAACGTTGACGGTTTTATTATAGTGGTGAATAATAGTGTTTTATTAATGCCTAAATACTTTTTTGGTCATTTTGTTAATCCATGTTATGTTTCCCGCTGAACCTCGGAGAATACGTAAATCTATCCGATCTCTTTTATTATTATAACCATCTGAAAATTGATCATTATTGTCAGTAAAGTAATTATACAATAAACTGCAGGGGAGAGGCGTGGAGGACTTAAGACCTGCTCTGTTCTTATAATAAAAGACTTTTACTCAACTGTGGGATGTACAAACATTTTCAATTCATCTTCTCTTAGTATTTTATTGTGTTCAGTTTATTTGAACGTATAAACTGAAATGAATTTTCTAATATCTGACTCGATAGATGTTGTTCTAACTTGCGACAAAACAAATGCTATAGGATTTATGGTTTACGACCTGTTCTCATATCCATCAAACATACCCAAACAATTTCATAAAAATCAGTCGAGCCGTTTCGGGGGAGTTCAACAAACTTCGTGACACGATTTAAGATTACAGCTAAATAATACTGTTTTGAAGGAGTATTGTGTTCCTGTGGTGAGTAAGGTGACCAGAGCTCCTGGGGGGGATTGGGGATAGGGTCAGCAACGCGCTTGCGATGCTTCTGGTGTTGCAGGCGTCTATAAGCTACGGTAATCTGTTACCATCAGGTGAGCCGTACGCTTGTTTGCCGAACTAGTGATATAAAAAATAAAAAAAACACGAGCTTTTTTGTATATTAGATTAAATGGCTATCTGTTTAGCCAGGGATATCCATATGTATGTACTACACGCCGTATTGCAAACATTTCTCATTTTGTTATACCTTCCACTAGGGAGGTAAACAAGCTATGATCTATGTGATGGTAAGTGGTTGCGTTCACATACATTCAGACTGTAACATGCTGGCATGCTGGGCATAGGTCACTTTCTACATGTAGGAGAAGGATTGGAGCTTAATCCATTACGCTGCTCCACTGCAGGTTGGCGTTTATGTTCCCTACTATGAGTAACGATCGTTATCAGATATTCATAATAACAACCGGGACTGACGGCTTAACGTGTTCGCTGAGGCATGGTGGGGAGACCCACAAGGATCCAAACTGGGAAGAAATATTTGTACAAATACTATTATCTATCCCGAGCGGGAATCGAATTCGCAAACTGTCGATGTTTTAGGTGACTACACGCACCATAAGCGGTAAGTGATTACTGTAGACTAAAGACGTCTGCAACATCAGAAATATGTAAATCTTGATATTTTTATAGTACTAGAGTGGCAAACAAGTATACCGTCGATCCTCCCCAGGAACTTTGACAACCTTACTCACCCCAGGAACACAGCGCTACTGACTGAGAACACTATTATTAGGCTATAATTTCAATGAATCTTGATGTTATAAATATATATCCGAGGAAAAATTACTGAACCGTCTTTTAATTCTGAAATCTAATGATATTCTCGATACAGTTAATATGTAATATTTTAAATCAAGGATAGCAAGAGGTAGATCGTTGTAGGGAACACTTGGGGAGGAGCAAAAGAGCAAAACAATCAGGTAACCGGTGTCTAATACAAATAATAAAAAATAATTACGTTGCTTCCATAAACAACCATGTTTAGTATTTAGTAAGTAATACAATAGTTATAAGATGACATGTAACATATAAGATTGTTAATAAAGGCTTTTATTATTATATTACTAAATCATTCATTATTGCTTATAAAATAAATAAGGTTAAAAAAACATTCATTATTTACACTAGGTAACAATTTATTCAATTTTAATGAAACTGATAAAAATGTACTATAAATTAGACAGCTGAAAAGTCATAAATATAAATCAAAACCACAACTTATAGCCTCCACTGGTGACAGGGTGGCTGGTTCATTTTTATCCAATGGATTTGAATTGCGATTCTCTCGGGAAATGCTGCTATCATTCTTGATATCAATAATTCTTTCTAATCTTTAAATAAAATGCCATGATTGTTGTGATGTCATGGATATTATTTTTTTGCTAAGAAGAAAAGAAACTTGTGTCGAAAATTCTATAATTTCTTCAAATTTTGCATATTATTATGATTTTCCCTGATTATTAACGGATTGCTCCTGTCGGGAGTCCAGAAACACACAATACACAAGCACAAACGCTGAGATCACGACAAACATCCGTATCAAAATTTAACAATAAGCTCCTGTGCGGGGTTGTGAATATTCCTTACAATGAGTTACGGTTGCTATCGGTTTCTGTGATAACAACCGACACTAACAGCTTTACATGCTTACCAAATCACGGTAAGGAGGCCTACAAGGTTACAAAACTTACGACTCACGAATTTTAATCAGCGATATTTCAGTCGATTTGAATTGACGATTAGCACGTGCTAACTGCTATTCACAGTAATAGTAGTTATGAGCTTGATCACGCGCATAACAAAGATTTGTACATGCCAAAAAAATGTGTGGTCTGGGTGTTTGTGTTCCTGTAATTTTTTTTTTTATACAACTCGGCAAATAAGCATCAACTCACCTGATGGTAAGCGATTACTGTAACCTATACACGCCCGCAATATACAAGTATCACAAGCGCATTGCCAACCCTTCCCTCAATTTCCCCTAGGAACCTACCCCCAAATTCCCCCAGGAGTTCTGGCCACCTTACTCACCACATGAACACAACACAACTTGAAAGCAGTATTATTTAGCTGTGATCTTCTGTAAGGTCGAGGTACTACCCCAGTCGGGCTGCTCCAGATTTTGAGCAGGAAATTTCCCGCTGTGCCCTACCTCAGTTAATTTGTTATTAACAGTTTAACTAAAGACTTCAATTAAAGTAAGTTACAGCAAACAAAATATGGAGATGTCCGACTTGGAAGGTAGATCAACCTTACATAAGATCACAGCCAAATTATACTTCTTTCAAGTTGTGTTGCGTTCTTGTGATCAGTAATATCGAGGACAGACGCGGTCGATTGCTCCTGTTGTTGGAGGTGTCTATTGGCTTTTGTGTGGCACTTTTAAAGTATATAAAGAGACTTATTTTTCTCCGTATTATGCAACTATATAACATCGTATACCGATTACCAGCTATTTATTGATTATTTATTACGCACATTAAAACGTTTCCTATAAATTGAACCTCATGTATTATGTATGCCAGTTGGGGTTTATTTCTTATAAAATAACGAGAACCCTCATTATAATATCGTTTATAATGTTTAATATTATTTAATGATTAATTTAAGTATTTTATTTATATATTAATTTTAAACTACAATAACTAAAGGTACCGGCATTACCTGCAAATAAGTGAACTTGCAGAACCTGTACGCTAATGAATTTGTCAATCAACACTATTAGTCATATATCTTATACCAGCTGCCATTTTATCTTTCAGACGCTTAAAGTTGAAATAAATAGTATGTTTTCTGAAATTTCCTTATTATATAATCAATTCTCTTAAATTTTCGTTTCGTGAGAACTTTCTGCAAAGTATTTGATTAAATATAAGATTAACAGAATTGATCCAGTTGTTTACGAGTTCAGCGCTTAGCAACACATTCAGCGATTAATTTTTATTTAATATAGATAGATATGTAGATAGCTTATATACAGCCACTACTACATAAAGAAAATGATGTTATCCATCAGATTAACAACATTCGATCCTAAAATCTGTAGAACAAACAAACACTTAACTTTAATACTTAACGTGTAATGCTGATACTAAATATATAATAAATATTTGCAATGTAAGCGCAAAAAAAATGTGTTTATTTACGACATCACATTAGAAACCTCCAAAACTATCAGGGTCCCTCCACTATGTTATGAATGTATTATACATATAAACCTTTCTCTGGAATCACTCTATTTACTAAAGAAAACCGCATCAAAATCCGTTGCGTAGTTTTAAAGACCTAAGCATACAGACAGCGGGAAGCGACTTTGTTTTATAAAATGTAGTTATAACGAATTTTACAAAATATGTTTCAAATAATAAACAAACAGTCAGATGTGATTTTAATATACATATATTAAGAGAACTACTCTCTCTCTAATAAAATGTTACGAAAGATTTTTAACAAAATTATTACATTAATATTTTTTTTTTTTAATTATTTTTACGAGGAACCGCGATACCTAAGTCAAGAGGTCTAGTGATTGAACACGTAAATCCTAACTGAAAATTTTAGGGTCCAAATGTAACGCAACGCTAAGATTCACGCATCGTAACAATTTACTCTCATCATTTTTCGCTAACGGGCCAAAAAAAAAATATAACTTGAAAAAAAACATTTAAAGATTCATCATCATCAAGAAATGTGCCGTGAGATACTTTCAAGTCCCGAACGAGTTTCTGTGTTTAGATATTTAGCGGATTCAAAAGCTTCTAATAGTGAAATTATTACCTATACTTTGTACAGAACATTTATTTACCAGAATACAATACATGCTTACTTAAATATACTATGATAAGAGGTTATAAACGAACATACGTAATTAACATATTTATTGAAAAATGAATACATATTAAACATATGAAAGAACACTCTAAACAACCTTTTATAACTATTACTACATACTACAACTGTAATAAATAATGTTGACAGTTATTGATAGTCCGTCTTAAAAATAAAAATAAACATAAGCTGTTTCGGACTTTTTTAGACATTTTTGTAATATATAATTTTCTGTTACACTATTTTGATGTATTTCCTAAGGCTAGATAAATATTAGACATGAAAAAATACAAAAAGAATATTTCTACGAAACATAAATTGTTTTTATTGACCATTCATTATTTTCTCTATTTCTATTTGTGAAAATCGCATCAAAATCCATTGCATCGTGTAGAAGTAAGGGCTAATATTTTGGTTCATCTGTTCGCGGTTCACAATTAAACAAATACATACATCAACCAAAGAAAATTTAATGCTATATATCAATATAGATACATAATAATGATAGAGGTATATTATTGTGCGTCGAAGTATATTTAAATCACATTGCTTAAAATAATATTTCATTGTTATAAGCTGTCTACATTTTTAGTTAATTAAAAAGAAATGGATGAACTGTTCTGTCAGAAAAAGTAACTCTACCTTGTGATCCTCCGCCAATCAGGCCAGATTCTTCTCCTTGCTTTTTCCCTTTGTTTGGTCTCTACATCCAGCTCATAAGGACAATTGGATCTTATCTCATTTTCGATATATCAGGCAAACGATGCTTGAGGTGTCTGAGTAGATGTGTTTTTCAACTACACGGTCAATACAAGCTACGTGTTCCTTTTCAAACTTGGCTACTATTATAAATTTATACATTTTAAAATAAAGCTGTACTGAGTAACGATTTGATGTGTGCCCAGTGTATTGTACATCCTAATATGAATCCATTTTTTGCCTAAGCTAACCTCACTTCTAAGGTAAAATTAGATTCAGTTAAATTCAATTTAATCTAAATCAATTTCAGGGTTTAAAAATATAAAACGAAATATATTAAAAGAAAACTGAAACTTTAAAAAAAATTACCTTAAAAAAGTAAAAAAGGCATATCAACACCGTATAATAGAAACAAATCCGGACATACATTGAGTCCTAGTCAAACTCCTCACTTACTACTTTCATCTAGAATTCTTTGCTAGGTATTATAATTTAAATAGTTAAACACATTATCGTTTTTACATAATTCACACCCAATATTACACTACATCATTTTTTAATAATTTAATTAATATAATAATAATTAATGTCGTTTTTTGACTCCTATCAGTAATGTTTTTAATAAGCTCCACTTCCGCGTTCGTAGGAGAATCTTTACGAAAACTGTATTATTCATAATGAAAAAGTTTCTTATGTTAAAACGAACAAAAAGTTGTTTTAAGGTAATTTTTATTGAATATTTTACTTAAAGGAGAAATAAAACTTAAAGTATTCAGTTACGGTGATGTTTTGTTTTTTAGATTTTACAGAATACGCTTGTGGACTAGTATTAGTTTTCGCGTGAAAGCTAACAAACAAACTTACATTCACATTTATAATATTACTAGCTGACCCCGCAAACACTGTTTTGCCATATATGTTATCAACCCCCTTAATCCCCTTACAACTATGGGGTATGAAAAATAGATGTTGGCCGATTCTCAGACCTACCAGATATGTACACAAAATTTCATAAAAATTGGTCCAGCTGTTTTGGAAGAGTGTTGTAACTAACACGAAGAGAGAATTTTATATATTAGAATTTATGGGATATTAGTCGTATAAAACTAATTCAGTACACATTGTCATTTTTTACTTTAAAAACTGTCTAACTCGACAGACATTGTCCTGTCTGTCAAATGCGAAAGCTTAAATATTCGTCGAGTCTTCTAAAATTTTATAATTTTCAGCGAAGTTTTCTTAATAGGTCATTACGTAAGGACGTTCTACAGAGTATTTGAAAACTTGGAAAAAATACGAATTAAATATGTAAAAATATTCTCAATTTATGGCCTGATTACTCATTATCTTATCCATGTGCAATATCAACTAGGCCAATTTCAAGATACAGAATAAAATATCTAATATATAAAATTCTCGTGTCGCGGTGTTTGTAGTTAAACTCCTCCGAAACGGCTAGACCGATTCTCATGAAATTTTGTATGCATATTGGGTAGGTCTGAGAATCGAACAACATCTGTTTTTCATACTCCTTAGTGGGGGTGGGGGATTGAGGGGGTTAATAAAATATTATGAACTTTTGTGTGCATATCGGGTAGGTCTGAGAATCGGCCAACATCTATTTTTTCAAGGGGATTAATAACATATGGCAAAACTACGTTTGCGGGGTCAGCTAGTAATCATATATATATCTAATTTTAAATAAACGTAACAGCACTAGTACGACTTCTACCCAAATTTTTTTTTATCCAAACGAACAACTTTAATTAACCTCTTTTTACAGAATTTAATTAAAAAAAAAGTTAAAATTTTCAATTGAGATATATTTTATTAATAAAATAATATTGCAGTAAGGAAAATACAGTCTCGTGGGGAAATGTTTGCTATCTATAGATAGTAAAGACGAGGAGATGTATGGCCGTGGCCACTGATACCGCGTTCTTACATAAATATCTATTTTAAGGTTTTAAAATTTATTATCATTTTAAAGGTCGTAATCTCGACCGTACCACCCTCTGCTTCGTGTCGTCTCTACTCTACGTTATATACGCTAAACCATTTGCTCTATTTTAGCATTATTGAAAAACGTTAATACGAATAAATAATCAAAAAAACCTATATAAAATAGATTTTTTAAAGCCAGGAATGCACCCATGACTTTTCTAATGCTTAATTATTTGTTGGTTATAAAAATATATATTGTACACCTGTCATTAAGTTTTTCTTTTACAATAAGGTGAGCAAACGAGCGGACCATTCTATGTTAATGGCTACTGTCGCCCATTAACATCTGCAACATTAGAACAGTTACATGTGCACACATTTTTTTAACTGAGGTAGGGCACAGCAGGAATTTCCTGCTCAAAATATGGAGCAGCTCGACTGGGGTAGTACCTCAACCTTACAGAAGATCACAGCTAAATAATACTGTTTTCAAGCAGTATTGTGTTCCTGTTGGTGAGAAAGGTGACCAGAGCTCCTGGGGGGGATTGGGGATTGGGTCGGCAACGCGCTTGCGATGCTTCTGGTGTTGCAGGCGTCTATAAGCTACGGTAATCTGTTACCATCAGGTGAGCCGTACGCTTGTTTGTCGACCTAGTGATATAAAAAAAATGTGCATTGCTGGTCTTTGTCAATAAATGAACGTTTATTTTATCTATAGATATAAATAAAAAAAGAATTCCTCAATGTGTTGCTAATTGCAAAGCTCGAGATTAGAGACCAATTTGACTATTTTATTTTTATACTCTGTACAAGGAATGAAAAATAAAAATAAATGCAAAATATTTACGCATTTGACAGTTCGCAAGAAAGCAAGAACAACGTCTGTCAAGTCAGCTAAATATTATTCAATTTAAAAAATATTCGTTGCTTCAGTGGCCGCAACGTACAACCCCTATAAACGCCACCCTTCCCGTCCCAGGGCGGTTATTTTGCTCGCTTTAAAATATATTCAGCATGGCCTACATTTTGTTGATATCCGCAAAGAATGTTAAGATACAAATTGAAGCCTGTGACGATTACGATGGTGCTTATATAGGCGTATCATTTTTGTTGTCAGTTCTTTTCATATTTAACACTTTTTGAATAGAAAATTGTTGAAATGTAAAAGCGCCGACGTGGCCTAGTGGATAGAACACCGATTTGACTGGAGAAGTCGAAGGTTCTAATACATAATGTTTTGTTAGGATATACGCAAAAAAAATTAAAAATTAACAGATAAAAAAAATGAGACATATACCGTCAATACCGTCAGCGTCGGATCACGGCCCAGTTTTACTAGGAAATCACAGCAAAGACGATGTGCAGTCTTAAGTAATATATCGCCTGTAGGATAAACATCAAAAATCTAATTTTTGATGTTTTTTTTATGTATATTTTTATTTCAGATTTACTCTTTGCATGTTGTAATTACCTTTAAAAAGAAATACAATTAAACTTCTTTAATCAATTGTGTATAATAATTCTTTTGTTTTTATTGTTGTAATTTCTGTTGGTAATCCTAAAATAAATAAATAAGCGAAATGCAATGAATGATGTTTGAATAAGGCATGAGCAATTTAGAGCCAGTGGATACTGTTATATACTGGATAATTTCAAATAAAAAATACATACATACAGTTTTATAATTGTTCGCTTTACGTCTTACCGTCATGTTATAACGTCACACGAACGTTTTTATCTATACAAATAAATAAAATTTGAGTATCTGTTTGTAATATTAAAATAACCGCTCTTCACTAAATGCCTGTCTCCCTGTCTGTCTGTCTGTTTGTTCCAGCTAATCTTAATCGGCTGGGTCGATTTTAATAGGATTTTCAGTGACAGATAGCTAATCTAGTAAGGAGTAACTTTTATTTTAGAAATTTATTTGTTTTATAACCTCTGTGAACTGAACAATAACATTTTTGTTAAAATCCACACGGGTGAAGTCGCAGGCATACCTAGTAAATATATATCCTTAACAAAAAAATATGTATTTGGACGGTTACCAAAAATAGAGACATTAAATAGGCAACCGTGAACGTATCTTAAACTTATTTAATATGAAATGTAAAAGTATAAATACATAAATATTATATAACATACACACGTGTGTTCCTGTGGAAAGCAACTTAATGCTTCTGTTACAGGTAACAGCCGACTGTCATAGCTATTTTTTTTAATGTACATAAAATAATACAGATATATCTCACTCGACTCAACTTACCGTAAGAACAGACGACCGTGTGTGTATATTATAAGATATTTATTTATTACTTACGACTGTTAGGAGTTCTATAAAGAACTATAGACGGCGCCGTGGTTGCTTAGGACCGAATATCATCATCATCATCATTCCAGCCTATTACAGTCCACTGCTGGACATAGGCCTCCACAAGTTCGAGCCAAAAATGGGTGAACTCATGAATGTTGCCCATAGTCACCACGCTTGGCAGGCGGGTTGGTGACCGCAGGGCTGGCTTTGTCGCACCTAAGACGAACCGAATATAAAATTATCATATCAAAAATTTCGATCTAGAGAGTACATCGTTCCATAGCTTAATTGGCTAGAGCACCGATACGGTCAGTCGGAGATGCAGGTTCGATCCCCGCTGGAACGGTCGATTTTTGATATGATATTAAAAATTGTTTAGAATTCCCTAATGTGTAACACAAAAATAATTCATACGATTATTTATTTATTGTTCACAAACAAAAACGACTTCAAATACGCATTACTAGAGACTCAAAAACTACTCAGAAATCAGTAAAACGAAATCAGTTTAAAAAATTACAAAGCAGCGAATAAAAGAAACTCGATAGACCCTTTTTTAAAAGAACCATTAATAAAAGTCCACGGTATCACGTGACCTAACCGTAGTACAGCGAAAACCCTTTCCTGAAGTATGTACGCATTTCTGGAGGAATTATGAACAACTTAATTAATTTCGAACAGGAATTAATAGAATATTTAGAATAACTCCTAGAATTATTCAGAATTTCATCGAAATCGACTCGCCCTACCCGACCCTAGTGATCCTACTTTCGCTCCAGAGGTGGTGAGTTCGATTCTCGCCTCAAGTCTGGGCATTATTTATACGTATGTAAACAAAAAATATGTAGCTAAATCTTTTATTTTTAGGAACAAAAGACTTTGTGTGTGTTAAAGATATTTATCACCTAATGGTAAGCCGTTACCGTAGGCTACAGACGCCTGCAACACCAGAAGCATCACAAGCAATATTAATGTGTTCAAAGAGAGACCAATGAATTACTGTCATTTGCTATTACTACTATATTTCATAACAAACTGTACCCGCGACATCGTTCGCGTATACATTTTACCTTCATCCCCTTACCTAAGGGAATTGTAATGAATTTAAGGGTAATGTATCTAAGTCCTAACTATATAAAGTCCTGACTATGTAACTCAAGTATTACACACAAAATTAATGATAATTAATTTTGATATAGATAGACAGACATAAAAAAAGTTTTCGTTCCAGTATCGACTATAGAATGCCCTCCAAAAAATTTGACCTATTATATTTTGGCTCACCTAATGTAAATGATTACCGTAGCTTATAGATGTCTGCAACACCAGAAACATCGCAAGCGCGTTGCCGACCCTATCCCCAATTCCCCCCAATAGCTCTGGTCACCTTACTCACCACAGGAACACAACACCTCAGATACATTCTAAATAAGTAAAGAACAAAATGGTCGTCATTTGAACCAGTTGTTCATAATTCTAAGTGAATTTTGTTTTTATGACGTCATTGATTCATGAAATGCTGTTATGATTTCATGCAAGTGTCAGGTCAAAAATATGTAACTACTACGCTCGGAATAAGTCCAAAGCAATTCAGTGGTAGCTAAGAATTCACTGTAATTAATTAATTAAATAATAATTATGTAAACTGATATACTTATATACAGAAAGTTTTAATTTTTAAGACTTCGAAATTCGTTTTAAAATTCATTTAATCAAAATAGTTTTATTCAAATAGGTTTCATAAACACCTTCGAATTTTCATCACAAAATAAATTTTCTGAATATAGATTCTGTAGAGAAGAACCGGAAAGAAACTCCGTGGTTACTCTTTAAAAAATAATCTACTTATTAAAAAAATCTTCAAACTTATTCCTGTCGCAAACACCTTTGTCCGCACACTAGTTTTAAAGATATTTTTTGTACGTAAAATAACCTTGGAATAACAGCTATCGTTTCGTATATAGTTATAACAATAGTAGATATTTTTATACTACACTCTATTACAATATCTTTATTTCAAAAAGTAAGTATAGTAAAAGTAAGTATAGTAAAGTAAGTATAGTAAAAATAAGTAAGTATAGTAAGTATAGCTAAAAAACATAGTCAAACAAAAATTTTAATTACGTGTGGTGTTTTAATTACAGTGGAATTACGCATATCCATATAATATTATTCCTTAAAATCGGTCGATGTTTAATAAAAAGTAATTTTTCAATCTTTAAGTCATTACTCTAAAAACGAATATAATAATTAACTAGCTGTACCCTGCGCGCGTTACTACGCTTTTTTTTTGTCGTACCAACTCAGAAACCTTTGTGACCTCATGCACAACACTGCTGAAGATCATGACATGATCAAATGCATAGTTTAAGATTCTATAAAGTCAATTCAGACATACATTCATTCTTATATTTATAGATTAGCCAACAATTTTTCAGCCAACCCGTTCGCGATTTATTTTTTACTCTACTAAAATAAATATGAAATAATTTTTATTTAAATTAAATTTAAAAGATGAGCGAAGGTCGTTTCTAGTTCAGACCTTAGACCATTTAGTCCTCAATTTAGTCTATTATTTTAAAAAATAATATCGTCTTCCCTGTTCTATGTTAAATAATTAATAACTTAAACAAAACACACACACAGAGGAATGAGAACAAAGACGCGAACGTCATCTAGACGAGTAAATCTAACGATATTAACGAATATACAAAATGTATATAATAATAATACATCTAAAGCCACCCTGTTTCTTATTAAGAAAATCTTTAATTGAACGACGCACACACGCAACACACAGAGACAAACACTTAGTATATGAATAGTTTAGATATATAATAAAGTATAAATGATGAAAGTTACATATAGGAAAATATTATATATCTACCCGCATAGCTACAGCGATATACATCGTCGCTTGATGGAATACGACGACCGTCGAGACGCTCGTCACAGTAAAAATTAATATTTTTTTTTTTACTTCCTTGTGTTGAGAAATATTTTAATTAAAATTAAATTATTAATAAATGAGTTAGACTGGCTATCTTGTACTTGTTTTAAAGATAATTCACAAAATAAGACAATTAAAAATTTGTTTTATAAATAGGGTATACTAATCCCCTTACTTTTCGTGATTTGAACAGTTATGTATTATAGTAGTAACTGAGGTAGGGCACATCGGAAATTGCCTGCTCAAAATATGTAGCAGCCCGACTGATGAAGTAGCTCGATCTTACAGAAGATAACAGCTAAATAATACTGTATTAAAGCAGTGTTGTGTTCCTGTTGGTGAGTAAGGTGACCAGAGCTTCTGGGGCGAATTTGGGATAGGGTCGGTAACGCACTGGCAATATTTCTGGTGTTGCAGACGTCTATAAGCTATGGTAATCGCTTACCACCAGGTGAGCCGTTCGCTTGATTGCCGGCTTAGTTAGTCGTATATAAAAAAATAGCTTTAATTTTTTAAATAAATTAGTTTGATTTGATCGAAGACATATTAAAAACCTTCGTGGATTTGTTTTTTGTATGACTGTGTGTGTGTGTGTGTGTATTTACGACACATAATGTACAATGACTTGATGTAATTTATTTCATTTATATTTGTAAGATACATTTTTTTATAAAACTTTCAATATTAATTAATAATTTTATGTTTTACAATAATATAATAAGGAAAACAGGTAACATTCATTATTATTTCTTTTGTACAAGATTTAACTTATTTTTAGGTCGAATATGATTAACAATTTTTGTAAATAAATGAAATTAGATCATATACATATTATAGGCTTTTCTATTCTAATTGCATAAAAAAAACTGTATATCCGTAAAAAAATACACTATAAATGTAACTAATGTCATGTAAGACCGTAGAAAACATACAAGTTCTAAATTAGAGATCAAGTGAAAACATACGGGAATACTTGTGAGGAAAAAAATTAATAATCTCGAAACAAGTTTCCACGACGCCGCGTCCACGCCACCGCTGTACAGAACACACATACGCAGACCGAGGCGCTCCGTCTTAAGGACGACATATGAAGTAATTTTTTTTCCAACCGCCCTTCACCCTAAAACCCATCCTATATTCCTAACAATAGAGTCTAAAATAACATTAACCGCGAAATATTTTTTCCATTTCATATTTACGAATATGCCCCAAATTCCCCAAAAATTAGAACCGTGAAAGCGGGGGGAGGCAGGGTGAATTTTTCTACTCGGGGTGGGGGATGTAGATAGTTTTAGATATACGTTCGTACCCGTCAGCGCTTTTATTTGATTTGTTTTAAGTGTAATGACGTTAATTGCGGAAATTATTACACTAAAAACTCTTTTGTTGTAATTTAAAATAATAGAAAATAATAACTGCCTTTTTGTAATGGAATAAGTAGAAAGAGTTTTTAATTTGTAAATACTCTATTTTAGAACTGGCGTCTAACATCTTTTGAATATATAAGAGTGAAAAGACATAAATCTGATGACGCTACAAAATTATCCATGAAAAGAAATAATGAAAAACAAAATCATTTTATTTGAACGAATTCGTACAATCTGTTTAGATTTGTGTTTTGACGTTACCTGATACACTCATTAGTGGTAATATCAAATAAATTCAAAATCTGATACATCCATACTTTTCATTTTATTTGATTGGCTTTATATTTCTTAAGGTAAAACTACGCGTTTTATTTAGTTCATTTTTTGTTTTAAAATTAATTACATATTGAAAATCGTATCACGGCTAGTGACACCTGTGACATTCTAAGGATATTTAAACATAGACATTTCATTATATCTGACATAGACAGCAAAATAATACTGCAATAAAAGATTATTGGGTTTCTGTGGTGATCAAGGTAGCCACAGCTCCAGGGGAGGGTCAGGGGGGTTCGGCAATCACTTGCGAAATACAATGCTTCTAATGTTCCAGGCGCCATAAGCTACGACAATTGCTTTACGTCAGGTGAGCCGTATGCTTATTTGCCGACCTATTAGTATAAAAACTTTATGAATACATTTAAAAGAAAACGATGTTTAGAGTTTCAAATAGAATTTCTTATTGCAATTATATTGAAATATCTGAAACTTAAAATAAGAAACATAGTATGTATCCCGTTTTACATACATATACATATACTTACAGCTACGATACATTCTTAACATCGGGTGGGCCGTCCGGTTGTTTGCCACTCTATTCCTTTCAACAATACGAACTAAAGACCTTACAATAGTGTACAATTAGAAAAACAATGTAAATATTTTGGGTCTGCTGTCTCTGCTACAGTTCATGAAAGTTGTTGTGTACCTTCTAAGATTCTAGCTCAAAGGGAATTGAAAATTTTCGAATCTACGACTATGATAGATACGGCCCTTTCTGGATTTCTGGAAAAGATCCTTTGCAGGTAACAACAGGGTATCGCAATACTTTTGTACATAGGTTTACATGGTTATAACCTCCATCAATAACTCAACTCCGAATTTATAAAATTATACTCTAGGTCGTAGGATTAGCACGTCCAAACAAGAAAAAAAAACTAGATTAGTACCTCGCTTTTGGATATGGATTGACTTGGGGCCCTCTTTCACCAGTTTATGGATAACGCTGTTTGACGGATGACGATATTCAGAAACAGATTTCCTATTATTATTGATTTTCCTATGCATTATTAACTTTTCTCACTGTGTGGCTACGGCATTAAAGAATATAGCCAACCCCTCTCTTCCCGTGGGTGTCGTAAGAGGCGACTAAGGGATAACACAATTCCACTACCACCTTGGAACTTAAAAAGCCGACCGATGGCGGTATAACTGTCCAACTGATGGCTTTGAAATACACAGGCCGAAGACGGGCAGCAGCGTCTTAGGTGCGACAATGTCAGCCCTGTGGTCACCAACCCGCCTGCCTAGCGTGGTGACTATGAACAAAACACATGAGTTCAATTTTTGGCGCGAACTTGTGGAGGCCTATATCCAGCAGTGGACTGGAATAGGGTGCAGTGATGCAAATTTAATTAAAATCGGTTAAGTTGTTTAGGAGTCCATCGCGGACAAACAACGTGACGCGTAATCTTCTAATATATAAAATTCTTGTGTCGCGGTGTTTGTAGTTAAACTCCTCCTAAACGGCTTGACTGATTCTCATGAAATTTTGTGTGCATATTGGGTGGGTCTGAAGATCGAACAACATCTATTTTTCATCCCCCTAAATGTTAAAGGTAGTCCACCGCTAAATATATTTTTTTAATTTTAGATAAATTATTTCTTTTTTATTTTATTATGATTTTTATTATGGTTTAAAAATAGAAACAACCATAAATTTTCACCCTTCTACCACCAACCCCTATTTTTAAATAGCGTTTAGCGGCACAACGTTTGCCGAGTCAGCTAGTCTATATGTATTAAGATGACCAAAAATCTATCTCCTTATTATACCTTTCTTGATTAAACAGGAATAATTACAAATACAAATTCGATACTTCCTGGAAAACAAAGAATAGGAAACCGTGTTGTCGACCGGTGTGATTTTGTTTATTTGTGAACAAAACAAAAAGAGTCCGGAATTCAGGATAAAAATGTCTAATTACCGGAAACGGGACGAGACTTAAATTCCGAGACATATCCGAATTGTTGGGACTACGGTCTAGTCTAAATCGGGACAACAGGGTCCAATTGGCAAAAATTAATTTAAGAAAACGGACTAATTTTTTAAACCTCTCCAAAAATTGTTTATATTTGTTATTAAGCTTTTAATGTCAACATTCCATTATTGCCTTTAGATATCTAACCTTTATATCGTAATCATTTTCATTTAATTTTTATTTAGTTATTAAGCTAATTTAACGTCACCTTAAACATTTCACATATACACGTCATATTATTTGCCCATGATGTTCGGCTGGTGATTAACGCTCCCAAACTAAATTTATACATTTACATTCTTCCCATAACGTACCTATCATCTCCCTGCTATCATGGCCCACACTTATGAATATTTCCATAGTAGTCGTATTAGTTTTAAATTGTCAATGTCCGCTGTTAGAAAAAGTAAATCAACATACTTATGTCGGCATCGTTATTGATAACAGATTTAGCTGGAAGCCTCACATAGACCTCGTCTGCTCTAAATTAAGATCTCTACTTAGTAGATTGTTTATATTGAAACATAAGCTCCCATATAAAATTTGTAGAGTTAGTATAGACTTAGTTACTTATATTGCGTGATTTTTATAGTGTGAAGCTAGCTTAAATATAGCATGGTTATTAACATAATAACAACAACATTCAAATATGCGTCGTTAGATTACACGTTGTTACAGAATGCGTTGAGGAAATAAAGGTTCACTGCTCGTTCCCGGTGATAGCATGATAATATGTAACCTATATGTTGACCCGACTTCTTAATAATATTCGTGCCAAATTTGAAGTAAATCCATGCAGTAGTTTTTGAGTTTATCCCGGACATACAGACAAATAGACAAAAATTCTAAAAACTATATTTTTGGCTTCGGTATCGATTGCAGATCACACCATTAGGTATTCTTTTAAAAAAATATTCAATGTACAGTTTTGACTTTCCTACCATTTTATTATATGTATAGATTTATGCTTTACAGTTATGTTTATTAAAAACCACTATCCCAAATTTTAAAAATAAAAGTATCTTCTGAAAGTGATATTTTTAAATATTGTACTGTCATGGATGAATTTACATTGGTGAAATTCAATATCCTAATTGAAGTGAATGACCTTCTTTATTAATCGATAAATGTAGACCCAATACCCTAAGAAATATTCAAAACTCAAAAAAAAAATTGATATACCGAATGCTAGAAATTTTTAACGGAGCTAGAATGTTAAACACCATTATACCTGCATTTGTTAATGAACTTCCCGAAGACCTACAATAGTTATACGAATCGTTACTCGTACCTACCTGGACAAACGCAAATATAGAAGATCACTAAAAGAACATTTATTGATATCTTTAAGCGTTTAATAGTCACAAAATTTTGTTTATTACCTTAGTTTAGATTTAATTGCTATAATATGGTACGGTAACGGTATATAGATATTATATGATAATATGGTATGCGACGTGGCGGCTTGTCCGGATAAGCTCCTGTGAGTTTTCGTGGCAGGCTTATGGTTAAGTGTTAAGTATGTTTTTTTGTATTTTTGAACAAATAAAAAAATATATACATCTATTAGCTCACTCGCGCCACACGCCTGAATCAGCTGCCAGATCAAGTGGACATATTCTGTTGTACTCTGAATGAATTCACAAGAGTTGCTTTATTTATTATATGTTATGGGTAGTGGTTGTTTCGGTTACAATATTTTTGTATAATATGTACTATCGCATTAGGTAATAAGCCTATAATGGTAGTATATTTAGGGCAATAAATAAATAAGTAAATGAATCTTATATAAAAAAAAATGAATGTTGCTAAGCGCTTAACTCGAGAATGGCTCGACCAATTCGGCTAATTTATTTTTTGGTATGTTCCTTAAATCCCACGGAAGGTTTTAATACTACAAAAAATTAAAATTAAAAATAAAAAATATAATTTTTATCAGAACGAAGTCTGTCCGGACAGCTAGTCTATATTGATAAAAATGAATGTTGCTAAGCGCATAACTTGAGAATGGCTCGACCAAGTAGGCTAATTTTTTTTTTTTTTTGTATGTTCCTCAAGGCCCACGGCAGGTTTTAATGCTAATAAAATAATTAAAAAAAATACTATTAACTTTGACAGAACAAAGTCTGTCCGGGCAGCTAGTTTATCAATAAATTACTGAGGAATCACATCTATACTAAATATTATAAAGCTGAAAAATTTGTTTTAGCGCGCTTATTTCAGGAACTACTGGTTAGAATTGAATTATTAAGTACTTTTGTGTTGGATAGCCCATTTAACGAGGAAGGCTATTGGCTATTTTATTCTCAAATTAATGCGTGTTAAGCCGCGGGACACAACTAGTTTTATAATAATTGTAAAATTGGACTGGTACTTCCTCGTAATGCGTTGTTTTCTTAACACAATCATTATCAACACATGTAAGTACTGTTAGTAATGACATGAAGTCATATTTATTTTACAGTAAGTATATTAAATAATATTTACATTATCAAAGGTTATTTTTCAGTGTTGCCTAGTTATTTAAATCGCAAGGTAATTTAACTTATCGTACTGATCAAAATAATAAATAAATTTAAAATATAATTATGATTTCTTGCTACCAAAAAAAAAATGACTTCAATCGCATGGACCAGTAATACACGCGCATTATCAGAGATCTCCTCTCTCCAAAAGAACTAGTCAATAATCAATCAATTGATTCAATGGAATTTAAATGGGGCCACATAACAAGCACCAGCTTTCGATTAAATAGAGAATTATTGAAATCAGTCCATCCAGTAAAAGCTATGAAGTATAATATAATGTAAATCGATAAAAAATGATCAAGTAAATAAATAAACATTATTAGCGATAACCCAGACTACTTGTCGTATGTCAAGTAAACTTAAAAGGGACCACATGACAAAGGTGATCCCCACATTTCGATTAAAAGAAGAATAATCGAAATCGTTCCACCCAGTAACAAGTTGTACTTAAGACACCCTAGAT
Source organism: Melitaea cinxia (assembly GCF_905220565.1). NCBI lineage: Eukaryota > Metazoa > Arthropoda > Insecta > Lepidoptera > Nymphalidae > Melitaea > Melitaea cinxia. Next base: position 1,632,631 of record NC_059419.1, on the reverse strand, counting down.
TGACGAAAAAATACTTATGTAAATACGCATTAATAGCCATAACTCAAAAAGTACTAGTAAGATCTCAATTAAATTTAGACTGGACAACAAGACATAACCTTTCGATTATAAAAAATTATCGAAATCGATCCAATCAAAATCAAAAAATACATTCGAATTGAGAACCTCCTCCTCTTTTTGGATTTGGTTAAAAAAATGTCAGTTTGTAAGGATGGATATTGATATTTTTTTGTGTTTGTGTAGTTATTACTTTATTAACTACGAAATCGTTTTTGTCATCTGAAAACTAATACATAATTTTGTCATATCATTGATTTCTCGTATTTGTACACGTGGCTCGTATTTTATTTATAGTCGTATAATCTAGAAGTTTCAAAATTATCGAAACTTCGCTTTTAAAATAAAAGGTATGAACAAAAAAAATTCAATTAGTTTCATTACAAATAAAGTGGCACCATCTGTTGATGCAGGCAAACAAAACGTTGTTGGCTACTGTTGATTCTCGACATAAGTGTCATCTATGCTTTTTGTTCTGCATTAATTAGAAACGTAGTATTCTTATGTTGTGAATTGTAAATATGTTTAATGTTTAATAAACCATTGTTAATAACTTATGAAACGTAGTACCAATTCGATATAAATTTTATTAGAACTATGGAGGGTAGCGGGGAGGAGAATCATCTTTATATATCAAAAAGTGTCGGCACATTAGCATCAGGGTAAATCTTAAGCTTCACATTCTCTGTACTTGTTCACTTCATATCATACCTTTGGTGATATTAGCGCCATTCTGGTCGAATTTTGAACTATAATTGCTACATTCATACCATACCCTCATATTAATAAACAAAAGGCAGATGGAGTGTGTGCAACAAAAAGTATGAAACCACTTTTCGTTCATGTGTGCGTGGCGACCTCTTTGGTGGCGACTATAAATGGCACTGTAGGAACACGTGCATCTATGTGTGTATAATGATACCATAAAAAGAAAAAAACTCCCTGTATTTTTTTAAATGTCCTATCAAGACAATAGGTGCTAGTTTTATTTGGATACATGAATTTATAACTAAATAAATACTTTGGGTTTGCACTTGGATTGAACAATTTTCATGTAGATTGTAAACGCCATAGAGCAGAAATCAAGAGATCTCGTGTTTTATTAAATTAAAGGTTAAAATAATATGTCAAGATTTTTATAACTAGTGGTCTGTCCGCACTTTGCTACGGGCATTAATTTTGTTTTTATTTAATAAGGTTTAAATGGACTTTACACTGTTTACCACACTAGATAATAAAACGTGTTTTTCAGTAGTGTCATATTTATTTCATTTGACAGATTTAAAAAAAAAAAACATAAATAATTTAATATATTTATTGATAATAATAATAAGATTTCTGTTCTCCAGTCAGCGTTCGTCAAAAAGTACCCTAAAAGTATTTGAAATCGTTGATTTATTCCAACCAACATAAACACAAATGCTTGAGATGCCAGAGTAGTAGGCTCCGTTATTTCATCGCCCATATCGATAACCCCTATGTTTGTGAGTATTTAATTTTTTTTTCCAGAACTTCTTAGATATAAGTGATGAAAAAATTCGGTTGCTACAATATTCTCATTTAATAAATTGTGTGTATCGCAATTAATAAATTTTTTATCCTTCAAGTCTTTCAATGTATTCTTAAGTGAAGTATTCCTTTTTTGCAGTCGCCGAATTTTTTGTTGTAATGTTTTTAACTTTCGCTTAGTAGTGACTCGTAACAATTTGTGTTTCCTTAAATGTTTTCTTAATTGGCTCTCTCTAGGTGTATCAAATATAGATTCCAGGTCTGTGTCTCTAACTTCAGGTTCAAGAGAATCGTCTTGAATAGAGGTTCCAGGTATTTCTTTAACTTGGAGCGATTTTGAAGAACCAGATTGGTCTTCTAAGGGAACAGGATTCATTAAATTTTCAGTAATATATTCCGATTTTTCAGATGATGATAAGTTTATTGTCGGTTTTGATGTTTTTTTAATCAACCTACGACCTTTTTCGGTAAAGTAGAAGTCATCTTCTTTAAAATGTAATGAACACACAACGCAAAATTTTGAAGCCTGCCAATTATTGTCTTGCCTGCTTTGGCGAATAATAGAAATCCATTCCTCGCGTAGAAAAACATCTGTTGGTAATCTGCAAAAAACATTAAATAATAAAACTTGACACTGGTTACAATATGTATTCTTTAAATATATCTAGCATCTTCGCTTAATTCCACTAATATTATAATCTAGCTATTGCCGACAACTTAACAAAATATACCATATTATATGTATAATTACTTTATCATATATATATTTATATATATATATGGTATATTTTGTTAAGTTGTTTTGTTATTGTTATTTATTACATATATATATATATATATATATATATATATATATATATATATATATATATAGGCGTCATATATATATAAGAAACTAAATTGTTAAACATATACATTTTTATTTAAGCTCCTGCATTAGATATTAACCGAATCACGGTAAATGGTAATAACAGATAAAATACATCTAAATTCGGAATAACATTTTGGGTGTGATATTACGTGTGGGAATCGAATACACGTCCGTACATTTAAAAGTCAGTCTCACTAACGCCTAGACCATCAGGTAGTTTCCCCAATTGAAGGGAAAAACATTTCGCCGAAAACTGGCAACACATTTGAATTAATGTCGAGGTTTTGTTTCGAGATAACCGATGATGTGTGATATATGAGTGAATAAATAATAAAATCAATTATATAATTTTGTTTATTACCTGTGAAATGAAATTCCATCCTCTTTTTTTTGTTTTTGGGAACAACTTTTACAATGTTTAATTACACAAGACGGCATTTTTTGACACAAAATAATGAATCACTCGAGACGTTTATACAACACGACGCTATCTTTAGCACTGCTACGACATTGTATTCGCTTTTGAATTCGTATTCGCTTCGGCGGTTTCACTCGCATGTTCGGCGCGCTCCATCTGCCTTTTGTTTATTAATCTGAGACCATACCTTTGTCTACACCAACGTGATTGTGGAAGATTTTTGAACTGTTTTCCTGTATTCATAACATACAGCTGGACACTTTTTTAACTTTTTTTCCCATATAACATTATATTCCTCCCTTCTACACTCCATAGGACAATTCAATTGTCGCAAGGTCAACGGCTGCGGGGCGCGGCGGCAGCAAGCGGGAATTACTATGTGTGCTGTTGACGAATTTCTCTATTAGAAGTTTAGAGAACACCTTGAAAACTTTTAACGAAAATGATCCGAAATTCGTGAGAAATTTTAATGTTAATAATAAAATTTGTACAGCCTATCAGTGTCACCAAGATCTGTATGATAACATGAAGAAAGAAGCGAAGCAATCTTGAATTTATAGTTTCTTTAAACCAAAGGTTTAATTTATTACTAATCATTATATTTTGCTTATAAAAGTGATAACATAATATATATACCAAAATAAAACTACTAATTTTTATAAGTAAATAATTATTTTAAAAATTACTTTCGATAATGAAGCATATTGTTTCCCAAAATAAAAAAATTAAAATCTGCATGTAACCATACATGCAGTTATTTAATTTGTATCCTTGCTGACCCCCTAACTCTTGGATTTTAGTATGATCACTGGCACGGATCTCGAGCACTTGGTGATAGAGTATCGCTTTGCACATCGTGCACGAATGGCAAAGCAAAAGGCAATCTGGTTAACAACTTATGTTCACCTTAACATTAAAAATATTTTTGGCCCTATTTATGACAGTAAAATTAATTTATTACATAATAAAAAATAATTTATTTATTTATTTATGCATAAAAACCTTAGAACTAACATTACAGTAACCCAATGCGTTAGTTGAGTTGATCACAAGAAATAACATTAAATTTAACAAACAATTTAAACAATTCATTAAAAACAAAATAATCACTTTAAAAATTCATAAAAACAAACATTCAATATGTAACATTATCAATTAATTAAAACAATTCAATAAAATCAATTAAAAAAGAATAATAATTTTACGTCTAATAAATCAAATTATCAAATAAAAAAAAACAAAATTCATAAAAACAAAAATTCAATAATAATAACACAAATTAGTACATCTATATTAATACAATTAAATTCAATTTTTATATGTCAGATTAAATAAATAATGTTGCGATTGATTAATTTTTTTAAAGAATAAAAAGCTTACCAAAAAGAAAAAAAAAAAAGTTTTCCATACCTACAAAGTTTTTCCATGCAAATACTATAATGAATATTAATTAAAAGTGTAAAAAAAATAGATTTATTTAATGTTTAAAACTACATCATTAATTTAACATTCAAAGGTGTGAGACCACAAAATGAATCATCATCACCGCTACTGTCTGTAGCCATTTCTACATCTTCATCATCTGTGAAGTTTTGAAGATTTTCCGCTAATATTTTTTCTATTTTAAATGCTGTATGTTTATCTTTGTGACTTTTAATAATATTGTTCAACTGTGGTTTTAACATGCCATCAGTATATTGTAAGCCTTTTTCAGTTATCTAGGCCTGCATTTCTATTCTTTTAGCGGTAGACGTCGGTGCTAGGTCAAATTGCTCATTATGGTAGGAAGCGTTACCGATAACCACAACAGAATTATCAGGCAGATTTGGCACTAACTCTTTATGTAGCGATTTCTCATATTTTTTATAGTTTAGACTATCAGGGCAGTCCCCTGTCTTATCTACTTTAAATATTAGAAGTGCATTTGGAATAATGCCTAAATCAGACCCAGCATGAACAATAACTAACCGATGTCCTTTTATAATCGGTATTTTTAGACCTTTTCTGTACAAGCTTTGGCAGTCAAATGAGCAAAATCTATAGGATTCGTCTATATATACTACCTGGCCTACCGGCCTTCCTTTTTGCTTATACTGGCATATTATTCTTCTTTTTTGCTTATATTGGCATTGTGTGTATATATATATATATGTAATATGTATATGTATGTTTACGTGTTATATGTATATATTATGTATGTACACCTCCATGCCGTCTAATTCTTTTGCCATGTCCTTTTCATGCTATAGTTGTCTGGAAGTCTCTTTTAGCGATAAGACCACCTTTTGTACATGTCTATATTTTATTTTTCGGTGTAAATTTTTTTCTTTGATAGTGCAATAAAGAGTATTTGTATTGTATTGTACTGGCTAATTTGCTTTAAGAAATTATCCTTTTTAAGCGAATATTAAATGTTTCTATTAGGACTTGCCTATTCTTTTCTGGCTTTCTCCATTTGAAACCTAAACTCCTAATTATCCTTTAAAATTCATTTCATTTTGTAATTTCGTTTGCGGTTTTCAATTTGTTGGTAACTCTTTTTCTGTTATATGAAAATTTTGTATACATCTTCTAATTACCCCCTTGATTCCAGTTATCTGTGATAGGTTTCATCCTAGTTATCAGTCAACCTGGGGTTCTGAAAACCGAAATAAATTCACCTTTACTGCTTTCATTTACAATACGCCTGACTGTTGCAACAGATGTTGGCCTTTGCTGTTCTTTTCTCTCAATTTGTTTTAAATTTGTGATACCGTCTTCAGCTTCCTTTTTCATAAAACAGTGTAAGTGGTAGACCATTAATCTTGTCTGGCCGTTTAAAGTCAAGATTTCTCCTGGCATTTTGAGTCTAAAAAAATTTAAAAAATATGTTATGTGCAAATACAACATATACAGTAAATTAAAATATTATTTAACTAATTGGCACAGTCAATTGGACCAATATCACTTAGAATGGAGAAGACATAATTAGGGATGATCAGTGTTATTGAGATGATGATGATGATGATGATGTGTAATTGAGACAATAAAGTCTTTTTTAAGAGAAATAGCCGTTGCTAAGTTACAAAATTAAAAGACTTCTTAATAGCTAAAGCACCAGAAATTTTTTGAATTAATCTCTTTATAACATGATTGAAATTTAAAAAATAATCTTCATCAAAAACATATTAATTAGGTATTATTATAATACGATTAGCACGATTTTAACTGTTCCGTTTTCTTCCGTGAAAATATTCCCTGAGCCATTCAGTGATAATGTAACATTATCTTAGAGTTTAAAACCAATCCATCAGTTTTTCAGTTTATCTATCATAAACAAATAAAAATATAAATCTGTCCTCTTTATATTAATATAGATTAATTTTTATTTTTTGCATTTCATACAACAAAAAAATATGCTCGGTTTCAACGTTATTTACACTTAATTTTGAAAATGCAAGTTGTAATTATAAAGTAGGTAAACAATATGGTAAATTGGTAGGTAATGGTAAACAAATGTAAAATGTGAATCTCATGTGAATCAGTGAATGAGCATAGATTAAGTATTAGTTACTACCTGAACAAGCAAGTTATTTTACTCTTTGGTTAGGTACTACGTTGAATAACTGAATGAGTGAATCTGCTCAATCTAGGGATGGGCAAATGAAAAAAATATATCGATATTTCGATATATCGATATTTTTAATACAAATTGAAAATTAATACATATTTGGCAAGTATATTAATTTTATTACATATTATTAAAATGGAGACTTAAGTATTATGATAACAATGAAGAATATATATATTATTGTATATATGAATTACATATTATTACTAGCTGCTGTGCCCGCGACTTCGTCCGCGTGGAATTTAACAAAAAAGTTATTGTTCAGTTCGCAGTTATAAAAAAAAATCTAAAATAAAAGTAGCCTAAGTTACACCTTATTACACCAGCTATCTGCTAGTGAAAGTCCCGTCAAAATTGGTCCAGCTTAATGAACATGTACGTACATGTTACACCATAGATTAGCATTAGATTCACTTTGGTATTTGATCACACTTAAATTAAGTCTAAAGAAACTACCCATAGACATGTTTTTTGGTTGCGTTCACAAACTACAGAGGGATATAGACAGCACTAATACCAAAACTCGCAAACTCTCGCGCGCTCTGTTACAGTTTTTTTGAAATTTTAATTAATTTTTTTATTTAAATATTTTTTTGAAAAAATATCGATATTTCGATATATCGATATTTGGTGCCCTTCCCTAGCTCAATCTGCTCACATTTGGCATATGATAATGTCACATTGTCAAAGACTGTCGTTTTTTTTTTTTTTTTTTTTTTATGGACTGCACGTTAGTGCATTGCCAATGACGAGCAGGAATTAAGAAAAATGTTCAAAAATTGTGGATAACGGACAAGAGGAATTTATGAGAGGATTCAGAACAGGATAGGAAGAAACAAAATAATATATTTTATGATGAAAAGGAAAAAATAAAAATAAATAAAAAACATATACAGTATATTAAATGTCTATATTATTAAGAAATATATAATCCAATACGATTTTATATATATCATACTTTCTAGAAGACAATAAACAATTTATAGATGTAGGAAAAGGAATTTTATATTCAATCAGTGACTCTAGGAAACGGGAGCGGTTGAAAAGTGGACAAGAGAATAAAAGATGGTTGATATCCCCCGTTTCATAACCACAAAAACAGGACGGACTGGAAATAATTTTAAATCTAGCCAGATGGTGTGGAGAACAAGTGTGACCAAGCCTTAGTCTCGATATTATGCTACAGCCTTTTCTATTGAAATCCATATTATAAAACCATGGTTTTACCAAAATTTCAGATTGTAGACTATAATAATACGTTCCTTTTTGCCTACTACTATGATCATAGGACTCTTGCCACGACTTATCCATACAAAGTTTGGGCAAAGTTAATAAATCTGGGTAGGAAATTTTATATGGAAAAAGGTCACCACTTATTGTAGCTTCTCTAGCCAGAATATCTGCTCTAACATTTCCCTCTATTCCACAATGGCTAGGGATCCAAGCAAGCGTTATTAAAATACCTTTCTCAGTAAACTCAGTTAATAATTGTCTAATGCCAAATATATAAGGATGCTGTTGTTTAATTTTAAAAGGATTCTTGACAAGAGCTTGAATAGAACTTAATGAATCTGTGAAAACTATGGATTTTTTAAGTTTAGCTAACCTGATATATTCTAAAGCTTTAAAAATGCCTAAGCATTCCCCAGAGAATACTGTACATTCAGGAGGGAGTTTGATTTTTTGAACAATATTATATTGAAAGTGAAAAACTCCTACTCCGACATTACTATTGGCAAAATGTTTTGACGCATCTGTGAAAATATAATGATAATCGCTAAATCGTGTTTCAATTATTCTTTTAAATTTTTCATCAGCCCTACAAGAATTTGTTTTTTCTATGTCAAAGTTTACAACATTAGGAGTAGAAATAAGGGCATTGTATGAACAAGAGAAAATTGGTAAATTACAAGAGCTTTGAATTGGATCGGAAAGAGATTTCAATTTAAAATAAATTGTAACTAAACACGGGTTTGGTTTATTTGTCCAATACGAACTATTAGAAACAAAGTAAGCAAGTTGTTGGAGCTTTGCAATAATTGGATGATCAGTGAGTTGAAGGCAGCGAAAAAGGTATTTGTCTGCCAAATATTGACGACGTAAATGCAAAGGAGGGTCACAGCATTCAGCCTGTAAAGCATTAATAGGGCTAGTTTTCATGGCCCCACAGATGATCCTAAGACATTTACTTTGAATTTTGTCCAATGCTTTAAATCCCGACATAGACCCAGGTTCTAGCAAGAAGGTGCCATATTCTAATATGCTACGTATTAATGCGTTATATATCAATTTTAAGTAAAAAGGATGGGAACCCCACCATACACCTGCAAGACATCTCATAATATTTAAATTTCTCTCACATCTATTTATAATAAAATTAAAGTGAGGAGTTCCTGAAAGCTTTTCGTCTAAAATAATACCTAAAAATTTATGATGGTTTTTTTGCGGTATAATACTATTGTCATAAGTCACGTGAAGTAATGGAGCTCTACGCATTCGATGAAAAAGAACGACGGAGCTTTTTGATGGTGATAAATCGAGACCATGATTATCTAACCACCGTTTAAGATAACACAGAGATTCCGTTAATTTCGCAGACGCATCATCAATATTATTTCCTTTTATGTATAAAAGTAAGTCATCCGCATATTGCAAAACATCAACATTCTTGTCAATTGCTAAATCTAAATCATGGGTATACAAATTGAACAACAAGGGGCTTAAAACTGACCCTTGAGGTAAACCTTTGGTGAGGATTCTTAAATATTTTTGGTTATTATTGTAAAAAATTATTGATCTATCAGTAAGCATATTTATTATAAATGAAATAATTTTGCTGGGGATTTTAAGACTGAATAATTTTTGTCTTAGTATTGATACAATGACATTATCATAGGCATTCGACAGATCTAGGAAGGCTGAAAGCACAAATTTATTTAAAGAAAAAGCTAATCTTATATCCGAAGTATATATACCTATATTGTCGTACGTGCTTTTATTTCGCCGAAAACCAAACTGGGACGAAGAAAGAAGAGAGTTACTTTCTACGAACCACTCAAGGCGATTTTTAACTAAATGTTCAATTATTTTTAAAAGGACTGATGAAAGAGCTATGGGGCGATATGAGGATGGGAGGAGAGGATCCTTGTTAGTTTTTAATATACGGCTAATAAGTTGACATTTCCATTCTAATGGGATATTGCCAGACTGAAAAATAATGTTTATTATTTTTAGGTATATTGTCAAACTATTGTCATTAAGATGGGAAATAAATGAGTAATATATACCATCAGGTCCAGGGGCAGAGTCTGAGACATAAAATAATACATTTTTTAATTCCGTTTTGCTAAAGGAAGAATTTAATCCTGGAGATTCGTCATGTTCGTCTGCTATGCTATTTTTGTCTAATAGGTTAATATTTATGTTAACTGTTGGAGGAGCAAGTTTATCTAGAAAATCATTTGCTATACTGCTGGGGAGTGATACAGAATGCGTTGTATTATATGCTGACTTGAATCTTCTTATCTTTTTCCATACATCTGATGGAGGAGTATGAGGAGATAAGGAGGAGCAGAAATTTCTCCAACAATCACATTTTTTTCTTTTGAAAAGTAATCTAGTACTGTTTACAATATTTTTTAACGCCAGATAGTTTTCCAAACACATATTGTTATTATATTTTTTTTCAGCCTGTTTTCTTTTTTTAATAGCTTCCGTACAATCTTTATCCCACCAAGGAGGACTAGGAATATGAGAAGTTTCATTTTTTACTGGGAAGATTTCATTAGCACTTTCAATCAAGACATCCGTGAAAACAGGAGCATCAATAAGTGCATCATTAGACAATAATTGTAGCAATTTTGTATCTACTTTATTACTAAATTGCTCCCATGTTTCTGATGTAACATTATTAAGATTATATCTAGGGAGCAGTTTTATATTCTGTTTTGGTATATTTACATTATTAAAAGCACAAGAAGTGATTACAGGAAAATGATCACTTCCATAGGTTGAACTTAATACAGAACATGTTAATTGTGGCACATACTGTGATGAACAAATAGTTAGGTCCACCACGCTTTTACCTTCAAAAGGCAGAGTCCGCCTAGTAGGCTCTCCAGAATTAATAATACACAAATTATTTACATCAAGAATATCTAAAAGCTTTTTACCATAACTGTTACTTACTGAACTACCCCAGGACTGATGCTGGCAGTTAAAATCCCCTGTTATTATTAACGGCTTTGGAAGTGATGCTAAAATATTATTTATTTCATTTAAAATATTATTAGAAATATGAGAAATATATACAGACACAAAAGATATGTTATGTACACTTATAGCTAAAATAGAAAGTTCAGAACTATGTACAGGAATATTAATTAAATTAAAAGGAACGTTTTTCTCAATGAGAAAGGCTACTCCGCCAAAACCATCTAGTCTATCTTCTCTGATGGTATTATAATTACGAAACCTAAGATTATTACTTGGCCTAAGCCAAGTTTCTGAGATAGAAAATAAAAAAGGTTTATAATTATTTAATAAATAAATTATGTCGTTTTTTTTATTAATTACACTTCTGGCGTTCCACTGTATTATTATCTGGGAACTGTCCATTTTGAATTATATTTAGGATACACTGTATTAAAGGGGCAACGATGGACGGTAAACTTTTGTTGTTTTGTAAATAACTCTGTAATAGTGAAAGCACATCTGAAATTTTGGCAAAATCATTTTTAGAGTTAATAATATCTATTGGAGTTGAATTTTTTTCAAATTCATTGAAAGAAAATTCTTTTATTATATTTTTATGAGCAATTTTATCATAACCTATATTAGGCTTAATAGGATCCCGAGGTCTAGATATAAATGTTTTTTTGTATGATTTATTAGGATTTTGGTTAATATTTACTTCTTTACTAACTTCTGAATAAGATTTGTATGACGTTGGTATCTCTTTATTAGCCTCTGCATATGATACACACTTTTCAGCCATATGTAATTTAATAGATTTTTGCCTATTGAATTCAGGGCACGCTTTACTATTTGCCATATGATTGCCAAAACATAAACAGCAAAAATAATTATCATCATTGGCATTGCATGATTCTGATGTGTGCTCCTGACCACACTTTAAACACCTAGGCTTAGACCTGCACTGCAATTTTGTGTGTCCATAACGACAACATTTGTAGCATTGGATTGTGGGAAAGATGTAAAGCTCGACTGGAAGAGAATTGTAACATATAAAAATTCTTTTTGGGAGGACCCTGCCATCAAAATAAATTACTACTGATTGTGTGGGCTTCCACACAGTAGCGCCTTCAACAACAGTTTTGTAATTTAAACGTCTAACCTTTACAACTTTACCACAACCAATAGGTGTAGAAATATTTTTTATAATTTCTTCTGGGGACCATTCTATTGGCACACCCCTAACGATACCGATTCTAATAACATTAAAAGATGGTATAAAAGCGTGATAACTATTTTCAAGAAGCAGGCTATTATTTAAAAAAGAATTCGCATCTTTAAAATTATTAAATGCTACAGAAATTCGGTTTCGTCCTATCTTTTTCAAGCTGCCGTTAATAATATTATATATTTTATTTTTCATAAGGAAATCTCCGAATGTGATTGGGTGTAAAATCGTTCCATCGTTATCACCTTTTGTAATTTTTTGAACATGAATTAAATAAGGAGACACGTCATTTTCATTATAAATATTTCTGCCTATGGGATTTTTAGAGACAGTGTTATCAGGTTGGAGCTGTGATTGTGGTACCGAAACGGGGACATTTTTATTATTTTCATTTTTATTCGTCTCATCTGATTTCTCAGACTCCGAACAATGACAACCAACTTTTTGGTTTCCCGCGTTTTTTCTAACTTTTTTATTACATTGTTTGAAAATTTTGTGAAGACGAGATCTCTTAAGTGGCTTTTTAGTCATAGAGTGATCAGTTTCTATACTTGATTCATCGTAATCAATAGTAATAAAATTGCTAGGTTGCGGAATATATTGAGAATTAAAATCATTCCCGCCACCCGGGTCCGGAGGTTCGTTCATTCTATAAATATTTACATAAACTTACCGAAAATAGAAGAAAAACAAACTAAATACAAAACTAAAACTAAATAACTAAATATATACACTTTACACCTGATCTGAACTATATTTAAAATAATTTTAGCAGTAGCAAGAAAAAACACAACCGCGCGCGTTTAAGTTTCCCGCTCGTTTTTTCAAAAGACTGTCGTTGAGGTTTGCTACTTATTCTTTCCCTTGTAGAAAAGCAAAAGACGTATACCGTACAGCCTAAAGATTGCTAAAACTTAGATAGATTCCATGATTCGAAATTTCCAATACCTATTTGATTGATTCCACTAATCAGCATATTGCATTTGCAGCCTCATTTGTGCTTGTTAAATTTTATACTATTTTCTTCAAGTGTTTTTAAATTTATCTGTTATAGACATTTTGTTTGCAAGATATTTGGGTCCCATACGAATTAAAGCCGAAAGACGTTGAAGACATGCATGAGTGAAATTCTGCTAACTAGGCACAAAAAGAAGGTTCTTACTTCGAATCGTCACTAGTATTGAAAAGTGGATACATTAACTTAAGCTTCAGGTTCCGGTGAAAGACTTATTTGGAAAAACCGAATGGGGAAGTGTTACCCCACCCGCCGCATTCACCAGTTATTGCGCCGTATGACTATCATCTTTTGAAGTCAATAGCACATGCTCGGTTGGAGCAGCGGTTCACACCATATGAAGATACCAAAAATTAGGTTGATTAACTGTTTATTACAAAAAATTCTGAGTTCAGAAAATTCGTAGTTCTGCAGACGTGGAATCTGAATGCTGCTAGAAAGATGGGAAAAAGTATTTGCTAGTAATGGACATTAAGACTTTGTCAAACTTAAACTCTTCTTCTCTCGTTCTGTCACAATAAATATTTAATTTTTGAGAAACATCAGCGGAAACTTATTTATACACCTAATACATATTAAAGTGAGCATTTTATTAGTTGGAAGGTATAATTATTGATTTTTTTCTTAACTATGTTTTAACTATTTTTATCAATTTTGCCTATTTTGTAACCTTTGAAATTTTATGAAAAAGCTAACAGAAATATTTAAAATATAAAAAATAGTGTTCCTCATAGAACTGCTCTGGCAGAAAGTGGAGGCTCGGGCCGCCAATAGTTAAAGGTCCAGACTGAAGAACCTCCTCGCGAATACGAGCCGTTTCAAGCAACACTGCCTTTTTAACCGGCTTCCAAAAAAGGAGGAGGTTCTCAATTCGACTGTATTTTTTTTTATTTTTTTTTTATGTTGGTTACATCAGAACTTTTGACCGGGTAGACCGATTTCGACAAATTTTGTTTTAATCGAAAGGTGGTGTGTGCCAATTGGTCCCATTTAAATTTATTTGAGATCTAACAACTACTTTTCGAGTTATATCTAATAATGTGTTTTTACTTGACGCTTTTTTCGTCAACCTACGTTGTATTATACCGCATAACTTTTTACTGGATGTACTGATTTTGATAATTCTTTTTTTGTTGGAAAGAAGATATCCCTAGTTTAGCACTATGATAAGGAAACCAGGATCTGACGATGGGATCCCAGAGAAATCGAGGGAAACTCTTGAAAATCCGCAATAACTTTTTACTGGGTGTACCGATTTTGATAATTCTTTTTTTGTTGGAAAGAAGATATCTCTAGTTTAGTATCATGATAAGGAAACCAGGATCTGATGATGAGATCCCAGAGAAATCGCGGGAAACTCTTGAAAATCCGCTTAACTTTTTACTGGTGTACCGATTTTGATGATTTTTAATTTAATCAAAAGCCGATGTTTATCATATGGTCATATAAATTTCATCGAGATTTGATTACAACTTTCATAATGCATATTTACTTGACTATTTTTTTCGTCTACCTACGTTGTATTACTTGTCGATGTAATTGAAGTCGGTTTTTTTCGTTTGCTAGCAAACAATTATTATGAGCATGCGTCAAGAGCGCAGATACGGTCAGACGCCAAAACAAAGATTACAACAAGTGAACAAGATATGAAGATAATTATGAAAAACAAAAAAAAAATGATTGCTTGAAACTAGTTTCAATATAAAAAAAAAAAACTTTAACCAAAAAGTAAACAAAAAAATGAAAAAAAAAAACACGAAACAGTAATTATCTGTTTAAATTACTTAAATAAAATGTTTTCATGTGAAAATCTTAAATTCTTAATAGTTTAATTCGTAGCTTTGGAATTTATGAAATAAAAGACAATAATGTAGATAGAAATTATTGTTTATTAAAAATCATTTTTAATTATTAGTAAGACTCAGTCTTTGAGTTTGTTAAATCTTAATTAAATCCTTAAAACTAATAATTACTGATAGGTATATATGATGGCTAATACACTTAACGTTTCCTCTTCTTCTGTGGAGCTTTTGATTCTTCTACTTCACCATTGGGTTCTTCTTTATCATCAGAATCATGCAGTTTTCGCCGAACAGGACCGGTTTGTGAAATAGGCACAATTCTCTCGTTTTCATTCTCCGATGTACGTTTAGGAGCTGTGATTGTCAAAACTCCGTCAGAAGATAATTTAGATTCAACCAATTCTGGATTACAGCCTTCAGGTAACGCGTACCGGCGTTTAAATTGTCTCGAAATAAAACCGTGTTCGTCCTTCTTTTCTTCATGTTTACCTTCGACGACCACATAATTATCGGTTGTCTTAACGGATATTTCTTCTGGTGAGAAATGTTGAACGTCTAAATTAACTTGAAATTTATCTTTATCCGACTTGATCGTAGAACCGACATCGCGTGCTAGAGACGCTAAGTTTCTCCACGGACGCAAGTAGCTCCGAGACGGACGATCAAAAACATCAGTTAGAAAGTCATCTGGAGACAAATCCAATCCAAAAAGCTGGTCACGGAAACGTCGCGGTCTTAATTCACAATCCAATAAGTATGGTATTAGCGCCATTTTGTTTACAAAAACAAAATTGTAGCACGTAAAGCACAAAAGTTCGCTTGATTCGCTCGCTTGAAATCAGTTCAAACAACTGCCAAGCAGACTGGTAGCGACACTTTTATACGTGAACTTACAGATTCTATACAAATCTAGAAAAATATAGAATGTTACTGATTTATCTACCTAAAAAGCGACATCTATGGACTAATAGCGTAACTTGATACTAAATTAAACTTTACCTTTCCTTAATTTTTTTTCTAAAATAAAGCTATTGAATACTACTTATTAAAAATGATAGGATGAATTAACTGAGATATAATGATACATATTTTTATTAAATAACATATTTTAAATTTGTTTAGAATAGCTACATATCTTATCTTCTAAGCGCCATCTATTAGGTAAGTGAAAAACTTTTTATTCTTAGATACAAACCAACGCATAATGTTAATATTGAACGATAGAGGGCACTACAAAAAAAATAAACAAATTATTAGAAAAAACAACAAATTAAATAATTTAACATCGAGAGTGTAATTCGCATCAAATAAAATCCAATTTTTTCTACTTATTATTTTAGTATTTCTATGACATGAAATTCTTCAATTTATTAATTTATGTGATTATGTGTGTAACCATGTGTAACTAAGTACATGGTACAAAGGTACTAAAATAGTACAATCAACGTGAAATAAAGTTGGTCTACTAGCAATTCTCTTTAATCAATAAGTAAGTAAAAATATGTCGAAAATGATACAAAATGCGTTCTCAAAACTACAAAGCGCTAGCTTTTCTCCATTAGTCGCTAGGCATACCTACTTATGGTTTTTAGGTTATGATTGCATTTTTATGCCGGTTTTTTAATTCATAAAAGTAGATAGTACAAATGATAAAAATGATCATATAACTTTAAATGTTATAACAACAATTAACTAAAACCCAATATGTATTATGCAGATACACTAACGACATTATAATAATTTTGTATCTCATGCGTTATTAATATAGGTTAGAAAGTTTAACTTAGATTCCTGAACTACTACGAAAATGAAACATTTACTACCTATTCATTAACATTTAAAACGACTTAATTTTGTAAATTATTGTGATTAGAACAACAAAGAAGCAAATAAAGTAGGCACCTACGACTTATTAGCATCTTATAAGCGCAGCAGATGCAGCTAAATTTGAAAGCTAAATACCTATAACAAAGACGATTTACTAAGTACTTATAAATGACTTTTCAAATTTATATTAAACAAAAAAATGTAATAATTAGTTACAGTCTGTAGATACGTACTGATTCTCTTATTTCATTTAAGTTTAGGTTAACTCCTAATCCTAACAGAAAACATTGTAAGATAGTATTGTAAGTACATGTAGGTATGTTTTGAGTGAAAAAGTATGTATTGCCAAATTTACCTATGGAAATATTTATATTTAACGTAGGTTTATGTCTTTTTTCTGTAAAATCTGTAAGACCTAAGTAGATACCTATTTTGTACGGTAAATATCTAAATTGGCATGAATATTATTCAATACAACTTGCTTTCAGTCAAAGTATTAAAAATATGCATCTATACTTGAAGCATTATTCATTAATTTATAATTTATACACAAAAAGCCAAAAAATCAATAAAATCTTCGAACAAGTATCTAGAAAAGGTGTTCGTAAAGTTCCGTAAGAAACAGGATACACACAGCGCTTCTAGCGGCGAATAGTAGTAGTTAAGACCGGAAATATATGGAACATTCCAGATAGCACTCTATTTTCGTAAATTAATACAAAATTATGAATGAATATCTATTATCCTTAGTATTATTATAATTTTTAATCATAAGATGAGCAATGTTTTATAAATATTTAATGCAATTTTGTTTTAGAAAAGGGTTTACTGATAAAATTTCTGGAATGTTCTCGAATGTTCTCGAATGATCTCGAATATTTCATTCAAACACAAAGTATTGATCGTGCTGTAAACGTGTGGCGAATAGCAGAACTAACAAATATAGGTCTGGTGTTATGAACCTTTTTTTTCAAAGCATAACACTAATAGTAAACTAATAAATTAATAACAATTATACGAATATTTAATAACAATTATACTTAGTGAATCATTACTAAAAAGAAACGATAATATTTAGTGGTCTCGACTTGTTATTATAAAATATTGATATTATATTTTATGGTTATGCTTTGGTCCCAATATTTAAATTTTTAATCTACATGGATTCTTTTAGAATTATTGTTTTAGCTGTTCTGCTAATTATTATTTCTATATTTAATATTATAATATTTTAATACTAAGTCTAGTTGCAGCGTTTTTTCTAGCTTTTCTTCCTCATCTGTAATAAAATTTTCCAAAGTTTTCAACAATTCGATTCATTTATCACATGTTTGAAATTATTGTACCACAAAGAATTTTAAATATCAGTACACATATAACTGGTAATTTGTTTTGTATATTACACTGATTACAAATCAGTTTCATAATTATTACAAGTTTTAAAACACTTCAGAATATTAAGTTTCACTGTATTTTATTGGATAAATGTTTTTATATCGATACTTTTACAAACACCGGACTAATATATTATTGTATTAATTTTACTCCAAACTTTCTAATTCTCTACGTTATAATATCCATTATAAATAATATTGTATTTTAACATAACGCTTTTTCTTCATATTCTTAAATCTTTTTCCATATATTTTATAAACCAAACCAAGAGCTATCAACCTCTGGGAAATAACGCGCCAAATCCAGAAATTTCTACTTGTTCATAGATGTCGCTCGCAACGTGAACCTATATAAAGGACATGACGTTCCGCGAAAGCGTCATTTAAGAATATTAACCTGCGAGATACAAAGTGTTGTACGCTGCGCTATTTTACCACGTGTTTTAACCCGCGATTACATTGATTCTTACGAGAACTATAAAGCACTTTTGTAATAAGTTTAAAGTTATCGTTAATTGAAACAAGAAAATGCCTGAAGAAATGGAAACCCAGCCAGCGGAGGTGGAGACCTTCGCCTTTCAGGCGGAGATCGCCCAGCTCATGTCCCTGATTATCAACACATTTTACTCCAACAAAGAAATCTTTCTCCGTGAGTTAATTTCAAATTCATCTGACGCCCTGGACAAAATCCGTTATGAATCTCTCACCGACCCGTCGAAGCTCGATAGCGGTAAGGAATTATACATCAAAATTGTTCCAAACAAAAGTGAGGGCACATTGACAATCATCGATACGGGTATCGGTATGACAAAGGCTGATCTAGTCAACAACTTGGGTACGATCGCCAAGTCCGGCACTAAAGCCTTTATGGAGGCGTTGCAGGCCGGCGCAGACATCAGCATGATCGGTCAGTTTGGTGTAGGTTTCTACTCCTGCTACTTGGTAGCTGACCGTGTCACAGTACACTCCAAGCACAACGACGACGAACAGTACATGTGGGAATCTGCTGCTGGAGGTTCGTTTACGGTCCGCCCCGACCATGGTGAGCCTTTGGGCCGTGGTACTAAGATCGTGCTCCACGTCAAAGAGGACCTCGCTGAGT
The DNA here is from genome assembly GCF_905220565.1 of Melitaea cinxia. Taxonomy (NCBI): domain Eukaryota; kingdom Metazoa; phylum Arthropoda; class Insecta; order Lepidoptera; family Nymphalidae; genus Melitaea; species Melitaea cinxia. The sequence goes on along the minus strand of NC_059419.1, from coordinate 1,613,604 downwards.
ACATGGAGGAACACAAAATCAAAGAGATCGTCAAGAAACATTCCCAGTTCATCGGCTACCCGATCAAACTTGTCGTTGAGAAGGAACGCGAAAAGGAACTGTCTGACGATGAGGCAGAGGAAGAAAAGAAGGAAGAAGAAAAAGAAGATGAAAAGCCCAAGATCGAAGATGTAGGTGAGGACGATGAAGAGGACAGTAAGGACAAGAAGAAAAAGAAGAAGACTATCAAGGAAAAGTATACTGAAGATGAAGAGCTGAACAAGACCAAGCCCATCTGGACCCGTAACGCTGACGACATCACACAAGAAGAGTACGGCGACTTCTACAAATCCCTAACCAACGATTGGGAAGACCATCTAGCTGTAAAGCACTTCAGCGTTGAGGGTCAGCTCGAGTTCCGCGCCCTCCTGTTCGTACCCCGCCGTGCTCCTTTCGACCTCTTCGAAAATAAGAAACGCAAGAACAACATTAAATTGTACGTACGCAGAGTATTCATCATGGACAACTGCGAAGACCTCATTCCCGAGTACCTAAACTTTATCAAGGGTGTGGTCGACAGCGAGGATCTGCCTTTGAACATTTCTCGTGAAATGCTTCAACAGAACAAAATCTTGAAAGTAATTAGGAAAAACTTAGTCAAGAAATGTTTAGAACTGTTCGAGGAACTTGCAGAGGACAAAGAAAACTACAAGAAGTTCTACGAACAATTTAGCAAGAACTTGAAATTAGGTATCCATGAAGACTCTCAGAATCGCTCTAAGCTTGCTGACTTGCTCCGCTACCACACATCTGCCTCCGGTGATGAAGTCTGCTCTCTCAAGGAGTATGTCTCTCGCATGAAGGAGAACCAGAAACACATTTACTACATTACTGGTGAAAATAGAGACCAAGTAGCTAACTCTTCCTTTGTTGAGAGAGTCAAGAAACGTGGCTATGAAGTTGTCTACATGACTGAGCCCATCGATGAGTATGTAGTCCAACAAATGAGGGAGTATGACGGCAAGACCCTTGTCTCTGTTACCAAGGAAGGTCTTGAACTTCCTGAGGATGAGGAAGAAAAGAAGAAGCGCGAGGAAGACAAAGTCAAGTTTGAAAGCCTCTGCAAAATTATGAAGAACATTCTAGACAACAAAGTCGAGAAAGTAGTAGTTTCTAACAGGCTTGTGGAGTCTCCGTGCTGTATCGTAACTGCTCAGTATGGTTGGTCGGCCAACATGGAACGTATCATGAAAGCTCAGGCCCTGCGTGATACATCTACTATGGGATACATGGCTGCCAAGAAACATCTTGAAATTAACCCTGACCATTCTATAGTAGAAACGCTAAGACAGAAGGCTGACGCTGATAAGAATGATAAGGCTGTCAAGGACTTAGTTATTCTTCTTTATGAAACTGCTCTACTTTCATCTGGCTTCACTCTTGATGAGCCTCAGGTCCATGCTTCCCGGATCTACCGCATGATCAAGCTTGGTCTCGGTATTGATGAAGACGAACCAATCCAAGTTGAGGAGTCTAGTGCTGGGGACGTCCCACCACTAGAAGGTGACGCAGATGATGCGTCTCGTATGGAAGAAGTTGATTAAGCTATCCGCCTATAACCAAATTGTAATGGTGTAACTTGTCATTGTTGATGAAGTGCCAATACCTAAATATGTAATTACACAGCTATTTCTAACAAAAACTCAATAAGTGTAATGAGTACTGAATAACTTTAGTCTAGATGTTATGGTCTTGTCACTTCATCGGACCTGTGATTGTTCCGCAAGTTTTTTTTGTGCACTGGTGTACAGCCAAAGACTGATTTTAGTTCAAATTCCAATTAATAAATAAATAATTACAAATAATGTAAAACAATACCTGGGTTATTTTTATTTCTTCCCCTTTTTTTTTCAATAGTTGAAAGTAAGGACTTCTTAACATAATTATTTTAACTTTGATAATATATTTCAGAAAAGTGGCCCTTGTTTTATTTGATTAATTTTAATTTGAAAAAAAGTTATTTCATCAAAAACTAAACTGCTAAAAATTCTAAATAATAAAGTAACTTTCTTATTTTATTTGATTAATTTTAATTTGAAAAAAGGTTAATTCATCAAAAACTGTAAACTGCTAAGAATTACAAAGTTAATTTGTGTTAACTAAATAATAAAGTAACTTTTTAGGTGTACCTAATATAGGTAATTTAGAATTTTGTCAGCTCTATGTACCTATTTAAAAAAAAGTTGAGAACCCGCAAACAAATATACAAATGTATGTATGTATATATCCAAATAACATTAGCTAGGTACATTATATTAGAACATCATCGGCAGTCCTGTCTAATCTTAATATATATAAATCTCGTGTCACAATGTTTGTACGCGATGGACTCCTAAACTACTTGACCGATTTTAATCAAATTTGCACACCGTGTGCAGTCTGATCCCACTTAAAAGATAGGCTATATTTTATTTTGATATATGTAATTATTATATTTATGAAATAAAAATAAGGCGGTACGAAGTTCGCCTGGTCAGCTAGTTGTCTATAAATCCTTACTGTTATTAATAAAAAAACGTTTCATTAATACCATCAACATGAATGAACGTATGATAGGTAGCTAAATTGCTTTACAGCGCCATCTATGATAAGTTTTCATACGCATTCAGTTTCATAAGAAGATGACGCCTCTTGTCTACTAATTTAAATATGTAAAATCTATACATATAATAAAATGGTAGGAAAGTCAAAACTGTACATTGAATATATTTTTTTATAGAATAATTGGGGTGTGATCTACAATCGATACCGAAGCCAAAAATATAGTTTTTAGAACTTTTGTCTGTTCGTCTATATAAACTCAAAAAGTACTGCATAGATTTACTTCACATTTGGCACGAATATTATTAAGAAGTCGGGTCAACATATAAGCTACATATTATCACGTTATCACCTACGGAGAACGAGCAGTGAAACTTTATTTCTTCAACGCATTCTGTAACAACGTGTAATCTAACGACGCTTATTTGAATGTTGTTGTTATTATGTTAAAAATCATGTAATAAGCTAGCTTCACACTATAAATAAAGACATTCTGTAGTATATTTAGTATCAGCATTGCACCCGTGCGAAGCCGGGGCGGGTCGCTAGTATGTAATAAAATGTAAATGGGACGTAGGAAATGAAATGTAGTTATGAAGGGTTTTTGATGGGTTCAATAAAAGTCAAAATTATTGTTTTTAGAACTTTAATCTGCCGTCTGAAAATTATAAAATTTGATGCAGCTTTCACAGTTGTATCGCTTAAAAGGTCTAAATTAAAACTGATGCATGTTTTTTTCTTATACGCCGTCCGCTTAGAACCTTAGATATTTACAATATAAAATATGTACACGAACGAAGTCAGCGGGCACATGTAGTGCCGCAGTATATATTTATAGCGAAATATTTGTGATTCATCATTGAATCATAAAAATGTCGTCCACATGTGTAAGATTAGTAAGATTTATATGTTATGAATCATGTTTACATATCTACGCTTTGTAAGTTCCAGTACTTTCTACGACTAGGTTCTGCGCCTGTGTGACCTTATGACCTAGATTCTTTACATTGACGATCAATACTATATTAGATGACCTAACTTATTTACGTATAATGGTATTTTCTAGATTAGGTATCTATTTATAAAAAAACGTATAGAGAACAAATTCGCCCTGTTATTGAAATTTAATAGGCATAAGGAAACTGATTACAAAAATACACTAACATGAATAATAGCGTTTTAATCGTAAATTGTAGATGACATTTTTTTATGGTTAAGTAAAAATTTAGCTTTGATTTTAATGATTTTTTTTTTATATATTTATATGATTATATTAAAAATATGAGCTAAAACATTTTAATATTCCGCCGAAAGTCATGTACCTTCCTAACCGTAAGTAAGAATCAGATAGGTAGGTACCTACCCCTTTTTTATCAACTTCAAAAAAAGAAGGAGGTTTTCAATTTGTCTATTTTTATCTGTGCCGCCTCTGAACTTTTTTCTGGATGGACCGATTTTAATGATTTTCCTTTTTTTAATTCAAAAGCTGGTGCTCATGTTCCATTCAAGTTCTAAGGAGATCTGACAAGTGAATTTTAAGTTATCATTTATCATGTGCATTGTACTATACTTGTCGATAAATATGTAATTTGAAGTCGCTGCTTCATATATACATAGATCTGATAGATACATTGGTGATGTTTAAGTAGGTACGTATGTAATAATTGTAATGTATTCATACTGTTTGTAAACACTTTATTGGCGAATTTCCATATGCACTTTTGGTTGATGATTTATTCACGTTTATTTAAAATAAAGATATCAAACAGAATACTTATGCAAAACGTGATGTTATAACTCAGTGTATAGCTTAATTAGCTAGAGCACCGACACGGTGAGTCGGAGATGCAGGTTCGATCCCCGCTGGAACAGTCGATTTTTAATATGATATTAAAAAATTGATTAATTTACATTATATAACTTCTTATTTACTAAAATTAAATAAATATTACGAACTAACAAACGAACTTAACAAAAATGGTTATGTGGTTAATTTATACGCGATAGAAGTAGAAGCGAGAGGTATACCAGCAAAATCTCTACAATCTTCTGAAAGACCTTGGCCTGTCGAGAACTGCAGTAAGTTCTATTTTAGAACGAGTGAGGTAGAAGGTGAGCGTTGATGCGCATCTCAAAGGGGAGCCTCCTTAAACCTACACCTAGGTCGCAAGTCCTGGGAACTGCTCTGAGTTTCTCCTTCTACCACACGATGGACCCGGCATCCGCACGGTAAATCTATGAAATGCTAAGAAGTTTGTCTCTATCCCTTCAGTCACAATCAGTAACAAATAAGCTTTTTCAAGTGCATTTTAGTTATTTACACGATATACGATTTTAATTTTTTTTCTGTTTATTCGGGCTAATCTCCAGAACTACTGAATCGTTTTTCATGGGATTTCACAAGAAAGTAGAGGAGGTTGTGGAGCAATATATAGGTTACTTTTTATCCGGAAATTCCCGCGAAATCAGGATTTATGCAGGGCAAATCGCGCTTACCGCGCGCAAGTCCCTACCGCCCAGATATAGATATGAAATGAAACAACCATACATTTTTCTATTAAATGCGATAACTTTTACGCGCAAAAACAACTCGAATCCCAAAAGGTTTGTTATAAAAGATATATAAAATAAAATATAAATAATAAAAAACTAATAAAATTGAAAAGAACTACTTTCTGCGTACCAAAAAATTTACTGTGTTTTGTCAAGTCTATATACTATATTTTTTATTTACATGATAAATTTAAAGCGTTTTTAAACATGTACATTATATGTCTGTGTAACTGTCTCTAAAACGGCTAAAATAAGATACAGGGGCACACATAGTTCTTATCTAAAAGATAATGAGTATCTAGATAAAAAAAATAATGAGTATCCAGATAAAAAAATAATGAGTATCCAAATAAAATAAAAAAATAATGAGTATACAGATAGAATTTCGAAAGAAGTCGCGGCTACAACTAGTATTTAAATAAGAAATTTGACGCGAACTCGCGGGCATTAGGTAGTTTTACAATATAAACTGAATATCAACTTTTTTTATGTTGTCACTATAGATACGTCACGTTAAATCATATTTTGCAAAACATTAAAGCTATCTAGCGAGATAATTCTTTAAGAAAAATTCTGAAGTAAATTGTTACGAGTCACAAATAAATAAAAAATATTTTAATTAAAGTAAAAAATGAATTTTCATTACTTTTTGTAATGAAAATGAATGAACTAAAAATAATATCAAAGAGAGAACATTCTGGCAGTTCCAGTTGTTTTCCAGTGTCATCGACGTACATGCGTGCAACGAATTTCTAGAACATTTGCGAATTTTGTAGATATCTCCTGTATTGTTCTGCTGAACATTGAAGGCTATTATTTAATTCAAAATTGAAAATTATGAACAAAAGCTATTTTATTTTTTATTTGTCACAAATTAAATAAAAACGTAGAAATTTTTTTAGTGAAAATATATATGTGTAGATAATGAGATACGTTAGCAAGAGAAATGTTACCATAGTTGGAGAAAATTAAACAAATTACTTTAATTATAATTAAGCTATAATATAATTGCCTCGGAAAGCACGTTAAGCTGTCGGTCCCGGTTGTTATCTTTTACAACAGATAGCGATAGTTACTCATAGTGGTGAATATATCCGCATTGGAGCAACGTGGTGGATTAAGCTCTGACCCTTCTCCTACGTGGGGAAAGAGGCCTATGCCCAGCAGTGGGAAGGTTGAAGCATATAACTATAAACATTGTATGTTATATTCAACTTTGTAAAAGAAAACAAGAATGGAAACAAATGCAGAATTAAATTAATTGGTTATTGTTATGACAATTACTATTAATAAATTATATAAGTAAGTAGTAGCTCGAAGAACTAACGGCCGATGGGGCGGAAAGGTTCTCGAGTGGCGACCGCGTACCGCGCGCCGCAACGTTGGCAGGCCTCCCACGAGGTGGACCGACGATCTGGTCAGGGGTCGCGGGAAGCCGCTGGATGCGTACCGCGCAGGACCGATCGTCTTGGAAAACATTAGGGGAGGCTTATGCCCAGCAGTGGGCATCCGTGAGCTGATATGATGATGATGATGATGATGATGATGATGAAGTAAGTATAGCATAGTATGAAGCCTATTGTGTTGTGCCTCAGTTGTGGATAAAGTTAAACGATGACGATACAAATAGACTTTGAAAGCGGGAGGTAGAATAGGCCAGTAGGAACTGTTTATTCTCAATTCATCACTCATCATCATCACATCACTCATCATCATCACTTCAGCCTAATACAGTCAACTGCTGGACATAGGCCTCCACAAGTTCGCGCCAAAAATGGAACGAACTCATGTGTTTTGCCCATAGTCACCATGCTGGGCATGCGGGTTGGTGACCGCAGAGATGGCTTTGTCGCACCGAAGATGCCGCTGCCGGTCTTCGACCTGTGTATTTCAAAGCCAGTAGTTGGATGGTTATCCAGCCATGGGTCGGCTTTTTAAGTTTCAAGGTGGTAGTGGAACTGTGTTATCCCTTAGTCGCCTATTACGACACCCACGGGAAAAGAGGTGGTGGCTATATTCTTTACTGCCGTAAGCACACAGCACAGAACTTAGAGATTAATATATGCGAATAGAAATCTCTTATAAATATAGTAGGTAGTTTGATGGGAAAAAAAATCACAAACTTTTTACTATCGGATACTGTCCGTCAAATAGCGGTATCCACTACCTACTAGTGGAATAAGCCCTTAGTAAGTTTCAAATAACTGAAACTTCTAGATTATTCTCCCAGCATGCAAAGCAACAAAAAGCATACCTAGCCTTAGTCACTTATTGTTCTAAAATGTAAAAACAAACATTAATGTGTTGTTTATGAGCTCAACTGTTTTTTTTTTCTTTTATCTAGGCAATTATCGTATGAGTGCATATTCCATGGAGTTATAATTAAAAAAAAAAAGCGACCGCCAAATATTTATGTAAATATTATACGTCGTAATATAAACATTTCTGGAAAGTTTTGACGACGCGTTGGCGCAGGGGTCAGTCACATCACTAGCTGTTGCGCGGGTTCGATCTCCGCTCACGACAGTTTTAATATATCATAGCACGACACACGTTTGCATTGGCTACATGATGATGTCTAAGCTTTGTGCTTATGTATTGCGTGTTTTCGCATCCCTGACACATGAGAAAATCCTACTGGGGGACGTTGTGTGAAGCGTTTATTTAAGTTTCTTTGCTAAAATGACTGAACGTAGTTATAATTCGAAGCAACACTTACACGGGACACCGCGATTTTGTTTACAAATTTCTCGATATTTCGGCGACGTAGCAGACGCAATAATCAAGGGCGACTCGATATCTTACAAACATATACCTACTTACGTGATGCGATTTAGATTTTATTAAAAACACGTGTACCTAGTAGTAAAATAATAATAGACTAGAAGCAGAAAACAACTCTATTTATGATAAATACTACTTCCTGATATGAAATTCAATAAATAATAAGAAACGATCATTTTAAATTAAACAATAAACAAAAGTCATTTAATAGGAAAACCCTTTTGTTTATTAATCTGAGAGGAAAACAATGTCTGCACTCTTACTCAACATTACTTCGATAAAGGAAACTTTTTTTAATTATATTCATAAAATTAAATTCATTAACTTCCAGTCATAATTTTTCTATCATATATAATACATACTAATAAATTTTTAAAGCTTTTATTCTATGGGACGTATGGGAGTTACTGCGATTGACTTATTGAATTTCTCGATATTTCGACGACCTTACAGACGCCATGGTCAGTGTCACAGGTGACTCGTCAAGTCGTCACCCAGACAGACTATACTTTTTGGACAGTATCAAAAAGCTAATCAAAATCCTTTCTTAAAGTTCTAACAAAATCAAAACTACTATAAGATTGTTATAAATAGAAACTTTATAACGTTTCATTATATATTTAGTCTTCAAAAGCGTTATTCTTAGTAATCATCGCGTTTTCCATAAAACCCACGCAGATTGAAATTGTGTTCTAGATAAATTTTATAACCGAATATAATATCTAGTACCTTCAATATAAGACCTCTTTTACCGTATATCGACTCTCGCAGATGACAAATATTTTTACCTATCTAAATAAGTCTATTTTGATAGTAAGTATAATAATTAAGTATACTTTCCTACATATAATATTAACATTAATGTGTGAAAAAACACCTAAATTTATTTTATAAATCTATTATTTAGGTTTTAAACTTAAAAGTTCTTTTGAAACCTAATTGTATGAAGCATTTTTTATTAAAAAATAAAATAAAAAAAGAACTAATACGTAACGCTCTGATAGCGCACTTCTGATGACAATTTATTAAGTTCGCACGTAAAACATTTATATTGTAACGTTCTTTTCACGTATACCGAGGGGTGAAAAGTTGAAAACACAATAAATTATTTTAGCAAAGAAGATTATTCTAGCAACGCCGTCCAAAGTTCCAACGAAATTTTGAAACACATAGCCATAAAAGCGTTTTACGGTTCCGCACCCCTCTCTTTCTAACATATGTATTTTAATGTAGTGTTCTCTTTCTAGTTCGTCACAGTCTAGATTCGTCCGGAGCGATCCTTAGTGTGGTCAGCTTATTAGATCCATTTTCCACACATTATTCACAATTAATACGGCTAAATTATTTTACTTGTTTTATTTTATATTTATTCTATATAATAAATAGTATAAAATATAATTAAATTAATAAACGCAATAATAGAAATAAATAGAAAATCATTATCGTATTTGTTTATTCTTTCTTTCAGAGTTTAAGATATACGTACCTATATAATTATCTATCGTATCAATCGATCAAGTATCCTCAGCTATCTTTTTTTAAAGGTATTTTTTTCTTTCCTAAGTAAACTGAAATTGTTGTATTCCTAGATGAAAATGAAAATAATCATCAAATAAATTTAATCATACGTTATTACGTATATTAATAGCACATTCTTCAATATATTTATTGAAGGTTATATTGAAGAATGTGCTATTAATTATACTCGTATGTACGATGTAAAATATGTATGTACATATTTTTAGCTCTTCCTTGTAATTACTAAAATTAAATTTTCCATGAAAGAAAGCTAAAATTGCGAAGTAGCAACACAAAAGCGCTCTTCGTCGATATTGCTGTTTCTTTCTTTTCGGCCGACCTACGTTTCTATTGGTCAATATTTTGAAATTCTAGAAATTTCGAAATACGACATGATTTTATTGGTGCATTCTAGTGACGGGTAGATTGTTCGAGACTCCTTATTCGTTTAATATATAAGCGGCGAGCTTGGCGCGTAAACTCAGTATAATTCGAAAAGCGATACAATAAAGACGAAGAGAAGTGTTCGGTATTAACCGAAGCGAAGTATAACAAGCTTTATAAATATAAGTGATTTATTTTACTCGTGTGAATAAATTAATCAAAGAAATGCCAGCTATTGGAATTGATCTTGGAACAACGTACTCTTGCGTTGGTGTTTGGCAACATGGAAATGTGGAAATCATCGCAAACGACCAAGGCAACAGGACGACACCATCATACGTTGCTTTCACAGACACAGAGCGTCTTATCGGCGATGCGGCGAAGAACCAGGTCGCGTTGAACCCCAACAACACAGTTTTCGACGCGAAGAGGCTGATCGGACGCAAATTCGATGACCCGAAAATTCAACAGGATATGAAGCATTGGCCTTTCAAAGTCGTCAACGACTGCGGCAAACCTAAGATCCAGGTCGAGTTCAAAGGTGAAATGAAGAGGTTCGCGCCAGAAGAGATAAGCAGTATGGTATTGACGAAGATGAAGGAGACGGCAGAGGCCTACCTCGGTACATCAGTACGGGACGCCGTCGTCACAGTGCCAGCTTACTTCAACGACTCTCAGAGACAGGCCACGAAGGACGCTGGAGCTATCGCTGGTTTGAACGTCCTTCGAATCATCAACGAACCAACTGCAGCCGCGCTAGCATATGGTCTGGACAAGAACTTGAAAGGCGAGCGAAATGTTCTAATCTTCGATCTCGGTGGTGGTACCTTCGACGTCTCGATCTTGACTATCGATGAAGGGTCATTATTCGAAGTCAAGGCCACAGCCGGCGACACTCACCTGGGAGGCGAGGACTTTGACAACAGGCTAGTGAACCATTTAGCGGACGAGTTCAAACGCAAGTACAAAAAAGATTTGCGTTCAAATCCACGCGCCTTGCGACGCCTACGTACGGCTGCGGAACGCGCAAAACGTACCTTGTCATCAAGCACGGAAGCCACGATCGAAATAGACGCTCTCTATGAGGGAATCGACTTCTACACCCGTGTGTCTCGCGCCCGCTTCGAGGAACTTAACTCTGATCTTTTCCACGGTACTCTGGAACCAGTAGAGAAAGCCTTGAATGATGCCAAAATGGATAAAAGTCAAATCCATGACGTGGTCCTCGTGGGCGGCTCCACTCGTATACCGAAAGTTCAGAGTATGCTTCAGAGTTTCTTCTGTGGAAAGAAGCTGAATCTGTCCATCAACCCCGACGAGGCGGTCGCTTATGGCGCAGCAGTTCAGGCGGCTATACTGAGCGGTGAAAGCGATTCAAAGATCCAGGATGTGTTACTAGTTGATGTGGCTCCTCTGTCCCTGGGTATTGAGACGGCGGGAGGCGTCATGACGAAGATCATCGAGCGCAACTGCAAGATCCCCTGCAAGCAGTCTCAAACATTCACGACGTACGCCGACAACCAACCAGCCGTCACGATCCAAGTGTACGAGGGTGAACGGGCGATGACTAAGGACAACAACCTGCTCGGCACGTTCGACCTCACCGGCATCCCACCAGCGCCTCGCGGCGTGCCCAAGATAGACGTCACCTTTGATCTGGACGCCAACGGTATCCTTAACGTGTCCGCGAAGGAGAACAGCACGGGCCGCAGCAAGAACATTGTCATCAAGAACGACAAGGGCCGGTTGTCACAGGCGGAGATCGACCGTATGCTGTCTGAGGCAGAACGTTACAAGGAAGAGGATGAGAAGCAGCGCCAGCGAGTCGCTGCACGAAATCAACTTGAGTCCTACGTCTTCAGTGTACGACAGGCATTGGATGACGCAGGCTCGAAGCTTAGCGATGAAGACAAGAACCGCGCTCGCAGCGAGTGTGACGAAGCGCTGCGGTGGCTTGATAACAACAGTCTAGCTGAGAAGGAAGAGTACGAGCATAAGCTGAGTGATCTGCAGCGTACCTGCTCTCCCATCATGAGCAAAATGCACGGCGCAGGTGCAGGTGCAGGTGCAGGAGGCATGCCAGGCGCACACGGCAGTGGACCTACTGTTGAAGAAGTTGACTAAACAAAATTAACATTTAAAAATCTATAGCTCTTCATCATCAATGATCTGAATAAACAGTATTGTGATACTAGATGTTAAGACTGATAATTTATTTTGTCAATAGCATTTGTTATAATTTAAAGTAAAATATGATCATCTGTTGGATTCAATAAACTTTTTTTTTTTTATTTAACTGATTGTTTTATTTTATAAATTTCTTTAAATCTATATCGAATCAAGATCATCGTAATCGTAAATTTTAGTTGATGATATTATAAACGTTCAGTTTAGCAAAATCGTTTAAAAATTAAGCTTTTGTTACCTTGTTTACTGTTTTAATTGCATAAAAAAAATTCTAACTGAAACTACCGTAGAATCATGATTTAAAAACTCGATGAAATTAAAATGCATCACAATAAAGAAATAAAGACGAATGTATGTACAGGAAAATGAGATAGAATAAATTACCGCGTCTTCGTCCGCATGGAATTTACCAAAAAGTTTTTGTTCAATTCGAAGTTATAAAATAAATTTCTAAAATAAAAGTAGCCTTAGTGACTCCTTATTACATCAGATATCTACCAGTAAAAGTCTTGTTAAAATCGGTCCAGCCGTTTCAGAGATTAGTCGAAACAGACAAATTGTAAAAGATGCTATTTTGATATAATATGTACCGCATTGAGCTATTATTACTAAGTACTAACGTAAGTATATTGTACTTTAATGATGTACCGATGCATTTCGTAAAAAGTGGTTATTTAATATTACAAACAAACTCGTAATTTTATTTATTTGTACAGATTAGGAAGGTTACATAGTACACTGTAAAGTTGAAAACTGATCATTTATAAATTTACAATGATAAACCCATTCTGTACGTACATCCCTGATTAAGATTATTACGCTTTATTGACAATAATCTAAAAATAAAATTACGTCACCTAATTGTAATGTTTGTATAGTGATTTAGTACTGTATGTTGAACAACTAAATTTTATAAGACGCAGTACATAAGGTATTTAAAAAAATATATTTTTCAGAAGTTGCAAGTTGTGTTATTTCAATATTTTTGATATTTATAAAATAGGCTTGAATAATTAATATATTTGATCTAAATAGACGACACAGGCAGACAGCAGTGTGCAAATTAAAATCTAAAAATAAACAAAATAGCGTTTGCGTAGACGTTTTTGAAATGAACTAAATCGGTCTGTAAGCATTCCACAGCTGGGCAAAGGTCTTTTAATCTTTTTAAATAGTGTGAGAGTAAGGGAACATTCATTAATTACGTGAGCTCAGAATGGAAGGGAGGGGTCTAATGAAATCTCACCAAATCTCATTTAAACCGAGGTGAAATAATATAATTGTGTTTGCTCGCAAACGAAAAAAAAACCGACTTCAATTACATCGACGAGTAATACAATGTAGATCGACGAAAAAATAGTCAAGTAACTACGCGTTATCAAAGATTACTCAAAAAGTAGTTATCAGATCTCGATAAAATTTATATGTGACCACATGATAAACATCAGCTTTCGATTAAATCAAAAATTATCAAAATCGGTATACCCAGTAAAAAGTTATTACGGATTTTCGAGAGTTTCCCTCGATTTCTCTGGGATCCCATCATCAGATCCTGGTTTCCTTATCATGGTACCAAACTAGGGATATCCCCTTTCCAACAAAAAAAGAATTATCAAAATCGGTACATCCAGTAGAAAGTTATGCGGTATAATACAACGTAGGTCGACGAAAAAAGCGTCAAGTAAAAACGCATTATTAGATATAACTCGAAAAGTAGTTGTTAGATCTCAAATAAATTTAAAAGGGACCAATTGGCACACACCACCTTTCGATTAAAACAAAATTTGTCGAAATCGGTCCACCCGGTCAAAAGTTCTGATGTAACATACATAAAAAAAAAAAAAAAATAATACAGTCGAATTGAGAACCTCCTCCTTTTTTGGAAGTCGGTTAAAAAATAAAATATTACAGATATTAAAAAATGGCTATTAAATCATTTACTTTTGCTTTGAATTTTATTTAATTTAAATAAACTAACTATAGTATACTTGAACAGTTTATTATTTTCCCGTCAATCTCTATTATATTCAGCGCGTAAGGGGAGGGTCCAGGCAAATCTCTATAAATTTCACCTGTAGGCGGGGGGGGGGGGGGGAGGTCTAAACTGATAGAAAAATAGCTCACGTAAGTAATGGTTGCTACTAAGATACTAACGATAGTTAAAGTGTGTTTATAATAACTATAACGGACGACTACATTCTCTATGAGGCACTGTGAGTAGATCCACAAGTACATTGCGTACACTCAGACCACAAATAAATATTTGTGAAAATACAAATATCTGCCCCAAACAGGATTAAACTTGTTACCGTCCTACGTTAATGTGACTACGTACTATTATTTCAGAAAATGTCACTGAATTTATTTGTACAAGATTGTTTACGTGGACATTATCGGGTTCGACAGTCTGACTGACTGGACAGTCGCGGGTTCGAGTATTAGTCGGAGCAGATATTTGAATTTTTATATTTTTAATCTGAGTGTAGTGGGTCTTCCTACCATCTCTAGGTCAGAACACAAAGCTTTCCTTCCGCTAGCAATATTGCTAATGAGTATTTTGTTGCTATGCATTGTAATAAGGCACTTTTAACAGTTTTAGACCGTTTCAAGTTCTATCATGCCTCTTTATTTATTTATTTACTGGCATATAATGAATATAACAAAGACTAATTAGGTATGAGTTGGTCGTAATAATAATTTAAGATAAAATAAAACTTTCCAATAACTTCCAATTACTACTTATTTACATAAAGTTATATATGTTGCAGTCAGAACTCTTAACCAGTCAAAAGTACTATTGACTAGCGAAATCAGTCAAAAGTACTTTTGACTGGACAAGTTGGTCAAAAGTGGTTTTGACTGAAAATTATTGGTTATTAGTACTTTTGACTGCAAATTCGCGGTCAAAAATACTTTTGACTGACGCTCTCCGTCAAAAGTATTTTTAACTGCAAAAAAAGCATCAGTCAAAAGCACTATTAACTCGTTAGATGTGAATAAATTTAGTCAAATGATCCTGATAAACCATAATAAATTTATGCCCACGATCTTCTTGCGACTGTATGTCAATCAGATCGACTTGGCAGCGGCTGTTCATTTCAGTGTGCAGGATCGGTTTCTAAACCTGACCCATCCTTTTGTTGCTTTTCTTCCTTTGGCATACTTTGCACATTGATAAATATATATTAATCATTTCTTTTGTAATATTAGCGTACTTTTTTGCCGTTTCATTCTTAAGTCTATCGCGACCACCATGCCCTATAGAAATATGAGCAGCATCAATAATGTCGTAGATTTCCTCAGCCGGCAAAAATATTTGACAGGTTCTGTGTTTGTAACTAATTTTTTTATACCACAAACTTCAATGTGTTAAAGCGTTGTAGTCTACTGTACTGTAATGGTGTTTCCTTTTCATTAAATTTCGCGTCTTCCACATCCATTGCAAACTTTTTAAATTTTTCTTTTGTCATCACATTGAAATGATTATCTATTACTTATTCACCCCAAGCAATAAACTATTATGGTGAAACAGGTCTTAAACCTCCTCCTGTCAAAGTCTAATCGTAACTTAAATGGAGGTTAAACTTTATCCACAATTGGAGAAACAGGTCTCTATAGTAAAAATTATAATGTTTATGGTAATACAATTAAATAAGTGACATCTATTGGCTTGTACACTTAACTTTTAATCCAAGTGGTAGACTATGTAAAGATGCTACTCAACAATAGGTGGCGCTTTTTAGATAAAAAACAACAGTAACAGTCGCAATTAAGGTTAAATTATATTATTTTCACATAACTATGAAAAAAATAAAATAAAAAAGACAACGCAAGTATTACAGTGATAGGTACGAGAATTGTAAAATTAAGATTTAGAATTGAGAACTATATACATAAAATGTATATATTTATCGCCTCTCATAACTGTGGTCTGCATTTGCCTATGTTTTTTATGGGGCTTATGAGATTTTTTCCATAGGATAAATTAGTGATTAATTTATATTTTAATAATATTGTTACATTATTCACTACTAACATTCCTGTATGTACAAACGTTTATTTATATAAAATTGAGTCGGTAAGTAATCTACCATAATTCTGTACTCAAATAAGAACTCGAGTGAACTCTCATGAAAATTTTTCAGTCACCTTTATCAAGGAGTGCAATGCCTTAAGCCAATTGCCATTGACTCTTTTACGTCCTGAGAATAGAAATTTTAAAAAGAAAAATATAGGTATTATTATCACTGCATGTCGAATATACATATTAAATACTTGTAATATATTTGTTTTTATTTTGATTGTTATTTACTGTAAATAGCCCGGATTTAAATAATAATTGTACAAATTTCATAATTTAATTATTAATAGATACCTACTCTTTTTCCTGTTTACATAGGAAAAAAATGTTTTGTTTAAAACCAAAATATTTTTTAAATATATTTTGTACTAGTCACCACTCATCTAAGATGAAAACTGCAGGAGAAATGGCAGACAATTGTAATTAAAGTAATTATCTCAATCTATATTTATATTACATAATCTTTCTTCGGAGAATTGAAACTAAGGAATTATCCTTTCCAACTAAGTCTAATGTAAAACTAATTCATAAAAAAAGAATATTATTTCTATTTAAAAATATCCTATTACAAACGAATTTATTCTCAAATGTTACAGCTAACTACAACATTTAGAATTATTGAAAAAGGACATGCGATTGGCGAGTGAAGTTTGAAAATGAGGTCCTGATTTTGGACCTCTACTATACCTAGGGTCATTGCGCCTGTTCGCGTCCACTTAGTGCAGTTGGCAAGTTTGAAGAAGAAAATAAAAATGTCCCCGCACTAATTTCTATGAAAAATTTATTTACTGTGTTCATTATATAGTCTATTTAAAGATTAAATTTCAGTTTTGTTCGAAACATCTTTTTATTATTTTATTTAAATACAAACGTCAGAATTAGGCGATTTACCCAGTTTGCGTCCATAAAATCCAATTTGCGTCCACCCGCTGGACCACTTCGCGTCCACCAGCTTAGAAAAGGAATAAAGAGGTGATATTTTTATGATAATCTAAAGAGACATTGGATTTTAATAATTTATTTATTGAAGAATTATAGTTATTTAAAAATCAACACATTAACATTAGTAAATCACTATAAAGAAAATAATACACCTATTTATTCTTCTAAACATTGATAGAACTTAAAATTAAAAAACAAATTAACCTGTGTACAACCTATGTAGTCAGTAAATAGTAATTCCACCTTTAAAATTCAACAATTATCTGTTCTGTGAATTTTAAAGGAATGTAAGCAAGCCAAAGATCAGCCTGCAATTACAATCACAGCAGCCTTTCGCAGTCGACTAATGGACATAGGCCTTGACAAGTTCACTCCTGTGTTTTGCTCATAGTCACCACGCTGGGCTGACGGGTTAGTGACCACAGGCCTGGCATTGTCGTACCGAAGACGCTGCTGCCCGTCTTCGTCCTGTGTATTTCAAAGCCAGCAGTTGGATGGATATCCCGCCATCGGTCGGCTTTTTAAGTTCCGAGGTAGTAGAGGAACTTAATCGCCTCTTACGACACTCACGGGAAGAGAGGGGGTGTTTATATTCTTTGATGCCGTAAGCACACAGCACCACAAAGATCAGCCTTGATTAATAATAATTATGGAAACCAAATACGAGGTGCACACATATCTCCATTCGCATTAAATATTAATAATACCGCTGTTTTCTTCTTCTTTACTTGGTTTTATTTGATACTAGCTGTGCTCGCGACTTCATCCGCGTGGAATTATAATTATAATTATAATAAAAAAAATATTGTTCTGTTCGTAGAATTACAAAATAAATAAATTTCTAAAATAAAAGTAGCCTAATTTACTCCTTATTTCATTAGCTATCTAGATGGTAACGTCAAAATCAGTCCAGTCGTTTCAGTGATTAGCCGGAGCAAACAGACAAACAGACAAAAATTCTAAAAAATGTTTTTATTTATTTATTTATTTATTTTCTTACATCTAATATTACAGGCATAACCCAATTCATTACACATAGTAAAGGAGACAAAAAGCGAACGGAAAAAAATGTAAACTATAATTAAAAAAGAATTGGCTGATTTGAACATAATACTAAAAACAAAACAATAATAAATATAAAAATATTAAATTCATTTCTCATAACATATTATATACAAAGTAACTTTTGCGAATTCATTCCACGAACAAGAAAAAAGGTCTCTAGTGTTTCAGCCACCAAGTTTAGCGTTCTGACTGAACGAGCAAGGGGGCCGTTGCGCACTAGCTCGGTTCTGCCGTGGGGGACTGCAAATAAGCTCGGTACGCTCAAACCTATCCACTGCAGTACCCCTGGATTATTGACAACAACGCGGAATAATTTAAAATATAAGTTGCCAGAGCCAGCTCTCTCTTAGTCTCCAACTTGTTGTATCCAACCATGCCCAATACAAACAATGTTGGATACATCAAGGGATACACGCCATAAAGACTATGGTAAAGAAACCTGGTGAATTTATTTTGAACACGTTCCAGTATGAGACTGTATTTGACTTCATGTGGAGACCATACTACCGCATTATACTCAAGCTGACTTCTTATTACGGCATCATACAGTAAAGAGATTGCTTATTTTGGTATATGTACCGTGTATAAATTAATATACATTTAGTAAAAAGGTGTTACTTTAATATTACAAACAGGCACTCCAATTTTATTTCTTTGTGTAGCTAAGTTTTGTACCCTCTTGGTCTGCACCCACTGATTTTGTCCAATATCGAAATAGCATATTTTTTGCATAGGTGCTTGTCTTACCGATTTCTTCTTCTCTTGGATCTCATGGAAATCTTCCCTTAAATCTTCCTTTGTGTATGTTCTTTTTTCCTTCTTCTTTCTTATCTGCAAAGAACTCATCTTAAATAGAAAAAAATAAGAAAGAAATTACTTATTTCATTCAAAGTAGAATAGGTATTAAACTTTTAGTTTTATGTATTAAACTTATAGAATTAATTTAAAAAATGGACGCGATTTAGTTTTCTTATTAATCCCTTTAGGTATAGTTTGCGTCCACTGCGGACGCAAAGTGGAAGTTTTATAAATTCGGTGTAGCAGTTCGCGTCCACCTTATTTTAACTATTAACTATAAAAAAATAAGCAAATTCATAATTATTATAATTCCTTTTATCATAACCAACGCCTAGAAACAGCTATGTATCCAAAATAGACATAAAACAATAAAAGACTCACCTTCAAACGAACCGCTGCCCACTATTTTCTTCTCATTATTCCGTGCCTTCGCGCTCTCTTGTTGAACAGCCCTCACTAACTATTTTTTTTACCCAGGATTGCTTGGATGCACAGAACTTTTGTCTATGCGTACGTGCCTCTTATACATTGAGGTATTAGCCGGTAATTATTTTTCGACTTATTGGCGTCTTAGTATACTTAATTTCGAGACTTTTCAAAGTGAGATCCGTAAAATGGACGCGAATTGGGCGGTGGACGCGAACAGGCGCAATGACCCTACTACTACTCTCTATTTTCGCTACTAGTAATAATAAAGGAGTTTTCTAGATAAATGAAATAAATAAACTACTCAGTAATTATTTTCTAATTGTATTTTTTATTTTATGTTTATATAAATTTTGTTTGTTACCGAAACATTACGCGTATCAAAAACTGAAAAAGTAGGTAGATAACACAATCAAAAAAGTTAAAATTATGAAACGCAAACTTCCTTTTTTATTTAAAACTAGACGTGCCACGCGACTTCGTCCGCGTGGAATTTAACAAAAAAGTTATTGTTAAGTTCGTAGTTATAAAATAAATAAAATTCTAAAATATAAATAGCCCACGCTACTTTTTATGATATCAGATATGAAAGTCCGGTCAAAATCTGTCTAGCCATTTCAGAATTATCGTTATAAATCACATGATCACAGTCTTACGAACATTTCAATAAGAAATACATTTTTCTAGAATATTCTAGAACTGTTGATCGAAGCTCGCGCGGGCATGCTCCCTTTGAAAAATTGTAAGCAAAGTATTTCCTTCTCTTTCTAAAACCGATCTCGATTCGTCTAGAAACGAACATTAGTGTGGCCATTACTTAGTATTCAAATTACCTTAATTTAGTAGTCGTTTTAATGAAAAAAATTCACGTATTTTTGTCTGATAAATAATGCAAGTATAATAAATTGATTGTAAAAGGAGTTCACATTTTATGTAAAAATACAAATTTTATGTACAGCAAGCTGATATTGTTAATACATATTATTAGCATATTTATTAGCTAAGTACTATTTTTTTCGTTTTAACAAAAGCAATATTAATTTAGCTTACAAGAAAACTATTTTCTATTACTAGTGTTCTTAAATACTTGCTTGTATTAAGGTCAAAATACACGATACCATCCGTTTAAAAGACGTTCTTACTCACGAAATAACAGTTTTGACTTTTTATATTAATTATAATAATTATCAATTATTTATTATATAAGGCTTTCAGGACATAGGCAATTTATTTCGCTTCATTTTTAAATAATTATAATGACAAAAAAATACTATATAATAAATCATCGAGAAAATAAGGAAAGTTTCGACGCTGGCAGCCCTAAAATACTCTTCTCCGATAATGCTGTCTTTTTCTCTCTGACATACAAAGATTCTATTGGTCGGTGAAATGATATTATGGAACATTCGCGACGTATTTTGACCCGATTGGTGCGTCTAGTGACTAGTAGATTGTTCGAGGCTTTTTATTCGTTTAATATATAAGCTGCGAGCTTGGCGCGTAAACTCAGTATATTTCGAAAAGCGATACAATAAAGACGAAGAGAAGTGTTCGGTATTAACCGAAGTGAAATATAACAAGCTTTATAAATTAAAGTGATTATTTTTACAAGTGTCAATAAATTTATCAAAGAAAATGCCAGCTATTGGAATTGATCTTGGAACAACATACTCCTGCGTTGGTGTTTGGCAACATGGAAACGTGGAAATCATCGCAAACGACCAAGGCAACAGGACGACACCATCATATGTTGCTTTCACAGACACAGAGCGTCTCATCGGCGATGCTGCGAAGAACCAGGTCGCGTTGAACCCCAACAACACAGTTTTCGACGCGAAGAGGCTGATCGGACGCAAATTCGATGACCCGAAAATTCAACAGGACATGAAGCATTGGCCTTTCAAAGTCGTAAGCGACTGCGGCAAACCGAAGATCCAGGTCGAGTTCAAAGGTGAAATGAAGAGGTTCGCGCCAGAAGAAATAAGTAGTATGGTATTGACGAAGATGAAGGAGACTGCGGAGGCCTATCTCGGTACGTCAGTGCGGGACGCCGTTATCACAGTGCCCGCTTACTTCAACGACTCTCAGAGACAGGCCACAAAGGATGCTGGAGCTATCGCTGGTTTGAACGTCCTTCGAATCATCAACGAACCGACTGCAGCCGCGCTAGCGTATGGTCTGGACAAGAACTTGAAAGGCGAGCGAAATGTCCTGATCTTCGATCTCGGCGGTGGAACCTTCGACGTCTCGATCCTGACTATTGATGAAGGGTCGTTATTTGAAGTCAAGGCCACAGCCGGCGATACTCACCTGGGAGGCGAGGACTTTGACAACAGGCTAGTGAACCATTTAGCGGACGAGTTCAAACGCAAGTACAAAAAAGATTTGCGTTCAAATCCACGCGCCTTGCGACGCTTACGCACGGCTGCGGAGCGCGCAAAACGTACCTTGTCATCAAGCACGGAAGCCACGATCGAAATAGACGCTCTCTATGAGGGAATCGACTTCTACACCCGTGTGTCTCGCGCCCGCTTCGAGGAACTAAACTCTGATCTTTTCCGCGGTACTCTAGAACCAGTAGAGAAAGCCTTGAAAGATGCCAAAATGGACAAAAGCCAAATCCATGATGTGGTCCTCGTGGGCGGCTCCACTCGTATACCGAAAGTTCAGAGTATGCTTCAGAACTTCTTCTGTGGGAAGAAACTTAATCTATCCATCAACCCCGACGAGGCGGTCGCTTACGGCGCAGCGGTCCAGGCGGCTATACTGAGCGGTGAAAGCGATTCAAAGATCCAGGATGTGTTACTAGTCGATGTGGCTCCTCTGTCCCTGGGCATCGAGACGGCCGGAGGCGTCATGACGAAGATCATTGAGCGCAACTGCAAGATCCCTTGCAAGCAATCACAAACGTTCACTACGTACTCAGACAACCAGCCAGCCGTTACGATCCAAGTGTACGAGGGCGAACGGGCGATGACCAAGGACAACAACCTGCTCGGCACGTTCGACCTCACCGGCATACCACCGGCACCTCGCGGCGTGCCCAAGATAGACGTCACCTTTGATCTGGACGCCAACGGTATCCTTAACGTGTCCGCGAAGGAGAACAGCACGGGCCGCAGCAAGAACATTGTCATCAAGAACGACAAGGGCCGGTTGTCACAGGCGGAAATCGATCGCATGCTGTCTGAGGCAGAACGTTACAAGGAGGAGGATGAGAAGCAGCGCCAGCGAGTCGCTGCACGAAATCAACTTGAGTCGTACGTCTTCAGCGTGCGACAGGCGCTGGACGATGCGGGCTCGAAGCTGAGCGATGAAGACAAGAACACTGCACGCAATGTTTGTGATGAAGCACTGCAGTGGCTCGATAACAACACTCTGGCCGAGAAAGAGGAGTACGAGCACAAGTTAAGTGATCTGCAACGTACCTGTTCTCCCATAATGAGCAAAATGCACGGCGCGAGCGCCGGAGCAGCGCCAGGAGGAATGGGCGGAATGCCCGGAGGAATGGGCGGAATGCCCGGAGGAATGGGCGGAATGCCCGGAGGAATGGGCGGAATGCCCGGAGGAATGGGCGGAATGCCCGGAGGAATGCCCGGAGGAATGCCCGGAGGAATGCCCGGAGGAATGCCCGGAGGAATGGGAGGAATGGGAGGAATGCCCGGAGGAATGGGAGGAATGCCCGGAGGAATGGGAGGAATGCCCGGAGGAATGGGAGGAATGCCCGGAGGAATGGGAGGAATGCCTGGAGCGTACCGCAGTGGACCCACCGTTGAAGAAGTGGACTAAACAGTCCAAGCTTGTTATTTAATTATCTTGTATAAGACTGATAGTAATGTATATAACTCGTATGATCTCTCTAGTCGATTAATTTAAGTTTTTTAATATAAGTCATAATATGATCATCTGTTGACAATAAATAAAAAAATAAATAAAATTTTTTTTGTCTTATTTCTTCGATTAATATTTTTTGAACTATATTTAATTTTAAACTCCTGATTCAAATAATTGAAAATATCAGACCTCGACAGATGAGGCAATCTATAAATTATTTACGTCATCATTTCAGCTTATTGCAGTCCAATACTGGACATAGGCCTCCTCAAGTTCGCGTGTGTTGCCCATAGTCACCACGACGGGCAAGCGGGTTGGTAACCACAGAGCTGAAGCAGAAATTATTAATGTGAAACGAATTTAATTTTTTGACCCCTCCATTGTCACAACTGGGCGCATTCATAAGACCCCCTACCTAATAAAATGTCACATACTCTGCAATTTTTACACCTATAAATTATTTATTATTTATTTAATTAAAACATCAATTTCGTCATCAATTTTTATTGCCATTTAAATAATTTTTGTTTCAATAAAATCAACATAAATCTACTAACAATTAGATATATTTTGAAATGTGATGTCACAAAAATTTTGGACTCCTCTCCACCCCTTGTCACACAATATCAAATTTCGTGGACCATCCTTAAGGTGTGACGTAATTTATGGATTGGCCCCTAAACCACAATTTGTTTTAAAATTCGAATCTAGATTATTTCTCAAGATTAGATTCGCTTACGTAGATGGAAATTCTGGTGTCACAATGTTAGTTACCACACTCCTCCGAAACGGCTGGACCGATTTTTATAAAATTTTGTGTGCATATCGGGTAGGTCTGAGAATCGACCGACATCTATTTTTCATACCCCTAAGTTATAAAGAAGAGGGGATTAGGGGGGTTTATAAGATATATGGCAAAACGACGTTTGCGGGGTCAGCTAGTAATACATATATAATATTTAAAGTAAAAGCTTGTTTTTTTTAAAGTCTTTTTACTGTTATTTTATTTTTTACTCTTTAGTTCTCGTTGGACAGGTTTTTCTGTCTGGTATTCTCAGCAAATCCCTTCATTTGATACCTGTAATGTATGAAAGCATATAGTACTTAGTCCGCCATCTTAAGAAGTCTATATTGAATTTAGAGTAACATCACTTTATTTTTAAAATTACTCTCATCAAGCTTTTATTTCCCTTGTTGTAGGAGTACATTAAAAACAACTACTTCGCGATTATAATAATAACACGTAATACAACGTAGGTAGACAAAAAATAAATAAATAAGTAAATACGTATTATTAGAGGCAAATCAAAAGTAGTTAGATCTTGCTCAAGTAATAATGGAATCACATGAAAAGCATCGCCTTTTGATTGAAAAAGAGTTATCGAAATCGGTCCACCCTGTAGTAAGTTACGAGGTATAATACAACTTAGATCGACAAAAAAAAATGGTCAGGTAAATTCGCATTCTTAGCGATAACTCAAAAAGTACAGTCAAGTAAAGTCAGACCTCATGACACGCACCACCGATTAAAAAAGAAGTATCTTCTGCTTTTTAACTTCTTTCTGTGCTTTTTCTGCTTTTCTTCTTCTTCTTTAACTTCGTTGTTTATGAACAGATTTTGATAATTCTTTTTTTGTTGGAAAGGAGATATCCCTAGTTTTATACCATGATAAGGAAACCAGGATCTGATGATGGGATCTCAGAGAAATTGAGGGAAACTCGAAAATCCACATAACTTTTTACTGGGTGTAACGATTTTATTGATTTTTAATTTAATCGAAAGCCGATGTTTATCATGTGTTCACATTTAAATTTCATCGAGATTTGATTACAACTTTTGGAGTAATCTTTGATAATGCGTATTTACTTGACTATTTTTTCGTCTACCTACGTTGTATTACTTGTCGATATAATTGAAGTCGGTTTGATATAGGATAATTTTTTTTTTTTAAATAAGTACATTTTTATTTATTTATTTATTAAAACTTCATTGCACACAAAAAAAAAGACAAATTTTAGAACAAATGATACAAAAAAAAAATGTGTGTGCAAAGGCGGCCTTATCGTTTATAGCGATCTCTTCCGGGCCACCTTAATAAAGGTAGTATAGGAAAAATATGTCGGTAATAGTGCGCAATCAACAACGCAAGTTTGCTTCAGCCTATAATATCCCACTACTGGGCATAGGCTTTTTTCCCCATGTAGGAGAAGGATTAGAGCTTAATCCACCATGCTGCTCCAATGCGGGTTGGCGGATATATTCCCTATTATGAGTAACGATCGCTATCAGGTGTACATGATAACAACCGGGACCGACGGCTTAACGTGCTCTCCGAGGCACGGTCGGGGGACCAACTAGGACTGCACAAACACCTACACCACGGCAAACACCTGTATGGTCAATACAAATGTTTGTCATGCGCGGGGATCTAACCCGTAACCGCCAGCGCAACAGGCACAATCCATGCCTGTGACCGCTGCGCAAACGCAAGTTTATTACACCTAAATCAATCAATTTATAATATTACTAGATGACCCCGCAAACGTTTCTTTGCCATATATGTTATTAACCCGCTTAATCCCCCCCCCCTTATAACTGGGTATAAGGGGTATGAAAAATAGATGTTGGTCGATTCTCAGACCTACCCGATATGCCCACAAAATTTTATTAAAATCGGTCGAGCCGTTTCGGAGGAGTTCAATGTTTAACACCATGACACAAGAATTTTATATATTAGAAATATACCTACATAAACAAATACATACATATGTTTATATGTAAATACATACAAAATATATTTATACAAACATACAAATAAAAACAATGTACCAATAGAATACATATATTTAAGACTATATGAGAGATAAGAAGTATTTGTGCAAACGATTCTTAAAAATATTGATAGACTGCTTGACGGATGTTATTGGGCAGGGAATTTCAAAGTTTGATTGATCACTTTGGTAGTGAAGGTATTCCCATACGCAATAGAGCGACAAAGAGGTACCACAAGCAAGTTATTATTACGGGAACGCAAGTTACATTTAGTGACATGTCCTAAAAAACTAAACCTTAAGATAAGGGGGTGTGTGAGGGTGATAAAGGATATTGAACAATAAAGAAAGGGCATGCATATTTCGTCGCTGTCTAATTAGTAATCAACCCAACTGTTGACGACGTTGAGAAGATATATGGTTAAATTTGCACAACCCGAATATAAAGCGAATACATATGTTTTGTAATCGTTCCAATTTATTTAACAGTTTTTCAGATAAATTAATATAAATATACATAGAAATAATATATATGCTTCGCCTGTAATATTCCACTGTTGGGCATAGGCCCCTTTCCCCATGTAGGAGAAGAATCAGAGCTTAATCCACCACGTTGCTCCGATGCACTACCTACTATGAGTACCGATCGCTATCAGGTGTACATGATAACAACCGGGACCGACGGCATAACGTGCTCTCCGAGGCATGGTGGAGAGGCCTACAAGGAAGCACAAACACCCAGACACGGCACCTATCCACGGCAAATATCTGTATCTGTATAGACAATATAAAATGTATATCATGTGCGGGGATCGAACCCGCAACCGCCAGCGCAACAGCCACAAACCAGTGCTGTGACCGTTGCGCTAACGCGTCATCACAGCACTGATCAGAAAATAAGTCAATGATATATTTGTTAATGAATGAAGTAGATATTAAAAAAGAAATGGAATAGTTTACACGCTAAATCATAATTATTAAGTCATTGGTAGCCCATCAACTCGTCATTGCAAGATAAGAAATTTACAATTCGTTTTTTGTAAGATTACCTTCAAATCAAATCTTTATCCAAGTAGAATAAACATTAAAAGCTTAGAATTACTACTAGAATTTTTCTTAAAAAAATGTTTTCTATTGTTTTATTAATTATATTTACCTAATGAAGCTACCGCCAATTCGGAATATTGATGAAATTCAGACAAGAAACTCAAACATTCAACCTTTTTTGTCAAAATACTGATTTACTCGTGTCCCTAGCCTAGCCTAAATACCTAATATATATTAAGTTTTTTGAATATTCCAAAGAGTAAATCAGGTTGAATTGAATATATTTATACTAGACAGTTTTATTTCTTACATTTGCCTTATTTAAACAGATAAAAATTGTCATTAAATGTGTATTGAAGGGAAATCAGAGAAAATTGTCATTTTCTCAGGTCATATATAATTTTTCTCAGTTTTAAAGAATTGTTTTTGCTTGTAAACGAAATTAAACGACAAATTGCGTTAACAAGTAATACGACGTAGGTAGTCGGTAAAATAGTCGTTTTTAGGGATAACTCAAAAAGCACTCGTCGCATCTCAATCAAACTGAAATGTAACATGGCAAGCATCAGCTTTCGAATAAATAAGAATCGGCGAATGCGTAAAAAATTACGAGGTAACATAAAAAATACAGTCGAATTGAGAACACCTTACATTTATATAAAATACTAGCTGACCTGGCGAAATTCGTACCTCCTTATTTTTTTTTTCTTAAATATAATAATTACATATATTAAAGTAAAATATAGCATATCTTTCAAGTTGGATCAAACTACACACGGTGTGCAAATTTGATTACAATCGGTTAAGTAGTTTAGGAGTCCATCGTGGACAAACAACGTGACGCGTAATTCATATACATATTATATTAAGACTAGCTTAACCGGCAAACATTTACACAATTCGGTCTTTTGTGCAGCTGCACCCACCGATACATCAATGGTGAGTCCCACCGGTCAAGAAACACATTCAGCAGCGCCGTAGGAGCCGCGGAGGCGAGCTAACATGGAGGTGCACAGTTTTCTCATAACAGCATAAAAGTTATCCGTATGCGCCTCCACAAACTTGCCTGAGACACTGCACTGCCGCAGCAGACCCATCAGAAACCTGAATGGACCCGTAGATCTGACATCTGAGGTAGGGCACAGCAGGAATTTCCTGCTCAAAATATGGAGCAGCCCGACTGGGGTAGTACCTCGACCTTACAAAAGATCACAGCAAAATAATACTGTTTTCAAGCAGTATTGTGTTCCTGTTGGGAAGTAAGGTGACCAGAGCTCCTGGGGGGATTGGGGATTGGGTCGGTAACGCGCTTGCGATGCTTCTGGTGTTGCAGGCGTCTATAAATAAGCTACGGTAATCGCTTACCATCAGGTGAGCCGTACGCTTGTTCGCCGACCTAGTGACATAAAAAAAAAGATCGCTGTATGCCCGCCGCGTGTAAATAGACCCAGCCCAAACACTGCTGGTGTAAAATGACTGAGAGTATGCTTTAAAAGCGCTAATAATATGCCATGAATATTTGTAAATAAATTTTATAACCAACTACTTACTTTTATTACTGCTTCTCATCTTTATGTATGTTTTTTAACCGACTTCCAAAAAAGGAGGAGGTTCTCAATTCGACTGTATTTTTTTTTTATATATCGATATCTTTGGGTAGAAAGGTCGTATAAACCATTTTGGCCAAATTGAGTTATATATACCATTTTTCTCAGAATTTTTTTCTCTATCGATCTGTATATACGAAATGCAGAAATTCGCACAAAAATGGTTAATACGACCCAGAAATTTTCGATCATAGTCTCTAAAAAAAGGTAAATTTTCAATGTAAAAGCCGAATGTTTTTTTTGTAGTTTTGTTATGATGTAATGACCATAATTTATATTAACTCAGGGCGTAAAAATAGTCGTTAATTGTAAATGGCTTATACGCCCTAACGTAACGTAACCATCATACATTGAGGCTGCAAGAAAAAATCCTAGGCCTTATAATGTTAATGTAATGGAGTATTCTGATTTTCTCAATTGGAATGAAATAACTGCTGCGACATTTACAAATAAAACTTCTAAAACACTGAAAATGCGAAACATCCGAATCATTACGTTGAAGAAAAAGAGTCCAAATGAAATGTACGTTAAATACTCAATGAAAGAAGAGACGTCACCAGATAAAGTAATATTATTTAAAAAAAATTGGCAATAAAGAAAAATCTAAAGGTAGAGGTAAAGGAAGATCGAAAAGCCGTGCGATACTACCCGAACGAGGTGTAAGCAATGATACACATGAAAAGGTAATGACTATGTCCCCAACTGCACTTTACAAAAACAAACTGCAAATATCAGACGTAAAATATAAGGATTTAAAACGTCTATGTGATAATGGAATTATACCAAAAAGGTACCACCATGATTATTTTAACTTACCCCATGGAAATGTGGCTGACTCTCTTACGCTGACCGACGAAGAAGACGAGGAAGAGCTAATTGAATAATACATTTATTATTATAAAAGAATAATAACTTTTCGTATTTACGTAATTTCACATTTCATTCGTTAGCAAAATAATTATTATTTAGTAAAAAAAAACAAGACTGTTAAATAATTGTATTCTTTGTCACCTAAATTTATTTTTTGAAAATGTGTTTGTCAATTCATAATTTATTTTAAAATATTTTATAATAATAATTAAAATAATTTATAGTAACAATTCATAAGTTATTTTAAACTAATTATGAATACAAATTTATATAATAAATAAGTTACTTTTTAGTACATAAGTTGGTCACGTTTAGTGCTTGATCGTTTTTTAATTATTTTTATTAATTGTAATTTAATAAATTACTTAGTAAGTAAGCCTTAGAACAAAGGCTTAATACAATAATTTATTGAATTACAGTTAATTATGTACAAAAATTAAAAAAAAAAACTATCGTCATAATTTTATAAATGATTAAAATGCCTCATTACTTTAATTTAAAAGAAGTTTGAATATTTTTTGTTTTTTTTATGGCTAAGTAGATTTTTTTATTTCACTTTTCAGTGTGTTGTTATAATTGTTTTTTTAATTTAAAAATGTTAAATCTGTTAGATATGTTGTACCATTATTGAATTAATAGTAAATGTTGCTTAGAAGGTATTATAATACCTAATAAATGTTGATTTCGTATTTCAGGTAGTTTTATTTTATTTGAATCGACCATTATTGGGTATTAGAATAATAATAATTGAGTTATTACTAATTCTGGGAGTAACATGATTGTTTATTAGTCAGAATTCAATTGATCTATGATTATAAATGGTTTTTAATACAAAAAAAAACTACATCTATGGGTTTTTACGACAGTAAATGTGACCATAAGCTTAGCAAAAATGGATATACGACCTATATAGTTTTTTTTAAATACATTTTCATGGGGTGTATTAACCAAGAATCGATTTTTTCTTAGACGTAAATCCAAGCTAACTTTGAAACTATAGAAGATAGATAGGTTTTGATGATTTAACCGTTTTCATTCGAGAATTGTAAGAACCTTTCTCATATATCATTTTTTTATAAGTTCAAAAACAAAAAAAAGGTATGAATTTTTATGTAAAAAAAAAATCGTTTTTCTGCTCTCCTGAAAAGTCGGGTTTTGGTTTATACGACCTTTCTACCCAAAGGTATCGATATGTTAAATCAGAACTTTTGACCGGATGGACCGATTTCGACAAATTTTGTTTTAATCGAAAGGTGGTGTGTGCCAATTGGTCGCATTAAAATTTATTTGAGATCTAACAACTACTTTTCGAGTTATATCTAATAATGCGTTTTTACTTGACGCTTTTTTCGTCGACCTACGTTGTATTATACCGCACAACTTTCTACTGGATGTACCGATTTTGATAATTCTTTTTTTGTTGGAAAGAGGATATCCTTAGTTTAGTACCATGATAAGGAAACCAGGATCTGATGATGTGATCCCAGAGAAATCGAGGGAAACTCTCGAAAACCCGCAATAACTTTTTACTGGGTATACCGATTTTGATAATTTTTGATTTAATCGAAAGCTGGTGTTTATCATGTGGTCACACATAAATTTTATCGAGATCTGATAACTACTTTTTGAGTAATCTTTGATAACGCGTAGTTACTTTTTTCGTCGATCTACGTACTCGTCGATGTAATTGAAGTCGGTTTTTTTTCGTTTGCGAGCAAACACAATTATTTTTTCACCTTCACACACACACATTAAACAAAACACATTAATAATATATGAAGCGACGCAGATGAAGTCGCTAGTATATGCTAGTTTTATTATCAAAGTTTGATATATATATTGGTCTACCTGATAAAAAAATAGTTATTGAACTCATAATTTACAAAGCTATTTATATTTTTACAATTTTCGTTTATGTTTAATATCTAATTATTTAACAGTTATTTCCTCGTTCTAAAATTCTGTTCTAAATTAAAAAGGTATATATTACGAAAAATGACAATTCAAACTTAAGGATGTAAAAAGAATGTAATAAAGAATGTAATATATGCAAATTCATATATTCATTTTATTCATAACCGAACCGTTTTACCGTAACGAATAATAAATCTTTTTCTAGAAATTTCTAGGACTTTGAAAGCGACCCTTACCCTTTTTATCGTCGCACATTTTGAGTGAATGAATACACGCTCTCTTTTTAACAAATGTAAATTTTTAATAGCTGTCCTTTTCTTTTCCCGACAGATCCAGATACGTCTAGAACAATTGCCATTCGTCAGTGTGGCCATATTTTTATATGAATATTGGACATACTATTTCTTGTAATTTTAAATGATGTATTATGTTATTTTTCGTTTTTTATAATTATGTCGTAAAATTTCACACATATAGCACAAAAATGAGGATTTTTAATGAAGTATAATATCATTTATATATATATTTTTATTTTTTTGTTTTACTATCGGTATCTATTAAACTGAAAATTATTTTTAATGTTATTCTGAATCTGTAATAAAGTCTTCAATAAATACATAAAATTAAGAAATCGATACGCTAGAATGTAAATACAAAAAAAAAAAAAAAAAACAGTAAACTAAATATGCTAAATCGCTACCTATTAAGCTAAATACAATATCTATAAAATATAAATATTATGTACCTAATGTGATTAAAATGTACTCAATTTCATTATGTCACACGAATAATAATTTTATAAAGTTAATGTCAGATTAAAAAGATATTATTTTACATTAAATATTTGTAATAAAGAGATAAAATTTTTTTGAAATATTATTGATTTGTAAATTTCTATTAAAGACCTATCTATACATATTACAAAATAAGTAAATGACACATTCAAAAAATACTTTTAACAAGTATTAATTATGGTACTTAAAAGTATACCAGTGAAAGTATACCAAATGAATTACTTTATTGACTTTCAATTTTATTCTATTATAATTAATAAAATGGGTTGTCTGGAAGAAATGGCTAATTAGCCATAAGTCCGCCCATTGTACTTCACTGTCTGTAACTATCTTTATGCTTTGTTTGTAATATATTTCTGGTGTACAATAAAGTACAAAATAAAATAATATATAAATAAATAAAATATTATTAAATAATTTATATTTTGCTAGCCTATAAAAGGGCAAAAATTTTGTGCTTGCTACCCCAAAACTGTTCTCCGATATTGCTATTTCTTTCCCTCAGATAAGCTTTCTTTTCATTGGTGGATGAAATGATGTTCGCGAATATTCGAGGGGAGCCGTGATCTGATTTGCTCGTTCTAGTGACGGGTAGATTATTCGCGGCTCCTTATTCGTTTGATATATAAGCAGCGAGCTCGGCGCGTAAATTCAGTATAATTCGAAAAACGAAACAGTAAAGGCGAAGAGTTCGGTGCAAACCGAAGCGAAGTTCGAGAAACGTTATTATTACCAGTGTTTTTACGAGTGTTTAGAAATTAATCGAAGAAAATGCCTGCTATTGGAATTGATCTTGGAACAACATACTCCTGTGTCGGTGTTTGGCAACATGGAAACGTGGAAATTATCGCAAACGACCAAGGCAACAGGACGACACCATCATACGTTGCTTTCACGGACACAGAGCGTCTTATCGGCGATGCTGCGAAGAACCAGGTCGCGTTGAACCCCAACAACACAGTTTTCGATGCGAAAAGGCTGATCGGACGCAAATTCGATGACCCGAAAATTCAACAGGACATGAAGCATTGGCCTTTCAAAGTCGTCAGCGACTGCGGAAAACCAAAGATCCAGGTCGAGTTCAAAGGTGAAATGAAGAGGTTCGCGCCAGAAGAAATAAGCAGTATGGTATTGACGAAGATGAAGGAGACAGCGGAGGCCTATCTCGGTACGTCAGTGCGGGACGCCGTTATCACAGTGCCCGCTTACTTCAACGACTCACAGAGACAGGCCACGAAGGATGCTGGAGCTATCGCTGGTTTGAACGTCCTTCGAATCATCAACGAACCAACTGCAGCTGCACTAGCGTACGGTCTGGACAAGAACTTGAAAGGCGAGCGAAATGTTTTGATCTTCGATCTCGGTGGTGGTACCTTCGACGTCTCGATCTTGACTATCGATGAAGGGTCATTATTCGAAGTCAAGGCGACAGCCGGTGACACTCATCTGGGAGGCGAGGACTTCGACAACAGACTAGTGAACCATCTAGCGGACGAGTTTAAACGCAAATACAAAAAAGATTTGCGCTCGAACCCACGCGCCTTGAGACGCCTCCGTACTGCCGCGGAGCGCGCAAAACGTACCTTGTCATCAAGTACGGAAGCCACGATCGAAATAGACGCTCTCTATGAGGGAATCGACTTCTACACCCGTGTGTCTCGCGCTCGATTCGAGGAACTAAACTCTGATCTTTTCCGCGGTACTCTAGAACCAGTAGAGAAAGCTTTGAAAGATGCCAAAATGGACAAGAGCCAAATCCATGACGTGGTGCTCGTGGGCGGATCTACTCGCATACCGAAAGTTCAGAGCATGCTTCAGAACTTCTTCTGTGGGAAGAAACTAAATCTATCCATCAACCCCGACGAGGCGGTCGCTTACGGCGCAGCGGTCCAGGCGGCTATACTGAGCGGTGAGAGCCACTCCAAGATTCAGGATGTTTTGTTAGTTGATGTGGCTCCTCTGTCCCTGGGTATTGAGACGGCGGGAGGCGTTATGACGAAGATCATCGAGCGCAACTGTAAGATTCCCTGCAAGCAGTCTCAAACATTCACGACGTACGCCGACAACCAACCAGCCGTCACGATCCAAGTGTACGAGGGTGAACGGGCGATGACTAAGGACAACAACCTGCTCGGCACGTTCGACCTCACCGGCATCCCACCAGCGCCTCGCGGCGTGCCCAAGATAGACGTCACCTTTGATCTGGACGCCAACGGTATCCTCAACGTGTCCGCGAAGGAGAACAGCACGGGCCGCAGCAAGAACATTGTCATCAAGAACGATAAGGGTCGGCTGTCACAAGCTGAGATCGACCGCATGTTGTCTGAGGCAGAGCGGTACAAGGAGGAGGACGAGAGGCAGCAGAAGCGAGTCACCGCACGCAATCAGCTGGAGTCTTACGTCTTTAGCGTACGGCAGGCACTAGACGATGCGGGCTCGAAACTAAGCGAGGAAGACAAGAACACTGCTCGCAACGTTTGTGATGAAGCACTGCAGTGGCTCGATAACAACACTCTGGCCGAGAAAGAGGAGTACGAGCACAAGTTGAGTGATCTGCAACGTACTTGCTCTCCCATCATGAGCAAAATGCACGGCGCTGGCGCGGGTGGCATGCCGGGAGGAATGCCGGGTGGTATGCCCGGAGGAATGCCTCGAGCACAGGGCAGTGGACCCACCATCGAGGAAGTTGACTAAACAGTACTCGAACCCTATATTTACAAGATTCCAAAGAACAGTATTAATGATATTATGTTAAAGACTGATTAGTAATTTATTGAGCCATAAATAAGATTCCTCTAGAATGTTATTTAATGTTGTTGATGTATATAAGTTAAGGCTAAATATGATCATATTTTAGCATTTAGTAAATAAACTGTTTTAAAATTTAAATTTGTTTTATTTTTATATTACCCTACATCTGAATAACAACATAACATGCTTTATAATATGATATTATTTCGATAAATATCTTGTTTAGTATGACAAATATGCAACGTTAAAATTGTAGGTAATTTCCTTAGTTACTAAAATAAGATTCATTGTGTTAATTATTTTAATAATATTTTGTATATTGAGTTCAATTGCTGTTCTGATCAGAACAATCCGACAACAGATGGCGCTCGCTTTGTTTAAACCTAAAACAATACACTACGAGGTATTTTAAATGATTGGCGAAATTTAATTTGCTATTAAAATGGCACTAATGTAAACTTTGCGCTCTAGAAAGGCTGAGAGCCTGAAAAAATTTGAAAAGTATTTTTCTTTTTTAATAAGTATCTTAATGTAGGTATTAAGAAGTTGAAATGTGCTTATTATGTTCAAGTACCTAATAATGAGAAGATATTTTTGAATTAGTTTCGCATTTTGATATTTGTATATAATATAACATAACTGGCTCCCGAATATTATAATTAAGTCTTTTGTTATTTGGCCCGTCTTTTCAAGAAAATACCTTTCTACCAAATCAGATAGATTAGCCCGTAACCGTGTTTATTTTAAATTTTGACGAGTAGTCGGGTAGATTAGAATACTTTAAAGGGTATTTGCTATTTTTGTAGAAAACGCAGGAAATTTAAAAATAATGTGATAAAAAATAAGGGACACATTCACATCAAAAGATAAAATAATAGGTGGGTACATCAACAATTCTGCGCGACAAAATCCCGGCTAAAGTTTAGTCATACTACCCATCTTATTGAGATATATTTAAATTGAATAACATTTCATATTTTTATTTAGTTTATGTTATGTTCCTTTCTAATATAATCAATAACTATAAGGATATGTAATCACGATGAGTTTGCCTAGCATTGCGAATTTGCGATATATAGTTAAGAGTGTATGCTACCTCAAATTATTTTCCACTCGGCAGGATGTCCATATCTTCCAAACTACTGAATGTTTAAGTTTGAAATTTATGTATGATAAAGTTCAGGACATAAACTATCTTTCATATGTTTCGAAAACACGATTCCATAAAATTTTCTCGATACAAAAAAATCGTAAAGTTACCTCTATTGTTGTATTAAAACCTTAATATAGAAGTTATGGACTTGAGATTAAGCATGGTAATTGAAATAAGTATGAAGAACATTTTATATGTTGCGTTTTTAAAAAAATAACTATTGGTAATGTTTATGGAGAGAAAATAGATATAATTCGCGCGATGAACAACCAAGCGCTCTCAATTCTCATGAGTACGAGTGAAATCTGAATTCGAGCTGAGGTAGTGTAGCCCCTTAATTGGTTACCTATAGATACTAATATTATAAAGTGGAAAGTTTTGATTGTTTGTTTTGAATAGGCTTTGAAACTACTGAACCGATTTGAAAATTCACTGTTGGGAAGTTACACTATTCGCGGGTGACATAGGCTTTATGATATTTTAAAAACAATTAGAGCAAAAAAATATTTTGAATTTTTTATTAAATACCCGTGGGAAGTCGGGATACTAGTAGTAACTAAATTTCTACATTAGTTTGTAACGTACCTAATGTTAATATTGTAGCAATTTTGAAGTTTTTAGTTGATTTGCTATGACTCTTTTTTTAATGTATTTTTTTTGAACATCGTTGTGTCTGTAAATCACTAATCAGCTTATGGCGAATTAAATAATTTCATTTCAGATAGAATTTTGAAAACGTAGATAATATAATATGGGCGATGCCTGCGATGCCTGCGATGCCGGCGATGCGATATGGATGATTTAATTTTATTTCAGGATAATAAATTTGAATTTTGTTAATTTTAAATAGATATGATTACACTTTCATGTTGTTGACTTCTTATAATTTAAATAATAATTGTTTCCTCGAAACTAATTTTCAGCTGTCTAATTTTAAATGGGTGGTTAATAATCGGAAAGGCGTATTGACATTGACATTTGACAAACATCTCACTGTATTCACATATTACGAGTATAATTTGAAATAATTTGGAAAGAGGATGGTCGTTGGCGCATTTATCAGTGGACAGTGATGGTAGCGAATACAATCTCCTCATCTATACATCTAAACAAATAAATAAAATTGGATTGTCTGTTTGTAATATTAAAATAACCGCTAAAGTCGTATGTATGTATATACGGAACATACGTATATCAAAATAACATTTTTTATAATTTTTGTCAGTCTGTTTGTCTGTTTGTTCCGTCTAATCTCTAAAACCTGGCTGGACCCATTTTGACGGGACTTTCATTGGAAGATAGCTGATGCAAGAAAACAACGAAACCTACTATAGTCTACCTGATCTAATCTAGAAAAGTCCTACTGTAGTAACAAAACTTATTAGAGGCTAAAGAGTTAAAAAAAACTACAAGAAAAAAATTAACTTCAAAAACTAAAAAGCAAAAATAACAGTAAAGGTTTAATAAAATACCATAAAATATTATTTGTATATGCTATCTCTTGATAGGCTTGAAGTCGGCGCCAAGCCGAATGACATTGCCGTGACTTCGTCTAGAGCAAAGTAACTCAAGCATAGTAGGAATTTCATTATAGAAATTTACCAGCAGTATTTATTTAAGTTGTTTAAAATCAGTGATGTAGCGAACTTAACTCGCGCCCGGTGCACAATATCTTTCTAGACCCCCCTCCCCCAATCGAAAACCATATAATATGTCCAAGAATTTTTTCGTTTTAGCGGACCATTTAGCGCCCATTTGTGAATAGCTCCCGGGGCATGATGCCCCCTTGCCCTCCCCTCGCTACGCCACTGTTTAAAATATTAAGTTTTATTTATATTTTATAAGGCTTGGCACCGACTTCAAACCCAGGTAGTACATACAAGTAATATTTAAAAAAAACTTTACTAGGTTATTTTTTTGCTTATTTATTACTTTAATTATTTATTTAGTGTCATAAATATACTACCATTACAGGTTTATTACCTAATGCTATAGTACATACATACTAAAAAAAATTAACCAAAATAAATTTAATAATTTTGTTTTTGAAGTCGGTATTTTTAAATGTGGTTTTGTGCTCGTACATATATTGTATGTATCTGGACCTCCGATACAAAAGTAAAAGGCGTTTATTTATTAAATATTAAATTATTTACTAATTACAATAAGTTCGATTGAAAATAAATATTTCAACGTGTGGTGAAATTTAAAATATTTAATAAAATTATAACAAATATTATTATGATACTTTAAGGTAATGTGCATTAAAGAGTTTTATTTCGCATAGATTAGCAGTTACATGTTGTTTGTTGGCCTCTTTATTAGGCACATAAATGTAAACTATGCGGTATAAATTGAATCTACCTGTTTGTTGAAATGACAAATATTAAATAAATAGCGAAATATTTGACATGATAATTGTGTTTGCTTGCAAACGGAAAAAACTGACATCAATTACATCGACAAGTAATACGACGTAAAATAAAAAAATAATAATAATAATAAAAAAATAGTCGCTAATGAATTATTTTTGTTGCTCATATCGATTTGGCAAAAAAATCTGTTAAACTTAACGATAAGCTAGATAAAAAATTGAAAATCAACATCTTCATCTAAAATTTGTTGAAATTAGTTGCTAATTTGCTGAGTACCTCTTTATCGGACGTTATTTGACTTATGACTTATTCAACAGATTCACATTTTTTCATAATGATATTTTTTTCAGCCATGAAATCCACTATATTTATGATATATTTCTATTCGCGATCGTTAATTTAAACTTGTAAATAATAATAAATATGCCTCACACTCAACGGCCAATTTAATTTGCGCTAATGGCCAGTTACGTTCTTGCCAATCCAATCTAATTTAATTTTGACTTCAGATTCTATAATATTGATATAATTCGCGCCAAATGCCATGCTATTGCTATACAAATAAAATTCAAAAACCACCAATTCCGTTGAAGTTGTTGCACGTCTTTGTTCTCTCAACAGATAGATCTCAACAAATAGAAAGTTGTTGTTATCAGATTCTAATTGTGGTTTATATAATCCTGCTATCGAGAAAATGACAAGCATCCAGTCTCTGTAAGGACACCGTGCACACGTCTTGTTTCGTACTAAATGTATATTTCATCGTCATTTTAATAATGAGTAAGCAGGACAAAAAGAGTTATATTTATATACTGCGGCAAGGAAGAACTTTTTGTTACTTTTTTTTGATGACTGTAATTTTTTTTTTAAATATTTTTTGCTTTTTTTTAAAGTTCGATTTATGTTTTAAAGGCAGATTATAAATTAAAAAAAAATTATGTACAATTACAAATATTATTATATTAATTGCATTTTTGTTTAACGAATAAATTAAGTTTCTTGAGTTGTTGTTTACCCTTTTTTATATCGATTTTATTAAGGACTTATAATTTCTAATTTCACTGATATATTTAACTTACATACCCACACCTCATCTTTATTTTTGCAATAATGTCTTTTAACCCAGTTTCAAGACGCGACTGCCTTCTGTGTAAATGGTGGTTTTTTGAGTTGTTGCGTACCCTTTTTTATATCGATTTTATTAGACTTTTATAATGTCTAATTTCAGTGAAATATGTATATTGTATATATAAGTAATTTTTTAGTTGTTGCATTTTAGTTTTAAAATATTTCTTGGAAATACGACAAAAACGTAAGAAAAAGATTTCTTTTAATTTTATGCCAATCTTGAAATAACTTAATTTCTTTGAATGTGTGTTAATGTTGTATACTTAAATTAGTGTGGGTAGAAGTGACTGTTGAGATGACGGTACTTAGAATATAAATATGTGATAAAAAAAAAATAATCATTGTACCGTTCGTCTACAATAAAGTCAGATAATACGTAATTACGACAAACAACATTAAAAAGTTATTGTTTTCACTCTTGATTTTTTTTTCAACAGGATTAGGGAACAGGAAAGATGCTCCTCTGGTCCCATTTAAATTTGATCGTGATTTGACGGGTACTAAAAAAATCAAAATCAAAAATAACTTTATTCAAATAGGCTTCAAAAACACCTTCGAATCGTTATTTTACAAACTCAAATTTATAAGTGATTATTTTTTAAAGTAACCTACCACCAACTCGGAATGTAGATTCTGGATAGAAGAAACCGCAAAAAACTCCGCAGTTACTCTTTTGAAAATAATATGTACATAAACTGTGTTTTAGTATAAAATTAGTAATATCTTGCATGACAGCATGAAATACAGCGTCACTCATCTTTATCACCTATGTAATCCTGCACCGAAAAATACGCTTTATCTATTAATTTCTTTTTAATAAACACTTAAAATTTATGTAGAGATATTTGGAAAATTGTTTGTGGGATTTTATGATACTATAATTATTTCTTCTTGAGTCATCCCAAATAAATTGATAATGTGTATTTAATCGACTGTTTTACGACTACCTACGTCGTATTACTTGTCGATGTAACTGATGTCAGTTTTTTCCGTTTGCAAGCAAACACAATTATCATGTCAAATATTTCGCTATTTATTTAATATTTGTCATTTCAAAAAACAGCTAGATTCAGTTTATACCGCATAGTTTACATTTATGTGCCTAATAAAGAGGCCAACAAACAACATATAACTGCTAATCTATGCGAAATAAAAATCTTTAATGCACATTTCCTTAAAATATATCAATAATAATATTTATTATAATTTTCTTAAATTTCTTAAACTTCACCACACGTTGAAATATTTATTTTTATTCGAACTTTTGGTAAATAGTCAATAGATAAATATCAAATAAATAAACGCCATTTACTCCTGTGTCGGAGGTCCAGAAAAGACAGCAAACGTCCTTACGGCCTATACAAATATTGGTCATGTGTGGAGATCATATTCGTTACCGCTGTCGTATTACCAAATTGCTACGACCACTGCGACAACTACCGTCTTTACCGTAATTCCAAACTATTTTATATATTCTTTATTGCACTTAAAATTTTTGTACAGATATTAATATACAAATTTGGTTAGCAACGGTGGACTTATCTCTAAAAGAGATCTCTTCCAGCCAACCTGTGATAGTGAGAACTAATGTTATATAGCAGGCCAAGAAAGTGCAGTAATGTAGATATATACAGATTCTTAAAAATAAAAATAAAAAGCTAATTAAATAATATTCTAACAGCATACAATATATGCATATATATTATTTATATATACGTTACATTTACATACTATATACATATACACACTACTACTTATAAAGATCATACACATAAATATTACATATATATCTACATAAAATACACATATAATATACATATTATACAATACACAATAAAAGTAAACATTAATGAAAAGATATTTATGGATTCATTTGAGCGAGGAAGTATTGTTTTAGCTTCTTTTTGAAGGTATAGATAGAAGGACTAAGCTGGATATATTTAGGAAGTTTGTTCCAGAGCGATGCACCATATACCGAAAAAGAATGCAAGCGGAATTTTGTGTTGCTTTTCGGTATGTCGAGCATTGTAGTGATGCAAGACCGCCTAGAACGTGTGGGAGAAGGAAGAATTTGGAAACGAGAACGCAGGTATGCAGGAGAATTAGGATCGTGGAGTATTCTGTAGAGGAACGTCAAGATGTGCATATCACGGCGAAGGCGGATTGGGAGCCATTTAAGTTGAGCACGAAAGTTAGATATGTGGTCATACTTACGTAAGCCAAAAATAAAGCGAATAGCAAGATTTTGAAGACGCTCTAGTTTGTTCAGTTGCTCCGCAGTCGCATCTAAGTAGCACACATCAGCGTAGTCAAGTATAGGGAGAAGAAGCGATTGCGCAAGCATAACTTTGGTTGAAAAAGGGAGAAAGAATTGAAGGCGTTTGAGAGAGTGGAAAGCGTGATGCATACGTTTGCTGACTTCATTGATATGAGCCACCCAGGTCATGTTACAATCCATTATTAGACCCAAATTTTTCACTTTATTAGAATAAGGGATTGTAACACTAGATAGCTGAACCTTAGGTATTGAATTCCAGTCAATTTTCCATGTCAGTCTGCTCCTGCCAAAAATTATACATTGAGATTTGAGAGGATTGATGATAAGGCCGAAAGTATTAGCCCACGACTGAATTTCAACCAGGTCCGAATTTAGAGCACTAATAGCTTCATGCAACTCAGTCAGCTCAAAGTGTCGATATAACTGTAAATCATCCGCATACAGATGGTAGGGAGAAGAAATTACTTTGGATATATTATTAATGAAGATTGAGAAAAGTAGAGGGGAAAGTACGCCGCCTTGGGGTACACCAGCAGTGAGATCTATCCAATCCGATGATGTATCGTTGGTTTTCACGCACTGCTGGCGTCCGAAAAGGTAAGAATGAAACCAGTCTAAAACAGTAGGAGAAATGTTGACCGCTCGGAGAGTTCCAATTAGTATATCTGGGTCAACAGAGTTGAAAGCACTGCTAAAGTCAAGAAGGACCATTGCAGTGAGCTTGGTGTTATCCATTGCACCACGAATATCCTCCGCGACATTCAGCAGCGCTCCAACTGTGCTTTTTTTAAATTATAAGTAAATACTATTTTAGCTATTTTCTTTGTGTATTTGTTCAGACTTGAATCCTTGGTTCAAATCGTATATTACCAATCGATCTTAAGCAGTTGTCGTTGGTAATAGTAAGTCTATATATGATTAAGGCAATAGCATCCAGAACTCTTAATTCATTTTATATGCTGATGACGTCAAATATTACAAGACAATTGAAGACTGCTTATTACTTCGAGATGATTTGTATAGGTTAAGCAAATATTTTAGGGAAATCCGTATAACTATTTACGTAAGAAAATGTCAATAACATTGCGTTTACACGTAATAGAAACAACTGTTAGTACAACAGTACCTATCATTTTGAAGTTACAACAATTGGCCGAATTAATAAATTAATTGAAATTACGGACATAGGCCTCCCCAAGTTTATGCCAGAAATTCCGGTTTTCCGCAATCCTCATCCAGCGACCACCGGCAATCTTACGTAGATCGTCGGTCCAACGGGCCGGACTACGTCCCACACTGCGTTTGTCAAGACGCGGTCTCCACTCCAGGACACGTCTTCTACAACGGCCATCGGTCCTGCGACACTGATGACTAGCTTACTGCCACTTCAACTTGCTAATATCTGTATTTAATTGATACTTATATTTGTGTCATCATGTTATTGAAACTTACTATTAACGGGGACACGAAATCGATACAGTAACTCTTTGAAAAAAGTTGATAATTTTTTTATTTTAACACCAAACACACTTACACTTCGTAATTTCACAGCCACCGGTATCCTAGGTAGAAAATTAATTATGTTGACGTGAACAGTTCTTTATCGCGAATTCAAGGTAGG
Source organism: Melitaea cinxia (assembly GCF_905220565.1). Lineage (NCBI taxonomy): Eukaryota > Metazoa > Arthropoda > Insecta > Lepidoptera > Nymphalidae > Melitaea > Melitaea cinxia. The sequence continues at coordinate 1,570,142 of NC_059419.1, read as the reverse complement.
TTTATAACAAAAACTGCTGTGTGGCTACGGCACTAAAGAATTTAGCCACCCCCTCTCTTTCCGTGGGTGTCGTAAGAGGCGACTAAGGGATAACAAGGTTCCACAACCACCTTGGAACTTAAGAAGCCGACCGATGGCGGTATAACCATCCAACTGCTGGCTTTGAAATACACAGGCCGAAGACGGGCAGCAGCGTCTTCGGTGCGACAAAGCCAGTACTGCGGTCACCAACCCGCCTGCCCAGCGTGGTGACTATGGGCAAAACACATGAGTTCACACCATTGTTGGCGTAAACTTGTGGGGGCCTATGTCCAGCAGTGGATTGTGATAGGGTGTAATGATTTAAATAAAAAATCATGAGTGCAATTTAAAAAAGGAAAAAAAGTCGATCTGGAGACATGGGGATTTGAACCGTGATCTTCCCGGTCAATATCGACCGGCCGATTTCCCATCTGAGTTATTGACAAGTGCGAAATTTACCTTGGTATTCTAACGATATTATAGCCTTTTTTTCACTGTCTAAAAATAGGGATAAAACGATATTTTTTAAAAATGAATATTAGCTATATCGATATATCGCCTCCGAAATCCCCTGCATACTGAATTTCATGAAAATCGTTGGAGCCGTTTCTGAAATGAAGATTATATATATATATATATATATATATATATATATATATATATAAATATATATATATATATATATACATACAAGAATTGCTCGTTTAATAGTACGAGTATTAGATAGATAATCACTTAACAATTTTACGGTTGCAGATATGGGTAACTTAGCCACTTGAATTTACAAGGTCGTTATTTACAATCAGTTTTAAAAATGTTTAAAATTGTGAGTTATGTCTATTCGACCCCTCCGAGATATATTACATTAACTGAATTTTAGGTATTTTCTGTTAGTAATGGAAGTAATAAAGAAAGAAATCTTAGGGCCTGTTGTACAGGTTGTTGTTTTTGATATAGGTATTATTGCTTTTTAACCGACTTCCAAAAAAGGAGGAGGTTCTCAATTCGACTGTATTTTTTTTTATTTTTTTTTATGTATGTTACATCAGAACTTTTGACCGGGTGGACCGATTTCGACAAATTTTGTTTTAATCGAAAGGTGGTGTGTGCCAATTGGTCCCATTTTAATTTATTTGAGATCTAACAACTACTTTTCGAGTTATATCTAATAATGCGTTTTTACTTGACGCTTTTTTCGTCGACCTACGTTGTATTATACCGCATAACTTTCTACTAGATGTACCGATTTTGATAATTCTTTTTTTGTTGGAAAGAAGATATCCCTAGTTTGGTACCATAATAAGGAAACCAGGATCTGATGATGGGATCCCAGAGAAATCGAGGGAAACTCTCGAAAATCCGCAATAACTTTTTACTGGGTATACCGATTTTGATAATTTTTGATTTAATCGAAAGCTGATGTTTATCATATGGTCACATATAAATTTTATCGAGATCTGATAACTACTTTTTGATTAATATTTGATAACGCGTAGTTACTTGACTATTTTTTCGTCGATCTACGTTGTATTACTCGTCGATGTAATTGAAGTCGGTTTTTTTTTCGTTTGCGAGCAAACACAATTATTTACCATCAAATTCCACTATGTTTATGAGATATTTCTATTTGCAAAGACGAACTTTATGCACAAGCCGTAAAACTGACCCTCAATATTGTGTTCCAACTACTACTATAAGTTACAATGATTGTGTCTCTATTCTTCCCGGGTCGTAGATTGAAAATATATGTAATTTTGTAAAGTTTCTAAAAATTAAGTTTTATGGTCCTATTGTTATCATAATTTCAGTGTCTCCTAACGTCGAGCGTGGCCGTCAACATATCAGCGCACGGTTGCGTTATAGGCTTCTCTGCGATCCTCATTCCGAGCCTGCGCCGCCCTGATTCTCACATCCATGCAACGCCCAGTCAAGAGTCATGGATAGGTGAGAAGTTATAACCAATACAAAATTACAAATAATATTGTTGCTTCCTGCTGACTAGTTAAAAAAACTTAATTCGATGCAGCACTGAGCTTGCTATAACGATGCAAACATGTAGACTCATTTTCAGTAACTGAATTAATTGTCACGTAAGAAATAAAAAGTTATTTAAAGTTATTTAAAGTCGCACAACGTGCAATGGAACGGGCTATGCTTGGGGTCTCTCTCAAAGACAGGATTAGAAATGAGACTATCCGCGAGAGAACGAAAGTAACCGACATAGCCCACAAAATTAGCAAGTTGAAGTGGCAGTGGGCTGGTCATCTGTGTCGCAGGACCGATGGCCGTTGGAGTAGACGGGTCCTAGAGTGGAGACCGCGTCTTGGCAAACGCAGTGTGGGACGTCCTCCGGCCCGTTGGACCGACGATCTACGTAAGATTGCCGGTGTAGGCTGGATGAGGATTGCGGAAGACCGGGATGTGTGGCGCGAACTTGGGGAGGCCTATGTCCAGCAGTGGACTGCGATAGGCTGAAGTGATGATGATGATGATGATGTAAGAAATAAAGATCATTAAAAATATTTTTATACAGTTTAACTTTCATAGTTTTATGATATTTTATTTATACAAGAAGCAGGGAATAATAATAAAATTAGTTGTCTGTAAAGTTGGTTTACGGACGATAGTTTAATGTGATTTATATGAATTTTCATTTTGTTTCAGCATCCGTTATCGGATTCACGTTAATTACGGGAAACATCATCATCACACCACTCATGGATACCTTGGGAAGAAAATGGTCCCATATACTTTCAGCATTACCTATTTTGACTGGCTGGTTCCTGCTACTCATGGTGAACAGTGTGGGAGGTTTGATAACAGCACGATTCCTCCAAGGCATATCAATGGGTATGCTGGGACCTCTGGGATCTGTAATCATAGGAGAAATGACTGACCCTAAGAGTCGAGGAGCGTTTTTGACTAGTATGTCTTTGTCGTTGACAATTGGCGTGCTATCTACACACGGGTTGGGTGCATTATTTAGTTGGCAACAAAACGCTTTAGCATGTTCTTTCATTAGTTTTACTGCTCTTCTACTAATCATATACAACCCAGAGTCCCCATCCTGGTTAATATCTAAAGGAAGATTCAAGGAGGGTGAGGAAATTTTCTATTGGCTAAGAGGAAGGGGACCAGACCAGGAATCTGAGTTTGAAAAAATGGTCGCTGCCCAAAAAATGTACCGAAATTCAAATGTTATTGACCAAGATTTAGCTTTGCATGTAAAAGCAAAACGGTTTTTTGCATATCTGAGATTAACATCGAAAAAACGAGAATTCTACAAACCTATAATCATTATGTTTCTGATATACACCATGTTCCAATTCGCCGGAATCAATGTTATAAGCTCGTATACAACGGATATCATAAACAAAGTCGTTGGACCTGATGCTAATGCGAAATTCTTAATGGTTATGCTAGATATTGAAAGATTAATATGTAATATAGGAGCAGTTTACTTAATGAAGATCTTAAAGAGAAGAACTCTTTTGTTTTCTAGTGGTGCTATTTGTGTTCTTTCATATATAGGAAAGTCTTGCTACGTCTTTGCGAAAGAAAGTAACGCGTTACCATTTGAAAGTCAATGGCTACCCATAGCGTTGATCGCTTTGTACATGTGCTCACTAACTATTGGTTTATCATCTATACCGTTTACAATATCGGGAGAAATATTTCCATTAGAATATCGAGGACTAGGTGGTGGTATTAGCGTTTTAGCTTTATCTTTCAACTTGTTCTCGGCGGTTAAATGCTTCCCAGTGTTAACTAATTATGTAGGACTTCCTATAACGTATTTGGTATACGCTGGTGTAGTGGTATCTTGTCTAACTTGTTTATACTTTATCATGCCAGAGACAAAGGACAGGACTCTACAAGATATCGAAGATAGTTTCCGTGGGGTCTCGCCAAGAGATCTCAAGAGTACAGAGCCTCTAAACGAACACGATAAGGGCGAATTGCGTAGATGCAGTTCACATAATTATGCTTTAATGATCAAATAGACTTGTACTTATTGCGGTAATCAGAGGCGGCTCGTGACATTTTTTGATGGGGATTCACAAAAAAAAATAATCGAAAAACTGAAGCTTACCATTTATTTTATTTGTATAGAAAATCCATTTCATTCATGCAGATTTACAACCACTGCAGGCGCTAGCTCCAAACACTAGACACGGGAAACAAAATTAATTATTGCTTTCTTCACATCCACCCAACCAAAGGATTTTGAAATATTGTTCAGATTTAAAAACACGCGTAAAAGATTTAGTTGTCGTACTACATTTTTGAGTAAATATGTAGTAAGTACGATTTCAGTTCAGTTCGAGTTTCAGTTCGAGGCGCATTTCGAGAGTCATTTGAGAAAAATTGCAAAATAACTGATGAAGCGGACACGTTTGTTTGTGTAATAAGAACGGCAACAGCGCATCTAGGCAAGTTATCCCCGTGGCGCGTGGCACGCCCCGCACGCCGCACGCCGCACGCCGCACGGTCGAACCTGCGGAATTTCTTGATTTCTTCGATTAGACTAATTTCTCAAATGAAGTCTATTATCACGCGCCGGCTTGTCTCTTTCGTACTCATTGAATACAGTGCTAGGAATCGTACTAAACTTCGTTTCATAGGAACGCAATCACTGACGCTCCACTCGTTACAACTTAATGCCAAATGTACGTCTTATAATAGACTATTGTATACGCATAGCAGAATACAATGAATGTTATGTAATGATAGTATGTAATATAAATAAATATAGATTTAATATTCCATATTTAATTTTCGTGGGAGTGTACTGCATCAGCGCTCTTAAGGACGAGCCTCCTCTGGCGGTGATTAAAAACTTTACTATGCAATAAAGATTTCTCTGTATTATAGCACATTTATTTCCTCACGATTATTGTGTTATTTAAATTAAGTTGGAAATAAAATTCTGTTGCATTATTCCATTTTTATTGTATACCATATCACAGAAAAGAAGTTTATGACCATTTTACCGGAACCATTCTCAAGATCTTATCGTAGGTATACTAAGTTAAAGTAGATTTTTACAAGATGTTACCCTTAACAAAAGAGTCAGCTGTCTGAAGCTGCAAAGTGTTTCCTTAATATTCTTTTCACCCTCTCATCCCTCTTTAATCGCTCCCAGTTCCAAAATTTTACCTTTATCATCTATTTCGATACTTTTCTCGTCTTCTTTTATACCTCTAAAGTGACACTCGATTTCATACAGCGTACCTCTTATATATTGAGAGGGAACTTAGGTCGGTAACGCTGTCTGATCGAAGCAGCATGTTAGCTCGGAGATTTGCAAGGTGTACAAGTCCAGTACAACAACGCGTTCAGGATTCTGGTGGGGCTGCCGCGGTAGTGCAGTGCCTCAGGCAAGTTAGCGGGGGCGCATACGGATGACTTTTATGCCGTTATGAGAAAACGGTGCGCCTCTATGTTAGCCCGCGGCTTCTCCAGCGGAATGCTGTACGTGTTTGTTGACCGGTGGGACTCACATCTCGTGGCCACGGGTGGGTGCAGCTTTATAGAAAACCAAATTGTTTTACAGTGTGTCGTAGGTACAAACATTAGTTTCTAACTTCAAATTGATGGTTGCGAGGGAGGCTCCTCTATGGTTTGGGGCGGAGTACTTGCGATTGAAATTAGTGCAGCGACCGCTTGTATGGCTAAAATATACATATAATTTTTAATTGCTAATTCTTATTATAATTATAGTACACTTAATTCATTTTTTATCACAAAAATTAACAAAAAGTAATATATAATGATATAATGATAAAAAACGAGTGTGCTGTAGACCACACGGCTGAAGTAAAAATTACGAAACGTAACTCTCTCTCTTTCTATGTTCACTAACTTATATTTCCCTCTCAACTTCCGTTCACTTCGCCCGATCACACTTTTCGTCACGCTCTCGTCACGCATTTGCCTCCCGAAGTCAAGCGTGCGAAAAAAAGTTTTACTTACTTCAATAAATAATAATAATATAAAATTCAATATTATTATCAGTTAATATTGTATACGATATTTTACTTTATTTCTTATTAGTTGTGCTCGCGACTTCGTACGCGTGAAATTTAACAAAATAATTATTGTTTAGTTCGCAGAGTTTTAAAATCAAAGTTATGAAATAAAAAAAATCTTAAATAAAAGTATTCTAAGTTATTCCTTATTACATTGCCAGCCAGTGAAAGTCCCGTTAAAAATCGGTCCAGCCGTTTCAGAGGCTGACAGACAGACAGACAAAAATTATAAGAAGTGTTATTTTGGTATATGTACCGTGTATACATATCTACATATGAATTTAGTAAAAAGCGGTTTTTTAATATTACAAACAGATACTACAATTTTATTTATTTGTATATATGTGATATATCATACTAGTATTTATAAGTTTGGTATACATAGAACTTATAATAAATATTGAGATAAAAAATCAATTAACATCTTAAACAGTAGTTATAAAAATATTTGTATTTTTAATCGAGAAACGATATATATTTTTATATACAAAAGATTTAATCCAATAAGTTTACACTTTACATTAATATCAGTTTCCCTTTCATCAAATCTAGTCTTTAAGAGGAAAGGGTACCGAAGAGACTTTTCAAAAATAGGTATTTGAATAAAATGTTTCTGTCGCGCTGCATGCCGCTACCGCGCCCCGCACCATCTTCGCTCCGTTTTTTCTACGTGTGACTGTCGCGTTCTTAGTGTGCGTGCGCCGGCTATTCAGCTATTAATTGTTGACGATATTTGAGTATTCGCATCTTTCGTTTCTTATTGACTACGAGTACATATAGCGCATAGTGCTATTTTTCTGAATTTGGCTTGTTTTATTGAATTTGTTCTGCATCGTATTGCTGTGATTCGGCTTTACTATTATTGGATTTCGTAAACTACTTATTATTGTTTTATTATTTTGACTTGGATACTCTTTGTGACTTGATACATTACTATATTTTTGTGGGTAATTATCGAAATACTTAGGTACTTTATTTATGAATTAGGTATGTAATTACATGGTTGAGGTGTGTGTAAGAATGGGTATTGAGATACATACATAATTATAGTGTATACATGTAGTATATAGTATAAGTGTAAGAATAATATATATATTATGTAATGTAGTACATACATAGTATAAAACGTTTGTCTCAGTACCTATATAATTTGTAATGTCTCATGTTTGTCGCAGTTATTAGTACATAGGTATAGGTTATATGTATTAATTAACATATAATTGCGGCGATATAACAATGGTTAAAAATAATATTATAATTTAAGAAAAAAAACAAACAAGAAAAGCCGCCTGCGTGAAGAACAACTATTAGAAAGTCAACTAAAAAGGCCTGAACAAGATAAAAATTCAATAATTACACAAAGATAGCTAAATAAATCACAACAATTTCACACATTATGTACTGTACACTCACAAAAATCATGAAGGCGGCTTTTTCAATTATTGTTTTATTTGTTTTTTTAGTTAGGCAAATTACGTAATCTATTCAATTTTTTTAAAGAGTGGTTGATTAACATGACATAACATAACAATACACTTTATTGTACACCAACAGAAAATAATGATATGTATCAAATTGATTTTTAACCGACTTCCAAAAAAGGAGGAGGTTCTTAATTCGACTGTATTTTTCTTTTTTTTTTTTGTATATATTTTACTTCAGAACTTTTGACTGGGTGGACCGAGTTCGACTTGTACGCAAAGGAAAAAAGCCGACTTCAATTACATCGACATGTAATACAACAAAGGTAGACGAAAATATAGTTAAGTAAATACGCGTTATTAAAGATTACTCAAAAAGTTCTTATCAGATCTCGGTAAAATTTAAATATGACACGATAAACATCAGCTTTCGATTAAATTAAAAATCATCAAAATCGTTACACCCAGTAAAAAGTTACGCGGTATAATACAACGTAGGTCGACGAAAATAGTCAAGTAAAAACGTATTATTTATATAACTCGAAAAGTTGTTGTTAGATCTCAAATAAACTTAAGTGAGACCAAATGACACACACCACCTTTCGATTAAAAAAAAATTGTTGAAATCGGTCCACTCAGTCAAAAGTTCTGAAGTAACATACATAAAAAATACAGTTAAATTGAGAGCTTTCTCCTTTTTTGGAAGTCGGTTAAAAATAGAAACCGATTTTACACGTCTATAGAATTCCTAAGTCGACAAGCTTGAACAGTGAAAGATTTAGTATAAAAGAAAGAGGAGTGAGAGGGAAATTCAAGAAGTAAGCTTTCCTCAGAACGAAGACTGCGTTCATTGGAATCACTAAGAAATTTAAATCGTCGTTTTAGATAAGCAGGTACAACAGGGTTAAAAAGAATAGAGTAAAGTAAGTTGAGAATATACGTATTCCCGCAGTAGGGAATTGGGTGCCACTCAGGGCGTAACTACTGCCGTATCAGCCGTATCAATGATACGGGGCCCCCTATTTACAGGGTATTACAGGTAAGATGTGTAAGCAAAAATTAGTAAAATATTATCCACAATGTCACTTAATCTTGTGCTTCCTGGAAAAAAGAATAAAAAAATGGCATACATACCTATAGAGTTTTCACTTCAGAAATGACTGAAGTCTGAAAAGCAATCCCCTTTTATCCAAGTCAAGCGTGCGCCCAATTGTGGATAACATTCTGTATCGTTTATTTCGGGATTCAGTTAATCATTATGAACAATGAATTAATCTTTTTTTATATAAGAATGGGGCACACAAGCAGACGAAGCCATCTGATTTATAACGGCTACCGTCGCCCATGGCCTTTAGAGAAAAGATGTAGACACTAGACGCTTGAAAACCCCCAAATTTTAGTAAGGTCATTCCACACTTTGAATGTACGCGGAAAGAATGCGCACGAAGCTCACACATTGGTTGCAAACCACTGGTGGATACTATTAGCACCACTAGACTTCTTGGCATCGAAAGAATGCAGAACACGACAAACGACACTGCTCATAGTGCACATTACGCATCGCGTGCTCGCACCGTGGAATGCTCGATGGTGCTTTTCCCTCATCGTCAAGAGTTGAATTCGACGCAAAAAGAGTGCAAAGAATTTTCGCTTACTTTTTCGCATAATGTGCCAGAGAGCCTTCAGGTTCGCGCAATGATGGAAGTGTAGACTAAAAAACGTTACCTTCGACAGCTTTTAAGTTTAAGCAGTAAGAAACAAAAGGCACGAGTTCCATTTGGAAAGCCCAATAGTCTCTCGCCAATTCTGCTGTGTTTGAACTTTGCCCTAGCGATTTACTACCTGTAAGACCTGGAGGCAGCGTTGAATCTCTTCTTCAGGTTATGCGCCTGTGAATCCCCCTTATAGATGCGGAAGATTCATAGGAATTCACTAATAGTATTGGCCTCACAGGCTGAAGCGAACGATCCCCCGCATCTATTGCTGCAGGTCAAGGCTAATAACTCTCCAGCTTGGAACTACAAGCTCTTTAAATTAGCTTAAAATCCGAAATTCAAAACATTCATTCCATTAAAGAACTCATGGAATTATTACTGATAAAATTCAATAACCTTGCATCCAGTTTTCCGGAGGTATTAACTTGATGTTTTTCAAAACTAAAACTGATAAAAAATTAACTAAGGATTTCGATGGAACAGGAACAGCTACAGCAGACTACACTCACTATTGTCTATTCTAGGAGGAAGTAATAACTTATAATCAATAAATATTTATTTTAATTCAATGCAAGCATTTTTTTGTGAGTAATCTTTACCCATCATTTGCCTGCCCCCCCCCCACTAATTTTGATACAGGGCCCCAAGGTTCCCGGGGTTCCAAGGAATGCTACGCCAGTGGTGCCACTTGAGTTTTTTACGCAATTCAGAAATATGATTCTATTTGCGAAGTCCAAATACGAATCGCATAGGTACCGCATAGGTAGATTCGACCTAATTTAATAATCTGCTCCTCAGTAATGTCAAGAAAACAACTAAGCAATTTTTTACCGATGAAAAAAACAGAGAAGGTTCTAAAGTCGCTACGTACCTATATTTATTTATGTTTGACCATGCATAACTTTTTACAGTGTACTGTGTGGCTACGGTACTAAAGAATTCAGCCACCCCCTCTCTTCCCGTGGGTGTCGTAAGAGGCGACTAAGGGATAACACAGTTCCACTACCACCTTGGAACTTAAAAAGCCGACCGGTGGCGGGATAACCATCCAACTGCTGGCTTTGAAATACACAGGCTGAAGACGGGCAGCAGCGTCTTCGGTGCGACAAAGCCAGTCCTGCGGTCACCAACCCGCCTGCCCAGCGTGGTGACTATGGGCAAAACACATGGGTTCACGTTGTTTTTGGCGTGAACTTGAACCTATGTCCAACAGTGGACTGTATAGGCTGTAATTAATGAATGAACTTTTTACAGAGTATTCCGAAATTGATAAAAAAATATATTGGAAAGAGTAAACCCCGAAGTTGTTTTTCGCCTAGCAGGCGAGGAAGAAGCGCGGCTCGCAGCTTGCTTGGCATAGGCATGGGAAAGAGCAGAGTCCTAATTTTTTAAACTTTCTTATTCTATTTTTTATTAGTATTACGGTAATAATAATCATAATATACTTTTTTGAAATCCTTGTATTGAGCCCTCTAATTTGATACCAAAAACAAACAACACAGTTATTTACCATAATTATCATTGTTATTTGTTAGCGAAACCCTTCGTTAGCCCAGGTTTACACAGTGTTTCAATAAAAACCGCATATACAAATACGGTTTTATTGTAGTTATGAAAAGAGAAATTATTTAATTTTGTTAATACGAATTTTAGAAAATATCGACTAAAAATTACATCACTAGTGTATCGATATAATTATCGACTATGAGGCATCACTTCGCTGGTGTATATACGTATTGCTTTGACCCTTCCCTCCCCCAGACCTATCCCCCAAAAAGCAAGAAAGGGACAACTGCAGCTCAGACCGTTTTAGGTAGATAATTTTTGACCAAAACAGTGTTTCGTAGTCGACTGTTTTCTCCTCAAAACATGACAATTTTTTTTTAATTTTTTTTTTAGAAAATAAAAGAAGACTTCGGCTATGCCCCTATGTTCTCATTTTTTTGAAAATATGCATATATTTTTTTTAATGAGTGTCTGAAAATGTACAAAAAATTATGCAAGATTTCGAGTTTTTGAAGTCTCCTAATTCCTATGATAATAAGAATATGAAAAAAATCAAAACATAGGGGCATGGTCATGGCAGCAAAGAGTTCTATGACACAAAAATATTTGATCTAGTGTCATTATCCAGGGAGAAAACAGTCGACTACGTTTGTATGGAGAAAGAGCCGGTACCCTTTCCTCTTAAGACTTTGTACTGTTGGTTAAAGAAATGTAGCGAGTCATGAAAGGACACGAGATTTTCGTTAATCGACTTGCGTTCCTCTGTTGCAAGTTCCTTTATCGTTCTCCTTATGGACACAGAGATTTCAGCCCTTATAATTTCACAAATATTCTTTAAAGTAATATTTTCTTGTGCTTTTGCGTCAATAACTTCTTTTTTTGCGTTCGTTCTCATACCTTAGTATTGTACTTGTTAAAGTATAATGAAAGCTAACATTAAAGTTATGATATTAATATTATTAATAGTTTAAATAATTAAGCAGTGCATTCAGTTAGCGCAAAAGCTTTAAAGTGCTTAAAGCGCTGATGGTTCAGCTGCAGTGGTGAGATTGCAAGCTAATGCGAGGGTAAGAGTGATTTTGATCGCTTGTCAAATTTAAAATATTTTAAAGTTTTATTACGAAACCCGTCGAGTTGATGAACGGTACAATAATTACTCGACAGCCTATTCCTCAAGTTTCCAAAAAGTTGTAAAGCACAAGGTTGATTTTCCACTATGCAATGTAATATTATATAAGAAAAACACGAAGAAATATTGTGTTGTCATTTACCTATATAAATGAGGTTTATACATCAGAAATACCTCAATCACTACTACAGTACTTCTTTCAAGTGGACTTTAAAAACATTTGCATTGACACTTTTTAAGTGACACGCGTTGGCGCAAAGATCACAGCACTAGTTTGTACCTGTTGCGCTGGCGGTTGCGGGTTCGATCATATGACAAACATTCGTATTGGCCATACAGATGTTTGCCGTGGTCTGGGTGTTTGTGCAGTCCTTGTGGGTTTCTCCACCGTGCCACGGGAAGCACGTTTAGCCGTCGGTCTCGGTTGTTATCATGTACACCTGATAGCGATCGTTACTCATAGTACCTCCTACTTGGGATAAGATCCGTATGCCCAATAGTAGAATATTACAGGTTGAAGCGTAAGTGTCCAGGTAGGTACATCATTACAAGTCGTGTCAAGTTGCTAAGTTGAGTTTAACGTGGATTACTCGGAATGAATATTTTTTTTATAAAAAATTCTAATGGTATGTACATGAGATTTTGGAAAATTACCAAAAAATGATTTCTAGCATGTATGTCTCTCTGTCTGTTTGTAAAGGTTTCACGCAAAATACTTTAGAATTAGTAAGGCGTCTTGAAATGGAGGAGAATTCCTTCACAATGTCGACTTAGTCGACTGTCGATTTAGATAAATAGCTAAAAGCAAAACAGATCTACCGCCGCAGAAACTTTGAACGCCTCTCAGCAACTGTTTAACCTTTATATTTATTTATATTTTTATTACTTACATTATGTTACTTTATTACGAACCCTTTTAACGTAAGTTTAACCTACATTTAATTGAAGAGTGCAGTTATTAACCCACAGTCAAGTGCCACTAACCGTGAGTGCGTATTGCTATCAATATTGATAAAGTTAGAAATGCGTTTATAATTAAAATCAGCTTCCAGTGGCGTAGCGTGGGGGGTGTCTATGTCCTCCAGATAGCAAAAGAAATGAGGGGCGGCAGAACCACTAGGGTATTTTTCGATTGACAAAAAAATAATTACAAATCGCGTCCGCATTGCGGACACAAAATAGAAAATACAGTAGAATTAAGAACCCCCTTCTTTATTGAAGTCGGTTAATTAACACAATGGAAATTGTGCGTGCAATGAGTGCGTTCAATTAATTTGCTGAAAATAATTGTGTTTGCTTGCAAACGAAAAAAAAAACCGACTTCAATTACATCGACAAGTAATATAACGTAGATCGACGAAAAAATAGTCAAGCAACTACGCGTTATCAAAGATTACTCAAAAAGTAGTTATCAGATCTCGACAAAATTTATATGTGACCACATGATAAACATCATCTTTCGATTAAATTAAAAATGATCAAAATCGGTACACCCAGTAAAAAGTTATTACGGATTTTCGAGAGATTCCCTCGATTTCTCTGGGATTCCATCATCAGATCCTGGTTTTCTTATCATGGTACTAAACTAGGGATATCTTCTTTCCAACAAAAAAAGAATTATCAAAATCGGTACACCCAGTAAAAAGTTATTGTGGATTTTCAAGAGTTTCCCTCGATTCCTCTGGGATCCCTTCATCAGATCCTGGTTTCCTTATCATGGTACTAAACTAGGGATATCTCCTTTCCAACAAAAAAAGAATTATCCAAATCGGTACATTCAGTAGAAAGTTATGCAGTATAATACAACGTAGGTCGACGAAAAAAGCGTCAAGTAAAAACGCATTATTAGATATAACTCGAAAAGTAGTTTTTAGATCTCAAATAAATTTAAATGGGACCAATTGGCACACACCACCTTTCGATTAAAACAAAATTTGTCGAAATCAGTCTACCCGGTCAAAAGTTCTGATGTAACATACATAAAAAAAAAAAAAAAAAAAAAAAATACAGTCGAATTGAGAACCTCCTCCTTTTTTGGAAGTCGGTTAAAAATTAAATGAATCGGTAAGGGCGACAAAAAAAAAACGCTACGCCACTGGAAGATTATATCAACAATTCGTCTTACAAAGAGGGATCATTGACATTTTAAGTCTTATTTTTAACAATATTGCTATTCTGTTAAAGTAATCTCTTAGTATTGAAAATTTGAAATTTGTGATATTTTTTCGTAATATCAGAACTGTTACAAAGGTATTTTACCTTTTAGGAAACTGTAAACTCGATTCTCAATGAACATCATTCCATACATATGTATGGTAGTGACCAGAGGAAACTACAGGAGTAAGATCAAATAATTTATTTTAAATAAATTTCCTCACCAATTTTATGTAAGTCAAGAATGAAGTCGATAAATCTTGGTACCTTGTGTCTAAACTATGCTTGAATTTGATTATTACTACACACTGAGTACTCTTGTAGTATATCTAACTATGTGGCTCAATTTAATCTTGTTTGTATCCTCCTATTAAAGTTTATAATTTACAAAATTTGATCTTTTCTGCACCGAAAGAAATAAAACTTGTTGTTTAGCAATGCAAGATGGCGCTGCCATTGCTGTATAGGTTTAAAAGATTCATAAAATAGATTTATAAATATATTATGTATTAAATAATATATTATATATATATATATATATATATATATATATATATATATATATATATATTTTTTTTTTTTTTTTTTAAATATGTACCTTTTCTGAAGTCAATATTTCGATCCAGTTACATGGTCCTTGGGTTATTTGCGCCTTGCAAGTTATATTGTGGCAAGTATCATCCTTCTATAAAAAATACACTAAAACACGATGAGTATTAAATTTTGAAACCGGTAAAATAGTGTAGTTCTAACCACATTCCAATAATGAACACTCCTTGCATGTCTAGACATTAAACAAATCACAACTTAAGAATTTTTGCCATTTCAAATTTTGTTTTTACACTTTTAACATACAGACATGCTCGTCAGTTTCTAAGGCAGGCAAGTCAATGCTAGTGTTTTGGACAAACACCGATTGAAACACATATTTTTTTCTGATAAATACATACACATAATTTTACTCACAGAAAAGGAGAATCGCAATCAATCCTGGATCAGAAATGCTGGCCAAATTCTCATACCGAATTTTGAGAACTTATGAGATCTATGTGAATTTGGTCTTTATTTGTCTATGTTTTTATAATTTTTATGATATTTTTATCTATAGGGCACTGCAAATTACCCCAACGAGATAAATCTTCACACGCCCAACATACTTGCGTTCTGACTTCTCATTCTAGAATATCCAGTAGCATTTGTTTGTACAAATGCAATTCAAAACCCAGTAATACCGTTGATAAGGTTTTAACGCCCTTTGTTCACTCAACAAACAGATTATGAGTGTCGTTATCAGGTTCTGATTGTTGTTTATCTAATCGGGCTATCGACAACATTGACAATCATCCAGTCGCTATAAGGACACCGTGCACACGTTTTGTTTGGTAGAAATGTATATTTGATAGTTATTTTAATAATGAGTAAGCAGGACAAAAGGAGTTATATTTATATACTGCGGCAAGTAAGAACTTTTTGTTACTTTTTTTGGTGACTGTAAGTTTATTTTGGAAATATTTTTTGCTTTTATTTTTAAGTTCGATTTATGTTTTAGAGACAGATTATAAATTAAAAAAAAATGTACATTTAAATAAGTCTAAATATAATTATGTAATTGAATTTTTGTTTAATAAATGAATAATGCAAGAAGCTAAGAACGCGTGTCGCATTAGTGTGGTCTGAACTTAGAAATCCTAAAAATCCATAATTATACTAAATTTACTTAATACCAATTTAAATTAATAACGAACGATATAGATACGGCTAGGACGGAGAGGCCATTTTAACAGATTTCGAAAAGGGGAAAGTTGTCAATTTGATTATATTTTTCTGTGTATGGCTCATATCTTTTTACTGGGTGTACCGATTTTGATGATCCTTTTTTTGTAATCGAAAGATGGGTTAATATCCCATTTAAATTTGATCGTGAATAATGCGTATTTAATCGACTGTTTTACTGACTACCTGACGACATAGTACTGTGTCGATGTAGTTGATGTCGGTTCCTTCATGAGCTCTAGTCACATTACTTCATTGCAGGAACAAAATACTACTTAGAAGCTTACTTTATTATCTGTGACCTTCTGTATGGTCACGGTATACAGCTTTTTTACGTAATATGTACACAGCTATTATATTATCACTCTCACTCACTCACTTCAGCCTATCGCAGTCCACTGCTGGAGTATATTATAAACTAGCCACTGCCCGCGATTTCGTCCGCGTTGAATAGTTGTTTGAAAAAAAACCCGATTTCGAAACATTCTTTATTAGTGCTCCGCTCCTATTGATTTTAGCGTGATGATATATAGCCTGTAGTCTTTCTTGATATTGGCTATCTAACACTGAAAGAATTTTTCAAATTGGAACAGTAGTCCCGAGATTAGGGCGTTCAAACAAACAAACTCTTCAGCTTTATAATATTAGTATAGATAGATATAGGTATTAGAAATTTCCTACTTCGATAAGCGCGAAATTTCACTGACATTGATTTAGATAAGATAAAATATCTCAATCTTGACTTCATCCTTGAAATATTATCGATTGCTGAACGAAAATATATAAAAAAGTAATGTTAATATTTTTGTCCATATTCGATGTGATTCCGTGCTTTTTGAGGACGTCCAAAAAGAAGGAAGCTCTTTGTCTATACTCGTATGTACCAATTAAACCGACTTCAAAAAGGAGGATGTTTTCAATTCGACTGATTTTTTTTTATGCATGTTATCTTATAACTTTTTACTGGGTGTAAGTTTAAAGTCGCTCAACGTCCAATGGAACGGGCTATGTCTGGGGTCTCTCTCAAAGATAGGATTAGAAATGAGACTATCCGCGAGAGAACGAAAGTAAGCGACATAGCCCACAGAATTAGCAAGTTGAAGTGGCAGTGGGCTGCTCATCTGTGTCGCAGGACCGATGGCCGTTGGAGTAGACGAGTCCTAGAGTGGAGACCGCGTCTTGGCAAACGTAGTGTGGGACGTCCTCCGGCCCGTTGGACCGACCACCTACGTAAGATTGCCGGTGTAGGCTGGATGAGGATTGCGGAAGATCGGGATGTGTGGCGCCGAACTTGGGGAGGCCTATGTCCAGCAGTGGACTGCGATAGGCTGAAGTGTGTGTGTGTGTGGGTACTGACTTTGATGCTTTCTAATCGAAAACTCGTGCTTGACATCTGGTCCCATTTAGAACCAGATCTGACGAGTTTTTTGACAGAACTGCAGAAGAAGACGAAGACTTTTTGACTTATCCTTAATAATGTGTATTTAGTTAATAATTTTTTTCGACTACCCACATTATGTTACCTGTCTATGTAAATTAAAGTAGTTTTACTTTTTGCGATAGAAGTCCATTATTTTATTGACATAGTCCTAATGGTTCCTGCTTCCTTGCACATAGATAAAATTTAGAAGAACTTACATGTGCGAAAATCTATAATAATATCTTATTACACACACTCACGGTCCTCTGTTCATACGGTAAGCAAATTAATGCTTGTGATATAGGTAACAGAAATAATTGTGTTTGCTTACAAACGAAAAAAACTGACTACAATAACATCGACAAGTAATACAACGTAAGTAGATGAAAAAATAGTTAAGTAAATATGCACCATCAAAGATTACTCAAAAAGTAGTCATCAGATCTTGATCAAATTTAAATAACATGACAAGCATTAGCTTTCGATTAAAGTCAGAATCATCAAAATCGATAAACCTATTGAAACGTTATGCGGCTTAATACGCATTATTAGATATAATTCTAAAAGTACTTGTCAGATCTCAATCGAATTTAAATGGGACCACATGACCTGCAACACCTCTCAATCAAAGTAAAATTCGTCGAAATCGGTCCACCCAGTCAAAAGTTCTGATGTAACATACATAAAAAAACACAGTCGAATTGGTAACCTTCTACTTTTTTGGATGTCGGTGTATAAAACATATATTAATTAATACAGATATTACACCTAGACTGAGGCGAAAATCGAACCCGAAATCCGCGGAGCAGAAAGCAGAGCCACAACTAAATTAGCCAATGAGCTACAATCAGTAAAAAAAAACGAGTGTGCCTTAAATCACACGACTCAATTAAAACTTCTTTAGTTCCTACAGTAATATACGAAACGTAACCCTCTCTCTTTCCTTCTTTACTAACTAACATCTTCCTCTCGATTTCCGTTCGCCTCGCCCGATCACAATTTTCGTAAAGCTCTCGTCACGCATTTACCAGCTTACTTCCCACGTCAAGCGTGCGTAAAGAGTAAAAATGGAATCAAAGCCCAGCTGTCTCACTAATAATTTAATTTCGTCATAGCAAAAGTTTTGTAGTATAGGTACACAAAACTTTACAAACTGGTATGCTTTTTTTTACATACGATTAGTAGTGGAACCTCTTTGAAGGAACCTACTTTTAGTTTTTACCATTTTTTATGTGTCACACATTTTATGCAAAGGCTGGCATTCTGCTTCTTGCTAACGTAACAATTCTTTTCAGAACTAACTGCATCTTGTATCTTGAACATAAAAGAGATTTTTCAGAACTACCTACTTCTTGTTTCTTGGTTTGTGGTAATAACGGTAAAGTGATCTAACAAGGAAGTGATGTGATAAAACGGTAATGGTAATGATTGTGGTATGCTGTGGTGTGTGTGGTATGTGTGGTATTATAATGCATTTTTTATTAAGTTTTTTAAGTTTCAGCTTTTACGTTTCAGATTATCTAAATAAAATAAAGATAGCACAAATGATTTCTACCGTATACAGATAATAAATCTTTACGTATGGTTACTAAGATATAATAGATAAAAAATATCCTTGGATCATAAATATATGATATCAATTCATTACGTTAAAACGAAATTATCGTCATTGTCTCATTCAAATAGTTATATAATTTTTTTATTAACTTATGTGCACGTTGTAGGCTTACTAAAATATTTTGACGATGTTCATGGCTTGCGAATTGTCAAACGCGCGAAGTTTAATGGCTTCGGTTGTTTTTAACCACGATTTTTATACTATTTTTGTCAAAATTATTTTTTCATCAAATTTCATGCTATTAATTATTGAAACTGTAAAAATTATTTTTTTATATCTCATTTAAACCGAGATGGGTATAATCGAAAATCTCACCTCAACTTAAAAAAATATTGCACTGATATTAAAAAAAAATATTTTTCGAGTGTTCATTTTCCCCGCTAAAATAAATCTCATCTCTAATTTACTTTTTTCATTGAATTTTATTTAATTTAAATAAATTAAAGAAATAAATAAATAAATAAACGCCTCACACTCAACGGCCCCCAGTAGGATTATCTCCTGTGTCGGGGGTCCGGAAACACTCTCAGTACACAAGCATAAACGCCCAGACCACGTGTTTGCCATGTGTGGGATCGAACCCGCAACCGCCAGTGCAACAGCCACAAAACACTCCTGTCCTGTGACCATTGCGCCAACGCTTCGTATACCTGATACATACCTACCATACCATACCTGAACGGTTTATTATTTTCCCGAATAATAAAAATAAATTTAGTTTAAAATATTTTTAGCGTCAATATCGTGTAAAGGGAGGGGGAGGGTCCAGGCAAATCACATTAAATCTCACCTAGGGGGGAGGGGGTCTAAACTGATCAAATAATAGCTCACGTAATTAATGGATGCCTCTTGTATTTTAACACAAAGTTTTATTTTCGTAATTTTGCAGCCAGAGGTGTCTTATTGAGCGCCATCTATTGACGCCAATACTAAACAGCAACTTTAATCCCTGTCAACTTTAATCGCTCGTTGGTTAATTCAATTTTTTGTAATTTCGTTTACAATATTCTCACCGTAGCAGAACTCGGTCGTCTCCGTATTTTAATTGATATTGTTATTACTTTTATAATACTTAAAATTGAAAGTTATTTGTATTTGACAGCTCCAAGAAATATTACATCAACCGAATTTTAGGTATTTTCTATTGTTAATAGAAAACCTCTCATAAAATTGCTAATATTAGGTTTCTACTACTATCTGTAACTTAGTTCCCTAGTTGTTCATTGTAAATATGTATAATATTGTAAAATATCTAAAAATCCAATTTCATGTTCCTATTTTTATCATATTTTCAGTGTTTTGTAACGTTGAGCGTGGCCGTCAACATAACGGCACACGGTTGCGTGATAGGCTTCTCCGCGATCCTCATCCCGAGCCTGCGCCGCCCTGAATCTCACATCCACGCCACGCCCAGTCAAGAGTCATGGATAGGTGAGGATTTACAACCCATTCAACAACTCGTCGAAAAAAGCTAACGACTTTCGGTCGATGCAACACTGAGGTTGCTATAATGATGCAAACTGCTATAATGATGTTGATTAAATATTACTGCTGCAAATCCGTATTTTGTTCCTGTGGTGAGTAAGGTGACTAGAGCTCATAAAGGGATTAGGGACAGGGTCGGCAACGCGCTTGCAATGTTTCTAGTGTTTCAGGCGCCTATAGGCTACGGTAATCGCTTACCATCAGGTGATCATCGTACGCTTGCTTGCCGAACTAGTTGCATAAAACAAACTCATTTTCAATGACTGAATTAATTTCATTGTTACATACGACATAACAATCATTCGCTTCAGCCTGTAATATCCCACTGCTGGGCATAGGCCTCTTTCCCCATGTAGGAGAAGGATCAGAGCTTAATCCATCATGCTGTTCCAATGCGGGTTGGCGGATATATTTCATACTATGGGTAATGATCGCTATCAGATGTACATGATAACAATCGGGACCGACGGCTTAACGTGCTCTCCGAGGCACGGTGGGGAGACCCAAAAGAACTGCACAAACAACCAGACTACGACAAACAATTACAACACCACAAATTAGTGCTGTGAACGTTGCGCCAACGCGTCGTCAAAAACAATAATTAAGAACTAATAATTTTTCTGTACGTTTATTTATATACAAGCGGTTGAATTAGTAATATACATTTTTTTTGTAAACATCTATCTAACTAGGTAACAAATGGACTCTCTTTATAATTACACGTCGATAATAATATATACTTAATATTTACTATGAAAGTGAAAATTGGTAGATAATAAAAATCTCCCATATTACTTTTTTTATTAATTATTGATAGGAATAAAAATATGTAAGATTTTTTATTTTATTTCAGCATCTGTTATTGGCTTCGCGTTAATTATGGGGAACTTTACTATAACGCCACTCATGGACACCTTGGGGAGGAAAAGGTCACACATCCTCTCAGTCCTTCCTATTTTGACCGGCTGGTTCCTGCTACTCATGGTAAACAGTGTGGGAGGCTTGATAGCAGTAAGATTCCTCCAAGGCATATCAATGGGTATGCTAGGACCTTTGGGATCTGTAATCATAGGAGAAACGACTGACCCTAAGAGTCGCGGAGCGTTTTTGACTAGTGTGTCCCTTTCGTTGACAATTGGCGTGCTGTCTACACACGGGTTGGGAGCATTATTGAGTTGGCAACAAAACGCTTTAGCATGTTCTTTCATTAGTTTTACTGCTCTTCTACTAATCATATACAACCCAGAGTCCCCGTCCTGGCTAGTATCTAAAGGAAGATTCAAGGAGGGTGAGGAAATTTTCTACTGGTTAAGAGGAAGAGGACCAGACCAAGAAACTGAGTTTGAAAAAATGGTAGCCGCGCAAAAAATGCAGCGAAAATCAAGTGTTATTGGCCAAAATTTACCTTTGCATGTAAAAGTAAAACGGTTTTTTGCATATCTGAGATCAACATCGAGAAAACCAGAATTCTATAAGCCTATAATCATTATGTTTCTGTTATACACCATGTTCCAGTTTTCCGGAATTAATATTCTAAGTTCCTATACAATAGATATCATACACAAAGTTGTTGGACCTGATGCTAATGCGAAATTCTTAATGGTTATGCTGGATATTGAAAGATTAATATGTAATTTAGGAGCAGTTTATTTTATGAAGACCTTAAAGAGAAGAACTCTTTTGTTTTCTAGTGGTGCTATTTGTGTTTTTTCATATATAGGAAAGTCTTGCTACGTCTTTGCGAAAGAACATAACGCGTTACCATTTGAAAGTCAATGGCTACCCATAGCGTTGATCGCTTTGTACATGTGCTCACTAACTATTGGTATATCATCTATACCGTTTGCCGTATCGGGAGAAATATTCCCATTGGAATATCGAGGACTAGGTGGTGGTATTAGCGTTTTAGCTTTATCTTTCAACTTGTTCTTGGCGGTCAAATGCTTCCCAGTGTTAACTAATAATATAGGACTTCCTATAACGTATTTGGTATACGCTGGTGTAGTGGTATCTTGTCTAACTTGTTTATACTTCATTATGCCGGAGACAAAAGACAGGACTCTGCAAGAAATCGAGGATAGTTTCCGCGGCAATTTGCCAACAGATCTCAAAAGTGCAGAACCTCTAAACGGACATGAAAACAGTGAATTACGTCGATGCAGTTCGCATATATTATATTGATCAAATAAAGACTTGCAGTGTGGTATTGTCGAATGTTAGAGGCTTTACTATACAATACAGAATTCTCTCTATCATCGTCTGTTTATTGATTGTAAGTAAAATTAATCTCAACATAACAGTATGTTATTTAAATTAAATTAAAAATAAAAATCTATTGAATTTATTGTATTTTTATTGCATGTTATATCACAAAAAGAAGTTTTAGAACAGTTTATCCAGAGCCTTGTTGAAGATCTTAATCTAAATCTAAATTTAAATCTCCACATGATGTTTCTCCTATCAACGGGGCCAGCTGTCTGAAGCTGGAAAGCGTTTCCTTAATATTCCTTTCCCCCTTTCATCCCTCTTCAACCGTTCCCAGTTCCAAAATACGACCTTTCTCGTCCATTTCGATACTTTTCTTGTCTTCTTTAATACCTTTAAAGTGGCACTCGATTTCATACAGTGTCTTACCCTTAGTCTCGGGAAGCAAATAGAATAAGAACGCACCACAAATAGCTATGCTTAATCCATAAATGCAAAATGTTCCTTTAACACCGATTTGTCTGAATGACGTCGGTGCTGTCTTCACTACAACAAAGAACATTAGGGAGAGGAACATTCCAGAAATTCCGCTGCCAAGCGATCTGTAGGCTAAAGGAAATATTTCACCAGCGATAGCCCAAGGTATAGGGAGAATTCCTAAAGTTTTTCCGAATATGTATATTAGTGTCGGTATCAATGGAGTCCATTTATATTCATCAGAAATGTATCCAAAATCTTTCAAATATAAAAGCAGAGACGTGACAAACAATGAAATGACACTTATAGAGATTCCAATAAATAGGACAGTTCTTCGATTTAACTTGTTGACGACGATACAAGCTAGCACTGCTGTTGCGAATCTTACTACATCTACCATCAGCATACTTGTGTATGGTTCGATGGTACCATCAGTAACTTCTGCCATCATTGGAAGAGTATACGACGGTACCACCGTCATTCCAGACATCTGGAACAGCACGAACATGAACATCATAATAACGGTCGGCTTGTAAAACTCCGGCTTCTTAACCGTTTCTAAATACACCTTCCATTTCGAAACTTGTCGAATTTGAAAATTGTTTTGTTTCTGACAATTAAGTAGAATCTCCAATTCCTTTTCTGATTGACTACCCCATCCTCTCAACCATCGAAAAGACTTGCGGCATTCTTTAAACTTTCCCTTAGTCGATAAGTATGGTGGTGTTTCCGGGGATAGTGAAATTAGGATCAAGGATATGACGTAACAAGAGCCACATGCCATAGCAGCTGATCTCCAGTAAAGCAGGGTACCAAAAACATGTGCGACCAGCATGCCAGTTGAGAATGAAAATGCGATGGTTGCGAGGAATGCTCCTCTGTATTTTGGGGCGGAGTACTCTGCGATGGAAATGGGTGCGGAGGCCGCCTGTATGCCCATACCGAAACCCTGAAAAGATATAAAATTATTAAATATGATTATCAGATAACAATATTTTGTAACTTAATAATAATTTTATTTTTTATCTGATGTGTCATTTGCTTAACCTTTAATATACTTGTATTTAAAAGTTTATTATACTGTATAGAATATATAATAAATATTGAGATAAAAAATCAGTTTCAGATTAAACATTAGTCATAAAAATATCTACGTTTTTTAATCGATAGTAAAAACGTTTCGTTATTTTTATTATATGAAATATTTAATGCCATATTTTAGGTATCTATATATTAATACGTGAAGCAAAAACTTTGTACCAACCAATTTTTACGAAAATAGCGCGGTCGGAGGAGTGAAATTTAGCACACTTTTGGTTTATATAGAGAAGGAGTGCAGAATGCTAATATTTTTTTAAAATTATGCGTAAAATATATTAAATCAATAAAGAAAAAAAAAACATTACACACACTCCCATGTACTTGACACACACACGCGTATTATGCTCTTTTGTTGATTGTCAAAGTCTGTAATCAAATTGAAAAGTTTGAAAAAAGGTTCATTATTTTCATAATTTTTGGTTTTATTTAATTTAAATTTTTAATTATGGTCGATTTTCGACCTTTGGGCGACTGATTATTATTCAAATTCTTCAGACAAAACTGTCGAACGAGGTCAAGTAAATTCATTTTTTTCGTAATAAAACTGATTGCTAGTTCATAATACCTAATGTATTTTAATTATTTGTAAGCAGTAATAGAAAATTGCAAGTGAAAAGACTTGCTCGTTTAAATAGTTAGTTAAATATTATTTTAGGTAATAAGTGGTATAACATTTATTAAAATTGCATAATTATGGATAGTATCGATAATAAATATGACTGAGTTACGAAACTTATCTTATGACCTAGTATATTGTACTTCAAGGATTTTCACGGCGACATCGTATTATTGATATTATGATCAATTGTAGTATTGTTTATTGTATTCTTGAATAACTGTTTACGCGCAATCAAACGTGTAATGTATAAAAGACACAATACATATAATCTTTATAGTGTGTGTGTGTGTGTGTGTGTACGTACAAAAAAACATAGGTCTTTTTCTCCATGTACGAGGATTGGAGGATTGGATCCACGCTGCTCTAATGCGGTTGGCGGATAGTCATAGATTGTAAATTATGTAATTAAATGTATGATCATAACAGGATCTGTACCTGAAAGATAATTGGCATATTCTGGAAGTCTGTACATGACTGTGTTGTCTGTTGCCCGTTGACTGTATTGCGTCTAAACCACCACCTGGCTCATAAAACCATTCCCGACTACTTGTTAATTGAAGGAACCCATTTGTTATTGAGGATTTAAGCACGCAAACTAATTTAAAGAAGTCGTAATGTCAATTGAAAATGTCAGGCGTTCGGCTCAAATAAATCAATGAAATGTACTCGTACTTGGTGCGGTAAAATTAATAAAAATACCAAACAGATAAATTTTTAGTTTATTAATATCGTATGTATAATTTAGTGATTGTTACGTATTAATGATCAAAAGAGGATGTTTTCAATTCGACTGATATCGTTTTTTAATCGAAAGTTGGTCGTATGTTACTATTCAAACGTTGCCGGGATATGACGAGTAGGCACTTTTTGAATTATTAAAATCTTTTAGAACATGTCCCCTCTAGTATATCCTAAGGTTAGATTCTTGTCGAATAATTATTTTAGCATTAAACCTGTCTTATGCACAATTAGAACAATTGGATTATAATACACACAAAACACTTCAGCCCGTAATGTCCCACTACCAGGCATAGGTCTCTTTCCCCGCGTAAGAGAAGGATCAGAGCTTAATCCACCACGCTGGATTATAATAGGTTAGGTTTAAAAAGGAAGCTACGTAAGAAAGGTAAACGAAAGAAGTAGAAGGTAGTATAGGAAAATACTGGTTCGCATTGAAAAATTATTTTGATTTATATTTCCAGATTAACGCGGGTGAAACCGCCGGGCACAGTGTATTAAGTAAAAAGTAAAATTGATCGTTGGGTTAGAGAGTCACCCACAATTCCCAACACGAGACACAAGAGAGAGAGTAAAAAAAATCCTACAGAAACTTAATCTTTTTTCAAAACTCTCAAAATCAACCTACACTAAAGCAAAGCTTCTACCAAAAGAACTACAATGACTCACCCACAATAAATTGCACTCAGATCCCAAGACGGCGAGAGAATCCAACCCAAAAAAAGAAAAAAGAGGCCGCAAAACCTCGCCCTGAGGCTTATATACAGCAAACCCAGCGCGTCGCGACACAACTACCCCCTAAGGTGAACCGCAACGTAATACGATACGAGGGTATTCCAAAAATTAAATCAGTCGCCTAGAAAAAGTAAATAGCAACGCTAATGCATAACTGTGCTATTAAAAATATATGCTACAATATGTAATATAAAGGGAGGCCTATGTCTAGCAGTGGGCAGCAATGGGCTGAACTGATGATGATGACGATGATATGTAATATCGGCGAGTACTGCGTGAATAAGTGCTATTTCTTGTTTTTTTTTTTTTAATATCTACGATTTTATTTTTGTGTTACCCCACACATTAGGAATTCTAAACATTTTTGAATATCATATCAAAAATTTTTTGGTTTTTTTTTTATTTTATATTTCAAGACTAGCTGACCCGCAAACGTTGTTTTGCCATATATGTTATTAACCCCTTGACCCGCCCTCCCCCTTATAACTTAGGGATATGAAAAAATAAACGTTGGCCGATTCTCAGACCTACCCGATATGGACACAAAATTTCATATTTTATTAATCCCCTCAACCCCCCCCCTCCCCTTATAACTGAAAGGAATGAAAAATCGATGTTGTTCGATTCTCAGACCTACCTAATATGCACACAAAATTTCATGCGAATCGGTCAAGCTGTTTCGGAGGAGTTTAACTACAAACACACCGACACGAGAATTTTACACATTAGACTAGCTGTGCCCGCGGCTTCGCCCGCGTTGAGTTTTCACAAAGTTTTCCCGGCAAACTTCCGGTGAAACTCTCATCAAAATCGGCTTAGCCGTTCCGTAAACCTTCCTCTTCCTCCCTCTCTCCATTGGTGAAACCGCATGAAAATCCGTTTAGTAGATTTTGAGGGAATCGATCACATATGCTTTTGGGGACTTTGTTTTATAATACACTAACTGTTGCCCGCGACTACGTCCGCATGGTTATGAAGATATGCATTACTATTAAGATGCTTAACGCAAATTATTTTTTTATTTCAGTCACTTGAAATGTTTATCACTCTGAGTAACCTTTTCAAAGGCACAATTAGTATAATTTTATAGTTATTTTTATAAAACCTCTCTATACACCACATTTTTAGTTTTATTTTCAGGCTGCAGGATAAATAACCTATCAGGCGAACTTATAGCTGCTGTATATGTTTCATACAAACTATCATCAACCTCAATTAAACCCCCTTAGCGGTGGAATATCGCAAAATCCGTTCTTAGCGGACGTCTACTAACTATAATCTACCTCCCTGCCAAATTTCACCTTTGTCCATCTTAGGTGGATGGACCGTTCAGCGGTTTTTGAGTTCTCGTGATGAATGAGTCAGTGATCTTTCTCTTTTATATATATATATATATATATATATATATATATATATATATATATATATATATATATATATATATATATATATATATATATATATAGATTACGATGTATTATTTGGACACTTCCTCACCATCTATAGAGCATACATTTTAAATTTCAAGTCTCTTGCTTCAAAAACATAGGACTTTCATACAAACTTCCAACCCCCGTTTTATCCCCTTAGTGGTCGAGTTTCATGAAGTCCGTTCTTAGCAAATGTTTACGCCCTTTAAGGAACGTACCTGTCAAATTTCAAGTTTGAAGCTGTTATAGTTTCGGAGATTTCGTGATGAGTGAGTCAACCTACCATCCCCCGTTTTAACCCTAAAAGGGAGTTGATTTCTAAAGATACATTATTTGGACAACTTCTCACCATCTATAAAGCATACATTTTAAATTTCAAGTCTCTTACTTCTAAAACATAGGGCTTTCATACAAACTTCCAACCCTCGTTTTACCCCCTTAGGGGTCGATTTTCTTAAAATCAATTTTTAACGGTAGTTTACGTCTTATAAGGAATCTACTGTGGTATAGTTTCGGTGATTTCGTGATCAGTGAGTCAACCTACGATCGCCCGTTTTAACCCCAAATAGGAGTTGATTTCTAAAGATACATTATTTGCCTTTTCACCATCTATAGAGCTTACATTTTAACGAGGTCGGCAAACAAGCGTATGGCTCACCTGATGGTAAGCGATTACCGTAGCTTATAGACACCTGCAACACCAGAAGCATCGCAAGCGCGTTGCCGACCCAATCCCCAATCCCCCTAGGAGCTCTGGTCACCTTACTCACCAACAGGAACACAATATTGCTTGAAAACAGTATTATTTTGCTGTGATCTTCTGTAAGGTCGAGGTACTACCCCAGTCGGGCTGCTCCATATTTTGAGCAGGAAATTCCTGCTATGCTCTACCTCAGTTAAATATACATACAGGCAGCACTACAGGTTCTTAGAACAGGAAGTGTTATATATGTGTGTATTTTTTATGTAAATATTATTTGTGACACCTAACTTCGCTTGTTCTTTGGCTATCATCGAAATAAGAGAGTAACAACTATAATATATATACTGTAACATTTTCTCTGCTTACCTGCAAAAATCTACTAACAAGTAGTGTTGTAGGATCCTTGGCGAATATAAGCAAGGCCCAGCCGGTTAAAGCTGGGAGCGTGCTAAGCTGGTTGGTCAGACGTCGCCCAAGCTTCTGAAGACAGACTGGCGCTATAACGATGCCCGTGATGAGGGCAAGGCCGAGGATTGATGCTGGAATTGACAAGTAGTTTGATAGTAAACGTATATATGTAGTATAGTCGCGGAGCAGCGTGGTGGATTAAGCTCTCATCCTTTTCCTACATGGAGAAAAAGACCTATGCTTAGTATTGAGATATTAAAATATAAATATAATATAATTAATTAATGCAGACTTTTATTGCAATAGTTGTTAGAGTTACGTCGCTAGACATATATTGCCATCTATCATAATATATTACGATTTCAATTATTAAGCGTCCTTCAAATATCTGCTTTCCAGTTCGCAAATATTTTTTATTATTCTGACATCACGTTGGTGCAGTAACGAACATTTTTATTGACCATACATGCCACAGTGTTAGACGGTGTTTTGTGTATTCCCGGACCTAATACGCTATTGGATGCACTCGTGTACGGTAGCAGGACAAAAAGATTTTTGGTCGTTAAATATGTCTAAAATCTAAATGAATGAATGAATGGAATGAAATTACAATATTTATTACGCCATAAGGCGACTAAGCACATGTACTTAATGAATGTCAAAAAACTTCTATATTTAAATAATTGTGATTGCTCGCAAACGAAAACAAAACCGACTTCAATTACATCGACGACTAATACAACGGAGATCGACGAAAAAATAGTCAAGTAACTACGCTTTATCAAAGATTACTCAAAAAGTAGTTATCAGATCTCGATAAAATTTATATGTGACCACATTATAAACACCAGCTTTCGATTAAATTAAAAATTATCAAAATCGATACACCCAGTAAAAAGTTATTGCAGATTTTCAAGAGTTTCGCTCGATTTCTCTGGGATCCTATCATCAGATCCTGGTTTCCTTACCATGGTACTAAACTAGGGATATCTTCTTTCCAACAAAAAAAGAATTATCAAAATCGGTACATCCAGTAGAAAGTTATGCGGTATAATACAACGTAGGTCGACGAAAAAAGCGTCAAGTAAAAACGCATTATTAGATATAGCTTGAAAAGTAGTTGTTAGATCTCAAATAAATTTAAATGGGACCAATTGGCACACACCACCTTTCGATTAAAAGAAAATTTGTCGAAATCGCTCTACCCAGTCAAAAGTTCTGATGTAACATACATAAAAAAAAATATATACAGTCGAATTGAGAACCTCCTCCTTTTTTGGAAGTCGGTTAAAAAAAATAGTAGGTAATGGTAGTAAATCAATTAACATTTTCAAAATTGCTGCAATATTAACATTGGGTAGGTTAGGTTAGATGTTTTTTTTTTTTATCTGTCTATTATGTCACCGGCTTTAGTTAAATATTACAAGAAATTTCTTAACCTAATGGACTTAGTGTAGGCCGAGAGTAAAAAAGCCAGAGGAAAAAACTATTAGTACTTGTTTCCTTTAAGGTCGTTACACAAAAAAGTAAAATTTACAGTACGACCATGAAATGACCAGGACAAACAGAGACAGCCAATCCAGTCCTGGATTTATAAATAGGCCGTATAGGCCGCGGCCTAGGGGCGGCAGATCTTGATGTATATCTTGTTTCTTTTTTACGCTCTCTTTCTTAATGACTAATTCATTCGTTTATTTAAATAATAATTTTCCACTTGTAGTAAAGGAGGCCCCTTTCTTACAAATGGAAAATTATTATTTTAGAAAGGTATGTACATGGGGCGGCACAAATAAAGTGACCTACACTCATAAAAAATATAAATCCGGCACTGAGCCAATCGTGTGTGCCGAAATCACCGCATACCACTTGCTCACAATATTTGGAACAACATATGTATATCTAATGACAGGGCGGGATATAGACATAACCTGGTCAAGCCTAATTCAATCTCACGCCTTTTCATCGTTAAGGTATTCAATGATATCGTAATAAGCTTTTATACACAAAGTTCGCTTCGTGGTCTTTTAACCGACTTTCAAAAAAGGAGGAGGTTCTCAATTTGATTGTATTTTTTTAATGTATTTTACCACAGTCTTACTTAAATTTAATTGAGATCTGATGACTTTTTTGGGTAATCCTTAATAACTCGTGTTTACTTGACTATCTTTTCGTGTACGTTGGTTTATTACTGGTCGATGTAATTGAAGTCGGTTGTTTTCCGTTTGCGAGCAAACGCAATTATTTAAACTTCTGTAAAGGTAGACCCTGAGCCCGAATCTTAGTATATATAAAATAGACATTCCAATAAAGGAACAACTTTTTTTTCTCAGCCAGCATTTATGAACCGTAATATGTGGCCATTCCTGAGTATAACGTAATTTAAGGCATGTTGATCACTACGGCTAACAAAGAAATGCCAATTTTTACGTATAAGTATACATAATATCTTCATAATAATCATTATAATCGTATATTCTAGAACTCAGTCTATCCGTAATTGTGCAATAATAATTCGAAGATATTAATATATAATTCGAAGTCATCGTGAGCGTATATAATATACTTTGATTGCAACAATTTCAGTTATTACGAGTAAGTACATGTAACTTAATAACAGTTATTACAAGTGATTTGACATCGCTTAAATCATGCTTTGGCAGGTAAGTCGAGATTCAATTTTATAAAAATTTAACTTTAATTGTTATGGTTTAATAAATTTTTAGGATATTACCGCAGTTTTTGAAGTAATAATTAAATTAGTAAATAAAAACTCCAATCTTGATGGCCTCATGATGGATGAATAAATCCTGTGTTTCCTACACAAAAAGTCCGGAAACATTCCTAGAACAAAAACAGACGCAAAAAACCACGACATACACAATATATATACTACCCCACGCCCACTAGCCGTGCCCGCGACTTCGTCCGCGTGGAATTCAACAAAAAAGTTATTTTTCAGTTCGTAGAGTTGTAATATAAATAAATTTCTAAAATAAAAGTAGCCTAAGTTACTCCTTATTACATCAGCTATCTGCCAGTTAAAGTTCCGTCAAAATCAGTCCGGCCGTTTCAGAGATTAGCCGGAACAAACAGACAGACAGACAAAAATTGTAAATAATGTTATTTTGGTGTTTATATGTTAATATTGTCAACAAACAGTCCAATTTTATTCATTTGCATAGATTTGTCTTGAATAAATACGTTACAGCACAACTCGTG
This sequence comes from Melitaea cinxia, assembly GCF_905220565.1. NCBI lineage: Eukaryota > Metazoa > Arthropoda > Insecta > Lepidoptera > Nymphalidae > Melitaea > Melitaea cinxia. Next base: position 1,538,233 of record NC_059419.1, on the reverse strand, counting down.
CAACTAATAATATCAGTAACTACTGCGCAAGTCCATCACTAAATAATTACACAGTCATCCGATCCTATGGTAGTCAATTTAATGCCCGTGTTATGGCTAAGTTACGTACAAATATACTTTAAACGACAGTCTTTTATATATTTATTTAAGCATGCTAACAATGTACATAATTATTTTTACATTGTTATATATAGAGAATGAAAAACAAACAATAATATAATTAATCAGGACATTGTGCGGAATTAAATAAATATGTATGTTCATCCGACAACACACTTGCAAACTTATGATACATCTTCAGCTTACAAAGGAAGAAATAAAACTATAACAAAAAAAGTTGATAGTATTGTAATAAATATTACACATTGGCTTACCAATCCAGGATTCATGTTCTGCTGTTAATTTAACAGCAGAGTCGGGCTGGCGAAGCTGCTGCAACAGGACTCCAGGGTACGCGATGTTGGCTCCAGTGCCGATCATGTACATCACTACACCGCTGACGGCTAGCAACTAGAGGAAAATAAATAAAAATAAATAAATATCTTATAACATACACTCACGGTTGTCTGTACCTATAGTAAGCAAATATATAACTGACAGCTATAGCTAAATATCTAATATATAAAATTCTCGTGTCGCGGTGTTTGTAGTTAAACTCCTCCGAAACAGCTTGACCGATTCTCATGAAATTTTGTGTGCATATATTGGGGAGGTCTGAGAATCGAACAACATCTATTTTTCATCCCCCTTAATGTTACTGGGTAGTCCACCCCTAATTATTATTATTTTTTTATTTTTAGATAAATTATTTATTTTTTATTTTATTGTGAGTTGGCGTTAAAAAATACATATAACCTTAAATTTTTACCCTTCTACCACCAACCCCTATTTCTTAATAGCGTTTAGCGGCAAGACAACGTTTGCCTGGTCATATAGTTTTTTTTTTATAAATTTACATAGAAATAATACATATATAAATACAAATTTTACATCCAGACTCAGGTGGGGATCGAACCTACCCCACCTTCCACCCGCGGAGCAGAAAGCAATCCTTACAAACTGCACCAACGGGCTAATCACCGGAGGAAAAGGAAAACTGTCATAGAAAAACGTGTCATGTCCATGTATTCTGCAGTTATGAACAGAGTTAAAGATAAGTGTTCCGTCTATTGAGGGTTGCATTGTGATTCCACTGATACTGTAAGCGCTCTTGATTGTTAACAAACTAATACAGGACTACCGAACTGGTCGGATGAAGAAGTAGTAGATTCCAGATTCACGGGTCTTATTTTTGCTTCTGGCAGATACTTGTACAGATAAAAATATTTGTTATTGGTCTGGGTGTAATCACCATGCTTCAGGGGTACGCAAAGCGGTCGTTTTCGAAAATTAAGCGACAGTCGAGCAGCGTTATGGGTTTAAGTTAAAAAATCACATGCAATAAGTATTAGTAAGTGAATGAGTCACCGATCAATCGGTCACCAACCCGCCTTCTCAGCGTGGTGACTATGGGCAAAAGACTTGAATTCACGCCATTTTTAGCGCGAACTTGTCAAGGCCTACGTCTAGCAGTGGACTGCGATAAGCTGAAATGAAGTGAATATGTAAGAAAGTACCATCTCTAGTTAGTAGGTAAGTAAGGAGGTTCGGTTTAAAGAATCTTTATTTTTTTTTTCTCATAAGACATACAATTTCAGTATATAGTCACTTAAAATGAGAAACATTAAAAATAATATGAAACGGTATAGTAATGTTCGGTGCGTGTGTCTATATGTTTTGGTGTGTGTGTGTGTGTGTGTGTGTGTGTGTGTGTGTGTGTGTGTGTGTGTGTTTGTTTGTTTGTAGACGTGTGTGTTTGTTTGTTTGTAGACGTGTGCGTATGTGTGTGTGTTGGTGTGTGCGGTCGTCTGTTGGTGCATGCCTGCGTATGTAGCGTGTATTTGTGTAGCGTGTGTTGTATTATTGTAGGATTGTAAGCTATAACATTCACGTGATGATATACAGATACGATACGGCAATAAAAAGCGTTTTGAGCTGGGCAGACAGTTAAGATACTTCAAGAACCGTTCGAGCTACACTGAGATTGGTGCCTCTCAAAAATACAGATGTAAAAAAATTATAAAAAATAATAATAAATAAATCTTCCTAAATAATCATTATAGGTACTTTATAAAACAAACCATAAAAAATTAATCACTTTTGATCGCAATAAACAACTAGGACGAAAGTACCGTTTTTTTATTTTTTTCGCCATTTTGTTATTAAGACGTACACGCCTCTGCTATGTGCATTGGGACCTTGGGACGGGTTGCAAATAAATTCAAGTAATTAATTTTAGATTAGGCAACTGGTTAGGTAGGTTTTTTGTTTTTTATTGTTCTTGTTAGACTTTATAGCCACATAAATATATAATCTAGGTATTATGTAATAATGTCTTTTTAACCGACTTCAAAAAAAGGAGGAGGTTACTCAATTCGACCGTATATATATATATATATATATATATATTTTTATGTATGTTCGGAGATAACTTCTTCGTTTATGAACCGATTTGGATAATTCTTTTTTTGTTGGAAAGGAGATATTCATAGTTTGGTACCATGATAAGGAAACCAGGATCTGATGATGGGATCCCAGAGAAATCGAGGGAAACTTTCAAAAATCGTAAGGGTGACTAGTAAATTTAATCATGTTTTCATTAAGTACTATAAAGCACTACTATTTAATAAAGGTCTGGAGTCGATCTGATGATGGAGAAGAAAGATAGTCGAGGGAACTCTTCAACAATTAATAGCAATTACCTGCTTTTTGAACTTAATTCGTATTTATTGATGAGAACTTTGAACCTGTATGAGTTATAAGTGCCATTACAGTCTGATGATGGAGACAAAAGTTAGTCGATGGAACTCTTAAACGATTTATAGCAATTACCAGCTGTTTCAACTTAATTCGTTTCTATTGATGAGAACTTTGCATATGTATGAATTATAAGTGCCATTTCAGTCTGATGATGGAGACGAAAGATAGTCGAGGGAACTCTTCAACAACTTATAGCAATTACCTGCTGTTTGAACTTAATTCGTTTCTATTGATGTGAACTATGCCCCTATACGAGTTACAAGTGCCATTAAAGTCTAATGATGGAGACGAAAGATATTCGAGGGAACTTTTCAACGATTTATAGCAATTACCTGCTGTGTGATCATCTGTGTCGCAGGACCAGGTTTGATGATGGAGCCCATAAACACTCGAGGGAATTTCTCAACAATTTACAGCAGTTACCTTTTGCTGTTTGACAACCGCTTTGATATAATGGTGCATGTGCCGTGTCGGCGGCGCCTAAACACCGACGGTCGCGGGTTCTATTCCCGCTTGGAGTGGATATTTATGTTTATACAAATATTTGGCACCGACTTCAAAATTATAAAATATTTATTTAATCATTTCTGAATAACTAAATCAAAATACGAATACCTTTGTACCAAGTAAATTTATTTTTCACTTTTTAGTTTCCTTTTTGAAGTCGGTTTTTTTTTTGTTAAAAATTATTTTTTTTTTCTTATTTTGACGATACATTACACTTTAGTATTATAATATAACACTGCTGAGGCCTCTTTTTCCATATAGAAGAAGATCAGAGCTTAATCCACCACGCTGCTCCAATGCGGGTTGGCGGATATATTCTCTACTATGAGTAACGATCGCTATCAGGTGTACATGATAACTTAAACCGGGACCGACACCTTAACGTGCTCTCCCAGGCACGGTCGGGAGGCCCACAAGGACTAATAACCGCATCGGAAATAAATATTTATAAACACAAATATCCAATCCGAGCGGGAATCGAACCCATGACCGTCGGTATTTAGGCACCGCCGACACGGCATACGCACCATTAACCCAGAGCGGACGATAGATTATTGAGAGAAAAAAATATTTTTAACATACTTTTAAAATAACAGTAGTGTGTATAGTACAGAAATATAATCTCGTCTTACTATTAGTTAGTTGTCAATTAAAACGCAATGTCAACCCATTTTGGAACCGTCGGCGTCGACTATTAGTCTTGATTACCATTCGCTCTTATCAACTTTTCTTTTTGGTCTTTATTGTCAAAACAAGGTTAATAAAAGGAAATTAAAAAAAACACGGAAGAAATAAATAAATATCTTATTTAAAACATACTCACACGGTCGTCTGTTCCTAAAGTAAGCAACTTAATGCTTGTGTTATAGGTAACAGCCGGCTGATAATGCTGATATAGTTACAACCTGAATGACAGACCTGTCTCAAAAACGGCGAGACCCGCTGTTTCTCGTACAGCGCGCTGTCTGACGCAGCGAGCTCATATTTCGTGTCAGCCATCTTGTATTACTGGTTCGTGTCTTGCATTTTACGGTGATGTTGATGATGGGTCTGAAAATAATCATTATTATGCAATTTGTATTGTACTCAAATAATATAGAATTACAAGCTGTGCTTGCGACTTTGTTGGCACACATTTTTCCCCCTTTCTCAGGGAATCCTAGTGGATTTCGAATAAAATAATAATAAAAAAATAATAAGTATTAAAATTAAAAAAGACAGGCAGTCCAATAATACATCATCTTCATCATCATCATTTCAGCCTATCGCAGTCCACTGTTGGCCTCCACAAGTTCACGCCAAAAAAAGCGTGAACTCGTGTGTTGTCCATAGTCATCACGCTGGGCAGGCGGGTTGGTGACCGCAGGACTGGCATTGTCGCGCCGAAGACGCTGCTGCACGTCTTCGGCCTGTGTATTTCAAAGCCAGCAGTTGAATGGTTATCCCGCCACCGGTCGTCTTTTTAAGTTCCAAGGAGGAAGTGGAACTGTGTTATCCCTTAGTCGCCTCTTAGGATACCCACGGGAAGAGAGGGGGTGGCTATATTCTATACGGCCGTAACCACATAGCACACAATAATACAACTTTAAATTAATTACCAGTTGCAAAATAGCCTGCATTTTTTTAAATTATAAACATAGATTTGCAACAGTATGCTGCCACATGGGTGTGTTCCTGAGAGTGCACATTAATAATTCTGTTTGCTCGCCAACGAAAAATAAAACCGACTTGAATTCCATCGACAACTAACACAACGCAGGAAGACGAAAAAATAATCAAGCAAATACGTCTTATCAAAGATTACTCAAAGTGTATAAGGTTTCGATCAAATTTAAATGGGACCACAAGACAAGCACAAGCTTTGTCTTTTTTCTTTGATTAAAACAAGAATGATCAAAATCGGTACATCCAGTGAAAAGTCATACGGCATAACGCAACGTAGGTCGACGAAAAAATTGTTAAGTGAACACGTTAGTAGATATAATTCGAAAAGTACTTATCAGAGCTCAATTAAATTTAAATGGTATCACATGACAGACACCACCTTTCGATAAAGAAAAATCTACGAAATCGGTCGACCCAGACAAAATCGTATTGAGAACCTCCTCCTTTTTTGGAAGTCGTTTAAAAAAGGCTAAACAGAATTCTGTCATGTTCTGGGCATGTCTTCTTGTGCTGTATGACTAACTACTACCAAAACTGGATGTCATTATACTGGGAGTGTTTAGAGTGAGGTGGTATTTACATAATTAATATTGTACAGCATTACACATAATTCATATTTTTTAACCGACTTCCAAAAAAGGAGGAGGTTCTCAATTCGACTGTATTTTTTTTTTTTTTTTTATGTATGTTACATCAGAACTTTTGACCGGGTGGACCGATTTCGACAAATTTTTTTTTAATCGAAAGGTGGTGTGTGCCAATTGATCCCATTTAAATTTATTTGAGATCTAACAACTAGTTTTCGAGTTATATCTAATAATTCGTTTTTACTTGACGCTTTTTTCGTCGACCTACGTTGTATTATACCGCATAACTTTCTACTGGATGTACCGATTTTGATAATTCTTTTTTTGTTGGAAAGGAGATATCCCTAGTTTAGTACCATGATAAGGAAACCAGGATCTGATGATGGAATCCTAGAGAAATCGAGGTAAATTCTCGAAAATCCGCAATAAATTTTTACTATGTGTACCGATTTTGATAATTTTTAATTTTATCGAAAGCGGATGTTTGTCATGTGGTCACATTTAAATTTTATCGAGATCTGATAACTGCATCTTGAGTAATCTTTGATAACGCGTAGTTACTTGACTATTTTTTCGTCGATCTACGTTGTATTACTCGTCGATGTAATTGAAGTCGGTTTTTTTTCGTTTGCGAGCAAACACAATTATTAATTATAAGGTACCATATCTATATATAATATTATAAAGCTGAAGAGTTTGTTTGTTTGTTTGAACGCGCTAATCTCAGAAACTACTGGGCCGATTTGAAAAATTCTTTCAGTGTTAGATAGCTCATTTATCGGAGAATGCTATGGGTTATATATTATCACGCTAAGATAAATAGGTGCGGAGCTCCAATGAAGAATGTTTCAAAATCGGGGTTTTTTTTTCAAGTAAATAATCCACGCGGACGAAGTCGCGGGTAGGAGCTAGTTTATGTAATAAATAGGAAGTAGGAACGTAGACGTCAGTATAAAGACCTCAGTTTAAGGTCAAGTCCGGGCAAGCACCTCGAGAGCTAACAAATTAACAATAGTTTAATTCCTATGTACTTGAACAGGAATCGTATTTTATTTATTAGTCGACCTTCAATAAAACAATCTAAAAAAAATGTTTTACATAATTTTACATATTAAGTAAATGTTAAAAAAAATTCGTTACTGTTTTCTGTTTTTTTTTAATGTTTATAATACAAATTAATAATCAGTAAAATAGTGTATATAAAAGTTTATATATAACGTTATATGAACTGTTAAGTAATGTAGTTTAGGATATTTAGAAGATTACCTATAAGTGTTGAAATTCTAACCAGTTCACTCTGTAAAGTGATGATTTAAAAGTGGTTTTGAACTCAAAATAAAGATTTTTTTTATTTTGATTCTGTTTCTGTGATACAAAACAGTTGATTTAACAAAACTATTACTAGCGACCTCTGTCCGTCATATTTTTTTACACGATAACTAATGGGAACATATCATATACCAAAACTTCCGAAACACGCTGCCTCTTTTGATATAAGTACTATTCCGATCGGTTCAGTAGTTTTCGCAGTATAACAGAATAAAAAAAACGGCTCTTCATTCTCATTAGTATAGATAAGTATCCTGGCGCTATGATACCTACTGTTGCATATCGGGGGGACTTCCCAAAGGTGAATAAATTTTGATAATCATAATTATTATGCTGTTATTGTTATAATCATAACTATTAACTAAATAAAATTAGTTTAAATTTAGGCGTATCTAAATTTAGTAAATTGTTGGGGAAGCTTAATAAAAAATTTCGTCAAAAATATGGTTTTAATAAATTTAGAATAAAATAAGCAAAAATCCAAAAATATCCCATCAATGGAACCACGAAATTTAAAACCGACATTTGTGGATTAAACACAGACTATCGTATTTTATATATTTAATATTATCATAATTTACATATTAATGATTTTCTATCACTCATCTTTCCTTGTGATAATACTAAATTTTAACATCTTTGCAATTTAAATTTAAATTGATTTTAAGAATCTAAGACAAAATGGCCTCGTTTGTTTTATTTTACGATCTACTTTTAAAATAAAATACTTAATAACCGAAAATCATAATTTATATCTTAAGTTTATGTTTTATATGAGTTTATATATTACAACATTTAAATATGCGGGTTATTCGTACTACATTTTTGAGGGTTTCTTTTCTATATTTCAATACATTTACTTTACGTCAACCACTAAATCTGATTTACGTTTATGATTATTGCAACTGTTCTTCTGTAATATAAACAGAATGATATTTTGTAAATGTTAGAAAGATTTTAAAATCTAAGGGTAGTTTCTAATATTAACTCTTGAATTGGTACATTGCATTAAAGGAACTATAAACAACAAGAGAACTAACACATGTCTAACCTAACCATTTATGTGTTTATATAATAAGCAAGTAGGTTTATGAGTAACTATTAACTAATACTAGATACGCCTCGCAATTTTTTTTTTTTTTAATATAACTAGGTCGGTATACAAGCGTACGGCTCACCTGATAGTAAGTGATTATCGTAGCTTATAGACGCCTGCAATACTAGAAGCAGGGCAAGCGCGTTATCGACCCTACCCCCAGTGGCGTAGCGTAGTGGCGGGGGCGGCTCGCCCCGGGCTGACTTTTTAGGGGGTGGCAAAATTTAACAATACTTAAATAATAAAAATATCTATTTAACAATTTAATATTATTTTTATCGCAATTATAAATTGGTACCGATTGAAAGGAGCACGGAATTTTTCATTACCTATTTTGTGGCGAAGTCGGGGAATCCCTTTTCCTTAAATGATATTTTGTAGCGACTGGCAACGTCTATACTTGTGGGAATTCCCCTTTTATAACCAATAATCAGCGAGAATGACTTCTATTACATACAGAGTGTAAAGGACAGCTTTATAAATTTTTTTATTTAAAATATAACCTGTACAATGCAAAATAATGATAACTAGTCTTGATGAAAAGTTTTCTATAATAATATATGTAATGTATAGTATACATTAAATTGAAATACCTAAATAAGAGGACGACAAAAGTTTTTCCGCCCCGGACAGCCAACAATCACGCTACGCCACTGCCTACCCCCAATCCCTTTCAGGAGCTCTGGTCACCTTACTCACCACAGGAACATAACACTGTTTAAGATCAGTATTACTTAGCTGTGATCTTCTATAAGGTCGAGGTACTTTCTCAGTCAACCAGCTCCGTATTTTTTGCAGGATATTTCCGCGGGATTTGATTTTTTAAGGACAAAAAGTTTCCAGTGTCATAGCTTTTTGTATGAACTTATATCAGGCTAGAAATCTTTTCAAAATAATTTAAAGTGGCTACATAATCAATAATATACCTATACTTACTACAAAAAAAAATGAATATCCTTAGGACACAGACTTCTTACAGTATTATTATAAACTAGTAGAGATGAAACCGCTCACCACAACAGTATCACATATCATATAAAAAAATATATATTAAAAAATTGTTATATTTTGCTCAAAATACGTAATTTTTATTATCTAGAAGCCCTATCGCCCCCTATAAGCTGTGGAGTTGACACTGTGTTTTAATACTTAAAAAAAAAAACTTATACTATTAACTTTTGACAGAACAAAGTTTTTCCGGGAGCTAGTTGTAAATAATTATATAGCTATGGCTATACAAAAATTAATCCTTGCTTCCTTGGTTCCGCTATAATTGAAAGCATTTTACTGACTTAATTCATTTGTTTTGTTAAGTTTTTTAATACTTTGCAGAATGTTATTACGGGGTATAAATATTTCAGAAAAACTATTGATACGTTCAATTTTACTCGTTTGAAAGTCCATCTTTCGGTTTAGCTTCTCTATGAAAAAAAATCTCAAAATTCACACAAATCTCATAAATTCTCATAGATCTCATAGCCTCTCAAAACTCGGTATGAGAATTTGGTCTGCATTTGCCAATTCTTTTACTTGATTAATGGGTTTTTTTTGTCGTCGATTAAAAACTTTTTGTCAAGGTTCTAGCAGAATATATGAATAATTTATATTAACTCTAAGGTCACTATTATGACCACATAAACATATTTATTTAATCTGTCAACGATATTGCGAAATATAAGAAAGAATAAATTTAAGATAATTTAAAATATCTGTAAGCCTATTACGAGTTGGTGTAGAAGTACGCGTAACTTTTTTAATGTATTATATGTAGACTTTGTTGTTTAACGAATACAATCATAAGAAGTACGTCAAGAAAATAATTACCGACGTCATTATTCACAACATCATTATATCGATCAAACACAGTACAATATTATTATTGAAGTTTTTATAGCTGGCAAAACGGAAGTGACATGTCGTTTGTGTTAATAATTCAAAGTCATTACCATGGAGCATCTATGCTCCATGGTCATTACAGAAATTGTCGTTTATGATAAAAATGGTTAGAAAAAGAAATCAAAATGAATTAAGGATTGAGTTTGATTGAGTAGTGACTTTAAAAAAAAAATCGAATTTGAAATACAATGAAGGAAAAGAAATATTATTATTTCTTTTACAAAATGATCTAGTTTTCATTACTGTAAAATTCAATAAAATTATGCGGTAAATGGAAGCGTATGCGATGTAGACAAACTTAAATGCCTATTCATACATACATATTAATAAATTTATGTACGCTATTACACATAGGGTAGGGTCTAATAACCTATCGACGAAGTAAATATGTTTCTTACTTTAGATAATTGTTTTATATATACAAACTGACATATAAATGTCAGGAAATAATAACTGACAAGTCAAGAATCATAGCAAGTGTTCCTGGCTTTTGTCTAGAAGCTAAATTAATATTTACAGATGATTTCTGTTGTAGTGATAACTAGAGTTGTATTTATGCTGATGGGTGTGGGATCGACTCCAGGATTCTCTCTTCTTTACACTTATTTGAAATTATATGGGATTAGGGTCCAGCAGGATATATCTTACTCAAAATCTGCAGCAGCCCAATCGGAGACATACTTTAAGTTTACAGAAGATCACAACCAAATAATATTGATAAGTAAGGAAGCCAGAACTTCAGGAAGGGTTGAGGGCTCGAGGGTAGGGTCGACAATACACTTGCAATCATTCTAGTATCCGCTTTACATTGGGCGAAATGTACCTTTTCTTGCCTAGTGGTATATCTTTGCTATATACTACACTATACTATAATCTACGCAAGATTGCCGGTGTAGGCTGGATAAGGATTGCAGAAAACCGGGATGTCTAGCGCAAACTTGAGGAGGCCTATGTCCAGCAGTGGAGTGCAATAGTCTGAACTGAATTGACTGTCACTATAACCTTTTTGATAAAATAGGTAAGTTGTGTATCGGTGTGCATGACCTTCAGACGACTATAAGGGCAAACATACAGACAAAATAACATCTCCAGAACTCGAACCGAAGCAAGAAACCGAAATTTCGTTCGGTTCTTAATTTATATAACGTTGTCTATATCTTGGAACAAGATCTAAAAAGTGAGTTTCATAATTAAAAAAGCGATAATAGGCACGAGTAGGTATGTTGCTTTTTATCTCGTACTGTGCAGCTAATTAAAAAATAAATTGCTTTGATATTTTTTATGGACAAATGTATTCTTATTACAGACTTCACGTTTACTTTATGAACAAAAACAGTAGGTCCTTGAGGTAGGGTACAGCAGAAAATATCCTGCTCAGAATATGGAGTATCCCGTCTGGAGAAGTACCTCAGCCTAATAATACTGCTCCCAAGTAGTATTGTGTACCTGCTGGTGTGTAGGGTAGCCAGAGTTCCTGTAGAGGATGGGGTGTAGGGTTTCGGCAAAGCAATTGCGATACTTCTGATGTTGCAGGCGCAACTTACTTAGTCCAATAAAAAAAAAAAAAAAAACGAATAGAGTTTAATTTATTTTCTATACTTTTAATATTTTTTTATTTGAATATCCCATTAAACGCCATTGTTGTAGTCGATGGACAAGCGTCTGATAGGCTTGTGTTTGACCACTATTTCACCTGATGATAAGTGAAAATGCTGTCTAAGATTACACGCTTACCTAGAAGTAACCTATGCACTCGCGACTTAAAGATACCCAGGTTATAGTTTTCCGGAAACACAGACAGATAGATTATAGATTAGTTCTAAGTTATATTTTGACGCGCGGTGTTGCCTGCGTAGCATTTACGTAAGTTTAACCTTGCCAATCTCATACATACCTATCATACGAGGACATATTATGCAGGGTATAAATTAAACTGACAACTGTATTTTTTCGTGTGTTACATCAACTTTTAACTTGGTGTACCGCTTTTGAATTATTATTTTTTTAATCGAAATCTGATACTTGTCACGTGGTCTCTTTAAATTTGATCGGGATCTTGATGAATACTTTTTGAGCTATATCTAATATTGTGTCTTTACACCCTACGTTGTTTTATTTATCGATGTCAAGTGAAGTCGATTTCAAATCAATTACATTATTATCGCAAGCATTAAAGTTGTACTTAGTGTATGTTATGCTACGCTTCAGCCTGTAATATCCCACTACTGGGCATAGGTCTCTTTCCCCATGTAGGAGAAGGATCAGAGCTTAATCCACCACGCTGCTCCAATGCGGGTTGGCGGATATATACTATGAGTACCCTACTATGAGTAACGATCGCTATCAGGCGTACATGATAACAACCGGGACCGACGGCTTAACGTGCTCTCCGAGGCACGGTGGGGAGACCCACAAGGACTGCACAAACACCCAGACCACGGCAAACACCTGTATGGCCAATACAAATGTTTTTCCTGTGCGGGGATCGAGCCCGCAACCGCCAGCGCAACAGGTAGGTACAATCCATGGCTGTAACCGTTGCGCCAACGCGGATACTAATCCGCGTTGGCGCAATAAATAAATAATGGTTTAATAAATAATGGTTTAATTTAATACCTTTCACTTGAATCCATCCTATCCTTGATATGATTTGTGCTTTATACCTACATTCACAGAGCTATTGCCAAATTGATCTTGAAAAATTATACACGTTTTCAAATCACTTTTGTAAGCTCCGAACGGGACAAAACAGACTAACCAACGAACTCTTTCGCTTTATATGTCATTAAGGGCCTGTTTCGCCGGTTGTGGATATACTTTATCCTACACATAAGTCACGAATAAACTTTAACAGCAGGTGATAATATAAGCCATTAAGAACTGTATCTTCTCAATTATTAAACTGCGTTTTACATTCATATTTGCGAGTAGAAATATCTCATAAATATAGTGGAATTTAATAATAAAAAACGAATAATATATCAAAAACTTTTATCCATTGGATAACGTCATCCGTCAAATAGTGTTATCTCCGATCGGCGATACAGGCACTATAGATGTAATGGTCAATATCGTACATATACATACACTAGCTGTGCCCGCGGCTTCGCCCGCGTTGAAATCAGTTTGTCACAAAGTTTTCCCAGCAAACTTCCAGTGAAACTCTCATCAAAATCGGCTTTGCCGTTCCGTAAACCTTCCCCTTGAAGCCCTCTCTCCGTTTGTTTCCTCAGATTTTGAGGGAATCGGTCACATACGCTTTTGGGAACTTTGTTTTATAATACACTAACTGTTGCCCGCGACTACGTCCGCGTGGTTATGAAGATATGCATTACTATTAAGATGCTTAACGCAAATTATTTTTTTATTTCAGTCACTTGAAATGCTTATCACTCTGAGTAACTTTTTCAAAGGCACAATTTAGTATAATTTAATAGTTATTTTTATAAAACCTCTCTATACACCACATTTTTAGTTTTTTTTTCAGGCTTCAGTATAAATAACCTATCAGGCGAACCTTATAGCTGCTGTATATGTTTCATACAAAGTATCAACCCCAGATAACTCCCCTTAGCGGTGGAATATCGCAAACTCCGTTCTTAGCGGACGTCTACTAACTATAACCTCGTACCTCCCTGCCAAATTTCATCTTTGTGCATCTTGGATGGATGGACCATCCAGTGGTTTTTGAGTTCTCGTGATGTCAATCAGTGACCTTTCTCTTTTATATATATAGATTACGATGTATTATTTGGACACTTCCTCGCCATCTATAGAGCATACATTTTAAATTTCAAGTCTCTTACCTTAATAACATATGACTTTCATATAAACTTCCAACCCCCGTTTTATCCCCTTATGGATCGAGTTTCGTAAAATCCGTTCTCAGCGGATGTTTACGCCCTATAACCTATCTGCAAAATTTCAAGTTTGTAGCTGTTATAGTTTCGGAGATTTCGTGATGAGTGAATCAACCTACCATCCCCCGTTTTAACCCCAAAACGGAGTTGATTTCTAAATATACATTATTTGGACACCTTCTCACCATCTATAGAGCATACATTTTAAATTTCAAGTCTCTTACTTCAAAAACATAGGACTTTCATACAAACTTCCAAACCCCGTTTTACCCCCTTAGGGGTCGAGTTTTGTAAAACCCTTTCTTAGCGAATGTCTACGCCCCATAAGAAGCCTATCTGCCAAATTTCAAGTTTGTAGGTGTTATAGTTTCGGAGATTTCGTGATGAGTGAGTAAACCTACTATCCCCCGTTTTAACCCCAAAATCGAGTTGATTTCTAAAGATTCATTAATTGAACACCTTCTCATCATCTATAAGGTATATATTTTAAATTTCAAGTCTCTTACTTCAAAAACATGGGACTTTCATACAAACTTCCAACCCCCTTTATACCCCCTTAAGGGTCGAATTTTGTAAAATTCGTTCTTAGCGGATGTCTACGCCCTATAAGGAGCCTTTCTGCCAAATATCAAGTTTGTAACTGTTATAGTTTCGGAGATTTCGTGATCAGTGAGCCGACCTACTATCCCCCGTTTTAACCCAAAAAGGGGTTGATTTCTAAAGATACATTATTTGGACACCTTTTCACCATCTATCTATAGAGCTTACATTTTAAATTTCAAGTCTCTTACGTCAAAAACATAGGACTCTCATACAAACTTCCAACCCCCATTTTACCCCCTTAGGGGTTGAGTTTCGTAAAATCCGTTCTTAGCGGATGTCTACGTCCTATAAGGAGCCTACTTGCCAAATTTCAAGTTTGTAGGTGTTATAGTTTCGGAGATTTCGTGATGAATGACCTTTCGCGTTTATATATATTATAGATAGATAATGACGCGTATAAGAGGAATAATCGAGAAATAGCTCCGATAAAGTGCAGTGATTGCATTTTATTCCTTGCAGTTTTATAGTCATTGTGTATTTTATAGCTCGTTATGAAATATTCTTTAATATTTTGAAGGCCAAGTTTACTTTAACTTTTATGTTTAGAAAGTAATCGGCGGATTTAATTTAAAGGTAGAATAAAGGCATACGTAATGTGAATGAGACGAAGTTAGAACGTGGACGGGACGGGGATGGAACGTGGTTGGTAAACACTTACTGGCATTTTCAAACAATTCATCATTTTCACTGCCAGATACAGACATTGAGTCAGTAACAGTAGGTAAATGGACATGCTTCCCTACTCTTGATCCTGGAACGAACCGTGCGACTGTACATACGCAGCGGAATCACGGACGGCATGGGTCACGTACGGAACGGGACGTGCTAAACATCATCGCCGACGTTATTTTTTCCTCCTCGCGCGCTTCACGTTCCCGTCCCGTCCATGTGTCCGTAACGTATGCTCTTGCGTCTACATTTTCTATGAAACGATATTTCTAAAACGTCACGCCCCGTTCTGCCCGATCACACATTCACAAATGTAGGAATATAAATATTTTATTTTTACTAAATGAACGAATTTGTCTGGCTACGGCAGTAAAGAATATAGCAACCCCTCTCTTCCCGTGGGTGTCATAAGAGGCGAGAAAGTGTTAACACAGTTCCACTCATCATTACATCATCATGACAGCCTATACAGTCCACTGCTGGACATAGGCCTCCACAAGTTTACGCCAAAAATAACGTGAACTCATGTGTTTTGCCCATAGTCACCACGCTTTTTAAGTTCCAATGTGGTAGCGGATAGTTCCACTACCACCTTAGAACTTGAAAAGCCGACCTATGGCGGGATAACCATCCAACTGCTGGCTTTGAAATACACAGGCCGAAGACGGGCAGCAGCGTGTCGGCGCGACAAAGCCAGCCCTGCGGTCACCACCTGCGTGGTGACTATGGGCAACACACATGAGTTCACGCCATTTTTGGCGCGAACTTGTGGAGGCCTATGTCCAGTAGTGGACTGTGATAGGCTGAAGTAAAATAAACGAATATCTTAATTTATTATTATAATGCATAATATGTGAACTACGTACAATAATTTTTGTTTCAAATATCTTACTTATTTATGACAAATAAAACTACGTGGGATTCAGCTGGTAACAAAGCAGATTAAAGCAAAAAAAACAGCAAAACACTATCTCAGTGACTTCCTTCAACACACACAAAAAAAATTACAAATTGAATAGGTTCGAATTCCTTTGTCTCATCTAAGCAATTTAGACTTGAATGAAAAACAAATTTATTCCTATTTATAATGCGAGAAAAGAATGGAAGAAATAAATATGATGCTTATGACTTATAATAAGGATTTTTTTGTTATACTCTTGGGTTCATTAATTGGCCAGTAAAAGTAGCCGTTTTTTTTTATTCAACCTTGCACTAAACTTACTGACCATGAAATTACAAAATGTTGACAGATTCAGGTGGAGCTTCAAGCGCCATATTGAAAAAACTCTATGGCCGGTATCTTTGAAACTGCACTTGAGGGCAATAGATTTTGTCTACCGTTTACAATTTATGATCCATTCAACGAACCGGTAGAAGAGTATAGATAGTTTTAAATGTTATCAGTTTGAATTTCGTAGAGACGTGACGACTCTTTTTTGACTTATATCTAATAACACGTATTTACTCGACATGACCGTCTACCTACGTTGTATTATAACGCGTCGATTTTTTTTCGTTTGCGAGCAAACACAATTATATAACGCGCTGCGTTGGCGCAACGGCCACAGCCACGGATTGTGCCTGTTGCGCGTGCGGTTGTGGGTTCGATCCCCGCACATGACAAACATTTGTATTGGCCATACAGGTGTTTGCCATGTTCTGGGTGTTTGTGCAGTTCTTGTGGGTCTCCCCACTGTGCCTCGGAGAGCACGTTAAGCCGTCGGTCCCGGTTGTTATCACGTACACCTGATGCGAACGTTACTCACAGTAAGGAATATATCCGCCACCCCGCATTGGAGCAGCGGGGTGGATTAAGCTCTGATCCTTCTCCTACATGGGGAAAGAGGCTTATGCCCAGTAGTGAGATATTACAGGCTGAAGCGTACAGCTATGTAAAACACATTTTCGACGGTAGCTTTTCATGAAGTATAATTAATTAATTGAAACAAATTAATATCATTTTAATTTAAATAAATAAAGTAATAAATAAACGGTTCACACTCAACCAGTAGAATTTTCTCTTGGGAACACACAATCCACATGTACAACCGCCCAGACCGCGACAAACATCTATAATATGGTCAATATAAATTTTTGCCAGTGCTTTAAAAAAGCTTATTTTTGATTCTGTTTTTTGAGTAAAAAATCTGAGCTGATGTTTAAAATATTATTTAAATAACGGTTAATCGCTAGAAACCGCTAACATTTTGTAATTAATGTGAAACAATTGTGTAAAATTTAGGATAATTATGTGATAAGCTATACATACGTAGTTTTAAATCTTTTAAAAGTATATAATATAAAAATGTTATCCGTTATTTCAAAGCACGTAATGATTTTTAAAATACAAACTTAGCACATAAAAAAATCTGGCTCAGTCTGTAACTGAACTGATGACTGTTTATCAGCCCACGTGTTCTATCCATAAAAGTTTAATTTTTATTTATAACATTGAAATTATAATAGTTTAAAAATTAAGTTATTGTTTCATCTATAATAATATGAGAAATATTACTAATTAGTTTTAATAACTATAATTATAACGAAAATAGCTTCCTTCTGTTATTTTCGTTATAATTATTACAAATACTATACAATCATGTTTACAATTTACAACTATAATTACAAAATCTAATAAATAATAATTTATCTTAACTTAGAATCACACTCAAACTATTTATTATAGAGACACTTTATTATACATTTAGCTTTTACTCGCGGCTTCACTCAAATCGATTTTTTACTAAAAAGTCTTCTAAAACCAAGAATATGTGTACAAAGTTTCATCAGTAGTTTTCGCGTGAAAGCGTAACATACGCACTTACATTCACATTTGTAATATGAATTAGTGATAGATAAAATATATATATAGTACTTACATTTTTGTCGGTTAAATATTTTGATTTAAACCATGAACTCGACACCATAAAATCACATATTAAAACCCCATGTCCGATGGGACTCGTCACTACAACAGCTCAGACCACACTAACGTCACTAACCCAACAACACGCGCGTGCCTGTGTGCATGAACTTGCATAAAAAAACTGCCAAGCGTTTTATTATTGCGTGTGCTAGGTTCCGTATAAAACAGAGAAATATATATAAATAAAAATGAATCGCTAAATGCTAAACTCGAGGACGGTTTCCGGTGAATTTTTTTCTTTAAAGTTTTTCATGCTGTGCAGAAGGTTCTTACGGAATTAAAAGTTTAAAAACTTGGACAGAAAATTATAAAATATTCGAAACGTAATAATTATTTGTTATTATTTCACTTATCGAACGTGTGTAGATTCACAAGGCATGACAACGACTTCTGAGTCGGTAAATACTTAATACAATGTATTGATCTTTTTTAACCGACTTCAAAAAAAGGAAGAATTCGACCGAATTATATATATATCTTTTATGTATGTTCGGGGATAACTTCGTCGTTTATGAACCGATTTTAATAATTGTTTTTTGTTGGAAAGCAGATATCCCTGGTGTGGTACCACGATAAGGAAACCAGGATCTGATGGTGGGGTACCAGAGAAATCGAGGGAAACTCGAAAATCCGCATAACTTTTTATCGGATTTACTGATTTTGATAATTTTTAATTTAATCGAAAACTGATGTTTATCATGTGGTCACATTTATATTTCATCGAGATCTGATTACAACTTTTGGATTGATCTTTGATAATGCCTATTTATTTGACTATTTTTTCGTCTACCTACATTGTATTACTTGTCGATATAATCGAAGTCGGTTTTTTTTTTCGTTTGCCTGCAAACAAAATTATAGACAAACTGTATACATGTGCGTAAACTTAAAAAAAATGTCAAGCGTTTTATTATTGTGTGAGTTTGGTTCCGTATAATTATAACAGTGAATATTCATTGTTTTTTTTTTCAAATCTCTTAAATATCATATTATTATTTTAGCGTTAAATTATAGTATATTTAATCACTGACAACCGTTCTAATATAGTTGTGCGATAAGACGGGCATCGGTTCGCTCCCGCTCGACGTAGATAGTAGCTCGATCTAGACCCTCGTGGAGCTCTGTACATGATTTAGCTTAACCTCTTGAACTATATTGAGAAAACGTATTCGTCCAGCAGTGGGGTGATTACACAGTTAATAACTATTATACTGATGTAATTGTTTAAAGAGCTTAAAAGAGCTTAAGTAATTTTTGTTAGTTTGTATTGAAAAAAAAAATACTATTAAACATATCCTGGAATTCTTTCACTGTCCAGTAGAAGTAGAATGCTATGTTATCACTTAGTGAGATAGGATATATTTTAACGGTTGAAAAAAGGACAGTCGATATAATAAAGTCCATCCAAGCGAAGCAATGGCGAAAAACTAGTCTAATATTAAATATTAAAATCATTCATATTTTTGATATATAAAAATATTTTATGTACATATATTTCTCTTTTGTATTTATTACACAATGAAGACGGGTTATCGCAATACTGGACCTTGAAATCATTATTATTACGTGACGAAATAGCGCGCGATAAACGTCTGACGGATCATACGTTAGTTCTGAAATTTAATTCATTTACATCGAATTACGTGTACGCTTTGATTTAAATAATTTATTATAAGACTATAAATAGTATATATCTTGTGGAGATAGGGCACGGCAGGAAATATTCTTCATGAAATTTGGAGCAACCCGCATGCAGGAGTATTTCAACCTTATGAAGGTCACAGCCAAATTATAGTGTTCAATAATATAGTGTTGTTATTGTTGTGACTAACGTGGCCATAGCACCTAGTGTAGGTCAAAGGTAGGGTTTGAAATTTCTTGTTGATGTTTCTGGTGTTGCGCGCGGAACCCTAGTGGTGTAATAGAAAGAAATGTATTTTTTCAGTTTTCAAGTACCACCTAAGTACCAGGTACATGTTCTACGTTCTATGTACATGAAAACGTATGAGTGTTGAGCATGAAATCTTTGAGAATATTTTTTATTATCTGTTATCTAAAACTAATATTGTATAATAAAATTGTAATCAGCCGATGTATGTGCATATAAGGCTTTTGATAAAAATGTATTTAGTGGACTTTATACTAACAATAGAAGACAATTTTGTTTACTTTTATTTCTTTTTATTAGTGAATTGAGTTTTATGAGTCAGTTTTTAAAATTCAATTCAATCTTGTTTTTAAATAAAATGATGTAAGTTTATTTAAGTATTTTTTAAATGGTGATGTATAAATGCGAAGAAATTTAATAAAGAAATTCACAAAATGCTTCAAGATTAAACACACTATATTTGTAATATTTATTGCTATAATAACGATATAAGTAGAGTGCAACCTTGCGTACCGAAGTATCGGGAAGCCAAAATTTATTTATTTTTTTTATTTGTAAGGATAGCCAACTGTTCACACTGATTCATAAATATACAACAATAAAATGACCAACAATAAAAATTTTTTTTCGATAGATTTTTTCTGTGACGGTGGCAAACAAGTGTACGGTCCACTTGATGGTAAGCAGATACTATAACCTGTGAACGCCTGCAACAATAGAAGCATCGCAAGCGCGTTGCCGATCCTACCGCCAATCTCCCCAGCACCTCTGTTCATCTAACAGGAATATAACACTACTCATTTAGCTGTGATCTTCAGTAAGGTTGAGGTACTTCTGGTGTAGCAAGCGTCTAGTTACGGTAACCACTTACCATCAGGTGGGCCGTACGATTATTTGCCGACCTAGTTGTATAAAAAACAATATTTATGAGTGTCACAGACTTTCAGTTTCCTGATTTTACATCACGAGTACCAAAAACAACAAATTTAACATAACTACGGCAATTTCTTGCGTAAATTATGTTTAACACCTAAAGTACCTAAGTATGTTTAAACATCCGTATAAAAACTGGTCACGAGGTTTTATTGGGTATATTGTTTTATTTTGATTTGATTGACTGGTCCGTTGGTGCAATTAGATTCCGCTCCAGGTTCGTGGGTTCAGTTATGCTGATCATGAGTGTAATATTTACACATGTATGTGATAATTATTTTTTTTTTATAAAAATGTATATCACCTAAAACTCAGGCATTAAGTGTCTACTTTAGGAACAAAGGACCGTGTTAGTATGTAAAACACGTTTATTTATTTATTTTATTATTATTGCCATTATATGATATTAATGTAAATATAATTAATTATATTTAAATAACGATTGAAAATTGTTTTTAAAATCCTACATGAATGAAGTATATTTTGTTTTCGATTTTGAGTAAAGCAATATATTGTAGGTACAAAAAAGCATTGTTCAAATGTTCGATAATAACGGTGCAAATAGGACTCATCTATGCTAAATATTCATATGACGTTCAACTTTTATTGATCTAGAAAGTTTAAACGTTTTACCGGTGCGCATAGAGAACCATAAAATCAGGTTGTACGGAAAGTCCTCGGCTGGATTCTGCAAGGTCTGAAACGATATACTGTAACATCTGGTTAGAAATTGAAATGATTAATTAGTCTGATTCCTAATTTAGAAATAGCTTTTTTATACGTCGATTAAAAAATTAAGGTTCTTAATTTGAATGTAAGTGTAATTTGAATCTGTTTTGCTTTTTTGTTCTTTTTTAAATTAGATTATTAAAAAATTATTAGTTTTTTTTTTGATTCGACCGTCTCTGACTACAACCACACATTTTACTTTTCGTTTATAAAGAAAATTTTAATGATTACGATAAATTCGAAATTTTTAAAAAATAATAAAGATTACAATTAAATAAATCAATCATGGCTATAGACATTAAAATTAGTAGGATACAGTTAAGATGAATTAGAGGAAGGAAGTAAAGAAAGATGGTCGCAGCTTGCGGCGCTTAATTTTCTTTTAGAATGTAGGTAACATTAATACAAAGAGAAAGTTCTAGTTCATTGACTTACAGGGTCGGGGCGATTAAGTAGTGATCGCTTTGCGCATCGTGCAGGACTTGCAGTAGTGCAAACAAAAATGTTTTCATTTTTAATACAAAAATAAAAAGTAAAAGAAGGTCAGCCCTCAATAACCGTGCCGATAACAATATCTCTGGGGTCCTCCATAATAAGGTGTCTTATACTAATGTGTTTAGATGACAACCGTATGTATGTCACACTACAAATATGTTGCGTACATTTCGCACTATACTTAATTTTTATATAACTACTTTCAAATTCGTGACTACAAATGATGTAATGATTTAGGTGATGTTTTAAATGTTATCCTGTACCTGTATGAGAATTGAGAAGATTGCACTCTAATATTAATTTAGTTCGTGTGTTTAGTTTGGTTCTTTATTAGGTCTGATTTTTTGGAAATTTTAATTGATCTGAAGAGGGTAAAAATACAATTTTTATTTTTACGATTTAAGAAACTATTTAAAAGAAAATCTATTTTAAATTAATTTAAATATATCGTACATAGTCATAGCAACTGGCTCAAATACACATGTTAGCCACGTTAATCCTGCTCATGTTAAAAGTATGTCTGTGTACACCTAACTCTTGTCTAGGAAGCGGCAATATAACAAAAAACTGTAGATAGTTACACATGCAGCCCAGACGTCCGTGTTAAATTAGTACGTGACTGTTCCGCTGACTGCATTGCCACTAGCTCATAGAACTAACTCCGTGTGACAAAACATAGATATTAATTAATTCTTGGACTTGTTTGAAGCGACATGAATGTAATAATATACTGTGTGAGAATTAGAAATATACCAACCTCGAAATCGGCAACATGTTTCTCATTTTATTTCTTAAGTTTAAATATATTAAGTAGTTATTTAAAAACTCTATGCCTAAGAGTAAAAGTTTGACTAGATTGTATTAATATTATTTTATATTTTAAATTGTTATTGTTGTCATTAGCACAAAGTTGAAAAATTGTTAAAAACATTTTAATGACCAATAAAGAAGGTTCCTTTACTTATTCCTTATAATTAAAGAATTAGTTGCTTTTGTTGGCGCAATTTTTACAATAACGGCTTTTGCATTAACTGTCATGGCCTCTTGGTCCCTTCTCATGAGAAAAATTTGCATAGGTTTCATACCGATGATGGTTTGTTTTTAAAGAGTAACAGCGGAGTTTCTTGCCGATTTTTCATTGCAGAATCTACATTCCGAATCGGTGTTAACTTTTAACCTTATAGTTATAATAATTTAGTGTGCAAAATTACGATTCGCAAGTGCTTTTGAAGCCTTGAATTAAGTTATTTTTGATTTTAATTACGGTCTAGGCGTTTATGCTTATGTGATGTGTGCTTTTGAACCACCGATGCAGGTTCTACATCCTACTGGGAGTTGGTGAGTTCAAGACATTTGTTTGTTTTCATACACACACACTTCAGCCTATTGTAGTCCACTGCTGGACATAGACCTCCATAAGTTTGCTCTAAAAATCGCGTGAACTCATGTGTGTTGCTTATAGTCACCACGCTGGGCAAGCGGGTTCGTGACCGCAGGGCTGAATTTGTCGCACCGAAGACGCTGCTGCCCGTCTTCGGCCTGTGTGTTTCAAAGCCAGCAGTTGGATGGTTATCCCGCCATCGGTCGTTCCAAGTTCTAAGGTGGTAGAGAAACTGTGTTATCTCTTAGTCGCCTCTTACGACACCCACGGGAAGAGAGGGGGTTGTTTGTTTTATTTAATTTTAATACTACAGAAATGACAAAAAATAAAGTTTATTTTAAAATTATGATTATCAACTTGACTGTTGTTTGACTTCATTCTAAGTTTAATTTTTCTATTCTTCCTATAACTTGAAGACACAGATCTGACGAGTAATTTTTGAGTTATCCCTAATCATGCATATATATTTAATTAGCTATTTGTTGACTACCTACCTGACTACCTTGTATTACTTTTCGATGTAAATTGGAGTCGGTTTTTTTAAAAATTAAATTAGTAATAATTTTGCGTTTTAATAATGTACGACTCATTTTCTTTTTCAAGAGGTAATTGTAATTATTAGCAATTGAAAAACATCATAAATTCTTATCATTTTTATTTTAAACTAACAAAAATACCACAGACACAAAATAAATAGTATTGTACACAGATTCTGTCGATTTAAATACTATTTCAATAAAAGGATTTTTAAAATAACGAATTAATAAAAAAATTGCGTATTAATACAATTTTTACAAAGTAATGATGTAATTATTTTTATTTTTTTAATGTTTTGTAAATAATTATTAGTAATAAAAATTTTAGTAGGTTTATTTATGGATGTTAAAATTATTACTTTAGAACATAAATAATTTCACGTCTAAATATAAACATTGTACATTTTTTGTGTGTTAATCAACGTAGGTACTATTATGACTAGTCCATGAACTGATTCATAATTTTAATGAAAACAAATAATTACGATAAATTAATAATAATAAAAAAGATCAATATTTGGTACACAAACTAAATGCGTAAAATAATCAAATGAAACAATACAAGAACATGTCACGTTAAATTTAAAACGTTCGAAAATGAATTTAGTTTTATTTACATATAAAACTTAATAATTTCGACTTGAAAGAAATCTTCATTCTTAAAAGATTAATACTTAACTGAGTATCTAACATTATAAATTCCGGATTTAGGGGAGGACAACCGGGGCTACAGCCCCGGAGCCTCACAATAGAGAATTTAAAAAAAAAAAAACAAATTTAGACTAGTAAACAATTTTTCCTTTCATATTTTTTTTCGCGTTTTACCTTTAAAAAAAATTGTACATTTTATTTGGAAAATAATTTGGAGCCAAGGGGCCTCCACTCCTTTGTTGCCCCGAGGCCTCGAGACCTCTAAATCCGGCCCTGAATATTACTTAAAAATTTATTGCACATATTATAGATTATTTACTTATTTTTATGAGTTTGTATTAAAAACTTTTTCTTATTCTACTCAGGACCGGTTTCACCGTTAGTGGATTTCCTGTAACTAGCTTCTGTCCGCGACAGTGTCCGAGTGGAATAGGTAACTTTCACCTGCGACTTCGTTTACGTAGAACTTGCGAAACTTTTTAAACTGTTTACGCAGCGCACGCAGCGGAAGGTCTCAAAAGTAAAAAATCATTGGTGCTCCGCTCCTATTAGTCTTAGCGTGATGATATATAGCCTATGGCCTTCCTCGATAAATGGGCTATCTATCTAACACTGAAAGAATTTTTCAAATCGGATCAGTAGTTCTAAGATTCGATGGTAAAAAATAATATTAATCTGTTTGATACCATCATCCATCAAAATAGTCAATCCACAACCAGTAAAACAGGTCCTAATTTTATTCCATAATATGGCAATTTTATAATCTCTTTTATAGATTATACAATTTTTAAAAATCAGTGTACCCAGCAGACACGTTACCAACGCCATCTAGCGACACTGGTCGGTAATAGTCCTTCATTTCGCCCCAACCTCTCGGCGCTACGTTGAAATTCGGACCGCACACTAGCGGTAAACGCGGGCTTTTGGGCGAGGCATAGACATCGTTTAACTTCGTTGGCGCTAGTGGAACTGGCACTTCTAGGTCTTGTATGGTTATCGATGGTGGTGTGACTGGGAATGGCTCCATTTTGGGTAAATTAGATGTATGTTTCAAAGCTGACTTTGGATATGTTTTCTGGTTTCGTAAGCTGGACGGCGGGCGGTAGGGCGTGTCATGGTTGGCGACGGGCGTCACTGAGGTCGCTGTGTTTGATGTGTTGCGTCCTGGAATATATATATATATATAAAATATGTGGTTTAACATGAATATAAAGAAAAATCTCTGTGACGCGTAATATTTCCAAAGTCGGACAACGTTGAGATGTGATTGTATGACTACTGTAATATAAATAAGTTCATATAAATAAGTTCAAGAAAAACGTACTTCAGTACAGTAAACCTACCTCTGCCTTCGTGCACCCACTTCACCGACCGCTTCTTCCGGTTCACGTACATACTCTGACCCTTGCTCATGTGGTTGCTGGAGTCAGACAGGGACTTGGAGATCGTTCGCGCGAGGTCCATCTGCTCCTTGACCGTTGGATGCACGCCGGGCACGTAGAACGCCGATGATGCGAAAGTTTTCTCTGGAAATAGTGACATGAGATGTTAATTCATCTTTATAGTCAATGTTTCCTAAAGAAATTGGTTGAAGAATCTTTGGTAGAAGATCTTTATGCTAGGAAAACTTATCAAATATTCCTGACTTCTGATGATATTCCCCCCTCCCCAAAATACACTGTTTTATACATTAGTATATAATTGTATAGTAATGATTATCTATTAAAGCGACTACCAAAGTTTTTTCCCTATAATCTAAAGTAACCGATTACCGCCATTACTATAAATATCCTGACGGCAGATTTTCTAAGTGCTTGCGATAAATTGCATGATAGATATTACACATTAACTCAGCTAACGACTTGTCGGTGCTCACTGATCTCGACATTACAGTGGTCGGAAGATATATAATGTAATAAGGAGATAGGCAGCCAATGAACACTTAATGCAATATTTTTTGCTTGAAGATGTTTTTGGCTACGTAGTAAATATTGTAGCACTCTAAAATAAGCAACAGAATTTTTCACTGCAAACAATTTTACAAAACTGTACAAAACAATTGATAGATTTTTCATCTGTTACAGAATGTATTCGTTGTCTTGTATGAGACAGATTGTGTTTATGGTTTAATTTGATCTTTTCAGTTTCATGAGAGCTAATATATTGATATCCAATTTATTCCCCGATTTTAAATAGCACATTTACCACTCAAGCCATTATCTCTAGTACTAATTCTTCATCTGGCATTGACATTACCGAATTGAGCAGACGTCTAGAGTTTATTAAAAGTATGCAATTCAATTCTTCGTCATATTGCTTATGGGTTTTAATACATGTGTTAAGATAGAAAACAATAGTTTAGTTTTTATTAACAGATCAAATTATCCATTACCTAAACTACGTCTAGATAGGACTAGATGTGAAGGTGAGATCTCGAGTTCAAACTATTTATAACAGCGAAGCAGTCCAAAAGTCTCGCCTCGCTCTTGGTAGTTCGGCGCAATAATTGGCAGTTATTTTTATTTACAATCCTTGGTATAGATTCCATTATGACTACTTGAATTAAAATAGATTATGATACATTTTTCGAGTAGGAAACATTTAGTGCAATAAGTCTTTCAAGACTTCAATATACGAGAGTGTTCTTATTGATTTAAAGAGCTTAATATTATAACTCTCTGAAACTATTCTAAAAGTTTACAGCATACGTACATATCAGACATTCGAAGCTTACTTTTAAAATACCTTTAGTGGTCGTCAGATAATATGTTACTATCATTGGATAATAAATTATGGATGAAATTAAGTTTCACATTTCTGACAAGTATTGATCTCAATAGTATTACTCTTCTAAAATTCTTATATTTTTACGTTTTTATGTCAAGATTTCAGTAAATGGTCTAGAAAAGGCCTTTGAATTTTAACAGATTATCTGGTGTTCGTGCTTTGTTCAATTTTTTGAATAAAACTGCATTTCGTAGAGCAAAAAGAGTCGAGATCGGGGGTAGAATCGAGAAAGAGTTTGCAATGCCAGGAACGTTGAAAGAGTTTTGCTGGCAGCCAAGGGGTACACCGCCTACGATAGTACTTGTTTCGTAAGCTTTTTGCCACTTTAGTTGTATAAAAAAGACAAAGAAATAATAAAACACAGTTTAAATTTTAAGCTTACCAAATTTTCGGTCTTTTTTGATGATGTGTTCCTCAGCGTCAGGAGCGGGTGTGAAGATCTTGTTCAAGTCGACTTCTTTGTCGCCTACGATTATGGGCTTGTTTTCCAAATCTTCCTGCAATTTGTGGATTATGAATAAACATATTATATATAAATGAAGATGTTTTAATGAAGTTTTGAATGGTACCAGACAAATGGCGCACATTTGAGCCCACGCGAAATATGTCCTTTAAAGTACTCATTTAGGACATGAAAGATGATTTCTCTGTACAAAAAACAATGAACATGTTGTTTTTTTTTTTAATTCATTATATGGAAAGTTATATTCTGTATATACAAATAACAATATAAAAAAGTTTTTAGTCAAGTCTAATTTTTCCCAACCTC
Source organism: Melitaea cinxia (assembly GCF_905220565.1). Taxonomy (NCBI): domain Eukaryota; kingdom Metazoa; phylum Arthropoda; class Insecta; order Lepidoptera; family Nymphalidae; genus Melitaea; species Melitaea cinxia. The sequence continues at coordinate 1,510,067 of NC_059419.1, read as the reverse complement.
TAGTAAAAAATTCAATGAATGAGAAATTGAGAGACATTAATATTTACTACTTTTGATTATACTTTGTAAAAAATAAATAGCATAATTTTATAATGACAATAAATTTGTAGCAGATATATTTTATATGATATGACGTCATTTCTAAAATATTTAGAAGTCACACAGTGCACAAATCCAAACGGATTAACACTCATAAAAATGTATAATACTATACATACAAGAATTTTCTATAGAATCTAGATTTAAGAAATTAACTCATCGTAAACTAATAACAAAAAATAATTATTCAAATATCTTTGTAGTACTAAAAAGAAAATGTACAAAATTAGTATTTCAAAACTGTCTATACTGTCTATAACACATAATCAAAGTGAGTGTTTACAAAATGTTTTATTAATAATCAAATACTAAATAAAATGTTGACAACACCTGACGTAAAATAAGCTGATGTTAAAAGCGTGAAATTAAATATGCATTTTATCGTAGTATTATTAAACTGTTAACAGGCTCGCTTATAAATTGACATGTGACGTACAATGTACAGCACGAGAAATTAATTTAGTGAGGTCGTAAAACGTAAATAAATAAATTAAATATTAAAAAAGTAATGTTAATAAAAACTGCTATATTGTTAAATACAAACAATAAAACACTTAAAATAAATACTATTGCGTAGGTTGGGCACGGAGTCTACTATATCGACTTAGTCAAAATTGTCAATGATTGATCATTCTTTCTGTCTATTATGGCATCAATGTCACGCTATAATTAGACTGTCCTGATGCTACAATGACGTCGTGACAAGAAAATTGAATTAGTAATACTAAATGAACCATTTCGTATATAAAATAATGTAAAATAATTTAAAATTCAATTTGTAGTTCTTAGTATCTAAAATTTATATTATTTTTGAAAATTTTCTTATAACATATATAAGTTACTTGAAACATAAAAAAATATGTTAATTCTCATAAGAATGACCATCTTTCGACCATTTTGACACGACTGTAGCAGCAGACTTGTGTTCCTGACAAACTATGCGATATTTACAATTGATGAAACTAGTGACAGAACAAGATCTAGGATAGTCTTACAGCGAGAAGATCGGGGAGTTCTACCGATTCGGTGCTGGGGACTTCGACGTCGTTCTGTTGGACATTGGTAGGTTCAGTTAATTTATCATTCACTTTATATTCAGAATAATAAGATATAATGAAGTCTCTATTTTCTTGTAAAATTAATTATGAATCGTAATAATTACTTAGCGTAACCTGTTTAAAGACTAAAAAAAAGTTACGATAAATAAGATATTAAATATTGTCAAACATTATTTTCGTCTGTCTGTCGATTAAAATATTGAGCTAGGATTGAGTAGACAATAATTTGGAATCTTCTTTCTTCTTCCTCCGTTCGGTCCGTAAGGTATTGATAGCAAGGGTAGGGACAGCAGGGTGTATCTTGCTCAAAATCTGACCTGAAACCTTGACCTTACAGAAGATCACAGCTAAATAATGCTGCTCACAACTAGTGTAGTGTTCCTGTGGTGAGTGAGGTGACCAGAGCTCCTTTTATTGGCTTTATTATTACGATTTTAACGTGCTTCGGAAAATTCGAAATTTTTCGATTTTTTGTACATTGTTTGGACTTGTTAGTTTTATTATGAGTACACTACATAGTTACACTGACAGACGTTTTTTTGTTTCGAGAACTATCAAACGAGGTGAGGTTAAATTAGTCGTTAGGTTTTCTGAAATTTTCCAATTATCTTAATTACTTTTCTAATTTTCTTAATTATAATTCGTAAGAACCTTCTACAAAGAAAGTACTTATTAGAAAATTTAAGGAAAATAATTGCCAAATTGAAAATACATGTCTCAAAATTCGTGTAGAAAGAAATTGAGTTATTAATTTTTATTTATATGGATAGATTAGTTAGGCAATTTTCGATCATAAAATCGATACGGCTTCACTATCTCTGAAATTGGGTTGCATAGCGACAGATCGCGTCTATTAGTTTAAACTATGGTTTTGGCGCACTTCCAAGGAGCGCTGTCATGGTAATTTACTATAATACAAAAAAAAAAAAAAATAATTTAAATTTTTAAAATGTGATCGTAACTTACAATATCTTTGATCAACTTGACATAAAATTACGCTTCACAATGAAGCGAGGCAAACACAATGTGAAATCATGAGGAGATTGATTGTTTTTATGTATTTTTATGAAAAAAATGTGGAATTTTTAATTAAAAATTATTTCCTTCATTCAATAGTTAGTCTTTTGAAATCTAAACAATTAATCACGAAACATCAAATGAAAAAAAATGAACGCTTCCGTATGTTAATACGGTATTTAAAGAAATCTAAACACTAGACTACTTTAGTAGTTAATATTTTAAAACCTAATTTTTATTATGAGTTCAAGAAATACATATTCCAATATCAAACTCATTTTGTATAAATTGAAGTAAGAATATTCGTCGAAATTATATGATTATACATAGTATATGAGTATTTTGTTTTTTTACAAGCAGTTTATATTGTTTCATAATGTACTTTTTTTTACGTGGGGAAAATCCATTATGGACACCCTCCAGCGCGGGGGCGTCAGAGGGTTATGTCAGACTTCTACTGACTAAAAAACCACCACATGTGAGCAGTCTTTCGCCTGGGTGGAGCGAGATGCTGTCGCGCTAGCATTCGCCACCTCGCCCCGGTGGTATACCCGGACAAAGCCTCCGAGCCCCGGCACAATGGTGGGGTGGCCTCGCTCACAACAAGGCCACCCCTCAGACAACACAAAGGTCTAATCAGGTCAGTCTAGGTAATTTATAATAAAAATATCATAATTATATCTGATATCGTATTTAAGTATATAAGATTCAATAGTACTCGTATGTAGCTGAAATATTTTTTTATATTATACAACATTACGAGTGTGTGTTGTCTGGCGGTTGCGGGTTCGAGCCTTGCACATGACAAATATTTTTATTGGCCATACAGATGTTTGCAGTCGCCTGGGTGTTTATTTAGTCCTTGATCCTCACCGAGCAAGTTAGCTGACGGTACCGGTTGTGATCATGTATACCTGATAGCGATCGTTACTAAGTAGGGAATATATTCGCAAACTCGCATTGGATCAGCGTGGTGGATTAGGCTCTGATCCTTTTCATATACGGAGTAAGAGGCCTATGCCCAAAAGTGGGATATTACAGGCTGAAGCGAACATTTATGTCTGATAATTTTGAGTGACAGTCTTTTGATTGTTTTGTTAAAAGTTTACTATGCAGTGTGGTGTGTCTACAATTAAACGTACTCGTACGTTTTAAATCGACCTAAAAAGAGCAGGGGAGGTGCTAAATCTTCGACTTAAATGTTTTATGTATGTTAATTCATAACTTTTTACAAGATGTACAGATTTTGTTGTTTTGATGGTGTTTCTCGTGTGCTCTTATTAAGATTTGTGCGAAATCTGATAAGCAGTTTTTGAGCTATCTTTTGATATTGAGTTTGACTGCGTTTATGATGTTATTATGTTAGAACTTGCCGATGTAAATAGTCAGTTTTTTTGTGTTTTAAAACAAATACAATTAGTATTTGATTGATGTTAAGACTCTTTAATATCAAGGTGTTTATTTTAAAATGAATTCTGAAATATTCATAATGAAACGATTTCCATAAGTTTATCGGGACTCATACTGAATTAATTAAATATAATTTTACCGATACATCAGAATTGTCACAAGTGCTCTAGTTTCGTAATCAAATTAAACTAAAACGTGTAATTAATCCATTCATCTGTGTAATACCTCATTACTCGGTACACGAGGTACGGAGCCAAGCAGCTGCGAGATTCGATGCAGCTTATATTTAAACTTTTTATCATAATTTACAGCTGACAGGTCTAGGTGACGTCTAGGTGACATCTATGTGACATAAGTTAATTTGAGAGATTGATTTACTCTATGGATTCTCAAAGTGGTCGAAATCAGTTTTTTTAGGAATCTAGATAAACGAAAATTGAATTTAAGGAGCGAAAGGATTTAATAATCGATCATTACCACAAGTTCTTATTTGAAACAAGATGGGTTTTGTGTATCCACTTGTTACAACATTAATATTTAACGAACTACAAAATTTTAAGTTGTTATCCTACTATTTTGTATGAAGAGGAAAAAAAATCAGAGGGTTTTAAAATAGTAAGGCTATGAGGGCTCTAGCCTCTACGTAAAGGTTCATAAAAGTTCATTTTGGATAAGGGGTCTCGTGTCCAATAATAGTCTGAGAGTCTTTGATTTACAATGTTTCATATATCTGTGAATTTTATAACTAGAGGTAATTTTAACTAAAGCTCCATACAAAATGTATCAAAAATTTATCGCTAGTTGGCAAAACTATCGATATAGGTAGGCGCAGGCCGGCAGTAGCGTTAGCGGTAGCGGTATCGACTGATACATATAAATTACGCGTCACGTTGTTTGTCCGCGATGGACTCCTACACTACTTAACCGATTTTTTTTTATGTCACTAGGTCGGCAAACAAGCGTACGGCTTACCTGATGGTAAGCGATTACCGTAGCTTATAGACGCCAGCAACAACAGAAGCATCGCAAGCGCGTTGCCGACCCAATCCCCAATCCCTCCCAGGAGCTCTGGTCACCTTACTCACCAACAGGAACACAATACTGCTTGAAAACAGTATTATTTAGCTGTGATCTTCTGTAAGGGCGAGGTACTACCCCAGTCGGGCTGCTCCATATTTTGAGCAGGAAGTTCCTGCTGTGCCCTACCACCTATTATATTTAAAAAAAATAAGGTGATACGAAGTTCGCCAGGTCAGCTAGTAAGCTATATAGATTTTTGTTGTGGCCTAAGCGATGTTGCTTGTGTTGTGCTTCTCTTTGAACCTCATAATTAAACACAGAATCCTATTTTATTGGGGGCAGTTGAGTGTAAGGCATTAATTGTTATTACAACAAAGAATTTCTTACACATAGGTATTTTAATATTCTTTTAAATATGTAGGAGATATTATATATTATTAGGTGTGCTTAAAAAAGGCTTATGCATAATTACGACGTGTGAATGACCAACGAGGACTTGTGAGAATATGTATTTACATGTTATTACAAATAATAACCCACCAACTCGTAGTGAATCAATGAGGTAGATTAAGTTCAAAGTGTCTAGCCCGACCATAATGGGGGGCACTTTGCAATAACCTTGCATACTGCTCCGGATTTGGATTCGATTCCCTTTCCGAATATAGCTGTAATATACGAATGTTTGTTTCTAAGTGTTATTAATATGTACGTTTGTTACGAAAAATTTACTTGTAGTTGGTCGTTGTTTAAAACATAAGCATACCTTAGGAACAAATGACCATCTTTGTATTTACAAACGAAAAAAAAAACATCTATAAGTGGGCCCTATATGTGGCTAAAAATTCGTCTAATTTTTATTGACATTACATAAAGAATTCCATAATAAACCTATAAAGATACAACATGTACGCTATTACAATATATAAGTGTATAAAGTTTTTAAAACAGAAGAACGGCACGTGTTGGCGTTGCAGGTTCAATGCCCAGTTGTGTATTGGGGTCGCTTTGGCGTGTGCTCTCAGTCAATCAAAACAATCATAGGAATTTATAGTATTCGTATTACTAATAGTCACAATGAGATGAATGTATTTGCTTGTAAGCAAAGGATTTTAAACTATTAAATAATTTTATTAATAATCTTTATTATATTTCGCCTTTAGAAAGATATTCAGCTAGTTCATAGTTCTAGTACTCCAGTTTCAGAGAGAGCCATTATTTTATTGTCTTTTCATTAGTTAAATTTCAACTTTACGTAAAAAAAATAAAGTTTTTATGGTTAATAAAAGTAATAAATATGAATATAATTGCAGTATTTACGTAAATTTGCAAAAATAATTGTGTTTGCTCGCAAACGAAAAAAAAACCGACTTCAATTACATCGACAAGTAATACAACGTAGATCGACGAAAAAATAGTCAAGCAACTACGCGTTATCAAAGATTACTCAAAAAGTAGTTATCAGATCTCGATAAAATTTATATGTGACCACATGATAAACACCAGATTTCGATTAAATTAACAATTATCAAAATCGGTACACCCAGTAAAAAGTTATTGCGGATTTTCGAGAGTTTCCCTCGATTTCTCTGGGATTCCATCATCAGATCCTGGTTTTCTTATCATGGTACCAAACTAGGGATATCCCCTTTCTAACAAAAAAAGAATTATCAAAATTGGTACATCCAGTAGAAAGTTATGCGGTATAATACAACAAGTAAAAACGCATTATTAGATATAACTCAAAAAGTAGTTGTTAGATCTCAAATAAATTTAAATGGGACCAATCGGCACACACCACCTTTCGATTAAAACAAAATTTGTCGAAATCGGTCAACCCGGTCAAAAGTTCTGATGTAACATACATAAAAAAAAAAAAAAAATACAGTCGAATTGAGAACCTCCTCCTTTTTTGGAAGTCTGTTAAAAATACAGTCGAATTGAGAACCTCCTCCTTTTTTGGAAGTCGGTTAAAAATTTAAAAAAATTTCCAAGGCGTGATTTGATATATTACTATGTTTCATTAATAAGTTATACTTATAATACAAATATTTCTATAAAATTAGGCTAGAAACACCAGTACATAAACATCAGACTTTTAGAACGGAGCAGCTGTAAATATCAATCCAAGAAAACCGGGCGTATATTTAATAAATAATATAATTGATTGGTACTAAACTCCATTTTAATAAATGAATAATAGGTAGACGGTAATAGATGTTGCCAGACTACTCGTTAATATTACGGGCACTTACTCGTATTAAAATGGCGCTGACCGCGTTTATTGATTATTTTAATATTGTTTACTTTACATTACTTGTAAATTTATTACAATTACGCTGCATTTTTACGTTTTAGATACTGAACCGAACCTAGTCTCATCTAGGACGTTGGAACTTTATTTATTATTGTGGACAATTCTTAACCCGCCAAACTGCGTGACAGTTTATCGATAAATTTAGCAAATAATCGATCAAGCTGATTCACTGCAGGTCGGCGAATATGGTCTGTGACAACAACCAGGACCGAGAGATTTATGTGAGGCAAGGTGGAGCGACCCACAACGACATACACCCAGAACAGAAATAGATATGTTTGCAAATACATATTGCAATTTTATGGCCGTTGGAGCAGACGGGTATTGGAGTGGAGACCGCGTTTTGGCAAACGCAGTGTGGGACGTCCTCCGGCCCGTTGGTCCGACGATCTACGTAAGATTACCGGTGTAGGCTGGATGAGGATTGCGGAAAACCGGGATGTCTGGCGCGAACTTGGGGAGGCCTATGTCCAGCAGTGGACTGCAATAGGCTGAACTGACTGATATTGCAATACATATTGTAATACATTTGTGTTGTGTGTCATATGTTACTCCTAGGATCATGTGTATTAAAAAGAGGCTACATCTCAAAATCTGAACAGGCCCGACTGGGGAAGTACCTCGACTATTCTACTACTACGACTTACAGAAGATCACGGCTTACCAACACCGCTCTCTATTGTTGTGTTCCTGTGGTGAGTAAGGTGACCAGAGCTCTTCCAGAGATTGGAGGTAGGGTCAGCAACACGCCTGCGATGCTTTTGGTGTTGCAGGCGCTTATAGGGCACGGTAATCTCTTACCATCAGGTAAGCCGTACGGTTGTATGACGACGAAAAACAAAATGAAATGTGACTAGCGACTAGTAAATACAACAAAGAGTTATAGACTAAAAATATATAACAGAAAACTGAGTCATCTTCAAAAAAACATTGGAAGTATTTACCGCTGCGATCATAACATCAATTATTTGCTTCCATTAAAAATTTATGTTATGATTGATTGGAATTTGTGAAACGGCGCTCTATTACAGCCGTTTGTTAGGATATTGAATGAGTATGCATTGGAAATGGTAATGTTTCTCAGTGTTAATGTTCTATACTAAAAGCTTGACACGTGAACCTAGTTATTTATACTCTGTTGTCCATCAGAGAGGCTGATAAAACACGTGTTTTTCATACCTTATTAGTTCGATGTTATCAATAAAATAATTAAATAAACGCCTCACACAGGAACGCCCACTAGGCACTCCTGTGTCGGAGGTCCGGATACACACAAGCACAAACGCCCAGACCACGGAAAACATCTGTATGACCCACACAAATGTAAATTATTAAAAAAAAAACCTAAACTCTTGTGTATACAATACCTACACCTATCTTTTGTTGTAATTCATTTTATAATGGATTTTGTCTTACATGTACATAAACTGTGATAAAAACGATTGACAGTTGCAGTTGGTCGTTTACAAGTGCATTGAAAACATTTCAAATTGTATTTACACGAGGTAGTTTATATGAAATTTTATTTGATTTCCATTTAGCTCTATTAAAAGGAAATCATTAAATTGGTATACAAAATAAAATGGTATGAGGTACACATATTAAAAAAAAAACAGTCCAATTAAGAAACTCATCCTTTTTTAATTTTTTTTTTAAAACTTATTTGTGCCTGGAACATAGCTCTTTGAACTTGTGTGTATGGAGTGATCAATAAATAAGTAAAATGTAGGTTATAAACAGCCACTTGTCTATTAGATATAAATAAAAAGGACGCTAAATGTGTTGCTGAGCACTAGCTGGACCGATTCTCGAAGTTGTCTTGCATAAATACACATTAAAAAACAAATTTAAAAATACAAAATTAAAAACTTCAAAAATTGTAAAGATTATTTCAACGTTACACGTTTGACAGTTCAGTAAGACAATTCAACGGCCCGTGTAGGATTACAATCCTATGTCGTCCGGTAAAACTTATAACACACGATCACAAACGCCAACACGGCGACAAATATCTGTATTGCCTATTACTATATTTATTTGTACACCTACACCGACACAATACCATCTCCTCTGCCCCTAGGTTGCCTGGAAGAGATCGCTTTTCAGCGATAAGGCAGCTCTTTGTACCTTATGATACTTTATTAAAATCGATCTGATATGTATTATTTCTGTTTTGGTGTACAATACAATACCATAAAGTGTATTGTTATGTTATTTTATGTTATATTATCATGTGTGGAATTCGAACCTGGGAAAGATTAGTGGAATAGCCAATTATTCTCACTATAGCGTCAAAGCTTTGGCGTGAATTGACAAATATTCCATACTAAAACGCATCTTAAGAGAGATTGTCATTTGCATATATAACATACTTTTTGCAAATATCTCTGAGTGCAACTAGAGTGCATAAAGAGAATTCGTAAAAAAATATTAAAAATATTACTTACACAATATCTATATTGCTTGTAGCCTATGAGGCTAAATGACAGAATTATCAACTGGAGACAATAATTAATTAAAAAATAGTGACCTTCCAACACTTCCTTATTTTAAATCAAAGTATATATCTCTTAAATGTAACATTTTTATAAGAAATTTTATTTCGCTGCATTAAAATAGTTATCTTAGCATTATTCTATACATTTTTTTAAAACTCTTTGGATCGGATTTATCTCATCACAGGGAAGTAGACACGGCCTACTTAGTAATATTTTTTGAATTTACGCCAACTTTGACGAATTTCCGTGAAAGTTGACACATGTTATTGTCAGTGCGGAATCAAAATTACTTCGACTTTGTTTTAAATTATATAAATCTTCAACTAGATACTAGAAATATCTTAACTGTTAAACTTAATATGTTAACCATTAAAAAGACGCCCTGCGGTCACCAACCTGCCTGCCCAGCGTGGTGACTACGGGCAACACACATGAGTTCACGCCATTTTTGGCGCGACCTTGTGGAGGCCTTTGTCCAACAGTGGACTGCAATAGGCTGAAGTGATGATGATGATGAAAAAGACGCGTTAATATTACCTAACCGCTCTTCAATAACTAAAGTGATAATTGTTAGGATCTAATAAGCAATTATTACTTGTATTATTGCTTTTTATTACGTTTCACGCTTACGTATGTGCAATTATAAATTATGTTAAGTACTTATGGGTAAAATAAACTCAACCTTTCTCTACACGTTTTTACAGTTTTCTTAAAAGTAATTAATTTAATGGTCTCGTTTAATTTAATTATATGACATAAAAATAGCTGTTTAAGTTAGGTAATGATTAAAAAGTTTAAAAGGAGTTATAATTCATGATGATGAAATAACAGTAATTACCGCTTGCCAGGCGTGTTTGTCATCAAGCTGCCCACATTCGAAGTATAGCCACAATTGTTAGATCTGAATGCGTTCAAGGAACAATCTATTTCAACAAACTCTGGAGTCGGGCCAGGCATATTAAATGCAGTCGTAATAAAAGTGATAGATTCTATATAATTAATAATAACTTAAAAATATATCACTTACAGTATTTTCTTATTTATAATTTTTAATACACTCATAATTAATCTTAAAAATGTATGTAATGTCATCAATTGTCGCTTCAAGGTTTTAAGAATCATGACTTGACTACAAATTGTTTAATATTATAAATTAATGTCAGTGCTTTTAAATAAGTTAGTAGACTATTAATCTAGCTACATTATATATTAAAATTATACTTAAATAGATATAAATATATAACAACAAACTCATATATACCGAATATCACAGGGCCCAAGGCGTCTGCTTGCGGTACACCGGTTAGAAGCTTAGATCTAAATGAAAAGATATAACTTACCCAACTTACAGGGAACAATTTATAACTGAGGTTAGTTAGGAACTCTTTTTTTTTAGGATCGAACATGTCAGACGGTTTGAAGCCACGTTTCGTGATGAGAGAGCTGTTGACGCTGGAGGAGCTTTTGATGTCATCGAAGCTATCCCGGTGAACCACGCGGTCGTTGATCTTGTGAATACTGGACATCTTGTTTGATGAATACTGGCTCTCGCTTATCGTCATCATTTTTCAAAATTATATCTGTCCCTTTTTAACACTATTCGCTCGATATCACTGTCTCACTCTGTGTAATCCAGTCGAATTTTTCGTTTATCACTGCAATTCTAATGTGAACATTGGCGTCAATCAAAGTTTTGTAAATTTAAAAAGAAATGACTAATGTTTTGTGTGTTTGTGCGCCAAGGAGACGATATTGTTTCAATTCGACATCTATTACAATATATTAAAGCATATTTTTCCTGCTTAACGTCTTTTTCGTAACTGTATTTTTTACAATGTATCTTGAATCTTATAGTTCGTTAAATTTGATCGTTATTTTATTTGAAAATTCCTTTTCTAATTGCAAGGAATAATGGCTTTTGTTGCTTTAGAATTAAAGACGTATATCGTATCGAATTGCTTATTCTCAAAATAACCTAAAAAACGGTTGCCTGGCCGAAATCTACGCGTTTTGTTTACGAAATGAGTGTTTTAGTTTTACTTTAGTTTCGTTTAACCTTAATGACGGTAACCTTAATTACACCCTTTGTCGATCAATAAACATTTAAACTTTTCTAATTATACTTTACATAAAATTAACACAACGTTTTTTGTTTGATTCGAGTTAAGGTGGGAGTCGTTAACCTCATGTCCTTCACCTTACCGTTAAAATTTAAATATTCGCAACGCTGTTATTATTTAGTAATACTAGTTTTAGTCACGTTTAAATTTATTATTGTAAATAATCTGTATGTCAGCAAATTTTAAATGTTGAGTTTTTTATTGGCTCTTCCAATGACCACATTTAAAGCCGGTGCTATCTTTTCGTTTATTGTAAAATATTATTGTTCAATGACGGCTTCTCAAAGGCCTTCTTGAATAACGTATGCTTAAATGTTCTAGTAGAACGTTGAAAGACTACAATTGAAGTCACAAAAGACTATCTCTACTCCAGTTTTATATCCAGTTATAATAAATATAATGATATTTTGAATTTGATTTATGGGTTATTGTGTTCGTCTACGGCCGTTTTATAGATACTTGGCGAGCGCACCGGTTATTGGTCACTTAGTTTTGTTTTTTAGTAAGTTAAAATTAATGTAAATTCAATAAATAGCTAACGAATATACGAAACTTTCAAGTACAAATCACTGCATATAAATATATTTCGCGGTGTAATATATCGGTCTGTATGTGCTTGTATTTCAAGATCAAGTCGGATTTTATCGTCGACGTTATGAACGATAAAATGTTTAATTTACAATTCAGTTGCACGTAAAGTACCGAAGTTAAAATAACGGGGTCATGTACTAGACGAGTGTTATGCCGATCTGTATAATAAATTGATGAAATTGCAAAAGAAAAACAATTTGAAAATAATAACGGAAATATTTAAAAATTCAACTGACCTTGACAAATGCACTACACGTATAAATATTTTGTTTTATATTTTTACTATTTTTAAATTATTTTGAATAAAATTTAAAATATAAAACCTATTTATATGTTGTTTGTAAATAAGAACGGTCTCCCAGGCGCACATAAACTCAAGCACAAACACATACACAACACACACGAGCCACTTGTTGTAATCTCGACGAAGTTTTCTGACGGACTAATACGTCTGAAACGACGTTGCATAACGCGTAGAAAAGCTTCGTTCGGACTAGAGACACTATCGATTACGGTTTTCTTGGACAATCGTTTTATTTCAATAAGTCGTAAAAGTTGACTATACAATTATGATAATGATATTGTTTAATTACGTATTAAAATATAATTACAATATAAAATAGGATCGAATTTTTTGTTATTTATTTTTTTAGCAAATAATATATTTCACTGACATGGTAATTTTGATTCATACATAAAAATACATACTTAAAGTTATCCATACTTAAAATTACACATTTTAACAATAGCAGCCATTAACACAAACATTGTAAAATCATGTTTGCGTGCTGCGTATATTTTGAAGGGAAACTTCATTACGCGCATGAGGGTAAAATTTTTACGGATGAAACGCAATAATAATAATTTTAGCGCCACGAAGATGTGCAACGTTGTGGTCGAACAACAGAGCCACCTAGCGTGTACTATAGAAACTACAAAACGGTTACATTAATATCGATAGTGTTACATTCCAAACTAACTAGATGGCGCTGAAACGGAAATCTACAGATTCGGATTTGTATTAATATAACACATGTCAGATGTGTACTATGTACGCACGCACTTTTTTGTAAAGTTGGTTTGATAGATTACAGTAGGGAATATTCTCTCATTCAATTGCTCAAAATCTGAAGCAGCCACAGATCAGGTAGGCTGTACACTTGTTTACTGGTCTAGTCATGTAAAAAAAATATCCTCGATTTCTGTAACCGATGGTCGCAGTAGCGGCCGCGCGCAGTGCCAACGTCTAATTTGGTCCGCCCGCCGTCTATGTTGCCTCACCACCGAACCACCGACTAATATTTACAATTTTATAGAAAATTTTACAATTGTTCCACTTCAGTACTTCATTATCTTTACGTCTAAATCTATCGATTTCTTAACTCAATATCTATTAGGTTTAACGAAAGAAAACTATTTGAATAAATATTCAAATTATGTTTATAATACTTCGTGATCTTTAATCGCTTTTAAAGATGAACTCCATGAAGGTAAGTTCAGTTCAGTTACCGTGTAATAAAAAATAAGTTTGATTTTTTAAGCATTCATTCAATATTTTATCGGCCATTAGATTTTGAATAATTATTAGTATCATTTTATTATTTTAAGGTGTGTATAATATTGAAACTGCGTATCCTTTTAGATATAGGTACCTAGATCATAAGTTAGGAACCTCTGTTCTGCAGATGTTTCTTTTTTTATATGGGTTCTATATTAATATAAAAACCCAAAGATTTTAGTTGTAGTAAGTTTTTAATGCTATTACTTATTATTAAAGCAAGTTGAAGTACTTCTCGGTCACCAACCTGCCTGCCCAGCGTGGTGACTGTGGGCAAAACACATGAGTTCACGTTATTTTTGGCGTAAACTTATGGAGGCCTATGTCCAGCAGTGGACTGTATAGGCTGTAATGATGAAGTACTTCTAGTACCAAAATTATTATTGTTATGTGTACCGCATGGCGTGTTACACTTCCTACTTACTTTTTTATCATTTTGTCTAATTCTAAAAGGAGTTATGACTCATTTGTAGCAACACAGTCGAGTGACGTGGATTCTTCAATGATGCTGTATGAATGTACTGTTTATTCTTTGGTAGAATCTACTGATGCTTTTTCTTAAGACCATTCATTTGTTGTATATGCTATCTGCACCCCTATTATCTGACCCTTCGTGTCAGAGAAGGTAAATAGCTGACTCAATTAGCGATAAATTACCGAACATCTGGTGCTTTTTTACCCGTACTTATCGTAATACCAAGACCGTTTACCACGGATTACCTCCAATATTAAAAAAATAAGTCGATCTCAGCTACAAGACAAACAGCTATAGTTACAAGGTAAATCCAATTAATTCAAACATTGCAATAGGTGCAAGTTTTTTATAAGTGCGGGGACTCGTCAATGTATGTATGTTTGTATGTAATATTCTTTACTACCTCATATTTCCATAACCACTGAACGGATTTACATAATTGAGGTATCGTTAGGTTCGTCTTAGCTGCCCAAGTGTTCTTAGATAGGTGACATTAAAAAAATCAAACATGGCGGCTGCGCGAAGCCATTGTAGTTAATGAAAAAATTTTTTTTTCTCGAATACTACAATATGGGTATCAAATTGAAGGGCACAATACAAGGATTTTAAAAAGGTATATCATGATTATTATTCTATTTCTTTATTTTATTTAGCTTTTTTACTATACAAGTAACCAAACGTCTCTCACTGTTTCGCCATTAATATTCATGTTATAGAGTCATAGCGTATATCGTTATAAGATATCGTAGTTATATTTTTTATACAACTAGGCCAGCAAACAAGCGCACGGTCCATCTTATGCTAAGCGATAGCCTATAGACGCTTGCGAGATCAGAAGGATCGCAAGCGTCTTGCCACCCCTACACCGAATCCAGCCCAGAAGCTCTAGTCACCTTATCGAAGTCAGCTTCAGAAATACAGCATACGATCTTCTGTGAGGTCGATGTACTTCCCCAGTCGGGCTGCTTCAGTTTTTGAGCAGGATATATCATGTTGTCGCCTACCTCAGTTATCTATGTGTTTTTGCTATTTACGTTCTGATAGTAAAGATTTAAGTAACGATCATTTCACAAGAAAGTAAAGATAACAGCCCAGACAACAATCTGCATGAAATTAACAATAATAAGTTTTAAAAAAAGTGCATTCATTTTTTAAGTTTTATATTATGAATAAACAAACTACTTTTTCCTTTATACTTATGATGTTATTACCTATAAAAAACATGTGTTACTTCATTTGATTTTGTTTATTCAACAATTCCTATGAAACACGTTTTTGGCTTAAATTGTGAGTACTTCTGAGAATACATAACGAGCGCCGATTCATCGCCACAAAATATGACAAGCGACACTCATATTTATGCCTACATATGGCGGATATGTTTCTTTATTAAAGTAATTAACAGTAAAACGCCAAAAGACAATGTTCAAGTAAAGCTGTGTCGCAAATAATGAATCACGACTTTCCCTGTCAGCTGTGTTTGCGGAGCAATAATATGCAAGGCTAAGACATGGTTCACTTTCTCATTGTGTTCGAAACCAGTACATCACGTAAAACACTTACTTGGAAAACAATAGTGTACCTACCTAGTACCGCTATTATTGCCTGGTACAGTGGCGTTTTAGTTAAATAGGCATTCTTTAGGATGAGAATAGTTTGAAGTTGCCAATGTGGTTTATTTAATTAATTTGCGACAAATGAATACCTAGAGGTAGACTCCCAGAGTCGAAAATATATGAAAACGTGGTCACAGGATAGGTAACAAATTGATCTGTATAACATAATGTTTAATTTTAAACTGATGTCATCTCAATCGTCTTGGACCTACTAAGGATTCAAGGCACTTTAGAATGATAGCGACTACGGCCATTTTAGGCAGCTATAACAATTATAAATATTAAAATTAGTATTTATAGAAATACCTATATGTCGGCAGTGTGGGTTATCGCGTACCGATTTGGCAGGATATAAAATGCCTTTATTATATTTTAATAAAAACTTTGATTGAGTTTCAATGTTTATAAATATGTAGGTATGTGTTTGTTAGAGTGGAATCTTCATTCTTCCAACTCAATTTAGAAGCATATAACTTTAACGGATTCAGCTAAAATTTTGTATACGCGTTTAGTTTTGATGACAATGCATGCTTAGCTGTATAACGTCAGTCTAAATCCAACATGGCGGAACACCCAAGATGGCGGAATAGTTACTTTTAATGGACTCCTACATAACTGGTACCAAATGAAAGGGATATGATATCTAAAAGGTAAAAAAATAATGAAATTTAACAATGTAAACAAGTAAATTAAATAACTTGTCTCATCACTCATCACTTCAGCCTATCGCAGTCCACTGCAGGACATAGGCCTCCACAAATTCGCGCCAAAAATTTCATGAACTCATGTGTGTTACCCATAGTCTCCACGCTGGGCTGGTTTCGTCGAACCGAAGACGCTGCTGCCCGTCTTCGGCCTATATATTTCAAAGCCAGCAGTTGGATGGTTTTCCCGCCATCGGTCGGCTTTATAAGTTCCAAGGTGGTAGTGGAACTGTAACAACCACCGTAGCCACACAACCTAACGACTACTTATTAGCTTTTCTTGATTGTTCCTGCTTAGTTTTGCCCAAATTCAGTCTTGGTCTTGCAGTCTGGGTCTTGTTCTTGCGTTTTTGCAAGACCAAGACCAAGAACAAGACCGCGTATTTTTAGCAAGACCAAGACCAAGACTGACCGTGCAAGACTTGAGCAAGAACAAGACATAGCCTGCAAGACTCTTGCGTCTTGCAGCTAGGACTTAGCGCTATTTCACTGAGTAGTTAGGTGTAACAGTTCGGTGTATAGGTAGGTACGCTTAGAAATTCTATGAGACGCAAAAAACTGTATCAAAGAATATGAAAAGCTGGACCTATGCGCATTACGACTAATACCATAAACATAGCGAATAAAAAAATATCTATTAAAATCAAACTGAGTGCATGCATAGTTATGTTTTAACCATCGGCACTTTGATAATGCGGCATCAAAGGTTTTGTACTTACTTCTCAAAGAAATTTGCCGCTTTTCGGAAGTACATGGTTATGATACACGCGCCGGCGGCTTCTTTTGAAATCTAAAACAATCGTTGCCGCCACGCCGAAATCATAGCATTTGACACTATTTGATTGCCGCCATAGGGCGTAGGTATACTCATGCAAAATAATTTCGAATTTTAAGAGTACCTACAGGTGTTCCAAAGAATAAATAAGTTTCAGAGTGCTTAGAATGAAAATGAATACATTATACTGATCACGCAAGTAGTATTATGATTAGGATAAAATGGTAAGGGTAGGTAGTAGATGTCATATTAATTCATTCTAGTAAGTATATATTATAATATTGATTACTTATATGGTTTTAAACTAATTACTTAGGTACTATTATTGTACATTTAGTCATTATATTTCTTAAGTTTTTACAAGAAAAAATAGCAAAAAGTGTTCAAATATCACCCGTTTAATAAATATTGTAGCCACTTTTAAATATACTTGAAACGTGTAAAAAAATTCTACAAAACTAATAAAATAATATAAAAAGCGTAGGTACTGTGCTGTGTGGCTACGGCACTAAAGAATTTAGCCACCCCCTCTCTTCCCGTGGGTGTCGTAAGAGGCGACTAAGGGATAACAAGGTTCCACAATCACCTTGGAACTTAAGAAGCCGACCGATGGCGGGATAACCATCCAACTGCTGGCTTTGAAATACACAGGCCGAAGACGGGCAGCAGCGTCTTCGGTGCGACAAAGCTCGTACTGCGGTCACCAACCCGCCTGCCCAGCGTGGTGACTATGGGCAAAACACATGAGTTCACGTTATTTTTGGCGTAAACTTGTGGAGGCCTATGTCCAGCAGTGGACTGTATAGGCTGTAATGATGATAATGATGAGGTACTTACCTACTAATAAAATAAAAAGCCTGCGATAAGAGTTTTGTATTACTTACCAGCCCGAATATCTCTGAGAGAGATGATGAGAGTAAGTATTTACTAGCTGTGCCCGCGACTTCGTCCACGAGGAATAGTAACTTTGGAGGTATAGTGACGTTCAGGACTTATTTATTTATTTTAAAACTTCTGTCATCAAACATACAAACGAACTCTTCAGCTTTATAATATTAGTATAGATGTACGCCAAAACATTCACTTATATGTAAAGAATAGTGATTGGCACTAATTCTTTACATATATTTTATTCACGCGTCGCGTCTGTACAAGTAGGTAATATTTAGTGTGTGTTTGTACGCCGCACGCGGCATTGTTTGATTTGCGGCGGCATCCTTTTCATAGAGCCGGCACGTGGCGAGGCGGCGCGGTAGAAAGCAAGGAAACGTACTATAAATAAAGGAATTATTTTAATTCCAGTCATTTCCAATTGAGCTGTGCTTCGAGTCTAACTTAATAATTGTTTTTACTAATTCTCGTTGTTTTCTAAAAACGTATCACGTGTACAATTTAATATGAGTGACGAAGATTCAAATTATTCTAGTCCGAGTAACGAGAGTTTGAGTCACAGATCTAAAAGACCCAAAAGCAAATTTGAGGAGTTTTTCGAAATAATTCATGCATCCCAAACTGCCTTCTGTAAATTGTGCCAACATAAAAAGATTGAAATAAAAATGAAAAACAGAAACACTTCAGGCTTAAGGAAACATTTTATTTATTTATTTAACAATTTATGTACACTAAGAAAGCAAAAGGAAATAGCTTTTATAAACAATGCTGGTACAAAGGCACTACTTATCCCATGATGGAATCTCTTCCAGTAGTCCTGCTACAGGAAACTTATAAAACAGTCGCAAAATTAGCGTGTACAATCTAAACATATACATAATAAAAATATAATATAAATACATAATTATACAATATATAAATAAATACATAATAATTTATACACACGTAGATACAAATAATACGATACTTATACATACACGCATACACATATACGATACATAATATAATACATACGATAATAAATTCCAATACGCATAAGGACACTTAATTAAATTGATTTTAGACTAGGATTGATTAAGGTAGAATTTTCTAACTCTTTTCTTAAATAGCGATAGTGTTTTGCAATCGCGAATTTCATATGGTAGGGAATTCCAAAGTCTAACGGAATGTACAGTAAAGGAGTAAGAATAAAAATCGGTACGGTGGGTGGGCATCTGAAGAAGAGAACGTTTAAGTGATCTGCACTGAGAATCATCATCGTGAGAGAAAGAAAAGCGGTCCCGTAGATACGAAGGAGAACGAGGATTAAAAAGAGTCTTAAAAAGGAAACAAAGTATTCTAAAATTTCTACGATGGCGGATAGGTAGCCATGAAGCTGTTTACGAAAGTGACTTACATGATCATATTTTTTTAAGCCGAAAATGAAACGCAAGCATAAATTTTGTAGTCGCTCAAGTCTGTTAAGCAATTCTTCGGTGGTATCTAAGCAAGTGACATCGGCGTAATCAATGATCGGATGTATGAGAGTTTGCACAAGAGAAACTTTAGTCTTGAAGGGTAAAAAATTTTGTAGTGCTTTTAGAGAATGGAGCGAAAAGTATACCTTACGACTGATCTCATTGATATAAGCATTCCAGTTAAGATTGGAGTCAAAAACAACACCTAAGTTCTTAGCCGAGTCGGAAAAAGTAATAGGAACGCCGTTGATGGTAATAGGGGGTAGTTCAGCTATATCAAGTCGAGAGCGAATGCGTTTACTACCTACGATTAATGCTTTAGTCTTTCCCGGGTTAACAGTAAGACCGAAACTATCAGCCCATTCAGTAATACGCCTTAGATCATCATTGATGGAGATAATAGCAGACGCGACATCATGTAACTTACAATGGCGATAAATTTGCAGATCGTCAGCATATAAGTGGTATTTGGAAGATATGACCTTAGTGATCGAGTCAATAAAAACTGAAAAAAGAAGAGGGGAAAGTACGCCACCTTGGGGAACTCCCACAGTAAGGTTACACCAGTTGGAATACGATGTATTTACTTGAACACGCTGTGAACGATTCCGAAGATAGGATTCAAACCAGGCTAACGCGGATAAAGAAGTATTAATAGATTTTAGTACGCCAAGAAGGATATCGAAGTCGATAGAATTGAAAGCATTACTAAAATCAATAAGTATAAGGATTGTAAGCGATTTATTCTCCATGGCTAAGCGAATATCATCAGTTACGTCGATAAGAGCCGAAGTTGTGCTATGGCCTGGACGAAAGCCAGATTGATGTGAATTGAGAAGATCATTAGAGTATAAAAAGAAAGAGAACTGCTTGCGGACAATGCATTCAAAAACTTTAGAGAGAGTAGGCAATATGGAAATAGGTCGGAAATTAGCTAAAGAAGAAGGATTGGTAACTTTAGGCAAAGGAATAACATTCGCTTGTTTCCAGGCTTTCGGAAAGGTACTAGTGGTAAGAGAGTAGTTAAAAATATGGTTAAGAATCGGTAATAAGAATGGAAGAATCAGCGTAATCATTTTCAAACATAACTTGTCATTGCCAGCGGCCTGCGATGAAATTGAAAGGACTGCAGTTTTAATATCTGAATCAGTTATAGGTGTAAAGGAGAAAGGAGTATTGGACAATGGTAATTCTGATAAATATTTTAGAGTGCCTTTTTTGACGTTAGAACACAGTCTCGTAGGAGAATGGGAAAAAAAATTGTTGTGAAAATGGGAAAAAATCTAATATCTTTCCACAAAAAGGAATCAGAAATATTTCTTCCTGTTAAACCAAAATTAAGTGGAGATATCACAAGCTTTTTAGTAACCGCTGGAAGAAGTGGACAGGTAAGAATATTTTTTTAACAGTTAAAAGAATTTTAACTCTGCGTAGCTATTCATGCGATACTTTCAAAAACGCCATTAACTTACGTAAGTATTTTTGAGTTAGTGGTGTTTTCATCTAGGGGTGCGACATATTAAGTATGTAATTATCGTCTTAAATATTTTTTTATAAACACCCATATTTTCATTTAATCGGCCAGTAACAACTAAGTACTTTATTTTGGTAAATTACAGTACAGTGCAACCTTAATATAACAAATATCAATTTAACGATTTTCTCGATTTAACAACAACAAACCTCCTCCTCTTATACGCTCAAACCTAGTATGTTTTAAATAATAACACAAGATTTATTGTTTTGTTTCAGTCGGAAAACAGCAGTGACAACATCACGACAGCTACAGTTGATTGGGTGGTGAAAAAATATCTTCCCTTCTCATTTTTCGATGACGAAGCTACACAAGTATATTTTCGATGTATTTGCCCTAATATGGTGTTTCCTAAAAGGTCTACACTTAGAAGGAAAGTCAAAGAGCGATTTGAAGAGCTTGGAATATGGCATAATTGATAAAATACAAGGTATCACGGTCGACAACGCAACTGCAAATACCAAATTTATGTATGAACTGGGCAAACAGCTGCCGCCACACTTTGATTCAGACAATCAACATTTCCGGTGCTTTGCTCACATTTTAAACCTTGGTGTACAAGATTTATTAAAGACCTTAGCATTACACTGTGAGTCTGACACTAACGCGCAAGATCAGCAGTACGAAGACTATGCAGATGAAACTGAGGATGAGGAAGATGAAGAATCTGCACCAAATATTGCTGACTCGCGTACATCTGTAACAAAGTTACGCAGTATTTCCAGTAAAATAAAAAGAAGTGAGATAGTGAAGAAGAAGTTTCAGTCTGCTTGTGAAGCAGCTGGCGTGCCATCAAATCTAAATGCCATTCTTGACTGTCCAACGAGATGGAATTCCACACATGATATGATTGGATTTGGTTTAAAAGTGAGAGCGGGCATTGACATATTGTGCAGTTCTGTCACCGAATTAAATGATTTTCAAATCACAGCTAATGAATGGCAGGTACTCGAAAAATTACATAAATTTCTAATAAACTTTAAACTTTTAAGTACAAAACTTGGTGGAGACAAATATGTTACATTACCGCTAGTCATTGTATCATTCAATCTCTTGCTAGATAAAATTGGATCCATGGTAAAACAGTTAGATGAGAAACCTAATCGATCTGAAGTGGATGAAAGGCTCATTCTAGCTTTCCAAGCAGCTCGAGACAAAATGCTTAAACATTACAAGAAGAGCAACTGGATTTATTGTACTTCTTTAATTTTAGACCCAAGGCATAAGGCTCAGACTTTTGATCTGACAATGTGGGGGAAGCAACTTAAAACAGAAAGTCTGCGCAAGTTCAATGAACTTTATGAAGAATATAAAAGTCTACACTCACTGAACAAATCTCTGGAATTACCAGAAAAAGAAAATAAAGTATGTGATGAAGATGAAGACGTAATAGACTTTGATAAACTCTATGAATGTCCCTCGACGTCATCTGGATCTTGTCTTCAAGGCTTAGTGATAGACGAGTTGGAGGAGTACCTGAGAAAACCAAGAACTGCCAGCTCGGAAGACATTTTAGATTGGTGGAGGACGCATGAGACAGAGTATCCGATTTTATCGAAAATGGCCCGTGATTTTCTCTCAATACCTGCAACTTCAGTACCTGCTGAGAGGTTATTTTCTAAAGCATCATTAGTAATTAGAAAACATAGAAATAGGTTAAGTGATGAATCAGCCAGATGGTTACTTTGTATTAATTCTTGGTCAAAAAAATTGATATAAAGTATCATAACCTAATGATAAAGCTGTTGATTTGTGTTGTATTTTATTTTTTATTCAAATAAATGATAAATCGTAAAACTCTTTTATTAAATTTCTTATAAGTTGAGGGTTCAATCTCTTTCTAGACAAATAAGTATTGTTCTTTAAAATACAGTCAAGTTATTGTAATTAATTTGTTTTTTTACATGTTTTAGCAAATGTAAGCTTATAAATCATAAATGTTTATTAAGAAACAGTTACTTCCATGGAAAACGACATATAGGTCAGTTGATTTTTCGAATTTCTTATCAAATCTTCAGTTATTTATTAATCTGCTTGATCTTTACTATGGCTATGTTAATTCAAGCTCACAATGTTCCAATTCTAATACGTTTTTCTAAGATTTAAAGTAAACTTTAATAAATAGTAATAGACTAATAGGTAATTGCAAGACTTGCAAGATTCTTGCTGCAAGACCAAGACCAAGACCAAGACTGGGAGCGCAAGACCAAGACCAAGACCAAGACCAGGTGTATTGGCGCAAGACCAAGACCAAGACTGGCTAAGTCTCGTCTTGTTCTTGCATTTGGGCAACACTATTCCTGCTGTAGACTATAATATAGGTAACATTCCTCAAGAAATAGTTTTACGAAATAGCCATTATAATCAGACATGAGCAATCAAACACCGCTTTAACCCTTAGAACAAGGGTGACTGTTTAATCAATATATATCGCTTACGGTAACAGTTTGCCAAAGTCCTGCTGTTAGGACATATCCTTCTTCTCCTATAATCTCTTACACTAGTCTCCATAAGTGACGATTCAGACAGAACTATTTAAGATTCAAATCCATTTTATTTGGATATATAGGTAGGTAACTATTTTTTAAACACAACAAACAAACTTTTCATCTTCATTACATTTGCAAGGAAATATACTTGTACAATATAATTAAAAAAGCATTTTTCTCCTTATTCCAAGTCAGTTAACTTTTTGTAATTTTTTTACTCATGTTACATAAAGTTACTAATAATCCGATTCCGACAATAATTCGAATTTATCCGGAGTGTTAAGAAATAATGTAAAAACTAATTAATGATTTAAATTATGCATGTGTTACATGACATCCTCAGCCTAGTGACAAGGGGTCATGCTACGTGCCTCACGTCATGCTCATCATGACACACGTATCAACACCTGAAGACATGTGATTCACAAATGCGCGTTGTTTTTAAATAAAAGAGATAAAGCACTTTGAACTAGACTAATAAATCCTAGTTGTTTATATTTATCATAACCTACGTCATTTTGATAATTTATATAATTATATTATGCTATAGATGGAGTTAGTTACATTTTGTTGTCTTGTTAACCGATTTCAAAGAAGGAGAAAGTTCTAAATTCGATAGTTTTTTATGTGTAACACACAATATGTAACATTTTTTACGCGTGTAACCTCATAACTTTTTACTGGTTGAACCGATTTTGATGATTTTTTTTTTAAACGAAAGCTGGTGCTTGCCATGTGATCTCAGCTAAATGTGATCTGATGAGTACATTTACAGTATAATGCGTATTTACTTGACTCATTTTTTGTTTACCTACGTCGTATTACCTACATGTCTATGTAATTGAAGTCGTTTTTTTTTTCGTTTTCGAGCAAATACCAATATTGTTGATCCAGGAGCCGTATAACCATAGGAAGTTAGTTCAAGTGTATTCTAATTATTTACTACCTAGTACTACTGGGTAGTAAATAATTAGATTATACGCGTTGGCGCAACGGTCACATTACTGGTTTGTGGCTGTTGCGCTGGCGGTTGTGGGTTCGATTCCGCAATGACAAACTTTGTATTGGCTATGCAGATGTTTGCCGTCGTCTGGGTGTTTGTGCAGTCCTTGTGAGTCTCCCCATCGTGTCCCGGAGAGCACATTAAGCCGTCGGTCCCGGTTGTTATCATGTACACCTGATAGCGATCGTTACTCAAAGTATGGAATATCTGTCAACCCGCATTGGATCAGCGTGGTGGATTAAACTCTGATCTTTCTCCTACATGAGGAAAGAGGCCCATGTCCAGCAGTGAGATATTACAGGTTGAAGCCACTATTAGGAAGGTTTTTAATGAGTTTATCTAAACGAATCACTCACTTGGAAAACAAATTAGAGAAACACTGTTCCTTTCTTCAGTTATTTTTTAAATCTTTTACTTATTTTGACATTCCCGACTTATGATATTCGTTATTTTTTTTTTTTTTAATTTATTTATCAAATAAACAATATTGTACATATTTAATATAAATAGCATTAAAAACCACGCAGGTTTATGACAATGCTATTTAGTAACCAATGAACTAAATATATATATAAAATAATTACATAATTATCCACCCTCCTATTAGAAGCAAGCTGGCAAACTCAAATAAAAAGACGATAAATTGACGATACGTATCTACATAAAGCATGTAAATTATTGTTTTTATAATAAAAAGCGCTTTTTTCAATAATGATTCTACGTTGTATTTTGAATTTTAGGTGATTTAGAGTGAAAAATACAGTCAAATGATACTGCTCTCCAGTGCCGGATTTATATTTTTTATGAGTGTAGGCCACTTTATTTCTGCCGCCCCATGTAGGCCCCTACATACTTTTATAAAATAATAATTTTCCATTGGTAGTAAAGCGATAATATAGGTTTCGATAGGAATAACTTTCTTTCTATAGGGATTTATTGAAAGTATAAAAAAACCATTAAGAAACCAGTGGACGTGTTTGACTTTTATCCTCTGAAATCAAGTGATCGTCCTCTGAAATCTGCCGCCCCTAGGACGCTGCCGTCTCTAGGCCGCGGCCTATACGGCCTATTTATAAATCCAGGACTGCTGCTCTCAAGTACGAGGTGCTGCAGAGCACTAGCGATGCTCCTGAGTAGTGTTGCCCAAATGCAAGAACAAGACGAGTAAGCGATATATATTGATTAAACAGTCACCCTTGTTCTAAGGGTTAAAGCGGTGTTTGATTGCTCATGTCTGATTATAATGGCTATTTCGTAAAACTATTTCTTGAGGAATGTTACCTATATTATAGTCTACAGCAGGAATAGTGTTGCCCAAATGCAAGAACAAGACGAGACTTAGCCAGTCTTGGTCTTGGTCTTGCGCCAATACACCTGGTCTTGGTCTTGGTCTTGGTCTTGCGCTCCCAGTCTTGGTCTTGGTCTTGGTCTTGCAGCAAGAATCTTGCAAGTCTTGCAATTACCTATTAGTCTATTACTATTTATTAAAGTTTACTTTAAATCTTAGAAAAACGTATTAGAATTGGAACATTGTGAGCTTGAATTAACATAGCCATAGTAAAGATCAAGCAGATTAATAAATAACTGAAGATTTGATAAGAAATTCGAAAAATCAACTGACCTATATGTCGTTTTCCATGGAAGTAACTGTTTCTTAATAAACATTTATGATTTATAAGCTTACATTTGCTAAAACATGTAAAAAAACAAATTAATTACAATAACTTGACTGTATTTTAAAGAACAATACTTATTTGTCTAGAAAGAGATTGAACCCTCAACTTATAAGAAATTTAATAAAAGAGTTTTACGATTTATCATTTATTTGAATAAAAAATAAAATACAACACAAATCAACAGCTTTATCATTAGGTTATGATACTTTATATCAATTTTTTTGACCAAGAATTAATACAAAGTAACCATCTGGCTGATTCATCACTTAACCTATTTCTATGTTTTCTAATTACTAATGATGCTTTAGAAAATAACCTCTCAGCAGGTACTGAAGTTGCAGGTATTGAGAGAAAATCACGGGCCATTTTCGATAAAATCGGATACTCTGTCTCATGCGTCCTCCACCAATCTAAAATGTCTTCCGAGCTGGCAGTTCTTGGTTTTCTCAGGTACTCCTCCAACTCGTCTATCACTAAGCCTTGAAGACAAGATCCAGATGACGTCGAGGGACATTCATAGAGTTTATCAAAGTCTATTACGTCTTCATCTTCATCACATACTTTATTTTCTTTTTCTGGTAATTCCAGAGATTTATTCAGTGAGTGTAGACTTTTATATTCTTCATAAAGTTCATTGAACTTGCGCAGACTTTCTGTTTTAAGTTGCTTCCCCCACATTGTCAGATCAAAAGTCTGAGCCTTATGCCTTGGGTCTAAAATTAAAGAAGTACAATAAATCCAGTTGCTCTTCTTGTAATGTTTAAGCATTTTGTCTCGAGCTGCTTGGAAAGCTAGAATGAGCCTTTCATCCACTTCAGATCGATTAGGTTTCTCATCT
Organism: Melitaea cinxia; assembly: GCF_905220565.1. Classification (NCBI taxonomy): domain Eukaryota; kingdom Metazoa; phylum Arthropoda; class Insecta; order Lepidoptera; family Nymphalidae; genus Melitaea; species Melitaea cinxia. The sequence continues at coordinate 1,482,924 of NC_059419.1, read as the reverse complement.
AACTGTTTTACCATGGATCCAATTTTATCTAGCAAGAGATTGAATGATACAATGACTAGCGGTAATGTAACATATTTGTCTCCACCAAGTTTTGTACTTAAAAGTTTAAAGTTTATTAGAAATTTATGTAATTTTTCGAGTACCTGCCATTCATTAGCTGTGATTTGAAAATCATTTAATTCGGTGACAGAACTGCACAATATGTCAATGCCCGCTCTCACTTTTAAACCAAATCCAATCATATCATGTGTGGAATTCCATCTCGTTGGACAGTCAAGAATGGCATTTAGATTTGATGGCACGCCAGCTGCTTCACAAGCAGACTGAAACTTCTTCTTCACTATCTCACTTCTTTTTATTTTACTGGAAATACTGCGTAACTTTGTTACAGATGTACGCGAGTCAGCAATATTTGGTGCAGATTCTTCATCTTCCTCATCCTCAGTTTCATTTGCATAGTCTTCGTACTGCTGATCTTGCGCGTTAGTGTCAGACTCACAGTGTAATGCTAAGGTCTTTAATAAATCTTGTACACCAAGGTTTAAAATGTGAGCAAAGCACCGGAAATGTTGATTGTCTGAATCAAAGTGTGGCGGCAGCTGTTTGCCCAGTTCATACATAAATTTGGTATTTGCAGTTGCGTTGTCGACCGTGATACCTTGTATTTTATCAATTATGCCATATTCCAAGCTCTTCAAATCGCTCTTTGACTTTCCTTCTAAGTGTAGACCTTTTAGGAAACACCATATTAGGGCAAATACATCGAAAATATACTTGTGTAGCTTCGTCATCGAAAAATGAGAAGGGAAGATATTTTTTCACCACCCAATCAACTGTAGCTGTCGTGATGTTGTCACTGCTGTTTTCCGACTGAAACAAAACAATAAATCTTGTGTTATTATTTAAAACATACTAGGTTTGAGCGTATAAGAGGAGGAGGTTTGTTGTTGTTAAATCGAGAAAATCGTTAAATTGATATTTGTTATATTAAGGTTGCACTGTACTGTAATTTACCAAAATAAAGTACTTAGTTGTTACTGGCCGATTAAATGAAAATATGGGTGTTTATAAAAAAATATTTAAGACGATAATTACATACTTAATATGTCGCAACCCCTAGATGAAAACACCACTAACTCAAAAATACTTACGTAAGATAATGGCGTTTTTGAAAGTATCGCATGAATAGCTACGCAGAGTTAAAATTCTTTTAACTGTTAAAAAAATATTCTTACCTGTCCACTTCTTCCAGCGGTTACTAAAAAGCTTGTGATATCTCCACTTAATTTTGGTTTAACAGGAAGAAATATTTCTGATTCCTTTTTGTGGAAAGATATTAGATGTTTCCTTAAGCCTGAAGTGTTTCTGTTTTTCATTTCTTTTATTTCAATCTTTTTATGTTGGCACAATTTACAGAAGGCAGTTTGGGATGCATGAATTATTTCGAAAAACTCCTCAAATTTGCTTTTGGGTCTTTTAGATCTGTGACTCAAACTCTCGTTACTCGGACTAGAATAATTTGAATCTTCGTCACTCATATTAAATTGTACACGTGATACGTTTTTAGAAAACAACGAGAATTAGTAAAAACAATTATTAAGTTAGACTCGAAGCACAGCTCAATTGGAAATGACTGGAATTAAAATAATTCCTTTATTTATAGTACGTTTCCTTGCTTTCTACCGCGCCGCCTCGCCACGTGCCGGCTCTATGAAAAGGATGCCGCCGCAAATCAAACAATGCCGCGTGCGGCGTACAAACACACACTAAATATTACCTACTTGTACAGACGCGACGCGTGAATAAAATATATGTAAAGAATTAGTGCCAATCACTATTCTTTACATATAAGTGAATGTTTTGGCGTACATCTATACTAATATTATAAAGCTGAAGAGTTCGTTTGTATGTTTGATGACAGAAGTTTTAAAATAAATAAATAAGTCCTGAACGTCACTATACCTCCAAAGTTACTATTCCTCGTGGACGAAGTCGCGGGCACAGCTAGTAAATACTTACTCTCATCATCTCTCTCAGAGATATTCGGGCTGGTAAGTAATACAAAACTCTTATCGCAGGCTTTTTATTTTATTAGTAGGTAAGTACCTACGCTTTTTATATTATTTTATTAGTTTTGTAGAATTTTTTTACACGTTTCAAGTATATTTAAAAGTGGCTACAATATTTATTAAACGGGTGATATTTGAACACTTTTTGCTATTTTTTCTTGTAAAAACTTAAGAAATATAATGACTAAATGTACAATAATAGTACCTAAGTAATTAGTTTAAAACCATATAAGTAATCAATATTATAATATATACTTACTAGAATGAATTAATATGACATCTACTACCTATCCTTACCATTTTATCCTAATCATAATACTACTTGCGTGATCAGTATAATGTATTCATTTTCATTCTAACCCTATACTTGACATTGTGAACTTAAATGCACATTTATTTAAGTTTTTTTTTAAATGGAATGTTAACATCGAATCGCTTTAGTAAAAAATCTAAGTGACTTCGTAGATGTTTCTTTACATAAGAAAAAGAAAATTATGTCCCTCTCGCACACATATTGTCAGTGGTGAACAAAATGGCGAGCCGTCGGTCAACGCCTGCGCAACGCCCTGTAAGTATCTTATTTTATCTAAATATAATTAGGTTAGATGTATAAAATTGTTATAATTTTACTTTCTGAAAGCTTTATGCAATTATTTGGTGATATTATTTTTGAGCTATTTGTTTTGTATATATAGTAATTCACAATTTTTGTTATGTGTGCATTAAAATACGCACTGCCTGGTTCACCGTGAATGACTCAATATTTCTTGTGTATATTTAAATGCACACTGCCAACGTCACAGACTATAACTGTTTGTGAATGTTGTGTCTTAAAGTGCACATTGCCTACTGTGCTACTATATACTCAAGCCTTTGTTCAAACCGAGGTTTTTTTTTTCACAATGCATGACAACAATTTATATTACCCGTTTCACCAAATCCCTATTCCTTAGCTTGCAACACTTTTCTTTCAGATGACTAGGAGTAGAAAAATCCTAGCTTTGGTGCCTAAATGCGGAGTTAAGTCTGATGTGGAATCCAGCGAATCTTCGGAAGATGAATTCCAGATATTATTTATTATTTATTTTATACTTTATTGTACGCCACAAATATATATACAAACAAAGCATAAAAATAGTTACAGACAGTGAAGTACAATGGGCGGACTTATGGCTATTTAGCCATTTCTTCTAGACAACTCATAGATAGATATGTAGGCCTTGTCAAGACATCTCAGAAGACAGTTCCTCTGTCCGATCAGTAGCGTCTTCTGTCGAAAATGTAAACATCGCCGATAGTGATGACTGTGAGTATCAAGAAATATACGCCATTGCTTCTGTCCATGGAGAGACGAGATTCAGACAAAAAACTGTCGATTCTACTACAAACTCACCTTCTATTCTTCTTCGAACTGGTGCATCATTTGAGGAATGAGTACGGTATATTCTCTTTAGGTACTATTAGGGCAAATCGACTTCGAGGGGTAGAGAAAAAATAGCCAAGTGATAAGGATTTGAAGAAAAGGGGCAGAGGGGCTTTTGCTCAAGTCGTGTCTCACGAACATAATATCGCTGTTGTAAAGTGGTTTGACAATAAGTTTGTTTTAGCTGCAAGTACTTATATTGAAGCCCATCCTGTACAGAATGTAATGCGGTACAAGAAAGAAGAAAAGAAGAAAGATCCAGTCACAAGCCCAAATTTAATAAAGCACTATAACGGAAATATGGGTGGAGTTGATCTAGCCGACATGCTAGTCGCTTTATACCGTACTGAGTTGAAAGGTCATCGTTGGTATTTAGTATTATTTTCACAGATTCTGGACATCTGTATCAATAATTTCTGGCTGCTGTATCGTCATGAAAACAGTGGTAAACAAAAACTATTCCCACTCAAGAAGTTCCGAGTCGCATTATTTAGGCAACTGCGTTTATTTGAGAGGAGTTTTCAAATCTACAGCCTGTTGCATTTTCCAAATTTGAGAGAAAAGTAAAAACGCCAGTGGCGGTGAGGCTTGATGACGCTACTCGTTACGGCCTGACGGGACATCTTCCTACTTTTACGACAAAAGACAGGTGTAGAAACTGTACCAAACATCAAACCAAATGTTTTTGTCCAAAGTGTAACGCATGACTATGTATAGTTGAAGGGCGAATTGCTTTATGGATTTACATACTAACAATAGTGATTAAGTTTTTTATATTTTTACACGGTAGATAGATAATTAAGTAAACTTTGATCTCAGAGCATTATGACTGCATTTTGTGATAAAAATTAATATAAAGTATAACATTGTTTTTTTAAAGTAGAACTATATGTGATAATTATGTCGCGACATACCATACTCATAGATTTAGTTCCTAAAAATTCTCAAAACTTATTGATATGTTGTAATTTAGAGACTTTTATTTTAATTATTTTAAGAAATTCATGTTATTTTTTATGTTTTGTTTCTTTTTTAGTTTAGTGATTACATGGCAGTGTGCACATAAAGACACATAATATATCCTGAAAACTGAAATTCAGGGATTTTTTATTTTATTTTTCCTTACATCCTTTTAATCCAATTAAAGCCAAAAAGTAGCAAAAGTTTATTTTTTTTAAGTTAAAATTCTCTGCCAAGTATAGGGCTAAGCACTCTGAAACTTATTTATTCTTTGGAACACCTGTAGGTACTCTTAAAATTCGAAATTATTTTGCATGAGTATACCTACGCCCTATGGCGGCAATCAAATAGTGTCAAATGTTATGATTTCGGCGTGGCGGCAACGATTGTTTTAGATTTCAAAAGAAGCCGCTGGCGCGTGTATCATAACCATGTACTTCCGAAAAGCGGAAAATTTCTTTGAGAAGTAAGTACAAAACCTTTGATGCCGCATTATCAAAGTGCCGATGGTTAAAACATATACTATAATAACTATGCATGCACTCAGTTTGATTTTAATAGATATTTTTTTATTCGCTATGTTTATGGTATTAGTCGTAATGCGCATAGGTCCAGTTTTTCATATTCTTTGATACAGTTTTTTGCGTCTCATAGAATTCCTAAGCGTACCTACCTATACACCGAACTGTTACACCTAACTACTCAGTGAAATAGCGCTAAGTCCTAGCTGCAAGACGCAAGAGTCTTGCAGGTTATGTCTTGTTCTTGCTCAAGTCTTGCACGGTCAGTCTTGGTCTTGGTCTTGCTAAAAATACGCGGTCTTGTTCTTGGTCTTGGTCTTGCAAAAACGCAAGAACAAGACCAAGACTGCAAGACCAAGACTGAATTTGGGCAACACTACTCCTGAGTTGTAACCATCCATAGGCTACCATAACCGCTAGAGACTATTATACACTAATTAGCCGCTCTATTGATACAACAAAAAAGAAAGGTTTTCATCAGGCAGTCAGCACGCCATCTCAATCTTTCCTACTTAAATGAACAACAACGCGCGACGTCAGCGAGTCTGTAAAAAAATCAGACTATTTTAGATATTTTACTGGCCTCATCAAAAGTTGATGCAGTTAGTTAAAAATCGTATCCTTATAATTGCAACGCTAAGAAATTATTGACCCAATTTTCAGTCTATTTTGTCCAAAAGTAACACAGACTAAACAAAAAAACCTGATGAGTATCAGAAATCATCGCTAAAGATGCTAAGAATGTCCATTATCTAACAAACAATATGATTGAAGCTATAATTTGAAGTAACAGTTTCAATAGTTCTAAACGGTCGCGATTTATGGTAACCTTGAAAAATTGCCAATGGGGAGCATGTGCGCCATGCTTCATATGCGAAGCTTACAACCTTGTAACAACGTGCAAATTAGCACAAATTATTACTCATTTGCCAAAACATTCAATATTTACAACTTCTTCAAAAGTATCCTCTATAACATTCGCGATAGGATCGAAATTTATCAGGAATATCATAGTAAACATGTGCACCCGTTAATTCATGAAACTCTGCCAACATACATATCGAACAAATTATTGGCCTGCATTGCTTTGTTGTAGAACGTAGTTTTGTATTATTGCAACCTGCGCTGCATTTTTGCAATTGAAAATCAAAGCACGATTTTGGCAATGAAGTGCAAAATCGTTGGAATATTTTTCATGCTTAAGGTACAGATTATTTGATAAACAGCGTCTAGTGGAGCATTTTACACAAAACATTAGTATTAATGTTTTCTGCAACTGCGCGTAAGAATTGGTTGTTTACTCGTCGTTTTTACCAGATGTCTGTATTTTCGTTGTAACACGAGATATTTTAGTATACGGAATTACTTTTTTAATTTAGATGTTTTGAAGAATCTTAAATCTTCTAATTAATAAATTTAACATGATAATTTTTTTTTTAAATTGTTACAGACTACCTATTTACTATCCTACTGCAAATTTTACTCATTATAAAGGCAAGTCCGTTAGGTGGAGGTATATATGTAGGTATACTATTAGTTATATCTACTCTTTCATCCAAAAATTACAGAACCGATCCGATCAACATCACAGGACATCCCATGGGATTGGCAATTTTGCTGTGAAAATTAGATGACCTAATTTATTTAGGTGCTGTACCTAGCTTGCTTAGATTATATATTATAATTTTTTGTCTATATAAATAAATAAAATTGGAGTGTGCGTTTTAATAGGCATTAAAATAATCGATTTTTACTAAATGCAATGCAATTGTTACATATATACCAAAATAACATTTTTTACAATTTTTATCTGTCTGTCTGTTTTTGTTTCATATTGGCGAATAAAAATATCTCATAAATACAGTAAAATTCAACTGTGAAATATAATAATATATCAAAAACTTTTATCTGTTTGATATCGTTATCCGTCAAATAGCGCTATCCACAACTGATGAAACAGGCCCTATATAGTGAAATAGCGTTGATGAATATTTGCAGTTATGCCAGCTTGATGTAACTGACCTATACCTACGATACTAAAAACTGCATGGAATTTGCATTTGTAGTTGAAACTCGCAGGGTGCGCGCACCATCCAAATTATTTTCACGCAATGTCGTTGTAAATAATTGTGACGATGAATCGGTATTACAAAAATCATACTTACTATTTGAAGTATTCCTGTAATTTTTGTTTAACATTTTTATAACGCATCATTGTGAATATTTGTGTTTATTTATAAACTAGCGACCCGCCCCGGCTTCGCACGGGTGCAATGCTAATACTAAATATACCACAGAATGTCTTTTTTTTTTTTTTTTTTTTTTTTATGTCACTAGGTCAACAAACAAGCTTACGGCTCACCTGATGGTAAGCGATTACCGTAGCTTATAGACGCCTGCAACACCAGAAGCATCGCAAGCGCGTTGCCGACCCAATCCCCAATCCCCCCAGGAGCTCTGGCCACCTTACTCACCAACAGGAACACAATACTGCTTGAAAACAGTATTATTTTGCTGTGATCTTCTGTAAGGTCGAGGTACTACCCCAGTCGGGCTGCTCCATATTTTGAGCAGGAAATTCCTGCTGTGCCCTACCTCAGTTAAATATCTCTCTTTATTTATAGTGTGAAGCTAGCTTATAGTATGGTTATTAACATAATAACAACAACATTCAAATATGCGTCGTTAGATCGACTGTCCCTACGTATAATATCGAAATTGAAAAAAGGCACTTTACATTTTTTACGCTGAATGATTTGTTAAGTATCGATATTGAGTATAAGCTCACGAAAAATGTGATTTTATGTGTATTTTATAGCATTTTCTTCTGTTTTTTCTTTGAAAATATACATTAAAAGTAGTTTTTTCATGCAATAAAAAAATAGAAAATTTTTAGTTTCGATACTGTACGTTGGGACAGTCGAGATTACACGTTGTTACAGAATGCGTCGAAGAAATAAAGGTTCACTGTTCGTTCCCCGTAGGTGACAGCGTGACAATATTATGTATCCTATATGTTGACCCGACTTCTTAATATATTTGTGCCAAATTTGAAGTAAATCCATGCAGTACTTTTTGAGTTTATCCCGGACATACATACAGACAAACAGACAAAAATTCTAAAACTATATTTTCGGCTTCGGTGTCGATTGTAGATTATTAGACCCAAGTATTCTTTTAAAAAAATATTCAATGTACAGTTTTGACTTTCCTACCATTTTATTATATGTAAATACCTAGATGGGTCTTTAATCTAAATTATAGTTTGGTCCTCGTATGTCCTGATGAAAGTTCCAAATGAAAAACGATGATTTTAAAGGAAGTTATCTGGATTCCAGATAGCCCAGATAAAAACAGATAAAAAATGTATGAAAATTTTGGAATCCCTGTTTCAAACACATAATAGTTTCCATAACATCCCATACAATCATCGTTTTTTATTTGGATCTTTAAGCAGGGTTGATAAAGAAGAAGTCAAATTAGTAATGCATATTCCTTATTTTTTTTATTTACTGGTAAGTATTGAATGTTTGAACAGACTTGTATTAGTCAGATATTGAATTGTTTCTAAAAATCTACCTACAATTGTAAAGATTTGTCCTTTGTGACAAGAACTCAATTCAAGACCATACTTATTTCTTTGTCAATGTAGTGTCAGGTCACCAGTAATAAGGAAAGCGAGTGGCTCAGGTATTTTGTTTAGAAATTATCCATCCAAGTATATTCTGCATATAATTTTACACGATAAGTGATCAACAACATATCATACACCAAAAAAAATCCGCGAAACTTGCGGCATCTTATGGTATATATCATCGATTCAGTAGTTTTCGCAGTATAATCTAACAAAAAACCGGCTCCCTTTTGTTAGTATAGAAGATGCTATTATATTATTTATAGACCTAGATGATAGCGCTCATCGTGGCTACACGCAATATTTGAATATGGTTTTTGTACTGTGGCGACATCTATCTCGCGACATGTAAACTAGAGAAAACTGACGCTATATCAAAGTTATCAGAGCGATTGATTATATATACAAGAACCCGACAACAAACGTTGGGGCATTAGCCCACTAGACACAACCCGTCTGGTTGGAGCACCATCGCTCCCCCAAAGTACCACAAAAGTGGCAAACAGATGCAAATTTACATTTCTACAACACCAGGCACACCTTATGGAAAAACTAATACAAATATAGACAAATACAGACTAAATTGTCATAGATCTCATAGCTTCTTATAACTTGGTATGACAAATTGGTCTATGTTTCTATGACGTTTATGAGATATTTTCCATAGGGCATAACAAGCGCTATAGTCATCTTACTTCGCTGTCAAAATAGGGTATCCTCAGATCTGGCTTACAACGGGAGCACAACACTACTTATTCTATAAGGTCGAGATGCTTCCGCAATCGAGCTGCTTCCGATTTTACGCAAAATAACTCCTGCTGTGCTTACAAAAATATATTATTGTCAGTTTTTTTTTTTTTCTTAAGAACATTAAAATCCAAAATATCATGCCCAATTTCTGCCAAGAAAAACCGCCTATCGACCTTTTCATTTTCGCCAGGAACATAAATACTTTACCCATGATATCGTGCATTTTAAACAAATGAATTAAGAATTTTTCATTGATAAATTATACATATGCTACTTTCCATACGCCCAATATGAAAAATATGCTTCCCAAGAATATCTTTACTACAGAATCACGTATTACATTCTTAATTGTATCTAAAAAATTTATATTTTATACGAAGACCATTTAAGACCAGGACATGCAAATTTATAGAAAACCCTTTTGACGGATCCACATCCTTTTTGATTCCATATTTGTAGCCACGGCTTGTCCGTTTGGATCTCATCACTTCACTGTAAAACATAAGAAATAAAATTGGAAATACACGCTGTTGTCTGCCAGTTGTTTACTCACTGAAATATCTCCTCCAGGGTAAAGAAAGACCAAATTAAAATAAACAAATTTTAATTTATTGATAATAATAACTAAAAAAAATATTTTACACAATACATTATAATTAGTTATACACTACTAAGGATAATTATTTTTAAACATATCAAGACGTGGACTAGCAAATAAAATTAACTTATACAAAAAAAAAAAAAACAATTTTTTTTTCTTTTTTAAAGTGTCAAAGGAATAGGTTTTACGTTCTGGGGACAAACATTTTCAAATCATATCTTCCGATGAGTTCAGTATTCACTATACAACGAATCTAATAACTTTTCAATTAAGGTTTGTTTTATTAAATGACCAAAAACCTACCTCGTCTTAGACCTATCAGGTGTACACGCGTCTACCCCATTTTAATTAAAGTTTTACATTATAGTTAATCAGTAACAGGTTAAAATATGGCAGTCCATTCCGATACCACTATGTAAAAGTGAGAAAAATTGGTCTGAATAGAAAATATAAACGAAATAGGAGCCATAAAAACTATTCATTAAATATTTCATATATATATATTAATCATAATAGTGTTATCGTAAGTTTATCATACACCGATCTGAAAAGAAGCCAATACAGTAGAAAACAATTTTTATTTTTTTATTTTTAAAAAAGTCTTATAATCTAGGCATAATTCTAGCAGACCAAGAGCTAACTTTATATAGCCTTTCTTTATCTGTCCAAAGTGACGGATTCCGTGGTAAACATTTTCCCGCCAATACTTTGACACTTCGAATTGGACAGATAAAAAAACATCGTCCGTTATGGGAAACATCCTTACATATAGACAAATATATGCATGCGTAATATTAATCCATTTGTTGAATGGAAACAGTATAGAAAAAAAAGTAGAGAAAAACAGAATTTTACAAACATGTCGGTGAGATATCATATTACAAAATGCGGTGCGTTTTTTTGATATGCCATTCGAGAAATCACTTTTTAGACGCGATGGTTAAAATAAACAAAGAAATATCTAAATCTGTAATCATTTTCGAAAAAATTTGTGCTTCGAATATAAGTTTTACAATTGAGCATGATATATTTGAACCTACATACCAATAGGTAGGCTATATATGTGCGATAAATTATAAGCATATCTTATTTATATCCACGATAACCGTCTGGTGTAAATGTAGCCGTACACTTTGCTTGCCTTAATAATAAACACCTACACTTTACATTGTAACCTATCTAGACAAAAGGCTTAAGTTAAAATGAAAATTAAAAAAAAAAAAAAACAGCGCGACAACCATACATCGACTAAAAAAAGCCAACCTACAATTAAAAAAAAACAAAAAAAAATAATAAAAAGCGCACACTGCTCAATCAATTAAATACTGCGAACAGAGGTTACATTACTCACCGAAAATGTTACAACAACGAAAAATTAAAATTGCGTCGACCGTCCACGATTTTTTTTTTAAATAGCAACACAGAATGTTGAAGTTAAAAATGCCTAGAAATAACGCTTACATTCCTATACCTAGCTTAGTCTAGTAAAATGAACTCGGTTGATGTTAGGACCCGATTTTGATGTACGCTCCTATCGACGCTCGCAACTTGTTGAAATTTTTACAATGCAGAGTTCGATAATCGTTCTTATTTAAGTGAATATAAGTACTATTTTCGTGTGATACATAGACGGGTGTCGTAGGAGCGTATGTATAAAACACGATTGAGTAGTATACGTGATTTTCATTATATTATATACTGTACTCCAAGAGACGTAAAGTCGACATTGACATACATACACTGGTATAAACATTAAGTTCAGAAAAGTGGAAAATTTTATTAACTTTACGATTTTTATGGAATTAATTACAGCGATATATTTCTTTTACTAATCTCATAATTTCTGTTACAGATAATTGCCACGAGCGATGGCTGCGATCATCAATCGAATCTCATTTCACATATGACAATAAATTCAATTTTTTCGAGGAAATCGTACAATCATTTAATGAACAATTCCCATTAAATATTACACATTAAATATATGGATATTGTAGAAAGATAAACAATATCAATCATTAAAACTGTTTATTGTAAACGAGATACAAATCGCCCTACATAAAATCTATTCTGAATTTCAAGGTTTCACACAAATACTTTTTTGGACGTGGCAACGCTGAGTTCAAGATGGCGTCATTGACGGATCCGTCGATGTACTTATCATAACTTTAAGTGTTGCCAGTTAAAAAAAATATTTGTACAAATTATATTAAGATGCGATCAATTTTAGTACATCCAGAGATCTTTACATTAATTCGATCTGTTCTTATATAACCGGATTAAATCTAATAAAACAAAATAATAATTCACATCATAAATTAGCTCAGAATTAATTATTTATTATAAATATATTATGTATATATATGTATGTATACAGCGACGAACAAAATCTTCCCATACAATAAATTACACAATTATATTAATATTTGGTTCTTTAGTTTAAGATGATAGTTTATGCACTCACTTTTGCTTGTGCGATGTTTATATCTGAAAAGGAATAAAAAAACGGTTATAAAATATAATACAATGGTAAGTGTCAGAGATATAAAAGTAACTATCAGCTGTTAACAAGAAAACCATTCAAATTAATTTGGTTTTTTATTTCATTTCCAAATTATACGAGAACTAGCGACCCGCCCCGGCTTTGCGCGGTTGCAAAAACTATGAGTGTTTCTCTACTATATTATGCATGTGTTATGCATAAAAACCTATATAAAACTTCCTCTGGAATTACTCTATTTACTAAAGAAAACCGCATCAAAATCCGTTGCGCAGTTTTAAAGATCTATCTAAGCATACAGACAACGAGATGCGATTTTGTTTTATACTATGTAATGATATTAGTCATATTATTAAAACGTTTAATTTCAAAAATTTCAAGGCATCTTTAGATCGAACTTAAAAAGCAGAGGACCAGTTTAGTAGACTACATCTGAATAAGCGTTCCTCAACTTTAAAAAAAAAAAACAGTCATCATATGTTACTCAGTACCTGATAATAATAAAACAGACTCACCAATCAAAAGAAACAAGTGGGACAGCGTTAGCCGTAGGACAGGCTCCGTAGTCTATACTATCGTACATTACATATATAAATATACCATGAACAGACAGACACACATCTCTCACACTTAGTTAACTATTCCTTAAATGCTTCATCCTTGTTAGAATTTACCTATGTATACAATAAATAAGCGAAAAAGTCGTTACCCCGTTAATGAAAAAACGACTATATTTCAGTCGTAACAGGGTTCAGACTCGTCTCAATCGTCAGATCAGTGTAGCATCGAGTTCAACAAACAAGCGAATATGATCTTTATTTTTAAGGGAGAAGTTTTTAAACGAGTGGGACGTAGGTTTTTTAAAGTAATGTATTAGAAAAAAGCATTTACGCGATCCATTCACACCGCAAATCATTGTTGGGAGATCGAGCGAGGTTCATATAAAATTATAAATGAGGCTTCTAGAATGTTCGGCCGTTTTGTTCGCGTTTTCGCTCTTATATTCTGTGCGTCGTGTTTGATTTTCAATATAACATACATTTTTATATTTGAGCGATACGATTTCTCTATCGATTTAAATCGAATCTCAAGAGGTGAACACAATTTTGACATTCTAACACACAATATAGGTATTTAAATCTTCCACATCAACATATATATCAAATCGTTCAATCTTTTCAAGTTCAAAGATACGCACAGAATACAGAAAACTGTCGTCCAATGATAGAATCCCGCATGAAAATTTTCAATAAAATTCTTCAATTGAACAAAAAACACTTCGTAAAACAAATATTAAATCGCCTACATTAACGAAACGATAATTTTCGAATCATAATATCTTCCAAAATCAAATCAACACACGGTACTCTTTCGTCGGAGATCAGAGGGAGTCCGGAGGGTTGGGGAGTGGGGAGTGTTGGGGAGGATTGGGGAGAGTAAAGAGGTCGCGGTGCGGAGGAGGGCAGCCTAATTCCAGATGCGGAGGAACGAGTCCCAGGAGCCGGTAGCGACGGCCATGCCGTTCTCCGTCACGCCAAGACACGACACGCGGTTGTCGTGGCCGGCAAGGATACCTGCGACAAAAATATTTAATTACTAACAATTATTTGACAAAGCCTCATTCAAATAAGTAACTAATCAATTAAATGCAGTACTATTATTTATGAGCATCATAAAACATAAAGAAATATAAGTTTTAAAAGTAAAATAAAAGTAACATAATAACTTTAACCAGAAGAAAAAACTGATTTTCTTTACAAGAGATAAGTTAGGCAAGAGTAAATAAGTGAAGATGGTTAAGTTTTTAGGAGTGTATATACTCTTTTTACGCTTCAGCCTGTAACCCACTACTGGGCATAGGCGTCTTTCCCTATGTAGGAAAAGGATCAGAGCTTAATCCACCACGCTGCTCCAATGCGGGTTGGCCGATATATTCCCTACAGGTGTACACGATAACAATCGGGACCGACGGCTTAACGTGCTCTGCGAGGCACGGTGGGGGGACCCACGGGGACTGCACAAACACCCAGACCACGGCAAACACCTGATGTTATGGGCTTACTCTTGACCTCAGTCTAGCTCTAGAGCACAGACGAGGTCGAAGACGGAGCGAGTTCGCCCAGAAGAAGCCTGTTCACTCGCGCTTTAAACATGTTCGGGTTGTATGAACTCGGAAATACAGACGCCGGCAGGGAGTTCCATTCCTTGGCTGTGCGCATTAAAAAAGATGATTCGAAGCGCTTCGTACGTATGAAAGGTATATCAATCGAACAGTACAAATGTTCGTCACGTGCGGGGATCGAACCCGAACCGCCAGCGCAACAGGCACAATCCATGGCCGGGGATCGAACCCGCAACAGGTACAATCCATGGCTGTAGCCGTTGTATTTTAATGTATTGCTTAACCGCACCGCTGTAGTGGTACGTGTGCCCCGTGGGCACTTAAGCAGCGGTTCGCGGATTCGATTCCCGTTCGAACGTTGCCGAGGCGCGGCTCCGTACCGGCGCGCTCGCTCTTCATGGAGTCCCACACGTTGCAGTTGAAGTCGTCGTAGCCGGCCAGCAGCAGGCGGCCCGACTTGCTGAAGGCCACGGACGTGATGCCGCAGATGATGTTGTCGTGCGAGTACATGGCCAGCTCCTGGTCGGCGCGGATGTCGAACATGCGGCACGTGGCGTCGTCCGAGCCCGTCGCGAACGCGAAGCCCGACGGGAAGAACTGCGGGTGGCAATGTTGTTTTATATATATATAGATATATACTAGCTGACCCGGCGAACTTCGTATCGCCTAACACAAACTTTATCGTATGGTATTAAAGTTCAAATTGACTTTTAAGTATTATCACAAATCTTTTGTATGGGAGTATAGAAACGTGTTGTTTTTAGACTTTTTCAGTAAATTTAATTTTTTTTTTTTTTAGAATTTCTCTCTCCGTAAGAACCATCCTCGTACTTCAAGGAATATTTTAAAAAAAGAATTAGCGAAATCGGTCCAACCGTTCTCGAGTTTTGCGCTTAGCAACACATTCAGGGACTCATTTTTATATTATAGGAGATATATAAAGTTATGTCCACAGGCTTATAGTGCCCGTGCTTTTGTTATTCCGATTTTTAGTTTTAGGCAGCTTGCTTTAAGAGAACTAATTATTCTATCTTAGTATTCCTAATGCAAACGTGAGTCCACCGACCAAAATTGACAATGTTTCCACGGACGAGTTAAAGGGTATCGTCTACCGTAGTTCACTTGTCACTTGTGTAAACGTCGTTTAACTTATCGGATAGGTTTCTACTAGAATGGTAGACAATGTACTGAAGTAAATTGCGAATCGAGGACACTTCAAAATTTCAAAATTTTTACTTCAAAATATAGAATACCCTAAGGTATTTAGAGCTAAAGCTTTATTAAGAGCTACGAGTAAAGAAACAAAAATTTCATATACATAAAAGTTACTCCGGGAATTCACCTAGGACCACAAAGTTTTAATCATCATCATCATCATCTTCCTCAGCTTCCTTAACAGTAACATCAAATACTATTTAAAATATTCTTAAATACAGTTAAACAAATAACCAAGACTCACCGTAACCGCATTGATATCGCTCTCGTGACCCGGGAAGGTCTGCTTACACTGGCAGTCGCGAATGTCCCAGAGCTTAGCGGACGCGTCGCAGGCCCCCGATACGAAGGTTCGCTGGTCGGGCGCGAGTGAGAGCGACATGACGTCGCCCGTGTGGCCCGTGAACTGACCGCACTGTTGACCGGTCTCGATGTCCCAGAGGGCGCTGCGTGGTTAATTGATTATTTAGTACTTAGTAGTATAGTACTTAGTATGTATATATTTATGTGTGTGTGTATATATGTATATATTTTTATGTGTATGTATGTATGTGTGTATGTATGTTTATGTGTGTGTATATGTATATTATATAGTATACACTAAAATATTTACTTATTTATATGTTTTTTTTTCTTTAATAATCATGTAAGTCTATCATATCGTAGTTTTTATCTATTTATTATTGATTTTTCCTCCTTAATTTGTGCACACTTCTAACCGCTGCTACTGTATCGTGTCCAGTTCCCAAAGGTTATCTGGAAGAAATCGCTATTTAGCGATAAGATCGCCTTTGTACATCTTGTATTGTATCTTGTATTATATGTGTCTGTATTTTGGTGTACATTAAGAATAAATAAATAAATAAATAAATACTTTAGCTTATTATCGATTAAAGATTATTAAGAGAATGATTGTAATCATTAACTGTTATATTTTAAGTTTGATATTGTTATGTATCTAACGAATTTGTGACAGAATCCACCGATATATTACATTATGTGACGTAAGCAAGCAAGTTAGTCTATTAACGTTTTCCTGATCTCGGAAAGTCGCGCTGAATAGATATGTCTAACTGATATGTTCTTAGACTAATAGTGACTTTTATAAGTGCCTCACATATTCTACTCAACAGACACTCCATATCCACGTAATACTAACGTAAAACATGACTAGAATCTTGTAATAAGCAACTCCCAAGAACAAAGACATGATAAAAGTACTACTATGAGATAAATGACTCAAGTTGTCTATTAATTAATCATGGCAGTTAGTAATCAACAATAGGTACAACACTCACCAAGTCATATCACCAGAGCTGGTCAAGATCTGGTTGTCGTCCAAGAAGCGGCAGCAGGACAGATATCCAGAGTGCCCTGGCAACTCACGCGATACGCGTACATTGCCCTCGCGTGTCTTCAAGCTGATTTAAAAAGCAAAAGACGAGTTAGAAAATATATTTAACTGAGGTGTGGCACCTGGACCTTACAGAAGATCACAATTTTTTTTGCTAATAGTTTCCAACAGAAAGAAAAAGACAATTGATATGAAAATTGATTCATTTCACGTATTATGAAATATAATATATCACATGTCGGAGACAGTCATGTGGGCGAAAAACGAAGTTAGACGGGGCATCCGGAGGTTGGCAGCAATGTCGAGTATTTCAAGCTTGATGGAATGTTGCAAGATTAATCAAATTTGTGAAAAACATTAAAACGAAGTAATCTATTTTTTATGGCAGTTACGAAGTATGTAGTTTCTTTTCTCGATTATTAGCTATGTTTGCCCACATGATGTCTGAAAGATACAATAATGTTGTCATCGAAACATGTTTACCTATAAATGGAGCAGATATTATCGAGCCCGCCACACGCGACGTAAGATCCGGAGGGAGCGTAAGCACACGTCATCACCCAAGAAGACCGCAGCGGTATCGCGTGCACCTTGTTCGTCGTGTGGCTGTCCCACACGATCAGCTTACCGTCCTGGCTGGCGGACACGAGGTTCCTGGTGAACAAACAATCTTATTAGTTTAAAATGTTTAATATAGTATAATAATTAATTAAGGTACGACACAGCAAGAAATATCCTGCTCAAAATCTGGAGCAGCCCGACCGGGGAAGTACTCTAACCTTACTGAAGGCCACAGCTAAATAAGTTGTGATGATCCTGTGGTGAGGATTCAGAGCTTCTGGGGAGGATTGCAATTTGCTAGCTAATAATAAACCTGAATATACTATACTCATAGATTATATATGTTTATACTTATTTTTCGTAGTATTTTTCCCCATATCCTATCCCCGATCGAATCATCCCCATATAATTCGATCAAAGGCATTGATCAAAGATTGTTTACAAGCCAAATAGATTCCTCAACAAAAGAATTAGTTTCGAAATTTAAGGAGAAAGGAGTGAATTCATGAGCAAAATTCTTTTAATATAGGAATCGATTTTTAAACATTCTCTTGCCGTGTTTATGTAGAATTGATTATATATGAATTATTACATATGAATGAATACAAATAAGATCCGAGATGCTACATAAACAGCTACTGCTTTCACGAAAACAATACTATAAAAAATTCCGAGAAGCATCATCCAATCGTTTCAGTTTAAAAACGTAAAGTAATTTCACAGTCATAATTTTATTTTCAACGAGATTATTTTGGGCTAGCTTTCACTCGCGGCTTCGCTCGCACGAAAAAACCGAAACTAGAAGAAACATTATTTGTTTGTGTCTGTAATGCTACCAGCCGACCTCATTTTTGCAACATATTTCGTGGATACGCTGCTCCTATTGCGCATAGCGTGATGTTATATAGCCTACAGCACTTTTAGATAAATTGGGTATCCATAATCTTTCAATTCGAGCTCGTCATTCCTGATATCCGTGCGTACAACGAAACAAACTCCATCTTTACAATGTTTTTATTATTATATTTTAAAAGATCTACGGGTTCTTAGTTTCCCGTGCCATTTGTACTAAGTACATAAAATATTTGTTTTAATTTGGGCGTGCGTTTTTTTTTACAATTGTAACTTCAGACCAGCAGTTCTAAAACTGTTTAGGTTTGCTAATATAGTCCGACACTGACAGTTTTTGCTGTTATGAATATAATAAATATTTAATTTAATCTTTGCAATATTAAAACGCAATACTATTATTTTATTTTTAAGTCTATCACAATCAGTAAAATTTAATGAAATTATGAAATATTATTATAAATAACAATCAGCGAACGAAAATAAACTAAAAGAATCCAATCGTATCTCAATCGCGTCTCTGCACATAGATTTTGTTTCTCCATACAAGACTCTCGGTATATACGAAATAAAGATAGGTGACCTGATTTACACCTGGATTACGGATTTCAACGGAAATCTCTGTTATTGCTAAACTTTATTTAGCCTCTGACACAAACTTATTGCATTAATTCTCGATTTTAGGTATTTATAACATTTAAATGCCTAAGAGCATTAAAATAGCTTGAGCCTGTAATATCTCACAGCTGGACATAGGCCTCTTTCCCCATTTAGAAGAACGATCAGAGCTTAATCGACCACGATGCTCCAAGGTCCCTACTAAGACTAACGATATCTATAAGTGTAAATGATAACAATCGGGACCGAAAGCTTAACGTGCTCCCGAGGCATGGACCCACAACTAGACAGGAAATAAAATTTTGTACCAACACAAATATATCCACTCCGAGCGGCAATCGAACCTACGACCGTCGGTGTTTAGGCGCAGCCGAAACGGCACACGCACCATTGCACCAGAGAGGTCGTCATTAAAATAGATATATTGAGAAAATTAAAAATATTTACTATAATACCTTTCAGTTAAAATCAATTCGTAACTTATGTGCGAGATTAACTATAATATCAACCATAGGTCCTGACTTCTGAGGGCCTGTTTCATCGGTATTGATGAACGAACGAGTGACGATTCCAAGATAAAAATAAATTACCATTGAATTACAATATATGAGTTATTTCTATTTGCAATTATGAATCTAAAAATATTTCTTAGTAATTGAGGAGAAACAGATCCTAGTGTCCTAATTCTACCTCCAACTGTTAAAGTATATTCGTAACTTATTTGCAAGATAAACTTCATGAATAATCGGTGAAACAGGCCCATTGTATTGTATCACAGACTACCATATTATTACAGTATTGAGGAAAACGCAAGAGGATGTTGTTTGTGTATCCGACGTAATTTCCTAAGAAAACGTAACGATAAAAAAAATCAAATTCTATTGAAGTGTATGACTTTGTATTCGAATTTAATTTAGGCGAATTAGTGGTGTAAATTTTTTATCGTCCGTCTTTATGAGGGCGTTAATACGTTTATAAGCAAATAATCTTGGCTTGCTATTTCAATCGATGGTATTGATACCTGACGATGGACACGACATATTACGGATGCGTCATAATTTATATACCTATATGGCTAAGTTTTACTTTTTTACAACTTCAGCGAAAGTAATTAGAATAAGGAAAAATCTCTGTAACGTCCATTTTCAATAATCGATCTATCTCTGATTATGTCTACTAGCGATAAAATTTTGACACAATTGGAGTATCTTTTCTAAGCAATTTCAGATAGAGCATCAGTATTGATAATCTCCTCAACGATTAAAATTTTTTAAATTTAAATCACACATATCGCATATCATATACTAGCATCCCGCTCCGGCTTTGCACGGATATTTAAAAGCGATTCGCTAGTACATTCTCGATCCGTACAGCCAAAGAATGGAACTCTCTACCAGCGTCTGTGTTTTCAGAAAATTATAACCTGGGGATCTTTAAGTCGCGAGTGAATAGGTTACTTCTAGGTAAGCGTGCTCCATCTTAGACCGCATTCTCACTTATCATCAGGTAAAATAGTGGTCAAACGCAAGCCTATCATTGTATAAAAAAAAAAAAAATAAATAAATAAATAAAAAAAAAATCAAAATATTTTTTCCCCCAATTTTTTTTGAAAATATATCTTAGCCTATGTCACCTGCGGATAGTGTAGCTTCCCAACAGTGAAAGAATTCAGTTCAGTAGTTTCGGAGCCTATTCAATGCAAACAAACAATCAAATCTTTACTTTTTATAATATTAGTATAGATAAGCTTTATGTAAACAATCAGTAAAATAGGAGCAATAATTTCGACACGACAGGTTTACGACTAAAGCTATACTGCTTACAATTGACTGAATTATATTCATAGATTAGAAGTGGTATGTATCTGTATATAGCTTAATGCCTCTACCTTGCACACGATACAATTCAGCCTGTAATATCCCACAGCTGGGAATAGGCCTCTGTCTACATGTAGTAGAAGGATCTGGCGATATATTCCCTACTGTAGATGGGTCTACAGACATCCAAACCGAAAAGAAATATTTCAACAGCTACAAATATCAATCCCGAGTGGGAATCGAATCCGCAAAACCGTCGATTATTTACGCCCATACACGCCACATGAACCACTACACCGGAGCGGTTGTACACACATATAAATATATATAGAACATTTAATACACAGTACCGTATATTTCATATAATAGACAAAACTTTTCTCATTACTTAAGTTCAGTGAAGTTGTTACATTTTCTGACCTAATGAATTAGTCCGGAATGTATCTCATCTAATTAGCTGTCTAACGGTAACGGCTCGGTATCGATTCTTTTGTGTTCGTTAATTACGGACATGTTAATCATTGTATATTACGTGACTACTGGGGCAATCCAATTTTTATTTTATGACGGTATCTTTATTTTCTATTGACCCAGATGACTCAGATCCCAAGGGTACGAGACCTGGACTAAAAATATTTACTTATATATGTTTGGAAGAGTGTGAGGAACATCACGTCGGGGTCACCAGTTTGAGGGATGTGAGGAACAGGGTGTAAAGTTCCTCATCCGCCATCGCAAAAGGAGAATCCTCCGACCAGACGGGTGTTGAGTCTGGTGGGCTACCACCCCGACGGTTGTTGTCGGGTTCTTGTATATATGTTAAATCTTCGGATAACTTTGATCTCGCGATGTAGGGTACGTCAGTTTTGTCTAGTTCGTATATCGCGAGATAGATGGCGCCACATAAATAAATATTATTTATCGTAAAAAATGTAGCTGTACCAGTCCACTGTTTACGTCTATAATACAGGCATTAAGTTGCTTATCATACGAACAGACGACAGTGTGTGCGTTTATAGTTTATATTTCAACTACATATTTATTTATTTCATTAAATATACGCAGAACTGTGCTGTCATATTTTACGTCAATACGGAAAATTTCGTATACGATTACGATACACACACGATGGTTTTATTAATACTGACTCTGTCATATCAAAAATGTTATTTTATGATCGCTTACGTCATACGTACGTCACACCCAATGTACGAGTGACCTAGACGACTATTTGGTCTAAGTGTTCCGCTAGCTTTTGAGCTAGGTTCGATCCCCTTTCTTGACAATAACTGTTTGAGCGTTTAAGTTTGTGTTGTGTTTTAGAACGTCTGACACAAAAATATTTGTGACGTTTCAACAGTTAGGTAACACGTATGTTCGAAAATTAAGTAACGTACGTACCCATACTACGTGAGCCGTTTTTACAACTTTTAAACCGTAGGTATTTGCAAAGACCCTCCCTCCCCCTCGAGTTTTTAATTAGGAATTAAAAAGTATCGTTTAAATATTTTTTTGCAAACAGAAAGTTAAAAATATATATTTTGGCTCACGTTTGTCTTTATTATCATAGCATGAGATTTTTCAAGAGATTATTGACTACGTGACCAAACCCCGCCTGTGTGACCAAGCGTCGTATTTAAATCAAACGTGTCTCCCCTCGAACGGGTCACGTAGTATGGGTACGTTCCCTTGTACATAATAGATCGGGGAGTCTTTTCATATTTTCTAGTAAAAAGTTGCAATAAAACTTTTTGATGTATTCTTTGTAACTGACTGATTTTGATACAATGAAAAGGTTTATATAATGTTATGCCAGCTTTCCAACAAAAAAAGCTACATCATAATAATTGCATTTCTTCATGCGCTACGATATCACAGACACACGGCATTTCAAACTCAATACCGATTTTTTTGTGTCGGGGGTCATAACACAAGCGTAAAATGTTTTTCGACATTTAATATAATCCATACGTTAGCCACTACTTTCATTTGCACGATAGTTAAAATGCGTTCTCAATGTGTCGAAATAGCATTTGTGTCTGATCAAAGTATCTCACGTGATGGATGATACGTAAATTTTACATTTACACACTTAAAGAAATAAGATTTAGAGAATGAAACTACTTTTTCGGATTTTCCGACCGACGTTTCAGAAACTTTACAGCAACCATGGTCACGGGAGGACTGACGTGACAGTTGTCCTAACGTTATAAAGTTATTCGAAACTATTTTATGTTACATCAATATTTTAATTAGTCCTCTCTACGCAAAAAGCTACGATAAAAGATTAAATTATAAAGACAAAGCTCAGTGATTTTTATTCGTTTATACATTCTTGATTCGTACGGCCAAAGAATAGAAGCCTCTATCAGCGTCTGTGTTTCCGGATAGCTACAATCTGGGGATCTTTAAGTCGCGAGTGAATAGGCTACTTCTAGGTAAGCGTGCTTCATCCTAGACCGCATTGTCACTTAAAATCAGCTGAAATAGTGGTCAAACGCAAGCCTAATTATAAAAAAAAAACCGAAAAAGTTATTTCATTGTAATGAGTAACATTAGAAAACAATAAGATTTGGAAAAATTCAAGTATACGAGAAAAATAGACTGAGAGTGGTCAGTGTCTTATATTTCAGAATACTATGACATATGTATATCAAACAAGATATCTTTCTAACAATTGACGAGATTAGAAGTAGTTATGATGTTCTTAATGAATTCTTTGACCGCTTTTAATAATCATACACATTATAAATATTTCTTTATTAACGTTTATTTATTATTATTCAAACACTTTTGCAGTCAGTTTTGTTGGAGTTAACTTCTTAAGAATCGATTTTCATATAAGGCGCCCGGTATGAAAAAAATATGAGAAGTAAAATCTACTGAACGAATGACCTCGTTACGTTTCTCGTAACGCCATCTATCGAAACCGACTAGTGTTCCGATAGACGACGACGTTTTGTAATAACGCCATCTCCGCCACCCTAATAGATGGCGTTATTTGATTCGTTTATTTACCATTTGATATGGTATTAAACTTTTTCTTAGACTAGTAAGCCTTTTTGTGCCTATTTACACAGTCGATCTGAAGGAGTAAACTCCAGTCGTGCGTCAGAGCTGACACACACACTATTTTTTTTAATTTTTGCAAGTGTTAAAATTACTATTATTTTAAGTACCTGTTTTTTAACAATTTATTCAGTAAATATGTAGATGTGTTTATACGAAACCCTACAAGATAATTTTTAATAAGAACCTCGTTCAGACCTCTCTGATTCAATTATATTTTGTAACTCTTATTATATCTATATTATACACTATATTTTTGTAATAAGAAGCTGAATTAAAACATACTTATGTAACGCATTGTTTGAAGATTTTTAATCCCCCCTTTAAATTTCGTTACGCAATACTTGAAGGGCCCCTAAGAAATAGACCACAGATAATAATACTGCTCTCAAATAGTATTGTTCCTGTGTTGCTTCTGATGTTGCAACCGTCTATAATTCAATAGGCTACGGTAACCGCTTACCAAATGAGCCGTAAGCTTTATGCCAACCTAAATCAGAATATAAAAAAAAATCCGACGAGAAGTAAGCTACCAACATAATAAATTATCTTTTATACAGATACATTACCTCGAGTCGCTGCCCCAGTGCATCGCGTAGATCTTGGCGAGGTGTCCTCGCAGTGTACGGCGGGTGCGCATCTGGATGCGACCAATCGGCTCCAGGTTTGCCGTCGCCTGGGCGAGCGACGTGTCGCATGCCGCTTTACGGGCATCCTTAGAGACGAATTTATATATTATTATACATAGATAATCATTATAAATTAAATAAATAGCACCTCAAACTCAACGGCCCCCACAAAGATTCACTCCTGGGGTCCGGAAGAAACACAAACCCCGAGACGATGGCAAACATCTGTATGGTCAATATAAATGTATGCCATGAGCGAGGATCGAACCCGCAATCGCTAGCGCAACAGCCACAAGCCAGTGCTGTGACCGCGCGACCGATGCGCTAATGAGCCTACAATTATGTGTAATATAATATCACTTTTTTTCATCAATAATAACGTAATATTAATGGGATAGAAGTAAATAAGCTCGGCTAAAACAATAATTTTAAGTTACACGAATAATAATTATAATTAATTCTGATAAAAAATCTGTAAATTTTTTTTTAACTATACCATATTGTTATTAATATTTCAAATCCATTTCAATCCGTATTAATTAAGTGAGGTATAAAATCACATGCACATAGTTAAAAATGGAATGCAACAAATACAAAGTTTATGTCATTAGTTTCGGAACAGCTTTTATTTAATTATTTCAATGCTTTATTCCATACTATATACGCTACACATCATTTACAAAATTCGGGCTAACACTGCAGTTTTTTTTATGTATTCATAATTTTTCGTTACGTAACCTATTTTATTATTTGCAAAATTCTAATCCATTTTTGTAACGAGAGTGGGGGAGATTTAGTTCAAACGTAACGTAATGTTCGCTCCTTATAAATTACTTACTTAACCAACGTATTAAGAAAAAATACTAAGAACAAAACCGCAGTACGTTTCACCTGAAATCGAACTATTAAAACATATTCAGAGAATTCAAACGACGGAATTGATCGACCTTGCGCAGACGCGGCGCGTACTGTACTCTGAAACTAAATGTTTTCCGTTCAATGTTTCACGACGATGACGGACGAAGTGGAACAATTTATAACTATAACTAGCTGTGCCCGCGGTTTCACTCGCGTTAATTTGAGGAAAAAAATAGCCTATAGCCTTCCTCGGTAATGGGGCTATGCAAAACAAAAATATGTTTTCTATTCGAACCAATAGTTAGCTGTGTGGTTACGGCAATGAAGACTATAGCGTCTTTTTCCGAGGGTGTCGTAAGAGGCGATTAAGGGATAACATAGTTCCACTACCACATTGGAACTCAAAAAGCCGACCGATGGCGGAATAACCACTCAACTGCTGGCTTTGAAATACACAGGTCGAAGACGGGTAGCAGTGTCTTCGACGCGACAAAGGCAGCTCTGCGATCACCAACCCGCTTGCCCAGCGTGGTGACTATGGGCAGGCAAAACACATAAGTTAACGTCATTTTTGGCGCGAACTTGTGGAGGCCTACGTCCAGTTTTGGACTGTAATTGGCTGAAGTGATGATGATGATGAACCATTAGATCCTGAGTTTAGCGCGTTTAAACAAACAAACTTTTCAGGTTTATAATTTAAGATTCATATAGATTCGGGAAGTGATTTTGAAACCAGTTAAGACAGATTAATTTAAAACGCCTTATACTTTACGAACTTACTAATATTTACTCTTGCTTCGAGGGCGCGAAAACACAAATCAGTATACACCACAAGCACAATCGTCTAGAGAACAGGTGGTGAAAGCTAGCGCGACCCCATCTTGTCCCACCTATAGGCGGAAGACTGCTCACACGTGCGGTTTTTAGCAAGTAAGAGTCTGGCATAACTACTCTGATACCTCTGAAAAAAGGTCTAGGGAAACAGCTGTTGGGCCTAAACTGCGCTGTGACCTGTCTACCTTTCTACAATTACAAAGGGCGCTACACACAAAGGGGAACCGAATGGTCCGCAAAACTAAAAATGCTGGACATATTATATGGTTTTAAAAACTTTTAGTCTAAAACTACTATTATGCCCCGGACGCGAGTTGAGCTCGCTACGTCACTGACCACAAGCCACGTGAACAGTTTTGAAAACATATAAATTAATTTAGATAAACTTCAGTGGGATACACAAACACGTATAGTATTAGGAAAATACTTCATATTATGTATTTACTTATTATTGTAACATGAATTGATGTCGACTACAGTATCGAGTGGCATGAACATTAGCCAATCACATTTTTTTTTAGGAAATTACTCTTAAATTGGTGAACGTGATTGACAAATATAGTTTGAAAGGCAGGATTGTGTATTATTATTGAATTTATTTGAAGTTTAACACTATCGGAACCGAGCTTCGATCACGGGTTTTAGAATAAAATTACCTTAAAATGCCTACTTAAACAAGACTTATTTTGACTTTGATCACACCTCTCCTTTATTAAGCTACTAAATGATTTTGAAAGTACAGCACAATATGATTAAAACAAAAAAAAAAACCTAAAAAAACTAACACAGTAACATGTTGCATTCTGGGTCGTATACTTTTTACCAGAAAAAGTTGATAGCAACTAGGGAGCAGTAAAAAAGGGTATTTCCATATTATACGCCCAGGAAACTGGGTCAAAGGAATCATTAAGTAGAGTATGCATGTGTAGTCGGAGTAACGAAAATTCGATGTTTTAATTTGAATTAATATGTTGGAAAAAAGTGATTAGATTAATGTCCATTTCTAGCATCGTGAAACAAAAGGACAGAAGGTGGTATATGTTTAACTGTGTGTCCGCCTGTATCAGTGTGATTATTATATGAAACTAGCTGATTCCGCAAATGTTTTTTTTTTGTCATACGTAATTAACCTCCACAATCCCCCGTCTTATAAATTAGATTTTGGCCGATTCTCAAACCTACCCGATATACACACAAAATTTCATAAAAATCGGTCCAGCCGTTTCGGAGGAGTGCGGTAACGAACATTGTGACTCGAGAAATTTTTATATTTCATTATGACGACATAGTGACACAATACTAGCAACATTGCACAAACTTGTCAAAAATATTATGATGTCATTGATCGACCTTCGACTGAAATATTATCACACGAATGTAACAGTAGACAAAAAGGTTTGAGTTACATTGTATGTTATATTTTCTTTGGAATGTTTTTTATTGTTGACCCTAATGGACTTTACAGCGTCACCTATAGGAGAGATCGCGTACTAAACATGAAGCCGTGAAAAAAAAATGGCAGCCCTTTAGAAGGGCACGAGGTGGACGTTCTTCCTAAGGGTTTCACCTCAACTTAAGAGGTTATCGAAATGTTATATACAATGTTAAAATTATTGTATGTGCATACCCGAATGGCATTCTTAAGGGTCTCCGCCTCCTGGCGCAGGCTGTCTAACTCGTTCATCCTCAGTGTAGAAAGCTTTCCCTTCTTACGTTAGACTCTTGCTACGCACTCGGCACCAAGCTGTAACGAAAAGTTATTACTTCTTAATAAAATATACTAATAATAACTACACTAAAGTTACATTAAAAAGGCAGTGCTGCTTGAAACGAATCACATTGTGAGGTGTGCCTCAGTCTGGAGAATTAAATACCGGCGGACTGGCCGTCATCCTGCCACTAGTAGCCTAAGATTCCGCTGCAAAATCATTACGTTCATCGCGTAGATATTAAAACTAACTTCTACATAACAAATACATTGATAAATAAATATTAATTTTCCGAAAAAAAATTCATTGACATCTCGATTAAATGAAATATTATTTACATCACAGCAATGTATATTGAAAAATTAAAAAAACCATGGGTGTTGAAGCCCACTCGGCCGCATTTAAATATCAGCCATAAGTAAACAGGTAATAATTTGTAGTATTTTTACGTTCATGGCGTACTTATAATATTCATGTTTTCTTATATCAAATTAAAGCTTATTTTTTTTAGTATGATAATATAGCGTCTGTTAGAAAATGACCGCAAATAAGGGTTACTAGTAATTAATAATTGTGTTTGCTCGCAAACGAAAAAAAAACCGACTTCAATTACATCGAAGAGTAATACAACGTAGATCGACGAAAAAATAGTAATACTTTGTTCGTATTCCATATAACGCGACATTATAAAATTGTAGAATTATATAATGTTCTACTGTTATTTCTAACATTTTGTTAGCGATTGTAGGCAGAAATTTCATAAAAGGCCCGTCGTCGATTCGCGCGAAGCGCTGACATCGCTTATTACGGCGGGTTTTTTAGTTGAAGCGGATTTATATTGAATTACGGTTTATGTCTTTTTTATTAAAAATATGTAATGTTCATGTTTTCACACAGCTCCGATGCACTGTCTAAGAAATATATTATTACTATATCAAATTGTAAATAAATGAATGCAATAACGCCATCTATCGGAACCTAATTGCGTTATTAGAAAACGTCTGAACGCCATCTCTAACAAGGTCATTCGTTCAGTAGATTTTACTGTTCAATTTTTTCATTCCGGGGCCTTAAATGAAAATCGATTCTTAAGGAGAAAACTCCAAAAACAGTCAAGTAAATACGCCATATAAGATATAGCTCAAAAAGTTCGAGTCAAATCTCAATTATATTTAAATAGGACCACATGACAAGCACCACCTATCGATTAAAAAAAGAATCATCGATATCGGTCCACCCAGTAAAATAGTAATGAGGTTAATATAACGTTGGTCGACGTAAAATAGCCAAGTAAATACCCAGTATTAGCGATAACTCAAAAATTAAAAGCTCAAATATATTTATAACGAATAAACTGCTACTCTCTACTCTAGTGGAATATTGTAATTTGATCGATAGTGAACGAAGTAATTTCATTACATTTTGATAGATGGCGTTGTGGCAAAGTATTGAACATGACCACAGTCGTCTTAACATCGTCATGTAAATACGTGTCATCAAAGATTACTCAAAAATTGCTCATTATATCTCAATCATATTTAAAACGGACGACATGACAAGTATTAGCTTTTGATTTATACAAAAAAGATCAAAATCAGTGCACCCAGTAAAAAGATATAACGTATAATACAACGTAGGGTGACGAAAATAATGTCAAGTAAATACGCGTTATCAAAGATTAATCAAAAAGTAGTTATCAGATCTCGATAAAATTTATATGTGACCACATGATAAACATCAGCTTTCGATTAAAGTAAAAATTATCAAAATGGATACACCCAGTAAAAAGTTATTGCGGATTTTCAAGAGTTTCTCTCGATTTCTCTGGGATCCCATCATCAGATCCTGGTTTCCTTATCATGGTACCAAACTAGGGATATCCCCTTTCCAACAAAAAAAGAATTATCAAAATCGGTACACCCAGTAGAAAGTTATGTGGTATAATACAACGTAGGTCGACGAAAAAAGCGTCAAGTAAAAACGCATTATTAGATATAATTCGAAAAGTAGTTGTTAGATCTCAAATAAATTTAAATGGGACCAATCGGCACACACCACCTTTCGATTAAAACAAAATTTGTCGAAATCGGTCTACCTGGTCAAAAGTTCTGATGTAACATACATAAAAAAAAAAAAAAAAAAAAAAAAAATACAGTCGAATTGAGAACCTCCTCCTTTTTTGGAAGTCGGTTAAAAATGGTATCAAAGATACAAGTGAAAGAGAGCTATCGCGCAACGCTACTCGTTATCACCTTACTAGCGCACTTATTAGCACACATTTGAGTTGCCCCATGCATGGCTGTGTTCACAATTGATATCATAAGCCGCCATATACAGCACAATGATGCATTGAAAGCCATATACCGCCATACGTTTTACTTTTAGCAATGGTTTGTTCGATATATCGACGTGAAAATATCATTAAATATGTTTAGGAATCAATCAAAGCAGAAAAATTAGCGCATTCGTTTAATATTCGTTTCAAATGAATGTTAACTGAGGTTTAAATTAATTTTGATGATTTCCAAAAAGGAAATTATTGAATAGTTTGTCATCCTTTATTGTTTAGACTAATACAATAACTTCACTTGCCCTATTTGTATATCATTTATATCTTTTATATATTAACTGTCATCACATACTGGACATGTCAAATAAATAAGTTGACTCTCTATGATAATATATCCTAAAGCACTGCACGAACAATGTTGTGTTTGCTCGCAAACGAAAAAAAAACCGACATCGACAAGTTATACAATGTAAGTACACGAAAAAAAAAGTCAAGTAAATACGCTTTATCAAAGATTACTCAAAAAGTAGTGATCAAATCTCATTTAAAAAACATGACACTCACCACTAAAATCGATCCACCAAATCTAAAGTTACTTAAAGTTAAGTTTAAAATACATTTAAAAAATAAGTCGAATTGAGAATCTCTTCCTTTTTTTGAAGTCGGTTAAAAATTTATAGAAATAGAAATTTTTGTTGTACTAGACAAATCCGAAAACGTATATGATTGCACTTTGTGAAGAACAATTAAAAATATATATATTCACAGCATATTTAATAATGATAACCTCTGGGTAACTTCCGATAAACTATTTATTCGACAAAAGCAAATATAACTTTTACTTTAGAACGTCAAATTTACGAAAAAATAATAGTTTCATTATCACAATACACTCTAATCACATTATCACCGAGCAGATGATACATATTCAGTGTGAAACAGCTTTAAATAAACTACAATCGTGGGTCGCCCATTAGCAGGTGTGTTCTATTGTCTTTGATACTAACATCCTATTTATACAGCCTAATATATAATAACTAGCTTCAGCCCGCGACTTTGTCCGCGTGGAATAGGATCAAATCTGT